>NC_140497.1:44513280-45793280 GCF_964271855.1 Acomys minous | reverse complement strand
CTCTTTTCTGTCCTGTTGTGTCTAAATTTCTGAATGAAATTAAATATCTATCCTATCTCAGCTCTAATAACTTAACTTCTTTATCTTGATCTAAAATTATCTCATCCCCTAACCAACTAAACTTAACTGTAAAACTATGCTATCTGGCCTTCAATGCCCATTAGAGACTTGAGAAGGAATAAAACTTAAATTCCTGAGTGAACCAGCAATGTGGGTTAGCAGCTTCCAAACTGTACAAATTGACTTAGATGAATTACTGCCTGAACAGTCACCCAACACTCTCTATAATGTTGGAGCCTCATCTTCCGCTTTCTGGCCTAATGTCTCTGCAAGACTTTTTCACAGGGCAGGAGCTATTGAGGGCTTGCTTAACCTGTCTTGGCAGAGTGTGGCCATCAACTCTGCCTGCATCTAATTTTCTGATGAAGCTTTCTGTAAACCACAAAGTAACAATGACGTCTTGTAGAGTCAGGTCTTCCTCTACCTCTACCACTCTGCAGCATCCATGTGCACATATGATCTTTGGAAGCCATCTCTATGGTGCAAGAACTCTTTCTATAGATGCCGGTGACCACAACATACCTCTCTGAGAATAATACAAGCACAATAAATAGTACAGTTTAAGTTATATTTTATAACATTTATTTTCACCCAAAACAGAATTTATAACTCTAAACTAGTTATGTAAAAACTCAACTCCTTCACATATTTAAATCCTTAATATTATTATCTAATCTGCATATGCATAACTTGTTGATTTGTAAACCTATTGCTCTTTAATACAGTAACATCACTATGTGTTGATTTATAATACCAATATTGTATACCAATTATTTCATAATACTATTCATTCAAACCATTATATTAATAAAATAGTTAATACTATTTTATCAATTACTATATTTTTCCTGTTATGTCTACTAGCACACTTTGAATTGTTTTTTTTCTTATTTGTAGAAATCTTGGTTAATAAAGGAAATTTACAATCAATATAGATTTTGAAATCAAGTTTTTATATTTCATTGTAGGCTTTTAGTTTCATTTAATCAAGTTAGAAAATATTCTAATGATATTTAGAAAGAGAAGGTATCTCTCTAGAAATTACTAGAAACTTTTATGTCCTAATAAAATTTTTATATTTGTTTTAAGATTCCTACAAGTCATTTACTTCTGTGAAAATATGTTTTAAAAAATTGGATTCTAGTGTTCTGCATTTAACTGCCTTTCTGATGTCTATCTAAGCCTAGCTATTTAATGATGTAGAAAGGTGGGCCACTCTAGAACTTTGTGTTCTTTGTGTGTCTTATTAGCACAGAAGATCTGGTCATGAACTATCTTCAAATATGTTGTAAATATGAATGGACTTAAAAGTGTCCACTGTTTATTGAGTTATAATACCAATATTGTGTGCCAATTACTTTTACACTTTTGACCTACCATAGATTGTATTTTTATTTTGCTGTCCATGTTAATAAAAACACCAGTTTCATACTTTTGACCTTTTCCAGCTGTGACACAAACATTTTGGGGAAGCAGCATCTACCTGGGTGTCTGTCCATCTACATAAGAAAATGACTAAGGCTAGTGTGCAGGGAGTTCTCACCTTGCGTCTTGAAGTTGATAGCACTTACTTAATGTTGCATGAAGTACATAGGACAAGTTAAGCGAGCACTTGCAGGCACATTCAATAAACTTGTTAACCATCTGGGGTGTTCAGTGGAAAACCTGAAAAAAAATTTTAGGCTTCAAATAGGAAAGTGAATTTTATTAGGTGATAATTCTCCTTAACCTCAGATATTTTTAATGGTTTTGGCTGCAGGGACATCTTCTAGCTCCTTATCACCAAGTAATGTGTTGAGAACATTTATTATTAAAGTGAACTATTTGTTTTGTAGTATATATGTAGCGGTTAATTATACACACTATGGCAAAATTATTTACTGGGAAACACACACACACACACACACACACACACACACACACACACACACATATATATATATATATGAACATAAAATTACTTAAGGGAACATACTATGTATAAATATACACATGCATATATATTTTCCTGAGGATATTTATGACTAGCAAGTGTCATTATGATGTATTTGTGTACAATTGGACATAATTTATCCTATACTAATTACTTCAGTTCATAGCTCAGAGTCTTCCGGTATTTGTAACAGTTTTGTGGGGTTTTGAGACTACGCCTTTTTCCCCCACCCCAGCTTTTCCTAGCACTGGTTATGTGAGCGTTTTAGGAAAATTTTGCAATTATGTTGCCAACTTTTATAGTTTCAGTTACTTCATTTTATTATTTGGTCTTTAAGTTTACCTAAGTAATGTATTGAAAATCTTCAGGTCTTATTTAATTTGTTTTGGACAGTGCACTGTGTCATTTTTTTTTTGTAAGCAGAATGAGTTTGTGGTCACTATTATAATGAGATACGTAAATTCTATGTGTTTAAAACCAACACAACTACTTTTTAATCTCTTTTCTAGTGTTTTCCTGGTAAGTTATCTGTTTATTATAGGAAATTTATTATTCTGTTGTGATTTCAGCTCTGCTTATTGCAAGCAGCATATTGTCTGCTGTATTGCTTTGAGTTTTTTTGGTCAAACAATTTATTTTTTATTTTAGTTTAATTGTAACATAATTTTTACTGATTAATATGTGTCTATATTAAATCTATACCTATTTTACTTTGTTTACTTGTATTCAAATAACTTTTCAATCTTGGTTTTTTCCAGATTTTATATGAATTAATTTAATTTTATTTTAAATTATTTATTTTTGTACATATGCATTTATATTATTACACATATATGCAATAGATTACCTATGGCAAAAAGAACTGTGACACAATATAGGAATTATATAAATGTTACATTCTTAGTGTCTTGACTATTTTTATTTGACATCCTTGAAGAAAACATCTTTCCTATCTTGGTGCATCTAAATTTCTGAATGTAAATCAATCTCCATCACATATTGTCATTATCAATTTAGATCAACTAACTACACCTAAAAACATCTTAACCCCTAAACAATTAAGCTTCATTGTAAAATTAAGCTACCTGGTCTTCAACTCCCTTAGAGACTTGAGAAAGAGTAAACTTGATTATCTGAGTAGGCTGGGAGTGCAGGTTAGTAGTTTTCCAAATGAACACATGACATAGACAATTTTCTTCCTGAATAGTCATGGAACACTTTCTATAATGTTGGAACATCTTTTTTGTCCTTCTGGCCCAATATATATGACATACATACTTGTGAGGCAGGAACTATTGACAACTTGCTTATCCTGTCTTGGCAGAATTTGTCCATAGACTCTCCCTGCATCCAAGCTTGCCCTTTTTTTTTTTTAGGCAAAATTCTGTCTGTGGTAGAAATGAGGACCTTTTGCCCAGGGCTAGTTTGCCACATTTGAAGCCATCACCATATAGAGGTTCTTTGATGCTCATCATCTTCTTGGAGATAGGCTGGAAGTTGCCAGGAGTTAACCTGTCTCATTGTCAATGAATCTTTAAAGTAATAAAAACATTTTTAAATGCCACATTCTGCATGTGTCTTGGATTTTTGAAGACCTTGTCTTTCTATAGAGTCATATCTATCTGCTGTACCTAAGATGCATATTCTTGTGATAAAAGTAGACTAGCAATTGACATGACCATGATTTAATCTAACATTTAATTTGTATAATTTATTTCTCCTAAACAGCTTGATAGACTTTCAAAGCATTGGAAGTAAACCTTGTATTATATGGGTAAAATAACTCATATTACAGTAGAAATATATATATATGTATGTATAAAGTATATGGAGGATAATTTTACATTTGAATTCTATACCACTGTATCTAGAACTTAATTTGCATCTATATACAAAATTTTATATCAGTGAAACTAAAATATCTTGTGAGTGACAACTGAGGCATTAAGTCGAGGAGTAGATTCACTAATCTACTTTTTTTTCTATCTTTCCTGTACATGTCTATATTCCCCCTTCTTTCTTTTCAACCACGTCCTCCAAACAGTGTGTCAATGTCCAGTGTGCTGTGTGTGAGGAATGCATCCTGTCAAGTCTGATCCAATATCCGTGTCTGGTTCTTTTGTTCTGAAAGCATTATACAGTCTGAAAATTATAAGTGTGTAAAAGGTGTACATGATGCATGCAGCAATTAAGGCTAGATTTCTGTTCTTTGTATGAGCAGGAAAAGAATACATCTGTAAATCTTCATTCATGCCAGTTCATGTCCCTAGTGGTTCAGAGGGGTTCTTTAGTCAACTAGAATCATTGTCTAATATTAGACACTCAAGTTTCAGCCAATCTCAGAGATGAATTAATTTTTAAATAAATTGTTATTATATTAATGTTGCATTCGTAACAATCTGGTTTTAATCAAAATTTATTCTAAATTAACTTAATCTAAATACAAGATATTTGCTCTCATGTACATTCATCGTAAAGGGCTGCAGAGTCATTTTCTGTAAGATGAACTTTCATTAGTGTCATGCTTAGTCGTATCTTGTGTGATGAAAGAAATTCAAGAATATCCTCCGTTATCTTCATTGATACGAAATTCAAAACAGACTAGTCAAAGTTTGTCTTTAGAAGCAGAGCAATGAGCAGACCGCAATCATTGTACAGGAACTCTTGTTCCTTGGGAAGGGTGGTGTTATAAGGAAATCCACTCACAGGTCTGAGGACATTTTATGCCTTTCAGTCAATGAGGTCTGGGCTTTACTGTCTATCTTCTTTAATTTCTATATCATTGTCAGTCATAAAACTGAGAAGTCGAATGATAGCAGTCCTTAATTAATCTGTTCTTCCTATGATTTCTGATGAACTGACTTGGAATTTCAAAAATAGGTATGATAAGTAAGAAGAAATTTGAGTTTAGGTATTTACTGTCCACTGATAAGTATCTGCATCAATTAAGAGCATTTCTAGGTCTCAAGTCAAATAAACTGGGGTAATGATATAGTAGATTCTTTCAAAATATACCAAGTACTTTTCTAAGTTACTAGAAAAAATAACTATATTATTATCACTGTCATGATTAAAAGTTATTCATCATTCTAAATTGAAACTATTTTATTTTAATTAATTTTTGTTGACACAATTGTAAATCAATGACCTTTAATATAGGAAGAAAGTCAAATAAATATGTAAAAATACTGGTAAACTGTTCCTATCACCAGTTCTGATTTAATGAATAAGAAATAGAGCAAAGCCAAAGTAGCTTTGAAGTTGAAGTCTGCCTTTCTAATGATTGTAGCTACATTTCAATCATATTATACATCTTTACCTGTATTAATAAAAATGACATAATGACATTATGAATCCATAAAAAACACAGACTTTTCCCCTAAAAGTTGTATTATTTCTGAATTAAGGGCTTCAACATACTAAATATTAGTCAAAATTTACATATATGTATGTATACACACAAATATGTGTGTGTGTTTGTGTGTGTATGTGCTAGTCTTTGAGACAATGTCCCCATATATATAAAGTTTTGAGTATATTTTATACTATATCCTATAATTACATCTATATTACCCTTCATTTTAGATATATTTCTTAAAATATATCACTACATACCTTATAATGCAAGTTGGCATATTTATTAATGTTATCTAGGATTATGGTAATAATAAAAAAGTAATTTTACCATTACAAGGAGGAAACTTAAAAATGGTGACCATTCATTTGAAATTTATGACTTCATCACTCTTTTGTCATTGTGACATGTTTATGAGGCTGTTAACTTTTGACTGCTCAGGGTTATAATGCACTTGATGTGACCCTTCCAGATTAAGTCAAGATCATTGGACTTAAACTGATTATATGTCATTCTGGAAGATAGAATAATAAAAATTATCTTCTTGTGTTTTAATGCATATCCATGGAAAAGTATGAATGATTAATTTATCTTAGAAATAGAAAGAAAACTCAGTAAACTAAAGAGGTAATTAAATAGCATTATTAAAGTGACAATGTAATATTATCACTGATGTGCAAATAATGTATTATCAGATGTATTTTTGAATATGAAATTGGCATTTAATAAACTTAGATGTTATATAAAAGTTCATTCCCTATACATATAAATTAGATGGGAGTTCTAACCAAATTCATCTTGTATATTTTCATGCCGTCTATAACCGCTGCTAAATGGATCAGGTCATTATGAAAGAAAAATGTTGTGACACACAGGCTGTAGATTTAGAAGGACAATGATTATATTTACCTGGCTGATGTTTTGTACAATTTTTTATTGCTAGCAAGTTTTTAATTTTCTGTAAGTTTATCCATTCATTACTATTACTGTTCCATTTATTGCTACTTTATATTGTCTTATATTTATGGTGTAGGTGATATTGTAATATATTAATGCAATCTGGAAGAAGAAATAAAGCTAGTTGTCATATTCTTCACCTTTATGCTTAATGAGGTCTGTGGTTAGAACATTTAATATGTACTAATAAAGCTTGAAATGTACAATATATTTTATTTAACTTTACTTGACACCATATGCAATAGAATTTAAACTGTAACAGAACATAACATTTTTCTCCTGAGTGACTCAGGTCTTATGCACTTTGAACATTACTTTTCTTGACTCGGGCCTATAACCATTTATATTAGATTCTTTACTGTAAAGCACATGGCCAAGGCAAGTAATAGCAGGAGGGTTTATTTTGGAATATGGTTTGAGTACTCACATCTCCATCTGGAAAGAGGAAGCAGAGGGAGTAAAATTGAGAAGTGGAGGGTTGTGAAACATTCAGAGTTACCTATAGTAACTCCTCCATTCCCATGAGGTCTTAGCTCTTGAGCGTTCTAAACAATCCCATCAACTGAGGACTGAGAATTCAATACTCAGACCATGGGAGGCATGGCTTCTAAACTACCACAACACCGTTCTATTTACTGCTTGCACAAGGTTTAGATTCTACACTAAGTGTGAGCAAGGGGTATGCATGTGTTTTATTGTTCAAGTTTTTTTATATTCCTTATGACGTCCATCGATGTTGCAGCAAATGAAAAAAAGCTGGCATCCCTCCACCTCCTCTTTGTCTCACAGTTGAATCTTACTGGTTAGTAGATTCTGTATTTGATTTTTAAAACCTTAACACTACTATGAGCATATACAGGGGGAGGTAATCCCCCTCAGGAACAGTCATAGGGGAGGGGAATAAGGGGAAAATGGGAGGGAGGGAAGAATGGGAGGATACAAGGGATGGGATAACCATTGAGATGTAACAAGAATAAATTAATAAAAAAAAAAAAAAAAAAAAAAAACCTTAACACTAACCTCCCAAGTGCTGGGATTAGATATATGTACTACTTGGGAAAATGTTGAATTTTTTCATTAAATTCTATCGAAAAGATTTGGATATGCACCTGTCTGGTGGGGAGTAGGCAGACTACCCCTAGGGACTTTCTGTCTATTTTGTTTTTACTGCTTACCTTGAAAGTAAGATTTACATTTTTAAATGTTTCTCCTATTCTATTGGAATTTTTCTTTACAATACTTTATAGATAATTCCCTTTTGTTGGTTCACAATTTATCCTTTATAAAATTTCACTCCCAATTAATTCAACAGTTTTTATTTTCTGAGTAATCCCTAACTGATATACCCTAATGTGGTAATTAATAAAAGCTGTTATTTATCTAAATTTATTAACTGTATATGTTTGTTTCTGGGGCCTTTTATTTCAGAGGTTTCTGAATAGGACATAACTAAGAGAATAAAATGGAGCACATTTTAAGAAGGATTTAAAAATAGTAGTGGAGAAAGTCAGTTGGAGGACAAAACTCTCAAATCACTTAAGTTCTTAATAACAAGAAAGAAATAGCAGATAGTCATTTTCTCTTCTGGAGGTATCAAATGTATTGTTTGGCATTACCAATTCCATTATTTCTCTTGATGTTGATAGTTATGGGAGAAAGTTAAGGCAGTGTGTGACTATTTTGTCAGACTTGCATGGATCTTGCAATCCTTTAGTAGGTTCCTGAGTGCCGGGATGGATGCGGTGTGTCACATGCATTTTTACCTTTCATGTTCTGTGCCATGTGTCTTTGTCTATGATTCCTGACATCCTTTTCCTCATTCATTTCACAAACAGTTTCATCCCGGTAGCATGGCCTCTTATGCCCGTTGTCTGTCCAAGCAGCTTTGTTAATGACTTTGTGCAACTGCAACTTATCTACAAAGGTATGGACCTCAGCCCCATGAAATTTGTCCTCTCACAGAAACTCAGGCACAAAAGCCCATGACCATCTGCTCCTTACAGACTTAGTGTTCAGATGCCCCTGTACTGTGGAAAAACCTATGCATTTTAATGAGGCAGCCTAATATCCCTAGTAGTGATAGGTCCATCCCTGTAGTCAGCTTTCTGCAATAATTTAGGGTTTATTGATTTATTTCTCTATTAAATTAGCTGTTTAATAACTAAATCCGTGATTGTAAATCCCCTACCTTAAAATAATTCATTAAAATAACTTGTAATTTCTCAATGACATGTTGACATTAACAAAAATTGATGTTTGTGTTTATCCTAAGACATGGAGAGGTCCATTGGGTTCCATCTTTGTTCATGAAAATAAAACTAATACTTTCACAAATAGGAAGTTTGATTTTTATAACCTCAGAGAACAATCACCCTGTAGTTCAACCTCTTTTACTGTGACAATATCAATTGCATCAAGACCAGAGAATCAGAAGGCTACTGTACTTGCCTGCTACCTTCCTGTGTTGACAGTGACAAGGACTACAGAGCTATCATCTATGAAGTGTCTTCACTTAAATGAAATAAACAACGTGCCAGGCCACTAAACTATCACCTCAAACTGTAGTCAGAGACAGGGGACATTTCTCCAAGACTGTTTCTTCTAACTGCTGGCTTCAAACTGAAGATTTTACATATAATTTTAGTTGTTCTAAAATTAAATAATGACCTTCATTAATGCCTTATAAGAGTTATATAAATTTTAATGTTTTAATTAATTGCTACTAAAGAAGGTGATGATCATTGCATATTAAATGTGGTAACATAATCCTAGTTGCATATATATTCTGGAAGACAGCAATAATTGGCATTCTGAAGTTTTTTTCTTTTGCTTCAACAAGTTTGCATTTCCCGTGCATAACACAATAGGGTGTATGATTTCTTGGGGGCGGGATTTTTTTCTTAGTTGTTTGTTTTGTGATTTTGCGCTCAGATCCAGGCACCGGCAATTGAAGTGTTTCTTGGTGTACATCTCTCTGTCTACTGTTACTTCGGTCCCATGAGTCTATGTGGACTCAGGTCACTCATCTTGCGCAGCAAGTGTCTTCCCCCAGTGAGCCATATGACTGGGCCAGTAACTGAATTTTTGAAAAAAGGAGCAAGTATAAGGAAGTCCACAAGAGCTCCCATTGTCTCAGAAAGAGCAAGAAGATTTGACAGGTAAAAATGATAAGGAGATAAGTACAGATGACAGACAAAGAAAGAAACAGAGTTCAAAGAGTTTATAGAAGATTTGTAATACTATGGACACTCATGTATATATGTTGATTTGCACATTAAACTTGGGGACAATCAAAGGACATTTGGATGCACCTTCTCATCAGTTTATTTGATTTTATCATGAAGTTATAGTATAGTTTTATTCATATATATATATATATATATATATATATATATGTGTGTGTGTGTGTATCATATATATGTGCAGAATATATAATGGTAATACTATAAAATTAGTTACTATAAGACAACAAATATTAGGTTATTTGATTAATTTTGTATACAAAATAATCATATTCAACATTGCATTATAAAAAACTAGAGGTCATCATTTAACTATGATATGATACAAATATTGTCCAAGAAACTTATTTTTCTTTAATGGTGTATATGTCTGAGTGTGCACACATAAGTGCATGGAGAGTAATCCAATAATCATTACTCCCAAGGTCATGAGGAAGGTTGCCTTTTTATCTTTCTTGAGAGAAATATTTACATCTTAAAAATGTCTTATAATGAAAAGATAGTAATGCTCTATAAGTAATGCATATAACTGGATGACAATTCAATATAATAATAAATGTCATAGCTGTTAACTGTTATATTGATTGTGATTTATTAAACTATATAAATTACTTAGTATTTATTTATAAACATGCACAGAATATAGTAAATATATTATATATGTGCTCTCTATAACTCTCAGTCTTTGAATAAATACCTTAGTAGGCTCTTTTGTCCTTTGTAAGTTTGGTTTTACTGGGCAAGTTACAAGTTTAGATTCTGGAATGTTTGTGTACTTCATGTTGAGACAGAAGTCATAACTTTTTCATAAACTGGCTTGATTCCTTTTAAATTCATATGACACTTATTATCATGGACACTTATTATCATGTACAGGTATCATATACCATATATGTGCATATATTATATACTTATAAAAGTGGTTGCTATTAATAACGAGTAAGAGGGAAGAAACAGTGATTTAGGTAACTTGATTTCTTTGTCAATAAAGACAAACTAGCTGTGTTAGAATAGAAGAGTGTTTAAGACAAAGAAGCTTCATTAATTTTTACATGAAATTTCTAACCCACTGTACTCAGCCATTTCAATTTTCTAGTCAATCTGAGTCCAATTATATTTAGAAGAGCTATAACCTATTATAAATAACCACAGCCATATCTAAATGTGTGCTTCTCAAATTTACACAGACATTAAGACATAATTTAAAACTTTACTTGATAAGTTTTAAAGTAAAAAAAGAAATCAACATTTTCTGAAAAAAATTCAGGCTAATTTAAGAGCAGAAGAAAGTTACCTTTGTTATATTGTGTACATATTCTACAGCCTTTTAGATTAATTCCTTTAAAGATTTTGCTTTTCCACACCTTTGGAGAATATTGTTGTATATTATTAAGAGTGAAAAGTGAGTTTTATTTCTGTAGAATAAAAGTAGTTATTTTTACGAGGCATTAAATCATAAAGATGATTTTGGGCATCAGATTGGCAACTTAATTTATACTGCTCTGTTTCTCCCCTTTCAGCCCGTTGTCCTTGATTGTGATTGCCAGGCCCTGAGCACACACACCTTCTCTTTGTGCACTGAGAACGTTATTATGCACACTGCTAAGTTATTTTGAAGCCAGTTGTACCTGACAAAAATGTGACTATGCTGAAATGTATCCATTTACATGCAATAACTTGTGCTCCATAGCTCTTCATAGGCATTATTTCTAGAAATTATTTGTTACATATAATTGGAAACAAATTTTAAAAAATACTCTTACAATAATCACCTTCTTAATATGGTTATATTTCCATTCTCTGTTTATAACATTTTCACATGAAACTTTCATAATACAAAAGAACACTCTTAAGAATCTCAAGATAAATCATTGTTACAGCAAATGTAAAGTCCTGTTCTTCTATTTGGGAATTATATTTTTAAGATATTTAAATATTTTAGTAAATATGTAAATTTATTTAAAATTAAAGCAGTTGTCAACATTTTTAAAACCATAAACCACCAAACTGCAAAAAAATGCACACACACACACACACACACACACACACACACACACACACACCTGTGGTCTCAAAACATTAGACATTTTGTTAAATCAAATTAGATTTAAATGCATATTAATTTTCTTAAGGACATTTGACTTATGATTTAAATATCTTTCATTAGTTTGTGAAATATATTCTCAAAAGAAAATCCAGAAATATTACTGTATGAGATAATTCTTCTGGTTAATTTGCTTGATGTATACACCAGATGTCAAAATGCACTTTAAGTCACTGGCTGTATTCCAGGAAGTTCACTGGGTGATAGTTAATTTCATGACTATTACAAGTACTTATCAAAATATTGTATTAAATAAAATTAGAGCTGATGAAATTATTAATTTAAGGGCTGGAGAGATGGCTCGTTTGTAAAAAGAACTGACTTCATTCCCAGAGGACTTGGGTTCAATTCCCAACACCCACATGGCAGCTCAAAATTATAATTCCGGTTTCAGGGGATCTGACACCCTCACACAGACATACAATCAGACTAAACACTGATGCACATAAATAAATAAGTAAACAAATAAATCATTTAAAAATTACCAATTGCTTAAGTTTAGTTTGAGCTGTTAGGATGGCATGTGAAAGTGCTTGGATAAAGTTTGAAAACCTAGTTAGCATGATTCTATGAAGTCACTTTAATTATAGCTTTCAGTCTTAGTGTTTCATGTTGTATCTTATTATACAACATTCTGTATTTACCACTGGAAGAGAAACTCAAGGCTGTTCAAAGAGCTTAATATAATTTGACATATTAACAATAATCCTGGTATATACAATTTTTACCCATCAGAACATTTAGATGAGAGAAGCATGGGAGAATGGCAAAGTAGAAGGACCCAGAGGGTCCTAGAAGCCTACAACTAGAACATTATGATAGGCAGATTTGGGCCCAGGGGTCCCGCTCAAACTAAGGCACCAGCCAAGCACAATACAGGTGGTAAAACTTTAAACCCCTACCCAGAACATGTATCTCAATTTTTGTGAATGTGAGATAAAGGAAACTAGAAACTCCTTCTTAGTACATTAGCATTACTTTAAGGAAGTGTAAACACAAATGCAGAGTAAGGATTTTGATAATGACGTTGTGTTCAGACACAGCCAGTATTTGTATTTGATATTTCAAATTAACTTGGAGAAAGTGTACTTTTAAGAATGTCAACATGATTGCAAAAAGAATAGATATCAGTGTAGTACTATGAGTGGCCCACTTAAAACGCATAAAAATGAAAAATTAAGAAAGAATCCTTTGCATCCCAAAGGATAGACCACAACTAATTTTATTTTATGATTTCCATTTAATTTTTTTATTAATTCATTTATTTATTCACTTTATATCCTGATCGTAGGCCTCCTCCTCTCCTCCCGTCCCACCCGTCTTCCCTTGACCCGCTACCTCCCTCCCCTCTTCTTCAGAAAAGGGGACCCTCCTATCACTCACTCAAACTCACTAAGTCTCCTCAGACAGAACATGTTGCATCCTGTGGCCTGGAGAGGAACCCAAGACAGTGGGGAGTGGTAAAAAAAAAAAATCAGGCAGCCAAGTCCAACCGAGACCCTGTTCCCCTCTCTAGGGGACCCACATGAAGCCTGAGCTGCCTGTCTGCTACATCTTATGTAAGGGGCCTCGGTCCAGTCTATTCATTAGCCTCGCTTGGTGCTTCAGTCTCCGCGGAGCCCTCTAGGCCCAGGTTAGTTGGGTCGGTTGGTCTTCTTGGGGTGCTCCTGTCACCTCTAGGTCTTTCTGTCTAAACCCCCAATTTCCCACAATATTCCCTAGCTTCGCCTAATGATTGACTGTGAGTCTCACCATCTGTTTGGATCTGCTGCTGAATGTAGCTTCTCAGAAGATGATGACGCCAGGCTCCGGTCTACGAGTATAGCAGAGTATCGTTATTCCTGCCAGGGCTTGGCTCTCTCCTGCGTGGTGGGTCTCAGGTTGGTCCAGGCATTGGTTGGACATTTCCTCGATCTCTGCTCTGTTTGTTCTATTTTTATCCATGCGCATATTGTAGGTAGGGTAGAGTTTTGGTCGAAGTTTTTATGTGTGACTTAGTGTTTCTTTCCCTCCACCAGAAGTCTTGTCTAGTTACAGGTTATCCTCTTCAGTCTTCATGAGCCTTACTACTACAAATCTCAGCTAGAGTCACCCCTATATTCACTCAGAAGCTTGTCCTGTGTCTCCAGCTTGCCACGGAGATGCCTCCACCCATGGTTTTTCTTCTCCAATGTAATTTAAAATCAGAGCCAGCAAGATTGTTTTAGAAGTAAGGGTGCTGACTTCCTCTAGGGAGACCTGAGTGTATCGTTATCATACTTTAAGATGAAAAGAACAAACTGACTCCCTCAACTGCTCTCTTAACCTGAGATGAAATTCTGAACCAAAACTCATGAGTATAACTAATTTATTTCTTCCTATAAAACTCATATTTAGCTTCTGATATTCACAATATAGAATTTAAGCTCAGGAGCTTAGGTATCGTTGGTGAATTAATGGAAGCTAGCAGGTGACCACTCACTTTGCTAACAAGCCATTTTAACATCCTGAGTCATGTTGTGGAACCTTGAAAAGGATAACTGTAAATTTCTCTCCGTGCTGGCAGTAAATCACCATAATTATAGACTCAGAAGCCAGGAAAGAACTCATCGTACATTGCCTGTCCTGAATCTAGCACAATGGGGTATAAAGTAACCAACCAGTGACAAATTATATGACACCTTAAGGATGGCAACATGAGTTTTGACACCTGAGCCCTAAGTTTAGTATAAAGCAAGATTGATTCCCTGCCTTAAGTGGTCCTTCACTCAGTCGGAAAGATGGAGCATGGCTTGTAAAGAAGGAAGAGCTTTGAGGACAGATTACAGTGTCTTAGAAGATTTGAAGACTATTAGGCCTCAAAGAAGAAAGAAAGATTGCTGGCATTAAATGACATGAAAAACACTGTCTGAAAACTTTTTCCAGAAGATCAAGGCACACATAGTGTTTTGGGGAAAACAATCATGGTTAGGGTGTGCTAGTTCTGTGCTATGCTTATTAAAGTGATTTTCAACCTGTATCTATAGTTTTCTTTGCATATAACCAATTATTGAGCATATAACATTTAACTATATTGAAGTATTTTCTAAAGTACAATTAAACTTTACAGTTTTCTACTCAGATAATTAGGAGATTTTTAAAATTGCTCATATATATATATAAGTGTAAAATTAAAAAGTGATTCTCTATTTCAAAGTAAGTGACCACGGATAATAATAATGTACATTTTAAAATATGGACTTGTTTGTTTGTTTGTCTGTTTGTTTCTGAGGCAGGTCTTTCTATGTAACCCTGGCTTCCAGGAAACTGCTTGGTAGGCCAGGCTCACCAAACTGCGCCTGCCTCTCCCTCCACTCTGCAAGGATGGAAGGCATATGCCACTATGCTTGGCTTCAAATTGTGGATTCTTAATTTCTGCATTTCCCACAAGAAATGAGCGTTTAAATAAAAATCATACTACTCTTCCTTATTTTTAATAGCAAGAACAATGTGATATATGGTATAAAAACATCGTGAAATAAATGGCAGTGAAATATCTTTATTTTTTAGGTTAAGACATTTTGTTCCATATAACTAGCTTTATTGGCATCAACCTTACGTCAAACGGAATGCATTAACATTCTTAATTTTATGATTCAATATGTATTTCTGACCCAATAAATTTCAAAGTAGGGTGAAGAGTCAGTAATTCCCAGTGTGTGATTTGAACTCTTTCTTTTCCTCTCTCAGTCTACTGCTTAGGTCATTGGCCAACCATTTATTTTTCAGGAAGAATATCTAATTTTCATTAAATTCTAAAATTTCAACGCACTGCATAAGTCTGTGCAAAAGAAAAGCAATTACAGTTTCTACTCCAAGAAAAATAGATTTAAAATATTCCACTTACTCTAAACTGATATAGAAGTTATTGAAGTGAATGGATAAAATATATAGTTTCATATATCTCTGAAAGTTAATTTGGTTTTACAGATAAATATTCTATGAATTTTCATAAGATAAAGGCAGATAGTAGTCAGAAACAATGACAGATCATGTGGCTAACTATCAAACTTCTGAAAACAGTGGCATGGGCAAAACAATCAGACATCTTGGAATAAGTGTACCTCGACTTTGAAAACTTTCAGAAGTAAGTCAGTATTGATTCCGTGGTGAGCTTTGAAATGCCTTTCTTACACCGGATCCATCAGGTCATTTCAAGAAAGCAGAGTTACCCATATGATCATGTCATTTGTAGTTTACAGTTACAATGAGGATGCCTCAAAATTCTTTACTCTTTTCATTTTCACGCAGGACTCCAGCCAAAGGGAATGGACAGAGGGCACTTTCCTGTTGTTTTTCCAATATCAAAACTTATGTCCAGAATGATCTCTGAAATTGTTCTTTTATAAACAGCACTGTGGTTACAGAAAAGGAAAAGGGTAGATTGATAGATTAAATATCATTTACAGGTTGTTTTTCTCATTATAACTAATATTATTCCTAAAAAATAAATCTCAGAGGACATTACATTGAAGTTACATTCTTCATATGTAAACAGTCTGCTGTGAGGAAATGAACTCATAAATGGAAAAGAGATTATATTACTAGATAGTTCTGGGAGGCAGGAGCAGAAGACTATAAAAAATTACTATGTCAAATTATTTTGGAAACATTACCTTTTAATTGTCATATGCAAAACAGCATTATGTCAATATTTATAATGAAATTGAAGAATAAAATTATTAGCTTATTCAATGTTATTCAACTTAACCCATCTTATAAAAGGTATTAATTATCTTCATTACTGAGGAATAATCTATATACATATATCTAAAGAGATATGGAAATATAAAAATATATGTTCCTCCAAATAAAATTAACTGATCATCAACATGAAAGCTCGTAACTTTGTAAACCAAGTTTTCCAACCTCTGAAGATGTTAGGCTAATATCAAATTTAAATTTAAATTTAAAAGCAGACATTTTATCTGTATGTATTTCTTATGCTTTTTTCTCTGGCTCTTTTTCTTTTGTTATGTCTGCTTCCAGCTGTTTGTTTTATTTTATTACTAATATGTAAATGCAAGTTTCTTTTCTAAGTAGAGTGGGTTTGGATAGGTGGGGAAATGGGGAAGATTTTCAGAAGTTGGGAGAAGAGAAACCACAATCGGAATATGTAGTGTGAAGATGTCTATTTTCAATGAAAAAATAGAAAAAAAGAACTTGAAAAAGTGAAAACATTTTTAAGGTTTGTGTTTTAAAATGAAAAGTAAATTTATATAAATGTTTTCCTCTTTACTGAGTTCCATTCATGTATTTTCCCAGTGACTGGTGTTAAAAAAAAAAGTTCTTTAAATTAAGATTTCTGGACAATTCTTTGAATGAATTCTTAGACACAAACCACAGTTTAACAACAACAAAACTGTCTCCAGAAAGTAAACATTGTATGTATAATTGATGCACAGAAACTTGCCATATTATTATAGTTTAGCTTGGTAAATATTGAAATAAGGATTAAAATAATTAGCTTAATCCTTCCCTCCCAGGTGCCATATAATGAGAGATTGAATTAAACATAGAGATTATGGACACAGGAAAGAAGAGTAGCTTGGTTATATGATCAGAAATTATTTTGCTAAGCTTGGCATGTTTTAAGCTACACCCTAATTTGCTCCTTGCAATTTTATTCATTAGCTACATAAATCTTCCATAATAACTTGTTTCACAGTAATACTAAGAATGATGCCTACAGACGCATTGGGATGTCAGGGTCTGCATGTATTGACATATTGTTCAAAGTGTTGTGCAGTTTGCAAGTGCCGATAAAATTGTCCCTTACTACAGCAATTTCCTACATGACTTATTTCTAGTATGATAGAATTAAAAACTTCTCCGATATTACTATGCTAGCACTTTTATTTGATGTTGTAGTTTTATTTGCTAATTTACCGAGAAACTTTTAATTCTTTAAAACACAGTCTGTTAAGTGTGTTTTCTTTTTATGTCATAGTAACCTAATCATTTAGGTGCTAAATAATTTGTATAGTTTTTCTTATCATAAATATAGATATATTTTCTTTCTTTTTCTACTAGCTTAGATATTCTCTCTTTCTTATCTACACTAATAGGATGTCTTAATAATAAGATATTTTCACATTATTATTAGACACATCACATTATTTCCATTAACTATCATAACTCTCAAACAACCGTCCTTTTGCCCATTTTTACCTTAACTAGGAAATGGAATATAGAAGTTTGTCTTTACACTTTTAACTAAAATTAAGAATATTCAATTTCATTGTTAGACTTCTGTTGTATACTTGTTTAGCTGTACATGTATACATGTGCCCATAGAGGTCAGGGACACTGTCTTACGTGTCTTTGTGGCGCTCTGTTCAGTAGATTTTTAAATGTCTCATACTATCATCATGAAACTGAACATCACATCTGTGACTAGATTTTGATAAATAATGTTTACTCTCCCATTAGTTATTATTTTACTGGATATATAATAATAAATTAACCACTATGTTTAGATCAGATATATGGTGCATTTAACTAAGTAATTTCTAATTTCTTAGATTTCTTACTTAAAGTATTCTGAAGAAAGGAGTTATACTATAAAATAGAATTGGATGGAAAAAAAGCATTCTTCTCTAGTTTTCTCTGTCCCTTATAAACATTGTTTACCATCGTCCTAGACACACTGTGCCACCGATTCACCCTCATTTTGGTGCCATAGTCTTTGTTCCTGGGCAGAAAAGCTGAAATAAAAAAATGATAATATTTTGTGGTCCTAAAAACCAGATTCTCCACAAAAAAAAAAAAAAAAGAAAAGAAAAGAAAAAAAAAAAAAAAAAAAAAAAAAGAAAGAAACGGGGAGGAAAAGTCAAGCCTTTGAAAAATTTCCCCTGGACCCTGGGAAACATAACCTTGTAGTTCAAGAGTATTCAGAAATTACAAAATAAGAGAGATTTGGAAAAAAAAGTGTGGTGTCAGCCGATAGATTCTTTATTGTTTGCTCACCCCAGTAGATGGTGGGAATTACATAACTGCATATTGCTTTGTTGCCAGTATTCAACAACTTCGTACCAATCTGCCGATGCCGCTCCCGTCCAGCAGGAAAGACACCAACACCGGGAACTCTTCTTGTAGCAGTTTTTATTCAGGATCCTTGACTATCGGAGTGACCCTGGGAAAAGCTCCCACAGAACCTTTTATAGTGTGCCTGTCCTATCAGAAACTGCCACGTCGCCACTCCTGGTTGGTGCATTCGGATCACACCACCTCACGCCATGCCTTGTCAGAATCACGCCACCTTACGTCATGCACATAAGGGGCTTGCTCACTGCGCATGCGCAAAGGTTTACTCACTGCGCATGCGCAAAGGGTTTTCTCACTGCGCATGCGCAGAAGGGGGCGCATTGTGCCAGTGAAGCAGCAGGGGGCGCTGCTATCTATGGCTCTCCACACCAATCAACAATTGCTACAGTGATTTAGTGAAAGAATATCGCTCAAAGCATTTTACAACTCCTCTTCACTTTGCCTAAACATCTGTGCAACCACTCTGACAATCCTTACTTGGATTATCTAAAGGCATCACTTTTGTCAGAATCATTCAGTATTTATGCCAACCTTCTAGATACATCAAGTACCTGATGTGCAGAAGACAAGCCAAAGTATGAGGCATATCCAGTGTCCATACTTGTATCTTGTCTGCTAATAGCCTCATGATCAATGAAATTGCCTGCACAGTTCAGTAACACATATAGGAAGTATAATTTATATAGTGAGAAGAAATATTAAAATCTAAAGCTGCTTTCTCTCTCTCTTTGCTATCTCTTTCTGTTGGTAAATGATACACAAGAGAATGAATGAATGAATGAGCAAATAGATGAATCTTATCTCAACTTCATTAAACATTTTAAAATTTGACTTGTAACTTTCTCTTCCCTACTTCCTTCAGAAATGTTTCCCTGATTTATATCAGATATAACATTAGGTCAAAAACTTTTGGTTTATAATGTGATTTTTGAGGAACATACAGAGTCCATACCAGTATTTGAAAACAAATTGTGAGTTGGCTGCAAAGACGGTTTAGAAGTTTAAGACACTTGCTGCTGAGCCTGGGGACAGGACATAGATCCCCTGAATCCACATGATGGAAGGACAAAATCAAATTCCACAATTTTGTCCTTTGTATGTGTTATCATATGTTTGCTTCCATAAGTATACACACATGCTAAAAAAATAAAAAAGCATATATCAAAACAATGTGAGATATATTGGACAAGAGATTTCTCACAATGTTCAACTGTCTAGTACGGCATAATGATTGATAAGAAGACTGCTAAAATCTCTAGGAGGCAGCATATCATATTTGATCAAAATCCCATTTGCCTTTAATAAAGATAAGATAGACAGAGGAAACAGCCAAAGTGAGATGTGAAGTCCTCCCTGTTTCTGATGACAATGATATAAAACAACTCGTGCACTTTACAGTGTTGACATTTTTGTTTTGCAAGATGAAAAAAAAATGGTTCAGTAATGCTGAAAGCCAACTTAATTCATATGAGAAATGAAAGTCTGTTGATTTATTACATTGCTTGTTTCATTTATTATATATGCTCCTGAGTGTGAGCATGTTTATATATGTATATGTGTTTTTATATATGTGACAATTATATGAATACCACAGTGTCTGAGTCTAAGACAACAATTTATAGAAGCCAATGCTTTCTTTCCACTATATAGAAAGAAATTAGGAACCCAGCCGACAGTTAGGTTTGTTGACAAATACCTTGATTCACTGAAGTATTGTATTAGTTCTGGTCTCTGTCTTTTGCAAAAAGAAGTTTCTTTAATGATGATTGACTACTACGTTTATCTGTTGGAATAGGGACAAATACTTGAAATATAGTTAAGGATTCTGTTGACTTGGTAAAGTGGTGACAGTAGGTTCTCTTACCACACCCAAACCTCACTAGCTCTGTGTGGCTGGCTTGTTTCTCAGGAGCAAGCAATGTTTCCCTCCTGTTGAGTTGTCCATGCTCTTAATGGGTAGATAGATACAATTAAATTGTGTCTATGTGTTTGTGGATATAAACCTATAAACCCTTTACCATCATTGCTACCATATAAGAGAGAGGTCACTGGAAAATAAAGTCTTTACTAACTCAGTCACAGTCACTAGGATAAAATGAATGATACTGAACATTCATATTCCAGAACAATCAGAGACAGCAAAGTCAGGTAGATATTTGAATAGGGACAGAATAGCTACAAATATAGTGTAATGGTTATAGCTACACTAAGTATTCAATATTATGTAATATTTAATATATTCTATGTTAAGGAGCAAAAAAATCTTATGAATCGACTTATTAGTAAAGGAATAAATACTCTAGTTCTTTTATTAAACCTGATAGGGTAAGACATGCCTCCTAATGTCATGGTAAGCTACAGTCTTGTAGAGGATTGCGTGTGAAGCATTCTCTTTTAATTAATAGAAAAGGATGCTACGTTGCCAATGTCTTGGTAGATAAGAAACTTGTGGAATTGCTATAACGTTCTGTGACATCTAGTGTAATTCCAAGTTTTCTGTGTCCAGAGTCTGATCATATGCTGATGAAGAGATCCTGAGTGAAGAGTTTTAGTGACAGCTATTAGGAATTTCTTTGTTTTCATTTTGCTTGATCTTACTCTCTTAAGCCAGAAGGCAAATGAAAAAGTAGGATGTTTCCTGGAAAAGACTATGCCTGGGTTTGCTTATCCCTCTCTCTTCGTGGAACAGAGATAACTATAAAGGGGCAATTATAGTAAATATGAAAAGGTGTGTAGAAGAAAACTAAGGTGTGTGTGTGTGTGTGTGTGTGTGTGTGTGTGTGTGTGTGTGTGTGTGTGTTTTGCCTCCTGAGGATATTGGAGTGTCATGAAGATGGTTGGGCAAGGAAGACAGTCGGTTTAAGGAAGCACTCACACTCCAGGGCCAGCCCTCAAAGGACCTTGTTGTAAGTGAGCACCTCTTTAAATTTCATGCCACTGTTGCCCTACTCCTTTCCCTTACTTCAAGCAATGAGGTTTGGATAAATCTTCAGGAATTTAGGTCAGCTATTGCTCTGACAAGTGTAAAGGTAAGGGCTAGGTCCCAGAGAATAAATTAAGGTAGAAAGAGCAAACAACAACCCAGAGATCCGAGTTTTACGCTGCTCCTGATGAGAATAGAGATGTACTGAAGAGATTTGAAACCTTTCAGAAAGAAAAAAACATAGGTTCCATGAGGGCAATTGCTACCTTGTGAAGTATAGAGATCTGTCACTGTTTTGTTTAGTTTCCTAAGTATGTGGTTGGCAAGGAGATCTGTGAGAGTGCATAGAGTCTAAAAGAGTTATAACCCTGATACATGCTGCAGTACCAAGCCTTTTAACACATTACAATACGCCATCTGTTGTCTACCTTTGGTGGGGACCATGACTTGTTCTGTGGACTTGGCTAACTGGTAATTTCTAAGTATCATTGGACTTTTGATAATCTTCATCCTGCACCTCAGCCTCAGGAGAGCCAGGATCACAATTGTTAAAATGAAATTCAACGCTTAAATGAAAGAGAAATTAGTTATCTGAACCCAACATGAATGACCAAGGCTGAGGAAAATGTTCGCAGGTTGTTCTGAATAACCTGTCCCAATGTGGAGCAATTCCAAGTATTTTTTTCTTACAGCTAAGGAAGAAAACTAACAATAATAAATTAAGGCATTTATGAAATACTGGTGGGGTTTACAGGTGGGTAGGATATAGTCAGGCAATTAAAATACTAATAAAGATCTCTGATTTTATTTGTTGATATTCTCACTTGTGGATTGGTAGAAATGAGTGTGGTGTACAGGCTTTAGAAAAACACAAGTGAATGTTTCTTCTGAGTTACTGTCAGACCTGGAAGTAATTCAGGCAAGAGATTCCAGAGGAATATGGCAACAAGGCCTTTGGTACATGCAAAATCACTCCTATTCAGTGGCAAGATTCTATGCAGATCTCAGAGGTAAGAAGGACCACCCGATAAGAAGAACCTTTGAGATTACTTACTGCCATCTTTATTCCTTCCTACATACACTGCTGGGTAAGCAGAAGAATTAAGAATGATTTCTAGGGTATTAACCTGTTGTGTTTTCAGAATACAAGCTATATAAGTAAACCATGGTTTACTTTTATTTTATTTTATACTAATTGGTGTTTTTTTCTGCATGCATGAATGATAAAATATACATTTTCGATTTTCTTCCTATGTAGTCACTGAAATTAGATTGACATACAGAAAAATTGGTGTTTCTTAAAAGATATTTTAATGTATATTTTAAGCATGAGGGTTAAAAGAAGAAAAGAGTTGCTTGGGGTAGTATAAGATATACCTGAGGGAAGGTGTGAAGGATTCCCTGTTACAGGGTTCCATCTATGTCACTGACAACAGTAAGATGTACGATTTTAGTGAGGCCTCAGTCTTCAACAGATCATGGGGTATTTCCAGAGTGGTCCTGTTAGTGTTACAGCTGACAAGGTAACACTTTAGAGACTAAGGATTCAGGAAGCTAGGATATCTGTACTGTAACAAAGTATATTTAAATAATCCACAGAAAAGAAGAAGAGAGGAAGAAAGGAAGGAAGCAAATGGAAATGGCTAAAACAAGAAACACAAAACAAAACTGAATGGTGAAGCCTAATACATAAGACATCAGAAGTAGTATTGATATAATTAATTTAATTGGCATGCAAATTAAATGATGGATAATACTTGATTGTATCTAGATGAATGTGACCTAAATATATAGTGTCCATATGATAGTCACGGAATATGGAAGTATATATCTTGGATGAAAGTGAAAGGATGTGAAATACATACTATACAAACTAACAGATAAAAAAAATCTCAATAAAATGATACTGGCCAGCAGTATATTAAAGCACACTACAGAAGAAAGCAGAGAGCAAGAGTGAGACTAGAATCAAGGGGCAGACAGACAAATTAGATTTCTGGGATAGAAAACACAATGATAAAAATGTTGAAACAACTAGAATACACTGTGATTCTAAAGGTGCATGCTTAATCAACAGGAGTATAGAATACAATGAGCAAAGGCAAGATTTAGAGGAGAAATAGAAAAATCTAAAATTTCAGTTGGAGGCTTTAATATGCTTTTCTCAATTTGTTTTTAATGCAGAATTAACAAAGATGAAGAATTTGAATTCATTTCAATAAACAAGAAAGCCCTTTTAAACCAAGAACAGAGTATGTATTTTTCTCCAGTTTCTTTGTAATAAAAAACAAAAGAAATCATTTACTTGGCTTAAATTAAGCTTCAAATATTTAGCATAACAAGGTCATACATACCAAAAATCTCAAAAATCATTAAAGCACACACATAAAGTATCCACATAAAGAGAAGGGGAACCCACCTAAATCAATCATAAAGAATGAAAAAAGGTGAAATATAAGGAAAATACACCAAGTGATTTATAAAGGGATTACCAATAGAGGAAAGGAAATTTAAAATTCTTGAGTCAATGAGGTAGTTTGAATGCAAATGGATCCCCTAGGATCCTGTATTTCAATGTTTTGTCCCTAATTGATGGATCTGTTTTGGGGAGGATTAGCAGATGTAGCTGTTTGGAGAAGACATTCCATTGGGGGAGGGATTTGAGATTACAAAAGCCAAGTCTCTCTCTCTCTCTCTCTCTCTCTCTCTCTCTCTCTCTCTCTCTCTCTCTCTCTCTCTCTCTCTCTGTGTGTGTGTCTGTGTGTGTGTCTGTGTCTGTGTGTGTGTGTGTGTGTGTGTGTGTGTGTGTGTGTGTGTGTGTCTCCAATACGGAGGATGTAAGGGCTCCATTAATGCTCTACTGTCATGCTTGTCTTCTCTTGATATGATGCTCATGAACTCACCCTCTGAAGCTGCAAGCAAACCCTAATTAAATGCTTTCTTTTATAAGTTGCCATGGTGGTCCTGACGTCTCTTCAACACAGTAGAAAATTAGCTAAGACAGTCAGTCAATATAATTGACAAATTCTAGCTAAAATAAAGCACAAAAAACCCAATTCAAGATTGAATTAGGAATACGTGCAATTAAGATGTGTGCAATGTAACAAGAAATACCGTAAACAATTGAACATATAAAACTGAGGAGTAGAGAACAAATCATTTATCACTAGAGATTAGGGAAGAGGACCACAAGATGAAGATGCACAAGGAAGAACAGGATGAGAAAGTGCTGTGGAGCAGGGCATGTTCTAGACTTTGTCTAGGTCAGTGTCAATATCCTGACTATGACTGAGTTTTGGAAAACCATATTCATGTAAGATGTGTAGCCGTGGCAAAAGATACAGAAGTCATTTGTAGTTGTTCAGGCCCTGAGCATTGAATGTACGGCTATTTCACAGATGAATGAAAACGAACTAACCAAGGTAAATTTAAGCCAATGGAACTTCGTGGCCTACTGTGTTCTACTGTACACTGAGTTCCTAGAAGCCTGACTACGTGCACTGAAGAAATGAATAAAATGAAGACTGAGAGACTCATGCACAGAAAAGCTGAAATCAGATGAGATGTGTGCATTCTAAAAAGACAGAAAACACTAGTCACTCTTTCCTAAACACTCATATGCAAACAAGAGGAAAACATTGTCATTAACCTGAGAAAGACTTTGCTAATTCACCTGGGTCTTAGACACCAGTACTTGGGTGGCTTCGTCCCTATCAAACAATACACATCCACTCAGGACTTCACTTGCTCACCACAAAGACTTCAACTGTCCATCTGCATAACTGTTTCATTTGTCCTGCACATATAAATGCTTTAATTCTCTTGTGCATCGAAATCTTTCATCAACAATAAAAAATCTCCTTAATAAGGCTTCATTCTGCTCATCTTTGTGAAATGTAATTCATATCAATTCTAATTTTTCAAAGGACAAAGCTTAAAGTAGGGATTAATATTTAGAAAGAGTTCTGAGAACAAGCAAGGGCTAAGAACTGATCTCTAAAACCTGATCGATGTACCCGACAAAGCCTGGGGGAGGTCACAGCAAAGAGGAAGGAGTGAACGCCAGAGCCATGGAATGTCCATATAGGATGTAAAGACAAGTAGCCTTGCAGAAGACACTTGAGTTCTCACTTGTGAACAGAGCCATAATGGATGTTTGCCCACGACTGGTCCTTCAACATCTCATCATGGATGAAGGAGCAGCCGACCATCCCTACCCTTCCCTAGGAGCTCTGAACTGTTAATTGTTGGTGTCAATTTTCCTTAAGAATAAAAGACACTCAAAATTAAAATTCTAATGATCTCCAATTCAGGAGAAATCCAATATGTCCACTCTCTTGTGATGCAAAGCAAACAACAAGCCTTGGATGAGGCTCGTAGGATCCTTCCTAAGTGCATTTCCCTAATTTAAAGCAAATGGCTCCTCTTTTGTCTTTTACTTCAGGGCTCCTTCTACTTAGTCAGTCTTGACAGATTTCCTCTCCTTCCTTCCTGACCTTTGCATACTAGAACAGTGCAGAACATGTACATCATATCATTCATGTGATAGAAAAGTAATCCTTCCAACCTCATGAATAGATTAATGTGGGAACTGCTCTTATGAATGAATTAGTAGATTAATGAACGCTCCGTCCTCATGAATAGATTAATGTCACTCGTGTAGGGTCAGGATCCTTGTAACAAGATTAGACATGTCGCAGACTGAAGCTCTCTCGTTGTCTTTCTATGGGATTTTCTTTTTGCCTTGCAGTATTAAAACATCTGCTTTTGCCATATCTAAACAGGGGCTGTCTTTTAGCCTTAGGACCCTGCAGCCTCTTGAACTGTAGTTCGAACGAGCTACACCTATTATTTGTACAAATATGTTACTGGATATAAATAATTCAGCCTAAGGTGTTCTGTTATAGCTATAAAAATAAAGTAAATCTGTTTTTAATAGCACTATTTTTATATACAGTATGTAAAAACAGTTCCTTACCAAAAACAAATTCAATAAATATATTGGGAGACATTTAATTTTTTTATTTTTAAGCATCAAAACTTTCTCTAAATTCTTCGGTTAAATTAATTCTATTGCGAAATAGATCTTTATAACTAGTAAATGCATGAACTGAAAATTACATACCTTTGAAAGAAATTTTGCTTTTATTCTATACCTAGACGCTAGGACTGAGAATAAAATCATTCTGAGAGTTTGAATTAATTTGATGATGGCTATCACATGCATGCCAGGGGAATTATGAAAGATCTCCTTTGGGCTAGCCTATGCTACTCAGCTTAATGCTGTAAAGATTCTACTTCATAGTAGGGTGCAACAGTCTGTATGTACTTCATCTTCAACTCTAAGAAAAATTCTATAGGGGCTAGGTTATCATTTTATCTACATCTCCCTTTCTCCTCTTCTCCACAAACTTATTATGAAAAAAAAAATACACTGAACTAAATCGCTTGGTGTTTTCCTTCGCCAAAGTAAGTGACCTTCTATTGATACACAGCAACTTTTGTCATTAAAATGTAGTCTCAGAAAAACTAATTTCTCTCTCAAGGCTGATTTCTTTTAAGAAATGCAGTCGTCTATAAAAGAACACTTTTTACCCTTTTCTCTCACAAATAAAATAGTATTTACCCTCAATAGTTATGGTTAAAACCTGATAGAGAAACTAAGAATAAAGTTGCAGGGTGTGTGTCCCTCACACACACACCACCATGTTGGCTACTTACCTGACTTGTAGACCCTGAACTTTGAGCGTTTTGATAGTTATAATTATGATTTTACTCCCTAAGCTTATCTCGCTCGTTTATTCTACTTTAAGCAAGATGGTTTCCATGTATCTGCCTGTCGGCCTTCACTCTCTGGGGTGCAGTAAAACCCATTTCTCTGACAACCAAAGTAAAATATATTTCTATGGCTTTTCTGACTTGTAGAAACTGTAATTGCTTTACCATGATCTATCTAAACAGAGTTCTTTTTTTTTTTTTTCGGTATGTTTAGCCTTTTACAGTTGTTAGGATGTAGTGAGAATATCACACCTCTTCTATGCTAGACGTGAAACAGGAGCCATATAAAAGTACATGCATCAGGAAACTATATATATATATATATATATATATATATATATATATATATATATATGTACTCCTTTTACCCCCAATCCTGTGTTTTTGGTTTCAAAGTTAACAAACATTGCTAAATATGAACTAATGAAGAAAATGCATCTCTGATTTTTAAAACAAGACTTTTATAGTTTGGGGTTTTAATGTTTGGGGCCTGAAAGCATTTTGTCTTAATTATTGTATACTTGATATAGTAGAAATATACAAATTAATCCTTCCATGTCCAGAAACATACCCTTTCAAATAAAATTAGATTAAAAAAATTAATATCATTTGTATTTCAGAAATTAGAAATAAAGAAAAGTCACACAACAATTTTGATAATCATTTAGGTTTCCAAATATACATATTTATATTTGAATAAGACATACTCTGAAATATTATTCCATTGTATTCATTAGAGGCTTTAATTTTTTCAGAAGAAGAACTTCTAAGGTAGACATATACACTTCATATAAACTTAAATTAGATAAGAGTTTAATATATTACCAAAACTTTTTTGAAAATGTCAATTTAAAATAAAAAGTGTTTTCTTTCTTAAAAAGTTATTTTAATTTATGATTCCATTTTTTATTTTTCTCCAGGGTAGTTTTCTTGTTTCAATCTCAATTTCCAATATTTCTGATGCTTCCGAGAATTTAAAACCTTGACAGCACGGGATAAATTGCATTAATTTTGATATTCACAGAATGAGTAGCCCTCACACATTTCATTACATAAAACCATTCAGATGGGTTTTTCATTAAACATACAGTTATTTTTTTTTACCAGAATTATTTTATAAGGTCATTCAATAACTCTTACCTGTAAGATCGAATAGTCATCCAGTGAATTGTTATTTAAAATGGCTTCACTTTATTTAGAAATATGACTGTAAGCAGAAAATGCATGAAGGTTCCTTAATAGATGGCACATTTCAGTAGAGATGGAGACAGATGAGAATATACTACCTAATTTTGAATTCTATTGCCAAGCTATAAATCATATAAAATAGATAGAATTAAATGGGTGAATTTGATTGTTACCCAGTGAATTGGAGAACTGAATGATAGTAATTAAATAATCTTAGAGGAGAGCAAATGGATTCTATCTGCTACTCAGATGTCCGATTTTTAGCCACCCTTTCTAACCATGTTTCCAAGGCACTAAATCAGGTTACTATTTCAGAATATGACTCTTCCTACTATGGGGTCTGCAGGACTTCTTAGGTAATATACTTAAGTGTGTGTTCCAAGATATTAAATCCTGAGTAACCTATACTAAAATGCTTCAGAGCTCAAAATTGATGTCAAATGTTAATCAAAATCTCTTGGCAAGTGTAGAACTTTAATGGAATTGCTTTGTTCCTGAACTAAAATAAAAATTTTTGTCTCTGAACTCTAAGAGAGACTCTGACTTATTAGAGATACATTCTCTGGCATTCATTAGGAAAGGTCAATGTGTTACATAAAATGAAAGCTGCTCACACAAGTTGGTGGCATTAGGTAGGTAGCTACGGCCATTAACCTTATCATTTCATGAACATAATTGATTTGACCCTCCCAGTCTTTGACCATAAAAAATAAGGAAGGATTTCCAATACTTCTCAACCAAATTAAAGAAAAATACCTTCCCCTATCTTAGCTTATGGCCTCTGGGAATCCTTTAAGAGTCTCTAAACTAGACTTGATAACTTATTTCTTGGCTTCCATTCCTTCTTTCAATTTACAAATGTATGTAGTAAAAAGGGAAGAGGAAACGGTTTTGTGTTACAAAATAAAAGCTAATCATTTGAATTTTGAAAAGGCTTTCTCTGAGATTTGGAATCAACAAATAGTGTTTGTGGCTGGTGATATACCTCAGAGATAGTGTTTGTCCAGCATTCAGAAGATCTTAAGTATGGATGGCTGGAGAGAGGGTTCAGTGGTTAAGAGTACATAGGCTCTTCCAGAGGACATGAGTTCAATTCCCAGAAGCCACGTCATCTTTAACTCTAGCCATTAGGGATCTTACACCCTCTCCTGACTTCCATGTTTATGTAAGCATACACAGAGAAACAAATGAATAAAAATAAATATGTAAAGATAAAATGACTAAAAAATAATATTATTTTCAATTCACAGTAAAACACACACACACATACATACTCACACAAGCACACACACACATACACATACACAAACACAGGCACACATACAGGCACACACACATACACACATATACACATACACAGAAACACACACACACATACACACAGGTGCACACACACACACAGAGACACACATCATGTACCTCAGTCCTATTTGTCTCTCTGTCCCCTCATATCTGTCCTTTGCACTTGCAACTCCCCCCCCCATGAAAAGCACACAAACAAACAAACAAAATAAAGCGTAAACAATATCTCATCCTGGAAGCTATAGTATGTCACTGTTTTTCACAGTATATTCCTCTGTCCATGCATCTTCACTTGCAAATGTTCATTGCAATGAGTCATTAGTCTGGTTCAAGATCATTGGCTTCAGTATTGGATTCTCACTGGTACTGATTATCCTGTTGTTTCCCTGCATGTTGCTGTGACTCGCAAGTATTCTATTTTCTGCCTATGGAAAACTATCTTTTTGTTGTTTGAAGCCTGTAATGCCTGGACAGTCAGATATATAAATGCCACTTCCTCACCTGCCTTTAGAAATAAGGCAAGCCATAGTTTGGGCAGGACCCCCAAGAACAATATGTGCAGTAAACTTCAAACCCCTACCCAGGTCTAGCCAGTGGACAGGACATTCTCCACAGTTGAGTGGAGAGTTGGGTCTGACTTTCTTTCACAGGAATTCTGGTGCCCCATATTTGACCACGCTCCCTGGGTGGGGAGGCCTGGTGGCACTCAGAGGAAGGACAGCAGGCTACCAAGAAGAGACTTGATACCCTATGAGCATATACAGGGGGAGGAGGTCCCCTTCAGTCACAGACATAGGGGAGGGGAGTAAGGGGAAAATGGGAGAGAGGGAGGAATGGGAGGATACAAGGGATGGGATAACCATTGAGATATAATATGAATAAATTAATAAAATATAAAAAACAATAAGGCAAGCTGTAGTAGGAAAAGTGACCTTCCCCAGCCTTTTAGTTGAATAAGAAGTGTGGCTTTTTTCATAATAAAAAACTGGCTCTGAAGCTGGGCAGGAAACAGCTGTGGAACTTCTGGGTAGGCAGAGCCAGGGGTGAAGATAGAATTGCAGAGAGATGCAGACTGAAGCAGGGGACTGAAGGAAGAAGAGAGCATGGAGGTAGGCAGAGAGAATTACATGGGGATACAGAGTCCCAGAGATGTGGGTTAAGTTAGTAGTTAGCTGAGAGATGCCAAAGGTCAACAGCTTTAAGCTATATAGATGTCTCTGTATCTTTATTATTAACCTCAAGTGGGATCAGTGAAAACCCTGCAACTCCTGTGTCATGGGCATCCTGCATCTTTGGTCCAGCAGGACAGTCCCTTTCAAATGCCCCAAGCATTCACAGATGACATAGATTTTGGGGTGGGCCAACTTAATTCCCTGGATCTGGGCCTGGGTGATAGCTGAGTAGGTCAGGGCACTGGCTTTTTCTTATCCTCACTGCTCCAGCTAGGCCACCCAACTTGGCCATTAGCAGGAGATATGGTCAGCTCTCCTGCTCTCATGCCCTAGGACCAACTCTCCCAACTGCTGTAGGGGATGAGGGGCCAACTGGAGGGAGGGCCTCACCCCCCCCAACCCACACCAGGCCACCTCATCGCAGAGGGGTGGCAGGGTCAGCTCTCCTGCACTCTTGCCCTCAGGCCAGCTCACTTACACCCACTCCACCAGGCCTAGCTCTACTTTGCTGCCCAGGCAAGGTGCAAGGCCAGGCTCTCCTAAATTCTGCAGCCATCAAGGGACAAGGCCGACTCACCAGCTCTCATGACCTCAAGGCCAGCTCTCCTAACTTCCACAGGTACTGAGTGCTGGTATAGGGGGAGGCATCAACCCTACCCATGCCACCTTACAGCTGATGAGTTGCTGGGCTAGCTTTCCGGTGCCTTAGGCCTCTGGGCTGGCTCACCAGAGCCCTGCCACCAGGGTCAGCTCTGCTATGCTGTCCAGGCAAAATATAGGGCTCTTGAGATCTCCAGCTGATGAGGGGCAGGTCTAGCTCTATTTAGCTCATGATCCTGTGGGCAGCTTTCCTGACTGCTGAAGATGTGTTTGGGTTACAGCGGGAAGCATCACCTCTGCCCCAGTGCCGCCCCCTGACAGAAGCATGGCTGGACTAGCTATCCCACACCCATGTTCTTGGCCCAGCTCATCCATACCCCTGCCACAAGGGCCAGATTCATTGTTCTGCCTGGGCAAGGTGCAGGGCCCACTCTCCCGAGTGTTGCCACAGTTGAGGGATGACACCAGCTCTCCAGAATACTGCAGCCATTGAGGAGTGGGTCCTTTTCTGGGGAGTCTCTAAACATCCAGGTGGTCTCCAGTGGCTATGCTGACCAATCTCTTCCCTAAGAGATTGGCTCTAAGTGGTAATATGAGCCATGGACATTGATACCCATGCCTTGTGCTGTGTAGCCATGGACTCAGACAGCAGTTTGGTCTGGGACCTCACCAAGGCCGCAGGTGGGAGGGCTGGTTACTCACAATAAACTATGCCTGATCATACTTGAAACTATTCTACTTTTTTTTTCTTTCCCATCTGCCTACCATATACTTGCACATTGTTAGATAGTGGTGGTCCCAGCTACAGGCTGGCTGTGTGGCTGGTGGCCTGCTAAGTGACATTCTCTGTCCTCATTGTGGTGTGGTGTCAAACAAGTGTCTATAGCCCACCTGTGCTGTGTGCCAGAGGGTAGGGCTGTGAGTATCATAGGGGTCTTCGGGTCTCTGTCTGTTTTCTTCCTCCCCCACTGGGCTGCCAGGATTTGATTTGATTTGATTTTTATGACTCCTTATGCATAAGATCGATTCGGCCACCAAGCCAGGCATCAAGCTAGGATGAAGGAAGGACTGCCATCTGCTCTGCTCCTGACTGATGTAAGAACACCACCAGCAAAGTATCTCTTTGTTGCCAGGAAGGGCAACATTTGTCTTTTGTAATCTAATTTTGAAAAAAAAGAAAACCAAATTATATTTGAAAGTAACTGCCATTATGTAACAAATCCCTCCCTAAAAATGAAATAACCAAAGTTTCTATATAGGATCCATTAAGAAAATAATTAATTTGATTCCACATAGATATGTTAATCTTAATATTTTCTGGAATTATATAAATATATATATATATATATATATATAATATTGTATACATTATAATTTTAATTTGTTTAAAATTATCTCCCACCAATATTTAATTATTTATGTAGTACATAAAGCATAAATTATATGAAAATTGAATTACATGTGTGTTTCCATTTCACTTAAACAAAATATAATCCATACATAAACTTGTTTGGGGTTGCCCTATTTTTGCAACAGGTGTATTTAGAGTGAATGTAATCTTGGAGGTATTTGATCCAAGATTAGTCGGTATGATTAAATAACTTATCAAGACTGACTCTGCAAAAGGTGTACTCCAGGAATTATATCTGCTGAGAGCTGATACAAGAGGATCAGGAGTTCCAAGCTAGCCTGGACAATCTAGTGATGTCTACGCCAAACTGAGACACAGTGACGGAATCCAGATTTCTTAACCTAGGAAAGACTTGGGTTTAAATTAACAGATGATTCATGTGTAGCTGGATTGTCAACTTATGTATCCAAAATAGGAGAACTAAACAATGGAAAAGGGGTTATATTTAAAGCCATGCTATCAAACTGATTCTGAAAACTGTGTGGCGGTGAATACTTGACATTGAAATCAAGGACCTAGCTTCCCCCAATCATAAACACGCATACATATATACATGGATACACACACACACACACACACACACACACACACACACACATATGTATGTATAAATATACATCATGTACATGAACATATATTATAACTGCATAACATTACATGTTATTTTTATTTTTATATTATGTGTATGTGTATTGGATCCTGCTGTGAAAGTCAGAGTCTGGCATTAGCAGAGAGGCCCTGAGCTCAGTGCTAAAATGACAGACTCACTTCCTCACTTCCTCACTTCCTCACTTCCTCACTTCCTCAGGTAGATTCCTTCCTCTCCCCCTGAACTGGAGAAACCACAGATGCTCTAAAGGGTGTCACATAGCCCTCAGGGACGTTACAGACCCAACCATTCCCCAGTAAGAAACCTGGGGATTTCAGTGTGCACCTGGGGATTCCTGGAAATAACTTCTCTGTGTTAATGATGTGTCTTGGTACCTTAGCTTTCAACCAATGACCTTCTTCTGTGCTTCTATCTGTAACTGGGGTTCTTTCCTCACCTGCAGCTGCCCATAGGATAATTAGGTAGTGTGTTCCCCTTCTTACGATAAGATTGTGCATCTGTGTGAAAATGAAACATCCCTGGCACTCCTGGCCCCATCATATCAAACACATTCACCCCCAAAATCCTTCCCACTGCCCAAGGTTTATAAGTCCTTATTTTACATGAAATAAAGGAGGCCACCACCATCTTTTTCACCAAAGATCTTCTGAGACTCATCATGTTTTGTTTTGTTTTGTTTTGTTTTTGTTTGTTTTTCAAGACAGGGTTTCTCTGTGTAGCCTTGACTGTCCTGGACTCACTTTGTAGACTAGGATGGCCTTGAACTCACAGCGATCCGCCTGCCTCTGCCTCCCGAGTGCTGGGATTAATGGCGTGTGTCACCACCGCCCAGCTAAATCATTTATTCTGAGGAAGGAAAAGCATCCCCACTCCCTGAAGGAGTTGCTGCTGGACCCTAAGCCATAGTTGCCTTAGTTGCCCCTGAAGCCTGGTTGACTGCTACAAGCCGCTGACCACCAAGGAGCAGCAGGCTGACCTGTGTTCTGGCCATGAACCGACCAGACAAGGTCTCTTGCACGCATCCTCTGCCTAGCGGCTTAACCAAAGGGCTGTAACACTGTGGTATTTCCCACCGTCTTTGGAACACACGAGAACTTCTGCCATTCACTGGCATGTCAGCAGTGGATGGCTGTTCTCAAAACAGCCGTTCTGTCTGCCTGAACCAAACCAGGCTCCTGCCACTGTCTCTAGGTTTTGGAGCTCCAAGCCTTCATTACTGGCTGTTCTCAAAGCAGCCAGGGACTTGCCCAAGTCAGATGGGAGTCTCATTGCCATGTGGCTCTGAGCTCCGCACCCTTTTCCACCCTTTTCCACCCAGAAACCAACATAGCCCTTAGCTTCCGATGGAGGAGCATGTACTTCCAAGCTTCCCCAGAAATTCCCCAAGGCCCAGTCTCCTGCTGCATACAGAACGACATATTTGTATTTTTTCCAGAATATATGTCCATACAACATGTGTGTCTGACGCCTGCAGAAGCCAGAAGAAGACACGGGATCCCTTGGAATTTGAGATACAGATTGTGTGAGCTACCACGTCTGTCCTTGTTGTTACACCTGGGTCCTCTGTAGAAGCAGCCAGTGTTCATAACATCTGAACTTTCTCTCCAACCCTCTTTATTTGTTATTATAAAATAATGTTTTTTCCTTAATTTCTTCTTTTTAATCATTTTTTCTTATACAATAAAATTCTGTTATGATTTGCTCTATGAGTATGATCAGGTTAATTTTAATAATTGCAATTTCATTTCCTTACAGAGAATTCCCAATTCACTGTTTTTTTGTGGTCTTATTCTCCAGCAAATTGCTTAAAGGATTTTTATGCTGCTCACCTGTGGCCCCAGAATTAATACAATTGTTTATCTTCATAACGTAGAAAAATAATGAACATTTATGGCATCCTGTAATTTGAGTTTTGAAACAAAGATAAAATTGACCGTTATCATTTATACAAATTTGGATTTTTCCAAATTATGTTCTCTTTTACTAAATGCTCCCAAAGGACTGCTACTTACATGGTAGAACTGTGTATGAGTCTAAGAAGATGCTGCATTCCCCATTCATCACAACCTTCAAAAGTGACTGTTCAGAACTTCACGGAGCACATAGCTTTAAGGAGAAGGCTTGGAATTCTTCTCCTTATTTCTTCTGTTCTGATGTGTCTTATTTTCTCACTGATTTTCAGAGTTTCCTCTTTGTTGCTGATTTTGGCTTTTTGAACTTTATGTGCTTGTTATAATTTTCTTTGTAAGTGTTTGGCTTGCATTTTGTCAAACTCCTTTGTTCTTTTTGTTTATGGTTTTCACTGTACATGAAAGATTTTCTATCATTAAAATTTTGATTCCCAGAGTCCAGCTTTTCTTGGAAAGTGTCTTTTGTGCATTTGTCACACTAGTTTATACTGCTGAATTTTGGTCTTTATTTTTCATATATATTTCTGAACATTTAAATTGGGAAGTGTTCAGCTTTATGGTGTAGTATTCAGTATATACTATATATATACTGTATATATACACATATATATATGGCTAAGACGATTCTTATTTTTTATTCAGAAAGTGAATAGAATTCTGATGAAAGCTATATTGTAACATTAGTTATTTTTTTGACAAATCATGAATACTTTTCTTAATCATAGCCATCTATGCTATATGATACCTAAATACTCATTAAGTATATGTCTTAAAATCATGTGTTTAGTGACTTTTTGTGTATGTAGGACAGCGCACAGGCATGTGGGTCCCTGTATTGAACTCAGGTGAGAAGCAAGTGTCATCACTTACTGAGAAATCTCACTGATTCCTGAATGCTCACTTAATAGAGAAAAATGATTTCATTTTTCATTTGACCATATCCATAACTCTTATTTTCCTTTTTTCATCAATTTCTCACTTTTCTAACATATTAAATACATGGTATATAATGTTTTTCTCATTTGTTATATTATTGTTGCTGCTAATTTTAACATTTGTATGATTCTTGATTCTGATATTACTGATTAATGGCTCTTTTCAGTATTGGTGACATTGTCTCACACTGGTTATTTTTTCATAAATAATATTTTTCTTTTGAAACAGTAAAAATTTATGTTTAATACTCTTTCATCCTTGAGTTTTATCAATTTTAAAGTATCTATTTTACACCTATTTGCTAAACTACAAATATTACTTATTACATTTTTATCTTATAGAGCATCCACTCATGTGTCATGTGTTTGTTTATCTTCTACATAATTTAGCTCTAGTTTCCTTTGTATTTAACAGAATATAGAGTCATTTTATAGTTTGTATTTGGTAACCAGTAGTTGAAAACCAGAGAGTGCAATTCTGTTACTCACTCACTTTTTTTTCTGTGATTTTTGATCATTTTTCTATGTGCCAACTTACTAAAATATTTTTAAAATATTAAATATTAAAGAAATTATAAATATGTTACTTGAAACAGGTTCTTGGTGTTTGTCAGGCTTCTAAGGATAGATTCATGAGTACATTTCTATTGAGGAGCCATGTTAACAAGCAGGGCTCTGTTAATGGAAGCTGAGCCAGCCTTCTTTCTACTGCTGGTCCTGTGCATTTACAGATGTCCAATCATCTGTTTCATCCTGATGTCCTCCTGCTATAGAAAAGACTTGCCTCTTAGATTCATTCCTTAACAGTTGGCTTACCTAAGTCATATACTCTACTTACCATTAGTCCAGAGACCCTAGATATGCCTGTACCCAGTATGGCATATACTCTGTAGCATGTATATAATAAAATAATTTTATTAATTTGGTCTTGAATTCTTATATTATTATTTAGTAATATAATACTTATATTAATATTTTTGATATTATTATTTTAGATACTTATATTATCATGTTATAATTTATTTTATGTATGTGAGTGTTTAGCCTATATGCATATCTGTGCACCAGATGCATTAGTGGAGGCCACTGAGGCCGGAAGAGGGTATCACTTTCCCCGGAACGAGAGTTAGAGATTGGTGCAGATTTTCCTGTGTTCTGGAATTGAACCCAAGTTCTCTGAAAATGCAGCCAGGGCTCTTAAGCATCGAGTCACATTTCTAGCTCCTAATTATATTTATTTTTTTATAAACAAGTCTCTATTTTTAAATTACTCTTGGTAGTAGCTCTACCTTTGAAAATACTTTTGGTGGTTTGATGACATTTCTAAATGTTAATGCAAATAAAGTTAAAATGACTATAACATGATTTTTATGATGCAGCAATAAAACGAATTACAGCATAAGCAGTATATCAAGTACGTAAATAAAGGTATTACCACTTCCTTGGATTGAGTATCTGGAATTGGGCTTGTGGGGGTAAGCACCAATTATTTTGAAAATAGGATAATTGCTTTAAATTATTTTATGATTTGAAGTGGACTATTCAGTCAGTGCTAAAAGCTAAGTCTTTCAGGGGTTTTCAGAATAGTCAGGCTCATAGAACACTGAAGATGTGATAAGAATGAAATTAGGTTTCTTAGTGATGGTGGACACAGTAATTCTGTGGATCAGATATATACAATCTATCATGAAGAACCAAGAAAGGAGAGAAAAAGAGAGCTGCTAACACCCACTAATCAAAAAGAAAAACATGGTATTCTTCTAATCATTGCTAAGACTGCTAAGACCAACATTAGAATTTCTGTGGCATGTGATAAGCAGAATTTATATAATTTCTATAAATATTATCCTAAAATGGGAGAATCTCAAACACATAGTGATAATAATGATTTCTAAAGTGTTTATACAAAAACAAAGAAACAAACAAATAAGATGTTTGTATTTACAATTTGAGGATATATTGATGTATGGAGCAATTACTTTTCAACTTACTGTTTAAACAAACACTTTTCTAAACTGAATTACTAATGGTAAGAAAAAGTTCCACATGAAAGTTGAAAGGTGATTAGCTGAATTAAGTACAGATAAATTTACAGAACAAGAAGAGAAAGAAAAGTACATTAAGAAAGGAAAAACAACATAAATTCAAATTTTATGTATTAGTAGAAGGTCTATATATTGCTTAATGAGCCTCATAGCTACTATTATTCCCAGATAATAAAAGAAGTTTTACAGGCACATTAACTATTTCAAACTACAGACTACCTAATTTGCTATTAGTGGATATTTCACAGAATATACATTAGAGGCTATTAAATGTTTTGGGCAATTCATAAAATTTGTTCTACAAAGCTTTATAAAAGAGAAAATAACCACCCATGGTTTATGAATAATAATTATTTTAGGGATAATGGATCAGCTATAAAAGATGTGACTTTAATACATAAATAGACTACATATCTGACATAGGTTCTATGACACTTGCAGTTAACAAAGATCTTACTTCATAATGGATTGAGTTTGGAATTCTGTTTGTTTCACTTAGAACATTACAACAGCATTTGTACTTCATGAAGATAAATATTACATATTTTAGTTGAACAAAGTGTTTTCAAGGGGAAATAAATATAAGACAGTATTTTAAAACAATATTCAGACACCAGTGGGAATGTTTAATAAACTATTTAAGAAATGACTTAAGTCAAAGATATTTTTGATTTATAATACAATATAATGTCTAAAGAGAAAGAATCACATTACACACAATAATAAACTTACCCCATTTAAAATTTTTCTGTTGCTTCAATACTGTTATTTTTTTCATAGTATTTCTAAGATAGAAATGATATAATCTAAGTGTTGTATGATGTGTTGCCAAATAAAATAACCTAATTTTAACCAAATAATTTGTACTGTATCTCTGGTACTTTTCAAGCCATACGCAATTTACTTTAAAAGGGCATTTAAACTACTCTTTTTATAAGATCTTGTCAAGAATGTAGAATCATTTTATTTATTCTAATTTCTCCAATATTTATTTTTAAAATTTATGAAACTCTTGGAATTTACTTAAGCAGATTTACTACTACTTCATATTTACTAAGGCTGTGAATCTAATTTGAATTTGATAGGTTCTCTTCTATCTCAAAAATATTTTTGAGCTGTGCAAATATTTCTTGAATAATACAAACACAGTACTGTCTGGTGTTCAGTGAAATGAGAATATTACTTAAGTTCTGTCACCCAGTGGTATGCAATGAGTATAGGGAGACCTTTATTATACTTGATGGGGAACACACGCACACACACACACACACACACACACACACACACACACACACACAAACATACACACACAAGAGTAGAATGTTTTAGTATTCTTATATACTGCTGAAGCCTTCATGCCCATGACTTCCACCTTTGTTTGTTCCTCACCTGAATAAGGAATTTTGAATTTTTCATTAGTGTCTATATCCTCCAAACTTAGTAGAACAATTTATCTTTATTATCATGGATAAGTATAATTTATACAAAGCAGTCCAAGTGAGGATGAGCACAGGCCTCTGTCACCCCTGAATTAGAAATTACAAAATTTCTAAGCCTCAAATTTGTATAATGTTACTTAGATTTATCCTAAAATGGGCATCAGGAAAACATTTTACAGTTCATTCATTCAACATTCTTTTAAGGAAAAGTAGTACTTTTCTGCACATTTGTATAACTATATTTCCTGGGAAAAGCATGAAAGAAGGGTTGTCAATCATTCATAAACACTCAGAATAGTAGTAATGTAATAAAAATAATATAAAAGTGATAAAATAAGAATCTAAGCCTATACCTACATCCTTATCAGTATATATGTGTAATATTCATGCTTCTACTTGTAACTGCTAACAACATATTCCTCATAGGTCTGTTATCAAGATTAAAACAACATTTATGCATCAAATATCTTACTTAATATGAACAGCAAATATAAAATGTTAAGCTGTAATTATTCATTTCTATTACAAAAGCAGCTCGTTAAATTTTGCCTAATCTAAATGTTATAATTGCTAGAGTGTGACTCTGTACCTGACAAACTAAATGTCATTTTTCCTGTAAGAATTTTAGTGAATAATAATTAAAGACATTGGCTTACTTTTTAAAAATAAAAACACAACATATCAGAATAGAATTATTATTCTTCAAAACTTAGTAGTGATATTTGATAGATTTTGTAATTTCTTTTTATATTTCTCAACTGTCAATTTAGTTGACAGTAGCTGTTTTTTTCCAGTGTGAAAATGTTTTCATCTGACAATATCTTCAATTAGTTTGAGATAAAGGTAGTTGACATCAATTCTAATATACCTCTTATTTTTTTGAAACATTTGACTCTGAATACTTCTTTGTTATGTATGGATTACTTGCTATTAATATGCATTAGATTTTGCTTATGTCTCCCTTCCTGCTTTTTTTTAAGCCCAAGTGTCCTTCAACCCGCCAATTCGCTAAATTTTTCATTGACTTTATGGCTATATACTTTCTCCCAATTGAAATCATATATTAAATTCTATACACTGAGTTATTTGGTTTCTGAGGGCAGGTTACATAAGTCACTTAACTCATTTAACCTATATTATACAGTTATAAGTGTTCTCGGTAAGTGAAGGCTTTCGTGGGACATGCCCCTTGGGCTAATATGCAGATATAAGTGAGTATATACCATTTGAGTCTTTCTGCTTCTGGGTTAACTCACTCATTATGATCATTTCTAGCTCAATCCATTTATCCACAAATTTCGGGAATTCCTTGTTTTTAATAGCTGAATAGTATTCCATAGTGTATATGAACCACAGTTTCTTTACAGAGGGGAGGACATTCTAGTGTGACTCTAGATGAGAGAAGCATGGGAGAATGGCAAAGTAGAAGGATCCAGAGGGTCCTAGAAGCCTACAAGTAGAACATTATGATAGGCAGATTTGGGCTCAGGGGTCCCACTCAAACTAAGGCACCAGCCAAGGACAATACAGGCGGTTAAACCTTAAACCCCTACCCAGATCTAGCCAATGGACAGAACATTCTCCACAGTAGAGTGGAGAGTGGGATATGACTTTCTCACGTACTCTGGTGCCTCACCTTTGACCATGTCCCCTGGAGGGGGAGACCTGGTGGCACTCAGAGGAAGGACAGCAGGTTACCAAGAAGAGAATTGATACCTTATGAGCATATACAGGGGGAGGAAATCCCCCTCAGGAACAGTCATAGGGGATGGGAATAAGGGGAAAATGGGAGGAAGGGAAGAATGGGAGGATAAAGGGATGGGATAACCATTGAGATGTAAGAAGAATAAATTAATAAAGGAGAAAAAAATAAGTGTTCTCGGTAAATTGTACTAGGAAGAAAGTATATATTGTTCTATTTCTCATTTCCTTTGCAAGGAGTAATCTATTATTTCTAGACCACATGAATGTGCTGCATCACTATGTAATACCCTTTTCTTCAAAATTTATTCACTTTATATAGTCCAAATGATTGCCAACAGATAGGTGAAGGTATTGAATGACTTGGATTTTAGAAACTTATTTTTTTCTAAAGGGTAGAGAAAATAAATGAAAGACAATGGCATAAAGGCCAGGGATGGTGTTTTGTCAGTACAAATTGAGATGTATCTACTTTTTTAATTTTTATTTTATTAATTTATTCATATTACATTTCAATGGTTATCCCCTCCCTTGTATCCTCCCATTCCTCCCTCCCTCTCATTTTCCCCTTACTCCCCTTGAGATGTATCTACTTCTTGGCTTAAACATTTGTATAATAATGCTGACTTCTTACATTTTGAATATCTGCACATAGGAATTTTTTCACTAATTGTAATCATGTAATAAGGATTCATTTTTTGCTCTAAAACAATGACTTTTTATAAACATCATCAATTACTGCAAATAAAAGTAAATTCCAAACGGTCATTGTGAAAACCAGTTCTCAGGTTATTGTGTGCTTGCTACAAGACTGTTCACTTTATTACATTAAATCTCTCAACACTCAATAATTTGCTGTCAGGTGTAATAGCATACTTTTTGAATTCTATCACTACCATGTTGTTATAATTATTTATTTCTTTGACCAATACTATTCAAATTTGAGTTAGTTGTAAGTCCTGGGATAAATAGGAAGGGAGGCTCAGAGCTACCACATTCTTTGGGTCTTCTTTTACACATATAAAGCCTCACCAAAACTCAACAAACTGCAGCAGATAAATATTCCACAACCAATAAATATGCCTAGAAAAACTGTTATTGTGCCAATTTCTTAGTTTAATTAAGGTGTGTTATTAAAATTGTGTGTGTGTGTGTGTGTGTGTGTGTGTGTGAAGTTTTCTGCACATGCTCTTGTTTTATTTATTGCAACAAGGTCTCAGTAAGCCTATGCTGGCATCAATCTCAAATTTGTGATGCTGATGGAATGACTTTGAGCTTCAAGTACCAGGGCAGGTGTGTACCACCATGCCTGGCATAGTTCCATTTATTTTATTACATTTTGTATTCCTGAAGATGTTTGTTTGATATTTAACCCTTGCATCACACATCATATAAGCATTAGGAGTTAAAAGCAAAGCTTGTATCACCTTATAAATGAGATTTCCATAATCAATAAGCTTTGTTTTTGAGATTGTAATAAAATTACATAAAATCTTTTACCTCTCCTCTCTCTAAACTGTCCCTCCTGCTACTTCTTGTTTTTCATATCTATGACCTTTACTTTTATTATTTGATGTTATTTATATAGGGGGTATAAATTGAATTCAGTCCTACACAAGAACTGTAGACTTGTTTTTAAAATGGATAAACATTTAGAATGAACAAATCAGAATTATTCTCCTCTCTCTTAGCCTATGATAGGTACCATATTTTTCTGGGCTACAATTTTTGAAAGAGCTCACATTATATTTATATTCTCACATGTGTCTAACTAACTTGCACTCACTTCTACTCTTAAAGAATGCTAGAGAGAATTGTAAACTGTGCAAGAATTGTCCTATGGTTCAATTTCAGTCTTTTTCTCCACTTTCATTTCCTATAATCATATCAATGAGTTGCTGTAGAGAAGGAAGCCTTGATTGAGAATTTCATCCCTAGGAAAGAGTAGTAGGAAAGGATGCTTTCATTATTTATTTGTTTTATTCTGAGGATAAAACTTTTTCCAAGACTACTGTTATTTTTGAAAACTACTTGATGACTCAAACATGCCTGAATACTTGAAGTGCCTAGAGTTGGATGACAGTCACTGGTGTTGACACTGACTGACAATTCCAGCATAAACTGGAAGGTCAAGATGTGCTTTGGCTCTCTTATGTATTAGAGATCTTTATTTATACCTAAGCATGACTCTAAGTTTTTTTTGTATTCTAAGCATTTAGACTTATTGTCAAACATGATTCATAGACTGACATTTTATGGCTTCCTTTCATGCATTACATTTTGCATTAAATAATTTATTGATTTCATCATTAAACAAGTAATGCATATGACTTAGCAGACTTTATACTATTTTAGGGGAAAAAATTGATGGTACTCAAGTCCTGCAAGCTTAAGTGTTCAAGTTCATATACTCAGAATTCCTTTTCTCTTTAATAGTGCCCATATTCTCAGGACATAAAGCAAGCGGAAAGCTTCTTATATACTCAGCTAATGACTATTTTCATGTCAAAAGTCTAATTCAAAACCACATCTGTGACATTAATACTTCTGCTTAGGCACATAGTACATGAGTTAGGTTGTAAGTATAGATTGAACATATTAGCTATGAAAGTATGAAAACTTGTTGATATTGGCCCTTAAATATAAAATGAAACTGGTAGTATTAACTTATTGCTCTTTTGGGAATAGAAATAACTTCGGATCTCAGCATGTAACATACAGGGCATGTTTCAGCTTGATTTGAACAGTATTCTTGAATTCTTCAAATGCTTTTCTCTAGGTTTTAACTTTCCTATTATTAGCAAGAAGATTTCATCTGTCAATATTTGATTAGTGACTCTAACAGCTTAAGACAGATTTACTCAGTTTGATAGGTAATCTGGAACTGCAAGGTTATTGATTGAAGCTATAGTTAAGGCCTAAAATGTCAGAAAAGAAAAAAGCTGAAGATGGTTCTGTTGACTGTTGCTGCCTTGGGTGGCAATTGCAGCCTGTGCTCACCGAATCGCTGTAAGTAGATTATTCTCACTTGATTGGAATAAAATTTTGAATTGATTTTAATTTGATGACGTTCTGGATACTTTTTAAAAGTAAAGAAAAATAACTTGATGTTTTCTTTTTTCATATGTTTATTGAAATGTTACCAAGCCAGTCTATTCGAAGGAGCACTATATAAATGTCACAGTGTTTTAAAAATTCCTGTTCTAGATGAAAGTAATTGAAATAAAAAATAATTAAAACATACAAATAAACAAGCTGTAGAAAAATCTAGATTAAATATGATGATTTCCTGACTAACTTTAGGCAATCAACCAATTTACCCAAATCTTTTATGGATTATTAGAATAAAAGAAATAAAATTTATCACGGATACAAAGAAAGGTAGTAGAAGAGTTCAGGCACCTGAAAAAAAGATTAGAATTTCAAACTACATGTTTAAATACAGCCGAAGTAATTTACAAGTATTTAGAATATTCTTTCCAGCTCCAAACACAATTCTTAGCCTATTTCATAGATGTCAGTAAAATGAAAAACAAATTTTACAAAGAATAATTTCATGTCATTTTTCACAAAATTAAAATTATACATTAACTGCATAGAGTGTGATAAAAGTTTTACAAATACTTGCTTCTGTCAAAGTACAGATGAATGATGATTTGAAGATGTGGATGATTCCAAATCTTCTTTCAGAGTCTATAAATATGTCTCTCCAGTCTCAGCACCAGGAAATCTGTCTTTTTTCATCTTTATTTTTGTTTCTTGACTTTAACAAAAATGATGGTATACAAAAAGTATGAGTCTTTACTGTAGTATTTATGCTTGTTATATACTCTATAATTTTGAGATATACCAATGTTTTTGATAATGTAGGATATCCTTCATTTCTATATAGGTAAGATACCATTGTTTATAGACAGATAGCCACCGCATTTGGTATTGAGCCAATGAACATATTATATACAAAAGTAGTATTCATATTAGGATAATTATAATTGAAACTGAGGCGATTCATGTATGTATGTTGATGTAAAAGATTATTGGAAACATTAAAAGTGCACCTGCATTATTAATTTATATTTCAGTGAATAGATTAAACAATTATTATTTATCTCAGTTGACTCTGGAGGCATTAAAAATGCCTTCATTTTTAAGAGCACTTCCTAAAAATGTTTTATTGTGAAATTAATTCAGAGTTTAAACAAAGTTACTTGCAGTTAATTGAGGCAACACTACAGATATCTGCATAAAAATGCTGAGCTTGAAGTTTAATATCATGTACAATGTCCAATATGAAAAAACACTCAGAACAATGAGTCTCACAATCTTCTCTAATTTCCCAGCTGATCTGATGCCCATTTTCAGCCTCCAAGCACCAACATACATGGAGGCAACACTCATAGAATAAAAAGATGATATTTCTTATTGATAATGTTTTATTGAGCAAAAATACTAATAGTTTAGTAACTTCTAGTAGAATCAGATATAGACAGTTAGAAAGTTGTATGTATATTTGTAGATAAAGGTATGAATATGGTGATGCCGATAGAGTCGTAGAGACAGATGCAGATGGATACACTCAAATGCATGGGCAGTATCCATAGATAAAGAAGCAGGCAGGCAGTTGGAAATTACAGTTTGGAGTTTTGAAGAAAAAAAAAAAGCAAGCCCTTTAAACAGTAAAAATTCACTGAAGTCTAGGACACAATTTGAACTTTAAAAACATGGGGAGGCCTGGTGGCACTCAGAGGAAGGATAGCAGGCTACCAAGAAGAGACTTGATAGCCTATGAGCATATACAGGGGGAGGAAATCCCCCTCAGTCACAGTCATAGGGGAGGGGAGTAAGGGAAAATGGGAGGGAGAGAGAAATGGAAGGATACAAGGGATGGGATAAAAATTGAGATGTAATATGAATAAATTAATAAAATATATTTAAAACCATATAGTTGAGTAGTTAGGATTCTGAGAGGGGAAAAGGAGCAAGAAAGCACTGCAAATTGATTGCAGACATAAAGTCCTGCTGTGAGAGTTCTAGGATTGACTATATTGTAATAAACTAATAATGTGTGGCTTAAGAATTTCTTTTGTAGCATTCATTCAAGTAGAAGAAAAACTTTTTTTTAGGCATTTTGAAATTAAGTATATATTAGGGACAGTATTTTTCTCATATGTGCCTAAAATGATTGCAAACAAACAGTCTTCTTTCTTTTATATGTATTTTTCCTACATAATGGAAATAGCGTTGTTTGTATGTAGTATATAAAGTACATGACAAGGTGGAAGAGATCCAGGTCTTAGTTTGACCCTTGAAGCTTCATCTGCTAAGTCAGTGAATCTCCCTCAAACACCCATGTTTTTGTAACAAAATGAGAGCTTTGCATGATAATCTCTATGTCTGGTCACAAGACTACATCAAATGGTGAGCTGACCTTTACCAGGTCCCTGTAGCATCAGTGTTAGCAACTTTATGACATATCTGTGCACTAGCTTGGGACAAAATAAATGATTTGTTTATGTAGTTTTCTTACCATCTGATGATTTGATATCTAAGGCAGTCATGTAAGAATGTTTGCTCATAAAGTATTCACAGCGATGTTGCACTCTTAGAATTGGAGCAGTGCAGCTGCATAATACAGAGTGTATTATTTCAGTGGCGAAGCTGAGGGGAACTGCCCAGGGCTTTCAAGAGAGCATCTTTCTCAGTCAATAACTCTTTGCCTGTAATAATATTCAAGACTCCACACATATCTTAAATATATATTTATATATAGAATACACAGCTCTTTTGAAGATCATAACACAAATCAATAATCCTTCTCTACCGTGTGAGTTTTTTCAGACCTAGATGGAAGGATCATCTGGAATATAAGAATATTTGGAAAAAATTCTGTTTAGTTTGGTTTGCTAAATATATTCATATATAGCATACATGTGTACCCTTCCACATAGAAAATTAAAAGTCAAATACCATAGTCCAGAACGTTTAAATTCTAATAATAAAAATTCCTCAATCTCAAATTTTTCTCTCCCCAAGATGGGAAAGATGTTATTAAAGATATTGATAAAATATTAATAAAAAACAAAAAACAGAAAGAAATGATTTTACATCAAGAAGTAAATGTACTTAAGAAAATATTGAGTCACTGACTTAGTTCACCCTACCTACAAAAAGGAAACATTGTGTTAAGAATCCTTAGATGACCCAGTATTTCTCCATTCTCTCTGCTGTCCTTCATATGTACTCTACCCAAAAAAAAAAAAAAAAACAGAAGTTTTTTGCAAAAACAAAACAAAAATTCAACTCCTGAAAATATCAAAAATATAAGTTTAAAGTATCTGAAAAGAGTTGTTTTACACTTCAAGAAGATTTATTAATAAATATAAAACCTTGACAAAATTCACAGAAAGTTCTTGTAGAAAATAAGGAAAAACAAAAAATAAGCCCATTGGAGCACTGGTTCATAAGAATGAACTGCTGAGTTGAATCTGCAGAACACACACACACACACATGCACACACACACACACACACACACTCACAGACTCACACACACTCACATTCACACACACCATACACACACTACACTCACACTCACATGCACGCATCATACACGCTCACACACACACTCACACACTCATACACATACACTCACATTCACACACACCATACACACACTACACTCACACTCACATGCACACATACCATACACACACTACACTCACACTCACATGCACACACCACACACGCTCACACACACACAGACACACAGACACACACACACACACACACTATTACACATCTGAAATATAGAGATAATGGAATGGGAGGAAGAAAAAGCTAGCTGCCTAGAAGCTCACTGACTAGCCATGTCAACTGCTCAATTTGACATCATCCAAAAAGAAATATGGAAAGGAAATGAAAAATGACATTGGCAATTATCCTATGACATTCACCCAGTATTCTAAAAAGCATTACATTTTAAAATGCACACAATAAATATTATTAAATATATTATATTTATAATAACTGATCAGTTTATTTAAAGAGTTCATTTTAAATGTACTCCCAGTTTTTCAACTTTCGGAACTTAAATATACTAATAACTTCTCAATACATGCCATTTTCTACTTTAAAATTTAACATGTATATAATTTACAAGGAAATATATGAACTTAATATGTAAAAATAAAATGCAAGTTTTATTATGTGAAAAAAGACTATCTAAAGTTATACTTAGTGTTCATTGTTTTGTATCAATTTCTTTCTTTGAATTCAAGCAATCATAAAAAAAAGTGCTTAGCGATTAACTCTTGCTGTCTGATACCCTAAGATTAAATATGTGGAAGTCATAATTTTAACTAAAACATTCTGTTCTACTATTTGAAGCATTGAATGAATTTAACCCTGGTCTTGTAAAACTCAAAATATTGTGATAGTATTATTTTACACGGTAAACTAAAATTCAAAGAACTATTTTATGAAAAAATTTATAATAGAATTATACTTGTTTTAAAACAAATCCTGTTACCATGGTTTTTTCCCTTTACTTTGTTACTATGGCAAAGAAGAATATTAGGAAATACTACCCCTACTACATAGAACATATTCATTCCTGAAAATATTTTCTTTTTTGTACTTAGACACTATGAAACTTCATCTCAGTAGATAGAACTAGAAATTTTCATATTACATTTTTATTACGGCTTATTTAGTTCTCTTTATTTTTGAGTATTTCATATATTGAAATATGAGCATATATACACCCACCATTTCCCCCTTCACCTCCTCCAGACCCCTCAACATGCACCTTCCCAGTGTTATGACTCTTGCTTTTGATAACCAACTAAGTGTAGCTAGTGCCACTCATGTGTGTATGCCTTTTCTCTCACTTGCATGTCTTTTACGTTAATGAGCAGAATGAAAAATAAAAGCTATAGGAATAAGAAGAGAATGAAGGTTGGGGAAGGTCAGGTTCAAACAGTGTTAGTGTGTTATTCCCATACACTAATTAATTTCTTTCTATACGCAGAGGGTAAGATTATTTCACTTATTAAAGCCAAGGCAAAAGCATACATTTATGAATGAGAAATATCTGAACTAACAATATTGAAGCTCGTCCTGCAAGAATGAAAATTAATTCATGGGAGAGGAATTAACCCATGTAGGAGGTATTCACCTCCATGGCCACTAAATTCTTCTGCTAAATTCCTTCCCCAATAAATTCCTACTATGACTACTTTTTAAAATATATTTTATTAATTTATTCATATTACATCTCAATTGTTATCCCATCCCTTGTATCTTCCCATTCCTCCCTCCCTCCCATTTTCCCCTTACCTCCCTCCACTATGACTGTTCCTGAGGGGGATTTCCTCCCCCTGTATGTGCTCATAGGGTATCAAGTCTCTTCTTGGTAGCCTGCTATCCTTCCTCTGAGTGCCACCAGGCCTCCCTATCCAAGGGACGTGGTCAAATACGGGGCACCAGAGTTTATGTGAAAGTCAGACCCCACTGTCCCCTCAACTGTGGAGAATGTCCTGTCTGTTGGCTAGATCTGGTAGGGGTTCGAAGTTTACTGCACGTATTGTCCTTGGCTGGTGTCATAGTTTGAGCAGGACTCCTGGGCCCAGATCTGCCCATCATAATGTTCTTCTTGTAGGTTTCTAGGACTCTCTGGACCTTTCTATTTCCCCTTTCTCCCATGCTTCTTTCACCTAATATGACTTCTTAAGGAGAGATATTCACACCATAGCATATCCCATATACAATCACAAAGCAAACAGATAATTTCTATACAGCCCGTCTGGAGATTGTTCAAGTGTGAAGGCCTCATTCTGAGTTTGCCTAATCTCAAGGCAGGTATTTTGTGGTTGTTTGTCTATATTCTCAGGATATATGAATACTTGGTGGGTACACTACTATATGCGACTTCTTCCAAAAACATTGTTCCCAATTGCTCTTAAATGTTAGCTTAAGACCTTTTTATTGCATGGGGTTGGGGTGGGTGTGGGTAAGGGCATTTAAACTGAAATAGTATTGGAAATAAATGAGAGACTGAAACAATACTCTGAACTGCAATCAGCCATAATGGGTGAGCAAGCCTTTTTCTCCTATGGCAGTCCAGGACACCAGAGAGACCTCCATTGCTGTCTTTGGGGACGTCAGAACACTTTCATCACTGACTCGGAGCCCCAAATAGAACATCTGAAGCAGGCACAACTAAAGGAGAACTTGATAACTATCTTGGAAGTTAACTCCCGCGTTTCATGCTTAACCTTCCAAATTTGGACCAACTCGAGAAACTGGATGTATTTTCTAGGAATGAGAGGATACCCAAGGTTGTCGTTTTGAAAGAAAAGTTCTCCATGACTCCTGCTCTAGGGGACTGAAAGCTCATGATTGAAATCTCGTGTGTTGCCTCAGCAGGTGCAGGAAATAAAAGGGTAAGGCAGCAAGTGCAGGAAATAAAAGGGTAAGGAGGTTTATATGAAAGAAAAATGCAAGGAACCAAATTGTTCTTGAAGTAACCAGCCATGTAAGAATGAAAACTCACTCATGGGAGAGAAAGCAATCCATGTAGGAAAATGTTACTTTCAGGATTTGAACTCCTCACAGTAGGCCACAACTTCAATTTCTGTTGTGCTGTGGAAAGAGGTTCCTATGTTTGACTTTTAGGAGAGAAATTCAGACGATAGTGTACCCATAACCAACCACACACCAGACAGGCTTTGTTTCTAGATGGCCTGGCTGGAGAATCCCTGTGTACAGGCTTTATTATGAGTCTGCCTAAAACCTTCCAGTATTTTCTCCAACAAAGCCATGTCTCTTCTCTTTTTGACTTCTATTACCTCTCTCTCTCTCTCTCTCTCTCTCTCTCTCTCTCTGTCTCTCTCCTTCTCTCTTTCTCTCTCTCCTTCTCTCTCTCTCTCTCTCTCTCCCTCTCTCTCTCAGCTTTTGGTTACCCCCACAATATCTATAAAAAGACATGCTTGCTGGTTACTAAAATCCAGTTTAAAGGATGCAAGGAACCATCCTTGGGTGGGAACGTCCAAAGTGGTAGAAACCCTGCTTTGAATGAAGCGAATTTTGAATGAACTGAATGAAGCAAATGCAATTATCTTAAAATGTAATTAAGTTTTTGAGACATGGTTTCTCTGTGTAGCTGTGGCTGTCTTGGACTTGTTTAATAGACCAGGCTGGGATTGAACTTGCAGAAATCAACCTGCCTCTGTTTCCCTGAGTGCTGCAATTAAAGGCATGTGCCACCATGCCCAGATTAATTAAATCTTAAAAGAAGAAAAAAATTAATCCAGCTAAATCTGCAATTGGCAAATAGAGCAATTACATCATTTAAAAAGGATGATGTCAAGTGTTTCTGTTACTTGACCATGCGTGTGGATATTGTGTTACTTTCATGTAGAGACATAAAAGTACATCAGTTGACCTCAGAGGTGTCACTGACAGACCAAAGAAATCATCCTATTCAGTTCACACTTGATGAGCCCTGAGCTTTCTGGGATACTTCCAGGAGCATGGATGAGGCATGACAACTGCATGAGTGACTCAAAGGCACTGGATTACCAAAAGTCTGGCAGCATGGATGATCAATGACTCACAAAGGCAATGTCTCAGGAATTCTCTCCATACTCAGCTTATAAGTTCATATCTACCCTAGCAGCCGCAAATCCAGATGCATCTTTGGCAGAAATATATGGAGTTAACCAGATGGAACAAAAATAAATACTGGCTTTTATCATTAAGGTCCCTTCCATATAGGAGGAAGTGTGATAGGTCTACACATTTGAGGGCTCCTGCTTGATCAAGATATCAGGGATCATTTCATGACTAAGGGACAACGTTTCGCCACAATACAGTTCTTTTATTTGTATTTCAATCTATCACAGCCACAGAATAGCCATGTATACTGTCAGTATTCAAGGAAAAAAAAACTGGTGTTCAATCGATTATGAAGACTTTATTGTGAGAGGAAGAGCAGGTTCCTATGGCACCAAGAACTAGAGAAACCTTTCACTCTCTCTAGGGTAGATGATTTGTGGGCTAACCTTGACCCTTAGAGCACTCTCAATAAAATGTAGAGATGCTGACCTAGTTGGTAGTACCTGCACAGATACTTCCAAAATAAGAAATAGAGCAGGGTAGATCAAGAACCATTATAGCTCTTCTCACATAGCTTCTAATCTTTGCTCTAAACACTTATCACTGGAAAACTGGTACCGCACTTTGTGCCCATGTTGTACATTTCCATATCAGAAAGAAGTCCATTTGTATTTCAGAAAAATGACGGAAACTGTGGCTAAATTTAGGATATTAAACCTAGATTGTTTGCTGTTCATGATTTTTTTTTCTTTTCTCTTTCTCCTTTTAATTTCAGTCAGTCTATGGCTCCCTGCTCCATGCTAATTTGGTGCTAATTTTAATGATGAGTCACTGGGGACTGATATAAGATGCTATTTTAAGCTCAAATTCTACACTCCATTTTCTCCACAAGCTTTCAAGTGATATTGATAGTTAATAGCTATTTGAAGATGGGTAAACACACCAGGGAGTAATAAGGAAGCTGATTGGCTGCACCATTCAGGCCTAAAAGAAGAAACAAATACAAATAATGAGAAGGAGAAAGAAAGAGGAAGAGAAGGAAGATGACGACAGTCATTGATATTAAATGTCTTTTGAGTTTAGTTTATTCATTTAAACTCTTTCCAGGTTTTTTATAGTTCTCTGTGGATCATTATTCTCTTTATCAAGTCACCTCAATCCTTATGAGGGTTCAACATTAGCAGTAAAGATAAATGCTTTCAGAAAAAAAAATATTATACAAAGAAGTGACACATAAATAGGTTGAAAGAGAGAGGGTGGGGCAATGGGAAGATACGAGTGAGGGGATAACAATTGGGATGTAATCTGAATAAATTATTAAAAAATAAATAAAATGTAAAAAAAAAGAAATGGCACATAGAAACTAGATCTTCTAATAAGCAGATAAAAGATATTTTTAATTGACAAAGGACTTCTACCTTGAGCCTCTCCCCATTGTTTTAACCATTAGTTGATCTCTCCTGTAAAGCCAACTCGGACCCATTCATGGTTTTCCCTTCCTCAGAGAGAGCAGACGTATGAGGAATGGAGTTCCGGAAAACTAACCTCAGTGAGAAAAAAAAATGTTACCAGCATGTGACTAAATACTACACAAAGCTCCATGGCAACCGACTTCCAGGAAGTATTTCATAACCCCCTGCAAAATACCTTCCATCTTGGCTTACCACTCACATCAAACTAAATAAATATACAGAACTAGAATAAAATAGATCCCATGAACCCTTTGATGTGACCACCATTATACAGAGTAATTTCTTCATGAAGGTCATTTTGTTCTACCCTGCTCTTTTCCAGAATGTATAGAACACCAGCAGTGTCTCTCATCCATGTCTTTCAATTTGTTGACTTCAAGTGTGTATTTTCTGTAGTTATTTTTGAAATAAATTGGTTGCTACACAGCAGTTCTCAGTGGTTATAAATCAATTCCTTAAAGCAATTAATTAAAAAATTTAAGGCAGTTAATCCAGCCGAAGGCCTCCAAACTCATGGATCACCAGCTGGGTTTATGAAATCCATCTGGCACACAGTGATTTTTCTATTTTTCCCTATTTTCAATTTCTAAGATAGATTGTTCAATCAAAGTCCTCACTTGAATGATTCAATGCCGAGAATTTCCCCAAAATCTATCTGATGGCAGGTAAGTATAGATATGTATACAAATTGAGAGTAAATTTCATTTGGTGAATTATGTTACATGTTACTGCAGAAAAATACATTTGAAGAAACTTTTCCTTGCCTGTCCTTGCTCACTTTTTTAAATTTGAGGGAGAAAAAAACCACATCTTAATTAAGAAATTCTTAAAACTATCATATCCATTATATGATTCAACAAATAATATTTCTTAACATTTATTTGATCTTCAAGTGAAAGTCATATATTCTACAGATTATCTATGTGAGCCACTCATACCAAGATGATGATATAAACACAGGGGCCAGAGTAAAACCATAACAACTATTAACCCTTGGCTAAACATGAGGTGTGATTACATAATTATAATAATATATAGTGGGTGAATTTTCATTTGACATGCAATCACTATGAACTATGAGACCATTCAACAACACAAAAATAGAAAAATCTCAACTTTTGCATGTTCAAAGGAAATTTTCATATTTCCACAACCTCCTTTTCTTTATATCTGAGTAACATGATTTAAATGATAATGATGATGATGGTGGTGGTGGTGGTGGTGGTGGTGGTGGTGGTGGTGGTGATAATCTTAGCAAAGCAATGATCTTCAGGGCTCAATACTCTCATTATAAGAAAAGCTCCAAGATGCACTTACCCAGTATCCACTTATAATTGTTTCTCTTCAGAATGTGCGTTTTCATTGAGGGTATCCATTTATCTTACTACGTATTTTCTCAGGTACAGTTGAGCTAGGCACACCTCAGCAGTGATGACGGTTATATTTTCTATACCCTGCTTACAATGTAAGCAAACCAAATCATTAAATGAAAAAGGAAAGAGAGAGAAAAGCAGTTACATTAATGCATTACTTATTATTTAAATGCTTAAAGGAGTTATTTTACTGTGAATATATCTTACACAAGGTTTAATAATTTTGAAAATTTCCTCCAAATTTAACATCTCTTTCAAATATATATATATATATATATATATATATCACGACATTTTCTGAGTTTATATGTCTGTCAAGTGTCATACAGATTTTTATGTTTTCTCATGACAATTCAGTGCTGCTGTTTCTTTGTAAATAGAAAAAAAAAAAAAACAAAGCACAGAAAGCCTAGGAATTCTTCTCTATATTACAGAACTAGTGGTAGATATGGAATTTGAATCTCTAGGGATACAATTCTGAACTCTCTTCTGTCAATCAGAGTCCTTGCACTCCTATTAGGTATTTCTTGTTTATTCGCATAAGTCTAGATGCTCCTTTCTAGCCACTCAGTATAATAACCACTTCATCCACACATTTCTGTTTATGTGATAGTGGTATGGTGAAGTGCTATGTATGCTCCCATATATGGCTATGCATTTATGTTTATGTATATACACATATGTGTATCTGGAAGCCAAAAGTTGACAACACATATCTTCTTCAATAACACTCTGCATTCTGCCTAAGGGAGTTTATGGTACAAACCTTGAGATCCTTGATTGGGAAAGTTGAGGGAGCCAACGCCTTGCAGTCTTCCTCCCAATCCCCAAGTCCTGGGATGACAGGAGGATCGCCATACTCACCTGGCTTTACTGTATGTGCTGGTGAGCAGAGCCCTGGTCCTCATGCTTGTGGGCCAAGTACTCTCTCCCCACTGGGCCATCTCTCTAAGCTATGATACCACACAGCCGTATCAGGATGCAGTATAGCTATGACTTTGCACACTGGAGGTCAGAGACTAGTGACCTTCATATCAGGCCTCACTCATTTGACAAATCTCCTTCCGGTGAAAGCAAAAGAATACATGAATTTCTTAAAAGTGGAAACAGATACCTGGGAGTCATGTCTACATGTGTAGTAGAAATGAAATTATGTAACCCAACATTTCTCACTTTATCTCACTTTATCTCACTTAGATGTTAAGAACACACTTTGCATGACAGATGCTGGGGATAGTTATTGGTTTTTCTTCTAAATAGGCAAAATAAATTTTTATTTTCATTTTTCAAAAAAGATACATACATATATATACACATATATATATACATACATACATGTATGTATGTATATATATATGTATGTATGAAACAGTTAAATAATGCCTCATTTGAATTCTGCTAATTTCTCTGTGCATTCATTGTTCTGTATTATAAACAGGTTTAATGTTGGTGTCTTAGGGTTTCTACCACTTTAATAAGTTATCACGAGCAAATGTAACTTGAGGAGATTAGAGTTTACTTCAGCTTCCAGGCACCAATCACTATATGTGATGAAAGGAATTCAGGGCAGGAACTCATGGCAGGAACCTGGAGGCAGAACCTAAAGCAGAAACCACGTTTCCTGGTGTGTTCCCCATAGCTTCCGCAACCTGCTTTCATATACAAGGCACGCTCCTGCCCCAGGGCCACTCCAGCGCTAGTGAGTTAAAGCCTTTCATATCAATCACAGTCAAGAAAACACACTACAGATTTGCCTTCAAGTCAATCTCATGAACATTTTCTCAATTAAAATTTCCTCAGATATATCTTAGTTTGTGTCAAGTTGACAAACCCCAATCATCACAAATGTTATAGGAGGCATATGAGGAATGTTTAATATGTATTAACATCTCAAATTCTAAAGTGAGAACTAACCTAAAGTAGGACTATTGACAATTGTGTATCTGACTGTGGTTAGCAAGCAGTATGTTTTTACCAAAGGAAAACATTTCAGCAAACCTCAAGAAAGGATGTGGAAATGAGCATGCTCCATTACTTTTTCTGGTAAAGTTATTGAACTGAGAGTTTCTACTTATACTATTATGTAAAACTCTGTCTCTCTGTCTCTCTGTCTCTCTGTCTCTGTCCCTCTCCCTCTCCCTCTCCCTCTCCCTCTCCCTCTCCCTCTCCCTCTCTCTCTCTCTCTCTCTCTCTCTCTCTCTCTCTGTCTCTCTCTCTCTCTCAGTGACGGATCTCTTCGGCCAATGCTTTGTTCCCATGAATTGTGAATATGGTATGTTTTCATGTATTTTGGGAGCTCCATATGTCTTTTAATTTTGAATGCTGACTTCTTGTTATAAGTTCTGGACATTTCCTACAATCATCAAATTCAGTTATCTGTCGATTCTTTTCATTTTATCTCAGTTCATTCTTCTACCTCACGGATTTATCTTAGTTTGAATTCTTAAATTTCTACCAGACATAACTATTAGAAATAAATTTTTGAGGTAACATAAACTGTGTTCCTGGGTTCTGCTCATGCAAATTTGGCTCCAGAATAAGCTATATGTAAAAAAGAAAGAAAGGAAGAAAGGAAGACAGACCACTGGGAAGAAAAGGGTAAAGATAACTTCAAACACGTTAACTATTTTACTCCTAGGAGTTGACCAAAAGTGGTAATTTGATGGCTAAGGACTAGGGGACAGATTTTCCTGATCTTGATCATCTCAGCTTTCAGCATCCCTATCATTAATTTGGGAATGTGGATATAGTTTATAGAATTAATTTTAACCTAAGTATTTTTTTCTAAATTTTTAAAAATTCTCCTGGTTTGATCCTTTTATGCAAGAAAGCTCTATACTTAATGTGTCCGAGAATGATATTGCCATGTAATATTCTTTCTTTTACATTTGATTAAGATAATGGGCAAATCATTTATGTTTAAAACTTCTGAATATCTTAATCTCAAATGACTTTATTTATTTATTTTTGGAATATTCCCATGATTATGGTTGTTTAAAGGCATAAAAATGGCATTTCATTAAAGCCCATATTAACAGAACACTCATGGAAAATGCAAGTCTCTCATTTGTGTGAGGTGACATACACCTGTAACCATAGCAGTTTGGTGTGGAACCACGAATATCAGGATTTTTATAGTAATCTTCAACTATATTGCAACTTCAGGGTCATCCTTCAGTACAGTAGACTTATTTTTTTAATGAACATATTTCTCCACTCAATTTGCTATGATGTATAAAACATAATCTTAGTTCATAAAATATTTCATGACAGAGTGGCAGATAGAGTTTGTAATGATTTCCTTTAGGATTTTAAAATTAATAGCAATATTTTCTCATTCAGTTGCACTTCATAGCTTTTATTTCCATTCACAAAAGAGTGTTAATTATATATTTACCTTTGCCACTAAATTCAACATGAAGAAGTCCAAATTATTCTTCAGTCTTAGAAGGCAGTTTTGAAAGTCCAATAGTAACTCCCTCCCATCAGTGTTTGACCTTTAAAGAAATAGCACCTTTCTTTGGCTTTTGAATTAGTTTGAGATGGGTCTCTGCATCCTAATACAATTACTCAGTCACAGAAGAGATATCAAAGGAACAAAGGATGCATCAAGAATTATTTATGAGCAATTCTAAAGCTCTTAGCGACACAGTCACAGAGTTTAGAGAAATACATGTGATATTTATTAGTAAAATTTTCATGCCAGTGTGACAGAAATCTTGGAGTTAAATCCCACTGCAAACATCAGTCCTCAGCTGTCATAGGAAGATGCTGAGCACCTCATCCGGCAGGAGTCATCAATTTTAACAACATCAGGATCAACTTGGCATCAGAAGATATGAATAACAATCCAGAACAGGAAAGACAATCTCTTTTCTGTGGAAAAATACCAAGATAGTGAACCTAGCATCTGGCAAACATTAACACAGAAATGCTTTATTGTGAAATAGGAACCTAACAGAATACAAAAACAGAAAACAAAGGAGACAGAAATAATCCATTATCCTAGTCATTTCTTTTCCATTTTAAATAATTGCTGTTTTAAGTCACTTTGCTTTTTACTGCTTGATAACATAAGAAGCAAAGAGATTCATGGTTTCGCAGAAAGATACTGAGCAGGAACTCAAATAAACTGTGTTGGTTCACTTTCAGGAGTGTTAAGAACTTTAATAGCTATTTTATTTCTGTGTAAGTGTATCACTGAGGGCTATTGTATATAGATGGGACTTGGTAATATAAGTGGGTTAGTAATATTTTTTGCAATTTTACTTGTGATTAAAATGAAAAATATGTGCATTTGTCACTTTTAGATTTTGGGCTACTTTACGAAATTACATTTGAAGGTAGTATTGGAAATGTACTTTCCTTTTACACCAATAGCTCCTGAATAATATTTCTCTATGTATTTTTTATAGATAAGATCAGCTTTGTCTTTAAACAAGATTAAGGAGTGATATGTGGTTGTTTGAATGTGAATGGTAATTATAGGCTCATGGACTTGACTACTTGGTTAACACTTGGAACATTTTAGGAAGAGATAGGAGGATAGGAGGTGTGGCCTTCTGGGATGAGATTTGTCACAGGCAGGCTCTGAGGTCCCAAAAAACCTCTTGCCATCTCAGTATACTTTCCTTGTCTTCTGCTTGTGGGTCTAGATGTGAGCTCCTAGTTGTCCAAGAGCTCCTATCACCATGACTTTGCTCTGTATTCACATCTGAATTGCTCTGTATTCACCATCTGAAACCATAAATCCAATTAAATATTTTATTTTATAAATTGCTTTGGTCAAGGCATTTTATCACAGCAAAAGGAAAGTAGATATATAAGCTATAAGAAGGTACTAGCAAAAAAATTAAAAAAAAAGAAGGTACTAGCAGAAATATAGAATGACCACTACAAAGAAGCCTTTTTAATGTTCATTGTGTTTTTCCCTAAGGGAATTAGTGATGCCAGTGAAGAAGCTCACAAAACAATACCAGAGCCATAAGACACTATGGAGATTGTTTTCTTCCATACCAAGGAACTCTATAATTTAATATTTATGGATTTATATTTAATTGTATTACATGTATTGCATGTATTTCCCTTTATGACTACTCATTGACATTAATCAAAAGATGGAACCATTATATGCATGATTGAAAGGCAGACTTGAAGCAAAAGCCCACCGTGCCATAGTGATGCTTATTTATAATCTCAGCAACACTAGTGCATAGACAGGCAGAGCCTGGGGTTTGGAGGCCAGCCAAACTTTCATAATCCGTGGTTTCTTCCCAGTAGAAACCCCAGAAAACACAAAAGGTAGATAGGAGAAATGACACCCAAGATTTCCCTGTATTTGCAGATCTACACATATGTGTACACCAGGAAACAGTTACAGAGAAATGTAGAGAGAGGAGAAAGGAAAGAAAGAAAAGAATATTTGTGTACTTTAAGATTTATTGGAATTGGATATAATATAAGAAATAAGGATTGAACAATATGCCAAAGATATTTAAATCCTTTCATGGTAGTTACTGCATAAGGAAAGAGAATAAGAACAGCAGAAGAAATTAAAGCTTTGGGAAATAAAATGGAACTCATGTACCAATCACCCTTCAAGCACGATTTTCTATCAGCTCCTGGATGGATTTTCTAACCCCAGACTCACGACGTTAACTCTTTAGCATCACCAACCACTAAACAGAGATTGAGAAGAAGAGTAAATTGCAATATGCAGTCATTGAATAAAGGTTTCAAGGAAAAGCTCTCTTGAATATATTCTCCTTTGACTAAATTTTCAAAATTCCTCCATACAAGTGCACTATATCCATAAATTTGGAGATTCTACCTGTGACAAGAATTTAATTTCCTCAACAGTCCCAAGAAAATAAGTGTTCTTTTTATTTGGGGAAAAGATATACAAATGGTATTTGCTCTTTGGAGAAATATCAAAAGAAATTCTTAAAATCAACCTACATGAAATATATTCCCTAAAAATAACATATAGTTCCTTCCCTGGGCTACATATCTTGTTCTACAACTTTAGAGGATGATTCCTGCCTTATTGGAGGCCATGCTTGTACTAGGAACCCCAGATGACTAGAGGCCATCATAAGAATAAAATCGAAAACATCTAGGGCAATTTGGTATGACCAAATATCCCTACTACAGCAAACCATTCATATTCCAACATGGAAAAACACAAGAAAATAACCTTAATTTCAAACTTATGAAGATGATAGAGGCACTTAAAGTAGAAATGTATAAATCTCTTAAAGAAATCCAGGAAAATATATAACTCCTTCCTCTCCCACCCACCCCTGAAAAAAAGGTGAAGAAAATGAATAAACATGTTCAATACCCAAAATGGAAATAGAATCAAAAAATTAAACACAAACTGAGGTAATCATGGAGATAGAAAAATACAGGTAAGCTAAGAGGAAATAAATATGTAAGGATCACGAACAGAATACGAGAGGGAAGAAAGACTATCAAGCATAGATTATAAAATGGTAAAAACATATTAAATCTAAAAAGTATTTGACACAAAACCTCCAGGAAATATAAGACACTATGAGAAGACCAAATATAAGATTAATAGGAAAAGAAAATGAAGAAGAGTGAACGTTCAAAGTCCTAGAAAAATAATATCCACAAATTCACAGAAGAAAAATATCCAAACTTAAAAGAAGGAGATGCCTGTAAAGGTACAAGTAGTTAACAGAACACTAAATAGAATGGACCATAAAAGAAACCTCCACACCCAGCCACATAAAAATCAAAACACTAACTATACATAACCAGGAAAAACATTAACAGTTTCAAGGAAATACCAAGTAACATATAAAGGCAGATCTATTAGAATAACACGTGTCTTCTCAACAGAGACTCTAAACACCAGAAGGGACTAGACAGATGTCTTGCACACGTTGAGAGACCACAGATGCCACTAAAGACTACTATACCCAGAAAAACTTTCAACTACCATAGTAAAGAAAACAAGCTATTGCATGAGAAAGCAAAATTTAAGCAATATCTATCCAGGAACCTTGAAGTGTTCACTGAAACAGGTTTTTTTTTTTTTTTTGGAATGTCTCAATGGGGATCCAAGACAAAATAGCCTAGCGTCTTGTTTGGGAATATATATATATATTCTCAGAGTCTATATAAGGATGTTTATCAGTTGGCAAAGACTCTGCACTGCAAGAGGTTGTTTCTCTTCTTGTGGACAAACATCACTTGTTCTCTCACAAGTCTGTTTCCAGCAGAAAAATAACACAATCCTCATATGAGTCTGTTTCACATCCCACACTTGGGATCAAAACAAAAACATATTTACATCCACTTCATGACACATTGAAAGCAGTGCTAAGAGGAAATTTCATAGAACTGTGTGAAAAGAAAATACAGAGGTCTCCTACTAGAAACTTAACAACATACCTGAAAGCTAGAGAGGAAAAAGAGGTAATCGTACCCAAGAGAATAGCAGAAAATAAACAAACTTGGTAATGAAATCAATAAAATGCATGCAAACAGAACAATGCAAAAAAAAAATCAACAAAACAGAGAGTAGGTTCTTTAGGGTAAGCAACAAGATTGACAAATTTTTATGCACACTATGTAAAAAATTAGCTCTTCTATCTACAAATGATATACAGGCTGAGAAAGCTTTCTCCTGGCATCTTACTACTTACCATTAGCATAGAATTTATTGTATTATGTAAGTATTTCTTCCTCTTTATTACTAAATTATTTCTGAATTATAGAAGCCATGTTTCATTTATACACCTATTCCCAGTGATTATGAATATCTTGTCCATTAAAAATTATTTTACAAAATAATGCTACAGTATCTATTGAGCTGAGAAGAAAAACATAAATAATTATAGATCAACCAATCATAAGTCTGTTCATTTTATCCAAGAATAATTAAAAAGAATACTGATTTTATAGTTTTATCTGACTGCAGCTGGGAGAGATTTAGCAGAATTAAATAAGTTTGAAAAGAAGCTCTTCCTCTGTGTGTATAACTACTGAGCAACAAAACAAAGGGTTTACTTAGGAATATTCCTGACATTTACCAGTTAAATGTGAACACATAACAGATAAAGATGGTAAATGAGGGGGATGTAAGTGGGAAGGAAAATGTGGTTTTGTGGTACAGCTCATTTTGGCTTAAAAATTCTGTACAAAGTCATCATAATTTGAAAAACCATCCAACCTGATGTAGCTGAATGTTACTAAGGGTGTGGATGCATTCAATACAGAGCCATCTTCTAAACCCATGTTGCTGTGTACACGTAACTATGAGACATTTCAATCCCTTCTCAGATTTTTTGGTGTTTACCATTGATGGATAAAAAGACCAGACATTGAACTACACTCATGAACTATAGTACTATGAAACCAGTTGATGTATTTGGTTGGAGATCAATGTGACAGAGAACTCTATATCTAGTTGACTAGATCATGACAACTCGCTAGCCACCATGGTGACTTAGTACTACAGTGTGCAAGCACATACCCAAGTTCTCAAAACTAAATACCCCAGTGAAACAACAAGTATATGTATGTCTCCATGCTTGGGGCAATTTTACTGATACTGTTTTCAAATTTCCATGTTTTTTAAAGTAATGTTACTCCAACATCAAATTTGTTTGCTTCCTAAACTGAACAGAGACAGTAGAAGGTAGACTGGTCCTCACGTTCAAAATTAGCGGTCAACCGTAGACCTAAATTGGAGACCTAAAATACTAAAAATTCTCAAGAAAATCCTTTTCATAATATTTGAAATTAGGAAGAAAATTCTTATAACACATAGGAATCATTAAATAGAATAATAAATAATTCTAAACAAAATTAAATAGGGAAAAAGGAAAAGAATGGGGTAGGGAAAAATAATACAAGAAATGTTTGAAAAGGCCACTGGAAAACATGATTTTATGTTTACTTATGTATATATATGTATATATGTATGTATGTATATATACAGAAATTGTGTTTAGTAAGACAACACATAGACAGGACAGAGAAACACAAAGAGAGACAGATAGGACACAAATGTAATTATGCTAGTTCATGGAAGAGAGGTCGACTAGTGAATAAAAAATCATGGTGCCAGGTATGAGAAACTTTCCTTCTAGTTCTTAGTCAGAGGATTCCAGGAATATTCACAAAGTATCCAGGCTACAGACATTGCCTTTGGTTGCCTTCCAGAAATTGAAATATGCTGAAAATACTAAACATTTAGGATATTGTAGTTGGGTGTTTTAACTGAAAAATGACCTGGAAGCCTTCACACTGAGTACTGGCTCTCATAGTATTTGAAGATACTATAGCAGTCAAGAAAAGGAAATTTAATAGTTCCATACATCTGTGAGGCCTATGAACCAACAATGATGAATTGGCAAGATATTTTTAGTAGTCCTATAGTTGGACATAATGGATTTAAGGCTAACTCAGTAGGGGAGTATTGTTCTGTAGTAATATAAACCTATTGACTACCTATGGCCAGATGGTGAGGTCAGGGATTCCTTTTGGAGGACCTACTAATGTCACTCTCTTGAGCCAGTATTATTTCTAGCTTTATCTTAAATATTTATTCTTATATCCACAGATAACTGTAGCTTTCATCTGTCATCAAAGAAGCTTCCTTCTGCAGTTTATAGAAATTATTACAGAGATCCTCAACTGAACAAAATGCAGAGAATAACAGCTGTGGGCTCCCTAACACCTACTGGTATATCAATAACCAATGCTTATACCCAAGGCTCAAGGAATAGGGGACCAGAGCAAACAAAGGCTGTAGCACCTAGAAGAATAGAGCATTTGCTTCAAGATCATAGCGTCTATAAACAACAAGTAAGCTTTGCCTTTGAAATATCTATTTATTTGTTGCTTAAACAAGACCACTCTAATGACAGAATCAATGACCAAGACAACTTAGATGGAAGGATTCTCATAAGGTCCCATCCTTGGGTGAAAACCTATAGGCAATTAGCAACTATTAAGAGAAGTAGAGTCTGTCTTCTCTAGGAATAAGCCACCTGATATGTTATCTAATCTCGTGTTCGCCACTAAACACACGCACACATGAGAAGTGTGTGTGTGTGTGTGTGTGCGTGTGTGTGTGTGTGTGTGTGAGAGAGAGAGAGAGAGAAACAATAGAAAGTTTATGAATTTGAGAGGACGTGTGGGGATATACCAGGAGCAGAAGGGAGAGAGAGAGGGTGGAAATGACATAAATGAAAATATTCATGTCTGAAATTCTTAAAATAAAATTTAAAATTAAATTAAAAAACGTAAACTCTACTATCCTAACTCAAAAGGAAGATAAATGACTCAGTACTAAGTAAATAAAGATGTGAATAAATGCTCTACTAAAGTAGACAAATGCATTGTTAATAAGCTTATGGAAATATGCTCAACATAATTAGTCATAATTAAATACAAATTAAAGTCAAAGTTTAATGACATCATCCATCTATTAGAGTGCTTAAATTGAAAAGTGTGGTTATAGCCGGCAGTGTACACTACCATGTATCGATGTGAAGATAAAATCATGGTACAATAATTTATAGCAGCATTGCATTAAACAATTAAACAATGACACTACTACCCACTGAGATGTATTTTAAAAGCATAGGTTATTATACTTACCTACTTGTGTGTATGTATGTATATATCTATGTATGTACATATGTACATACGTATGTATGGGCACATACGTTGTACAGCCTATAGCTAGAGAATAGAAGACAATACAAGAGAACTGATTTTATCCTTCTATCGTGTGGACCCTAGGGATTGAATTCAAGTCTTTGGATGTTTTAGTTTTCTCCTTCATTCCCAGGGCCATCTTGCCAACCCCAATAACATCCTTTTTTTACTTTTACCCCAAATTAAAGGCACATGCACAAATTACACTGTCTTTACGGCATTCTATTAGTAGTCACTGTTCATAAAATAACTATACTAAATTCATTAAATTTCTCTGGGTGAAAACATATGGCAAATCCACAAAATAAAAGATTTTCATCAATAATACAGGTAAGCTACTGAGTTGGAAAATGTGGACAAACCTCAAGACCACTTTCTTTGTTCAGGAAGCTAAACAGAAGGATGTGCACTCCACATGTTTGTTCATATGGAAATCAATAGTGTTATAATTACCATGAAAACCGGCAGATTAGGGATGTTCAGTGTACTCTCATTATAAGGCTATGCAAATTCCTCTCTAATTTAAGTTTGTGAATTCTACTCCCCAGTAAATCCACAGTGTAGTCACAGGATGGAAAGGTAACACAATTTGATACCTTTTACCTCCTTGTTATTTACTGCTCTTTCTTCTGTCCTCCCTGCCCCCTCGTTGCTTTTTACTTTGTTTCTTTGTTTTCTTTTTCCTTTCTGGAGTTTGTTTGTTCGTTTGTTTGTTTGTTTGTTTGTTTCTCACAGAGTTTTACTACATAGTCAGGTCAACCTTGAGCTAAAGACCCTCATGCCTAAGGCTAGAACTATGGAGTTACAAGGGTAATCCAAATGCAAGGTTTCTCAGGTTGTCTGTTGTAACCAAAGAGCCTGGTTACCATAGGAACAGGGATGAATTGCCAAAGCCTTAGAAGGCCTTGTCTTGTGAATTTTCTAGGCTCATTCTACCCAGGAAATATTCTTTGTTCGTCAGTTTGGGGTCTTCCTTGTTGTTGTTGTTGTTGTTTGCTTGTTTTTTCCTAAGTACTTTTTAAAAATTATTTTATTTTTGTACATATACATTTATATTACTACACATATATACAATAGATTACCTATGGCAAGAAGAACCATGGCACAATCAGGAATTATATACATGTTACATTCTTAGTGTCTTGGCTATTTGTGTTTGACAGCCTTGAAGAAGACATCTTTCCTATCTTGGTGTATCTAAATTTCTGAATGTAATTCAATTTCCATCACATACTGTTATTATCATCTTTGAACACCTATCTAGACCTAAAAACATCTTAACCCCTAAACAATTAAGCTTCGTTGTAGAATAAGCTACCTGGCCTTCAACTCCTTCAGAAACTTGAGTCTTTTCATTTGGAAAGCTACTAGCCTGTACTAATGGCATACTCAGATAATCAAGTTTTCTCCTTCTCAGGAAATATTCTTTTTTTTATTAATTTATTCTTGTTACTCAGGAAATAATCTTAACAACAGTTCACTAGGCTAGAGGTGGAAGCTAATGCCCATTGTTGCTGGGGGCTTTCACTGGCTATACTATTCTCAGGATTCACTCTCCATTTTCACACACTAGGCTCTCTGGTCACAATCCTCTACAATACTACATGTCTGTGACTTCTTTTAAAATATAAGTGGAAGTCTATGTGGTTGAATGACTGTTACATTCTATACACTTGCTACCCTATGCAATATGTCAAAGGTACGTGATCTTCCAGACAAGAGTGTGAGTGTTCATCTGAGCCTATGTTAGCCATCTTGCAAGATCATGGGAAAATATCAATGGGGCACAAGGCAAGGAATGACACTGTCTTGGGATTACCTTTTTAGAAAATATCACCCTTGGCCTCTTACACCTGAGTGTTTTCTGTACTCAGTAGCATGGTGGCATGGGGCAACTCAAAGAAGTTGACATGTAATGCGCAAGATCTCTGGGAACTTAGGCCTGACAAAATTCAAGCGTGAAGAGAAGAGGTAGGCATGAAGGACCGCTTCTAGCTAAAAGCTATTGGCAACTGACAGATGCAGGAGGAGGGCGCATTGTTTTTCTTAAAGGTGTGCCTCCTCGTTGTTTGACCATCTCTGATGGAAGGCCATGCATCCATGAGCATGTGGGCATTCTGAACTGTTCTTAATCTAGTGAAGGTGGTTGTGGATCTGAGAAGAGTCAGCAGAAGGGTGGATATGATCAGAATACAATTTATGGAATTCTTAAATATCTTGTAAATTTAGGGAGAAGAATCTTAAAAGGCTAGCAGTATAAAAAATCCAATACAAATGAAATTAATAGTATGGAAAAACAGAAAGCAAAGATATAATAGAGAACATGAACAAACAAAATCTGATTATTTAATGAGCCAATAAGACCATTTCTCTCAATACAATGAAAAAAATAAAATAAGAAAACTGAGGAAGTAGCTCAGTATATAAAGGGCTTTCCTGCCATGTACAAAGCTGTGTGTTCAAGTCTTAATACTCAGGAAACCAGGATATAATGGAAATAATGACCATATAGTCTACAATACTAGAATTCAGAAGGCAGACGCAGCATGGATATAAAATTCAAGTTTGCCCTCAGCTTCATGGTAAGTTCTAGGCCAGGTTATTTGCAATTTAGAGGAACAAGATAAAAATCCTTTGAAATAGAATCAGATAGACTTTGTTTTGCTTTTTTTTTTTTTTTTTTTTTTTTTTTTTTTTTCAGATTTTATTTGTTTGTTATGGTTTTCTGAGACAGAGTTTCTCTGTGTAGCCTTGGCTGTCCTGGACTCCTTTCCTAAACCAGGCTGGCCATAAACTCACAGACATCTGTCTGCCTCTGCTTCTTTGAGTGCTGGGATTACATGGATGTGCCACTGGGCTCGGCTAACAATTAGATATTTTAATGTAATTCTGGAAAGTGCCTGCCGTTGTTATGGTATGTAAATATTAGCAAAGTATCAAGACCAGATTTTTTTTTAATTTAAATATATTTGTCACAGAATAACAACAACTTAGAATGTAGCCAGTTCTTTTAAAGTCAGTTTTCATTATCTCAAAATAGTAACTAATAGTACTTGATAATATATGACTGCTCAAATTTCTGCTCAATTAGCAATCTCACTATCAAAATTATGCAATGAGTCACTGAAAGTAAAATACAGAATAAAATTATGCACATTCTAAAATTTTGACTAGATTAACGAAGGTGCTAAAGAAGGAGGGAAAGTAAAACAGATATTAGCAATGTAGAAAATATCATTGTCTTTGTTGAGAGTCCAACAAATTATAGACATGTATTAGTGGAAAACAGTAGACACCCTTGGCAAAACATATTTGATTAAGGATCAACATGAATGAATTAATTGCATGATATACACTCACTAAGAGCTGGATATTAGCCCAACATAGAAGTTCTCTGAGAGACTCCACCCAGATGGGGTTCGAGACAGATACTGGGACTTGTAGCCAGAACTTCGGCAGAGCTTAGAGTTGTATGGAAGAGTAGGGGGAAGGATGGAAGGACTCGGAAAGGCCAGGAGCTCTACAAGAAGACCACTAAGGCTAGCAGATCTCAATCTGGGGGCTGCACAAACTTCTGCACTAACCAAGGGCAATGCATGCAGAGTACCTATGTCCATCTCCTAATATGTAGCTGATGGACAGCTCATTCTTCATGTGTGTGGGGAGTGGGGAGAGAGGAGGACTGCTTCTGAATTGAACTCTGGTGCCTGCGATTTGATCAATACATCTTGGTGGGACGGCCTTGTGGGTACACAGAAGAAGTAGATGCAGGCTACTCTATGTGGGGGGAGAAGCTCCCACATCAGAATAAATTATAATAAATAAATAATTTTTAAGAAGAGAGAAAAAAGTGAATTATGTAAAATACCAAAAACAGTGGTTGCTGGAAAGCAGTATTTAAACTGACTACTCTGTAAAACATGTTGATTATATCACCCATAAAATATGAAAGAGGTATCACAGTTAATAAAGAGCCTTTTATGTGGTCATGGAGAAAGAAAAAAGAAAAAGAAAAGAAAAAGAAAGAAAGAAAGAAAGAAAGTAAGGAAGGAAGAAAGAAAGAAAAGAACCCAGGTAGATTAATTCTTTCAATGACAAATGTCACAATTTTTTTATTGATATAGAGTACAATCCATCTTCAGATTTCTGTAATGGTCAGCCATGTGACACTATAGATGTCCACATAGAAAGGCACAAAAATGCTGAGCATACAGATCTTGAAGCAGGAGACACAGCATAACATTCGGGGCTACATGGGGAAGCACTATAGTTTGGTTAAGAGATAGAAGAAGGGAACAAGGCAGCAGCCTCGATCACAGCATTTATCTTGGTTGGTAAGCTAAAGCAGGTCAGTGCTTGGCAAAGAGCACAGTGCAATGAGTCTGAGTGAGGCACAGAGGTACAACAGCTGTCTGTCATTTAGACCAGGTGGCTCTTGGTAATTTGATCAGAGGAAGTAACACTCTTGCACAAACCAAAAGAATGATCCCAATGGAGCAACTTGCTCTCTCTACATTTCCAATGACTCTGCCAGATTCACCCTCAATACCAGTTTTTCTGTTTCACTGACAAAACGGCTACTGACCCCAGACATGCACTATCTCAAACCAATAAAGAAGCAACAATATCCCCATCTCTGATATGATTTGAAAATATACATCATACAAACCTATGACTTTTACAATACCCTACAAAAGGAATTTTGGTTTCTTTCCTTAGCAAAAACCTGATCAATGAAATAAGTTCACAAAATTCATCCTATACTCAATAAATTAATATTTTTTAGGAAATCCATCCATTGCCTTATCCATGAAATAAGAATTTTAAAGATATATAGATATATACATATGTATATCTTTCTCTTCATTCAACCTGATAAATATCTGACCGAGTCATATAAAGAAAAAACCTGGCAAACCTTAAAATACAGATAACCATTCACTGTGTCACAAGGTAGTTGGAAGTCTTCAAAGGGTAATAACAGTACATCATGAACATAAAGCATACACAGAAGTAAAATGCATGTGAAGATTATAGGGACCAAACACAGTGTACTGCTTTTGTGAAGACAGATGAATAGCCAAAGACACCAGAACAAATGTAGTAATAAATTCAAAGTTGTAAGGATAGATGATTTTTAGAGTCACCAGGGAAATGGGGTGGGGAAAATTCAGCTCTTTTAGTTAATTCTGCTCAGATGTTTGGTGATCCACATACAGCAATAAAAATTCTACACTGCGTATTATGTACATTATAAATATTCATAATAGAGCATTTAAACACATAATAGACCCAATGTTGTAAAATGCATGGGCTACTTAAGAAAAATGCCTTCTAAGATGGTTTAATTATAGGTTTCTTAGATTAGATATGAAAAGAACAGTTCATACAAGCACATCTTATTTTTTGTGTCGTGTACTGCTATGTATAAAACACAGTTAGCTGGATGTTGAGACCATCCAGGACTGGATTGTTTTTAATTACATACCATTCTCTTTCCCCTGCTTACTCTGGTACAGGCATATTTTCTGCTTATTCACAATACTTAAACATTCTAACATATCATTTAATTTTCCCATTGGAGATGTCATTGATAAACGTTAGAGATGCTTAAGAAAATAGAAGGTAAGATGTATTTTTTTTAAATGCCTAGAAACAGACACAGGGAAGAATATATTAAACAAAAAACACCAGCACACATCAGAGATAATATTGTATATGTAGTTAAACTAGGAATCTTAGTCTCTTGATCATTTCAAGCTCATTTGAAATCACGTAACAATGATGTATTGTTGATTAACATCGAGTTGTGTGTCCAGCTCATAGGCTAAGCTTCTTTGTTGTGTTGTTTGGCATCTTTCTCATGCATGCATTTCTAGATAGAACATTTTTCTAGAAAGTCTTACCCTGCAGATATCAGGCCACTTATCATCTGAACTGAGGCATTATAATGCCAAACTGTATTCTCAAGTGACTGAAAAAATCTGAGACTCTGATATGTAAATCCAGATATAATGACCAATTTTTAAAGACCCATAGGACATATTGGAGTATTTCACACTGATATTTGATTATGGAAGTTAAACAGGTAACATTTTGAATTGGAAAGAGGATATCTACAATGGGTGAAAGTCCTTTATCAGCAATTTTGTGCCAAGGAAGTTATTTGAGAGCTATACTGTTTGCAGCCTTTTCAGTGGCAATACCCAAAAGAGTCTAAACATACCTTTTGACCTAATTTTTAAAACTAATATTTGTTGTACTTAATATGAATTTTTAAAAATTTGCTCCAATGATAGCAATGCATATGAACGCTCTGCTCACATATATGGCATTAAACAATATGCTATGAGTTATCTTTATAACTCTTGAAGTTCAAATGCTGAAATAAATCTCATTCAAAATATCTCATATGGGGGTACTGTGAGCCCACACAAACTTTCTACTTAGTGTGCATGTTAAAATTGCTGGTGAAGTAGGGAGCTAGGATGGTTTGTCTCAATGGCTAATTGAATTACATATATGATGTATGCATGTATGACATATGCATATATTGACATGAGTGTGATTACACTTGCAAGCATTAAATTAGTAGAGGAGACCCATACACCCTGATGTGGGTTCACAACTCAATATACTAGACACCTGGTTTGAGCATAAGGCCGAAGAATGACTCTATATCCAGGGTATACTCAGTCTACTTCATGTCCTAGAGCCTTTAGTACTGGACCAAGCCAGTCATGGAGAAACTTTCCCAAACTGCTACGACAAAAATCAACAGTCTCACTTTTAAATTGTGTATGTATAGAGGGCGAGAAGAGGGATTTGTGCTACTGCAAAAATGTCCATCACCTACGGTATTTGTTTTTGTTGTTGTTTTATCAAGACAGGGTTTCTCTGTGTGATCCTGGCTGTCCTGGAACTTTTTCACTGTAGACCAGCTGGCCTCACATTCAGAGATCATGAGCCTGCTTCTCTACCATGAGTGCTGGGATCAAAGGCATGTAACACCATCACACGGCATGACGAGAAAAAAATATCTAAGAATAATTATAATTAGGTAAGGTAGGCTTTTATTAGTAAATAGTGGGAACTGTTGCCATTTCATAGTTTTTCTCTGAAAGCAAGAACACTAAAACTACCACACTCTTACCATGAAAGAGTGAGGGGGGGGGGGAGAAGAAACACTAACTTCTTGGCAAAATTGAGTGTTCTTCTAGGAATTTATGGGTTTTTACTCCTGTGTGTAACTACATGAACTGTGTTCTATTGTAAACATTCAAAACTTATTTTTCTGCAGCAGTAATGAATAAAAACATTAGGCCACAAAACAGAGAATACAATTCTAGAAAAGTTCGGGACCTTGTGGAGTAAAAATTCTCTCTTTACCCAGAACAGAATGGCCCACTGAGTGTGAAACCTTGCTTTTGTGTGAGTGTTCTCTGACTTCCTTCCACTTTCACATCGTTTCAATCCACTCTGGGGCCTGTTAGCACCAGATCTCAGAAGTTGACCCTCATGAGTTTAGAGCAGCAAGCATTCTGAATTAAAGCATCCTTAACACTCTGACCAAGTACCACCCCACACCCAGCCACCTGTCAAATAATTTACTCGTGCTCCAACACATCATGCTATTCAGCTGTGTGAGCTGGAGAGGGAATGAAGTTCCAGATACATACCAGCAAGTCCGGAAATCCAGACTTTACAATTACAAACAAACCTGACTTTAAACACTCTGTTATTATGCTTACAAATAAAGCATTTGTTTTCAAAATAATTTTGATTTTTGAAGAACTGGTGCACATAATACAGGGTTTTCCTACAAACATTAGCAGCATCTAAATTGTTCGGTTGGGTTCACCCCATCTTACATCACTGTGGGATCTGTGTCAACAACAACAACAACAACAACAACAAAAACCAACAACAACAACGACTGAAGATTAGGGCATTAGTATGAACTCCACACCTGAACCCCCATTATTTCCCAGTGGTTCCCCTTATTTGTTCTGGCTATCTGGGAACTACACGTTGTGTAGCTGTTCCATCTACTTAGTTTATGTATTTGCTTACTGCTACTGTCTGGGAGCCTTGTCACAGTTTGTACAACTTTGACATATAAGCAAGTAATATTGAGGGAATTTATAGGGCATCCCTAAAACCAAAGTACCTTAGGTTATAAACCTTCTGGGAAGAGGACAAAAAGGTCGAGTGCTGTTTTCATTACAACGTTCTTGGAGGAGGATTTCATACTGCCTGATAGACTAATCTTGCCCATTTATCTAAAAGAATGGGTGACAAGCCTCTCAACTATTTTTTCCTTTTCCTATCAAAGATTGTTCCTCAGAAATGAATTGTTACATTTACTTTGTTTTCAAGAGTCCCCGAGGGTGGTTTAAACACAGGGGCTTCTGGGAAGCAAAGGAGTTTTTGTTGGACTTTAAGAAGATTTTTTTTTTGGTGTAGATTAATTGTCTATTGTCACTTATTTCAGTTTTAATGATATTTTAATTTTTAGTAGTCTCTCTCTCTCTCTCTCTCTCTCTCTCTCTCTCTCTCTCTCTCTCTCTCTCTCTCTCTCTCTCTCTCTCTCTCCTGTGTGTGTGTGTGTGTGTGTGTGTGTGTATGTAAGCACTGGTGCCAACAGAGGCTAGAAAATCTAGTGAATCTGCAGTTAATGTTGATGGTAAGGTGACCAACGTGGGTGCTGGGAGCTGAACTCAGCTCTTTTGTAAAAGAAGTGTGTACATACATTTAACTTCAAAGCCACATCTCCAGATAGCTCCAGCCCTTGTATTTTTTAAAAATATATTTTATTAATTTATTCATATTACATCTCAATGGTTATCCCATCCCTTGTATCCTCCCATTCCTCCCTCATTCCCGTATTCCCCTTACTCCCCTCCCCTATGACTGTGACTGAGGGATACCTCCTCCCACTGTATATGCTCATAGGGTATCAAGTCTCTTCTTGGTAACCTGCTATCCTTCCTCTGAGTGCCATCAGGCCTTGCCATCCAGGGGACGTGGTCAAATATGAGGCACCAGAGTTCGTGTGAAAGTCAGACCCCACTCTCCACTCAACTGTGGAGAATGTCCTGTCCATTGGCTAGATCTGGGTAGGGGTTCGAAGTTTATGGCCTGTATTGTCCTTGGCTGGTGCCATAGTTTGAGCAGGACCCCTGGGCCCAAATCTGCCTATCATAATGCTCTTCTTGTAGGTTTCTAGGACCCTCTGGATCCTTCTACTTTGCCATTCTCCCATGATTCTCTCATCTAGAGTCCCAATAGGATGTCCTCCCCTCTGTCCCACTTTCCTGGTAAGTGAAGACTTTCATAGGACATATTCCCTTGGGCTAGTGTCCAGATATAAGTGAGAATATACCATTTAAATCTTTCTGCTTCTGGGTTAACTCACTCATTATGATCATTTCTAGTTCAACAATTAAAGACATGCTCAACCTCCTTAGTCATAGGGAAATGCAAATCAAAACAACTCTGAGATTTCATCTTACATCCATCAGAATGGCTAAGATCAAAAATTCAAGTGACACCACATGCTGGCGAGGATGTGGAGAGGGAGGAGCCCTTGTATTTTTATTCATTTAATGATATTATATCAACATAATCATGCTTCTACTGTATGCTATTTGTTCTCAATATTAATTATGTTCTCTGTTGATATTGCTTGAATCTTACAGTTCTTGTATTTTAAATTATTTTTATTTGACTTATGTGCCTTTGACTGTCCTTCTGTCTTTCTTTCTCTGTGTGTGTGTCTTTCTGTCTCTCTCTTCCTATTTCTATATTCCAGTTATATACTCTTCCATACTCATTTATCTCACTCTTACAACAAGTTATTTCTCCAAAGAGTCCTAGTTTTGTTTTTTTTTTTGGTTGATTGTGCTTAGAAATTAAAATGTTGGCACACAGAACACTTGATTGACTCCGAGATTCCATTACTTCTAGGTCTTTTTAAGCTGAGATAATTAAGCAAAAAAATTCTAATTCACATATATATATTCACACAGCTATAATTATATTTGTCGCTGCCTTGCTAATGGTATCCGTAACATCCTCCTGTATGTGTTAATTGGACATGAGCTCACACTGGTATCTCCAGCTATAACGCAGCATTATGAACTTAATTCTTCCTTCTTGCTAATCTGTTGCTTTCCTCTCTGACAGTGAGAATTTTCATGCCAAGAATCCTCCATTCACTAAATTGCCCATGCCAATACTCATAAACTCAATTTCCAATTTTATTTTGTATGTTATGTTTTTTAATGTTTAAGGATTTAATACAGATTTACATTGTGTTGCAATCAAATCCATCCTCACTTCCTCTCTTTCAATCATCCTCCCTGTTGTTTTCACGACTGTTTCCTCTCAATCCCATGTGTTTTTTTTTTAACTTATATAGTAGTGCCTGTAGGTGTATTCATATAGGATCATTCCCAGAAACTATCTTGCCCTGATAATGGTGCCAGGTATAGGTTTCATCTTATAGAGAAGGACTTAAATCTATTCAAAAAGTTTGATTTCTTTCTTTTTTGTTTGTTTTTAAAAATATTTTATTAATTTATTCATATTACATCTCAATGGTTATCCCATCCCTTGTATCCTCCCATTCCTCCCTCCCTCCCATTTTCCCCTTACTCCCCTCCCCCATGATTGTGACTGAGGGGAACCGCCTCCCCCCTGTATATGCTCATATCAAGTCTCTTCTTGGTAGCCTGCTATCCTTCCTCTGAGTACCATAACAATCATGGCATTATTTTTGCCACACATAAACTTTACACACACTCACACATACAAACAAAACCAAAAATCTTTTTCCTCATTTAGCTGATGAATTTTACCCTTCTTCTGGACCTGGGGATTGACTGTTTCTACTATTAGACATATGTTTCCATCCTGTTGAGTATGCTTTAAATACAATCTGACAGCCATCAGTAACAATCAAGACATAAATGCTAGTATAATACTCTTAAGTAAAAGGGGGGATCCTGGTAGTTTTTGAAGTCCATTTTTTAAAGCTTTCACTCTCAATAACATTTAGAGAAAGGCCCTTGACGGGTCCTTAAGTTTAGATGGCATAACCCGATCGTGGTACTCAATGCAGAAGACATAATTGAGGCATTAATGGGGGCACATGACTGATACTCAATGTGGAGACATGACTGCTGTACTTATTGGGAGGACATGACTATGGCATCCAAATGGGACATGATCGTGCTACTCACTGGGGAGACATGATTGATTTTAAGAATAAGCAGGCTACCAAGATCAGACTTGATAGCCTATGACCAAATAGTGGGGGAGGAGGTCCCCCTCAGTCATAGACCTAGGGGAGGGGAATAGGGTGAAAGTGAGAGGGAGGGAGGAACAGGTGGATACAAGTGAGGGGAAACAATTGAGATGTAATAAGAATTAATTACTTAATTAATAATAAAAAAGAAGACATCGTTATGACGCTCATGGGGCTCATGATTGTGGTGCACACAGGGGGGATTTGTTATCTTATTAAGAGGACACTACAGACATGTTTTTGCTCTGGGAACATGAAGGAGCTTAAGTTCACTTGTTCATATAAGGTGATAGCAGCTGTCTACTTACCAATGTGTTCAGTGCTTTGGTCATAAACAAGTTTCTGGGTCAAAATTTTTTTTCAAATTTTCAAATTTATATAAAATATACTTAAATAATTTCCCCTTCATGTTCATGCATTCAAACTCCTCTCATATTCCTTCATCATTCTCTCTCACCCATGACCTCTTTCCTTTGGTTTCTATTGTTACATATGTATATATACATACATGTGCATAAATTTACAACTACAATTGTTGAGTCTATTTACTGTTGCTGTTATGTATTTACATTCAAGACTAAGCACTTGCTAGTCAATAAACAACTGGGGGTTCTCACTCCTGAAAAAGACTATTCAACTCTCTTAGCGGTCTTTGGTTGTTTAAGGGTGAGACCCCAGAAGATCTCACCCTTCCAGAAATGTATGTCTACTGGTCTAGTCTTGTGTTTGTTTAGGCGTTTTGCAGGCAGCCACACTGTTGAGACACCATGGATATACCTATTCTGTATTTGTAGGAGACACAGTCTTATGGCTGACTTCCTGGGCCTCTGGCTCTTACAATTTTTTATGTGCTCTTTCCCACAATGCTCTCTGAGCCTTGGGTGATGGAGTTGTGTTGTACTTATATAATGTGGAGGTGGTGGGGAATCTGTGGTCAGCTGATCTCTCCATTTTGACCTGTTGTGGGATTTTGTAATAGTCTTCATCTGTTGCAAAGAAGTTTCTTTGATGAGGGTTGAGAGCTACACTTTGGGTATAGGACAAGTTTTAGAATGCTTTTAGAAAGTATGCTAATTTAGTATAGTGACAGCAATAGGCTCTCTCCTCAGATCCACGGCTTTACTATCTCTTTGGGTTGGCTATGTTTTAGGTACTAGGCATGCTCTTTCATGCTGTTCAGAGGGCCTTCATCCAATCATACAGCTTTCTTGTATTGTAAAGATATGAGTGTGCCTATTGTACCTCTGGACACATCTTACTATGCTGACCATTATTATGGTTTACAGGCATCTTTTTTTTCTTTTTTCCTTTTTTAATATATTTTATTAATTTATTCATATTACATCTCAATTGTTATCCCATCCCTTTCAAAGCTTGTTAGGACTTTTGACTGCTTCCTTCTCTCAGCTGCTTGCCGAGCATCATCTGGAAATATGAGGCTGGACATTAGGGAGGAGGCACCCACGTCAAATTTTTGGAGTTCTGGTGCTCAAAATACATTGTGTCTTCAGCAATAGAGGATTTCCTTCAGTCTGTGAAAGGCAAACTAGGGCTACATTAATAGAGTATGTTGGGCTAGGGCGGAATCTGTTGTAATCCACTGAATAAGAACTGGAAAGGAAGTTTCTCTCGCCATGTACTGGGTTTGTTGTTGTTGTTGTCGTTGTTGTTGTTTTTGTTGTTTTGTTTTTTGTTTTTTTGACAGATTATGGCTTTTCAAGGGAGCATTGTCAGCCCAAGTAGCATTACTTCACTTAAGCCATATGTGTGTGTGTGTGTGTGTGTGTGTGTGTGTGTGTGTGTGTGTACACAAGCTACTACTCGTTATAGATAATTTTATGTAACTATAAAGCAATTTGATTCCTTGGAGCCTTTTCAAATATCTTTACTGCTATTTGTCATTCCTTCCTCTTCATTTAAAACCCCCCTCCTGTTTTGTTTGTTTTTTTCATTCCCCCTTCCTATTACTTATAGCCCACTACTGTTTTTAAGTCCTGCAGTGTTTAATGTTTTACTGTTTTGACAGCTGGAGCTAAGACAGCAGCTAATAGAAACTCCAGATCAGGATGTACAGGAAGATGTTTGTTTTCTCCTCCTAAGAAATGCACACAATCTGATCTTCATATTTGCCGAGTGACATACATGCAGAGAAAGATGCACAGGCAGGTGACTGCTGCCTATACAGCTGCAACTATTTTATTATAAGTGCTCTCTGCTTCAGCTTTTCAATTCTCTAGAGGGCTTTGAGCTGCTGAGCTGCAGCCCAGTGACTTGCAAGGTCCTATAATCTTTTTATGATTTAAACAACAGGGAAGCACAATCACTTTAAATTGAAATGTTTGAACATATATTTCCTTTAAGCTAAATAAAATTACCACTCACCAGGAATTGAATTAGCTAAAGATGCATACACTCTTGGGGATAATTGTTACTGAGTAATATTTTAAACAGTGCTTAAAATGTCCTTATATTACTAATAAAAGTCAGTCAGCCTGAAATAAAAGCTTGAATAAACCACTAACTATATATGACTAACTTACTTTTAGTAAATATTTTCCTAGGGTTTTTTTTTTTAAACTTTTACTGCCTTTCTTTCTTCTTCTATATATGCAGACCATGATTTACCTAAGTCTTAAGAATTCAGTGAGGATCAAATGGGTGGTCATATAAACAGCATTATGAATAGGATCAGTGTCCTTTAATATATGAAAATTATAAGTTTACTTATTACATACTAGTCAGCTGATTTTATACACAATATGAAACTTGGAAACTGCCAACACTTCCCATTATTTTATATTTTAATTTTGTTTAATAAGCCTTCATCCCTCCTTGTGCTGGAACTACCATCAGAAGAAAACATTTTCTTCTTTTCATATTCAATACATATACCTAAAATACTTATACTCCTGGACGTGGAGAATAAGAGCTGCTTAATTTAAAACCATCATCTCCTAGTTTCAGACTTCACGGGTACATTTCAGGCAATAGAGAAAAGGAGCCAATTCCTCAACGAAAGCTATCATTTTACAGCTACAATCCTGATAAGTATGATATCAATTTCAATTTCTGGATAAATATTACTTCTCAAAGAAAATGCAGTAATGCTTTTTCCCATGAAGTTGTTTTTTTTTCTTCTTTATTAATTTATTCTTGTTACATCTCAATGGTTATCCCATCCCTTGTATCCTCCCATTCTTCCCTCCCTCCCATTTTCCCCTCATTCCCCTCCCCTATGACTGTTCTTGAGGGAGATTACCTCCCCCTGTATATGTTCATAGGGTATCAAGTCTCTTCTTGGTAACCTGCTGTCCTTCCTCTGAGTGCCACCAGCTCTCCCCCTCCAGGGGACATGGTCAAAGGTGAGGCACCAGAGTATGTGAGAAAGTAATATCCCACTCTCCACTCTACTATGGAGAGTGTTCTGTCCATTGTCTAGATCTGGGTAGGGGTTTAAGGTTTACCGCCTGTATTGTCCTTGGCTGGTGCCTTAGTTTGAGCGGGACCCCTGTGCCCAAATCTGCCTATCATAATGTTCTACTTTTAGGCTTCTAGAACCCTCTGGATCCTTCTACTTTGCCATTCTCCCATGCTTCTCTCATCTAAAGTCCCACTAGAATGTCCTCCCCTCTGTCTCAGTTTCCTGGTAAGTGAAGGCTTTCATGGGACATGCCCCTTGTATATAAAGTGAATATCCATGTACATTCAAGAAATTAGTGAGCACCTTCACGGGACAGTATGGAGAGGTCATTTGTGGGAAGTGACTGGCCAGGTCCTAGTATCGGGTCCCTGTGGGTGAGACTGGAGACTACTCAAAAGACATCCATCCCTTCCATGTGACTCAGCAGCTCTCATCCTGGAAGTGTGCATGGTAGGTCTTGGCCATGCTGAGAAATAAAGTGTTACTGTTTAACAGAACCAAAGAAGTCTGTTACAAACTAAATGACAAAAGAGACAATGCCTTGTTCAATTACCTCTCATTCTCTTGTTTTAATTGTCATTTCTGAAGGCTTACAACCTTTGTCTGCTAACCTACACCTAGTCCTAGACACTTCTAGCCTCCATACAATCTAATCTAGGCCTAGAATGCTTTCAGCCCTCTGACCCTTACTGCTGAATTAACTCAGCCCTTCTAGCTCTTTCTGAGTTTTGGCTGGCTGGTTCAACTCAGCTGTTTTGGCTCAAACTCCTCTCCAAGCAGGCTGGTTCAACCTGGCTGCTCTCAGCTTCTGACTTTTTGCTCTGCTTGGCATCAGAGTAACTCTTGTAATCTGTTCTAACCTTCTGGCTCCTTCTCAGACTTGTTCTGTCTCCATCTGCGCCTAGCTTGTTCTCTCTTCAGCCACTCTCTGTAAAATTCTCCCAGTACAAACTGCCTCTGAATTCCACAAAGTGAACTGCCACAAACTCAACTCCATTGTGCTGCCTCTCAACTAGCTCTCAGTTGAGCTGTCTGAACAGTACTCTGAGATCTGCATGTCTCTGTATCCTGAAATTTGTTTTTTACCAAGCTGGCCTTGAACTCAGAGATCAGCTTGCCTCTGTCTCTTCATGTTAAAGGAATGCCTTTATTCTAGCCATATGTCCATGTTGAAGGATTAAAATTAGTCTATAGTGCTTTCCATCTTACATGTAAACAGTAATGTTTCCTACAGGTGTAGTACTCTCCTAATCATTATTAATAAAGGTTTTTTATCCCAGTCAGGCATGGTAGAGAAGCCTGTATTCCTTACTCTGGAGGCAAAAAGCAAGTGGATCTCTCTAGCTTGAGGCCAGTCTGTTATACATAGTAAGTTCCATGCTAACTATGTAGAGAGACCTTGTCTCAAACAAAGCATAAAAAAATCAAAAAAATATTATCAAGAAAAAAAATTCAAACAGCAGCAGTAGTCCTCCAGATACATATATGGGCATATGGTTATATTGGCAGTTTAGTCCATGCCTTCACTGTGTTAAAGGCATGACCACCAAGCCCTGGGATTTCTGCTACTCAATCCAGTAAATCCTAAAAGGTAGGACTTAATGAAGTTATGCCAGGTGGAAGATGTCATGCCTTGAAAGGACATTGAGACTCTGCTTCTTTGCTTCTCTGGCTTCCATCTCAGTACAAGTTAAATAGTCCTGTTTTGTACTCACTGCTGTAATGTTCTGCCTTGTGTCAGGTCCTAATATTATGGAGCCAAACACCCATAGACCGGAAGCTTGAGCAAAATAAAACTTTGCTTATTTCTAATAGCAGTAAGAACAAAAACCTTATTAGCAACAAAAATAGTAAGGAAAAAACAACCTTTAGCAAGAAAAGCAGGCAGGCCAACTGCAGAACTTCGTATCCCCTTCTGCTGCCCTAAATTCAATCCTCAGTCACATCCCCCGGCTCCTTAACAGAAACCCTGCACCAGCCTCGCTTCCTCCCCACAGACCGCATCTACAGTGGATCCCACAGATCTGTACCTTCCACCTAGTTACTCCATCCAGGTTCCCAACTCCATCAGACTTTCCCTGGGAACCAACAGACATGACTACTAGGAAAGCAGGTGGCAAAGTTACATATCCTCACCTCCCGTTCCATTCTCCAAGACCCATGCCCTTGTCTCATCATCAGCTCTGCATCGGGATGCCCTCTCCCAACCTCACCTCTGGTGGATCCCACAGATCTTCCCTTCCTTCCATCAATACTTTATCCCAGCCCTAAGTTCAGTAGTGACTCCCAGACATCCATTAGGCCAAACCTGTCAGGAACCAGGTAGGCTAATAACAGGTCTACCTCTCCCTCTGCTCCTCCAAGTTAGTTCCTTAGCATCACCCACAGCTCTGCCGCGGTACAGGTGCTCCAGCTTCCTTCCTGGCTGGCATCCATTCCAAGTAGATTTTGTGAGGCTTCCTCTTTCAGACTTCCTTCCCCCTACTCCTTGGGTTTTACCAGCTCCCTGTTCGTTCCAATAGGTACTCTTTGGAAACTCACTAGCAATTTTGACTAGGTAAATGAGTAGGTTAATTGCAGATCCTCACCTCTCCCTCTCCCTCCATTTCTTTTCTTTTTCTTTCTTTCTTTCTTTTTTTGTTTTTGTTTTTGTTTTTTCGAGACAGGGTTTCTCTGTGTAACCTAGACTGTCCTGGAATTGCTCTGTAGACCAGGCTGGCCTGGAACTCATAGCAATCCACCTGCCTCGGCCTCTCGAGTGCTGGGATTAAAGGTGTGCATCACCACCTCTTGACTTCTCCATCCTTTTCTTCAGTCCAATCCCCAAGTCTCACTCATAGCTCTGTAGCAGATGTTCTCTTACCAGGCTCATTCTGAAACGCAGATCCCAATAGCCAGAAAGATTTTATCTGGAATCTTGATTGCCCATAATTACCAGGATCTCCAAAATTTTTCACACAGCCACCACACCCTAAGAACAAGAAAAAGAACAGAAGCCAAGGAGCAAAACACCTACTAAACAAATGCCAGAATGCATATCCCCACCCAGAATTATAATTATCCTAATACCAGATGCTTAGACGCAAACATAATAACACTATCAATAGCAGTCAGAACAATACATCTCCATGAGAGCCCAGGGACACAATTGCCAGGAATTGTAGGCAATTATAAACCCTTAATATTCCAACATAATTGAAACACAAATAAAAGACCTTAAAATAACATTTATGAATATGATAGAGGTTCTTAATGAGGTAACAAACCAATCCCTTAAAGAAATCAATGAAAACAAAACAAAAGAACAGTGGGATGAAATTAATAAAACCATGAAAGGCCTGAAAATAGAAACAAATTCAATAAAGAAACCCAAAAGTTAGAGATATCTAACAATACAAAATAAAGAAACTTGAACAGCAACCACAGAGGCAAGTTTCATTATGATGATACAGAAATGAAAAAAGAGATAGGTACATTAGTCAAAAATGAAAAATATAAGAAATTCCTGACATAACACATACAGGAAATCTGGGTCACCATGAAAAATTAAATCTAGAATAATAGGAATAAAGAAAAAGGAAGTTACCTACATCATAGAAATTTTTTTAACAAACTCATAGAAGAAAATATTCTCAACATAAAGAAGGTGCCTATAAACTATAAAAGGCATACAGAACACCAAATATATTGGACCAGAGAAGAAATTCCTCTCAAACAACAACAACAACAGCAGCAACAACAACAACAACAACAACAACTATAATAATAATAAAGTACAGTACAAAGAAAATTAAAATTGCAAGGAAAAGACCAAGTGACATATAAAGTTGGACCTATTAGAATTACACTAAACTTCACAGTAGAGACTCTAAAAGGCAGAAGAACTGGACAGATGTGCTGCAGATGTTAAGAGACCACAGATACCAGTCCAGATTATTTTAGCCAACAAAACTTTTTATCATTGTAGATGCAGAAAATAAGAAATTTTATGATAAAGTCAATTTTAGACAATATTTGATGAAAAATCCAGCCCTACAGAAGGGTCTAGAGGTTAAACTCCAATATGGAGGATATCTACATGCAAACAATCACAGGGAATAAATATCCCCAGACAAGCAAACAACAAGATAACAGGAGTCAACAAACACTGATCATAGCAAACAAAGACTGAGAGAATAGATATAAAACTGGATCCATCTTTCTGCTGAATCCAAGAAACACACATCAAGAACACGGATAGATATGACCTTAGAAAAAAGGGTAGGAAAAGGATATTAAATAGAAGGAATTAAATAGTCTGATTAAATAGACTTAAAACTAAAACTAATCAGAATAGATATAAAAGGACACTACATATTGATGAATCAATGGAAATATCCACCAATATAATATTTCAGTTCTTAACATCTATACATCAAACACAAAAGTATGAAATTTTGAAAAAGAAGCACTACTATAGTTTACATTACATATAAGATACTGATGCTAATAGTAGGAGACTTCACTATCTCACTCTTCCCAATAGACAGGCCATAAAAATGAAAACTATACATAGAAACACTGAAGATAGAAGACAATATAACCCAAAAGTCCTAATAGATATTTGCAGAACACTTCACTCAAACACAAAGAATATGCTTTCTCAGTACCTCATGGAACTCTCTCTATAACTGACCACATACTCAGGCATAAAGCTAGCCACAACAGACGCACGTGCATGCGTACGCGCGCGCACACACACACACACACACACACACACACACACGCACACACACGCACATACACACACACACAAATCAAAATAATACCCTGCATCTTAGCTGGACACCACAGAATAAAGCTGAATATCAATAACAACTGAAGCAGCAGAAAAATAACTTTCAAGCTCATGGAAACTTAACAACTCTCTACTAAATAGAAAATTGGTTAAGACAGAAATAAGGAAGAAATAACAGGCTTTCTAGATTTGAATGAAAATGAATACACAATATACAAAATCTTATGGGGCTAAATTAAGTCAGTTCTAAGAGAAAAGTTGATGGGTGACTATATAAGATGTTGGAGAGATCTCATATTAGCAAAGTAACAGCATACCTGAAATTCTATGGGGGGTGGTGGTGGAAGAAGAAATCACACTCAAAATAGGTCCACAGGAAGGAATAATCAAACTTAGGACTGAAATTAATAAAATTGAAATAAACAAACACAAATTATAAAGAATCAATAAAACAAAAATAATTCTTTGAGAAAAATCAATTATGTTGACAAACTGACTCCAAAATTAACTAAAAGGCAGAAAGAAAATATACAGATTAACAAAATTAGGAGCAAAAAAGTGGGCATAACAACAGAAACCCAGGAAATCCAGATAATCATAAGGACATACGTAAAAAGAAAAGTAAAAGCCACTGAATTAGAATGTTTAAAATAAACAGGATAGCAGGCTACCAAGAAGAGACTTGATACCTTATGAGCATATAAAGGGGGAGGAGGTCCCCCTCAGGCACAGTCATAGGGGAGGGGAGTAAGGGGGAAATGGGAGGGAGGGAAGAATGGGAGGATACAAGGGATGGAATAAGCATTGAGATGTAACAAGAATAAATTAATAAAAAAAGGAAAAAATAGACAAATTCTTCAGTATAAAACTTAAATAAAAATTTTCTCAATATCAAGCTTAAATCACAATCAGATGAGCAATTTAAACAGATCTATCACCTCTAGTAAAACAGAAGCAGTCATAAAAAAATCTCCCAAGCAAAAATACCCAGCAACAAATGATTTTAGTATAGAATTCTACTAGTCATTCAAAGAAGAGTTAATACAAACATTCCATAAATTATTCCATAAAAATAGAAACAGAAGAAATATTGTCCAATTTGTTTTACTAGGCCATAGTTACCTTGATACAAAAACAACATAAAGACTAAATAAAGAAAAGTATAGAAGAACTTTCTTTGTGAACATAGATGCAAAGTTAATACTTGCAAACTGAATCCAAGAATATATAAAAAAGATCATCTACCATTATGAAGTAGAGATACAGGGATGGATCAACATATGTAAATAGATAAATAAAATTCATCATATAAACAAACTGAAACACAGAAAACACAAGATCTTCTCATTAGCTGCTGAAAAGGCATTTATTAGAAACTAACACGCCTTCATGATAAAAATCCTGGAGAAACTAGGGATACAAGAGCCATACTTCAACATAATAAAGGTAGTTTACCGCAAGCCCATGGGTAACAGCCACTTAAATGCAAAGAATCTCAAGTCAGTTCCACTACATTCAGGGGAAAGACAAAGTTTCCACTCACTCCCTATATATTCGATAGATCTCTAGAAGTTTTGTCTAGAGACAACAGAAGGAGATCAAATGGATAAAAATTGGAAAGGAAGAAGTCAAAGTATTTCTATTTGCAGATAATATGAGAGTATGTATAAGTAATCCAAAAAATTCCCACCAGGAAATTTCTATAGCTGACAAATACTTTCAGCGAAGTAGCTAGATACAAAATTAACAACAACAACAACAACAACAGTGGCCTTCCTATCTACAAACAATAAATGGGTTAGGCAGGAAATGAGAGGAAACAACACCTTTACAATACCCACAAATAATATAGAATATCTTCATTGGGCAACTCTAACCACGCAAATGGAAGACCTGCATGTCAATAAATAACTGAGTCTTAGAAGAAAGACATTGAACAAATATCAGAAGTTGGAAAGGTTTCCCATGCTCATGGATAAATAAGATTAACATAATAGAAATGGTCACTTACTTACCAAAAGCAATCTACAGATTCAACACAATCCTCATAAAAATTCCAGCATAATTCCTTACAGATTTTGAAAGAACAAGACTCAGCTTCATATGAAAAAAACAAAAATAAAACAAAAACAAAACAAAACAAAAAAAATGAGGATAGCTGAAAGATTCCTGTATGGTACAAGAACTGCTGGAGTTTTCAACATCCCTTGACTTCTAGATTACTACAATGTTCTTGTAATTAAGACAGCATGATCTTGGCACAAATTAAAGACATGTTAATTAATAGAATTTAATTGAACCCAGATATAAACTCACACATTTGTGTACGTCTGGTTTTTGATAAAGAGGACAGAAGTACATACTGGTAAAAAGGATATTCAAAACAATGTTGCTGGGGAAACTAGATGATTCCATGTAGAAGTGTACAAATAAATCCATACTTATTACCTTGCCAGAAATTACCTTCAAACCGACAAGACCTAAATATAAATAAAGATAATCTGAATCTAATAGAAGAAAAACTGGGGAATAGCTTTAAATCCGTTGACTTAGGAGAAGACTTTCAGAAGAGAATATACTTAGCATAGGCAATACAATTAGTAAATGGAAACTCAAGAAAATGAGGAGCTTCTGCATAGAGAATGACACTCTCATTTGAACAAAGCAGCAGCCAAATTTTGTTCATAAACTACACATTCAACAAAGGATTAATATCCAAAATATATAAAGAACTCAATAAATTAGATACCAATTCTGTACTAAATGCTTTGTTTGTTGATGTAAGATAGCTGAGTGGGACTCTGTCTTCCCCATTACTTGGTGATTTTATTTAGATCACCTTCATATCTGTATATATTTTTAGAAAGTTTCAAATAAACCAATTTTAAAGTGGGGTACAGATCTAAACAAATTCTTAACAGAGGAAACATAAATGGTTGAGAAACACTCAGAGAAATATACGACAGCCTTAGCTATGAAGGAAATGCAAATCAAAACTACTTTACAATTTCATATTACACCTGTTAGTATGGCTAAAATCAACAACTCAATTGTTAGGTAATGTGAACAAGGATGTGGACTAAAAGAAGATGGTGGAAGTGAAAAACTCTAACAGCTTCAATGACTATTAGTGTGATGATTCCTCAGAAGATAGGGATTGACCTACTATAAGATTTAGATATATCACTTTTTGTCATATACCCAAAGGACATTTCATCCTACCACAGAGAAACTTACTCAACCATATTTATTGCTGCTCTATTCAAAATAGACAGAAACTAGAAACAGTCTCAATGACCAGAGAAGTCAACTGCTTTAAAATTTTCATGAAATTTACAGGCAAGTGGGAAAAAAAAAAACATATCCTGGATGAGGTATCCAAGACTCAGAAAGACTAATATGGTATGTATTGGCTTTTATGTTGATATTAGCTATGAAGACAATGATAACCAAGCTACAATACATAGACCCGGAGAAGGTAGGTAAAGAGTAAGGTACTAGATAGAACAGATAGTCCTCCTTACTTACACAAAATAAAATATGTATCTTTAGATGGATAGGAGGTGTTGTCTAGAATAGGAGGGTCATGCGGAAAGAAGCAGGAAGAGGGGGTGATAGGCAGGAATACTTGGAGAAACACCTATAATTAATGGGCGTTTGAGGAATAGTAAGGAACTTTCATATAGGAGGTACCTCCCAAAATGTATACAGACCTAAAGGGTATCAAAATGTAAAATCTCCAAGTAATGGATGGGGGTCGGGGGACAGCATCCCAACTTCTCATCTCTTACCATCAAACAAAGCTTTCAATCCAGAGATTCGGTTAAATCTACTTGAATTGCCGGCCAAAGGGGCCCCACAGGAATCCCCAAGCCACCCAAGCTCTTGTCAACACAATAGGTTACTCGCCAGAAACTGACAGAGAAGTCCCTTAGTTGAAAACAACATCTACACCATTCGTTAAAAATGAAGTTGTTGAGTGGGTGCCTACATAGTTCTGTCACCTTTATGTTCCAGCATCTATAGTACAGCAATATATACTCTGCCCGCTCTCAAAAGAAAAACAATAACAGCAAGTCAGATACAAACCCTTTATAGACAATGCTGTCCTACCTTCAAGGTACATGAAAGCAATTTGTGGCACAAAGCTTGTGGAAATATGAAAGCAATACTGATTTGTCTTGATGCCCACTCCATGAGAGTGGTTGGGTGATCAAGAACCCGAGATACTCCAGGGACCTAGATTAAAACTAAATAACGCTGATCTAAAAAAATGAATAAAAAAGTAGTGATAAAATGACTCTTGGTGACAGTCTGCTATATTCATAGATCAGTGACCTGTTCAGCCATCATCAGATAAACGGCTCTTTCAGCAGATGAGAAGAAACGCAGAGACCCCCAGCAGCTGTTACACAGAGAGTGAGACATTCAATGCTAAATGAGATGTCTCTGTTACATCCCTCCTGTCGGAGCTCTAAGAACCCTGCAGAAGAGGAACCATAAGGAATGCAAGTAGCAGTGTGAGGTAAGTACCACTGTGGGGTAGAAGGGATGGAGGATTCAAAGAAAATAAAACCCTCTGAGTCAACATGAGTAAAGCTCATCTGAACTCCAAGACTGAAGCAGCAAGCACAGGGCCTGCAAAGGTCTGCACCAAGTCCTCTTTGCACATGTATTCGATCTTCCAGGATAGTGGGTTTGTGACGTTCTTAAGTGTGCTAAGGGGTGGGTCTCTGGCTCTTGCACCTCCTCTTGAGATATTTTTCTTTCTGTTGATTTGCATTGCACTACTTCGTTGTGGTAGTTTTTGTTTTAGCTTTTTATATTTTATTGTGCTATCTTTTTTTAAATGACAGAAGGAAGGAAGGGGAAAAAGGAAAGAAGGAAGAAGGATGGGGGGAAGGAAACCTAGCCACTAGGGTAGAGGCTAACACTTGAAGAGTCACTTATACCTGCTGGAAGAGGAATAATCAGTTTTTCCCCCCAATAGAACGAAATTAGGTATATCAACCACTCCACGATGGGCCTTATTATCAGGGTGGTTGACCAAAATATAATTGAACATCACATTTGTGTGTGTGTGTATACTTTCATTTGGTTATAACTTGGTGGTTTTTTTCTTGGTTTTGAGATTGCTTGTTTTTTTAAAGACACAACTGAATGTTGGGTGGCTAGGGAGGCAGATAGGATCTGGAGGCCGGAGAGGGGGGGAGAATATTATCAAAACATATTTGAATTTGAAAATTGTTTTAAGTATAATAATAATAATAATAATAATAATAATAATAAGAAGAAGAAGAAGAAGAAGAAGAAGAAGAAGAAGAAGAAGAAGAAAAAAGAAAGAAAGAAAGAAATCTAGAAATTTTTAAATTAAATCTAAAACCTGAGGTATGATGACATAATACTATCCTGGTTTTCTTATGAGAACAGGTCCCATAAAATGTATAGATGTTATTTTTAAAGATTACTTGAATTGTATTCAGTCTTCACAATACTATTTGCTAATTAGAAGAATTAATTCTTAGTGGGGCAATTCCTCTTCCACTAACTTATTTCGTACCAGTTAGCATAAGCTTGGATTGTGCTTTGTTAATGTTAGGATATTACATGCTGGTTAAGTTAATTTGTTTTTTACAAGTCAACTTCTTTTCATTCACGTTTCCATTGTAGATTGCTGCATGTAACCACTTGATTTCACACTACTCCCAAGGATCCTGGTAGCTAAATAGAATGCACGTGTTTGTAAAGTAAAACAATGGCTTGGAAAAAAAAGATGCTTCATAGGAATTCTATGAAGACATGTTCAAAGGCTAAAGTTTACCTTTAGTGAATTAAAACCAAGCCTTGAGTGCTCTGAGCTGTATGCTGGAGAGCCCAGGCAATAGAGGCTGATCAACAGATGGTAATCTCCTGCCTCCTCCACAGGCAAATGCGTGACTGGAAAGTAGATAAATAAAACTTCCATATATTTTCTGTGCCTTTTGCCCCTGTTAGCTAGAGATGCTGGGGATAATAGTGTGATTTTTCTAAGAGGATATGTGTGTTTGGAAGCACTATTACAAGAAGCTGTGGTGCTTTATCTCAGCCTTTCCTGGGGTGGCTTCTATTCTGTGCAGTTCTATTGCCTTTTGGATAACACCTTGCTTCTCTCTGGACAGAATCCGTATCTAATTGTTGGCTCACTGTGGTGCTTTGCAGGTTACTCTGCCCGCGACTGTGTGTCTTTGCCTCTAGATGGGAGTTTCAGAGCTCTTGAAAGATTTCTTAAACCCACCTTCTGTTCTATTCCCTTTCACTTTTCTTTTTGGGATGCATTGACGCTATAACCTGGTGTTACTTTCTGTTGGTTCTCTTCATGTGGCTTTTACAACAGTTAATGTGCAGTGATGGATTTTGAAGCTTTGGGTTTGAAGCGTTGCTTTAAACTTAGAAGTATGTCTCAGACAAAAGTAGACTTTAAAATAAGTTTTTTTTTTCAGTTATGAGGTTTATGTAGTATGGAATAAATATGAAGGGTCAAAAACAGAGTCTTTATGTGTGTGGTTTTTTTTTTTTTCAAAATAAAATGAAGTGTGAAGAATGTTGTACAATACTACATTTTTTCCTGAGATGCTAGTTTACATTAAATGATTAAAAGTATACAGGCACTGTACACGTGTTTATTAAGAAGAAGTAATTATACACAAATAAATGTGATTTTATTGACATCAGATTATTACACTTAAAGCAGAGAGAAAGGAGCTTGTGAATAAAATAAATATAAATGATAAAAGTGATAACTGTTTTAACTGTTGAGAGCAAAATCTGGTGTTAAGTGTGAATGTTCATTAATAAGATGCTATCAATAGCTACAAAACAGTGATCTGCACCACTTATATCCAAACAGATGAGTATTATTTTAGAATCCACAATATATTGTAATGAATTATGAGATTTCAAAAAAAAATAAACTAAAAACAACAGCAACACAAAACACACAGGACCAAGGAAGGAGCTGTGACAAGCAATGCCTTGATTAACTACTGCTTCTCTTACAGGAGGAGAAACATCACCATATGGACAGAAAGTCATCACTCCCAAGAGTGGTCAGTACCTCTTTGAAAGCAAGTAATTCATGATGGCCTCCAATATAGAATAATTCCCTCTCAGAATTTAGTGTCCTTGTTTTTTCTCATTTGTAAATCTTTCCAACAAAACTCAGTCATTGTTTGTCTATAAATAGTCTACAGTTTAATATTTTTCATAATTGTTTCATTTTTTCTTTTTTTCACCCATGTATGTTAAATGAGTAAACATAATATTTTAAGCTTGAAAGATTAGCTAATTAACATAGTCTTCAAAATGCATCGCCTCCTATATATTTATCTCCTCTTCACAAGTAGAGTTTATGAGAATATATTTGTGTTTTAATCAATTTGAGTATGGCTCTATTATTCAAACAAAGTTGATGAGATTATGTAGGCTAAGTAATTAGAGTATAGTTACTCTACATAGCTAGTAAAGTTATAGAAATTTACATTTTCTACATCTAAAAGTAAGTATCACAAGCCACATAATAATTATAATGCAGTAATTAACTATCTTTATCACACACTCACCATCATTTTTCTGCAGCATCATACATTCTCTGAAAATTGCTACTGTATTTTTTTAAACAATGTATTCAGTTTAATCATGCAAAATTGACAAATAAGAGGAGATGCCAATTGTATTTATTTAACAGGTGTTTAATCTATAGTCAGAGAAGCCTAAAAATAACTACAAGTTAGCTAAATTGCATCCTAGTCTATTTTTTCTTTTTTCCTTTAGATGCTTTTGATTGGCATCTATATGGTTCAAAACGTGTAGGCTCTTGTGAAAATGCAACTAACTGTGGTTTGGATATCCTACTACCCTCTACTTCTCCCTCTCCTGTTATGAATTTAGATTTATCTAAAATTTAAATAACTTGTTAACTTGAAAGCTAGGTTACAGTGTAAACACACACACACATGTATATATTTCTTAATCTAGGATACGATACACTGACAACTCTACACACCAGTGCAGCTCAATTGATAGAAACTTACACCATGTTTTGTCTTATTCTGTCATCCTTTAAATGTTCAGTTATATGCTTTGTGTTTTATATTTTATAAAGTAAAAAGTCATAAATCTTATATAAATGGCCTGTCCATATATTATAACTAGATAAATAATGTGCTATTTAAAATTTCATTGTTACATGATTTTATTGTTTTGGGCTATTAAGAAAGACAACAGAATATTTGGTCATACAGGCTTGGGCGTTAGGTAATCCTTGCTTTCAATCTTACTGAACTCATGCCTGATCTTAATTACTTTAAATAAGACCATTAACTTATCTGTGGTCCAATTTGCCTTTATTTGTTAACAGACAGGTCAAGATTGACTTAGCAATCAGAGGGTTTATCCAAATACTAACATTCATAGCACTCAGGTAAAAAATTCCTTCTGGAGATACCTGAGTTCTTCAGCATGAATTTCCTTCTTTCATCTTTCTTTTTCTTTTTCTTTGTTTGTGTTTTTACTTAGCATTTGTTGTTGTTGTTTTCTTTTATTTTGTTTTTCGAGGCAGGGCTTTGCTCTGTATCCCTGACTGTCCTGGAACTCACTCTGTAGACCAGGCTGGCCTTGAACATGAGTTCTGCCTGCTTCTGCTGAGTTCTGGGATTAAAGCCCTGCACCACCATGCCATGGGTTCGGCACTTATTTCTAAGTCTTTATGGTCCCTGTCCATCTTTCACCTAGTTGGAATAGGAGGGGCGTCTCTAATCTGCTGTTTATTTTTCTATCTACTATATAAAAATGTGCCTTTATTTCAAGTCCTATCTTATCTTTACCATTTTTATATATAGGCTTCCAGAACAAATTGTCTGCATACGTGGTATAAAGTCATTCTAGAATATTGAGATTGTAGCTCTATCTTTGTTTCCTGCTCCGCAAATTGTCCTTCTATCATTAGCAACACCAACCTTGTCACCATAACAGATTTCATTTCCTGTAGATTCTGTGATGCTACATTCAGATATAGTCTTTCTTCATCTAAAAAAAAATCCATTTCTATGTCTTTAACCCCATTTTCTTTGTCAACTTGGGGTCTGACTTTAAAAATATCTCAAAGGTCTCCATATCTCTTCATTTATTTCTCAACCTTCCCTGTAGGATTTCTTCATTCTTTTGAAGGGCATCAAAGTTTGATGTTTACTATATATCTAAGACTGAAATTTGGCATAATTGATTCAGAGCTCAGAAAGTATGTTTTTATTATCTAATTCTTTACAACAGCCTTATTTCCCATCTTACTTCCATTTCATACACCTCTCTAGAAAGTCATGCTTTCATCTACAATTTTCATGCACAGGTGAAAGACTAAGTTTAATAAATTCATAATCAAATTTGAAAAATTCCTCTCTGGTTATATCTGTGTAAAGACAAAAATCTCTTAATGTGTTAAAGAAATGTTTTAAATGTTCGATTATCATCAAATATTAATTTTCCCCATATTCACAATACGTTTCTGGTTTTAGTCCTTCAAATGGACAAGATCTTTACAAATTTTGCCTTTTGGTATGTTTTGTTCATCTTTCAAGTCTCAGAAAAAACATTTGACTAGAGAAAATACTAACAAACTTTAACATTATGTATATTAATTTATATTGTAAAATTTGAATTGTCCTTTATATTATTTATCAGCATGCAGTTTGATATTAGTCACGTAATTCTAACTACTTTTCCCCCAGATTAAGACTCTCAGTGACAGTGGCAATAGCCTGCAGAAAAGGAGGCTTCCCATAACTGGGTTTGGGTCTTGATGGATACTCTATGGCTCTAGGGGGAAGTGTTGTCACCAAAAGTAGTTTACATATATATGTTATATATGTTCCTGGGTGCTTAGGCCCAAATGATTCATCTATATCATATATAGATATAAACATAGGTACAGATATATGGATAGATTCATATGCATATATATGATTCATATATGTATGTGTAAGTTAAAGTACATATAAATGAATGTTTGCCCATGAGTTTTCAAGTATCCTTCATGCTATTTATTTCCCCTCTCTCCACTCTTCTCTGTATGGCTCTCCCTTCCCTCTCCACAATTAAAAGTTCCTTCCCTTTTCCCTTTCAAAGCATATGTCTCCTGTTATTCTCCTCCCTAGAGCTCCTTGTTGCATCCCTGTCCTTCACAACAGTCACTTTTACTCTCCTTATTGCTGTTATTACTCCAGATTATATGTTCACATGGAAAAATGTGGAGATAACAATCACAAAGAAAGATCTGTAGGCATAGGGCAAAGCAGATTTGTTTAGGGGTGTCCAGACTCAGTTGATTACTCTCCAATTTAACCCCTATACATAAAGCTCGGGGACAGTGGTGGGAGAGAAGGTAGAATGATTGTTAGAAGCAGTGACTTGGGACATCAGCCATGAGACACTGTCTTCAGTATATGACAGGGAAGCTGCGCTTATGCAATCTCAACACTGCTCATGGGGTAAATAACAGTACTCCTACAAGGAATTCTCAAAAAATAAAAAAATAAAAAATACAGAAAGAAAAAAAAAAGCAACAAAAACAAACAAACAAACAGTCAGTGTCTGTGCTTTTTCCCCAAAATCAAGGACATGAGCATCTATTCAGGCCCCGATGTTAGAAATAAAAAAAAGCCTATGAATACCGTAGTTACAGTATTAAATGAGATATATTTAAACCACTTATAAGCATGACGTGATATAAAACTCCATGAAGTTGTACTAATGAATGAGGAGTAGTTCTTTTCTGGGACATTGATTATTTTAAAATTCGTGGGCAACCATTTCTTAATTGTGAAAATACATGTTCAATCCCGTCTGTCAAAGTTCAGAAATCAGTTTTGCTGATTTTACCTGCCTCAGTTGCTTCTCTTCTCCAATAAGATGGCAGTATCTGGTAAGCTACAACGAGGAGGGTGTGTGGTGAGGTTCTTAGAGCCTGTGATGAGCATTCAGTGGACACTGACGCAAATTATAGTAAATGTTTGTTTTCCCATTTTCCTTAGAGTTTATTAAGCTATATCTCTCCTAAACTTTTTTTCTGAAAATTTCCTCTGTGTTCTTTACATTGTTGTGATGTTTTTTCTTTGTTGTTGTTTTTGCTTTTGTTCTATAGCAAAAAGTTTTTCTAGTCACGATAGTAATTTAAGTTTCTTTTCCCCCTATTTTTCTTTTTTTTTTCCTACTGCATTGATTTCTCATTTTTGTCTTTGCTAACTTTTTTACTTGATACCCTATGAACATATAGAGGGGGAGGTAATCCCCCTCAGGAACAGTCATAGGGGTGGGGAGTAAGGGGAAAATGGGAGGGAGGGAAGAACGGGAGGATACAAGGGAAGGGATAACCATTGAGATGTAACAAGAATAAATTAATAAAAAAAAAAAAAAAAAGAATATCAAAAAAAAAAAAAAAAGAAAAAAAAGAAAAAAAAAAAAGAGAAATTATTACTTCACTTTTTTTTTCTTCATTGTTTAGTGCAGCAAAATGCCTCTGGGCCTTCCTTCAGTATTTTCAAATCTCTATTACTTAATTTACTTTTACTGGTTTCAGGACCTTAATCACATCAAGTGATGTTCAAACCCACCTTTCTAATCTGCACATATCTCTCAAAATTACAACCGAAGCATCTAACCTAGCACTAAAATCCTGGCTTCTACCTGTCTGCATTCTTAGCCCAGCACACCTTGCATGAAGTCCTGAATGACAAGAGGTGTCTCTCCTGACAGGTACCTGTTTCCCTCTCCCACTTTTAATTTTTATACATATTTTTATTATAACTTATTTACATAACATCTCATTTTAATCCCCCCCCACTCTTATCTTCCAATTCCCGCCATGCTTGTCTCTTCTGCCCTATTCCCCTGCCCTAGACCTCTGACAGGTAGGGTCCTCCTCCTCCACCTTCTGACCACAGCCTATCAGGCCTCATCTGGATAGCCTGCTTCCTCTTCCTCTGTGTTCCCATAGGGCCTCTACACCAGGGGGGCAGTGATTCAAATCACCAGCACCAGAGTTCATGTCAGAGGCAGGCTACTACTCTCCCCTCCACTTCTCCATGTGGAGAATGAGCTGTCCATCATCTACATCTGAACAGGGGGGTTTGGTTCTGTGCTTGCAATGTCCTTGGTTGGTGCATTAGTGTGTGCAAGACCCCCCACCCAGTCCAGATCAGCCAGCCTTGATAGCCCCCAGGTGGAGATTCTGACATCTCCCTCCATGCCTTCCTTCCATCCCCCCCCCCACCCCATCTTTAAATGTCACCTAAATTAACATCTACTAAGTATTTTCTTTCAAATTATGTTTGCTCCTACCTGCTACATGTAAAACTCAGAATGTTAGAATTAATATTGTTTTAGGATTAACATCCTTCCTGAAATTACTGGCTCTCACACAGTTTTTACAGCAATAATTAACATCTATTTCCTGTAAAAAACACTGTATTTGGGAAGAAATGTGATTCCGATCAACCTAAACAACTTTAATATATGCTTTTAGCAAAATTAGAGAATATATACAGCTTTTAATAAAAAAGCATAATGTGAAAATTCTGATTTAAAGATTGAATTATCAAGTTTTTTATACTGTATGTGTTTTAAGGGTATCTAGGGCAGGATATTGTTTTATCTTTATATTACAAGATTTGATAGATTCTTGTGCTATGAAGACATGGGATAGTGGATATTTGCTCAGGTGAAGATGGACCACTATCACCGTCTTTGATTATGTATTTAAGTGTGACTACTGAGTGGACAGCAATATATTAGCCTGTATGTATATCCTCATTTGTTTTTAGTGATATCAAACTTATGACAAACTCTTCTTAAAAATATATTACCATGTATTTGATTTATATACTTTTAAATTCAGTCTTAAAATATTATTTTTTTCTCAAGTTTTTCTTTCTCTTTTCTCATGTGGTTGGTGAAGCTTATAAATAGGCCGTTGGATTCTAACACAAATGACAATATCAAAACCTAGGAATATCACATATTACAGAGTTATCTTCAGGTTAACAGCTGGAATTAAGGTCAATTATTATCAGATTACTTTAAAACAAAAACGTGGATCTGGATTATATAGGTAAGAAGGCTGTCACTCGTGTGCTGAAGAGATGGCCAATATCAGTTTCTGTTCCTCCAGAAGATCAGAGTTCAATTCTGAACACTTGCTTAGGAAACCCACAGCTGGCTGTAACTCCAACCCCATGGAATTCAATACATTCTCTGGGCCTGCACTCAGACCCACATTCATATGTACATAATTACATGCAAACAGACACTTATACATGTAATGCAAATTAAATAATCAAGAGGCCCTTATTTATGAAGTCGGAGAGCAGCAGAAAGTTTCAATAATTTGATGGAAGGATTTCTGACTCTTTAGCTTAAAGAAACTTAGGTAAGCCATAATTTTGTGATAATTTCTTACATTATTGGGAAACTTAAATATTTTTCACTCATATTCATACTTGTTGTCAGGCCTATTCCATTATTTTAGCTTTTACAAAATTGGACGTTAAACCCAGGACTTTGCATACAGTAGGACAGCATTCTACCACTAAGCTATAGTTCCAACCTTAAGATCTATTTTAAATTAACAACTACTTCAGAACTGATCAACTACAATAATCTAATTGTTCAGAACATTAAAAGGGAAAATACAAAGAAATTGCTGTCAGCTTTTTCTGAAATTATCTATTTGTGGCCATTTAATCTAACGTATCTCTCCAGTTTACAAAATACATTACAGATTTACATGTCAGCGGGAAACACTTGTAGAAATACACTAAAATGTACTATAAACATTATGAGTCTTGTGTAATATATATATATATATATATATATATATATATATATATATATATATGCTTTACTCATAATATATATATATATATATATATATGTTTTACTCATTTAATTGTTTCCTTGATCATTTTCTTAATATTCAACAAGATCATGCTTTGTTTTGTCAGAAAAATTTTGGAGCATATTAAAAAGTTGGCAGGCATTATGATAATTTGTTTAAAATTATGATAAAAATAATGAGAGTCTTACTTTGTTAAGTATTAAGTATGAGCTGGGTATTTCTTCATATTTTTCTCGTACATTGTGTAATATTATTTCCCAAACCCTTGTGTGATGCATATTATTTATAGCTAAAGAAACAGTGATGAGAGATGAAATGGAACGAATAAGTAACTTGTCAGGAGTCGCACAAATGAAACAAATGTCAGAATTTAAATGATAACTATCGTTATTCAGAGTGTGTTTACTGTCATAGTGTACATATCCCCGTGTGTTCGTCTGTGTTAGTCAACAAAAGAGAGCAAGTGGCTTGTCACTTTGTAGTTCTAGCAGATTTTTCAGCTCCAGCTAACCGGAAACAACTGCCCCTGTAGTACAGGGTCTTAACTTTAGTAGTTGTCTTAGTTACCATCCTATTGCAGGGAAGAGATACTATGACCAAGACAATTTTTAAATTAAAGATGTTTTTTATTATTTCAAAGGTACATTTATAATTAGATAGGTTAGGTCCTGGCAGCACCTGGACTACTTAAAGAAGATGATAAGCATCAAAGAACCTCCATAGGGAGTTGGCTTCAAATGTGGCAAACAGCCTACTGGGTTAAATGTCCTCATTTGTGCCACAGACAGAATTCTGTCTAAAAATGGGCAAGCTTGGATGAAGACAGAGTTGACAGCTAAATTCTGCCAAGACAGGGTGAGCAAGACTTCAATAGTTCCTGCCTCAAAAGTATGTCTGTCAGATATATTGGGCCAGAAGGCTGAATATGATACTTTAATATGATAGAGAATTTTGGGTGACTGCTCGGGTAGCAAACTATCTATGTCATCTTTTCATTTTGGAAGTTGCTAACTTGCACTCCCTATATACTCAGGTAATTAATTTTATTCCTTCTCAAGGCTCTGATAGGGTTGAAGACTAGACAGTTCAGTTTTACAATTAAGCTTAGTTGTTTGGGAGTTAGGATGATTTTAGGTCTAGATAGATGTTTTAAGTTGATAATGATCGGATATGGTAGATACTGGTTTACATTCAGAATTTTAAATGCACCAAGATAGGCAAAATGTTTTATTCAAGGCTGTCAAATACAAATAGCAAAAACACTATAAAATTAATGTATATATAATTCCTGATTGTTTCATGGTTTTTCTTGCTGTAGGTAGTTTATTGTATATATGTGTATTAATATAAATGTATATGTAAAATATTTAATTAAAATTATAAAAAAAATACTTCTGAGATCCAATATCCAATATCAGTAAAATAAAGAACAACACTCTAGGAGAAAACATTAGATTCCTAGCTATAAGGCAACCAGAATTATTCTCTGGGACATACACTTGAAAATTTGTAAGAAATAAATGATAATATCACACATGCCATGTAACATGATGAATAAAATACGGACACTAGCCCAAGGAGCATGTCCCATGAAAGTCTTCACTTACCAGGAAAGTGGGACAGAGGGGAGGGTACCCTATTGGGACTCTAGGTGAGAAATGCATGGGAGAATGGGGAACTAGAAGGATCCAGAGGGTCCTAGAAACCTACAAGAAGAACATGATGTTGGGAAGATCTGGGCCCAGGGGTCCTGCTCAAACTATTGCACCAGCCAAGGACAATATGTGCAGTAAACTATAAACCCCTACCCAGATCTAGCCAATGGACAGGACATTCTTCACAGTTGAGTGCAGACTGGGGACTGACTTTCACACAAACTCTGGTGCCCCATATTTGACCACGTCCCCTGGATGGGGAGACCTGGTGGCACTCAGAGGAAGGATAGCAGGCTACCAAGAAGAGACTTGATACCCTATGAGCATATACAGGGGGAAGAGGTCCCCCTCAGTCACAGTTATAGGGGAGGGGAATAGGGGGAAAGCAGGGGGGGAGGGAGAAATGGGAGGATACATGGGATGGGATAACAATTGAGATGTAATATGAATAAATTAATAAAATATTTAAAAAGAAAGAAAAAAGTACTAGCAGGTAGCTAAAAAGCAAAGAAACCCAAAACATTTCATTTGGAGTCACTTACAGTTTTAGAAAGTTATTGATGCCAGAAGCTTAGAGAGTATCATGATAGAGAGAAGCTAGAAAAATTGGGAGGTAGTGATTGGTAGCTTTCAAGTTACAGAGAGAGAGAGAGAGAGAGAGAGAGAGAGAGAGAGAGAGAGAGAGAGAGAGAGAGAGAGAGAGAGAGACAGGCAGGCAGACTGACAGACAGACAGACAGACAAAGAGACAGACAGAGAGACAGAGAGAACACTTGGCATGAACTCTTGAAAGTTCGTTATCTACTAAATGTCTCCTCCATCAATTCCCAACCTCCTATTCCTTCTTAAAAAGTTCCACTAACTGGGAACCAAGCACTCAAAAAGCCCACAGTAGTGCAGGTCTTCTGTTACTCATAGCTGACACTTCAGCCATCATAAACAGAAACTACATAATTCAAAGTATTACACAAATGGCTCTAGGAGAGTCTCTGACAGTTTATTATTATTATTATTACTATTATGTATACAATGTTCTTTCTGCCTGCATGTACACCTGCAGGCCAGAAGAGGACATTAGATCACATTATAGAGGACTGTTGGCCACCATGTGGTTACTGGGAATTGAACTCAGGACCTCTGGAAGAGCAGTCAGTGCTCTTAATGTCTCAGCCACCTCTCCAGCAAGTCTCTGACAGATTTTTAAACTTCCCTCTAACACTTCACAAGCTATGCCTCCTCAGTCTGCATTTCTCTTGATATTAGGCCCTAAGTTCCTCCAGACAGCATATTAATCTCTCTCTGAGTGCTGAATGATTTATTCCAGCTCAAAGTTCCCAAATTCTCCATCCTCTCCTATTAAGCAGCCCGAGGCATGAAAGTCACATGGTCAGGTCCACCACAGCAAGTTCCATTCTCAGTCACCAATTTTGTTTTGGTTTTCTTTGTTCCTACTGTGATAAACAGCACAGCCAGCAGCAACTCAGGGAGGACGGGTTTTGTTATTATCCTTACTAGCTGGCTTCCTGGCTTGTTTAATTAACTTCTATTACATTCTATTCACACTCACTGGGCAGCATCCGCACTAGGCCAGGGTCTTCTGCCATAACTACCATTTTAAAATGCCTCTTATGAAATGGCCACAAACTAATCTGAGTCAAGCTATGACAGTAAAGAAAAGTGAAAAAAGTAAAAGAACAGTATACAAGTGAAAGAAACAACTCTTAAAATAATATCATTGTGATAAATATGGGCAGGATTCATAGCTTACAAACGATTTAAATTCACATTTTTAAAGTCAGAGGACAATGATCTCAAAAACAATATTATGAAACTGTTTATTATATTTGTGTTTCTTAAAAATACAATGTGTAATAGCCCTTATATTATTTTCATCTTTGAAATCTGTAAATATTTTACCTTCATTGACTAAGACATAAAAGACTGTAGAAAATTTCCATCAGGTTCAGTAAGTGGAGATATTGTTCAGATTGGTGCAGCTGTACTACAGTCACAAGATCTTTCTAAGAGGAACCAGAAATGTAATATCTAAATGGAAGTATAGTTGAAAACAAGAGTGGGAGCCAAGAGTGAGAGACTGAGAGGAAAGGATAAGAGAGCACGTTACTGACTTTGAAGACAGGGAACAAACAAGGTGTCAAAGAATATGGGCAGCCTTTAGAAGTTCAGTAAGAAAAAGGAAAAGAAAAAGAAAACCTCTTAATCCTCTAGAAGGCATCAACCTTGCTGAATCTTTGGCTCTAAAAACTATAAAGTTATTTTCAAACAGATGTTCAGAAACGTATGTGAAGGAGGCGTTGGCGCTTGTGACAGTCTGTTGTAACCCAAGGAATAAACAGCAAGTAAAAGATGGATGGGTAGATAACAAAATAGAGAGATAGGTAAGGTAGGTAATAAGAGAAAATGAGGTAGAAAACCACATTTGTAAAAATATCATATAAATTTTAGAAATAAAATACTAAGAATACAAAAAGGAGTTATAGTGCTTAAAACAAACAAACAAGCAAACAGAAAAAAAAAAACCACCACCAAGTTCCTATTAATTATCTAATGGTGAACTATAGAAGTGTTTTACATAAACTTCAAAAATGATTATCAAGAGATAAAATGTAAATTTAGTGATAAATATCTATTAAAATTTAATATCTATTAAAATTTCAAAAGAAGAATAACGGTTATGTCACTTATCTGATTTTCGTAAAGGTGAATTTAAAGTAAATGAAATCAGCCACTCTAATATAAAATAAAATTTGCAAATTAGACACATACATAGAGATTCATACGGTTTTCTAAATACATTCTGGAGAGACAATAAAATTTAGGGTTATTGGTGTTTTAGAAATAATGAATACAAAAACTTCAAATGCAAATATAAGATGTGGCCAAATATATTTTAATTAATTAATTAATTAATTTAATTATTTATTCACTTTATACCTTGGTTGTAGCTCCATCCCTCCTCACCTCCAAGTCTTACCCCTCCTCTCTCTCCTCGATCTCTCTCCCCTATTCCTCAGAAAAGAGGAGCCCCCCTTCCCACCCAACCCAGCTATCAAGTCTTATCTGGGCTGAGTATGTCCCCTTCCCCTGTGGCCTGGCGAGGCAGTCCTCACAGGAGGAAGTAATTTAAAATCTGTCCAGAAAGTCCATGTCAGAGACAGCCCCTGCTGCCCTGACTAGGGGAAACACATGAAACCAGAGCTTCCAGTCAGCTATATCTTTGTAGGAGGCCTTTGTAGGTCAGGTCCATGCAGGTCCTTGGTTGGTACCTTCAGTCTCACCAGGATCCTCTGGGCCCTGATTAGTTGGCTCTGTTTGTCTTCTTGTGAAGCTCCTGGTACCTCCAGGGCCTTTTCTCCTTCCCCACACTTTTTTCACACACACTCCTATGCCTTCCCAGTGTTTGGCGGTGAGTCTCAGCCTCCGTTTCTAGGCACTGCTGCGTGGAGCCTCTCAGAGGAAAACTCTGCTTGACTCCTGTCTCCAAGCATAGCAGAAAATCTTTAATAGTGTCAAGGATTGGTTCTCTGCCATGAGGTGGGTCTTGGGTAGGGCCAAGCATTGGTTGGAACGTCTCTGGCTCTCTGCTGTATCAGTTTCATCTTTATCTCTGCACATCTTGTAGGCAGGGTGAGTTTTAAGTTTTGGTGGGTGGGTTGGCATTCCCCTCCCTCTACTAAAAGACTTTGTCTAGTGAAAGGGTGTCTTCTTCACTATCTATTTCTCTGATACTAGGAGTCTCGGCTGGAGTCCCTCTCATAGGCCCCCAAGAGCCTAACCCTGACTTAGGTCTCCAGCTTGTCACAGAGATTCCTCCATCCACAGTTTCTATTTTCTCTACAGGTCGTCTGTCCTGCTGTCCCCTACCTTCCCCAGGTCTGATCTCCACAATATTTCTGTTTTTCCTTTCCTACTTTGTTCCTTCTCTTCAACCACTACCTCTGTCTATTCTATTTTCCTTTCTGAGTGAGATTTAGGCATCCTCCCTAGGATTCTCCTCTTTATTTATCTTCTTTGAGTCTGTGCATTGTAGTATGTTTTCCTGTACTATATGCCTAAAATCCACCTGTATGTATGTGTGTGTATGTATATGTATGTATGTGTGTGTGTGTATATATATATATATTACATCATTGATAACATTGATAATCTGATAAGCCTGCTTTTTTTGGGGGGGGGTAAACCTGCTTTTTTTTTTTTTTTTTTTTTTTTTTTTTTTTTTTTGGTTTTAAACAGGTTCCAGGGTAGGCCATGCTAGCTTCAAGCTGCCATGGAACTGAGGATGCAGTTGAATGTACATCTTTCTGAATTTACCACTAGAGGACAGGGATTAGAATAAGGGTCATCAAACCCAGTTAATGTGGTCTAATTTAAAATTTTTTTATTCTATACCATATGTGATATATTTGTAAATCGTGGCAAAGTGATATGCATATATGTGTTTGAACGTGTAAATCAAATAAAAACAACAAGAAACTATGACTTGCTGACATGTTGCTCTGGCATAACGGACATAAAATACAGATTCCATCTTACAAGGAAAAAATAAAAGCAATAGATTATTATTGAGTTAAATATGGGTTACAATAGCACAGAAACGTGGATTCTACATGTCTGAAATAATATATTTTAATATGGACACTGCTTTATGTAATTTTATTAAAATAACATGAAATGATAACTACAGATGTTTACTAAATACATTTTTAGAAACCCCTGGTAAGAAGTTTAATTAGGAAAATTTTGTCATCAGTTTCACATGTTTTCTGATAATAGTTTTCATGTAGGTCTTTATGGAAGCAAGTGACCTGTTAAGCTAATTCATTCCATAAAGCCATGCAATAGTCACACAGATGCCTGTCAGACATAAAAATGTAAAATGGATGGTGTAAAGAGACTAAAGCTAATTGTCTGTCCTGACCCTTTGGAGCAGTCTTGCCTCTCCCAAGCCTATAGGAGACCCTGCCAGGTTGTGCGGGACTGTGATTTTATCTGCTCAGGTGTCCAGGCCGACAGTTATGTGGAGAGCAGGTACTGACTCTGACATGAACTCTGGTTCCCCATATTTGATCACCTCTCATTGGTAGGGAGGCCTGGTGTTATTCAAAGAAAGAATAAGCAGTCTACCAAGATGAGATTTGATAGCCTATGACCATATAGTGGGGGAGGAGATTCCCCTTGGTCATAGACCTAGGGGAGGGGAATAGGGTGAAAGCAGGAGAGAGGGAGGAATGGGAGGATACAAGTGATGGGATAATAATTAAGTTGTAATCTGAATAAATTAGTAAAATTAAAATTAGAAAATAAATAAATAGAAGGCACATAGATAATTTAAGAAAAAAGAAACTAAAGCTAGTTCACAATAATCTGGATCTAGGTTTGCAAAATTCCAACTCTACAATCTTCATGTTCTCACTGGGGATCTGGACTTGTAAAATCTAGTTAACTGTGGGATTTTGCGGGAGGCAGTACTTAAGCTTATAGAATCAAATCATTCATTATTGTATTCACTCTACATATTGTGTTCAGACTGGAAAAATTAAGATTTGATAGAAAATAAACTTTTCTAGGATTCTTAGCAGATAAAATACTTAGTGGATAAACCGAGAACATAATAGTCATGTGCTTGCTACTAACAACTAAATATTAAAGTAGTTACATATTCAAGGAGTATTCCTTAGAGAATATGGTTTCCTCTGCTTTTCTACTCTTAATTTTCACATTCATATGTCGTTTTTCCTCACCACCAGTGGGCAAAATTCCAGGAGGATTTCTTATGGGCAATTTGGACTAGGCCAAAACCGAGAGCCTTGCCTCTGTCAGTTCTGTTAATACATTGAGAAAAACAAACATAATTTTATGGCTACAAATAACTTCAAAACACACAAACAAAACAAAACAAAATACCTTGAAAGAATGACTAGGAAACCAAACTTAGTTTCCAGAAAGCATATCCCAAAAGTTATGTGCCAACAGACTTTTGGCAGTATTATCGAATTGTTAATTCCTAAGCTCTATGTCTCAGGATTTTTCTACATATTGTGAAATTGAGATAGTTCTGGCAAGGACAGTATCCCCATAATAACATTTTCTCTGAAATTTATATTTGGTATAAGCATTGTTAATTAGTCTTCATTACTAAATGGTTTATGTTTAGATGCATTATTTGTCATAAGTTATAGTTAAGATGAGCTCTGAAATGGCTCAGAGACAGTGGGGATTGAAAGTACCCATAAACTATGTGTGTACACCTGTAAGTCTGCGAATGGGAATGTTACATCCCTTGGAGGGGGAATTACAGGTTGTTATGAACTGCCCCACATGGTTACCATGAACTGACTCTTAATCACTAACCTAACTCTGCAGCCCAGATATGATTATGTTAAAGGTAGCAACCAAGAGAATGAGACTCAAAAGCTGATAGGCTTGTTCAGCTGCAATATATGCTACCTGTGCCCACTACCCCCAACAAGATACACATCTCAACACACACACACACACACACACACACACACACACACACACACACACCCTATCTACTTCTGGTTAATGTCGCTTATAGCATAGCCACACCTAAGTTGGGTCCTAAGAACAGCCATGCAACATGCAGAATGGATGAAAGAGTTCACTAGACTTTGTGAATCATTGTGAAAAGGGTTCACAATGGGGCTCCACTGTCTACATGTTTTCTTGGGTGAGTATGCTTGTACTTTAAGTTAAGCAGCCACAGAAACTGCTATCAAATATCTCCTCTGGGTTGACATTTAATCTGTTTGAGATTCCTTTCACACACACAGTCTTCAAATGTCATCCCTTGCTCTGCTATAGGGGCCTTGTTAGAAGCAGAATACTGGGGCACTCAAGATCCTCATGACACCTGGAAGACCAGAGCTGCTCATCTTCCTGTGGCTATTCATTAATTTCACTAACAGTATAGAACAGGGTCAACTTCGCCCATTAAAAGAGATGGTGCATCAAAGACCATAGTAGAAAAGAGCTAATTCCATGAATAAAAGCATCCCTTGCATCAGAAAAACTAATGGTCATGACAGGACACTATAGTTTTATACATTATAGTTGATGATGTGCTTTGCATCACAAATAAATCTTCAAAACTCAAAGCTTATATAATCCTTTACAAAGATAGATGGCCACTGCCATCTATCCTACTGAGATACACATTATAGCTAATACTAGTCGATATGTTCTTCCCACGGGGGGAAAATACATCTGATAGTGATAAATGTGCAGTTCCCATCAACAGCCACATTCTGCATGTTTATAGACATAGTGTCGTTGCAGATGTACTAAATATACAGTCTGACAACTGGCAAATCAATAATTTAAATTGTAGATTCCTCCTTGTTTAAATACGGGGGTTTCATAGATGCTTGTAAATCACAAAGGTTTGCTTGTCACCCATAGTGACATTCACTGCAAACTACAAAACAAAACACACACATTTGTAGTACTTCATGAAGTGACTTAGAAATCCCTGAACAAATTGTCACAACATCAGCTCAAGAATGGAACAGATCATGAAGACTGATTATAAAGGCTAGAAATGGAGGCTAAAGTTTTCAGCAAAGTAACTTGACTGCTAACACCAAAGGCCATGTATCTAGCTGTGCCAGCTTAATTTAACAGACTACCTATTAAGACAGAAGTGGATGTATAAGACCAAATGCTTCTAACCATAGATTGTAATTGTGTCTCAGACTCACAAATACATTCCAGATAAAAGACCACCATTACAGTGCACCATATAGCTATAAAAGCACCTTGGGTGACTTAAAACAGCATTCTTTCCCCTGTTTGATGAGCTAACATAATTCTAATTTGTCAGAACAGGCTACATGGAATTAAGTATGCTCCCTTGATCGAGGAAGGAGCCACAGGGTGAACGGAGTGATAGGACTGGTGCAAGGATATGTGTGTGACAGCTCCTCTTTCTGTGTGGTTGTGCATGACTAAAGGGCACAGTAATGCACAATATTTGTGCATTATTATCCCAACTATCAGCATCACGTGGTCACCCTCCAAAGCTGGACATGGAAGAGTGGGTCAGAGGTTTGTTGTCTCCTTCCAGTAAAGGATGAGAACATGACCGTGTCTGTGGATAAACAAGGCAAAAAAAACAAGCTTTATTAAGGAAAAATGTAAAAAAGTAAGAAGCCAAGAAAATAAAAAATTAAGGAAAATGAGATTAACTGCCAAAGGAGGAAAATTTTTTTCCAGGAGAGGGAAAAAGTCATTGAACTTCCTTGTCTAGGAGTTTTTGGAGGGCTATGGAAGAAAGGAGACAAAGGCTGAGGAAATGACTACGAGATTGGTTAGTTCTCTGAATTATCATGGATTAAGCCAATAGAAAGTCTACAACACTGTATGTTATGTTCCTCTGGCCCAAGCAGAGAGAGATTATTGAAATCCTGCCCACTGTTGTGTGAAGAGACTTTTCCTGGGAAGACACAACACACACACACACACACACACACACACACACACACACACACCTTCTCGCTCAAAACAGGGAACCAAGACACTCCAAAGTTTAGATGTCAACATGGTAAAACTATGAATTTTATTGGGTTATTTACAAGAATAGGGGTGATGGTTTATTGACAGGATTAAAAATAACTGGACAACTGCATAGCCAAAGGCCACCTCAGGATGGTTGGCAGGAACACACTAAACAGCCGTCAAGCTGGTGAGTGTATGTCCAGGTAACTCAGTTGCTCTGAGTGCCTCTGCGCAGCTCTGTTGGCCTTTGCTTCTTTCAGCCTGCTTGAATGCTTTACCGCTCTCTGTGTTTTCCAGGCAGTTATGCCTGTCTGAGGGTCTTTGTAGCCGGGCACATCTAAGAGTGATCCTCCGTAGTCTCTCCTGTTTGTATGCTCTTAGGAAGGGAAGGGCATAGTGAGCCTGGCCAGTTTCAAAGACTTCCAAAAACTATTTTATGTTATTTACTTTCTGTCTTAATGACCTTTGCTGCAGGGTAGAAGGTTTTCATCACAGAGCAAATTGCAACACAGCAGTCCCATTTCTACCTCTGACACAAGGTGTGTTGGTTATTGACTTTGTGAGTTACTTGCTTGATATTTTTACTGTGCAGTCTTGTAGCGTCTTGCTTGCTATTAATTAAGCTTCTTTTGCTCTTTATGACAACAAAAACGTAGGTACAGCTCTTTTTTAGTTGACTCTTTGTCTATGGAATCATCCCAGGAATAGGTGGAGGCTTTTCTTTTAAATAGGTTACTCCTAATTATCTTTTACAATTAGCTGAATTAGAATCAACAAATGAAAGAATAATAATTCCTTAAAGGAGATTTCTCAAGAGTTATGCAGCCCATAGCCAGCCCATGCCCACTGATCTAGACTCTCTTCATATCTGCTCAGTTTGATTCTGTAAGTCAGAACAATAGCCTCTACTTTACTTTCCTCTCTGATTCATATTTCTCCATTTTCACCATTAATCCTTCTCTGTAGATCAGCCCCTGCTCTCCCCACAACATGTTTGGGCAAATTTTAATCATAGGTCCCTTTCTCTTCCTCACTAGGGAGAGCTTGCTAGCTCTTGCCTCAGAATGAGGAAATGTTGATCGCAATAAGGCAAATGCCACCAGAAATTGTAGCTTATTGGGTATCGTATCGTATCTATTTAATTGATAGAAGTCATTCACGCATCAGACACTGCATTCCAGAAAAGGGAGACATTGTCAATGCCACATTTATTTAAAAGTAGTGAAACTGGGAGGTCTGAAGGTCAAGACAAACACCTGAGTAACACTTGGAACTCTGTGAAACTCAAATGCTAGTGTACAAATATTCTTCGATGTTCTCTGCCTTGAAATGGATTTTCTCGGTTATCACACTTTAAAACTATAGGAAATGTCACCTTGAGAATATTCCCTTCTGTGGGGCACAACCATAATGGGAAAAGGATTCTGGACTATAGAAACAGGAAGGGTCCTTTACGAGCACCTAGGACACATAACTTGGAAACCAGCATGCTCAGAGGCATAATGTATCAATGTATTCAAGATCTAATCATGCTTCTTAGGTTTCATAATCAAGAGAAAAAAATATTTGGGTCAAGCAACAAGGGCAGTGATCTCTCATTGAAGATGTAGTTTAAGAATTGGAAAAATTCCTCTATGTGGTTATCAATTCCAGGATAAAAGCATCTTCAGCATTATTAGGTTTATGAAGTCCAATGAGAATAAGATGATTAGATTAATGTTTTATTCTCATTTGAGTTGCCACAGTGCTAAATGCTTTGGAGTAAATACGCTCAGATGAATTGAGAATCAGCAAGATTAAATAATGTGGGATTTATTATTCTATAGTAAAGTCTGTCTCATCCCATAGTCCATGCTAACCCAAGGCTTAGGTAGTCCACAGAGTGAGAACTCAATAAGTTCAAAGGTTTCCAAAATAACCTGTGAAGGGGATACATGTTGACCTTGAAGTTTTTGGGAGTTTGCTGATGAAACATTGAAGCATTTGTGCTGTTGTCAGGCCTTTTTTCTATAGCTACACCAAAAAAATACAGTAGAACATCTTAGGCCAGACAGGCGGGTTTCACCTGGTCACCAGCAGCACCAATTAGACTCATTTACACCCATTTAGTCATTTGAATTGAGACACCTTGGGTTAGGGGAGATTATTTTCCATAGAACCTTGAACATTCTTGTTAAATTCTGTTTACAAATAGGTGCAAGAATCATATTTTTAAATATATTTTATCAATTTATTCATATTATATCTTAATTATTATCCCATTCTTTGTATTCTCCTATTCCTCTCTCCCTCCCATTTTTCTCCCCTTACTCCCCTCCCCTATGACTGTGACTGTGGGGGACCTCCTCCCCCTATATAAAGCATCATATTTTTACTGATTTGCGTTTATTCTTATTTGTCCTACATACATCTGGAAATTTGAGCATGAAAATATTAGTGTATGATTCCTTATCTTTATCTGATGTTTTGGTAGCTAAGTAAAAAAAAAAACCATAAGTCAGAGCGCTTTGGACAATATTGATATGTATGCAGAATCTTTCCTTTGCTTGGCTTCTTAAGATGTGTCTCCAGTCTATACCAGTTCTTTACCAAGAATGATTGGTTGCCATCTTCTCAGGACTTACATCCATGTTCAGCATTTTCCTTATGACAGGCTTGATTCCTTGTATAAAATAATGAATCATATGGTACATAAGCAGTTCTGTTATACTATAATCAATGCAATAATGTGAAGAATGAGGTACTTACTTTGCTTTAGAACAAGTTGAGAGGTACTTCAGGCCATGAGAAATTGACACAGTTGAAGCCAGTGATGCTGTCCTATTCTTCGTGAGTAAAATGTTGGCGCCACAGATTAGTCATCATTCTCACTGCAATGTTTCATAATCATGGAGGTGGTTGCTATTTAGGGTTTAAACTTTTGTATGAAGGTATTGTTAAGCTAAATGCTATCCACAAGGTAATGGGGCTCCCCAGGTAAACGTACTTTTGGACGTCACCTTACAAAAGTAACAGTATGAGCTATTATCAGCTGTGAGGTTTCTGTAATGCCCTGGGCCTGAACTTTCTGTGAAATCTTATTTATAATTTGGTCAACTCTGCTGGTTTGTTGCCTTTGTTTTATCCAATACACAGGCAGATGATAGAAAATAGAGCCATATCAGGAGAGGCAAATTAAGATGACTGCAGAAAAGGAATTTATGTCCCCAGGTATAGTACTTAATTTTCCATGAGCTCTCAGATGAAAGCTCTCAATGGAAGACAACCTTGCTATTGATTTTACAGGGTCTCTTCTCTAACACTGTTCAGGTGTTCACAGAAGAACAAGTATAATATCTACCATCAGAACTCACCCAGGTCATGAGCACAGTAAAAAACCAAAAACATGAGCAGAGGTAAATATGCTTATAGAAGAAAATCACTTTTAAGTCATGGCATGTTGCATAATATTTCCATGTGGCTTACCTCTAACTTGAGTGAGTCAGAATAATTTTGACTGTAAAGCAGTGTAGAAATCATCTTTTCACCTAAAAATATACATATAAATAGACTACATATGCCTGCAAAACAGTAAAGATTAAGATAAAATGCATAAAGAACCCACATTCTTTGAAGGATAGACTGTGTTTGAAATTCTCACACAGATATTCCAGCCACTCATCCCCAGTGAGAGAAAAGAATCCCAAAGCACACAGATGAACTGACAGTGCTGTCAAATATCAATGAACAATTCATCGTCAGTTATAAACATTTTATCTTTCAAGAAAAACTCTGAAAACCATGCAAAGTTTCACTGAATGACCCCAAGGCTACCAGAAAGGCTTAAGGAGATCTTCATGTGTTCTTTTGAAATATTGCTTTTCATGTTTAATGCTTCATTTTCCCAGACTCCACCTCAGAGTCTATTACTTCACTTTAATAATCTTCTTTATTATTTCAGTGCAGAGTAGAAATAAAGACAGGCTTTGAACATGACTTATAAAATGCATGTCACCATGGCAACAACATTTTAATTTTGAAAACAGGCATCTTTATATGAACCTGGATAAGTCTAATGAGAAATTGCCGCAAATGACAGGATAACTTTCTTTTGTAAATTTCATTCTATGCTCTATGTCTGCCTCATCCTATTTAAATTATGGAGTATATTAATATCTCCACTTTCTCTAATAGTACTCAATATAGATATATCTACTGTCTTGGAACTCTTAAATAAAAATTTGAAATAGTTTTTTGAAAAATACCAATCAAAGAAATGAGAACAGATTAAATTCAAATCAGTGAAAATAGATGAAAGCTTCAGTCATTATTTTTTCTCAATAAAACACTTTAAATTACTAAGATCTAGATTGTATTATGAAAATAAAATGTCCAAAATATTCATAGCAAAGGAATGTTATTGTCTTTGGATTAAAAACTGGCAGAAGCCTCTCCTCACTAAGTCAGACAATGAATGAGATCTCACAAAAACAGCTGAGCCAATCCAAGGTGCCAGGAATGGAGACAATAAAGAATATAAGCAATTCCAATACTAAAATCCTCCAGACAGTGTCTGAGTTGGGAATATGAATTCATTGCACATTAAGCTAGCCACTATTACAGATGTGTTATTTGTTGGATGCCGTATCTGTTTTAGGTGATACAATAAGGAGAGAGAGAGAGAGAGAGAGAGAGAGAGAGAGAGAGAGAGAGAGAGAGAGAATGCAAAGACATCTATAGATAGATAATTTATCATATTATGACAGACTGTAGGCTTAAAAATACAATACAGATATAAGAATAATAATATAATTTTTATTTATTTTATTTTTATTATTATTATACTCACATTACATCCTGATTATAATCCCCTTCCTCTTGTCTTCCTGTTCCCACCCTCTCTCCCTCTTCTGCCCTATTTCCCTGCCCTAGGCCTCTGGCAGGTGGGGTCCTCATCCCTTACCATTTGACCATAGCCTATCAGGTCTCATCTAAATACCCTATATCTCCTCCTGTGTTCCCACAGGACCTCTCCTCCAAGGGGCAGTGTTTAAATCATGGGTACCAGAGTTCATGTCAGAGGCAGTCCCCTGGCCACCCACTCCCTTCCCCATTTGGAGAATGAGCCGTTCATTGGCTATGTCTGAACAGCGGTCTAAGTTCTCTGCTTGCGATGTCCTTGGTTGGTGCATTAGTTTGTGCAGGCCTCATTGGGTCAGGGTCCGCCATCCTTGATAGTCTCCATTGTAACTCCTGACACCTTCACCATCTTTCCAACCCCCATCTCTTCCATACAACTCACAGGGCGTTGCCCAGAGTCCTGCTCAAGTCCCATTATTATTATTATTATTATTATTAGTAGTAGTAGTAGTAGTAGTAGTAGTAGTAGTAGTAGTAGTAGTAGTAGTATTACTATTATTATTATTATTACCTCTCATGTTTAATTGTAACATCTGGCTTCTTGGAATAGCCTGAAAGTTCTATTGTTTCTGAATAACAATACAAAAGAAAAAGGTTTTAAGATCCTGACAGTTTTTTTCTTGCTACCAGAGCAAAAATGTGACTAATACCATTACAGTACATGTTCTGACATTTTGAATACAGCAGATTTGTATGAAACATTTCAGTGTTGTGACCATCTCAAGACAGCAACTGAAATACTGACTCCAGGGCCAAGTATCCACTGTTGTCACTCAGGGCCCCAGACTGGAAGCACTACCTTCAGATGTAATGAAAACAGGACAGCAGGCCGAGAAAAGAGTTGAGGAAGAAGCTACAGTGATTTGTTGAAAGACAAACTAACATTGAATAGAAATCTTAAGCAATGTATGTTTTCATCAAAAGAAGCATCAATATACAGAATTTTAAAGATGACTCTACAGTTTAGAAAATTTTTATCAGAGCCAACATATCTTTAAATAATGTGAACCTAGTGTTTTCACAACACTGATTCAAAGAAAAGCTATCTCAGCATAACTCATTGAATATTTCTATTTATTATTATTATTATTATTATTATTATTATTATTATTATTATTGTTGTTGTTGTTGTTGTTTCTTCTTTCAAATTTATTAGTGCATCAAGTAAATACTCAACATCTAACTCCCAACACCTGGAAGGGCAGCCAGTGCTCTTAGTCACTGAGCCATGTCTCCACATCCTAGGAAAATTGGTCTTGTTAAGTGGTTTTGATATAATTGGCCTTCCTATTACATTTCACTGGATCTAACATGTATTCATTCATGTTTTGTTGTCCTTCCCTCATCCGCTCCCAGCTCTAGCAGGTGTGACCGGCCTGCTGGTAATGTCACAGGTAAGGTCCTATCTGGTGAACTCACTGGAGTGAAATAGAAAGAATAAAATATAGCAACTTCAACAAAACAAACCGCACTTTTACTGTTTCCACTGAACACTCTATTAAATAAATGGGTGTAACATTTTGCTATGGAATAGCACTTTTAATTATAGTGCATGCTTTAAAATTGCAGCAGAATATAATATAATTTTAGCAGTTTGTCTCTCCTAAGGCATCAACACCATTTATCACTCCTGCTGCCATCTGGCGTGTCTGAACCATCATGATCAGCAGTTTATGAGGAAATTAAAACATTCAATGGGTCTCTTTTCAATAATGTTGTGAGGTCAGGGACAATATTGCCAGCGGCGGTGAAGATGCATTTTTATAGCACACTTGAGAGGCACCCATTCAACATATTTTATAGCTTTCTAGGTTAGGACTAGCCAAGCTTTTCCTTATTTGTACTGATGTGACATGGGGGTCATTCTGGATAATAACTATCTAAGAATCACTCAGAGTATTTTCCTCTCTAATATTGTGCTTGTGCAGCTGTATTCAGCTAAAAGCTGAGCTGCAATGTAAAAACTCTCTCTCTGTCTCTCTGTCTCTCTCTCTCCCTCCCTCCCCCCCCTCTCTCTCTCTCTCTCTCACACACACACACACACACATTATCTTTTTCTATTACTCTACCTCCTCCTGTGTCTTCTTGTATGTGTGTGTTTCTGTGTTTGTCTATTTGTGTACTTTGCTTTTGTAGTAAAGAATTTTTTAAAAGCCTAGAATATACATACTTCTGTATTGGTGAATATACTTGTAGGCCAGCCTCTCAGAGGCAAATTTCAGTCTTCACTTACTATAATAAAATGTTGCCTTTTCAACAGTTGAAGCAAAGTATTTAGTGATGTCATCAAACATGCTGTCTAGATTGGATTGACAATTTGAAAACCTGGGACGTGGAGACTAAGGAACACTTCTGGGTCCGTGATTTTACTGAGCTGCATAGGATGGTGATCATTTCTCTCTTGGCTTATGAAGAAGCAATACCAAGGTTTCATCTTTACAAATGAGAAATTTTCAAAATTTTGAAGATACTATATACTTCCAAATAACAAAATATGAATTAGGAAAAAGTAAAGTATAATCCAAAAATAATAAAGGCAATAATGACATATTTTCTGATACCTTCTATACTTTCCCTATATTACAAATGTGAAATAAACACAGTAATGTCACCTTTTGGTTGTTTAGCATCTGTATTGGTCTTCTGGGCTGTAGTCCCTCTTTTATAACCCATAGTATTGTCTACATATGCACACAGTAAAACATATGTGAAACAAGTTCACACGTGGATACAGAGAGAACATATACTAAGCAGATAGTGAGATGTAAAAATATGAACACCAAAGGGGTTCATATATATGTAAAAATACATTCCCTGGAGACAGAACTATCCCTTTTTGAGAAAAAGATAATCTTTCACAGTCCTGACTTGGTTAGTGATATACGCGAAACATGAGAATAGTTGAGGGAGTAAGTAAGTCTAAAGAAAGTGGACATAAAAAACAGATTGTACACATTGTACAGATTCTACTTCAAAAGTTTAATAACTGAACATATTTTCTTGAAGTTTTGCAACTTTATATTTTCATTTTGATGTATTTAATTTCAATATTAGTGTGTGTCATTTAAGGTTTAGGTTTTTTTTTTCCTTTGGTTATTCAGTTTTTGTTTTTCACTTTACAGATTTCATCTAAAGTCCAATTGTTTGAATAATGCTTATTGAAACGATATATCTCCTTGTTTAATTCTGTGAGTTTATAATTCTATCCCAAATTATTGTCTCAAATGAATATGAATCTCCTCTAGAACAGAAATTACAACTATATATTCCTTTTAATCTGGTCCACTGACATATTTGTCTGTTCTCCAGTGATATCAATAGCCCATGTTGAATATGATAACCTTCCAGGAACTTTGGAGATGAGAGAGCATCTTTTCAGACATTATTTGAATTTGTTTTTTTTGTCCAAGTTATTTTAATTATGTCAGTTATTTGCAAAACTATGCAAACCTCAGAGAAGGATTATATGTGTTTCAAAAAATATAGCTGGGATTCATAATGATTTTGTAAATGAAAAATTAGATAAACACTGATATCTTTACTGTTCTCATTTTCTAATTAAGGAGTTTATGATTTTGTTCCTCTCATTAGTAAAATATTTGTCATTCATATAATAAATTATTTAATATATTAACCTAATACATACTTCTAGACATGCTTAATTTTCCCAGTGTTTGAGGAAATGGTGTGTGACAATAAATAATTTTAATTTGTCTTCATTAATATCATAGAGTTTTTATTGCTATTTATGTTGGCATTTTGTCAGTATTCCAGTTAAGGTTGTATTTTTCATCTAATGTAAGTTCCATAGAAAATCATCTTTTATATAAATAAGCAAAACGTCTCATTCTTTTCAAATGTATGCTTTTATTTATTTGCTTGGCAACAGCAAAGTTCATCAAAGTTATCTGGGCCAGGCATCCATTCCTCTTCCTCCTTTGGAGGTATTAGTATTTCTTGTTTATTTGGTTGGTCCATCTGTGATAACACACAATTAGAGTATGTGTGACATTTTTACTAGGATCAGAATTACACGATTTGTATACAAAGGCAGCATAGGTCCTTTGTGCATGAGCCACACCTTCTAGATAAAGTGCCATTACCAGCTCTTATTAAAAACAAAAACATCTCTTCCCAGCGATTGCAAACCATCACAGCAAGCCACAGCATGACACAAGGAGAGATTAGTGGATCTCATGGAATCAGAACAATGCGTCTATGGCTCAAGAAACATCACAGAAAAGGCAGAGAAAGACCGTCAGATGCAAAGTACCAAGAAATGTGCAGTGAAACTGTCTTTCCTAGAAATGGCTACATGCACAAGACACAAACAATCCCAGTCTAAATAGAAATATGAACATAGAAGGGGAAATTTTCATTTCTGAGCCCATTCTTAGACAAAAATATTAGGCAACCAGTGCTTTCTGGGAGAAAGAGAATTAGCCTCTCCATGGGATGAACCCTCCTATTGGTTGTCTTGAACAGAGTGGTCAGACCTGAAACTATAAATACAAAACAACACAAATGAAATTAGCAGCCTCCTTTTCTATATTTGTGAGTGCATACACACTCATATGTGCATGTGTTTATATGACAATACCTATCACTTGAGAGAGGATTTTGAGAAGGACTGGAGGATTGAAAGAAAGAGGGAAACTGATGGATTTCTACTAAAAAATTTGAAAGATCTTAAAATAAATAAAATTAACATTAAGACAGATTATAATTGATGAAAATACCAATAGGTAGTTTGAAGGAAAATGCTATATCTCTAAAATATGTAGGGATATGACCTTTCTTATCATTATGAACTTTTCCTCTGGCAGATGTTTATTTAATGGAACATTTTTTATTTTATTTTTACAACATGGCAATATAGTTAATGCATTATTGACCTTTTAGTTTGCCTAAAACTATGCCTTCCTTCTAAGTCTCACAATTATGCTTAACTATTCTTGACAGAAATGTTATCATCAACCTGTCTTTTATCAACAAAATTATTTGAATTGATACTAGCATTTTACATTAACCAGATCTACAGTAGGAACCATAAGGACTTTGGATATTGCTCTTTGCTGTGATAAGATATCTGGGAAAAAATTGGGGGGGGTGGGCAATTTTGGTTCACAGTTCCAGGGCCTACAGGTCATTACTGGAGGAATGACTTGGCAACATGCAGATGCAGGAGAGCTAATGGCTGTGTTGTGTTTGTCCTCAAGATGTAGAGAATGAAGTGAAAGTGGGACCAGGTTATAAAGTTTTAGTGCCCACTACCAGCAGTGATCTACTCCAATGCCGGCCTCACTTTCTAAAGTGCTACATCCTAGGGATTTGGTGTTCAAACTCATCATCCCACGAGGAACAGTTTTCCTCCAAACCAAGAAGTAGTCAGCTCAGGAGAACCTAAAATTGGTAGTGCATTATTTTGACATAATCAGTATTTGTAAAATAAAATGGTCGAGTCTAGTGTAATTCCCTCCCTCTGGTAGAGTAGACAACCCATCATAGTAGGAGACCAAAAGTTGGCAAGACTGCCACTTGGTGTTTTCTGATGTCTGAATTTGAAGGACAGAACTGATATCTGAAATAAATAAATCATAAAGAGGTTTAATGTCCCTATATTTAAATACTTATGGTGGCTGAAAGACCAAGCCAGGGAAGCTGGGGATGCCTGTGTAACTCAGGGTCCAGATGTTCCTAGATCTGAGGGCAGAAGTCGGTGAGGGAAATGGATGATTGCCTTAAGACGATTTTATAATTATCTGTGGTTATTTTTGATAATAATAGGTTTAGATAATAATAATAATAGATAATAATAAAAGGTTGTTTTTTTTTACTATTTTATAATTTAAGTTATGTTTCATTTATAGCAGTTAGATAAGCCTGGTAACTCAGGAGAATCACAGCTTTTCAAATTAGTAAATGGTAAACTGATGTTCATGGATAATATCAAGCAAACATATTTAAAGTTAAATGCTTACATTCTAGTGAACATTCTAGAAATAAGAATTACCTATTTTAAAGTGAGTAAAAATGCCTCTGCTTCTTGCAGCCAGATACGTATTTTCTTAAAAGTCAAGATAGAAAAAAGGACACTTGCTTACAAGGTTAATAAAAATTTTGGAAACTAACTTCTAAAAACAGTGATTACATTATAGTAGCTAAGTTTTCCAAGAATGACCTTGTCCAAGAAATAGTCTTTTATTATCATAATTGCACAGCAGCAATATTTTGTAAATTTTAATCACTTCGTAAAAATCCTCTTACTATGGATGATTTCATATGTGGTAATTCATATTATTTTTTTCCTCCTTTATTAATTTATTCTTGTTACATCTCAATGGTTATCCCATCCCTTCTATCCTCCCATTCTTCCCTCCCTCCCAATTTCCCCTTACTCCCCTCCCCTATGACTGTTCCTGAGGGGGATTACCTCCCCCTCTATATGCTCATAGGGTATCAAGTCTCTTCTTGGTAACCTGCTGTCTTTCCTCTGATTGCCATTAGGTCTCCCCCTCCAGGGGACATGGTCAAAGGTGAGGCACCAGAGTATGTGAGAAAGTAATATCCCACTCTCCACTCAACTGTGGAGAGTGTTCTGTCCATTGGCTAGATCTGGGTAGGGGCTTAAGGTTTACCGCCTGTATTGTCCTTGGCTGGTGCCTTAGTTTGAGCGGGGCCCCTGTGCCCAAATCTGCCTATCATAATGTTCTACTTGTAGGCTTCTAGGACCCTCTGGGTCCTTCTACTTTGCCTTTCTCCCATGCTTCTCTCATCTAGAGTCCCACTAGAATGTCCTCTCCTCTGTCTCAGTTTCCTGGTAAGTGAAGGCTTTCGTGGGACATGCCCGTTGGGCTAATATGCAGATATAAGTGAGTATATACCATTTGAGTCTTTCTGCTTCTGGGTTAACTCACTCATTATGATCATTTCTAGCTCAATCCATTTATCCACAAATTTCGGGAATTCCTTGTTTTTAAGGTACTTCATATTATGAACCCTAACTATGTTTCAAATTTCCTATCTGCTTATATAGAATATTTTAAATGTTTCCTATGGATTTTTATAGCTTTATGTTCTAGTAATAGGTTAGATATTAGTGACATAAAAGCTACAAATATAAAATTACCTATATTTATAAAGAAAATATAGTTTCCACCTTTAAGAGACATCCCAATTTCCTCCTCTGGGAAGAGTAAATTCAGTGACCATCTTGCATTCTTCCTCTCTCCTATTTTAGAGGTACTTTTCTATCAATGTAGTTTGAATATTATACAATTCTCATTTGAAAGTTATTTGAGGTACTAAACAAAATATGGTGTTTTGAATAATTGGACCTTGCTGAGAAAATTAGATTTTTCCTAAAATATTTAAAGGCTTATAATCCTTTAACAATCTATATAGGCATGGGGGTTATATTTATATTCATATATATATATATACATATATATATATATACATATATATATATATATCATAGTTTCTGATGTTTAAGTGAAAAGCGTGCTATTCCACATGTTATTTACAACATGTCAAATGCCTACAATGGAAGTAAAATGTAAAATGGCTCAGTGTTAAGTTATAAGCCTTTATATTCTTTGTCAAATTTTTATTTCAACTTCCTCTTTTCTTTCTCTCTTAACTCTTCTCCCACACTACATTTCCCTCATTTTCTCATTGTATCACAAAATAAAGACCACAGATATTAAAATACAGGCCTTGCTAATTGATATCTGCATATACCTTTACTTAAGCAGTGATGTCAATAACGTGTTGATAGATTTTCCTTGTTGTTTTAGTGTTTGGTTTGGTTTTGTCCCTTTGTGCATTCCAAATGGGAAGGCTGAAGTACAGAAGAATAAGAAGGAGGACACTCAACAATGCATAATTGCTGAAATACCATTACCCTAAAATTATAGCGTTTCCACCTCAAAATAGCAAATTCCATTTTAAAATAGGTCACATTGGAAGAATGAGTGCACAAGGATGAAGTTGCAGAAGCATGTCTCTGTTGTTGAAACTTCTGAGTAGGAGAAGTGAGAGAAACCAGAAGCATCCAGCTGAAGATACTTCCTGAATCTTACCTGGGAACTTAACAGCCATTTGCAGTTAGTGGAAGAGCTTGGTTTTGCAATGAATCGATGTATGTGTGCATCTGCATTTGGATGGGCATTCTGAAGCCTATGTCCATGCATTTGGATGTGTCAGTTTGGCTCTGTTTAGATAGGTGATTCCCCAGGCTTCATGATCATCGTATTCCATGAAGAAGATCATTTGTGAAGGGAATCGTACTTAGGACATACAAAACAGAAGATTACTCTAGGGGAGATATTAATAAATAATAAAATATATTGAGTATGTACTGTAGTATAATTGCCCATCAAGTAATAATGACAGCTGTGATGGAAATGCCATATATTGAATAAGATATTTCATCATTGTTTGGCACAGAACTTTTTCAAAAGCAGAGAGAGAAGGAAAGTATTTGACCAAGTGTTTTACTGAAATTAATTTCAGGAGAAATTAGTAAGGAAGCAGTGAGAAAAATACAAACCAATATTAATGTGATCCTCTTTTTCATTAATCTCAGCACAAAATTCTTGGTACCCTCACAGGCAAGTTTAGCTCCTTGGATAACATTGGAAGACATTACCCGCAGTGCCCATAGGATGGATCTGAAAAAGAGATGTTTGAAGGTGAGCGTGAATCTTGTCCTCTGTAAGAACGAGGATAAGATACAGCAGCGAGAAACTCAGGATCAAACTTTAGATAAGAGCCAAATGACAATGAACTTCATCTCCACTATTCCCAATAGATCCCATGGAACAATTGTGTGGGGCATGAGAACACCAACAGCATAGATGCTAAGATCTAAAATGAGACCTCATGAAACTGAAGAGTTTCTGTAAGGCAAAAGAATCTGTAAGTATTACAAATGGCAGGATATAAAATGAGAAATAATATTTACTAACTACTTCTGACAGAAGTACAGTTTCTAATATATGTACACACACATACACACACACACACACACACACACACACACACACTTAGCAAGCTAGAGCCAAAAAATGCAATTATAAAATTATTTTAGATATATGGAGAGAATTCTCAATAAAGCAATATCAAATATTCAAGAAGCACTTGAAAAAATATTCAACATTGCTAGTCATCAGGGAAATGCAAACCAAAAGGATTCTGTATTTTGAGATTCCATCTTTTTAAAAATATTTTTTATTTGTTATGTATACATTTATATTATTACACTATAAAATACTCTACACACAGCAAGAAGAACCACAAAATGATCAGGAATTATATTAATGTTACATTCATAGTGCTTTGGCTATTTGTACCTGGCAGCCTTGAAGAAAACACCTATTCTATCTTGGTGCATCAAAATTTCTGAATGTAAATCAATATCTATCATATGCCATCTCTATCTTCTTAAAACATCTGTGTAGACCTAAAAACATCTTGACTCCTAAACAACTAAGCTTCACTGTAAAGCTAAACTATCTGCTCTACAACTCCATCAGAGACTTGAGAAGGAATAAATTAATTACCTGAGTGTACAGGAATTGCAGGTTAGCAGCTTCGAAAATGAAGAAATATGACAGAGGCAGTTATACCCATTAGAATTGCTAAGATCAAAGACACATGTAACAGATCATGCTGGCAAGGATTTGTAGAAAGGGGAACACTTCTCCATGGATATGAGAGTACAAACTTGCACTAACACTTTGGAAATCAATATGGTGCTTTCTCAGAAAACTGGAAATAGCTCTAACTCAAGACCCAGCTATACCACTTCTGGGCATACTTCCATACGTACTCCAGCATAGAAGGACATTTGTTCAACTATGTTCATTGGCAGCTTGTATTAACCAGAAACTGGAAACAACCTACATATTCCTCCATAGAAGAATGGATAAAGAAAATGTGGCACAAATTACACAATGGAGTATTACTCAGCTGTTAAGATCAATGACATCATAAACATTCCAGGCAAATGGATGGAACTAGAAAACAAACAGACAACCAACAACAAACTATGACAACAAAATCATCCTGAGTGAGGTAACCCAGAGCCAGAAAGACAAACATGGTATGTACTCCCTCATAAGTGGATAAATGGATAATAACTAAAAGTAAAAATATAATCATGCTACAGTTCACAGACCCAGAAAGACTAAGTAACAAGGAGGGGTCATGGAAGGATACGTGGATCTGGGAGGAGTAAATAGAATAGATATTGTGGATGGACTGGGGGTAGAGTGGGAACAGGAGTGATCTAGTTGTGGCAGGATGGAGGGAGAGATAGCTGGAATTGGGGGGGGGTGCAATTTAGGGACAAGCTAGAAATCTAGTTCAGTGGAAATTCTCGGGAATTTATTGGGCTGACCCTAAGTAGGAATTATTCTAGTAATTGGGCAGACAGAGCCTGAACCAGAAATCTCCTACAACTATGTAAAACTTCCAGTGGAGGGCTTAGGACAAACAACAACACAACCACAAAATCTTTGACCTTCTATTTATCTTCCTAGAATGATGTGCTGGAGTAATGGTGTCACAGAAATTGTGGGAGTGGTTAAACAATGACTGGTCCAGCTTGACACCCATGCCACAAGAGGGAGCCTAATTCTCCCACCGCCTGGGTGGCCAGGAATCAGATGCCATATGGCCCAGGGACCTAGGGTAGAACCAAATACAACTGTCAATAAATAGTCAATTAAATGATATTAATGGTATTCTGTTATACTCATGGATTGATGCCTAACTCAATTGTCATCAAAGAGTCTTCATCCAGAAACTAGTGGAAACACTTGCAGAGACCCACAGCCAAACATTAAGTGGAATTCAAGAGCATTGCTGAAGAGGGGGAGTGAAAAGACCCAGGATACCACAAGAAAACATACAGAATCAGCAAACCTGGACTCATCGGGACTGAGTGATTATGGAATCTACCATCAAGAAGTCTGCATAGGCCTAAACTATGGTTATTTAGACTGGTGGATTTATTTTGGGGGGTCTCCTGACAGAGGGAGCAAGGGCTACTTCTGATGCTTTTGTCTGCTACTGGAATTCTTCTCCTTCTAACTGCATTACCTTGTGCAGACATAATATAAGGGAGGGGTGGAAAATCTTATTGATATGTCAAGTTTGATATCTTTGGGAAGTCTGCCCTGTTTGATGGGAAATGGAGGAGGATTGGGTATGAGGGGGAGGGGAGCAGGCTGGGGGAGGATAGAAGAAGTGGGAGAGAATAAATCAATAAAGCAAACATACTGATAAATAAATAAGGACTAAACATACAGTATTTGTCTTTCTAGAGTAAAAATAAGGACATTGAGATATTGGTTGCTCAGTACCTACTTCGCTTACGTTCAGTATTTATCTATCTGCAAATATTATTTTATAAAGTTATCATCTGTAGCCACTTTTTTTATTCCTTCACAAAATTACCACATTAGAAACTGTCCTTTCTATCTGAATTAATTTGGTGACATTTTGTTAATTATGTAGGAGACAAAACTTTTATGCATTTCTCTTTGAAAGGTTATGATAATTTATTGGCAAAGGAAAAGATAATGTTTATCTTATGAAGACACATTGCACATGTAAGAAATATTTTCTCATTATTATAGAAATGCATTTCCTTTGTCTCAGATTATAAAGCATTTTTTATTTTGATTTTATTTTGAATCGTTTGACTTCAGTCTTAAACTTATTTTTCAGAAAAACATATAAAATACTCATATAATTATATTATGTATATACAATTTTCATTTCTTTATTATTCTCACATACATCTTTATTTTGCTTTTTCCATTTTCATGTTGGTGTAGTGTGTATGTATGTGTAAATATTTTGGATGTGTATTGGCATAGATATGTGTGTGCACGTGCACATGAGTGCACATGCATGGGGAGGTTTGAGGTTGGTGTCAGAAATCATCCTCAGTCACTCTCACAATTATTCATCAAGGTGGAGTGTTTCAGTCAACCTCCCTTACTAGCCTGGCAAGTACTCCCTAATCGACTTGCTATGGGAGTCCTTTGTCTCTGCCTTCCATGTTGGGATTCCAAATGAGGAGCCAACCAACCCAACATTTCCATGAATTCTATTGATAGGAAACCTGTTTCTTATACTTGCCTCACAAGTGTTTTATTCTCTGTGCCATGTCCTCAGACCTGTATTTACTTAATCCACCTCTACCTCCATTGTAGGGAGTTGACTAAAAAGCTTCCCTTGGCCTAGGCAAGCTCTCTATTGAGTTTTTATTCAAATCCTCACCTATATTTTTATATTGAAGAAAAACGGCATCATTAAGGAGCTATGTGTTTACATGAAAACAATTTTTCCACTAACTTAATAATAATGAAATACATTTTATACACCTATATATAGTAACTATATAAATATATAGTTATAATATAAAGAGCTATTTTAAGGATCAATGAAAAGGCTCAGTGATAAAAGTTAAAAGTGGTAAAAGGGCCCATCGTCAGGACCCACATTTTGGAAGAAAGAGCCAAATCTTATGAGTTTTCCTCTGATCTCCAGACACAAGCCGTAGCATGCCTAAGCATGCTCACATACACAGAACAAAGGTAATAAAAAGTATGCAGCAGAAATCAGTATTTTTTTGAAGAATGTGGTTGAAAAAGTCCACCATAAAAATTAAAGACTTATCTATTCAAAGACAGAGTAACAAATAGAAAAATTTCTAATGTGATGATATAATCTTTATTAATAATGTATTAATATAAGATAAAGCAGTAAAAGAAAAGAATATTGTCACTGAAAAAAGATTAATGTTTATTGATATTATTAATGCATTAAGAAATGTATTTAAACATAAGGGCTTTCTCTCTTTTAATATTGAAAGCAATGCTTATTCATAACTATTGCCTAACTCATGTCTCACTAATTTTAAAACCTATTTCTTAATAATATGTATTCTTATTGGGTATTCTAATTTTTGTGAGAGTTTAGTAACTGATTAAAGACTTACTTATCTTTTAAAATGTCAAACATGCATTAAAGTTTTATCAGATACACCTCATAACACCCAGGTTAATCTCTTAGCCAGCCAGGACACTGAAAGGGCATGTGTCCAAAAATGCTTATAGTCGACCTCACTGAAATTATATGAGTAAAACATATTAACTGATTTCAAACCTGAATCTCCACTTTAGTGACTCTGTTCAATACTAGCATGTGTTTCTCTATTTCGTCCTTTTGATTTCTCTCCATTAATGCTGTCATTGAATGCCTGTGTACTATTGAAGAAGTGTATTTTTCCTAAGTATACTTCAAAGCTGTTTCTCGGGGACATTTGATCTGTGAGGGGATGAGCAGAGACCCACTGTACCCCCAAACTTCAATAGAAAATATCTACATTAGAATATCTTGTTTACATTAAACTATAACAAAATACATTGTAGCACTGCACAGAACAACATTTCTTGAAGCCAAGCCACTTGGTCTTTCTGCCTTGAATTAAATTTATGATCTGATTGATGAGTAGGCAACAAAGGAAGTGTGACTTCATCTGTGTTGGCAAAAACTTGTATTTTCTGTATCTTGAATGGCTATGAATAGAGAGACTATTGGAGCATGTCACATCCCTAGTTTGTCATCTCCAGGATGTTTTCTTTTCTTTTTTAAAAATTTTATTTATGTAAGTTATTCAGAATTCATCTCAATTGTTATCCCCTCACTTGTATTTTCCCATTCCCCCTCCCTCCCTCTTTCATCCTATTCCTTTCCCCTAGATCTGTGACAGAAGGGGACCTCCTCTCCCCACCATATGATCACAGCCAATCAGGTCTCATCCTGGTATCCTGACTTTTTAAGAAGGCAAACGTTCAAAAATGCCAAATTAATAAAATATACTTTTCATAAATCTATAACACAGAATATGTTTATTTTCATAGCAAAATGATCAAGTCCTAGCAATGTAGACACATGAGGTATCTACAGAAGATCTACAGATATGATGCTGTTTTCCCACTAGTAACAGTTCTGGAAAACAGGTCCATTGGTTGATTAGCTAAGATCTACAGCCTGGTTTTCTCTTTCTAAGTCTCATTGCTAGGCAAAAACATGGCTTCAGAACCCTCCACTCTAGACTCCTTAAAAGTAAGTTACAGTGTATATTCTACTTCATGTTTAATATTTACCATGATAAGCTGATTTTTCTGTATCTCTCTTCTTTTTCTATGTTTATAACTGCTGTTACAATGCTAGGTGATATCTGTATATTTTTTAATATTCAGGAAAAAATACTTTTATTATGTAATTGTTCTGCAATTAACAAAGAAGATTCTTTTCTCAGTTTGTTGCTTTAGGTGATACCTAACATTGTGCAAAATATGTCAGGGGAAAGAAGATATAACATCTCTGTTAGCATTCCTTTAAAATTCCTACTAAACTTTAACGGAAAGACAGTATAGCCACATAAGTACTGATTCCTCATCTGTCTAATATATACAATTAGGGAAATGATTTGCCACATTCTGTTTGAACCATGTTCTATATAGTTTATTACCTGCATACTGGAAAGAAGTTTCATCAGTTAAGATGCAGATGACCTGGGTTTGACTTCTAGTATCCATGCACGGTGTCTCCTAGGTGCTCTTCTCCAGGTTTAGAGAAATCAATGCCTCTGTTTCCTGTGAGTGCCCATCTGCATCTGAACACACATACAAACAGGCCAAAATATATGCACATAATTAAAAAATAATTTTAAAAAACCTGATTATTGCATTTTTACTTCTTGCTCCCAAATTCCATTCTGGTAGTATGTTGATACGATAATGAATAAAAATTGTAATATGACACCCGTTCCATTAAATGCAATGAGAAAGACTCAGCTCTGAGTTCAAAAGTAAAAAGAAAATCTTACCTATCACGGAAACAAAGGCAACAACTGGAAATTTTCAGGGGGTACAACTTTTAATGTTTTCATGTAGACAGAAACATGATAGAAGGAAACACTCTGTAAACCTCACTTTTCAGACCTTAACTTTGAAAGAACAGATAACTCTGGTCTGCCAATGTTCTTAACCATCAGTCATACACCGTAAAGTATAGGACATTCTCCACAGTTTTGTGTAGAGCAGGGACTGACTCTGACATGAACTCTGGTGCCCCATATTTGACCACTTCCCCATGGTGGGGAGGCCTGGTGGCACTCAGAGAAAGAATAAACCTATGGGAGGGGAATAGGGTGAAAATGAAAGGGAGGGAGGGATAGGAGGGTACAAGTGCTGAGATAATAATTGAGATGTAATCTGAATAAATTAATAAAAATAAAAATAAAAAAGTCCAAAGTTAAAAAAAAAAGCATAGGTAGGACAGGCATCTAATAGGCTGGTATTAAGGTTTTAGATGTTAAAATGTCTCCCAAAGTCATACATGTTGAAGACTCAATTCCTAGTCTAGCAGTTTTCAGAGGTGAGGCCACTGACAGGTGATTTGATCCTTCGAGTTCTGACCTCTCCAATGGGTTGATCCATGTAAGGATTCATAATTGAATGAGAATTTAAAGGTAATTGAACTTTTAAGAGGGGTAATTAGAAGCAATTGGTCATCCAATGCTTGTGCATTTGAAGGTTCATTTTGTTCTTGGTATGTTTCTCTTAAGTCTCCTTTTGTCTCTCCTTCTTTTCATCCTATTTAAAATGATAGTAGTAGCTTTGCTCCATCTAATACTCCCAGTCAGGAGGTTCACCCTCATCACAGGCCCAGAAACAACAGTGCCAAGTCAGCATTGGTTTAATTATGGACTCTGTGAGCCAATGCAAGTCCTTCCTCATTTAAATCGATTTTCTCAAGTGTTTTCTCACAGCAATAGAGAGCTGACTTAGTGTGGATCCCTTTATGAGGACTTGGGACATTCTCTCTAACTCCACTTTGGGAATAAACATCGACAATTTTCGAACAGTATAAAGACTCTAATTAAGTAATTCCAGCAGTCAAGTCAAGCAGATAAGAATGTTCCATCCAGGAATCAGAATAAAGCTTTCAACACAGGAAAAAATACGAGCCCTAAGTTTTTGTGTTTAAATCCATGTAGGCTTCATGTTTTCCTTCATTTCCTATCTGAGTGGAAAACATTTTCAGGCAACAGGTTCTTTTCCTTTTTTCCCTCACTTCACACATCAGTATTTTGTGGCAGACTTCTAAAGTAGTTGGAGCTGAATGCTAAGTCCTTTAGGTATGTTTGACTTTCTGCTGGATGAAGCTACTTGATAAGATGTTTTGATTGTTCACATTCATCCAGGATCATTGGGGATAGAGAGCAGATGAATATAAACAGAGAGGCAACAAACAATTTAAATATATATATATATATTTATATATATATATGTATATATATATTTATATATATATATGTATATATATTCTGCCATTTTCTTAATATACCTGGCTTCTTTGAATACAAATTATAGCACAAATGATTGTATTGTTAAATATGGACATTAGACAGTGTTTGTGCAAAGTATCTGCAATATTTATAATAAAGAATTATTTCTTCTTTATTTTTGAGATACAGTAATTACAACATATCTCCCTTCTCTTTTCTCTATTCAAACTCTTCCACATACTCCTAGCTGCTCTCCTCTAATTCATGGCACTTTTTTTTCACTAATTGTTAAATAATAGTCGTGTGTGTTTATTTATATGCACACAAATACCTAAATATATCCTATATAGTCCATATAATCTCACTTGCATGGATGTTTTCAGGGCCATCAGTTTGGCACTAGGTGACCAATTGGTGTGCTCTTCTTCCCTGGGGAGAAGATGGAGAAGATATATGCTATTCTTGTAATTTCCTGCAATGTGCATCTCTGCTGTGATTTCTGGGGATTGTGCAAACATTAAGAACCATAATGTTATTCCTTAGAAAAAGAAAGCAGTAAGGCTGAGAGAGCCCATGGCATCCATGACTAGTTCCTGTTGTGATCGATAAGCATGTTTCACTTAAGTGACCATTACCTGGAGATTAATACTTAATGTGAGTAGCCATCCTGACCACTTCCTATCAAATCCACCTTGGAATTTTCTCGTATACATGAAGAAAATGCTGTAGTAAATTTCGCACATGCTATTTATCCTACAAGGATAATGTGGGGTATATATAACATAACCTGATGGTAGAAATATAGGTCCCAACCCCCGCTTTATTTTTAAGACAGAGTTTCATGTATCCTATGCTGGTCTTGAAATCAATATATAACTAAATGTGTCTTTATTTTTTCTTCTCTCATATATTATATTGCAACTACATTTTCTACTCTCTGCCCTCACCCAGTGTCTCTCCTTATCTCTGCTCTCCCCAGAGCCACCCTCCTCCATCTCGCCTCAGAAAAGAGCATGCATCTAAAGGACATCAACAAAACACAGCATAACAAGCTACCATAAAACCGTGCACATACCATCACATCAAAACTGGATGAGACAACTCAGTAGAAGGGAAATGGCCCCACACGCAGGCTAAAGAGTCAGAGACAGCCCCTGCTCTGTGTTAGGAGTCCCACAAAAACACCAGCTACTCACTCAGCCAAAGCATTTATGCAGGGGGTCTAGGTCAGAAGCCTATAGGTTACTTGATCTGTACAAACCCCATGACTCTCTGTTAATAGATTCTATGGGCCGTGTGCTTGTAGTGTCCCTGTCAGAACCTTCCTTGCCCTAGTCATCAGGACTCCTGGAGTTCCACCTAATGTTTGGGTATGATACTATGCATCTGCTCTCATCAAATGCTGCATAAAATCCCTCAGATGGTTATGTTAAGCCCAGGGCCCATAACACACTGACGGCAGGACAAACTGTGGATAGAAGGTTTTATGGCTGGGCCGGTGCCCCCATTCCTCTCCACAAGGCCTTACTTGGTTACAAGTAGGAACCTAGCGCAATTGAAACTCCATGGAATCTAAAAGAGTACTCCAAGCAAAGACTCCTAGCAATGGGGAACACAGAGCTGGAACTGACCTTAACCTTTTCAAAGATTAAATTTTATTTTTATTTTTTTATATATGCGTGGGTGGTTTGCTTGCATATTATGTCTGTGTACCTGGGTACCCTGGGGAGCAACTAGTCTCTTAACCATGGGACCATATCTTGAGCACTTGACCTTGAACTCCTAATTCTACTGCCTCTCACTCTCAAATACTAGTAGATGTATGTTACCATACTCACTTTAAGCAGAACCCAGAGCTTTGTGAATGCCTCAGAAAAACTCTATTAACTAGGCTACATAGTCAACACAGAAGTTTATTTTTTATTCCTAAACTAAGCTAATACTTTTTAAAAATTAATTAATGTGTATTCATTGGATTTTAATATTAATATAGTATATATAAAACTAATATTGTGAGAATAATTCATCCACGAGCCTTAGAGTTTATATGTATGCAAAAATCACAATATCTGCCTGGAGCTGGAGTAAGAAAAGTATATGAGTTTAAATTTTATACAAGCTGTTTTCAATTTCAAATATAAAAATGCTATTATAATATTACAATAAATTATGCATACTGAATTATATTAGATAAAATCAGCATTTGGTTGTTTAATGATATATCAAAATTTCTCATCTTTATTTATTCTTATTTTTTTAATTCACTGTACAGCCTGATCACAGCCCCATCCCTCCTCCCCTCAAAGTTTCTCCTTCACAGTCTCTTCCCAATTCCACCGCTCCCTTATCCTCAGAGAGGGGGAGTCCTCCTGTGGGTACCAACCCACCTGTTATATCAAGTCACATGGCACTAGGCACGTCCATTCCCAGTGAAGCCAGGCAAGGCATCCCAGCTATGTGGAAGGGGTCCAAAAGCAGGCAACAGTGTCAAAGACAGCACTGGCTCTTATTACTAGGGAACCCACATAAAGAACAAGTTTCTCATCTGCTACAGAAGTGTAGAAGGCCTAGGTCCAGAACATGCAGACTATTTGCTTGGTGATTTAGTCTTTGTGAGCCCCAATGGGCCCAGGTTAATTTACTCTGTCAGTATTCATGTGGTAGCCTTGATCCCACTGGCTCCCTCAATCTTCTCCCACCCCTTCTACAAGACTCACTGAGCTCTGTCTTTCCTTCGGCTGTGGGTCTCTGCTGGATGAATCCCCTCAGAAGACAGTTATGTTAGGTTCTTGTCAGAAAGCATAGCACAGTATTATTAATAGTGTCCGAGGTTGTCTCTCTCCCATGAAATGGATCTCAAGTTGGGCCAGTCATTGCTTTGCCATTTTTTTTCTGCTCCATATTTATCCTTTCTCTACTTGTAAGCAGGAAATATTTTGGGTTGAAGGATTTGCGGGCGTGTTGGTGTTCTCATTCTTTCACTGGAGGTCCCAACTGTCTACAGGAGGTGGCAAGTTCAGGCTCCTTAACCCCTCGCTTCTAGGAATCTCAGCTGAGGTCATCTTCATAGAGTCCTGGAAGCCTCCCACCTTCCAGAGATGCCTCACAACTGATTTCCATTCTCTCTCTCAGGACTCCTCCACCCCCCTTCCTGACCTCCACCCTTCTTTTCTTCCCCATCTCTCTTCCACTCAGTTCAGCCCTCTCCATATACTTCAGATGTCTACTTTATTTCACCATCTGCATGATATTCAGCATCTTCCCTTGAGCCCTCCTTGTTACTTGGCACCTTTGGGTCTGATGATTACAGCCTGGTAATCCTGTACTTTATGGCCAATATCCATTTAAAATATCCACATGGCATACCATGTGGGTTCCCTCAGTCAGGATAATGCTTTCTATTTCCATCCATTTGCCTGCAAATTCTATGATGTACTTGTTTTTAATAGCTGAGTAGTATTCTGATGTATAAATGTACCACATTTTCTTTTATCCATTCTTTTGTTGAGGGACATGTAGGTTATTTCCAGTTGCTGACCATTACAAATGAAGCTCCTATGAACGTAGTTGAGCAAGTGTCCTTGTGGTGTGGTGGAGCAAATATCTTTTGGATATATTCCTAGGAGTGTTATAGCTGGGTCTTGAGGTAGAACTAGTCCTAATTTTCTAAGAAAGCACCAGGTTGATTTCCTCAGTGGCTGTACAAGTTTGCACTCCCACCTGCAATGGACGATTGTTTCTCTTGCTCATGTCCTTGCCAGCATATTCTGTCACTTGAGGTTTTGATCTTAGCCATTCATATAGGTGTAAGATGGAATCTCAGAGTAGTTTTGATTTGCATTTTACTGATGACTAGGGCCATTGAGCATTTCTTTACATGCTTTTCAGACTTTTGAGAGTCCTCTATTGAGAACTCGCTGTTTTCTATGTGACCCATTTTTAAAATTGGATTATTTATTTGTTGGTGTTCTTTGTGTATTTTGAATATTAGTCTGTTGTCAGATGCAGGGTGGGTAAAGACCTTTTCCCAATCTCTAGGCTGTTGTTTCATTCTATTTAGAGTGTTGTTAGCCTTACAGCAAATTTTCAGCTTCAAGTGGTCCCATTTATTAATTGTTGTTTTTAGAGAGTGAGCTGTTGGTGTTCTGTTCAGCAAATTGTCTCCTGTACCAATACTTTCAAGGCTATTTTTCATTTTCTCTTCTATTTCATTTAGATTTTCCTATTTTGTGGAGTACAGGCTTTTGAAATAATATCTAATGGTTATTTTGAATTTCCTCAGTGTCTGGAGTTATTTCCCCTTAGATGTAGTGGGTGTTTTATGTCAGTATTTTTTTAGATTTAACATTTTTTTGACTGATGTATCAATTTCTTCTCCCATATCTCCTACACCTTAGATTCTCGTGCATTCTATTGGTAATGTTTGTGTCTTTTTTCATATTCTCTTTCCTAGGTATTCCATCTCCAATATAGTATCAGTTTGTGTTTTCTTTGTTGCTTCCACTTCCATTTTTTCAAGTGTTGCACAGTTTTATTTCATTTCCTTTACCTGTTTAATTTTATTTCTTTAAAGGATTCATTTCCTCTTTAATGACTTCCATCTTTTTTATCATATTTTCCTCTATTTCTTTAAATGACTCATTAATTTTCTCTTTAAAAGCCTCTATCAGCTTTATACAATTGGATTTAAGCTAATTTTTTTGTTCTTCAGTTGTGTTATAATATTCAGGGCTTGCTGTCGTAGGATAGCTTTGCTCTAAAAAGTACCATATTGTCCTGGCTCTTGTTGAGAGAAAGAGTGTGTGTGTGTGTGTGTGTGTGTGTGTGTGTGTGTGTGTGTGTGTATTTACTTTTAAACATTTTTATTCATAATCACTTTTTTATTTTTAAAAATATATTCACTTTATATCCTAATTATAGCCCTCACTCTGGTCTCCTAGTCCCAGTCACACACACCCCTCCCCCGACTCCCTCCTCTAGTCCTCAGAAAGGAGGAGTCCTCCTCCTGTATTAGCTGACTTCAGCCTATCAAGTCTCATCTGGACTGCATGCATCCTCTTCCTCTGTGGCCTGGCAAGGCTGCCTTGCCAAGGGGAAGTGATCAACGTATGAGCAGCAGAGTCCATGTCTGAGGTAGCTCTACTCCCATATTATGGGACCCACAAGGAGACTGTGCTGCCTATCAACTACATCTGAGCAGGGGGTCTAGGTCACCACCATGCATAGTCCTTGGTTGGTGCATAAGTTTCTGCAGCATGCCCTGTCCCCGCCGCCAGCCCAGGTTTTTGGCTCCATTGATCTCCCTGTGGAGCTTCTGTGCCCTACAGTTCCTTCTATCCCTCAACACTTCCATAAGACTTCCTGTGCTCCACCACAGAGTTTGCCATCTGCTTGGATCCCCACCTGGGTGGAGTCTCTCAGAGGACCTCTATGGTAGGATCCAATCCTGTTCTTTCTCTTCAACTGCTTAAGGCGTCTGTTCTATTTGCCCTTCTGAGTGAGAATTTGCATCATCCCTAGGGTCCTCCTTGTCATTTAGCTTCTTTAGGTCTGTGTATTGTACTGTGGTTATCCTGTAATATGTGGCTAATATCCACTTATAAATGAGTATATACCATGGGTGTCTTTCTGGATCTGAGTTACCTCACTTGGGATGACCTTTTCTAGATCCATCCATTTGCCTACAAATTTCCTAAGCTGGCCTTTAGCCCATAGTATAGCACATCTTTTAAAAACAGTGTATTTATGTGTTGGAAAAAATAATTTACTTCCCATCCTTCTAATTACACATTTTTTCACATAGTTAACAATTTGATTTTTAAAATAACAGCTTTTAGAGCAATAGTAGCGTCTATCCTTTGATTATTAATGTGTGGTATAATATGGTAATCCTGTTATTTGCATAAAGACCTACCAGAATGCAGATATCTCTAAGAAAAAACACTTTTTAAAACTCTGGGTAGACCATGAATTACACCTATTAAGATAAAAAATTTCTAGAACAGTATCCTTCTGTTATTATTCAGAATAGGAAAAAGTTTTATGAAATATTTCATTATCTTAATTAATAAAGGATATATTTTATCATAGAGTAGACTGCTAAATTTCTCAAATATAAAAAATATAGATTGAAATCTGAGGATAATAGGCATTGAAGAAAGAGAAGATATCAGACTCCAAGGCCCAGAAACTATTCTCAACAAAATCATAGAAGAAAATTTCCCCAATCTAAAGAAAGAGATGCCTATAAACATACAAGAGGCATACAGAACACCAAATGGAATTGACCAAAAAAGGAAAACTGCTCGTTACATAATAATCAAAACACAAAACATACAGAACAAAGAAAAAAATATTAAAAGCTGCAAGGGAAAGGGGCCAAATAACATTTAATGACAAACCTATCAGAATTACACCCGACTTCTCAGCAGAGACCATCAAAGCCAGAAGGGCCTGGACAGAGATCCTGCAAACCCTAAGAGACCACAGATGCCAGGCCAGACTACTTTACCCAGCAAAACTATCAATAACTATTGATGGAGAAAACAAAATATTCCATGACAAAACCAAATTCAAATAGTACTTATCCACAAATCCAGCTTTACAGAAGGTATTAGAAGGAAAACTCCATCCCAAAGGGTCAAGCTACAACCAAAACTGCTCAGGAAATAGATAACTATACCATGGCAAAAACACAACTACACAAACGCTCGACTGGAACCAACATCAAAATTAAGACTCTTTAATAGTAACTGGTCATTAATATCTCTCAACATCAATGGTCTCAATTCTCCAATAAAAAGACACAGACGAACTGAATGGGTGCATAAACAGGATCCAACTTTCTTCTGCATACAAGAAACACATCTCACCCATAATCATAGGCATTACCTCAGGATAAAAGGTTGGAAAAAATATTCCAAGCAAATGGTCACAAGAAGCAAGCAGGCATAGCCATTTTAATATCGAACAAAATAGACTTTCAACCAAGATTAATCAAAGGGGATGAAGATGGACACTTCATACGAATCAAAGGTAAAGTCAACAAAGATGACATCACAATTCTGAACATCTATGCTCCCAATACAAGGGCACCCACATTTGTAAAAGATCTGCTAAAAAGGCTTAAACCACACATCGACCCCCACACAATAATAGTGGAAGACTTCAACACCCCACTCTCTCTGAAGGACAAGTCATTGAAACAGAAACTAAGCCGAGAAATAACATCATTAACCAATGCCATGGGTCAAATGGATCTAACAGATATCTATAGAACCTTTCACCTAAACAAGAAAGAATATACCTTCTTCTCTGCACCCCATGGAACCTTCTCTAAAATTGATCACATCGTAGTTCACAAAGAAAGCCTCAACAGATACAAGAGGATTGAAATAATACCTTGTATCCTATCAGATCATCATGGGCTTAGGCTGCAATTCAACAACAACAGAAATAACAAAAAGCCTACACGTATGTGGAAACTAAACAACTCTCTGCTAAATGACACCTGGGTCAGGGAAGAAATAAAGAAAGAAATCAAGGAGTTTCTGAAATTCAATGAAAATGAAGGAACAACATACCCAAATTTGTGGGATACATTGAAAGCAGTGCTAAGAGGAAAATTCATAGCACTAAGTGCCTTTAAAAAGAAATTGGAAGCATCGCACATAAACACCTTAACGACACAACTGGAAGCCCTAGAAAAAAAAGAAGCAGAAATACCAAAAGGAGTAGATGTCTGGAAATAATCAAACTCAGGGGTGAAATTAACAAATTAGAAACTAAGAAAACAGTCCAAAGAATCAACAAAACCAAGAGCTGGTTCTTTGAGAAAGTCAGCAAGATAGACAGACCATTAGCCAAACTAACTAAAAGGCAGAGAGACAGTATTGAAATCAACAAAATCAGAAATGAAAAGGGAGACATAACAACAGACACTGAAGAAATACAAAGAATCATAAGATCCTACTTTGAAGGCATATATGCCACAAAATTTGAAAATCTAAGGGAAATGGACGATTTTCTTGATCAATTTCACTTGCCAAAGTTGAGTGAAGAACAGATAAACAAGCTAAATAGTCCCATTTCCCCTACAGAAATTGAAGTAATCATTGATAGTCTCCCAACCAAAAAAAGCCCAGGGCCAGATGGTTTCAGTGCAGAATTCTACCAGACCTTCAAGGGCGAGCTAATACCGATACTCTTCAAGCTACTCCAAAAGATAGAAAGGGATGGAACATTACCAAATTCATTCTATGAGGCCATAGTCTCATTGATACCTAAACCTCACAAAGACTCAACAAAGAAAGAGAATTTCAGACCAATTTCTCTTATGAACATCGATGCAAAAATACTAAATAAAATACTTGCAAAACGAATACAAGAGCACATCAAAGATATCATTCATCATGACCAAGTAGGCTTCATTCCAGGCATGCAGGGATGATTTAATATATGGAAATCCATCAATGTAATCCACCACATAAACAAACTGAAAAAAAAAAACCACATGATCATCTCTTTGGATGCAGAGAAAGCATTTGCTAAAATCCAACACCCATTCATGTTTAAAGTTTTAGAGAGATCAGGAATACAAGGCACTTTCCTCAACATTATAAAGGCTATATATAGGAAGCCAATAGCCAAAATCAAAGTAAATGGTGAGATACTCAAGGAAATTCCTCTAAAATCAGGAACAAGGCAAGGCTGCCCACCCCCTTCCATATCTCTTCAATATAGTACTTGAAGTTCTAGCCAGAGCAATAAGACAACAAAAGGAGATCAAGGGCATTCAAATGGGAAAGGAGGAAGTCAAATTATCCCTATTTGCAGATGATATGATAGTCTACATAAGTGACCCTCAAAATTCCACTAGAGAACTTCTACAGCTGATAAACACCTTCAGCAAATTGGCTGGATACAAAATTAACTCCAAAAAGTCTGTAGCCTTCCTAGACACAAATGACAAGCTTGCAGAGGAAGAAATTAGGAAAACTACACCCTTCACATTAGCCACAAGCAATATAAAGTACTTAGGAGTTACTCTAACTAAGCAAGTGAAGGACTTGTTTGAAAAAAATTTCAGAACTCTAAAGAAAGAGATTGAAGATGACATGGGATGATGGAAGGATCTTCCTTGCTCATGGATCGGGAGAATTAACATAATAAAAATGGCCATCCTACCAATAGCAATCTACATATTCAATGCAATCCCTATCAAAATACCTACACAATTTTTTAAAGACATTGAAAGTTCAATTCTGAACTTCATATTGAAAAACAAAAAACCCAGAATAGATAAAACAATCTTGTACAATAAAAGGTGCTCCGGAGGAGTCTCCATACCTGATCTCAAACTGTACTATAAAGCAATAGTAATTAAAACAGCATGGCACTGGCACAGCAACAGGCTGGTTGATCAGTGGAATCGAATCAAAGACCCAGATATGAATCCACACACATATGGTCACTTGATTTTCGACAAAGAAGCCAAATCCATTCGATGGAAAAGGGATAGTATCTTCAACAAATGGTGCTGGTCTAACTGGATGTCTATGTGTAAAAAAAATGCAACTGGACCCATATTTGTCACCTTGTACAAAACTCAAATCCAAGTGGATTAAAGACCTCAACATAAAACTAGAGACACTAAGTCACTTAGAAGAAAAAATGGGAAAGAGCCTGGAACATATTGGCCCAGGAGACAACTTCCTGAACAGAACACCAACAGCCCAGACATTAATGTCAACAATTAATAAATAGGACCTCATGAGGCTGAGAAGCTTCTGTAAGGCAGGAGACACTGTCAAGAGAACAAAGCGACAGCCTACAGACTGGGAAAAGATCTTCACCAACCCTACATCTGACAAAGGTCTAATATCCAAAATATATAAAGAACTCAAGAAATTAAACACCACCAAACCAAATAACCCAATTGAGAAATGGGGCTTGGAACTAAACAGAGAATTCTTAACAGAGGAATATCAAATGGCTGAGAAACACTTAAAGAAATGCTCAACCTCCTTAGTCATCAGGGAAATGCAAATCAAAACAACTCTGAGATTTCATCTTACACCCATCAGAATGGCTAAGATCAAAAATTCAAGCGACACCACATGCTGGCAAGGATGTGGGGAGAGAGGAACACTCCTTCATTGCTGGTGGGAATGCAAACTAGTACAACCACTTTGGAAATCTATCTGGTGCTATCTCAGAAAAATGGGAATAGGGCTTCCTCAAGACCCAGCTATTCCACTCCTTGGAATATACCCAGAAGATGCTCCAGCACACAGCAAGAAAATTTGCTCAACCATGTTCATAGCAGCCTTATTCATAATAGCCAGAACATGGAAACAGCCTAAGTGTCCCTCAATAGAAGAATGGATAAAGAAACTGTGGTACATATACACTATGGAATACTATTCAGCTATTAAAAACAAGGAATTCCCAAAATTTGTGGATAAATGGATTGAGCTAGAAATGATCATAATAAGTGAGTTAACCCAGAAGCAGAAAGACTCAAATGGTATATACTCACTTATATCTGCATATTAGCCCAACGGGCATGTCCCACGAAAGCCTTCACTTACCAGGAAACTGAGACAGAGGGGAGGACATTCTAGTGGAAATCTAGATGAGAGAATCATGGGAGAATGGCAAAGTAGAAGGATCCAGAGGGTCCTAGAAGCTTACAAGTAGAACATTATATAGGCAGATTTGGGCACAGGGGTCCCGCTCAAACTAAGGCACCAGCCAAGGATAATACAGGCAGTAAACCTTAAAGCCCTACCCAGATCTAGACATTGGACAGAACACTCTCCATAGTAGAGTGGAGAGTGGGATATTACTTTCTCACATACTCTGGTGCCTCACCTTTGACCATGTCCCCTGGATGGGGAGACCTGGTGGCACTCAGAGGAAGCACAGCAGGTTACCAAGAAGAGGCTTGATACCCTATGAACATATACAGGGGGAGGTAATCCCCCTCAGGAACAGTCATAGGGGAGGGGAATAAGGGGAAAATGGGAGGGAGAGAAGAATGGGAGGATACAAGGGATGGGATAACCATTGAGATGTAACAAGAATAAATTAATAAAGGAGAAAAAAATGGAAAAAATATAGATTAATATTGAGCTACTTATTAGTATGTAAATATAAACTGTAACTCTCAATTTATTTTATTTCATAAAGTAGAATCAATAAACTCTTGTGTCTTGAAATGTCCCTGAGTTTCACAAAAGCAGAAAGAAAAACAAAATAGTTGTGATGCTGAGGTAGAATGGTGCTTGCCTTTGGCAAAATTTGGTATTTCTGTTTTTTGCTTTTTAAGGTTTTTAATTGGCTCTTTGTGAAATTCACAATATGCATCTCAATCCCACTTGTCTCTCCCTCCCCTTGTGCCCATCCTCCACTCTTGCACCCTCCCCCACAAGAGAGAAAAAAAATCTTGTCCTGGCTGGTAGGTGTAGTTTGCCATAAGTATATGCTTGTGCCCACATTTCTTTGCGTGCAAACGTTCATTGCAATGACTCCTTGGCCTGGCATGAGGCCTCTGTCCTGCTTTATCAATACTGGATCCTCCCGGGACTCCTCTCAGATATGTTGTTGTTGCCCTCTCTCATGAAGATCCTGCAGTTTTGGAGCAGCAGCACAAGCCTCTTCATGCACTTCAGTAGTTTGCAGTGGATGTTGAGGGTGGACCAATTAAAAGCACTGGATCTGGACCTGACAGGTGTCTGACAGATCACCCTCTGGCTTTCCCACTCTCATGTCTTTGGGACTGGCTCACCAGTGTAGCTAGTCTTTTACTACTTTGTGAGTTTTACTTTTTTTTTCACCCTTCTCTACCCCTTTTCTACTCTTTCAACCTCCTAAGACTAGTAAGAGGGAAAACATGATAAAAAAAGGAAGGTAAAGAGAATCCTGAATAAAGTCTGAGGTCAGAAAGGGGGCATTGTTTTTATTAGGCTACTTTCTGCTGATTAGGGGCATCCAAGCTGCTTGGGGGCAAGTTTGATCTTTGCTACCAGGATGGCTAATTTCTCTTTGCTTCTTCCATGTGTATGACTAATTAACAAGGCATGACCAAGGCAATGAACAGAAACCAACCACCAACCAATTTCTGGGGCCCTCGCATTTATATACCTTCTGAAAAGTTTACAGAATTCCTAGCGACACACAGTCTCAGAAATTATCTGCAGCTTTTAAAATCACACCCCTGTGAGAGCATGAGGCAAATCATAGTTAGCTGCTGTGGACAGACTGAAGCCGCCCTATATCCCACACTTTTGATTTTAATGAAAACATATTCTTATAATATTTCTAGGTTTTTTTTTAAATCATAACTCCAAAATTCTCAGTACACATCGGCAACCCTCACAACCAGGGACAGCTCTATCCTGTTTCTCAGGTGAGGTGCAGGGTCCGCTCTCCTGAGAATTGTAGTTGATGAGGGACATGGCCAGTTTCCCCACTCTTGTGACTCCAGAGTCAGCTCTTCTGCCTGCCACAGATGGCAAATGACTAAGGATGGGAGGAGGACTCCTCTCACACATTTGTGCCACAGCCCAACAGCCAAGAGGTGGGGCAAGCTCTCTTGTCTTCATGCACTTGAGTTGGATCACGTGCAAATCCTCATCCATGGCCAATTCTACTGTGTTGCCCAAGCTAGTGGTAGGGCATGCTCTTCTGAGTGCTCAGCAAGTGAGTGCCAGGGACAGCTAGACTATCTGCTTTAGGTGGCAAGGGATGAGGGCTGGGATTGCATTTCTCCTTCATCTATGCTGTCCCACAGCAAAGGGGTTGTGGAGCTAGCCTTTCCATGCTTAACTCTCAAGGTGGCTCATGTACGACCCTGCCATCAGAGTCAGCTCTACCGTGCTGCCCAGGTGAGGGCCCAGGGCCTACTTTATCCAGTACTACAGCAGGTAAGGGCCATGGGCAACTTTCATGCTCTTATGAAGCCATCAGGTTCAGTTCATCTGCCCACTACCAGTGAGAGAGGGCAAAGGAGAGGAGAGGGGAATCTCTCCCTTGGCATCAACACCACACAGCAGACAAGAGGCAGGGCCAGCTCTGCCATGCTCATGAACACCCACAAACCCACATACAAGGTCAGCTCTACTGTGATGGCCAGGTGAGGTTCAGGGCATGATCTCCCAAGTGTGGAAATTAGTGACGAGCAGGGACAGCTCTCCTGCTTTCATGATCTCAGGGCCAGGTCTCCTAACTGCTGCAGGTTAAAAGTACTGATGGGGGAAGAAACTATCTGTGCATTGTCCAGCCACCGCACAGGAAATGAGTGGTGAGACCAGGTTTCCCATGTTCCTATCCTTGGGGCCAGCTCATCTGCCATTCCTTCCACTGTCACGGCTGTTTTTCTATGTACTGTGGATGGCTAGGGGAAAGATGCTGGCTACAGCATGCCTGTAGGGCCAGCTCTTCCGTGCTGAAGAGTGTGGCCAGTTCTGCACAGCGCTCAGTCATCAGCATGGCCCCAGGTGACAACCTAGATGAAGGATATCTGCCTGTCCTTTGGTGATCGCAGGCCCCTTGTGCTTCAGGGCCCCAAAGCCAGCATTAGTACCTGATGGCAGCACCGGCCAAGACCCCAGCAAGGTCAGCTGACATCAGCAGCTATGCACAACAGGTTCTTTCTTACTGCCAGCCTCTGCAGCTCTGCCTATTATCATTGTGTCCACATCTTTCTGTTTTGTTTTCCCTTGCATTTCTCCACCACTTACTTGCCCCTCTTAGGGTTTACTTGAGTCTCTGAGTGTCTGGGGTTGTCTTAAGAGTCGTCTTAGGAGTTCTATGTACTGCTCATGCATTATGGCATCAGGCAGGGCTTATTTTGGACATGGTATAACCCTCTAGGCCATCCTGTTGCTGGACCTGTGACATCTTAGACTAGCTCCTCTATGGTTTAAGTGGTGTTTTCTGGTGATGTTCTGGGCCTTACTTTTTACTCAACCCATGACTAGTAGCCCCTTAAGAGTGCCGACTGTCTTGGGCTAACTATCACCTGAAGTCCCAGGTGAGGTTCTTCTAGTGTCCAGCTTGCTCCTCATCCTGAGAGCCAGTCTGGGCCTCCTTGGGGGTATGGAGATGGTGATTGTTCCAGGGTAGCTCCCTGACCGGGTGCACTAGTGCCAGACTGATGGTTGTCTCAGGTTCGATTTTCTTTTTAGGGGATGTTAGGCTAATAATCATTCAAATGTTCATAGTCTGAACACTGAGCCACTTACTGATGTACAAGTGACATGGCAACCACACCTGCAAGGCCTCTAGTGGCAGGAAAATGTTGTATTTGTTAACCAGAGCATCATGGTATGTGTGTGTGTGTGTTTAGCTAATTATATGGTTATTTTCTTTGGAAATTAACTAACCTATCCACTTAATAGTTTGACTTAATAGTATGACTTTTAAAATATATTTTTATTTCACAAATAAAAGTAAAAATATGTAGGTGTGTGTGTGTGTGTGCATGGTTGTCAGTATGTGCTCACGTATAGGTGACAAGCTCATTTCTTTCACACCCTCCAGAAACATTATCTCTAAAATCTTTATTGAGAACATTCCAATCAAACCAGAGGATTCAAGTACATGATGGCTCACATTTTACAGTTTTTACTTGGTGCTGATCATCTGTTAATCCTATATTATATACCTTCTTTTCTATGACAAACACTAGATATCTGCCATAATATTATTTCTCATATTTATTAAAAACTTGTTGATATTAACATGAATGCAAAATAAATAGCATATGGCATAGTTTCAGGGTCCTAGAGGAAAAATAGTTAAAGATGCATAACATAACTAAGTACTTTATCAAAACACTATGTGCTCCACATTGCTATTTAAAATTTTTTCAGGGTAATAATAACTCAAATAAATTGAAATAGTATTTTAATGTAATATTTTATTTTCCACTGTTATATTTCTGTGATGGTTTATTAATTATTGAAAGTACATTTAATATTATGTCACACTAATGCTTAATGTGAGTAGTATATAATGTTTAAATAGTATATTTAAACATCAACCATAAGCAATTTTGCTAGTGAAAATCTCTACTGGTATTTAGAGCTAATATTAAAGATCCAGTAATTGTATGGGTGTAAAAAAGAAACCTGAATACACTGCACATCGATTATGAAAACTGTCTTTTTCTTTAGAAAATCACTGCCTGCAGCGATGATGAAAAGTTCTCACTTTGCCATCATGAGCACCTGAACAATCCCCAGAGCCTAGACCCTAGAACCTAGAACCCAGAACCTATATAAAACACTAAGTGAGGTTGCACATGATCGTCATCCCAGTACTTTGGAGAAGATAGACCCTGAGGCTTAGGGGCCAAGAAGATTAGTCTACTAGGCTAGGCTAGTGTGAAATCCTTTCCTCCAAAAAAGAAACAAAAACAATGAATACTATTAATCTCATACATGATGCGAACCAATACATGTACACACACACGCACATGCACACACACACACAGACACCACATACATGCATGCATGGACAAGTGATTATACAGTGGTATATGGAGAAATACTTTCATCACAATAGCTACATCTGAATTTTATATGACTGTATATTCTTTTTCTTTTTATTTAAATTTGCATTAACTCTTCTCACTATAAATTTCTTTCTGAGTTCAAAATGTAGAAACAGGTCAATAGAACAGTGTTTCCTTGAGATTTCTGTGTAATACATTTACAAGCTATCAACTCATTTTCTAAAACATGTTCACATTTCAAAACTTCCAAAAATCTTCTTGAGGAGGATGTATCTTTAAGTAAGTCTGCATTGAGTAGTGCAGTCACATACACTTCTTGCAGGAACACTGCCCTCCTAATCAACTGTAAGAGTAAAGAGTACCCAGTAAAGCCAGAGTGGGATTTCTGCAGCACCAAACCAGAACTAAAGCAGATTAATGCATTCAAACTAATGGTGGGGAAGACCCCAGTGACCAGTGTGGAAGTCGATCTACATGAAAGCATTTAAGGTTTCATTCCTTGTTAGTTTGATCTATCTACATTAAAAAGGATGTGCTAGAAAGCAGATTAAAATAAAAAGGTCCATTTGTCTCCTTTTGGACCAGAAAGTAATAGCCGTGCAATTTTATCTCTTTATATAAAAGAAAGTGAGGGGAAATTGATCTATGACACATCAGCTCAGAGAATCTTAGAAATTTGTCTAAAATTGAATTGTTCCAGACTCATGCATATTGATTATACAGATGGGTACTTTGCCATCCTAGAAAGCCCTTTAGGAATTAAGTCTCAAGCAAGGTAACCACACAAAAGTGTCCCATAGCGGATCCTACTGTAATGAGTAACTTTTTTTCACAATAAAGTCATATTATGGTCAGAAAGAGTTCTTCCTTGAAGAATCAATTTCAGGTGCTAAAATAGTGATTACACTTCTGTAGTTATTTTTCTGTCTTAATTTATTTTATTAACATGTAGCTGGATCTGTAAAGGTTAAAGGAAATGTTCTAGGCCATTGACCTGCTTCAAGGATCTGTTCTGGAATTTTCCCCCAGTTTATTGCCACTATTTTATCCCAAAGTACTGTCGCCTACATTACATTATTTCTATCTAACTTTCTTTCCTGCTACTTTAGCCTTAGTCCTGCCTACAACATCTCACTCTATTCAATCTCAGTAGACTTTTTTCACTGATTTCAAATTTACCCCAATCCTGGCCTCATACATGTTCTCCTCAGTATAACTTGATTTGTGGTTCGCTTTTCAGTGATAAGTATTTAGGAGCCACCTTGCTTTTTCCATAGTAATTAAGGATGAGTAGTACTTTAATTTTCTGCATAAGAAGTTGTAAGAACCAGTGAACATGAAACTAGGCTACTTAGTTTGTCAAAAGCATTCAATAAAAATGTGATTTTTAAAAAGCAGAATGGACCTTAACTTCTGATGGGAATCAGTCTTACAGTAATACATGCATGTCTCTGTCTTCATTATAAACATTAAGGCGTCAATGTTCTAGTTCAGGGATGCAAACCTTTTTAGGATTTTCGGGTAATATTTTCTTTTGAGGGGAGGCTGTACCTTTATTATCTTGGAGAACTACAAAAACCTCCAAATGCATGTGCCATGTATTAACAAAGACTCTCCTACATCTTTTACTTGAAACAATTATATCTTTGCAGTTTATTGTGCTCATTTTTCTTCTTCAAATTGAACACTAATGTTCTAATGTCCTAGGAACTTTGTATCTTCTCCTTCTATCCTTCACCTCTATGACAAAGAGTTTAGGAGTCACTTAACGATGACGTCTCAGCGAGGAGTTAGTACTTAACGGTTTACTTCTATTTAGAATATCAATCCATTGGGAATGAGAATATTTACTCACTTGGAAACTGTTGTATATAGTTATTAAAGTAAATTTTTATTTTTCTGAGAGAAACCCTCATTATGCAATTATTATAAAATTTAAACATCATCTTAAATATTGATCATAAACATATTTTTATATACTCTGCAATCCAATTTCTTATATATGTTTGAGATCTTTTGAATGATCTTATCATCTTATTTGATTATCTGATAAAATGATTCTACTTAAGTACAATAATTTACTTTATTATTTTGGATGGCATATATATGAGGCCAGAATTACGGCTTAAAGTTGTATTGAAATATTCTTAGATACATCATGCCATGTAGACCATTACAAATTTAATGCTCTTCAAACTGGCTTCTGCTTGATTTTCTGAGTTATATATTTACTACAAGCTTTGCAATTTATACAAATATAAAATTGAACCTATTTATTCTTTAAATATATGTGCAAACTTATCATTTGATTTAGCAATCTCTCAAAGACTTTTAAAAATGAATTTTCTTGTGAAATAGTTAGGCATGATGATTTTCCTGAGACATATATTAGGTGTTAATTGTTCAGGATACTTATCCTTTGAAGAGCAATTGACTATACTAAATTTTATGTATCAAGTGAAATGCCAAACATCCAGTTTTACATATTAATATTTGAAACTTGAGTCACAAGTAAATAGTCAGCCTCCTATGCAAAAATGAATGGGTAGAAGCCTATAGATCTTTTTATATACTCTGAAGCCTATTGGTTATCTTATGATCTTTGACCATGAGATTGAATGAAAGAATTTATGATCACGGTTAATAATATATTCATCTTAAATTTTTCTCCTCTATTACCACTACATGTACTATTATTTTCTCTGTTCTTTGTTCAAATTTGAATTAAGATTTAAAGAGTCAAATGGTTTAGGATAATATTAAATGGCAGAAAGATAACAAATGTGAAAGAGTATGCATCATGAAGGTAGCAATTAATATAGAACCCAGAACTCTAGTATTTGACATTTAAGCATCTCTCTCAAGACTTCATCATGAACAATTTGTAGCCTTAACTACACGTGAAATGTCACAGATAATTGGCCATGTACCTTTGACATTTCATCTCAGGTTTGGTGAATCAATTTTATAATTTGGAAGATTCAAAGCCAAGATCAGGGACTAGAACTACAGGACTAGCCATTTTATTTTATGGAATGTGTAGTTTTACTTATTTCTTCAAGCATAAGAGTAAAGTATAGTTATATTAATAGTGGTAACATGAGAGACCCTACCGACAATAATAACAATCATCATCATCATCATCCATATTTTAGTCTTGGGGCTTGAGAAAAACTGCATATCTTTAAGAACTTTATTTATGTATCCACAATATGATTTTTTTCATGCAGTTGTTTTGGGTTTACAATAGTATACTGCTAATCTATTAATTCTTGACATGTGTAAGTCCAATCATCTTAATTTAGAAGGATAATACAAATACAAGTAGCATTCCAAAACATTGTATAGAATTAGATTCAATTGGAAACATTAAAATGGAAAGTTATACAACCAAGAAATTAGTATCTTTCTTGCAAGGTGACTAGGGTTTAAACACACTTTCCATGCTGTCCTGAAAGCAGAGAATGAATTTTGAAGAGTTATTCGCTGATCTCTCCAAGTATGACATGACTTACATGTTCCTACGTTTAAATAGACAGATAATAAACACATACAATAACAATCAACAGAATGATTTAATATTACCAAACATTTAGTTATGAGAAATAAAACGATGGAAGTGGCTATATTTAGGAAGAGTAAAACAAACATATTTAGTACACTTAGATTTTCTGGTGAGTGCTTCTCTAAGTCTTGGGGAGCTACTTTTAAGGTACTTTTCATATATACATATGTATGTATGCAGGTATGTGTGTATGTATGTATATATATATATATATGTACAATATTTAATTATTTTCTGTGAGAATGGATGAATATTTTTTCTGACAGTTTATCTCTTGAGAATTTATGTCATCAGGTATTTATCATCATATACACTACTTCTTGAGTCTTATATTTAATATTGCAGTGCACCTCTGATGTGTGGTTGATGTTCAGAGATTTTCTTATATTTTATTCTCCAAGCATTCTAAGGCTTATCAATGTTATGTTGCAGCCTGGGTAGAACTTCCTGATCTATTGTTTGTATAGATACAAAATCTTTTAGATTTCTCTGAGTATACAGAGTATCCTCCTTCCCTTTTATTCCTATTTCACGTTCATTTATCACTTATGTACTTTGAAAGTTTGCGCAGAATTATTCATTGAGGAAGATTAGACGAGACATTAAGAACTATTTTGTTCTCTATTCATGTACTGATAAGAATATAGTTGACAATGTGTTTAGAGGCATAGTTTAATAGAAGGAAGAGTCAATGCCAGCACATCTGTGAGTTTTCCTTGGATATTCATATTCTCCCGATATGCCTAAGATATCCACATTGAGGGGTAGTGATGGTTTTACAGTTCAGTGTGTGAACATCAGAGACAGGAAAATAAGTGTATATGGTGGAGATCAGGTAATCACTCTGAGTTCTCCGAGTCCTACCTGGTGTATAGGATACCGATACTCAGCAGAGGAAATCAAGTTCCTTTGAAGTGAGCATGCGTGATGGATGATATGAATGCTTCCATTGGTTTTGGTGTAATATACCAACCTTGTATCTAGGTGTCATTGTTCAATATTAAATAAATAATGCTCATAAAGCTTTTGTATTGTATTGTTCATTTGAGGTGTGAAACTTTCACTGATACTTCTAAAATGTGACATTTTCAAAGACCTCAATTGGGTATGATCAGTTGGGGCATTTACATACATAATCTAAATTGTAGGTAAAGACATAAAGGGGTCCAAAATATTAAGAATATTAAGCAGCAAATTTCTTATATTTTATGTATTGTACCAGTTCAATGATGGATCATTAATATTCTGATGAGTAGTAAAATGTTTCGTGTCCCATAGTAATCAAAAATATGTCAATGACAAATTGTGACTAAATATATTTGACATTCTCAGGTCCAGAAACATTACAAATTGACACAGAAATGAGATTCTTTAATGCCTGAGATTTCTGACTTTTATAATTATGGGGTAGTATGTATCCTTATATAATTTATTTTTAATTAAATTAAATAGTATAACAGAACATGCAACTTACTATGTAGGGTGTTGTAAGCCTCTAGCAAATGTCTGTTACTTTGTCATCTTTTCTAATGTTATTTACAGAAAAAAAATATATACACGTGTCAAGACTTTGAAAATAAATTTAGGTTTAAAGATATAGCTTTAGGTTTAAACTATAGCAATTTTGAGCACCAAACTGTAACTTTAGTCAATTATGAGGCAGACAATTAACAAGACAAGGGTAAATGAATCTGTGTTATCAAGGAAGACCACACAAGACAGTTTTACTCTTGATGCATATGCCAGAATGCCATACCAATAGTTGGCAGCTAGTGAGCAATTTAATTCCTCAGAGATTAAACAGCTTGATAAGCAGAGGCCTATGACCCATGGCCAGCTGGTGCCCCCAAAACTCAGAAGCCTTGACTAGAAGAATGAAGTATTTCAATGTTTTCTATCTCACACTACAGTAAATTGGTATCTAGCGTTCTCAGAAGGTATGCACATATCCTGGAAGCCCTGAGGTTTACTAAGTAACATATTGCAAGACGCTGTAGAATGATCAGGGGCATAGCACCCTCTGTGAGCATCACTCCGTTCTTCAGAATATTGTCTTCAGAGATTTCTGCTTGTTATCCAGACAGAAAAGTGGACTAGGTGAGTATTAACCAGATCTATCCTTTCATATTACACATAAGGTTACAGAGGAAGCTGCGCACCACACTAAGTAGTGACAGTGTATTGGTCCTTGAAGTCTGAGTAAGTGATTTTTTAAAAGTATGGTTTCCATCATGTCCTGTCATTTTTCTTTAAATGATAAACCCGCAAAAACTAATTTACACTTCTGAAAAGAATATTAAAAAAAAAACAATAATTACCTTGCAGTGCTATTTTGAAGGCGTAATTAAAAGATTAAAAAAATCAGAACATTTCATTCAGAAACTCTATAATTAATTTGGCCTTCAATATGTATTTTATTTACTTTCTGCCCTCTATGAAAAATGCAACAACAATGAAAAGAAAACCCAGCAAGTCTTGCTGTGCCTCTTGAATAGGATAGTAGGAGAACGTCTACAAAGACTGAGAAATCCCCAGAATTCCAAAATGATAAGCAAGTACAAAGCATTATTCTGAGGATTGAAAATATGGATACATCAAAAACTAGGCTACATTAATAGTTACAAGATAAGAGGGAATAGATTTTGATAGAAATTTAAATTATTAAAGAAAATGAATTGTGTGAATAACAAGCTATCTCTGTAGTTTGCCAACTATACAGCCAACTTTATTTTCATAAGGAAAATGTGGAAATTTTCTATTATTTAAAGCTGATTTTGGTAATTTAATACTGCTTTTGAGTAAAAATTTATAAAATTGCTTTTGAGGAGGTACTCTTTTGGTCTCTTCGGTAAGTCACTAAGACAATCATTGTGAAGAGTAGTAAATAAACTTACAATGGTGTTTTATATATTTCAAAATAGCTAAGATCTAATTTCAAATGTTTTCAACAAAGCAGATGCGTTTGGAGTGATAAATATATTAACTATTTTGATTATATTATTTCGCATTAAGCTAAAAATCATTTTGTACTCTACAAATAAACACAACTATAAATAATCAGTTTACAGTCATTTAAAGTAACTATACTTGTTGTAGACCTATTCACAAATTTCTGAATATTGGTTTATAAATATCATTTAAAAGTGCTAAACAGGCAATGAAAGTATAAAGCAAAAGAGTAGAGGGAAATGCAAGCTGAATTTTTATCAAAATGAGGAGGATAATAAGGAAGGATTAAGTACAAATCAGAATAGTGACATCATAGACTAAAAAATAGTTTTCAGGGCAGGCATTATTTTATTGTTTACCAACATGACATTTACCTGCAGTTACAAAATCAAGCCAAATATTGGCGTGGTAGTAACTCTGTATTTCTAGCATGTCTCACTCCAGAGGCCAAAGAAGGAGGCGTTTGCTAGTACTACCAGGTTCTATAACCAGTTCCATCTATCAACCAGGGATGCATAGAGAAGTTGATATTTCAAATAAAATAAAATACTGAAAGTAGGATACCAGGTCAAAAAAAAACATTTAAAATGACCATAATGCATTAAAATTTCCTACTGTGTATCCTAAAAATAGCTTAGTCTACACATAACAGAGCCAGGACTTAATTAAAAAAGTTTCCCCTCTCCTTTGGCACATTACTAAGCCAACTCACCAGCATGTCTTACCAGGAGACAGCATCTGGTTTCCCTTACTGAAACCCACCATGCACATCAGGGGCCTACAGTAAAGATACACTATAGTATCTTAAAACAAAACCAACCAACCAAACAAACAAACAACAGCAACAATAAAACCCTATGGCATATGCAATAATGTTTGGATCAGAAGTCCTTCAAATTTTGGCCTGTGTTCTTGGATTCTGGAATATTTTCAAGCAATACTAGGTAAAAAAAAAATTCAAGATAATTTAAGAATATATTTTTGTAATAAAATTTTAATCATGACCAGGAAATCACCAGAGTGACCTAAAGTAGTTTCCCCCGATTTAAGTTGAAAACACTATGATTCTATAAGCATCTTGTGTAAGTGCAATTACCTATACATACACTGTCAAAATTACAATTTCTGCACAAAGAATTTAATAAGACTAAATTCATTCTCAGTCAATAATAGTTATAATTTTGTTACTGTAAAGACCACCAAAACCTCCCAAGTTACTTGAAAATAACAATGTAAAAGAATTGATAATTTCTAACAAGCCTCTGAGAACCATTTTTTTGTTTTTGCTAGAAAACAGTCATATGAAGGGTACATGCTAATTTTTTTTGGCCAACTGCTCTTCAAATGATAAGTGGATCCTTTTAATTGCATTCTTCATGGTAATTCATTTAAAATACGTATGCAAATTTGTCATCTTGGAGCCCCTCTTCAGACAGTGTCTAGATGCTCTAGGCTGTCAGCAATTTATTCCAGTTAACAAAATATTCTGAAAGTGTCTAAGATAATAGAGGATCTTGAAAATATTCCAAGCAGCTAGAAAATGTAAACAACCATTTGCAAAGCAGTGAAATCACATTGCATACATTTGCATTTTTGAAATGAGGTATTCACTGTAAACACTCAAAAATAGAACAGTAAATAAATAATACAGATTGTCTGTTATTTGAATATTTAGCTATTTCACATAATGATTAATTCAGGAAGCCGTCATCATTTGGAGGTGGTTTTATTCAATAAAGTATTTCATATAATTTTCTTATCAGGCATTGAAGTATTTTTTTTTCTAAAGAAATCTTTTAGCTTTCTAAAAGAAAGCTTTTACCTATTAATCAGTTAAATAATTACAGGATAGGTTTATTTCTCACTTCTATTTGAACACAAAGTTTTACATGCTATACTTTGTTTATTTGAACCTCAAATTATGTTATTAATCTATGTGCATTGTGGTGATCTGAACTGTCATCAGGGCCCAGTATGAGGAGATGAGGATGAGGTCACTGGCCGCTGGAACAAACATGGCATTATGTCAGTATGGTATGCCAGGCAGTGCCACAAAGAACAGGTCTACTCACTCTGTTCTGCATGAGTATTTATTGTAAAGATTTTGTAGTTTGAATTTCTTTTAATTTTTAAAAATTTTTTATTAATTTATTTTTTTTACATCTCAATGGTTATCCCATCCCTTGTATCCTCCCATTCTTTCTTCCCTCTCATTTTCCCCTTATTCCCCTCCCCTATGACTGTTCCTGAGGAGGATTTCCTCCCCCTGTATATGCTCATAGGGTATCAAGTCTCTTCTTGGTAGCCTGCTATCCTTCCTCTGAGTGCCACCAGGTCCATGCCTTTTCATTTTCTATACCTAAGGTCCCTTTAATTTCTGCAGCCCTAAATTCTGCAAAAACAAAAATCATTAATAACAACAATTACATGTATGTGTTTCAAAATGAGCTCAATTTCATTCTGTCTCTAAATTAGAAAATTTGCTGCTATTTAAAATATAACTTCCCCTGGAGAGAAAACACATTTTCTCTGAGGAATTTTATATGCCCAACATGACAGCTCTCAGAGTGAAAAAGAGTATTTGACTTTGCATCCCCCAAAGTGAGAGGTCAAAGTTTTCTTCAGGAACATGGGGATTTAATTAGCATTCTACTAGCCATTGACGAAATACGGTTATATAATATGTAATGCCATAAATTGTTAAGAGTGAGATGGAATTATCTAACATTTCTTATTTTATTTTATCTTACATTTCTTGCTTTTAAGTAGAAAGTTTGAGGGTTACAAAAGCAACTCTTTTCTTTGTATTCCTCACTTTTATTTTTAAGAAATCCATTCGTAAATGGAACATTGCATAGAATGAGATGTTGCTATCCTTGGGGTTTTCAAAATTGCATGAAACTAATAAAGAAATATCACTTAAGATTTTTCTGCATCTATAAGACAACATGACTCTAGTAAGTTTGCATGCTTATCTAACTTGTAGAATGCATAAGGATCTTAATCATTATTTTTAAGTAGCATATTGCATTATTATAATTTTAGTTGTAATTCATTTTCCTACATAATCAATGCTATTTAAAAAGACTAAAAGAAAAAATAGTTTCTTAAATATAAAACTTTAGACCTAAAATATACTCCTGTACCACCAAAAGCCACTTTTTTAAATACAGGGATATCACAATGGCTTTCCTTTCATATTTAATTTTGCCATATAGAAGTGCTAAAATATAAATTATTAAAAGAATAAAAGGGTTTGCTTATATTTGATCTTTAAAAATAAAAAAAAAAACTAGTTCACAGAGACTGAAGCAACAATAGCAGAGCCTAAGTGAGTCTGTCCTGGGTCCTCTGCTTATATATTATGGCTATTGTCTTGGTGCTTTGGGGGATAGCTGACAGTGGGTGTGACGGCATATTTGACTATTTTGCCTGCTCTCGGGACCCTTTTCCTTCTGCTGGGTTGCTTCATCCAGGCTTGACGCAAGGCACTGTGTCTGGTCTTAGTGCATAATTGTATCTTGTTGCACCTGTTTGGTTGATGCAGGGAGACAAGGGAGAGTGGACCTGGGGGACAGGAAGGGTGCGGGCAGTAGAGGCACTGGAGGTAGGGGAAACTGTGGAGGGGATATACCATATGACAGAAGAAAAATAATTAAACATTATGCCATCTTTCCTCTCAATAATTGTGCCGAATATCTCTTTTTTTCATTTCCCAAGGCAATTTCTTATAAAATTTTGACTGAATTATTGAATGTCAGTGTGAGATGACACAGTCACTAAGAGTCAAAAGATTTGTGTCCCGACCGCTCCATTCTGAATCAGAGTCGAGCCATTCAGATACTTTGGGTACATCATTTTTTTTCAATCTGTGCCTTGTTGTCTTCTTTGCAGTAGGAAGGATCTTGGGAACTTGGCCATGGGATACCAAAACAGTTAACAAAATGCAGAGTCTAGTACATGTTAAGCCAACAGCGGTTTCCTCTTCTGACATGTTTATAAATAGTCATCTTTTGTCATTTTAATAATAATAATTCCTATAATAGGCATGAGGTGATGGTATTAGCAGGAGACTGTGAAGAAAATGGGTGAGGTTTATTCATAAAACTGGTGTTTATATCATACAGAGAAAGGCTTCTTCCATCACTTTCACCAGGTTCTCACTTATCCAAGTATTATACTAAACTTTACCTTTTTGTCATGTAAAAAATCTCTGTAGACAACAGAAATTAAATGTAAAGTCGGGTATGGTGGCATAGGTATACAATATCAGCGTTCGTGTGTCCAAGACTAGAGATTATTATATGTCCTAATAGGTTACTATAGTAACTATTATGTTACTATATGTAACATGTAGAGACATTTTATCATTAGAAATAATTATATTTTCAAAGAAATTAAATTTAGGAGCCAGAGAAAAAGATCAAAAAAGATCAAAACTGAGAATACAAAGCATACAAGGTAAGAGTGCCTAGCACTTTGGTTTAAGGAAACAATGCCTAGGAATATAATAACATATCTGGCCAGAAAATAAATGAAGTACAGAATATGCTTTAAAATCTGGGTATTTTAAAAATACAATATAGCTCTGACAGGACCAATGATCTTGTCTTTACTATGTTTTGTCAAATTGTTTCAGCCACTAAAAGCAAGTGTTATATTCACTCTCATTGACTGTTGTGAACACAGTATGCCTCCTCTATTGGGGAACTTTGTAAAACCGGACCATGTATTCTCAATCTGTAACCTGGGCAGTAAAATATTTTCCTTGCAAAATTCATACCGTCAGGAGCTTCTACATTTCATGTAGATTTATTTCTTATGAAGATCAACTAACACTGTTTAAGCACAGTATGGTATATATTGTGTTAAAAGTATATATATAAATCATGTAACACAGAGGAAGAACAGCACACAATGCAATAATTTTTCTTCCTGGGATGTAAGTTTCCTGATAAAATTGCTGTGTTTCATTTCCAGCCGCGGATTCACTCAGAACTCAGGGAGCGTCAGCAAGCCCCCAGCTCCCCTGAGGTAGAGACTCATCTTATTTAGCAATGTAAGTGTGACAGCGTCTAGGATATTTCTCAATTAATTTTCCTTTCTGAGAATGTATTCTACACATTGGGGACCATGATGTACTCAAAGGTTTCTGTATACTATTACTGAAAATCGATTTATGACAGAAAGAATCAGGATCAAAAGATCCCAAAACAGCCTCCTGAAAGAGCCGTTCTCTTTTTTTTCCCAAGTTCAAAATAAAAGTAAGACAATTCAAAGACTTCTTCAGAAAACACCTATCCATCATGAATGAGAATAGAAACTTAGCTGGCTAAAAATTGAATCCGTTTCCCTTATAAAAGATTAGACCACTTCTGAACAGCTCAAGCCACCCACATCACTGTTGGAAATGTAGTATATTGCCAAGTGGTTTGGGGCAGATGGATGCAATCTCTTGCCACCAAACACTTGTAGACCATTCAATGGTAGGAGAAAAGTGTCACTAATGCAATGAATAAAATATCCAAATGCCAAAGTAGGCCATGTGTCTTGGGTTGTATGAAGATTTGACCTTTATTACATTTTTCGAGTTCTTTTACAAACATGCTTACTGATGACTTCTGAGCTAGTAAGAGAAAATCAACGTCTTCTGACTTAATACCTAAACACAGGCATAGTGGTAGTCTTCTTTTCTTCCTTGTTGCTTCAGATTTTTAGTGTGCATGTTTTTTGCCATGTTTGGTTTCTCTTAAATCCATGTGTAGTTGAGCACACTTATTTTCATTCCAAGGCATTTACATTCTTAATGATGTTTTTCATTATAATTCAGTCAATAATACTGTATTATTTTAAAATCTATTTAAAAAATAAGAGCTTATTTGCTTTAATTCATGAAAAGTAGTTTTAAAGCATGTACTTAATAGTATTACTATGTTATGTGTATGGACATGTTATCTACATGAATGTTTATTCACCACATTGGTGTCAATAGGGGTCCGAAGAGGCCCTTGCATGCCCTCAGGCTGGAGCTACAGATGGTTGTAAACCATCTTATATATACTGGGAGTCTTATTTGGGATAACTGAAAATCAGCCAGTGCTCTTAACTACTGGGACATCCAGGCCCTGAAAGGTTATTTTATACAAAATGCTGATATTACACATATTTAATTTTCCAAAAGATACTTTTCTTATTTATACATGAAAAAATAACATATTACTTTATTTTTTTAGATTTTCAACATTGAAAACTGTATGGAATATTGAAATTGTATTTGTTTAAATTCTTAGAGTTCAGAGTTAAGTTGATATTTTATATACAAATGAAATAAAACTCACAGAAGTAGATTAAAGAGTATTATGGCAGCTTGAATACCAACTACAAGAATTAATTTAATGTGTCTTCACTGTCATTTCTTTCAAAATAGATGCAAGCTGTTACATTATTCTAAAGCATATAGTATTTTATATCTGGTTCATATTTATGAACCATTAAAATTTTAATTATATAATATCAAACACATGGAATATATTCATTGGTAGGTTAGTAACGGTAGCAATGATGTGTGTACAAGTAGCACTTGAGAAGCCGCATTGGAAGCTGACTTGTACTGAACTACCACGCGCAGTGAGTTCCAGGCCATTCTGTCCTAATAGTCAAACAGTGTCTTGAGAAAATACCAAGCAAAACCAAAAGGAACAAGAACTCTGGGGCTCCTGTACTATTTGGTATGTAAGTTACCCCAAAAGTTGCATAAGGCAATAAAGATGATGCCTTCATTTAGTTACCTTTTAAGCACATTTACCATGACATATTGGTATTAGTAAAATGTGCTTTCATATAAGCTATCCATAGTCAAATTAAATGTTTCCTAACCATGAAGATTATAAGTACTCTTACTAATGTGAGGAAGAACTGAGGGTCTGTGGTCTTAGCACTTGGGACCCAGCGTGGGATGGTCAGTGTTTCAAGGTCCTTAAGCACCTCAAGAATTTAAGCCTAGAGAGGGCTCCGTGTTTAAGAGAGGGTGATCTTCTGAAGGACACAGGTGGAGGAGCTTGCAACTTTCTGGAAGCTATCACTAAGAGATCTGATTCCTTTTTCTGGCCTCTGTAGGCACCAAACCACATGTACTATGCGCACACATGAACACACACACACACACACACACACACACACACACACACACACACACACACACGGAGAAAGAGAGAGAAAAATAAATTATCAAAAATTAGCTTTTGGCTAGCTGTCAGAAATCTAATTAACTAATAAAACAAATAAATAAAAATGGCTATAAGTGCTAAAATCTTGTTGCCAGTGTAAGTATTCTTTGCCCTACTTCATGAACATGCTCTTGCAGTTACAATTTTTTGACAAAAATTTTTTTAAATTATTTATTTATTTATTCTTGTTACATCTCAATGGCTATCCCATCCCTTCTATCCTCCCATTCTTCCCTCCCTCCCATTTTCCCCTTATTCCTATGACTGTTCCTGAGGGGGACTTCCTCCCCCTGTATATGCTCATAGGGTATAAAGTCTCTTCTTGGTAACCTGCTGTCCTTCCTCTGAGTGCCACCAGGTCTCCCCCTCCAGGGGACATGGTCAAATATGAGGCACCAGAGTTCATGTGAAAGTCATACGCCACTCTCCACTCTACTGTGGAGAATGTTCGATCCACTCAATCATATTACATCTCAATGGTTATCCCATCCCTTGTATCCTCCTATTCCTCCCTCCCTCCCATTTTCCCCTTATTCCCCTCCCCTATGACTGTGACTGAGGGGGCCCTCCTCCCCCTGTATATGCTCATAGGGTATCAAGTTTCTTCTTGGCAGCCTGCTATCCTTCCTATGAGTGCCACCAAGGCCTCCCTATCAAGGGTACATTGTCAAATATGAGACACCAGAGTTCGTGTGAAAGTCAGTCCCCACTTTTCACTTAACTATGGAGAATGTCCTGTGCATTGGCTAGATCTGGGTAGAGGTTCGGTATTTACTCGATGTATTGTCCTTGGTTGGTGCCATAGTTTGAGCAGAACTCCTAGGCCAGAATCTGCCTCTCATAATGTTCTTCTTGTAGGTTTCTAGGTCCCTCTGTATCCTTCTATTTCCCCATTCTCCCATACTTCTCTCACCTAGAGTCCCAGTAGGATGTCCTCACATCTAACCAACTTTCCTGGTAGGTGAAGTCTTTCATGGGGCATGCTTCTTGGGCTAGTATTTAGTTATAAGCAGCTACTATTTTCCTGTTGGGTTTTAGTCTATAGAGATAGTGAATCTTGATTTATTACTCAGTAGTTACATAAAAGCATAATTTTTAAGGCACAACACCTATATGAACATATTATTTTAAAGTTCTTGGTGTAGGTAAGACATAGGTGTATATGTATAGCTAAAACATATGCATATATATATGTATAGCTAGAACGTTAACTTACTGACCAGACACAGTGATGTAAGTTTATAATCCCATCATTTGTGAGTTAGTGACAGGAGGATTTGGAATTTACATCTGATCTGTCCTTTGCAATGTAGTTCCAAACTTGCTTCAACTCTTTAGGAAAATCTTGTCTCTGAGAGGCAAAAATAAATAAATAAATAAATAAATAAATAAATAATAAAATAAGATAATAACACAAAGGGCTCACAATTGGCTTGGTGACAGTGTGTGCCTTCTACATACAAGTCTTAGCTTTAATCCTCAAAAGTACAAATAATTGTTAATTAATTATACAAAATGAAACTATATAAAATCTATTAAATAAACATTTCAACTCTAAAGATCTCCTTATACTTTAGCCATTTATTTTATATTCTCTCATTAGTTATTTATAATTTCTGATGGATTTTAAGTGTGCTTTAAGAAAGTTATTTTGTGTATTTTCAATATTTTGCATAATTCTAATGTACAATTATACATTTTCTTTCTTCCCCATTAGGTGTTTAAATCCCAAATAGTAGCATACTAGGTAGATTCTTCTGTATGTATTTATCCTCTTAAATATTTATTCTAGTGCTTCCTAATGTTTTTCTGGAGAATGAATAAAAGGCACAGAACACTGATACCTTGCCTGAAATGAGAAAAAAAATTCATTACATAATTCTTTGCATTCTAGAGTAAGGATAGCTTGCTTAGGATATAGAAGTGCATTGCAGGTGCTGGAGAGATGGCTCAGGGGACAATAGCACTGACTGTTCTTCCCGAGGACCCTGGTTCAATTCCCAGCCCCCAAGTGACAGCTCACAACTGTCTGTAACTCCAAGATCTGACACACAAAGACATACATCCAGACAATATAATATTTTTTTAAAAAAAGATGCACTGCAGGTTGAAATGAGACAGGTCTCACTTTCATGGTTAATTCTGATCAGCATCTCAAAAACAATCCTGAGGAATATCTGTGAAGTACTTGGACTGACTCAACTGAAAAGTGGTAAGCATCAATCCTTGGCTTTGCATCCTGCACTTATAAAAAATGGTAAGTCTAGCAGAGAAACAGCATTTCTCTTCCAGTCTCTGGACTGCAAGTGCAATGTGTCCCTTTTTCGGGCTTCTGCCACCATTACTTAGCCTCTGTGATGGACTGCGCTTTCAAACTGTGGGTCAAAATAGGTACTAAGCCTTCTAAAGTGGCTTTTTGTTGGGTATTTTGTTGCAGCCATGAGAAAAAATAACTAATATACTACCAAACATAATAACGATTAAGGAATAAAAGGATTTGGGAAATTACAGAAACCAGAGTGTGGGCTAATGTGAGACTATGAATATATATTTTGCTATACTTGATATTTGCTTTAAATAAACCTCTTTCATTAAAATATGGTGAGCGAGCATGTGCACTTTATTAGAAATCTAAAAATATACCCAAATGTGGGTGTAGCAATTATCTACGTAACAGATTGCAAATATTTAGAAGCGAACTTTATGCGACTTCTCAGTTTGAATTGCAGTTTACAAACACAAGCGTAAGGCAGCATTCTCATAACCAACCGTGGATCGGTGCTTTACGACCTGTTGCCACTCTCCTAGAGTAGCTTTCTAGTAAATAAACCAGGGAGTTAATGGAAAGGACATTTCTAGGATGAGTTGATTTATCCAACTGCAGAGTTTTGACATGTCACCAAATAACACAAACAGGCTCCCTCTGAAGCTTAATAAAGCACACGTGTTGTTATGCTGTTCTGCAATAGCACAAAACAATGTTTTCAAGAACTGTAAAAAAATAAGAATATAACATATTAACACCTTGGAAGAATGTGGCCAGTCTTATCTTAGGCACCACAGCAGGTCCACTTGTAGATGGCATTCTTGAACTTGATAGCACAGTTCAGTTTACTGAGACACATACATACTGTTTTATATACACCCTATTGATTTTATTTCCTGACCATATACTATTTTAGGATAAATGTCTTTAGTTTAAAAAACAGATGTATAAGGAAGCTAATGTCTTCTAGGGAATCTTTGGAGCTTTTTCACCCTTTTTGATTGACTGATTTTTTTTTTTTAAATCCAGACTGAAGTTTTCCCTCCATCTTCTTCATGGTCCCTCCCTCCCACTTAACACTGCCCCCAACCACTCCTCCTTTGCATTCACTGCTGTTCACTTCTAAGAGAAGCTAATCAGATTAACGCTGAGATAGAATTTGACTAAGGATAACAATAAAGCTAATCAGATTAACACTGAGATAGAATTTGACTAAGGATAACAATAAAGGTATTTTAAAGACTGTATGATATTTTTGTAAATTAGGTAGATGACAGTAGAAAATTTCCTTTATGAGGCCCATGACTTATCCAGTTATGAGTGTTTTTTTACCAGGTTTATAGTACCACAGAAAAGTACATCATGAAGAATGGGCATCAAATACAACCAGAATTGCTGGTTATCCTCAAAACCAGTACGCCACTATCACACAAGTGTGCTCCTCTTTCCTCACATGTTAGTGTTGTGATTCCTAGGGTTTGCAACAGAAAACCACAGTGGTGAGTGGATAATGCCTCTTTCTTGATATTTCCATTTTATTTTTTTAATTAATTATTCTCTTTACATCCTGGTCCAAAGGCCCGCTCCAGTCCCCCTGTTCCATCCTCCTTCCTTACTCCTCCAATTCCCCTTCCTACTTTCCCCAGAGAAGGGGTACCCCCATCCCCATGCCAGCATATCCAGTCCCAACAGGCTGCAGAACAGCCCAGCCAGGGTAAAGCAACTGAAAAGCAGGTAGCAACATCCATGTGAGAGCCAGACCCCATTTCCCTCACTAGAGTGCCCACGTGATAACTGAGTTGCCCATTGGCTACATCTGTGCAAGGGCCTAAGATCCAGTCCATGCATGGCCCCTGGATGGAGCCCCAGTCTCCACAGGACCCCCTGGGCCCTGCTTAGTTAGCTCTGTTGGTCCTCTGGGGAAGTTCCTGTGCCCTCTTAGTCCTCCATCTTTCTCCTACTCTTCCCCAAGCGCCATCCAATGTTTGGCTGTGGGTCTCTGCATGTGCTTCCATCAGCAGCTGAGTGGAGCCACTCAGAGGGCAGCTGTGCTGGGCTCCTATTTGCAAGCATAAAACATATTTAGTACATAGGTCACAGAGCATAGAGACCCACAACACAATGAAGGATCTTGTCCTAAGAAGCAAATAATAGGGCTCTTTTTTTTTTAATATCACCTTCATTAAATGCAAAATACAGAGCTACCAAGTGGTAACTGAGGTGAAATTTTCATTCTTGTACTAACTTTCATAGTGCCAGAAAATGATAGAAAAGGTGCTGAGGGAGAGTAGGTACTACCAGTCTCGTGAAATGATGAACACCATGGACTGAAATAAAAGCCTGCAAGTCAAGAAGAGCCAGCCTGTTCAGTAATGACATTACTGTTATAGCTGTATCTCCTGCTAAGTACCTAACGCATTCAATTATTCAGCACCAATTCTTATTACACTGACTCTAATAGTGCTAAACCTCGAGGGTTTTCACTCTTATTTTATTGTTAATTTTCCACACACTTTTGGAGATAGCCCTCTTCATTACTATCATTTATTTACTTCATAATCTGCTATTTTTATACCCAAATTCTTAAGAAGTGGTTTCTGTCACAAGGGGATGCCTCACTAAACCTTCTTTTATACTGATGTTCTGGTAATATGTAATCCGTGTACGTGTCTAGGGTACTTCCACCTTTCAAATAAGGTGAAAATATATCATGACGGTCTACAGCACTGGGTAACATAAACTGTCTCAGTGTTATTATAGGTCTGAGTATAATTTATCAAAGGACTTGTAGAATTCTACAATGGCAATCACTGAGAAGTAAGCCTAAGTATTTCAGTATTCTAGATATAACTTTCAAAAATCTGTAAAAAGTTTAGGATTATAAATTCCCAACCTTGAAATTATGGGAGAAATCCTCAATTTTAAATTTAAAATACTACGTTTTTTTTCCTCTGAGATGTTGTTTATTGACTGTCTTAAGATTTTTCCCAGGCCCTGTGCTCAAGTGGACAGCCATACACCCTCACACATACTAGTAACACTAAATATTCTCTTGGGTTTCATAGCCTTAGTCACCAATTTTATATAAATCTAGAGACACCTAGGTAATAGAGAATCTCAATTGCCAGCTGTCACAGTCAAACTGACTAGGGGCCATAACTTAGAATCATTTTCTTTTTCTTTTTCTTTTCTTTTCTTTCCTTTTTCTTTTTCTTTTCTTTTCTTTTTTTTTTTTTTCAGCAGCAGCCTCAAATTTGAGGCCAGCCTGGTATAAAAAAGAAAATTCTAGGCCAGCCAGGGCTACATAGTGAGACTCTAGCTAAGAACAAAAAAACCGAAGTGAGGGCTCCCACTTAGGAATGATGGAGTGGAGAAGTAGAATCATCTTCTTAAATTCCTATTTGATATATGTGTGGCTAGGCTGATGTGAGTGGTACTATGCCTAGACTGTGGGGCCTGGTTTGTAAAAGAATGATAACTAAACATTTTAGGGAAATCAAGAAAGTAAGCAGAAGTCCTTTAATGTTTTTTTCTTCATTTCTGCCTCTACTTCCTGTCAGGGCATTATTAATGATGGGCTATAACCTACAACTAAAATAAACTATTTCCTCTCCAGGGTGTTTCTAATTATTGTGTTTATCACAGAAATAGGGATGTAAACTTGAAAAGTGAGTTAAAACAAAAATTATTAAGTTGGGGAGTAAAAAGTGAAAAATCGGTGTGGGGTGTGAAAGAGGATTAGTGGGTGATAGATTTGGTGAACAACATTATATACCTAAAGAAAATTCTGAAAAACAATGTATAAAAATAGTTGTTGAGATAAGAATTTCACAAACATTCATCATGTGAACATACCGTGTCAGCATACCTAGTCTGATAAGATATGAGATTTGAGGAAGGAAGAGAGCGTATTGACTAGAATAGAGTAAGGTTGGTTTAAGCATACTAGCTCTCTAGAAGCTTCATTGATAAAATAATGTGTTAGCTCATCAGGGTTCTCCCTTTTCCCCCACAAAAACTGCTAATGCTCTCACTTGGGACCAGTGATTCCAATGGGAGGGACCTTGTTATTCCTGAAAATATCTCATTACCATCTGGTTTCTTACTGATTGTTTGGTTTTGTTAAGTACAAATATATAATGAGAGTTAGAACTATATTTAAAAGTACAAGGTTTAATCTTGGAGAAGACAGCTTTGACATAAAAGACATAAAATTGTGATTCTTGACAGTTTCTATCACAAAAAAAAAATAGAAAAAATATGGTTAAATTTCTCAGAGTGTTAGGTCATGACTGATGTTTAAACATGGCTATTGCATGGGTAAGAAATTATTCAGCTCTGTGCTTTATCTAAGATTATGACATTCAATAATGTGTTCTGAGCATGTAGAAATGACATTGTCGGCCTCTTAGGTTGGTTAATTAAAGCTGGACCTCACTCATGGCTTAGACTTAATGAAGTAGAAATTCTTCCATGCCTACAAGTATATTTAGCAAAAATATTCAAAGGCGAGTTAAAAGGCCCCTGAATAGCTCTGTGATATACTTGTCACAACCATTTATTATACTAATTGGAGATCCTGAAAGGACTTTCACTTTATTATTAAGAAGCCATGAGATAGTAGCAGTGGTAGCAAACATTACAAACTAGATTGTCAATATGGCTGTAAACTTGCCTATTGAAAATTTTATATGCTCTGTATTTTTAAGTTGTGAATTTCTTTGCTTATATGATATAAGGATATAAAAACATTAACAGGAGTCTATGTGGAAAACTGATACAATGGAAAATATCATTTGATGATTATTTCCTGAAGACTGTAATAATGAAAAAACTGAATATTATATTTTATTTGAGCTGCACAAATCTAAACAGGACTAAATCTAATGTTATTAGTATGACATACCACTATACAGCTCTGCCTACTGGATTGTTCTGATATGCTGCAACTTCAGATCAGTGATGACATTATCTATGTGAATTAAATGCTGGAAGCCTCATCAGGAGCCATTTGGCCCATCTGTCTCAAAATGTCTGTGCCTACTTGGCCAAGTCTCAGCTGGAGTTAAGCTAATGTGAATTCTCAGCCAACAATTAACAAGATTTCTCTGTGACTAGCTTCACAGCTCACACAAAGGCCTGAGAAAGGAAGAAAGCCTGTCTACCAAGATATTTCTGCTAGAGTCCGTGAATCAAAAGTTTCTCAGGGTCCCATGACCATTTTTTAATGCTCAGTTTATAAAACAAGAATCTATCAGTTTACACACACACACACACACACACACACACACACACACACACACGTACACACATATGGTGTGGTATGATATTATGGCCAAAACCTAGCAAAAGCCAATGAAATTGTGCCAACAAAAAGAAACATAGATCTATAATGAACCTCTACGGAAATAGCAGATATCATTACATCTAAATATATATTCTATTCATACCCAATCAACATATTTGTCTGCATCTGCATCAGATAACCAGCTACTATGTCACTGAAGATCAACTGCAGATTAAAGGTTATAATACCTTTTGTTTGTTGGTAACAATAGTCTAGTGTTTTAAGAGCAAATCAGCCAGCACCAAATGCAGTCGTTGTCCTAGAAAATACATTATTCCCCTTTCCATTATCAAGTATAATCACATGTGCTTTCTCCTCCTTCATGGAAGAGAGCATTATACCAACTGTCTCTTGTGTCAGCGTCGTATGATCTTTTGTTTTATTAGAAATATAGGCTGTAGGAATGTGGCTGTGCTCCTTTTCAGAAAAATTTACCTTGGGTAAATGTGTTAAAGATATTTTGTCCAATGCTGAGACATTTAAAAGTAGTATCATACTAAGGAGTAAACTTAATAAGCACCCTAAGGTCTTCCATAAGATCTATGTGCTAATATATGCTAGAGATGGCACATAAAATCCCCTGGCAATTCAGGGACTGGAAACAAGGGGGTTAGTTTCCCATATGCAGGGATACAGGCCTAGTTGATTATGAAAAAAGCAGTTGATATATCCTTTTGCAATATACAAACCATGTTGAACATCTTGGAAATATCCTTAGATTTCAACATCAATACCAGTGACCTTTTGGAGGTCTGACAGTGCTAAAGGAGTTGTACATGACCTTCCAGTGTACACTAGGAGGTGGGAGTAAGAGAATGTTCCTCTCCTGCTCCATGTTTCAAGCAGTTATTTTGAGAGCCATGAAGTAAAAATTACTAGAAGTTATTGGGTAGATAAACATGTTTGGTGGATGTTGGATAGATGTAAGAGAAAGATTCCAGTCAAAACACTTAGGATGTTAACATGGTTACACACCTTCCTCTGCTGTGTGTGTGTGACTGAGCTGAAGGTTGCATGTGATCTTCATAGAAAAGGAATTGCTACCCTGGAGTATAAAAGTCTATGCAAACATAAACTCCAGTAAATCTACTTAAATATAAAGGCGAACACAGATAACTGTATTATGTTCTTAATAGGATATGGTAGATGCCAAGACAGGGTGCAAACTTGCTAAGCCTATGATTCCTATACACAAGCAACCATATGATCTCCTAGTACCTCTCTTGTGTCTTGGTTATCTGTTCTTTAGCTCCCATATATAGCCACATAGGCTTTGTGTGTATGTGTGTGTGTGTGTGTGTGTGTGTGTGTGTGTGTGTGTGTGTGTGTGTTCTGTTGAAACAAGAAGAAAATCATCCCTGGTTTATCTAATGATCTGTTCAGTATGCTGCAATACTCTTGAAATGAAATTGCCACATTGCAACTATATTCAGAATGACAGGAGCAAAGAAAAATTCTCTCAATAAATATAGCTTTGAGAAAGACATCTGATTAAAAAAATTTAATAGGAAAAGAGATTGCCTAAGATCTACATTCACAGTGATTAATGGGCTATATTTAATGGATTGTTTGGATTATTATTTTTTGTTTGTTTGATTTTCAAGACCTGCTCTCTCTATGTTATCTTGGCCTTCCTGGACTTGTTTTGTAGACCAGGCTGGCCTCGAACTCACAGCTATCCGCCTGCCTCTGCCTCCCAAGTGTTGGGATTAAAGGCATGCGCCACCATGCCTGGCTGATTGTTTGGATTATAAGGAACTCTAAAAGAGAAAGATGAAAAGATTGATATCAGACAATAACTTACTGTAATAGGAAAAATAAGCCATTCATAGTTTGTATGGATGTTCAAAATGCATCTGTTTAAAGAGGAGATATCAATAACTATACCATTACATGGTTCACTTTGTAGCTACATATGGACTATAGCAGATTCTGTATCATCCAACATCTTTCCCATAATGGCTGATTCTTGGTAATAAACTCATGTATAAAGTGGGATATAAGTATCAGAATTATTTACTGCTATATCTAAGATCCAACTATTAACACCAAAAAGATACTATTGAGTCTCTAAGAGGAGACAATTCTATAGGAGAGCCAGCTATCAACATAGTAATGGGTTTATTATATTATGCAATATTCTCAATTTAAGAAATAATACTTATTTCCCCTAGGAATGTAAGCTGATTCCACAAACCCTTTTCCCAGAACTTCTACCAATGATACTGTATTTGTACACAGATTTGGCTATGTGTGCGGCCTATAGTCTATGAAAGACTTTTGCTAATGGAGGACTGTTGTTTACAATAAAAAGATAAATGACAATGTGACTGTTAAGTATGTAGGTACCTGATAGTACAATATCCTACATTAGAAGACACGAGACTGATAGAACATTAGAGGAGCTAAAGAAAAATCAGTTGCAAGTTACTTGGAAAACAACATCTGAGAGATTAACTTACTATCCTTCAGATATGTTAATCTTACCCTAATGGAAAATAGTTAATACATCAGTGTAGGAAACAAGGGCAAGAGGTCCATGTGTGTCTACTTGGAAATCTAGCTACAAAGAAAATTTCTTTTTATTTCTAAATCAAGTATCAAATATCTTTAGTGTACAGAATCACCAACCGAAGAATATAACCATGGAGATATATATATACACACACATATATACACACACACACATGGTTCAGTATGTTTGGAAGTTAAACAAAATTCCTTAGTATCTGTGCTTCTCCTGTGACTTGGAGAAATGTAAAGAAAATGGCTGAGATGGCTTGTCAACTCCTGTTGAACTATGCAGATCTTGTATGCTAGACCTGAAACATTAAATAATTTGTATAGTGGTATAGCAAACCTTATTTCAATTTCAGTGGACCTTTAAACATGAATGTAACAAAGAAAACAATGAACCAAGGAAGGTTGTTTGAGTTCAGAAACACATGATCAGAAAAATATGTAAATAAGGATCAGTGAGTGCATACTAAATATTAACAGAGCAGCTCTTTCTCAGAAATCCCTCAGGACAGACAAATTAAAACACATCTGCCTGGCATGTCCTCTAGATTATACCAGGGAACACATGAAAGGAAGGCAAAAGGCCATATCCAGATTCCTGGTAAACCTACTAGATAGAGTTCTGTAGCTATGTTCTGGCATCCAACAGGAACAAATATATCATAAAATGAATCTCAAAGTTTGTCACAAGCAGCATGAAGTCACATTCAAGAAAAATCCAGAAAACAAAATGAAAATGGAACAGAGGTAAATGCCTTCTCCCTGCATTTTTCTGGATCCTCCCTTACATTTTTCCAAGGCACAGTTATGGTGGATTGACCGTGAAGACCAAGGGAAAGTTGATGTCTGCCCCAAGGGAGTTATAATGGGGTGTAAGGGAGCCTAGCTTCGACACACACTTCATTTTCTTCAGTGCCCTCTGCTAGCTCAGTAAGTATCATTGGTAGATATGACTCAGTTCTTACTGCTTCAGAAATCGTATCACTGACCAAGGCCAACTTCACCCAAGCTAGTGATTCTAGACAGAGTATCTGACATGAAATGTCTGGTTTATGTAACAATGGGAATAAAAAAATGAGCCTTGATACAACCTTACATCCTGCCCACAAGTCAATTAAAATGATAAATTATAAATTATCAGGAATTAATCTTATATCAAAATGTCATTTGTTTTCCATTTTAAAAATTAATTACAATTGTTATTATATCCCTGAGTAAATATTTGTTCAAAACTCAGTGTATGCATCGTTTACATTTTCATTACTCCATTGCATGGACTTAAAATATATATTTTCAAAATAGGAAGTTTGCAACTAATTAAAATATTTCTGCATAGTGTGTATAGTTATTACTTCAAGAAGTCCATTGCAAAGTTTCTCACTTTTAACATTTTTGAACTTATGAATATATATGTTGATTTTTTCTAAAGAACAATGGAATATTTTCATATAAACCTCTCAAATTATTTTCCTTATATATACCTGCCATATATTTGGATATCAGTAACCAATAATCAAGCCCTCATGGATAATGATTTAATTATTTGTGGAAACTGTAACATCTGGCTGGAAGATGATATTTATTTGCCACTGTGCTTACTGAACAGGAAATAAATGTAAATAACTAGTCACCAGGACTTGATTACTCTCTTCCTACTTTCTCTGTGGATAGCACAGGAGAAGGGAAGAATGTAGGTCACATAGAAGGGTCAGAAATTTAAGAAAGCTGCTCTCAAATTCTTCCAAAGATTGAGATATAAATGTAGATTGCTTTTGCACCTGTTGACAACTGCCATATGTAAGCCATGGATTCATTATTTGATGTTGTTTAGTTATTCATAATAAATTTATATTATATATTTCCTCAGGGCATAATGCTATTAAATATAATTATCAGCATTATAAAGAAAAAGGTGATTGTCGTTCCTTGGCATATAGAGTAAAAGAACTTTAGTAAATCAGTAAAATGTCTTCTATCTGTATATTTTCATAGCTCTAGTGTAAATGTTCATGTAAATTCTATCCTTGAAACTCACATCAATTCTATCAATACCCAACAGTCATATAATCAGAATAAACTCTAAAAGCTTAAAATACTTATGAACTCATTGCCCTAGTAATGATCTACAAAGCAACCCAAAGGTAAACCAATGCTTCTCCTCTCTAACACTTATCTGTATTTTTCCCCTATGTGCTAGAATCAGAAGTTGCAAAACAGAAGACCAGAATAGAGCTTATCACATCACAAACTTTGCATTTATGCTGCCATGGACGGTTCTTGCACTTTCCATAGCCAGCAATCAAGGAAAAAAAAAAAGGCCAGGGAAAAGAAGCAATTATGGACAAAGTTATTCTTGATTCCTAATTGAGCTGAGCTGAGGCAGAAAATTTAGTTTCCCTTTTGAGAAGTCATGATTTCTATCAGCACTTGGGGAAGTGAAGAAGAGTGTGTGTAGTCTGCTTTCACTATTCAGTCACTTTTTCAAAGCTCATATAAATCTGAATCCCTTTTGTATTTTTTAAATAAGCCTTAAAAACAAAGATCTAAGAGAAGATACATAGCCTTACCCCCCCACACACACTCAGATGCTTTTTAAAAAATAAAAATGAGTTTTTCATATGACTTTATATATTTATTATAGTATGATTTGTGTAAATCAACATCATATTGAATTCAAAGAATGGATTTTTTAAATTTAGAATTTCATTTTTTACTGATAATAGTTGTTTTTTATTCAATATATGCTGATCGATCATGGCTTCCCTCTCCATAATCCTTTCAGATCATACCCACCCTCCCACCCATGAAAATTCACCCCTGTGAAGGGGTATGTGTTAAAACAACTTATCAAAATCTCAACACAGACTCTAAATTTTATTCCTTTAAGAACACTAAGTGAATTTTGTCAAAGTAGTAATAAAGCATTTTTTTGCATATCTGATTTAATAGCAGTTTGATCATTTATCTCACGCTTCCATTTCACTTTTACTCAAGTGGCCCCACTTCGGTATAGGAGTGTATGCTGTGTAGGCCGAGGCACTGAACCACGGCTCCCAGCTACTGCAGGTGAGGGCTTTGGCTTTAGCTCTCATTTTGGAGCATTTTGTATATCACTCAACAATTCACTCTAAGTTTGGAAATATTTTTTTTCTTGCAAACGCAAAACTTTATTTCACTTGGTGGTTGAATAAAACTCCATTGTGCATACAAGTGACATGCTGTTGTTATTCACCAATAAATTCACTTTCCACACACACACACACACACACACACACACACACACACACACACAAGTTGTGGAATCACCTCACAAAGCCTATTCATCTTATACTATCCTTTCCTATTCTCTTAGATTGTTTTAATACATTCAGTGTTCGTAACAAAGCAAACTGTCCTCCAAACAAAGCAGAGCAAACACTTGGGCCACATATGTTGTTTTAACCCCTTGCCATGCAGGAAACCACTTTCAGGCACTAGTGCTTCCTACCTGCCTTTTTTCCTGGACGACTTTGCAGAACTTCTGATTGGACCAGCCCTCCTCCCTCGGCTTATTCCTTTTGTCAGCTGACAATATCCTGAGAACCTCAACCTGGGAATCTGCTGGACCCACTAGCCTAGGAATCAGGGAGATTATCTTTACTTTCCTTCCAACCCATATTTACAAATGCCATCTCATCACCTGTGCTTTAGTAGGACACTTTCAGAGACCTCTTCTTCCTCACTGACTGCACTCTTCGAGGACTTTGCCAAACCTTTTCGCAGACCTAGATTTTCTTATTCATGTGGACCATTTCATCCCCTTCTTCTTGCCCATCTTCATTCCTCTTTGTCAGGCCACACTACATACTAACACATCCTACACAGATCCTTCCTTCAGCAGCAGTAACAGGCAGGGACTCATAAGCACTCCCTAACAGGCAACCCAATAAACTATACCTAAGATTCAGAAATACAATAGCATAACATCTCTCAAACAAAGGCAAGATGGAATACCAACATCTAGAGTTACAATTATCCCAGTTCAGATGTCTACACACCAGAGCAAAGCCATTATCATTAACTCACAAGATAGCATGCAGCCCCAGAGCAGACCATAGCAACCCCACTATTGTAAGCCCCGAGAAATGCAATATACCCGAATTACAAGAAAGGAGCTTCAAAAGGGCAATTCTGAATATTCTCAAAGTAGATTAAAAATAAATCCATTAAGAAAGCATATGCAAAGAGAATTTAACCATAGAATGAAATAAATAAAACAGTTTAATACATGAAAGTAGAAATAGAATCATTAAGAAAATTTGATCTGAGTTAAATTTGGAAATGAAAAATTTAAGAAAGCACACAAAAAACACAGGGGTAAGCCTCACTAATGAAATATAAGAGACAGTGGAAAATGCTCAGGCATTAAAGTCAAAATAGACTAAATGGATATAAAATTCAAAGAAAAGGTGACTGAAAACTGGGGATAAAGCCCCCCCAGGAAATATGGCACACTACGAAAACAACAAATCTATAAATACTAAGATCAAAGAAAGAATAAGCAGGCCGGGTTAAAGCACAGAAATTATTCAACAAGACCATAGAAGAAAATTCAGTAACCTATAGAAAGAAGTGCCTATCAAAATACAAGAAGCACACAAAACACCAAAAAGACTGAACTAGAAAGGAAACTACTCATGACACATAACACATAATAACTTAAACAGTAAGCCTACAGAACAAAGAAAGAATATTAAAAGTTGCCTGGGAAGGCAAACTGATATATTAGACTGATTAGAACACTACCTCACTTTCCAATAAAGACTCTGTAACACACAAAGCCTTCTTTACATGTTCTACAGACCCAAAGAATCCAGCAATGTCAGGCAGGATTACTCTATCAGTAAATGTTTCAATCATAAAAGACGAAGAAAGAAAAACATTCTACAGAGATGTAAAATTAGGCAGAATCTATCTACAAGCACAGACCTAGAAAAGGCTCTAGATGAAAAATGAACACGAAGAGGTGACCTACAGCCAAGAAAACATAAGACACCCAAAGATCACGTTTTTAGCACAAAAGAGATTTTTGTTTTCCCAGAGGGACAAAGTAGGGACATAGAGGAAGAGGGAGAAAAGGAGACAACAAGGTACAGACAAGGGTGAAGAAGAGAGACAGATAGTCAGGCCCAAACGTAAAATGGTAAAGCCATGTTAGAATGAGGTGGTCAATTTTTCCATCTATTTGTTTATGTGTTTGGTTGTTTATGTATTTAGTCGCTTTATATCCTGATCCCAGCCTCCTCCCTCCTCTCCTCCCAGTCTCACCCCTACCCAGTCTTTCCATCCTGTGTCCTGTTTCTCCCAGAGAAAAGGAGGCAGTTTGGAAATATTTTGAAGTTAAGTGCTATTCAAGAATAAAGCAACATTAGTCACCATTTGCTATATTATTTGTAATAAAAAACTTCCATTGTCACTCTGAGCATTGCAAGTAAGAGTAGGGTGTCTTGAAGATAGAAAGCCTTTCAGCATAGGGTCCTACTTGAACCGTTTTCCATGCACATTTCATAATAATGCTTAGAAAAAGAGTATGAATGGCAGTTTAAAATAAAACTATATTATTGGAGGAAAAAAAAACAAGGTAGAGAAATATTTTTCATCAGATCTACAGTAAACGACAAGATAACAAGGAGAGAGCACCTCTTTTCAATAAATTATCTAAACACATCAAATGACGTCACTTAAATTCTATGGGCCCTCATCCTTGGTAGTATTCTACACTCCCCCGAGGTGTGTACCGTATTCCATTAATGTGAGGTGAGACTGAAAGCTCTGCTGAGCATTTGTCTCACATGGAACTTTCCCATTACACAGTTGACTTTCCTTCAGGAATCAAAAGGATGCCGGACTAGAAAGATTCATTAGTGTTTGCAAAAACTAATTTAGGTAATTAGTATTTCTAGGTGGTGAAAGGCAAATTAAATTCTAAATCTGCTGCCAAGTTTTTACTGAATATTCCTTTTTACTAGATACTAGCGTGAACCCAGAGAACTGGAGATGAGTAATCATTTAATTGCCTAAATTTATTTATCATTTACATGTGCGTGTGTGCCACTTTGATGATCTGCTTATCTGCTTTTTCGCTTTACTCATAATGTGGCACCAGGCCAAGGCTTACATGTGGCCACTGCTCTCCTACTCATCTCTGCCGTCTAGTCTCACTTAACATACTGTATTAATTAGCCAAATTTATTTAATCTGTGCAATTTAATGATGGCAGTCCTGACTTAGCCAGCAAAAAAAAAAAAAAAAAAAAAAAAAAGAAGAAGAAAAGAAAAAGATTTTGACTTAGTATGTGTTTAGAATTATGCATTTAGGCATTTATGTTTTCCTTTTTTGTCACTGTAGTTGTGACAATTTATTTTTTAATTTTTATAATCTGTTTATGCAACATATTAATTGTTATGCCCTTGCTCGCATCCTTTGATTTCCACCCTCACTCTCTCCTGCTCACTCTTCCTCTCCCCAATCCTCTGTCAGGGGGAGCGCTCCTCCGCTACCATCTGACCCCAGCCTATCAGATCTCATTAGGACAGCTGGCATCCCCTTCCTCTGTGGCCCAGCAAGGCTGCTCCAACAAGGGGAAGTGATCAAATTTTATTATTGCACATGTATAAAACAAACTACACACAGCAGGGAGAACCATGTGACGATCGTGAGTTCTATAAATGTTACATTCATAGTGGTTTGGCTATTTGTATTTGTCAAGCCTGAAGTACGTGTCTTTCCTTTCTTATTGGGTCTTAATTTCTGAATGAAATTCTTATCTATTGTATCTCAACTCTAATAACTAATCGCCTTTATCTTGATCTAAAAAGATCTTATCCCCTAACCTACTAAACTTGATTGCAAAACTTTTTGTTTTAATGTTGTACACTGCAATCACAAAGTTCACAAATCTTATGTTGCTGAAAGATTACAACACTGATATACACAATTAATGTATTTTGAAGTAAAAAAAAAAACAGTTTCTTGAAGAGCTCTTCAATATCTCTTTAAACACTTCTTTAAAAGTGAATTTATTTAGTTGTTTTTCTTGAGATTGATTTTTTTAAAGTTTCCCTCAAATAGTTCACCCTATAAAATCAGCAGAGTCTCACTTTACACTCAGTATAATAGATAAGCTTGGAGGCTTTGGATTCCTCCAGCCTGGTTCACCCTTTGCCTTATAATGGCTGAATCCATTGATTTATACTTCAATAGAATCGGTTAATACTAGTTTTATGTGCTGTATCACAGATAAGAGTATATTAAATCCAAATACAATTTGAAGAGAGAAAAATCTAAAAAGGATAAGTCAACTTTAAAGAGAGACTGAAAGAACATTTGCGAGAAACTGCATGAACTTTTCTACGAAGCTATGAGGAATAGTTTTGCAAGGGAAAATATCTTTATATTAGGGATATTTAAATATTGTCTGCATATCAGTGTTTCTAAGACAATAGTTTTAGTAAAACTTAAGAATCCTTTCTGGCAGATTTTTCAATTTTGACTTTCAAATCACACTCCATGTAAAGAAAAACACTAAGAAAATTTAAGCTCGCTATTTTTATAAAATTAATGCCAATTGGGAATGCTGACTTACACAGCATTGCTGTCTCTACAAAGCTGGGTCTCTCTGTTCTAGAACATGTTATTCTATTCCATTTGTTCAGTGTACTTCAGAATAGTTTAATAGTTGCAAAGTAGTCATTGTTCTGATTTTATAAATTCCTTGCTAAGTCCTCATAATTTAATATTTTATTTACCTTAAAGATGAGTTTATCTCCATTAATGTCAATGTATTTTCTAAAATTATATATAGGAATTCAGTTGTATAAATTCTTATCAAACACAAGACCATTTATCTTGCCTCATTTTCTTTAAGTTCATATTTCTCAGGTCCTCACACTCTCCATATGTTCTAAGTTAGCCCCAAACTGGTGGTGCTTCTGAGACGCTCTGCTCAGTACTGCTGCTATAGTCAAATGCTGCAAATCCAAATATTAAATATGTTCCTTTAAAAACTTTTTTCCTTCCTCTTTTTTTCATATGAATTTATTGCCTATTAATCGTCATTATTTTGCTCTACTTTACACAATCTCACATGAAATTTGAATGCATGACTGGATTAGTAACAACTCTATCATTCTAGAAGCTGTGGGGGTAGGACAATAAACTCAAGACTAGATAGGTTTGCACACTGCATAGTGAGACCTGGTCTTTAACATGAAAGCAAAACAGACCAAAATCAAAATACAAGTACTATGCTAATCCAAATTTGAAGTTCTCCCAGGTTTCTCTAGGTTTTCTTGACATAAACAGAGATTTGACTGCTTATTACCTGATTATTATTATTTGTTGTTGTTGTTGTTGTTGTTTTGAGACAGGGTTCTTTGTGTAGCCTTGGCTTTCCTAGAACGCTCTGTGTAGATCAGAGTATCCTCAACCTCCTGGGTGCTGGAACTAAAAACATACACTATCACCACCCAGCCAACCTGAGTGTTTTTAAATTGTGTACCGAAGCAATTTTTAAACATGGGATGATGGTTCCTTTTTAAAGAACAAGAGTGGCTTTGTTTACCACTCATTAGAAAAGCAGTACATTTTAAATGTTCAGCTCATTTGTATTTGGCAGCCTTGAAGAAAGTGCTATTTATCCTAACTAGGTGAGTCTAAAGTTTTGTACTTAAATCATTCTCTGTCATATCTTGTGTTTATCAACTCAAAAAAAAGTTTTTCTTGACCTTAAAACATTGTCTTACATCCTAAACAACTTAAACTTAACTGTGAAATCATAACTCTGTAGTCTTCAATCCATTCAGAGACCTGAGAAGGGATAAAAATATTACTTAAGAAGGAAGTACAGGCAAGTAGTTTCCAAAATTATGATAAGACAGAGACAGTTTACTACCTGGTCAGTCACCTATTCTCTCTCTATAACATTGGAACATCATCTTCAGCCTTCTGGACCAGTATATCTGGTAGACATAATTGTGAAGCAGGAAATGTAAGGCACTTGCTTACCCTGTCATGGCAGATCCTTGCAGCCAATGAGCCAAACATTTTGAATGTAAACAAACAAACAAACACAAGAACCAAAAGCTCTTATTCAGAGGATGGCAGCTATATCTTTGACCAACTTCACTAGGAGTTCTACTGTTATGTTAAAGAAATGCTGTTTAGTTTAAAATATTTAAATGCATGTAATAAAATACTGAATTTTTCAAGAATAAAGGTGCCCTTTGCTAGCAATAAAAATTACATATGAATGCAATCCATAAGAACAATAACAAAAAATAGGATAATTATTTCAATAAAGACAGGTTGAACACACACACACACACACACACACACACACACACACACATACACACATGCAGTAGATATCCAAGTGAGCCCATGTGCATCATCCTAAATTCTAGAGAAATTTTAATGCAACATGAGGGCTGCTATGATAAGGAATCACATCTAAAGACCTTCTAGAACTATGTGATCTGGCTGGAGTGCAGACAGACCCTTAGGAAACACCTTTAATTCAAAACAGTGAAGACAAGGTTAGTAAATAGAAGGAATCAGACATGTTTGTGGGGCAGACAAATTAATGAATCGGAGAACGACTTGGTAGAATTAGTCAGATATAGGATATGCCCAACTCTCATGAGAACAAGACAGAAAAGAGGCCACATAGGAATAGTACCAGGAAGTGGTTTGTTTTTTTGTTTTTTTGTTCTGTTTTGTTTTGTTTTTTTTCCCTGAGAGTTTCTTACAGTTTTCATACAAGGGACAGTTTTACAGAGACACGTTCCAGGGAGAACAAGTTAGACACAGGTGAAGACAGAATCAGCAAGAGAATAAGAAGGAACCAGAACTCTTTCTTTCCCTCTCTTGATTTCCCTTCCTCTCTTTCCCCTTCCCTCTCTCCCCTTCCCTTTCCCCCAGCCCCTAGCATGTGCTTCCTTCATTGCCTCTCCTGTGCTGCTTCTAATGAACCTACATTTATTTATTATAAAAAAAGAAGGATCCAGGAGATTAAAACATATTGCAAGAATTAGTTTGAGGTCAGGCAGAGAAATTCAGTCAGAAGGCAAGAGAAGCCATTTTAAATTCATCCACTTTCAGAGGAGTTCAAGCCAGAACACTGAATTGAAAATATGTGGAGAGATAGTAAAACCGTATGTGAAACAAAAGAAGATGAAGGGATACTGCAGGTTAAAGGAAGTTGGCAAATACAAACAGGCTAAACACTATGAATGTAACATTTATATAATCCCTAATTGATTCATGGTCCTTCTTGCTGTATGTAGTTTATTGTATATGTGTAATAGTATAAATGGATATGTTAAAGTAAAAAAATAAAATACAATAAAATAAAACCCTCAGGAGTTCAGAAGAGCTAGAAAGACTTGTGAATGGCTCTCATTTCATGCCCTAATCTGGGGAAATAGGAACAATAGTTACACTAATTCCCAAAGCTAGACGAGATTCCCAGAGGAATGTATGCATCTGTCATAGACTCCTGAGCTATAGTTTAAAAATGTATTTATTTCCTTTAATGCAACTTATTTTCACAGAATTCATTAACAGTACCAGATAACCTTCTTATATTTTTAATAGTATTAAAAAAAAAACTTCAAGTCGAATAGCTAATGACTGTAATGTGGCTTTAAATACTTGTGGTTTCAGAGAACATTTTTATTCAAATGATATTAGCAGGGATGCCTCAATAAATATTAAAGTAGCTCATGTGTTGGTACACACCCAAAACTAATCACACTACAGACTGGTATACCATCCATTTGTTACTGTTATTTGAATCAGAACATATACTGCATCATACTCATTGCTTTATTAGATTTGCATCATCAATCATAAAATATATTGTATTAGGACAATTAGAATAATGAGTTAAAGTAACTACTTCCTGATATTGATGTACCTTGCACTTGTGAAATAAATTTTACCTGGAATGATGCACTATTTTTAAATATGCTGTCAACATAAAGCATGCTGTTTTCTAATATTTTATTTGACATTTCTACATTGGACTTTGTAAATGAAATTGGCCTCAAGTTTTATTTTTATAATTATCTTTTGTGGATTTTTCTGTCTTTTGCCATCAAAAAGGAGGAGGAAAGTGAGACCCTTTTAGAATATACTGGCATTAAAAGTCAAGATGATGAAATTGTGACTAAAAGGATAATAGGAAACTGAAATACGTTTGCTGTAACTGCCCAGTATTAGATGTCCATTCAGAAAATTTCACTCAGAAGGAATATAAAACATCTCTAATTTTTGGAGCAAAATATTTTTAAAAGTAACCTTTGGAGATTGTTACAATAACCAAGATATTATGTTTAAAGCAATTTTTCCTATTTCAGGAAATTGGAGTTCATAAGGACAAAGTACATAAGATCCCAGATTATTCTATTGAAATAACACCTCATTATAGCCTAAACTTGGATGTTAAAAAAGCTACAGTTTTTATACCTTTTCAGAAAATAAAAGGTAAATAAAAACAACACTATAGATACACTTGAAAACACTTTGGAAGCACCAATTTTCTACTTTGTGCCCCTTGCACTAGTTGTCCAACTCTCAGGATGTGGCAAACCAACACTCGTTGCTTTAACCTCTGAAACCTTCCACTGTGGATTTCGGAGCTCAGGTGTCTCCCCAACAGGATAACTATATTTTTCTACTCTTTCTGAAGTATTCTTTGACCCCCTCCCCCCGACAATTTCCTGTTTCTCTTTTTTTAAGATGTATTTTTTATTCTAAAGAAACTCTGGGAAGGGCTTGTTCATACCCTGTTTCTTCAAGACTATAGGGCCTTTGTAAAGCTGCCAACTTTATCATGTCCTCACACTACGTGGTCTGTGTGATGCTCCTCTCTCTTGTGGACATAGATGGTCAGTCTTTAGTCTCCTTGGTTATTTGTATTTATTTTAGTGTTTAAACTCATTCTTTGAATCACTCTCCATATCAGCCTCTCTATTTCTCGATTGCCTTTACATATTTACTTCAGACCATCTTACTGCTTATTATGTAATCAGTCTTGTGTGTCTTTTAAAGTCTCACATCATTCAATTTCAAGTCACCTCTCTCTGTTTTCACTATATTCTTAAGCGCAGTTCCCAATTGTTTCTATGTCTTAGTGTCCAAATTAAAGAAAATCCTATGGAAATTCTTTGTCTCATCCCATATATATTCTCATTTTTTCTTCCTTATTTAAGTTTATTTTGCATAATTAATTCTTATTGTTCCTTTGCATTCAAGTTTAACGACCTGATTCCTCTTACCACTTTAAGCATTAGATTAGAATCACTTTACTTTGCCTTGTAAAACACATATTTTAGTCATGTCAGACAATTGTTTCCTATTTGTGTTTCTCTTGCTTTTCATTATGCATGAGGTGCAGTGCAACTGGAAAAAATAGACTCTGTAATAGGATTTACTGTCAGAATTCACTGACTGTACATTTGGGAGGGAAGACATTTTAAAGCTCCATGTCATTTACCAAAGGAAAATATTAAAAATAACATTTGACTACACATAGTGACATTTAGATTATTATATGACTATTACAGTGAACTCTAATTTCAGATGTGCTATAAGACCTTGACCTTTTTGGATATTACTAGAATACTGCTTTCAGAAAGAAAAAAACAATAACTGTTTTAAGATTGTAAGTGACTATCAAATATAAGATGTCAATTGGAACTCATTTGCTTTTCAGTTGAGATTACAACTTACTCTGGAATCCTTATTGACCCAATAGAAATTCAATAGATATAACTGCATCAAATAGATGTTCCTCATTCTAGATAGCAAACAAAAGTCCAAATATAGGGTGTCTACAAATGGATGCTTAATAACAAGAACATAGCCGACTACACAGGCCAGGCAAGGTTTTACTAAGCAAAATATGTGTTCATTAGAGCCAATTAACATATATTATTATTGCCATTTTTGCATCTACGGGGGCTAATGTACTGTTCAGTTTATACATGAGAAAAAAATGAAAGCTTATTTGTTACAAGGAGATCTGCAGTTGCACGGTTAAGTTCTGAAAAGTGACCTGTTTCATATGATACAATCCTACCAAGACAGAATGTGCATGGCTGACAAATTGAGTAAGGAATTTGTAGATTTTGCTATTATATATCATGACATCTAAGTATAGTACAGTAAAAATGCACACAAATAAACATTGTTTCTCTGTGACAGTGTCTTCCAGTGTTCAATTTAATGATTACAGCCTTCTACAGCTTTCATCATGAATTTCCTATTTGTTTACTTAGGTAACAGCATAGTAAGGTGACTTGGGTGCATTTTTATGATTACTTTAAATACAGCTAGAAAATATCCTTATATGTCCAAGAATTATTTGTGTCTCTTTAGTGCTAATATTCTTCTTATAATCTTAAATTCTAACAAGCAGAACAAAACATACCTAAATTTTGCACTGTCTTCTTCCTTATGACTTAAACCATGTGCTACCGAGTTCCTCCTCAATTGTTGATCATTGTTTATGCCACTTTTCTTAAAATTTCAAGCTTTTTTCATTGAATTTTAAGGTCCTATGACAATTTTGTGGAATCGTAAACATTATATAGATATGATAAAAAGGGCATTTTTTTCCTCAGAAGCACATTGGGAAAAATATAGCAATGACACAATAGAATCATATTCTCCTTTCCACTAAATATACTTTTCTACTAACAAATACGTGAAGCTGGTGATAGTTTAATTTAACTGATTTATCTGCAAGAGAATTAAGGTTCATGACGTTTTATGAGATGCTTCATAGATGCGTCTTTGCAATATGATGAGCCGCCTTTATAACCATAAATATATGAAAAGACATACAGTGGTTGCCTGCTTTGTGAAGTCTTGTTTTAGGGTTATTTGGTCAGAAATGAGAGCCTCCAGTGGGAGACCTACTAAGAAGAAAAACACCTTTTAGAATGAGATAAGTGTTCTTAGCCTTTTGTTTGGTTGGTTTATTTTTATTTGTTTGTTTATTTGTTTTGTCAACTTGATACAAGCCACAGTCACCTGGGAAGAGTAAACCTTCGTTTAGGAAAATCCTTTATCACTTTGCCTCAGGCAAATCTCTGGGGCATTTAAATAAATGATAGAAGAGAGAAAACCAGCTCACTATAACAGATACCATCGCAGAGCAGGTGCTCCTGCAAGGCATAAGAAAACAGGCTGAGTAAGCTTTGATGAGCAATTAGCAAGTAGTACTTCTCCAAGGTCTCTGATTCAGTTTTGCCTCCATATTTCTGATTGCGTTCCATCCCTGACTTCCTGTTACAATGGAATGCCATACATATGATGAACTATTTCTCCCAAATTGCTCTAGGATGGTGTTTTATCACAGCAACACAAAGCAAACAAAATCATAAGGCTACAAAGGGGCCGTTTTCTTTTACAACATACTTGAACATCTTTGCCACCAACTGACGGCTTAGCCATAGAGACTTGATGAGATTTTTAAATTCTGGTTCACACTGTTGATTAACCTTAAGCAATAAAGCTAACTTTTCCAATCAATTTCTTTGGGTTCTCAAAAGTGCCTGTATTTAATCATCTCTACATCTCATTCTGTTTTAAAGTTTAAGAAATGCCTGTGGCTTAGTGACTGTGGAAGCCTCCAACATACAGTAAGTAGCAAAGTGAGACAGTGAAGACGAAAGACTGAGCAAATTGATTCAGCAACCAAGAAAACTTGCTTTCTCCTTCTCTTATCTTTTTTACAGAATCACAGGGTAGAAATATTTGAAGGAAATTTAGAGCTTTTCCTAACACAACTATCAACCGGCTATTTAAATTCCTTCTACTATATTCCTGACAACAGATCAACCATTAAATAAACCCCCAAGAATGATGTAAAAAGAACCATGAAATGTCAATTGAAATTTTAGCTCCCTGTAAATTCAATAGAAAATGATGCTCATATGGTATATCCCATAGTATTGAAACACAGTCATCTTCATATTTGTTACAAATGCATAGAAAACTAAACTATACAATACTTTGCAAAGAGTGATTTTATTGATTCCATGTCACATACATTATATTACTTCTGGGAGATATGCTCCGAAATGTATTATAAATTTTTCTACTCTCTTAAATTTATTCCCAACCAAGCTAAGCTCTTAAAAGGCAATGAAAATGTTATTCATAGGCTCATATGTTTAAAAACGGAGTCTTCAGTTGAGGCAGGAGTTTGGGGAAGATTAGGAAGTGTAGGCTTGCTGGAGCGGCTCTGCCACTGGGATTGAGCTTTGGGGATTCAGTAGACTTCCACCATTCTGCGTGTGCTCTCTGCCTCCTGCTTGTGAATCCAGACAGAAGGTCTTCACTATTGCTCCAACCTCTTGTCATGGTGCTTTACCTCAGCCATCATAGGCTCTAAACCTCTGGAAACATAACCCCAATTAAACCCTTTATTTTATGAGTTGCCTTGGCCATGGTGTCCTATCAGAACAGTAAAAAAGATGCTAATACAAAAATGGAAGTGCATAATAATTAAAATAGCAAGAGAAACATTTTTAATTACTGAATCCTTGGCTAGACGGCCCATGGATTACGTTAAACAGGTTTAAAGTAGCAACCCACCTTGTTCAAATTCTTCATTGAACCATCCACATTGATCCCCCCCCCCCGTTTTTTTTTTCAGGAAGCTGGACTTATTTTTCTGGAATACACGTGGATTGCTGGTTCCTAGACTGCTTCTTCTAATACTATTTGATCAGCTGTTATTTAGTGAAAGTTACTACAGCTCTGGTGCAGTGTTCTTTTCTTTTTTTCCTCCTAAATCTTAGTTTTAAATACCATCTTGAGTTTGGTTCATTTGAAATCTTTACATGTAGCATAGTAAGGATTCTAAAAAAAAAAATCTCCCAAGAAGATTCCATCCTCAAAGTGCTCAATTCTAATTTAATGTTAAGATGCTTCACAGCAACCAAAGTAACATATTCTGTTAGACTATGTCCATGACAGCTTACTTTAATAGATATATGAATGATACAAGGAAAAGCTGTTATAAAATATAATAATAATAATAATAATAATAATAATAATAATAATTATTATTATTATTATTATTATTATTATTATTATTATTATTATAGATATATTATTGACCACTTAGAAAAATTTCCTTAAAATTTAGGGGTAAAATTCTAGTATTTTAGTAGAAAGGAACAGAAAAATAGTGATGGAAAAGAAGGATTTTGAGAGTGGAACGGGTAGTTTTTATTTCGGTAATTATGCTAGCATTTTCCCAAATTGGATTTTTCAAACCAACAAAATCAAACTTTACTTTAATGCAGAATTAGGAAGCCCATAGATTAAAACTGAAAGGCAGCTTTTCACATGCCCTATGGGATATTACACCATTCCATGACAAATTTCCGCTTTTCAAAATTGTGTGTTTGTAAGTGAGTGTGTCCAGGGAGAGAGGTTGCCATGGCAGCACACAGCAGCAGGTGCCCAGTTGTTCTCACTCCACAGAGATTTCACATGAGTTTCCCATGTCTCCCTTAAGAGCTACTGTCCATGATTTTACCTAGAGCAAGAACTAATTTTTTATTCTAGTATATTAACACTAAAATTTAGAGAAATAATAGCTTACCAACTAGATCCACAAACACAATTGATTTTCCTCCAAATGACATCAACAAAACTCAAGCACAAGCTGGGAGGGAAGTGGCCAGAAGATGTACTTAAGTCCATGATCAAAATGTACTTAAAATGCTTTTTTTTATATATATATACAAACCCTTACATAAGATAGATTTCATTTGAAACATACGGAAATTGATGGGCAAAGTTTATGTTAAAAGTAAATTTAGGACCACGTAATGTCTCAAGCCTGGTAACACAGCACTGGGAGGGCTAAGGGAAGATGAACAGGAGTTTGAGGCTGGTATGTGTTATGTAGTCAGACTTTATATTACCAAAGACATTTTGAGAGGGAGGGATCCAAGATGGCAGCACCAAATGCACACTGCATCTGATTAGCCGGAAAACCAGGACTGCACAGCAACCTAAAGACCAAACTGAGAGCTACAAAACACCAGTGCTGCTGATTGCCAGGTGAGAAGTGTCCACGTTGTGTTGTACATGGGTGGTTCTGAAACATTGCCACCCAGCTAATCCACAGAAAACTTCCAGGGACAGCCCACGTTAGCCACCATCTTGAGAAGGACTACAGGATATCCTGCAGCTTTGGGATCTTACCACCCGTCTACTGCTTGCCAGATCCAGGATGAGGAGTGAACAGGCAGAGCTGAGTCCTGGCACTGGACACAATTCACATTAGTTGCCTCTGAGAAAGAGTGCTGAGCACCCAAGCACCTATGGTATATGATGTCTCTCAGCCCCTTTCCCCAACTGCTTGCTGGCCTAGAGCACTTAGGTCACAGAGCAGATAGGCAGAGTCCTGCTATCTCAACGAGGCCTGGGGAGGGTCTGAGCAGCTTGGAGCTCCAATTTCTCACAGCCCCCACCAGCTGCTTACAGCTGAGCCTATACGTAACACGGAGCATACAGGCAGAGTTGAAACCAAATGCTGTCCACAATTCGCATTAGCTCCCATCCTATGTTCAACTTTGGGCCTTGGTCTGTCTCTACCTACCTGCCTAACGCATCCTGCTCTGACACAGCTAGGAAAAGAAGCAAACAGGCTGAGCAGTCACCTGCGTGGGCCACAATCTGCATTAGCTGCTATCCTGTGAGCAACTTCATGCCTTGGGTTGATCTCTGCCCACCATCCTGAAGCATACTGCCCTGACACAGCTAAGATACAAAGCAAACAGGCTAAGCAGAGATCTACTCAAGCCAAAATCCACATTAGCTGCTATTCTGCTAGCTGCTTCTGGCTCTGATCTCACCCAACCCACGTGCAGCTCATTGGCCTGAACCATCTAGGTCACAGAGCCGACACACAGAGCAAAGGCCTGTGTGGACCACACCCCACATTAGCTGCTGCTCACTGAGCAGCTTTTGGTTCTAATCTCTCTTCCCCAGGCAATGACTTCCCAGGCCATCCCAAGCAGGGCACAGAGCAGATAAGCAGCATTCTGTCATCTCACGTAGGCTTTTAGAACACACCAGCAGCTTTGGGCTCTGGACACCCTCAATTCTCCTAGCTTCTTACCATCCTGGCCCATTTGGGCTACAGAGCTGAGTCTATCCCAGATCAAGACTCATATTTGCTGCCATCTCAAAAGGTACCTGAGAAGTTTCAAGCTCCAATCTCTCACAGCCCCCAGCTGCTTAATCTCCTAGCTCATCTGGAACACAGAGTAACTAGGCAGAGCCCTGCCATCTCAAAACAGACTCTAGATCACCTGAACAACATTGGGGTTGGTAATCCATCAGACCACTCCTCTCCTGCCTGACTTAACTAGGACACATTCAGGGAACCCAGATAAGCTGAGCTGGGTACAGTCTCTAAAACCCACTGCCCAACATCCTGAGGAGGCCTCTGAAGAGCCCTAGTAAACAACCAAATCCAAACCAACCAAACAAACGAAAAAGAAAACATTCAAACTAAGGCAATCTTTAGAGTTGGAAAACAAAGGGAAGATAACAGCAATCATGGACATAAGCAACACCAACTGAGTACAAGAGATGGAAGAGAGAATCTCAAGCGTGGAAGGTACAATCAAAATTATTGATACATCAATCAAAGAAAATGTTAAAATTAAAAAGTTCCTGACACAAAACACCCAAGAAGTCTGGTACACTATAAAAAGACCAAATATAAGAATAATAGGAATAGAAGAATAGAAGAAGGAGAAGACTATAAGCTCCAATGCCTAAAAAACAATTCAACAAAATCATAGAAGAAAAGTTCCTCAACCTAAAGGAATAAATGCCCATAAACACTCAAGAAGCCTACAGAACTCCAAATAGAAAAGAAAATCCTCCTGCCATATCAAAACATTAAATGTACAGAACAAAAAAAGAATATTAAAAGCTTTAAGGGAAAAGAGATCAAGTTACATATAAATGCAAACCCATCAGAATTACATCTGCCTTCCCAACAGAGACTATGAAAGCTAGAAAGGCCTGAAAGGAAGTCATGCAAACATTAAGAGACCACAGATGCCAACTCAGACTACTATATCCAGCAAAAATTTCAATCACCATAGATGGAGAAAACAAGATATCCAATGACAAAAGCAAATTTAATCAGTACCAAACTACAAATCCAGACCTACTAGATGGAAAGTACTAGATAGAAAACCCCAACTCAAGTAGCCTAACTGTTTTCTCCCAGAGAAAAACAGGAAATAAGTAACTTCACATCCACATATCCAAAACACAGAAACAGACACACTCTACCATCACCAACATCAAGACAAAAGGAACTAACACCCACTGGTCATTAATATCTCTTCATATCAATGGCCTCAACTCTCCAGTAAAAAGAAACAGACTGACAGAATAGATGAGAAAACAGGATTTATCATTCTGCTACAATCAAGAAACACACCTCAGCAATAAAGATACACATTACCTCAGAGTAAAGGATTGGAAAACTGTATTCCAAGAAAATGGAACAAAGAAACAAGCTGACTTAGCCATTCTAGTGTCTAATAAAAAAGACTTTCAACCAAAACTAGTCAAAAAAGGGGAAGGTCACTACATTCTCATCAAAGGAAAAATACTTTAAGATGAAGTCTCAAATCTGCACATCTATGCCCCAAATATAGGAGCACCCACATTTGTAAAAGAAATGTTACTAAAGCTTAAATCGCAGATCGAACCCCACAGATTAATAGTGGGAGACTTCAACACTGATCTCTCCTCAATAGAAAAATAATCAAGAAAGAAACTAAATGGAGAAACAAATGAAACTAATAAACATCATGAAACAAATGGATCTAACTTCTAACTTATATCTATAGAACATTTCAGCCAAACACAAAAGAATAGACCTTCTTTTTAGCACCTCATGGAACCTTCTCTAATACTGTCCACATACTTGGTCACAAAGCAAAGCTCAACAGATGTAGGAAAAGTGAAATAATGCCTTGTCTCTTATCAGACTACCATGGATTAAAGCTGGATCTCAAGAATAAAACAAACAACTGAAAGCCTACAAACTCATGGAAACTGAACAACTCCATACTCAATGACATCTGGGTAAGGGACAACATAAAAGAGAAATTAAAACCTTCCTAGAATTCAATGAAACTGAAGGCACAACATATCCAAATTTATGGAACACAATGAAAGTAGTGTTAATAGGAAAGTTTATAGTACTAAGTGCCTTTGTAATGAAACTGTAGAGACTCCATACTAATAACTTAACAACACACCTGAAAACTCTAGAACAAAAGGAAGCAGAAACACCTAAAAAGAGTAGATAGCTGAAAATCATCAAACTCAGGGCTGAAATCAATAAATTCTAAACAAAGAAAACAATTCAAAGAAGCAATACAACCAAGAGATGATTCTTTGCAAAAATCAACAAGATTGACAAACCTTTAGCCAAACTAACTAAAGGGCAGAAGGAGAGTATTCAAATCAACAACATTAGAAATGAAACAAAAGTATAACAGTAGACACTGAGGAAATCCAAAGAATCATCAGGCCTTACTTCAAAAGTCTATATGCCACAAATTTTAAAAGCCTAAATGAAATTGACAATTTTATTGTGGCTACTAAATACCAAAATTAAATCAAGATCACATAAACAAATTCAATACTCCTTTTAAACCTACGAAAATAGAAGCAGTCATCAAAAGTCTCCTAACAACAACAACAACAACAACAACAACAACAACAACAACAACAACAACAAAAGCCTAGGACCAGATGGGTTCAGCACAGAATTCTTTTTTTTTAATTTTTTTATTAATTTATTCTTGTTACATCTCAATTGTTATCCCATCCCTTGTATCCTCCCATTCCTCCCTCCCTCTCATTTTCCCCTTATTCCCCTCCCCTATGACTGTTCCTGAGGGGGATTTTCTCCCTCTGTATATGCTCATACAGACCTTCAGAGGAGAGTTAATCCCAATTCTCTTCAAACTATTCCATAAGAAAGAAACAGAAAAAACATTACCAAACTCATTCTATGAGGCCACAGAAACCTTGATATCTAAACTACAGAAAAAATCAACAAAGAAAGAGAATTTCAGAACAATCTTCTTCAGCAATGTGGTTGGATATAAAATCAACTCAAATAAATCAGTAACTCTCCTGTATACAAATGACAAACAAACTGAGAGAGAAATTAGGGAAATTAAACCCTTCACAGTAGGTTTGGAAATAGGTGTTGAAAAGAAAGAAGGGGGTATAGAGAAATATATAGGGAAGATAGAACAAAAAGTATATTAGTGAATCTACTCCTCAAGTAAATGTCTCAATTGTCACTCACAAGGTTATTTTTAATTCACTTGTATAGAATTTTATACATAGATGAAAATAAGTTTAATTTAGATAAAGTGGTATTAAATTCAAATGTAAGATTATCCTTCACACACATTAGATACATTTCTTGTCTAATATGAGTTATTGTAAAGTGCTGTTGCAGGCTACTTAGGATAAATAAGTTACAAAAGTTAATTGTTAGTTAATCAAATCATGGCAATATCAATTACTCATCTATTTTTATCACAAGAATATACATCATAGGCAAAACAGATAGATATGGTTCTATAGAAAGGTAAGGTAAAATATATAGACAAGTTCTTCAAAAACCTCAGAGCCGTACATTACAGGGAATTTAAAAAATGTTTTTATTAGTTTAAAGATTCACTACAATGAGACAGGTTAACTCTTGCAACAACCAGCCTACCTTAAAGAGGATGAAGAATATCAAAGAACCTCCTTATGGAGATGGCTTCAAATGTGGCAAACAAGCCACTGGGCAAAATCTCCTCATTTCTACCACAGATACAATTCTGCCTGAAAAAGGGCAAGCTTGAATGCAGGCAGAGTTGATGGCCAAACTCTGCCAAGACAAGGTAAGCAAGTCCTTCAATAGTCCCTGCCCCACAAATATGTCTGTTAGATATCTTGGGCTGGAAGGCTGGATATGATGTTCCAACATTATAGAGAGCTTTGGGTGACTATTCAGGTAGCAAACTGTCTCTGTCAACTTCTCATTTGGAAAGCTACTGACCTGCACTCCAGGTATACTCAGGTAATCAATTTTATTCCTTCTCAAGTCTCTGATGGGGTTGAAGACTAGTTAGTTTCATTTTACAGTTAAGCTTAGTTGCTTATGGGTTAAGATGGTTTTAGGTCTAGATAGATGTTTTAAGTTAATAGAGATGAGATACGATAGATATTGATTTTCATTCAGAATTTTTGACTCACCAAGATATGAAAGATGTTTTCTTCAAGGTTGCCAAATACAAATAGGCAAGACACTAAAAATGTAACATTTATATAATTCGTGACTATGTTATGGTTCTTCTTGCTGTAAGTAGTTTATCGTTTATATGTGTAATAATATAAATGAATATGTAAAAAAGAAATATAATAAAGAGTTTTTAAAATATTGATGACTTAAAACAGAATCGAAAATCTTTTAATGAAAGCTCTGCTTTTATAGCAGAATCATAAGCTTCTGAATTCTAATTAACAAGTACTCAATAAAATTTATTAACTAAAATTGTGTTATCAGATAATAAATCTGTGAGAATGCATTTGGAGTTTGTACAGGAAGAAACTCTTGACTTTATCTGTGTCTCTTCCATTTTTATACATTAAAAACAATAGACTATAATGAGTTTAACGATATATATTCATAAAAGTTGTATAAAATATTTTGGTTTCCATAAAACATCAGTCCTGAAAACCATATTGAACATTTTAAAAATGATGATTCTAATAATAATTTCATGGAATTTATATAATGCATTCCATCAAAAATGATGTCAAACAACATATACTTACTTTCTTCATTGCATAACCCATCAAGATTGTTGATAAAAATTACACTGAATCCCTTGATCTCAGTTTAAGAGGATAACAAGCAATATTTAGATTATATATATTTGGATTTTTGTTCTCATTGCAGCAGGCTAAATTGTAAGAGTTCTTTTAGCCTGCATCTTGATGCTTTGCTTAAAACTATGTTCCCAATTATTTAGAAAGAACCATAAAATAATTCTTTTTTGCATGACCTTGTAGATATGACATATCTGCTTTTAGTTTCAGAGGCATTTTCAAACTCTGTTGACAAGTCTGTGCTCATGGAAGAAGAGTCCAGAGTAAGTTAGATGTTATGTGTTAGTAAGCTTCCAATATTAAAAAGAGGTATTGTTTCAAGCAAATCTAAAGTTCATGATATGAATCTCCATATCTAAGACATATTGCTAGGAGACTCAGGCACCTCAGATTCCACACTCAGAGAAATACAATGGAAAGATCATTGGCATATGTGTTCCTGTTCTTCAATCCCCGAGAAGCCAAGTGTGGCAAGTAACCATTGCTGGCGCTGGGTCCACCACAGGAAAGCAAGCCTGCATCTGGAGATTTAAACTAGGCATTTCCTAAAAATACTACATGATTATAAGAGAATATATGTAAATTAATACTCATAAAGTTGGGATATTTATGTTTTAGAAATTCACAAGTTAATGTGGGAAAATAATCATCTAATTTTAATGGGAAAATGCAATATAATTTCTTTGGAAAATATAAGCATACTTTTTGTACTTACATGTTCATTAATAATGTGCTAAATATATGGTGAACATGCAGTAAACTTGACATACTGTTTTGAGGAGGTTTCAGCTAGTTTACCCACAAACATTGTCCCATTGATTCCAAGCACCTGTAAACATTTACCAGAAACATTCTGGAGATCATTCCTATGAATCTGTCTTGGAAGGAGGAGTAAATACTATTGAAAACAAGGAGGTAACAAGGATCATTAAAGTTTAAAGAGGTTCACAAAGTTTATAGACCCCCCACATTATGCTCACAAAGACTCTCTTCCAAGCCTGGAGTTATACCATAGGTACACAGTTATTCTTTTGTGGATGTGTCAGTGAGATATTATGTGGTATGATTATGCACATACTGAGTTGACTCTTCAATGGTGTAGGATTTCAAGTATCATCCATGCAAAATTTCTGACCCTTTAGAGGTATGTTTGCCCCAAAGTTACCTATATTTCCCAGTAATATTGCTGCATTTGAATGATCTATGTTTCTATAAGTAACATCACTCTACACCCACTCACTAAAATGGACTTGAATAGAATTTGTACAATGGTATACCAATGCAATCCTTATTTGGGGTATAAATATATTTATATTTATATATATTTATTATATAAATAAAATTTATATAATATGTTCTGTTTACAGTTTCACTTTCCTTCCAGTTCTGCTTGACATTCCCCCACACCTAGATCCACTGCTTTTCTGAGTCTTGTTAGACACAAATAAGTATCTAAGTGATAATAATATAATAGAATAAGATGAAACAAAGGCAAACAAATCAGAATAAGATCAAACAAACAAAAAGAAGGCAAAGAGACTAAGAAACAGCACAAACAGGTATTGCTACAAATACATTCTTGTTCTCACACTAAGAAGTTCAATTACTACATAAATACAGAAGCCATCGTAGATATGCTAAACAACTAGAGTAGAAAAATATAAATAAAAAAGATAACAAGATGACATTACGAGACAAAGAACTTCCAAAGATGCTGCTGAGTTCGTTTTTGATCTGTCATCTACACATGGGCCTGCAGTCTATCCAGGCAGGCTGATCTGGACCAATAGGGCCTGCACAAACTGCTGTGCCAACCGAGGATAATGCATGCAAGATACCTAGACCCTCTGTTCAGAATTAGCCAATGGACAGCTCATTTTCCGTGGTTGTGGAAGAGTGGGTTTTGCCTCTGACATAAACTCTGGTGCCCCCAATTTGATCACTTCCCCTTGGTGGGGAGGCCTGACAGCACACAGAGGAAGGGGAAGAAGGCTATCCTGATGAGACCATATAGGCTGTGGTCCTATGGTGGGGAACGAGGTCCCCTTCTGTCAGAGGTCTAGGGGAGGGGAACAGGGTTAAAGAGGGAAGAGGGGAGGAAAAGGGAAGATACATATGAGGGGATAACAATTGGGATGTACTCTGAATAAGGAGGAGGAGGAGGAGGAAGAGGAGGAGGAGGGTCCACTTGGTGCAGATACACACAAGCCCTGTGCATGCTACCCAATCTATGTGAGTCACAAGTGGTTGGATCCTGTCGATTTTGAGGGCCTTAATTTCTTCCTGCCTTCCATCCCTTCTGGCTCTTACACTTCCTTTGGCCCCCTCTCCCATGGATTTTCCTGAGTCTGCAGAGAGGTATTTGATAGAAGCATCATCTTTCGTTCTCTGCATGTTCTCTGCCACCGAGTCTCTATTTGTTGCCATCTACCAGTACAGAAGGAAATTCTGTTGCAGAAGCATGCACAGGGCACTGATTTGTAAGTATAACAGAATGACGCCAGGAGTCATTTTATTTCTACATTCATTTTGTAGAAAAGTAGTATTTGTCTCATCCAAGCCCATTTTCTCTCTAGTGTCAGGTACTTGTGCAGTAGCTATAGAAGTAAGGATGGCTTTTCCCCCCAGTGTTCTTATATTGTTGTAATATTACATTAACTATGCCTCTGTTTGACATAAGGACTTCATAGGAGTACATAAAGGAAAATGTGTTCATCAAAGTAGGACCATAGAAGATGAGCAGACAGAAGAATTACAGATGGACACAGCAAGGTTCACGGGAAGACACCGTAAGAAGGTGACCCTGCAGCCCATGGGGAAACAGTTGGGAAGAGACATATCTGCTGACAATTGACCTTTTGTCTTTAGACTCTATGATGTAAAATCAAATTTCTGTTTATGAACAATGCAGTCTGTGATCACTGTTATGGACACCCCCAAAAGAATAATCCACACGAAATTGAACATCTGCCAAAAGTCATCAACATCCATTATTAAAATGGAAGTCTATTTTGAATGCAAAATAAGTCTTATTAAAATTGATTAGTGAAATCGGCCTTAAAGAATGCCAGAAAGAGCAGCAGGCTGGTGCATTGTATTGAATGCCATACCTAAAGGATAACTAGAACACAGGGTCTCTCTTTAGGCTCTCTACAGAATAACTGGAAGTGCCACAAAGAGAAATTTCACAGTGATGTAAATAGCCTATCTTGAAATTGGAAAATGCAGACTGAACATGTACATCTGGCTTTGAAGTGGTTTTGTTAGCATCTTTCAAGTGTCAGCAACAATAGACATACATAATTTTTGTAGCTCTGGAAAGAGAAGTAAATCACAAACGTCATGAAAGGCGCATTCTTTATATAAATACAGCATCCTAGCATAGAATAGAGGTAGAGAGGCTTGAGATGTAGCTCAGCAATGAGGGATTTGCTTAGCACGCACAAGGCCATTTAAAATAAAAGAGCTGGAGATAGAAGATCTACAGTTTCTAAGTGAAGGAGAGGTTAAGGCCTGCTTTGTAAGGAAAATGTAGTGCATTGGATTCATTTTATTGTTTTCTTGAAGTTAAGGTTTGAAATGCAACAGAAGAATTTAAATGAGAAAGTTTTGAATTTAGACCAAAGGAAGTTAGGATTTTGATTTTTTTTGGTAGTCAGAAAATATTTCAAATAGATTAAACATATACATATAGGTGTGTTAATTACACTCATATAGCTAATCATCTCTCAGAGCATAATGAGAACGAACAAAGAAGGCATGTGTGCGAGTATGGTTACTATAATTGAGATTTTTTTTCTGGCAAATATATTTTATCTGAAGCTTTAACAATTTTAAAATATGCCTTGTCCTTGCCTTATAATAATACTGGAAATGGCTTTTAAAACAGGCAAAGATTTTACATTGGCTGCCATTCCAAACAGCAATCCTTTCTCCTAATTCCTAGGAGAGCAGGTAACTATATTTAAAACATTTTTATGCTATTCATTTGCTCAATGCAATATACTTGGAACCATAGATTTATCATACGTCTACAATTTACATTTCTGTGCTTGTTAGATTTTAGGTAAGCTAGACAGATGCTGAAGTCATTTAGGAAAAGAGAACCTCAGTTGCAAAGTGTCTCATGAGATTGTCCTACAAGCGAGCCTAGGAAGCTTTTCTTAATTAGCGATTAATGTAGGAGGAATCAGAGCATTATGGGCATCTCCACCCTAGGTTCTGGGATACGTGATAAAGTCATGAGAAGGAGTGCAGCAAGGAGCCCTCCTCCATGGCCTCTGTTTCAGTTCCTGCCTCTATGTCCTGATTTTAGTTGCTGTATGCACTTCTTTATGATGATACATGTATAAGCTGGACCTATTGTTCTATTTCCTCCACAGGTTGCTTTCAGGTTGGGAATTTTATCACAGAAATAGAACAGCCTAACAACTAAACTATAGTTGTTAGGGCATGAACATATATCTCCAGAATTTTTTTGTACTATATGTCTGTGTACAGGTCAGTGTATAAATATGTGAACATGAGTAAAGTTGCTTACAGAGGCCTGAAGGTATTAAAATACCTGGAGCTGAAGGGACAGCCCTACAATACACAGTTTTGAAGAACTGAAAGTGTATGCTATATTTACTTTGCTGAACATAAGAAAATTGCATACTTTTAGATGGAATATAACTTTTTTATGTAGTTATCCTTCATGATATGAAGTACTTTTACAAGCCTATTTACCACTCACTCAAACACCTACATGAAGAGAACGTGCTTCTCTTTTAAAATATCTTGTTCAGTTCCCAGCACTCAAAAGAAGCAGCTCACAACCGCTGCTCTAGCTCCAGGGCGTCTGATGTTCTCTTCTGGCTTCAACAGGCATATATATCTCACATACACTCTCACATACACACACACACATACACACACACACACACACACACAAAGAGAGAGAGAAAGAGAGAGAGAGAGAGAGAGAGAGAGAGAGAGAGAGAGAGAGAGAGAGAGAGGAGAGAAAGAGAGAGAAAGTAAATAACGTTTTAAAATTATATTTCCAAGTAATACGAGTAATGAAATAAAATCCTAAATATTGATCGTTCCAAATAGAGTTGTAGTTCATGTGTCAGATTTTTAAACTTTCATGTCTTTTCTAAGCCTTATAGAAGCTTTTTAGTTTCATGAGGCCCCATTTACTAACTGCTGATCTTAAGGCCTCTGAGATATTGGTGTTCTGTTCATGAAGTTGTCTACTGTGCCAATGAGCTCAAGGCTCTACCCCACTTTTTCTTCTAACAGATGTAGTGTGTCTGGTTTTATGTTGAGATCTTTAGTCTACTTGGACTCAAGTTTTATTCATGATGATAAATAAAAGTCAATTTATTTTTTTTTTACAAGTAGAGATCCAGTTAGACCAGCACCATTTGTTGAAGATGCTATCTTTTTCCATTGTATGGTTTTGGCATCTTTGACAAAAATCAAGTGTCCTATAATGCACATATATTTTCCTCATAATTTATGTAGTTTTGCAAGGTATTTTTTTGGTAAAAATTACTGAAAATATTTATCTTACTTCACATAAATACTATAACTTACTTATATGTAACGTAGCAGCTTTTATTTATAGTATATGGGGGGGTGCTATCTGTATGGTGTGCACCAAGTATGTGTGCAGCACCATATGTTTGCCTTCTGGCCCAGAACCCAAATATTGGCAAATAGAATATGTGGAAGTGGAAGTGGAGTTACAGATATTGTGAGCCCCCTTGGGTTCTGGGGAATTGAACCAAGTACTCTGGAAGAGCAACCAGTGCTCTTAACAATTGAACTGTCTCTCAAAACCCTTTGACTTTTATTTCTTATTGACTATTGTAACAATTTTTATATTCTTCCATGCACTTAATAATAAATGAAGATGTTTGCAAATATTATAGAGGACAAACTCACCTTTTATAATTTCAATATTTGATTAGGTTTCTTCATTAGGGTTACATTATCATTTAAAGGTCAAATTAATGTTGATGTATTTCATTCAATTTCATTCAGGATTCTATGTTAGAATAAATATCTATTCAATCAAAGAGTGATAGTGGAGGATAATTTAATGTAAATAAAACTGATTATTGATTAATCTGATAAGGATGCTCTATCATTCTTTGCTATACAAAAGAGAAACTTAACATGACTTTGACAGGAGTCAATTTTATTGTAGCAGGTCCCACATATTTTCTAGAACTAAATTTATTTTGATTTGAATAAGCCATAGTGAGACTTCTGTCTGAAATTAGTACTAGCTGTGTGTGTGTGTGTGTGTGTGTGTGTGTGTGTGTGTGTGTGTGTGTGTGTGTATTTCCCCTGGCTGGCAACATAGTTTAACTGCTCTATAAACTTCAGAGAGTTTTTTAAAATGCCATAAAAGTAAATGAGATAAAAATGAATGCTAAGTAAAATGTTATTTTGTTGCCCCATTTTTTTCATTTTGCATTGTTTCTTGGAAGTGAACTAAAAGGGTCAGAACCATTAAAGTTTTATAGCAACTCAAAATCAAGTCGACACAGTACTTTTCCTAGAAGTTTTAAGTCCCCTAGAGTCAGTAAAACGTGAAGCGAAATTAAGAAAGGCACATTGAGAAGTTTGAAGGCGCGCCTGGGCTCAAGTCCAGCCTTCACAATAATGGTGTTGCCAAGCTTCTCATCATATGCTGTTCTCAGTGGCGTTCATTCTTGTAAAACAGGACATAATGTGTCAGACTATGAAAACATTCTTCATAGAAGCAATTACATTTTGATAAAAATAACACATGGTGTTGTGCAATAACAAAACTCTCACCTTCAGGAAATAAAAGTTAATTCTGGAGCAAAACATGAGTGACTCTGGTAGGGGAGGAGTTTGAGGTTTCCCTTAAATACCATATTCCTATATAGTAACAGTTCCTTAACGACTTATAGTAACAGAACCTAGACAATAATGAATCAAATTACCTTGAAAGTACATTGACAGAAGCATCATTAGGTGGGTTAAAGCCTTCTTCTACGGGCTTCTTTTATTGTCTGAGGATATTTCCAGTGTGTGGTATAGTGGGAGCTAGTGTCTATTAAGGAAATGTATCTCAAAGATGTATGTGACAGTCACAGGCATGCTATGTCACATACAGAAGAGTCCAACTGCCATTCAAGGAGCCAAAATGATGTGCAATTAGGATTTCAAACTGAGGGTTTCAATTTCTTCATATTATTTGAGTTCTAACCATCTAGGGGTCAAGCAGAGCAGTCTTCTTAGGCATCACACCTACAGTTCATATGCATTTTTGATGAGGATTAGACACAACAGTTATTTTAGATAGGATTAGTGGTAGGCAAAGATGGTAATTGTTCATTCATAACCAACCTTCCACATTAAAAGAATTTATCACTTACATTGTTTTTAATCCATTCCTATGTATACACTTCAGACTAATATATAATGTCATATTTCTTTTTCCAACTATGACAGATATTCCTGACTATTCCACTCAAAGCTCAACTCTCATAATCGACCAGTGTCAGGATAAGAAGGTAATATTTTAAAGAACAACATAATTTTGATTCAAAAGGAACTGATTTTCAAAAGTTAGGAGGAGTTGAAACCAAATAAACTATCTTGATATGCTTTCCCCTTGATCCCTTTTCTCACCAAATGTGACCTAACCATTCTCCATCTCTGTAGAAGCTAACTCTTAAACATAATTGCAAATGAGTGTTTAGATGACATAAACAAGGGGACATTTTACAGGAGTATTGAAACTGTTTCCTATAAGGCTCCATCATGAATACACAAAGGGCATGTATATAATTCTTTCTTTTCAAGACTCTATAAAGGAAATTTTCAGTTCCAGAAATGATCCCATATTATCTTTGAAGTTTTCCATGTGTTTGATATTTGTGATATGAATCCCCATTGTAAACTACCTTAGCTACAGTATTCAGGGAGTAAGCCTAAGGTGAGGTGGAGAGGGAACTCCCAACACAGAGAATATGAGCAGAAAGGTTTTTAAATTTTTTATATTTTAGAAGATGTCACAAATGGGAGGGAGGGAGGAATGGGAGGATACAAGGGATGGTAGGTATAGCAATTGAGATATAATATGAGGGCCGGGCGTGGTGGCGCACGCCTTTAATCCCAGCACTTGGGAGGCAGAGGCAGGTGGATCGCTGTGAGTTCGAGGCCAGCCTGGTCTACAAAGTGAGTCCAGGACAGCCAAGGCTACACAGAGAGACTCTGTCTCGAAAAACCAAAAAAAAAAAAAAAAAAAAAAAAAAAAAAAAGAGAGATATAATATAAATACATTAATTGTTGGCTTTGTTTTTTAACAATTAAACTTTATTATACAACCCAACTAGCATACATAAGAAGGGGAAAAAAAGGTTAAAGGGACAGAAAAGTGAACCTTCCGGTATTCTTTCCCACAATTAATAAAATATATTTTAAAAAAGATGTCACTAAACTGCTCAAATATCTAAATTCAATGCCAGCAATACTAATGTGATTGCTTTTGGGTATGATAGAAACATGCTATTTGTGCTCAAGTAGACTTACTAATGTATGGAAACAGGTGTGGTGATGTGAGTAGCTTACACACTCCTGAGATAAGTCCTCATTTGGAATTTCATCTAGTGTGAGAAAGAGGGAAGGAAAAGATAGTCAATTACAATTAATTTTCTCCAATATGTTCTCATTTATGTACTATGATATTAATGGAAGGACACTAGCATATGACATGTTTTAGGTACATTAAGGAATGTGCAAATATATTGAATGCACACACACACACAAACATACACACACACAAAGTGTTTAGGTATGGGGGAAATGGCAAGTATATTATCATCTGTTACTTGAGAGCATTTGGCCTCATTGAGTAGTTTACACTATTTCTATAACTAATTTGAGATTTACAATTAGTCACAATTAACTCTTCTAATTAAAGTAATAGCAAATTTTAAAAGCACACTAGAAAACTAACAGAGAAAAGCATATCTTTTTTAAATGTTAATTTAACTCAGAAATTACATTTTATTGGAATCACATTAAATGGAAATAATCAGGTTCACAATAAATCTGTAATGCTATTGCTTCCTAATCAATTTCTAAGAGTTAAAAATGCCGAATAATATAAAGAAAAAAAATAGAAGTTTTGTTGAAGAAATTTTATGGTAGCCATACAAGAGAATGTATAGTTATTCAGTCTCATTTTCAAATTTTTAAATATATTGTTAAAAGAAAGGCAAATTTTGCAAGAGAAAATAACCTTGTGATCACACAGGCATTCAAAGAAAAAATTCTAAGCATGCACAAATGAAAGATGTATTTTTATAAATGTGATAAAAATAATGGGGAACAGTTTACCTTTTGTATATTTAAAAATAACTCAATAAGGAAAAACACCACATTTTCTTGTAGGCAATAAGAGAATAGGGGTCACAGGATGACCCAGCACCCTGAACATTACGGAGATGAGAAAATACAGAAATCCAGAGCGTCATTGGCCAAAAGTCTGAGTCTGGAGCCAGGGTGAATAGGAGCTTACAAGATGTGATTGGCAGAATGATGGAGGTTTAGTGCAGAGGAGAGTCAGTGTTAGAAACTCTGCGGAAGGGTGTGCTGCCTTAAGGGGAACCCATGCATTTGAGACTTTTACTCCACAAGCTCTATCAAAGAAAAATCTCATCAAGTGATAAATATTCAATCTGAAATAAGCACCAAGCCGTCTTTTTCCTCAATAAAGCTTATGCTTTAGTGAACCTATTTTCCCAGAGCCTTCACTTCATGGGATTTACCAGAGTTAAATCGTAGTGGGTCTAAATCTCCAGACCCAGGAGAAGAAAATGAGTCATTCCCAGAACCTTCTGCTCCTTTCTAGAGAAGGGGATAATGTCAAACATTGTGAAGACCACAGGACTAAGACAATTACCCAGTAATAAGCTAATTCATAATCACAGCACCACAGAACACTTCTCCCCACCCTCTTTCATGTACCCACTTCAAAAACGGTTGTGCTTAACTGTGGCTTGTAAAAGACCGAATTCAACCCTCCTACATCAATAATATGACCTAGGAGAAACTAAAACTAAGAACACAGGAACTTTTAGCCTCGGAGATTGATTCCGAAGAATGATCACAGCAGAAATAAATGAGAAATACACACTTCACACTACAGCCATATTTTAAAACAAAAATGCTTGTTACTTGAACGTCATGGTTAGTATCCATAAAAATGTCAGGTATGATTTAAAACAGAAAACCCAAGGAACAAAACAACAACAGCGATAAAACCCACCACAAAGTTTAAAAAGGCAAAGCTACTGTCAGAAATGTATTAATGTGTATAGGAAATCCTTAATCATAAGGTTAGTGTTTTATAAACCATAAGAACTATATTGGACATGATGCAAGAACAGGTGGGTAAGTAACCAGAAAGTGGAAAAAATTCAGAAGAAAATTATAAGAAAATATTAAAATTAAAAATACTCTAAAATGAATGATACTTTTAAGAACATCATCAGTACCCAAGAATTATCTAAACTTTCTGGAAACCCAGGTTATAGGACTTCCCCACTGAAACACAATCAAAAGAAAGGAACAAACATGAATAGAATATGTGAAAGCAACTGGAGGACAAAGAATGCAATACATGTCAATTGAAAAAATCCAAAAATGAGTAAGAAAATGAATACAAGTAATCTTGAGTAATAACAGCTTAAGATCCCTAAATATTAACAGTCATTAAATAATAGGTGAAGGAAATTCAGAAAATGGTAAAAATGGTAAACATTCATGTATGTATCTTGGTATATGTTGTTCTAATTGGCAAAAATTCAAAGACAAAGGTAATCTTGAAAGAAGCCAAGAAGAGGAATTTGGGTTTTTTTTGAAATAAGAATGAGAATTAGGTCAAACTTACTTTCCAAATATTAAATACATAAGAAATAGAAAACAAATCATTAAAGAATAGGAATAAAAGAGTAAAAATTGGACCAAAATCAATAAAATTGAAAGTAAGATGATGAATCATAAGACATTGAGATAATAAATATGATCAGAGGCTAAAGAGATAGTTCAGCAAAATTAAAAGAACTTCTTGCTCTTGGAGAGGATCAAAGATTGATTCTCAGCACCACTGTTCTCAGCACTCAACCACCTGTAACTTCCCTGTCTTCTTCAACATTACATATGCTGTACCCATAAATACATGCAGGTCAGACATTCACAGAGATGAAAATAAGTGAATATAATAAATATTTTATTTTTTTAAAGAAATGTTTATGCATTATGTATATAGCACTGTACTCTCAGGCCAGAAGAGGGTGCCAGATCCCATTATAGGTGGTCATGAGCCACCTCGTGGTTGCTGGGAATTGAACTCAGGACCTCTGGAAGAGCAGCTGGTGTTCCTACCCACTGAGCCATCTCTCCAACCCCTAATAAATATTTTTTTAAAAGATGCAAAGTATACTTGGTTATAAATTAACAAAGCATATACTTGCTGAACTGTACAACACAGATGAAACAAATCAAAACCTAAATAAATATTCCTATTTTACAGAAAGAGGTTACAATGGACACATGCTAATTTTTCAGCTTGGAAGATTAGACTGTTTGGAGGCTAGAAGTGTCCAGGCCTAGCCCTACAGAGAGTTAGAACAAAGGAGGAATGGTTTGGGTTCAGCCCAAGCTATATGGTAGGACTCTCATCACTTCATTTGAGGGAAAAAAGGGATTTTTCTGATTAACCAGAAAAATACATATAATTAGATAGCAAAACAAATTTGACAATGAAGACCAAGGAAAAAACAATTGGTAGAATTCATGATTCGTGCTATAGTTACAATAGTCATATCGGTATAGTTGTGGCAAAATGGTAAATGCACTGTTCAATGGAACAGACTACAAAACTCAGGTAGTCTCAGAAATATGCCCAAGTTTAATTGTTTAGGAGTTAAGGTGGTTTTAGGTTTAGATAGAGGTTTTAAGTTGATAGAGATGAGATCTGATCGATATTAATTTACATTCAGAATTTTAGGTGCACCAAGTTAGGAAAGATGTTTTCTTCAAGGTTGCCAAGTACAAATAGACAAACACTGATTTTAACACAAATATATTCCTGATTGTTTCATGGTTCTTCTTGCTGTAGGTAGTTTATTGTATATATGTAATAATACAAATACATATGTAAAAAAAAAGAAAAATGATTTTAAAAAGACATTTTTATTTGATGAATGCAAGTATTTTCTCTTTTTTAAATATTATTTTATTAAAAATACATTCTTCTCCAACCAAAGTTTCCTCTCTCTCCAGTCCTCTAAGCCTTCCCCCTTCACCCCTCTCACCCAGACCCCCTCACTATCCATTTTCTCTAAGAGATAACAGCCAATAGGACAAGATAAGACACAATAAGACAGGGAGGAGGGAAACCCTAAAATTGAGGCTGGACAAGGCAATCCAATAGGAGGAAAAGAGTACCAAGAACAGGCAAAAGAGTTAGAGATAAACTCACCCCCACTATTAGGAGTCCCATGAAAATGCCAAGCTTATATCAGTAACATACATGCAGAGGACCTGGGGCAGGCCCATGCAAGCTTCCTGCTTGCTACTTCATACTCCATGAGGCCTGTTTTGTTGAGTCTATGAGTCTATTCTCCTGGTCCTCCATCCATTCTGACTCCTATAGTATTTCCTCCCCCTTTTCCATGGGGCTCCCTGATCTCTCAAGGGAGAGCCCTGATGATGACCTCCAATTTACAGTACAATACAGACTCCCTCTGTATTCTGTCTGGCAGTAGATTTCTACACTGGCTCCCATGTGTTCCTGGAGGATGCCTCCCTGATGATGGACAAGGCACTGATCTTCGTAGAGAAGAGTATCATTAGTAACCCTTGGCAAGCATTTCATTGTTTTGGTTTGGGTGTTGGTTTTTGCTTTGGCAGTGTTTTTTCTTCTACCCTAGGTCTCTGGATTATCCAGTCTTTGGCTCATGTCATCCATGCAGTGTAGGACGTGGACTCTCTCTTGTGGAATGGCCTAAAGTTAACCCAAGCTGTAAATGTAACTTTTATTTGTCAGATGTTAATTGTCCTCTTGGAGGCTTACAGCTGAATAGGTTCACCTTTGCTAGTCCTTTCTGCACTCTTACTGGCTGGTTCAATTCAGTTGTTCTGGCCCGAACTTCTCTCCAAGATAACTGACTCAAACTGGCTTCTCTTGGCTTCTGACTGAATTGCTCTGCCAAGCTTCATAATAAATTTGACAATATGTGCTAGTCTTCTGGGTCCTTCTCATTCTATGTCTTGGCTCTTTCTGTCTTCTCTTGCAACCTGTCTCTGTAAAACTGTACCAGTAAAAGCTGCCTCTGATCTCAACAAACTGAACTGCCACCAACTGAACTACCACAAGCTCAACTCTACTGCACTGTCTATACACTGGCCCCCAACTCACTGAACTCTCTCCCTGAACACCTCCTAAATAGATTCTCTTTCCTGTTCTGAGAGTTGCTTGTATTCTATCCTGTCAAATGTTTCCCTGATTTGTCACTTTGTCCGTCCCTTAATTAGATGTCATTGTTTTGGATTAAAGGTATGTTCTAAAAGAATCCAGCCAGAAGTATAAAAGGGCCTACATGTCTGCACTATAGCAGGATCACGCAGAGCTAGAAGGTGTTTGCATATGATCAGAGCATTTACTGGATTAAATTCCCCTAAGGGTTGGTGAGATCGCTCAGAGGTTTAGAGCACTTTCTCCTCTTCCAGAGTTCCTGAGTCCAATTCCCAGCATCCACAAGGTGCCTCATGGCTATCTATAATGAGATCTGGAGCCCTCTTCTGGCATGCAGTCAGAATACTGTATTCATAACAAATAAATAAATAAATTCTATATATATTTTTAAATCCCTTTACAGCAACAATCAATTGGCCACTCCCACAAATTCTGTGTCACCAATTTCCAGCACATCTTGCAGGCAGGACAAATTAATCTTAAGTGATATTTCTTTATGAATAAAAATACACCAGACAGTTGTGTCCATGTATACATACAAAACAAAATTTGTGCAAAAGAGAGCACAGCAGAATCATCATCAAGGAGACAAAAGAGACTCCATCCAGCAATGTGAGCAGCCACAGAATAGCACAGCCAATCATTACACGAATGTGGCCCATAGAATCAATTAACCAGTACTCATGGTAAAGTGAGAGACTGGGAAACTCCACAGATCATCTACATAAAGGTTATGGCTGAGTATCTTGGTGTTCCTGGGGACATTCTAACAATGGGGATGTGGCTGTCCTTAACACATTTGCCTACTTATAGGGTCTCTTTCCTTCTCCAGGAATGCCTTGCCCAGCCTTGATGTGACAAGCATGTGCCTGGCCTTATTGTAGCTTATTATGCCATGTTTGGTTGTTGTCCCCGGGAGGCCTACCCTTCTGATGAAAGGACATGGTATGGAGGGTAGGAAAGCACATGGGTTGGGGCAGAGAAAGGAGAGGAAACTATGTCAGGATATACTATATGAGAAAGGAATAAAAGAAAAACCTGTCAAAAAAAAGAGGATGAAGAAAACAAAGTTGGAGAAGTTAGTTCTCTCACAAAAAGGAATGTGCACTCTGTGTTGCAGGGGCGTGTGGAGAAGGTTTGAGTGTGTATAGAAGGAGATATCCACATATTGAGAATAGTTGTAAGCATGTGTAAATCTATAAATAAAAATGCAAATATTAGTCCTTGGAAGCCTTCCAAGTGAGATTTAGGAGTCAACATATTGGCTTTTTAGAAAATTATGTCACTATTTCCAGTAATCATAAAGAGATTAAAATATACTGATATGTTAATATAATTTTACTTTTTTCTAAGATTGATAGGTAATGTGAAGAAATATTTCCTCAATATTTTATATTGTCTTGGAAATTCTCTTCAAAGGAAATTAAACTTTATATGAAAATTCCTGTTAAAAGTTATTCCTTAAGAAATATTTTTACACATATACAGATACTGGGACAAGTATTAAGAAAATGTATCCTTAGAGATAAAGCCTTCACTATTTTTTCCTTTTCCTTTTTTCTCAACTTGTTTCAACTACTAAAATTTATAAGCCATATTTCAAATGATATGTTATCTGTGGTTTGACAGACCAAAAAATGTGGTATATAAAGCAGCTCAAAATGAGGTGTGTAGGTCAGATCACCCTCTGCTTACCTATGTTCAATCTCCATAAAGTACAATTAATTATTGTAGTAAATTCAAGTTTTTATTTACATTAATAAATGTCATGCTACTGAGGTATTTATTGACTCCCTTTAGAACTTCATTCATTTAAAATGTATGTTTTTATATTCTAATTGAATCTAATTTGTTTTAAAATGTAGTACTATGAAATTTATTTACTTGATATTTTCTTCTTAAATTGTTGAATGAATATATAAGAGTGACTTAAATTAGAGTGGAAAATGTGTTTGAATTGTTTCCTATATTAAAAATTCTTTTTGCTTTTTGTATTGTGCCAGATGTTTATTCTTATTGGGATGTTTCATAATACATGATCTACATGAGCCAATTGCTAAATAAAATTTAAATGCAAAGGAATTCTCCCACCTATCGCTACAAAATCTGTCACTCGAATGCTTCAAATATTATTGCAAATGTTATGTAAGAATACAGACCTGTACTTTGAATTGAAATCTGGAGATGTCAATCACGTTGGGCATTTATCTACTCGTTATAGAATTATTTCATTTTATGTAGAGAACTTTAAATTTTCTACAATATACTACTGTATTTTATGTATACAACTTATCTTAAAATTTTACAGTAAATTCTCCTGTAAATACTGTTTTAAAGCATATTTTCATTCATATTGTTTCAAAAGAGAACATGAAATTAGGAATAAATTAGGAAAATAAAATAAAAAATATATGACCCTCTCTGGAAAATGTTTCAGAATGAGTAGAGACAAAGAGGAGAGAAAAAGACAATTCAACTACCAATGGAACAGAAATAAAGGTGACACAGACATTGTTCTAAGCAATTTTATATAATATAAGCAATAAACAAATTCAAAGGCTATATTGTCTACTAATAACCATTGTGAGAAAGACAAAAGAGGGTGTTGAATATGGGTAATAGTATGTTAGGCCATAAATGAAGATTAACAAGGATCAAGATAATATTTTTACGGGTTTCCCAGCAAGTAAATGTCTTAGAATGGAAGCCTTTATGACTGGTTTAACAACGAAGACAATTTGTACAATCCAGCCACGGTTCAGAGCACATACTCCAAGTTGGAGAGTATGTACTTCTTTGGTAAATAAATACAAAAAAAATCAAAAATGGACAATCAGGATTTTCTTATTATCTGGACTACATATTAGACATGATTTTTTTTTTTAGTTTCAGATTCAGATGGAAAGAATTTCTATAAATGTAGACAGAAAGGAAAAGTAGTTAGGAAATACTTTTAACAGTCTAAGCACAAAGAGGAGCATTATGCATAGGAGAAACAAGGGATATGGTACATTGTAAAATGATAATTTGTCATGATTAACCAGAAAATGAAATGCCTACATCTAAGCACAGTTTCAGATACTGAGTTTTAAAATGCCAAACACAGTCTGTGTTAAATGGTGTAACCTTCATGAAGTCTCAAGTTTATGGAGGAGCTGCTGCATATAAATATAAATTCTATATTACTACCACTATTACCCCAATAAGTCACCCGAAGTTGCTGCTTTACTGTACCTCTACAACAGCGAGCAAATATGCCCAAATTTAGTGTACAAAGTGATATGTTTCAAGGATGCCTTTTATAAGAAATAATAAAGAAATGGGAATGTTATAGCTAAAGGCAAAATAATATCAAAATTCTTTACCCCTGGAAACATAGCTTATTGGGAGATGAGGGTAAAATGTGATAAATTTTGGTGCTTTCTTGATGTCCTACTTTCTTACCTACATTTTTAAAACACTGTTTTCCTAAACATATGCAACTGTATCACCTGCTTCTCAACTGTGTTTGGGTCCAATGAAGTTGCCATTAGTTTTCATATTCCTTACAACCAAATTATCTGTCGTGTTTTCAATGTAAAAGTAATTTTCTTTTATTGAAAATACAAAATTAAGAAGAAAGCAAGGATGCAGTTTTGTATAGGTCACATCCCAAGCTAATTGGATGTCTGGTATCTGGATCATAACAAGCGAACCTTGAAAGCCATCCTCAGAAGATCATGTTCTTTCTTTAGAATCAACCTAATAATTTTTCAAATGGCAAAGATTATTATCTCTTACATATTTGCCTTTGTGTTTAGCCAAGGTGATATTCACATATAAGCAAATACATGCACTTGACTAATGAAGACCACTGAGTCTCTAGAAATGAAATTGATCACTACAGTTAAATATGAGGTTATTTTAAACAACAGAATATTTTTCATTGTCATTTTACTGCATGTTCTCACACATCAGCATCCTTAGACTATTACAGTCTACTTATTATGAATATAAATTAGTTTTTTATATTCTTCATTGACTTTTACCCCTCTTTGTTTAGTTTTCTTCACTCAAAATAATTGATTTTGATATTAGTTCTTGTTATTAAGGATAGCTAGTGGACTGTTTTTATTGATGAATAGATTTCTCATACCTGATGATAATTTTCTGTATATTCAATTCTTTCTGAACATGGAAACATTTCTATTTTCAGTCTTGGTAATGCTTTCTTTTTGTAAAGTAGGTTTACTTATGCATACTATAATCAGTTAAGTCATTTTCTCCTTAATGTTGAATTGCAAATTCTTTTGTACATTACTGTAAATTTTCTTTGTTTTATATATATACATTTTGACAATTTCCTTCTGATTTGTGAGTTGCCTTTCAACTTTCATAAAAGTAACATTAAAACAAAAGACAATTATGTTGAAATCCAGCAAGACAATTTCTATTTTATACTTCATTCTAATTACACATTTCTTAACTATATCTAAGAAATATTTCCTAGCCCACTACTGCAATGACTTTCTTCAATAATTTCTTTTGAAAATATAACTTTTTTTACTTAAAAATTTTATGTATGATATTTTTCATGACAATGTTGTATAGGATTTGATAGAAAGTTAAGTATAATTTCTAAAATGTGCAGATGTTCTTATGCCTTTTTTGACATGCTGTCTTTCTTTTTTAAAGATTTTATTTTATTTTTTGGCATATACGTTTGTATTATTACATGTAAGTAGAAAAATTAAATACAGCAAGAAGAACCACAAAACAATCAGAGATCATATGAATGTTACTCTCAAGGTGTTTTGGCTAATTGCATTTGGCATCCTTGTAGACAACATCTTTCCTACCTTGGTGATTCTAAAATTCTGAATGAGAATCAATATCTATCATATCTCTGCCAACTCAAAACCTCTATCTAGACCTAAAACATATTAACCCCTAAACAACTAAGGTTAATTGTAAGACTAAACTATCTGGTCTTCAACCCCATCAGAGACTTGAGAAGGAATAAAAATTACTGGAGTGAACCATAAGTGCAGATTAGCAGCTTCCAAAATAAGAAGGAAAAGATAAAAAAAGTGACAGAGACAGTTTTCCTCCTGAGCAGTCTCCCAAAATTCTCTATAACGTTGGAGCATCCTCTTCAGCCTTCTGGCCTAATATAGCTGACAGACATATTTGTGAGATAGGAACTACTGAGGCCTTGCTTACCCTATCTTGACAGTTTGGCTGTCAACTCTGCCTGTATCCAAGCTTGCCCATTTTAAGGCAGAATTCTGTCTGTTGCAGAAACAAGTACATATTTCTTAGTGGCTGGTTTGCATAGGTATTACAGATGACACCTTATAGGCAGAGAACAAAAGAACCGAATACTAACGCTGAATCAGACCTGACAGGATTTGTTCTTCTCAGCATGCAGGATACTAATATCCTGCAACCTTCATGTCCCACTCCCAAGTGCTCCAGTTGCTGTTATTCCTCAGAACAGGACAGCTCCCAGGACAAACTCAAAGAATGCTTCCATACAACTTGGTTCAGTATTTTAGACCGTCCCACACAGGACTTCTATTAAGCCTGGAATTTCTCAACGTTTGGAACCTGGACCACAAATGCTACTCCTGGCTTGATTAACCATGTTCCCCAAATTTATTCAGGCCCCTACAAAGGTATAATTCACCCCAAATCAACCAGAAGAAACCTTAAGAGAACAATGCCCCATTTCCCCTAAGTGGGGGTTGGGTAGATTTATGTACAATTTCTTGTGCTACAGATGCTTGTTCTCAATGGAAATTGCTTATAAGTTACAAGATACTGTCTTTCAACCACGATATTTTCATGATGTCTTGTTGAAAATCACTCAACCATATAATCATTTCTAAATCTCTATTTTTACCCTAATATTAGTACCAAACTACACACATGCCTTCAACTTTATAATTTATCCTGAAGTCTTGCATTATAAACTTTTCAGCTTTTTTCTATCTCGAATTTGTTTGTGTTCTTTGAGATTAATTGTGTGATTTCAAGAAGAGTTAAGTCAACTCACTTAATTATATATAACATTCTGTGATTGTAACTCAATTACACTGAATCTATAAGACAATTTACGGGAGAGCTAATAATTAAAAGGTATTGTGTTGTCATTGAAAATACTCAAATCTCTAGAGCTGTCTTCACTTTTTATAGCAAAGAATTTTCAATGTATAGAAATTGTGCATACTTTACTAAAACTGCATATCACACTTTTTCAGTCTTTGAAGACATTATTTTTTCTTTTTAAAATTTTTTATTAATTTTCTACATATGCATTTATATTATTACATATATACAATAATCTACCACAGCAAGAAAAAACATGAAACCATTACTTTTAAATTTTTACTTATTTTATGATAATATACATAAATGAAGTATTTTAAAATTAAGTTCATATCTTATGCTCCTATCAAAGTTCCTTTATAGTGCTGGTTGTTTTTTTGCTAAGCATATTTTTATGAATACATTGGCCTCTGCTTTTTCTATTACATTTTTCTTTCTCTGCAACCTATGGCATTTTGCCTTCAGAAGATCATTGGAAAGTGCAGAAAGCTTGTACCCTTATCATTTTCAAAATTAGATAATGAAATCATTACATATTCACTGCAAAATATGTTTACCAGAGAGATAATGTGCATGTCATTGTTAAGCTTGAATCAATTCTTATTTGCAGAATTTGTCACTGAGAAGTGGGTTTTGAATGTGTATGATTATACTCTGTGTTTATTCCAACAAACATCTCTTTCAACCTTATTTTATTAATACAGTGAATTAATATTTAAGGTTGAATCAAATTTGATCCTAATGGAAAAACTTAGAAGTCTTTTTCCTAAATTATTATCATTTAAGTTGTATTACTAGAAGTAATATCCTTTCCAGTTCATAAGAAATATAGTATAATTTAATTTCCACTTAATAAATTCATCAGTTTTATAATAAATGAACACTGGATTAATAGCTAAAAATCTTTAGGGTTTTTATGTCATCTAATATTCTGAAAGAGTTTGTCAAAGACTGAAAGCCTTCAGCATAGAATGCATTTGGACTTAAAGATAATTTTGCCATAAGTGTTTAACTACGTGGTTAACTTCTTTAGCTGACATTAGTCTACTGAAGGTTTCTATCCCGTTTAAAGTCTTTTGTAACATGTTTTACCCAAGTAAATGTCTATTACAGTTCAAGGGGGAAGTTTATTGGACAAAAGTTGTAAATATTTTCTCCTGCTTTTGTAATATCTTCCATGCTTTTGGTAATGCTTTCCTTTTCATATTATGCATTATGACTTCCTTTGCTTCGGTTTATGCGCACTTTACCAAATCTCACTCCCCATTGGTCAGTGCTGTGGACTTCAGTAGCATCTTCTAGATTGCACCCAACATTCACTCCATAGCTTCACAGTTACCCACTCAGATACTGTAACTGATGGTCCCACAAAACAGCCACCAGTGCCTGTCCAGTATAAACTATTATTCCCTTCCTTAACTTATGCTGTATATCCACCCAAATCCAATGACAAATTCCCTACCCAAGTTTTCAACATATCCTTTGCAATACAACTGTAAGAGGCTCTGGGTTCCAAAATGACAATGTGTGCCATTTCAACAGCGTTTCTATGAGTATCTTATCCTGGTTTCAAGCTTATGAAAAATCCCTACTCAGATTGACAATCTCACAGTTGACTACGCACAAGTTGTTTCCCTGCCACTGAGCTTAAACTCAAGTGGACATTTCCATTGTCCCCACATGCACAATTTGAGTTGTACCAACAGGTACCAGTAAACACACACCTAACCTGACCACTGTCACTGATAATTCATTGGGTTATTATAACTGTACATGTCTTAACAATGTCATTCTACCAACAATCATTCATGAGCACTAATGATTGTTCACAGCCCTTTCTTTATTCTTTTATCAGCTCCAGCCATGCATACTCATAGGTACTATTGAAACACCCAACAGCCTACATAGTTATGTCAAATTTCCTCCTGGCCTAGCCCCAAAGGATGGCTATTGAAATTAAATATCTCATCTTTTTGAGCCAATGGGTCATCATCCATCGTTAGACTTGGGCACACCCCCTTCCTCCACACATACTCTTGGTACTCTGGGCCAATAGACTTAAGGCAACATCATACTCAGTTATCCCTACTCTTTTTGCATCATCTTAACTTAATGAAGCAGGTTTATAAAATCTCACTTGCCTCTTTAATGTGTGGACATCTATGATAGTCTACACAATTCACAATCATCTGTGGAAAAGACAATACAATAAAAATAAAATGCATACACATGGTGATATGTATTATCTGTATATAAGATTGCATTCCCAATTTTAATATCATCTGTTATTCATTTGTTATCTATCATCTACCTATTCAACTATTTTAACTGTCACGTAAGAAAACCTTAAATGAGAATGAAGGAAGAGAAGATATAACAGAGCATCGAAAAAAGTACTTACGTTTCCAATTCTCTCACCTAGAATCAGTCTAGCCAGTAAAAATAACCATATGGGATGGTAAGCAAAGAACATGAATATTTCAGTCAATTCTGAGTATAGAGTTAAATAATACTAAACTTCAAGACTGAACATCAGGATGGGAATATCTAGAAGGAAATGTCTATCAATGTACTCTTATTGTTGTTAGTTGTTCTCTCTCTCTCTCTCTCTCTCTCTCTCTCTCTCTCTCTCTCCTCTCTCTCTCTCTCTCTCTCTCTCTCTGTCTTCCCCCTTCCTCTCTCCTCCCTCCCTCTCTTTGTGTGTGTGCATATCTATGTGTGTGACAAAAACAGAAAAATAACAAAGGAATAAAAATAAGGAAGAGAAGGAAATAAAATAGATAAAGCTGAAAGCAGGGCATCCTTTTGTGTTAAGGAAGAGCAACAGCAAGAGAACAAAAGTGGGATCTGGAAGAACAGAGAGTAAGACAAGAACAATGTCCAATAATATGATAGGACAAAAATGTAACAATGAAAGACAATATTTTGTGTAAATACTACTACTACTACTGCTGCTGCTAATAATAATAATAATAATAATAATAATAATAATAATAATGATGATAATAATAATGATAAAAACCATATATTACAGCTGAAGGGCAAGAATCAAAAATGATGCAGCATTAGTTGAGTGTGCACAAGATCCAGCGACTTTAGATTGTTGATTCTGTCCCCATCACCACACATACACACAAAGTGGCTTGATTTAAAGATGAATTAATCAAAACAAATGCAGCTAGCATCTTTTTTTTCTAAGAGTATGTCTCTGTCCAATTGACAGAAAAAGGAATGTAATAGACTATGGATTCATAACTAAATGCAGCATGTTTCCAAGAGAGGAAGAAGAATCTCCAAAAAAAAGTAGAAATAAAAAAAAAAGAAAACTTGTGAAATCTATTAAAATTTGGAAAATGTTCAAATTGTATGTTGGACTGAGAATAATAAGTCTCAGGGGTCCCGCTCAAACTATGGCACCAGCCAAGGACAATACAGGCCATAAACTTCAAACCCGTACCCAGATCTAGCCAATGGACAAGACATTCCCCACAGTTGAGTGGAGAGTATGGTATGACTTTCTTTTTTTTTAAAAATTAATTTATTCATATTACATCTCAATTGTTAGCCCATCCCATGTATCCTCCCATTCCTCCCTTCCTTCCACTTCCCCCCTACTCCCCTCCCCTCCCCTATGTCTATGTCTGAGGGGGACCTCCTCCCCCTGTATAAGCTCATAGGGTATCAAGTCTTTCCTTGGTGACCTATTATCTTTCCTCTGAGTGCCACCAGGCATCTCCATACAAGGGACATGTTCAAATATGGGGCACCAGAGTTTGTGTGAAAGTTAGATCTCCTTCTCCACTCAACAGTGGAGAATGTCCTGTCCATCGGCTAGTCTGGGTAAGGGTTCGAGGTTTACTGCCTATTTTTTCCTTGGCTGTTGCCATAGTTTGCGGAGGACCCCAGGGCCCAGACTCGCCTGTAGTTTTCCAGGACCAGCTGGATCCTTCTATTTCCTCTTTCTCCCAGGCTTCTCACACCTAAAGTCTCAATAGGGTGTCCTCCCCTCTTACCCACTATCCTGGTAGGGACAGTTTTTCATGGGGATGTACACCTTGGACTAGTGTCTCGATATAAGTGAGTATATACCATTTAGCTCTTTTTGCTTCTGTGTGAACTCACTCATTATGACAATTTCTAGTTCAATCCATTTGTCCACAAATTTTGGAAATTCCTTGTTTTTAATAGCTGAGTAGTATTACATAGTGTAAATGTACCACAGTTTCTTTATCCATTCTTCTATTGAGGGACACGTAGGTTGCTTCCAAGTTCTGGCTATTATGAATAAGGCAACTATGAACATGGTTGAGCATATATTCCTGTTGTGTGGTAGTGCATCCTCTGGGTATATTCCAAGGAGTGGAATAGCTGGGTCTTGAGGAAGCCCTATTCCCATTTTTCTGAGAAAGCACCAGATAGCTTTCCAAAGTGGTTGTACTAGTTTGCCTTCCCGCCAGCAATGCAGGAGTGTTCCTCTTTCTCCACACCCTCGCCAGCATGAGGTGTCAGTTGAGTTATTGATTTTAGCCATTCTGATGGGTATAAGATGGAATCTCAGTGTCGTTTTGATTTGCATTTCCCTGATGATTAAGGAGGTTGAGCATTTGACTTTCACACGTACTCTGGTGCCTCACATTTGACCATGTCCCCTGTAGGGGGAGACATGGTGGCACTCAGAGGAAGGATAGCATGCTATCAAGAAGAGACTTGATACCCTATGAGCATATACAGGGGGAGGAAGTCCCCCTCAGGCACAGTCATAGGGGAGGGGAGTAAGGGGAAAATAGGAGGGAGGGAAGAATGGGAGGATACAAGGGAGGGGATAACCATTGAGATGTAACAATAATAAATTAATAATAAACAAAAAAAGAAATTTTCCTCACATTAAAAAAATAAGTCACTTTTGGTTTTGCTTTGAAAGTTTCTAGACAACAAATTGAAAAATGGACGTTGGTAACCTAGAGGTCACCATGCTTCTTGTGTCATTCCCCTAGGTTGGCCTAACAGTCAGAATGAAGGCATTAGGAAGACTGAAAGTCAGATGTCTCCTGACCTGATTCCTAAGGTTTTTACAAAATGTGAACTCAAGTGATTGTTCATTAATTCTAAAGTCATTGAGAATGTAAATTCATAATGAAAGAGACAGGCCAAAACAGAAGCTGGGGACTGTACAAAATGTCAATAGCTTGGTGATTAAAATATGAAAGGACTTTGGTTTTAAATATAGGTAATGCTTCAGAGGATTGTATTTGTGATTTTGTGGCAGGTGAAGAAGGAAGGTAAACGTAGGTATTTAATAGCTCAACTCCTCCATGTATGTGCTATCATCTTCAGAAGTACTACAAAGAATCAGTCCCTCTGATACGCAACCTTCTTTATAAAGTGTTATTTAGGACTAAATTGGTCTTCCAGAAAGCCTCAAACCTTTTGAGTTGCCTTGATCCTATCAATTACATCAAGTTTGAGATGTGTAGTAATTATATATTTGATATTCATGGCTTGTCTTAGGAATCATTCCAAACATAAGATTAATATAATCTTTGCTTTCTATCTTTGGCTATTCTCCAGATATCAGAAGATTTAATTCATTTAATTAATAGAACAGTTGATATTCATAGGAAGTCTCCTTTTACAGTCAGAATAAATGATCCTTCACGGACAAGTTGGTTCTAGTGAACCTGGCCTCCAATATTAAGTTATACTAAATGTGTCTTAGAAATAAAAGGATTCAAATAAAATATTTGAATCAAGATGATAAACATTACATTTTATATTAACAATACAAAATTTATGACACGAAGTTCTAATTATATAAGTAATAAAGACAGCCTCATGATAAATAATCATGAAGAATTCTACATAGATACTGCTTATGCATGGCTAAACACCTACTCTCACCCATGTAGAGAAAAATACTTTCACAGTTACCTTAACAGAAACTGCCTCTACTTTTGGAAAGCTACATTACGATAAAGTATATTCAGTTTTATTGGATAAATATGTGGCATACAGACATGCTTAAAGAGAAAAATTAAAAGAATCTATATATGTATATGTTAATCAAGTATTATATATATAGAAGTTGTATGTAGTGTTGAGTTTTGATTTTCTTTTTTCCTAATTTTTTATTATAATTTATTCACATTATATCTTGATTGTTATCTCTTTGCTCTTATCCTCCAGTTCCTACCCTCCCTCCCCTTTCTGCCCTATTTCCCTCCTCTAGACCCCTGAGGGGGTGCCTTCCTCCCCCACCATCTGACCTCAGCCTATCAGGTGTCACAGAACAGCCTGCATCCCCTTCCTCTGTGTGCCGGTAAGGCTGTCCAGAAAGGAGCAGTGATCAAATCTCTGGCATAGGAGTTCATGTCAGAGGCAGTATCTGCTCACCTCAACCCCAACATGGAGAGTGAACTGACTATTGGCTACATCTGAACAGGGGTCTAAGTTCTCTGCTTGCAATGTCCTTGGTTGGTGCATCATTTTCTGTTTTCCATCTACTATCCTTTCCCTTAAACATTGATCACTGCATAATATTCCATTTTGTAAATCTACCACAATTCATTAAAATTTCCCTTTTTTGGTACATGTCTACAATGTTAATAGTTTTAAATAATATTATACCATCATTTCAATCTAAGTTTCTTGTCATTAAACACCACCAAACCAAATAACCCAGTTGAGAAATGGGGCTTGGAACTAAATGGACAATTCTCAACAGAGGAATATCAAATGGCTGAGAAACACTAAAGAAATGCTCAACCTCCTTAGTCATCAGGGAAATGCAAATCAAACACAACTCTAAGATTCCATCTTACACCCATCAGAATGGCTAAGATCAAAAATTCAAGCGACACCACATGTTCGTGAGGATGTGGAGAGAGAGGAACACTCCTTCATTGCTGGTGGGAAGGCAAACCAGTACAACCACTTTGGAAATCTATCTGGTGCTATCTCAGAAAAATGGGAATAGGGCTTCCTCAAGACCCAGCTATTCCACTCCTTGGAATATACCCAGAAGATGCTTCAGCACCTAACAAGAAACTTTGCTCAACCATGTTCATATCAGCCTTATTCATAATAGCCAGAACATGGAAATAGTCTAAGTGTCCCTCAGTATAAGAATGGATAAAGAAACTGTGGTACATATACACTATGGAATACTACTCAGCTATTAAAAACAAGGAATTTCCGAAATTTTGGGGCAAATGGATTGAATTAGAAATGATCATAATGAGTGAGTTAACCCAGAAGCAGAAAGAGTCAAATGGTATATACTCACTTATATCTGCATACTAGCCCAAGGGGCATGTCCCATGAAAGTCTTCACAAACCAGGAAACTGGGAAAGAGGGGAGGACATCCTATTGGGACTCTAGATGAGAGAAGCGTGGGAGAATGGCAAAGTTGAAGGATCCATTCATTTCTTCTTCATTCATTTTATTACCATATCATCATAATTCATTGGTCTACAACTGCTAAATTATAACCAAATATTCCATAATAGAATGGTGAGCATTTAATGTAAACTTATTTCATCCATCCATCCATCCATCCATTCATTTATTCAGTACTTTATTTATATGATTGTTGTATGTGTGCATGTGTGAGTGAGTGTGTGTGCATGTGTGTGTGTGTGTATTCTTTGCCTAAATTTGAACCAGGAATGAAACAATCTACTGTTCTCCCTCTATCCCAAACCCAGCTATAAAAACAAAAGCAAAACTAAACAAAATGTGGCTTAAGCATTTGTAGTCATAGTATTTGAGAAGATAAAAATTGTTTCTTCCACCAAGCTATATGGAAGACAGTCCCATGAAGGTTGTCAAAATGTGTATCATATAAGAAATAGATATTATTAATTTGGTATAAGAACAATGTTGTAAAGATAATGTGAGAGATTCTATCACCCTTTCAGTTTATAATTTGTAGCATGCTACAATTGTTTTTGGTTCTTTGGCCCAGGTCATTTTACATCATATCACCCGGTTGCAATTTCATTTTCCTGCTATGTATAGAACCTCAAACACCATATTTATTTCTAATAACAATTGGAGTTTATTTTCAGCAAATTGAAAAAAATACCATGTGATGTCCTTGTAGGATGTAACTTTTTTAAAAATTCCATTTACATTTGCAATGTGGGAAAACAGAAGCCAGATCTCAGCAACATGTTTCCGAGAAGTTTAAATCCTCACACCTACATTTTCCTAACACCCTTTCCCTTATTTTTGGTCATTATATTTGCAGCTATGACTCAGAAATCTGTAGTCTGGAAGGAATAAACATACTGCTAACTTCTTCTTCAATATTTGAGAGCTTTCTAAATGGTATACAAATGATATAAGCAAGAAACTAAGTGCTAATTTTAAAAAAGAAGGAAATAAAAGAAACAAAGTATTAAAAAATCAAAACACATAACAAAAAAAACAAAGGCAGCAATCCTAAACTATTATGAGCAGGATTTCATACTGGGAAAAACCTAAGTAGGAATATGTGCATGCTGTAAATGTGCTTCAACATCTGGGGGGTCCCATAGTTGTATAAAACTTAACATTAACACATACCGGTGGAGATGCATCTCAGGTGGCAGAATGCCTAATTAACTATACAAGGACCTGTATCACGTAAATGGAGCTTGTGCTGCATTCCTATACTCACACCGATGAGGTTCAGAAATTTTTATCAGATGTTCAAGGTCATTCCTGACTACATAGTGTGTTTGAAGCCAATATGGGATGGATGCAACCTTGTCTCAAAAAAACAAAACAAACAAACAAACAAACAAAACAAAACAATAAAAATTACAAGTAACTTCTGACATCAGTTTGAATGGTCTTTTTGTATTCCAAATACTCTCTTCCAAGTCATTTAATTCAATGTTTATATACTCTTCCTACAATATATTGTGATTAAGGTTAAGTAAACACTTGAGGTGCTACCTACGAGAGTTATTTAGGACTCATGATTACATCGAAAAGTTAGAAACTGATACATTATATTCAGATCACTGACAACTGCAGAAGTTTGTAGAACTATATCTGACATTCACCTGTGATAGAATTTGACCTGTAAAATATATTTTGTTACAGAGACATTAGAATATCCTTTATTACACACATGAAGCTTACAAATATTACACTTTACCTATAGTCATTGTAATATGTTATTTTGAGAAATGTGTGAGAGGTTGGTAGTTTTACCCCAGATGTGCTCGTGTATGTGTTAATATGACTACTGTCCTTCCTATATGGACCTCAAAGAGAAAATTTCAAGATTATTTTGTGTAGTTTCCATCCAAATTAAAATTGTCCAAGTAATGTGTAAGAGCCTTTCTTTGACTTACAGCTTCTGTGACTCACTTTGTGTCACCATCCCTTGTCTCTGTTTTTCTGTCTCTTTGTGTCTCTGTCTTTCTGTTTCTCTATGATTCTATCTCTGTCTCTCAAACCCCTTTCTGTCTTTCTGTCACTCTCTGTGTGTCTCTCTCTATCTCTGTCTCTGTCCTCTGTCAGTCTGTCTGCCTGTCTGTCTCTCTTTGTCTCTCTCTGTCTCTGTCTCTGTCTCTGTGTGTCTGTCTCTGTCTCTGTCTCTGTCTCTGTCTCTGTCTCTCTCTCTCTCTCACACACACACACACATACACACACATTCGTGTACTTATCTTTTTCTTGTATTTTAACATTTGTGGTAACAATACTTCACATGCAAAACCCTCAGATAATTTATACAAATATTTATATCCATTAAAATAGTATTTACGAATATGCATGAGATTTTTTTCATTCCTCCGTACATAATCATTGTGTACTTCTGAAAGACTTTAGGCAAGAAAATATTTTTAGGTACTGTCACAGTTTCCTCTGGACTATTAACCAAGGTTAACCTGGACATTCCAGAATTTGATGTGAAACTTTAAAATGATATTTAATATCACTAAAGTCTGACTTGTGGTTATAATGGCAGTTTGTGGAGTGAACGTAAAGATTGATAAGTGTCATATTTCATTTTAAATCACAGGGAAAATGAAATAGCTCCCTGGTGCTTGATTTGTTCCTTGTGACCATAGTAGTGATTGATGCAGATAACTGCATGATCGGTAACACCTGGAATAAGTATCGATTGTCCTGGTAGCTGAAAGAAACAGATGAGTTTTGGCACATCCTTTGACACTTTAGACTTTTGAGAAAGCATTTTTGATGTATTGGAAGGGTTTGATGCTTTTCTCTTTCAGTAGCATAAATGACAATTATTTCCCACTTTTAATTTAAGATTTATTTTGAAAGTTTAATTTGATTAAGAATTCTGAGGCAATATTTGAAAGCAAAAGATGAAATTCGGGAGGGAGGGAGGAATTGAGGGGATACAAGTGATGGGACAACAACTGAGATGTAATCTGAATAAATTAATAAAAGAGGTGAAATTCACTCAAGAAACTTAAAATTAGTCATGATAAACTGTATCCCCTTTGGGAGGAGAAAAATATAGCTATAGCAGAGGAAATTAGTTTACAAGCCCTCCATCAGTAGAGAAATTGTGTGGTCCCATCATTGATCCCCATTTTATATTAAAATGATAATGATCTGATAAGAACACAGGGTACTTAGATTTTTGAACAAAATATTAGTGAGGAATTTGAATCTCATGTACATGAATATGAGTTAAAACAGCAATTAGCAATATTCACAAAACATAGGCTGAGCAAACAGGATAGTGAGAAATGCAAGAAGTTTACACAAGTAGCCTCTCGTGGCCTATGCAAGTTAAATGACAGTGAAACTAATTATAATGGTATACTAGCTACTTATTTGACAATATTATGACATTTGGTGTACACAATTAGGAATCTCTGTAGTCCCCTCAGACTTTTGTGAACTGTTAATATTTGCCATGGTTCTCTTTTACTGTGTTACTTTCTGTTGCTCTTCACTTGAAAGTGTAGAATCATTTTTAGGGGGCTGTATTCTTTTACATATACATTTATATTGTTATACATATATACAATATACTACATACAGCCAGAAGAAACATGAAGCAACAGGGAATTACATAAAAGTAACATTGATAGGGTTTTGGCTATTCGTATTTGACAATATTGAAGATAACATCTTTCCTATCTTGGTGAGTCTAAAATTCTGAATGTAAATCAATATCTATCATATCTCATCATTATTGACTTAAAACATCCATCTAGACCTAAAAGCATCTTAACACCTAAACTAGTATGTTTAATTGTAAAAATAAACTATCTGGTCTTGAACTCCATCAGAGACTTGCAAAGGTATAAAATTAATTACCTGAGTATGCGAAGAGTGCAGGTTAATGCCTTTCCAAATGAGAAGATGGCAGAGTTTGCTACCTGAAGAGTCACCCAAAACTCTCTATTTGGGAGGCATGAACTATTGAGGACTTGCTTATCCTGTCTTGGCAGAGTTTGGCCATTGACTCTGTCTGCACCCAAGCTTGCCCATTTTTAGGCAAAATTCTGTCTGTGGTAGAAAGGAGGACATTTTTTCCCAGTGGCCGTTTTGTCACATTTGAAGCCATCTCTATAAGGAGGTTCTTTGATGGTCATCATCTTATTTGAGGTAGGCTGGGTGTTGCTAGGTCATTTCCTGTTTCACTGTAAATGAATATTTAAAATAACAAAAATATCTTTAAATGCCATATTCTGTATGTCTCTGAGGATTTTGAAAATCTTATCTACTTTACCATATCTTTCCATAGAATCATATCTATCTGTTACAGCTAGGATGTATATTCTCATTATAAAAATAGACTAGTAATTGATATGTCCATGATTTAATCAACTAACAATTAACTTGTAGAATTTACTTATCCTAAACAGCCTGCAGTACACTTTGAAAGTATTAGAAGTAACCCTTTTATTATAATTTAGTTTTATGGGTACAATACTGCATATTAGGGTAAAAATATATATAATATGTATGAAGAATACTCTTAAATTTGAATTCTATGCCAATGTATCTAAAGCATAGAATCTTTACAGAGAAAATTGAAAATTTTAATTCATTTACTCATTGTATCAGCCCCAATGTTCCAAAACAGCAACAACCTGATAAAGAGTCTTGTGTCAAATAAACTAGTAAAAATTTCATTCTCAGTATAAAAGTCTTTTACATTCTAAATAATCCCTCTAAGAACTTGACATTTAACCTCCTATCCATATAAAATTTCATTGCTAAACAATCTGATCTTGATTCTTATTCATATTATTCCATATCAGCCAAACCCACAGGGTCAACTCAGAGTTAAACTTCAAAAACTTTAAATCTAATAAAAAATGATAACTCTGAAATGAACAATGACATTACGTGTAGAAGTTAATGCTCGTAACTCCTTTCAATCAACTTTTCTTATTCCCTGTTTGTCATGTAAATAATTACGTATCTCTTCTTTACCAATTAATAAAATCTTGCAGTTATTAAATCTTTCAGCTTTTATTAAAGAGTTAAGTCTTCAGCATTGCAACCCACTACACAATAGTCTATGCTTGCTCAGAAAATTGGGAATAGTGCTACCTAAAGTCCCAGCTATACCACTTATGAGCATATACCTGAGAGATGTTCCACCATAAAAATGAGGACATTTGCTCAAATATGTTGAAAACAGCTTTATTCATAATAGCCAGAATCTGGAAACAACCTAGCTGTCTCTCGACTGAAGAATGGCTAAAGAAACTGTAGTACATTTACACAATGGAATAATACTCAGCTTTCCAAAACAAGGAAACCTTGAAATTTGCAGGCAAATGGCTAGAACTGGAAATGATGATCCTATCCTGTGTGAGGTAACCCAAACCCAGAAAGACAGGCATGGTCTATACTCACTTATAACTGGATATGAGACCTGCATAGATTCTCTCTGTGAGTCTCCATGCAGTGTGGGTTAGGGACAGATACTGGGACTTGCAGCCAAATTCTGGGGAAAGAGCTGTAAGTTGTATGGAAGAAATCGAGGATGGAAAGATGGGGGTGCGGGGACGAGGAATGTCAGGAGCTCCATATGGAGACTATCAAAGATACTGTTACACCAACCAAGGACAGTGCAAATAGAGGATCTGGAGACCCTGTTTGGGTGAAGCCAATGAAGCTCATTTTCCACATGGGGAAGAGGAGCCAGGTACTGCCTGTGACATGGACTCTGGTGCCTGAGATTTGATTACTCCCCTTTGGCAGAGAGAATATGTGGAAACACAGAGGAGGAGGATGTAGACTTCTGAATGAGACCTGATAGGCTGGAGTCAGACAGTGGGGGAGGAGAACCCCACCCATCAGAGGAATAGGGGAGGGGAGTAGATATGAGGAATGGTGGGGGTGAGAACAGGAAGATAAGAACAATAGGATTACAATAGGAATGTAATATGAATTAATAATAATAATAATAATAATAATAATAATAATAATAATAATAATGAAAAAGAAACTGCCTTAAAACAAAGACAGCATTAATGTGCTATCTACAAATTGATAAGTATAAAAATTTAATGCATGAAATGCTCCATTAAATAATTATGCCCAGCATAATGATTAGTTTCATTATATCATCTCACTAAAACAATACTTGAGAAAGAAGTACGTTTTTAGGTGAATTTATCCAAATTTATTTCTCACTAAAGACAGTAGGGTAGAATTCCAAAAGTGTAATAATGAATGTAAAAAAATCATACAACACTAATATCTTAAATTTCTGTGTATGGGCCCATGGAATGTCTTAGAATATAAAGTCACGTGATGACAGGATCAGTGCTCTGAGTTCTGTCCTAGGACAATTAAGGTAGAAAGAGAGAACCCCACCACATAGGCACTCTAAATATATAATGTAAAAGCTTTCTGCATAAAAGATAATATTTAAATATTCTCATGTCTACTGTTATTTATTTTTGTAACTGGAGACACAAAAGATTTTTAAAAGAAATGAGAATTTTCATTTATGAACATAAAACAGTTGAAAGGACAGTGAACACAGAAACAAAATTCTTCAGAATTATTTGTAGGCAGCTCATAAATATGAAATTCTCTTCCCTGGCATCCCTCCCTCTCATTTTTAATCCAAAAAGGGCACAGACTACTGCTAAAACAAATGAGTTGTGAAATGAAGAATTGGAGTTAAGGATTCTCCAACATTAACGGGTTTTGCTTTTTAATAATGGTTTAAAAAATGCTTCATTAATCTAGCCATATCATTGAATGAATTAATCAAAGTAAATTAATTTTTCACAAATATTAAACGTGATTTTTAGGAATCTCAGCTTTGTCAATGTTAATTCTTCAGGATAGAGCTTTGAAAACCATCTTTCCTTGCTATGTAGCCAAAATGGCCATGAATTTTATCCTTTTGGTGCTATGGGCAATGCTAGATGTATGCAGGTTTATCAAAAGTAGAGATCAAACTCAGAAACTAGGGAGTGCTGCGTAAGCATTCCACCAAATGAGCTACATCCCAACTTTTTGCCTATTTCTAAAAGAGTACAATTTATATAAATAAAATTACCTTGAAGTCTCTCTTCATTATTATAGTAATTACCACAAATTTTACAATGAGAAATTTTGTGATATTTTAATTTCTATTGTTAATAATATCCCATTGTATGACTGATACAAACAAATTATAATAGCTAAAAAGCATTGATTGCAGTTGACAGGATGATAATAGAGTACAGATAAAGGGGGGGTGGAAAGATGGTTCAGTGGTCAGGAGTGCTTGATACACTTTCAGAGGATCTGAGTTCAATTCTCAGCAATCATGCCAAATGCCTCACAACCAACTGTTACTTCAGCCTTAGGGAATGCAATATATATATATATATATATATATATATATATATATATATATGTATATATATATATGTATATATATACATATATATATATATATATATATATATATATATATTCCTCATAGGCACTAATACATGCATGTATGTTAGCAGAGAGAAGAAGAGAAGACAGAGAAGGACCTTTGAAAATACATACATTGAGATGTAATATGAATAAATTAATAAAATTAAATTTAAAATAGATGTATATACATTAGTGTAGCTCTCAACCTTCTTCAAAAAAAGCTTCTTAGATCACAACACAACTGGCACCTTGTTAGAGGGAGCAAAGTACCATTCTCATCTAAGAATCCAGCATGTAGACCAGCAAGAACGGTCAACATGAGGAAAACGACTAATCCCTCAAAGCCAATAGTTCTCTGGGGAATTTCTAAATGCACTAAACTTGCTTTTTTTTGGATTCTGTAGTTTTGCTTCTAGCTGAGTATTCTTCCTGAGTGGGGTATGTCAACACAGGGTGTATTTTCTGTGCTTAAAGTCTACTCTAAAAGGTCTCAGGACTGTACTCGGGTCCTTAACACCTACTGTAGTCATTCTGGAGCATCTACCGCAGTTGCTAACGAGCTAATAAAGACTTTCAGTTGTCCCGAACCTGTGTCTCGGTGGTCTTCTCTGGCAGATATCTCTTAACAACATAACTTCAAGGAAATGGAGTTTGCCAAAAAATGGAGTTGTGTGTGTGTGTGAATTCATGGAGATTGTGACACTATACACAAAGCTAACACAAGCTTAAGTCAGCAAAATCCCAGCATGGAAGAAGGGAAGGGAACATGAAGGAATGAAGTCCCATCCCTAGCTGAAGAGCTATAGGCCACAAATTGCTGCTGAAAAGGGCAAATAAGTTCCCTGTAACGGCTATGCATGGTGGTGTACGCCTTTAATCCCAGCACTCAGGAGGCAGAGTCAGTTGGACCGCTGCAGGGTCGAGGCCAGCCTGGTCTACAAAGTGAGCCTAGGACAGTCAAGGCTACACAGAGAAACCGTGTCTTGAAAAACCAAAGAAACAAAAACCAAAAATCAAAAAAGTTCCCTGAAATGGAGATGGAATGACGCCCCACATATCTACAATACTCTACAACAGGCCTTGTGCCAAGCACATCAGATCAAATTCTCAAAGCATAAATAAAATAGTGTCTTTAAAAGCACTGCTCTAAGCCCCGTAAACTCTGCCTTCTATGCTAACTTCAAATTTATATAAACATAGAAGCAAAGTAGATGACTGATAGATAGACAGACAGATAGATATATTGATGATAGAAAAACAGACAGACAGATATGTGGACAGAAAGAAAGGACACTGTACTAAAGCTTTATAAAAACATGTAAAATGAATTAAATGGCTTTGTCTCATTATGACTATGTGTAGTTTAATTTTTAAGAATAATACTGAGAGGTAGTTCCAAAAATTAATTTGATTATAAATCCCAAGATATCAGAAAGTCTTATCATTGATTTTTGTATACAAATAAATTAAAATGGCATTTGATCACCTATTAGATCTCTAAATCCACAGGTAAGAATGAGGTGGAGATTTGTTTCTATAGTTACATTGTTTCAGATATTATATAAGGTTTTTACTTATCTAGCAGCCTATGCTTGTATAAGTATTTGCTTTAAAAAAGCAGGGGTTCACTTTGTGTTTATAATAATCTAAATATTCTGAAAAACTATATGTCAGTCTTAAGTTTTCACACAAAACTATAGTATAAAAATGAAGTTTTTAAATTTTCTTATCATAAATTTAAAACAGCTACTTCATTCTATGACCAGACTGAAAAAAAAACCTGAGGATTGAATTAGAAGTTTTAGGTGTTGTTTTTTTTTTCCAAAGTGTCTTTTAAATATTATCAAATTATGCTTTTTACTACAGGCTTTAAAATGTAACATTATATAACTTCTGATTGTGTCATGGTTCTTCTTGCTATAGGTAGTTTATTGGATATATGTGTGGTGATATAAATGTATATGTAAATATACAATAAAATAAAATTTATATAAGCTAAAATTAAGTTATAATGTAATGATAAAGAATTAATGTTATGATTTTGGTAAAATTGCTCTATTTTAGTGCTATTGTGTATGCCTTTGTTTTCAGAAATGAGCCTGAAACAATACATACTATGAAATATATATTTGTTAGTATTACTTCATTCTAATAAGTTCATGGGTAAATAATTAGCATGCCTATAATATAATTTAATAACAAATTCAGTGGTTTCTTTTGTATATGAACCTATGCAAATTATGTGCGGTTACTTCAGCCCTGCAACACGGTATGATGCCTTAGCTCTTTTTCAAAAATTTCAAAACCAGTACCATGTAGGAGATTTACACCTTCCTAGGTTGCCTCCATACTTGAGATGCAATCTTGACTACACCCCCCACACACACACACACGCACACACACACACACACAGCTCCATGACTTCTGTGTGCAGTTAATGAGGACACGCTTCGCAGAAGGTTTCACTTCAATGATGCTGGACTCTTATTAATTATAGCTGATTTCTCAGTGCCAGCTTAACCAGCGTTTATTGCCCCAGTAAAGCAAAAGTTTTGCTGTAATCGTGCTTGTTAACTACAGTTGATTCTTCAACCTCAGCTGACCACAAACCAGCGATTCCTAATTAACACTGCCATGTGAATGCCTACAATAGAGTCTCTGAGACTTTCAAACTCCATTCTGATACTTTACAAGTCGTGCGTCCGGGCGCTGCATTGTTCTCAGCATAGTTTCCCAAGTTGCCACAGAGCACTGCCATATGCTCTGATCATTCAACCGAACTGCTTGGCCAGCCTTAAGTCGCAAATGCTTTCATAATCCTTCCAGAGCAACACAGATACGCCTGTCTCAACAATACCATCTTCTGTTCCAGTTTAGGTTGCTCTGATAAAAAATCACAGGAGAAAGCAAACTGAGGAGAACAGGGCTTATGCCATCTCACACTTCACAGTCCATCACGAGGTGAAGCTGGGGCACGAACTTGAGCATGGGAGGGACTTGAAGCAGAATTTATGGAGGATTTGCCTTTACGCATGGCTTATTTAGCCTGTTTTACTATACAACCCAGAACCACCTGCCCTCAGATGGCCTACAGTAGGCTGGACTCTCATGCACCCATCATTAACCAAGGTAATGCCCCACAGACATTCTGTCAGGCCCATATGATGGGTGCAATTTCTCTTGAGGTCCCCTCTTCCTAGGTGACTCTAACGTGTCAAGCTGGTTAAAACTAGCCAGCACAGTCTGTGTAACTCCTGCTAGAAGTGAGCTTTGCATTGCTTAAAATGCGGATCACAGCTCAATGAAATCTTATGTAAGCCTAGAAATGTGATTCAGTGCGAACAGAATTTGAACAGAACATGTTAGATTAACTGAATGATGTCATCATTGTCTAGAGCTGAATTTTACACAGTAAATTATGTGGATATATGTGTAATATGTCATATTAATAGAGTCTATATATTGAGTAAACAACTACCTGTGAGAGCCAATGTCATCTAACTGTGATACAGATTCTGCATAGATTAATTTCTATATAATCACTATGTGCTCTTATATAAATAAAATGCAAAATGCTGCATGGCTATTTCCACCAACTTTTCCTTTTTTATATTTCTGTATGAATGCCACCCATTCTTTCACCTCCTTGGATCTTTCATAATAATGTCTTCCACTATCCTCTAGCCTCAGACTTCTTTCACTGTTGATCAAAAACTCTGCCAGGAAAAAAATTGTATTTGATGCGTGCCCTCACTTCATTTACATCTTCTATACTAAATGCCACTTGCTAAGAAAACAGCTCCTTTTCATCTTATGCAAAGTAACTTCACATTTAACCTTTCCCGGAGCAGTTAATGTGGTAATTCTGGCCATTTTAAATACAAAAAAGAAGTCAAATTTTAAAAGGTGTATAAATATGATTTAATATCATATCATTTTATATTTGAAAAAAAAAAGAAAATTTATCCATGTGTGGCAGAGAAGAGGAGCATTGTTGCCAGGATTTAGGAGAAAGGGAAAAGGGAGTTTTTAATAGGTGTAATATTTCTGCTTGCAAGATAAGCCCAGGGTACTGTCTGTATAACACTGTTTTACAGTTAACAATAAGTTGTACATTTAAAACTTTGTTTAAAAGACATATCTCAAAAACGGTATGAATTTTAAAGGAGAGCAAAGAGAGGTATATGAGAGGGTTTGAAGAAAGAAAAAGATAAGGAAATATGTGATTTTATTGTAATTTCAAAAATAAAAGAGCAAAAATTTCTCACCAATACAAAGGAGGGCAACAAGAGGAAAATTCTGCCCATTGTCTAGATTTGGGTAGGGGTTTAAGGTTTACCGCCTGTATTGTCCTTGGCTGGTGCCTTAGTTTGAGCGGGACCCCTGAGCCCAAATCTGCCTATCATAATGTTCTACTTGTGGGTTTCTAGGACCCTCTGGATCCTTCTACTTTGCTATTCTCCTATGCTTCTCTCATCTAGAGTCCCAATAGGATGTCCTCCCCTCTGTCCCAGTTTCCTGGTTAGTGAAGGCTTTCATGGGACATGCCCCTTGGGCTAGTATGCAGATATAAGTGAGTATATACCATTTGAGTCTTTCTGCTTCTGTCCCCTGAATGGGGAGACCTGGTGGCACTCAGAGGAAGGACAGCAGGTTACCAAGAAGAGACTTGATACCCTATGAGCATATACAGGGGGAGGTAATCCCCCTCAGGAACAGTCATAGGGGAGGGGAATAAGGGGAAAAGGGAAGGAAGGGAAGAATGGGAGGATACAAGGGATGGGATAACCATTGAGATGTAGCAAGAATAAATCAATAAAAATACTATTTTAAAAAAAGAGGAAAATTCTACATGAGGTAGATATGTATATGCTCTAAGTAAATGATGGTATCATACTTACCTGAGTGTTTCAAGCTCATCAAACCATATACACTAATTGTATATAGTGTTTCATTACACTTATCTATATATTTAATTTTTATTGTGCTTATACGTGTAGATGCAAATGTGCAACTGCACACACACGGCAAAGAATAAAACTACTAGTAAGGATTTAATATCTATTTCTAAATGTTTAGTGCTCTAGAGGCAATGAGACCTGGGAGAATGGTTTTGATAAATGAGGCCAACTAGAATCTCAGGCAATAGCTAAAACATCATACAATTTATACTCTGAAGGTTAAGAGGAGCCACAGGAGTTAATATGCAATCACAAGGTCAAACTGCACATAGCAGACATGTTGTACATGACAAAACCACATTATTCCATAGAGGCACATAAACAGAAAGCAGTAGCCACTTGATATGAACAACCTGAAGCAAACTCACTCCTGTTGCAACAGCTGGGAAAAACACAAAAACACATTCCAATGAAAAAACATCTGTGTTTTTAAGAAACTGGGTCACAAGGCTCTTTTCTTGTTTTCTCTCAAGAGTTCAGAATCCTCACACTACTCTGCTCTTGGACTATGTCTTGACACTAGAAAAGGGAATCTAATAGAGATTCATTGAATCTATATTGTGCTATATCAAATGTTTAAAATTATTCTTATCTTGAGAGAGCATAGCTTTAATGTCATGTTAAAAAAGATGAAAATATTCACCCACGGATATAGTAAATAACATAAAGTATATAATCTTAGGCCCTCTAATGTCTCATATTGTGGTGGTGAACAACACAGCCAAAAGAGTAACAATCTGTGGAGGCAAGAAGACTGTTCTGTTCAACTTGACTCCGTAGCTGGTATTGGCTCAAGCTCTGGTGGTCTGACCTGAGGAGTTTATTCTAGGCATATTGAAGCATAGAGCAGTAGGTGAGAAATTTTTCTGGTAGAAAATAACACAATCCCTTATACACACAACAAAACTTAGGACCTCACTACAGAAGAACTCAAACCTCCAACATCTTCCATAAAGATAGGTTCTATATATTGACTGAGAAAGGCAAGTCCAAGAAAATGGTCTGGAAAGGAGGCAGTGTGGTCCCAAAGGTAGAGTCTACTAATACCATTGGCTCTCAGCTTTCCGGGTGGAAATCAGGAGATGCATTTCTCCCCCTAAAGAGATAACATTGTGGATTTTAACATTCCAATTTTCCTCATGCTTCCCTGGGACAACATGGACCTTTGTGCCTACTGCATCATGCTATTTCACAAGTCACTTTGCAGTTCACTTTTGTTAGTGATTAGCAAAAACTCGTATTTAATGACCTTAAATTACATCTATATGTATTCCTGTGTCCAGGCGAACAGACTTGAACGTACACTTATTTTTGTTTCCAGACCATTTTGAATAAGTTAGTGATTTTAATACTTTGCAACAATAAATGCAATAAGGGGGATTTTGTCAAGTTGCTCCCAGATGGTTATAATATTACGATCTATACTTTCTGCTTTTTTCTCCCATTCTTTCTAAAGAGCTGGCTACATTTAAGTGGCTTTATGTTTTGGTTTCCATAAGCAGTGGTATGCAAATCTAATTAAGAAAAACAAGTGCACAAACCTCACGAGTCTCCACTGAACAGCCATGAGGCTGAAAAAGTAGATAACAAAGAGTACAAAGCACACAGGCATCATAACACAATCGTATTAACCACATGTTTTCAGTAAGTGACCTGAAAAACTTGTGTTGTCTCATAGTCTATCCTCTAAAGGAAGAATGCTGAAACATAAAGGATTTTTATTCACAAAATTATTATCAGAATGTATTATTTATATGTAAATAAACAATAAAGGATTGTGTAAAGGGAATATAAGTCATTGGACTTAATCCCACTCTCCTTTTATGCTAGCCATTTGTCTTGTAACCTTCTCACTAATAAGAGCTCTGAAGAACATTGAACCCACGGAAAGCTATCACCAAAATGTTCACACATGACATTTCCTTTGGAGTTCTGGTTAACAAAAATGTATGGCAGAAAGTTATTTTTCAGGGGTCAGAGACATGGTTCAGTGATTTAGACCTCATATTTGTCAGGCAGAGAACCTGAGTTCCATTCCCAGCACTCAGGACAGGTGACTCAGTATAGTTTACAAGGGTTCTGAGTTTGGTTCCCAGCACCCTTGTCAGATACAACTGTCTGCAGCTCCAGCTCCAGGGAATTCAATATGTTATCATGGACTCTCTAGGCACATTACTCATATATGTAAAACAAAAGAGACATCCATAATCATTTTTCTTTTTCTTTTTATAAAGGTATTGGTGTTAAATATGAAAAAAATGCATAAACAGAAAATTTTAGTTTTCATTGCAAGGCAATTCATAAATATCAAAAATATGATTTATGATATAATTTCATTTTGTTTTAAAGTTAATCATAACATTTAACTAGCAGGCTAGGTTTTGAAGTAGTTTTCTAGTTATCAATGGAAATGTCTTTTTTAAACTATTGATCTAGTCAGCTACATTTTAGTTACTTAAAGTTTTTTTTTTCCTAGTTAAGTCTTTGGCAATTTCATACATGTACTTGATTGTTTCTCTCTCACTGTTCTGCCTTATCTCACCCTTACTCCTATTAAGCTTCCCCTGTTTCCTCTCCCTAGACTTGTGACATTTGGTTTTATTGTAAGAATGAGTTGGGTTAAGTAGGATTTCTTTATGGCCTTTGGCCTGGGAGCCTCCACTGGAGTCTGGTGGCGTCAAAACTGAGCTAATGTTTCAAAAACAAGACCTGGAGAACAATTCTTAGGAGAGTCAAAGCTTGCTTACTGTGTTAGCTGAAAGCAGACAATACTATTTTCGAGTACATGTAGCTGAAATGTGCAAAATGTTCTTGGAGTGGTGTTCATAAAACTAAAAGAAAATCACAGGTAGATTGTCACTTAACTTTCTGCATTCAAGTTTGGAAATTATAAAAACTAATAATAAATATGTGCTTCTAGCTTTTTTTTCTTCTTTTACTAACTAGAGAGTATCTGATTTGTCCTATTCCTGTTTTCTGCCCAGTAACAATATAACTCAATCTCTTCACTGGAAACAGTAGAAGAGAGGAAATATGGTATGAACTGATTAACTAGAGTAGAAAATACAGCACCTAAGGTTTTAGTTTAAAACTCTAAAAAACAATACAGATTAGTTTCATATGTCTACCTGCCTTTCCATCCTTTTACCCATTTATCTGCATCTATTTATAGCTGTAGATATCTGTATTTTTCAACAGCACAGTCTAGGTGATTCTGTGATCTGAACAGCTGACAGAAAGGTCTCAACTAAAGGGGCACAGCAGAGCCCCTTTTAAATTTTTCTCATAGGTTTAGACTCTGGAAGAGCAGTTATATAAGCTGACGAAATATGGGCAATGGGTGAATGCTTACATGACTCAAAATGTTTGTTGGGATAATTCTTTACATAAGTTGTAAAATCAAATAAAATTAAAACAGGTTGTTTGAATGTTTATATTCTCCGATCATGATATAAATTGATGTTCACAAAATATAGTCCAGTTCCTCAATCTTACAATTATACACACACACACACACACACACACACACACACACACACACACACACACACACACACAAAGCAGAAGGGAGGAATGAAAGGAAAGAGAAAGGAAAATGATGTCTTTGTTAAACATATTTCTAATTATTAAAAACAAATCAGAAATACCTATCCATAATCACTCTCCATGTTAAAATTTCTTCCGTAATGAAAGGAAGACATTTAAAAAATTACATTCTGCAGCAACACATATAATTACATAAACATTATATATTTGTCACTAAATAACTTGAACAATTGTGTTACATATAAAATACCAAGGAATATATTCATATTATCAGTTTTTAAAATTAGGATAAAAATATGTATATATAATAATGCCATAATATATTGTGTTTAGAGGATATATAGCTGTTATTTATATATGTATGTACTTATACAGCAAGAAGGATATATAAGAGAATATTAAGTGTTTGGGCATATGATAGGTTTAAACACATTTTATCTATATATGTGATTCTTTTACTTGCACCTTTTAATTGTAGCAATGTTTTCGTATGTTTTTTAAAGATAATAAATTTTTTAAATGACTAGTTAAAATTATAATTTTATGGCTTACCCAGCTATTCCAAATTATGAACTTTAACCCTCTTTTACTATTGATAATAGCATATAGTACTGTATGTTTTGTAGAAAGAAAATAGTGACACCAATTTTAGCCAGTTTTTTTTCCCTTGGAATTTCCGTTAACCAATGTTTTACCTTTTGAGTAAATGATTCTAATACTGATTGTGATCTGTAACTATCTTTTTATTGACGGATGCTTACTGGTGTGTACAGTGGACCAACAATCTAGAAAATAATTTTTTTATGTCTAATAATAGATCCAAGGGCTGGCAGGTTTCTTTTTGGTTTAATCTGGCAACATTCACAGATTAAAGATTAAATTTCTTGGTCTTGGAATATTATTTAATGAGTAGAGCTTTCTGTACAAGTATGAGGATCATAGTTCAAAACATCTGCCTCCCCATAAAATGCAGGAGGTCGTGATGCTTTGTCTTTCATCCTGATGTTTGGAACACAGAGGCAGGGTATCCCAGGGCAAACAGGATGTTTGCCTGCTGAATGAACTTGCATTGTGTTCAGCAAAAGACCCCTAATTAAGGTAAGAGAGAAGCCAACTTCCAGTATTCTCATACATGCATGAAGATTTACATGAGCTCATGCCCCTTAACACAAGTAAACACATGTACCCACACAATACATATGTACTATAATAAAATAAAGAGTAAATTCTAATTTTCAGAAGAAATTGTGATATTTCTATCTACAAAATAGAACTGAGGAAGAATTACCATGTCAGGTAATAAGCAAACCAGTCTCAGATTATCCAAAGTACTCACAAGCACAAGTCACTACTTTTAAATTAATACAATTATATGATTTTTGAGGTGAAAATTTATCTCTCCTTGAGTAAAATTTAATCAGGTTCTTTGATGTCTTTTTATATTTTTGGTTGTGAGCCTAGCCTTTAATGGCTGAGCCATCTCTCCGGCCCTTTAATTCTTTTTATAAATTAGTTTCTATCTTATCTTTTAATAATTGCCAAGAATTTCAGAAACAGTGACTTGGCTTCTTTTCTCCCCAGTATTTGGAGAACTAAGCAAACACCAAAAGAGTTACTGGAAGGACAACACCACATCCTTAAGAAGACAACTTCAACTTTACTGCCTAGGAATATAATGTTCTACGCAGATATGTACATACACACACACACACACACACACACACACACACACACACACATATATATATATATATATATATTACTGTGTTCCAGCAGGCACATACAAAAAGGACTTCTACTTCCCAGTGTCTGTGAGAGGAAAGAAGCCAGACTTCAGGAATTAACAATTAATAATTTTAGATGGCCTAGACACATTAACTACCTTCCAATTCCACTTGATATAAATTGTCAGCTCCCTAACCCTGACTCCATTAAAAGTTTCTTCATTCTATGACCTATTTTTCACATTCCCCTTTTAAATTATACAGCTGAATCTTCAGAGATTCGACAAAAATTCCCTTTGACAATGAGGTCTCTCCACTACTGCTGTGATTATTCCTCAGTGTCTCCCATGCTTCAGTATTTTTTTTTGCCAGCTTCGTTTGCCTTCAACAGATGCCACATGTGATAACTTAGTCCCTCTTAAACTCGCATCTATGAAATACACAAAAAATCCACACACTGTTCAAGAAGGAATGTAAGGAAACTGCACGGTGTGCCTGGGAGCACATAATTATGGTGAAGTTGTGCTTTCTTGATACCCAGAGTTATGACTTGTGAGTATGTCACTAGAAATTATTTACAGCTTTGTTCGATATGCAAAATTACAACAGAGGTTGCACAGGTTTAACAGTCTTTCAACACAGTATACACTAAAGAATTTATATTCTGGGTATTAACTGCAATCCTTTTCATCCTATTAGAAACAAATATTTTGTCATCTTTTTTTTTAAAGTCTTACCTTACTTTCATTTTGTACTGTACTAAAAACTACAACAGCTATTTAGATGTTGACAGACTATATCTCTTAAATAGCTTAAGCAGTGCTTTCTTCTTACCTTCTTGTGACAAAAGGTTCTGACTTTTAAAAAATTGCTCTGGCGTTATAATTATACATACATATGAAATTCATGTGCCTTTGTATATGGCATCAAAAAATGAAATTACAACATCTTTTAGAAAAAAATATAATAGATGCTTTGAAGATGATTTAGTAGTGCTGGAATTCCAAAGAAACAGTATCTCATTAAACTCAGTAAAAAATCAGGGTTATTATACATGGAGATGCCACTAATAAAGGATCTTCATACATGATCCACACATACCCCCACTCTCCATCAGCAGGTATCTCTATTAGCTCTAGGCAGTGCATTATTAAAATTGTATCCCAACCGAACAGTCAACTAACTTTCAATATCTGTTTTTATATGGTAATAAAACTCTACTGCCTGGAAATAACAATGTCATAAAGAACTTTTCTATAAATTTACAAACTGGGAAAATCTTAATAACTCATGGAAGTAATCAGATTTTTATCTGAGTCTAAAGTGAGTTGAAATGGTAATTTCAGTGAGCTACAATTTTCCCTATGTGTATATGTTATTGCTGTAGTGAGAACTAATTAAACACATAGCAGACCACATTGCTTATCAAGGATAAATTTAGGCTACCCCTAGAGTGAGCAAAAATAATGCATTCTAAAAGGACACCTTATCCTTCACAAAAATATGCATAAATAAAGTCCAAAGTAGGAAGCTAAGGATTTATGGTGTGTTTGTTAACTGATTTCCACAGGAAGATGTCTTTACCTGTGTGTCCCAAAGATTTTCATACTCCTTGGCAAGGGACCACAGTGGAACTTGATAAATGGAGCGAGGGAAGATTTCTTCACTCCCTGGAAACTGGAGAAAGTTTTCTCCAATACACAACATTTTGAAAGTAAGAATCTTTAAACCAATGCCCTAAAATTCAATGTTTTTGTCTTTGTGGATGTACTTTTTAAGGTTTTTGCACTAGAGAAAATATGCAAGTTGGAGGATCATTTTTTCATATGTGTTATAGAATCTACGCATTAACTTGTTAGACTTGAATTAATAAATTAAAAAAAATTTGGAATCCCTTATATCTTGCCATTCTGATAGAATGTACTTTGATTTAATCATATAATTATGATGCACTATTTGTCTAACCTTAATTTTTAATCACATATTTTTTTCTGGAAAACTTGTCATTTCTCATGTAAAATATTATATACATCTATATCCAAATATTTAATTTTTAAAACAAATCAGCACATTATTACATAGATAGCTACCAAATAAGTTTAAGTGTGTGGTGTTGTGAAGCATATCCTGAACTTTTAAGAACTGAAATTCACTGCTATTGTAGCTGGGTCATAGAACTGATGAAACCACCATGGAAATGGAGCTAGAAAAAAAATGATCTGAAAATTACAAGAGAGCCTGCTATGCCAAGAAGAGCATACTTTATCATTGGAGTTGCCTTTTCAAGGAAGTATAAAGATAATTCTGCAATAGTTTACACATTGGAACTAAGGATCTCTAAGTGCTATTCAATCCCTAATTAACTGAGACCAGCAGTATCTCTGTGAGAAAGAAAAGAATAATAGGTACCACTTACAGCATCCAAGTTCACTGTTAAGTAACCATTGTTGTAATGTTCACTGGGGTAGTTTCCCTTGTTTCACTCTGCTCTTGCTTAGGTGATAAGTAATCATTGAAATAAAATGTAGCATTATTTAATTATCACTAAGTAATAAAAATGTAACTGAAGAATTTAGGAGGATCGCTTGTGTGCTTTTATATTTGTTTTTGATTTTCTAATTTTGCTGATTTCTGTTTTGCTGCCCAGAGGTTTTCTCTGTAAAGATGTGTGTTCAACATTTTTATCAAAAGAGGTATCTGGGTGGAGATTAAATTGCCTTCTTGGATGACCTCCTATTAAAATACATGATGCTAACGATTGTCTCTTTGTGCTTGCTTATAATAATTATTTTTTTATTCTTTTATTATTTTCTTCCCATACCTCTTTCCTCCTATTTCCTCTCTCCTTCATCCCAGAGAAGGGGAGGCCCCCAATTGGTATCAATCTACCCCGGCATGTCAAGTAAGACTAAATACATCCTCTCCCACCTGGGAGTGACATGGCAGCCTTGCTGTGGAAAAGTAACAGGATGCCCACTCTCTCCATATCTATTCAACATGGTACTTGAAGTTCTAGCTAGAGCAATAAGACAACTAAAGGAGATCAAGGGGATACAGATTGGGAAAGAGAAAATAGAAGTATTGCTATTTGCAGGTGATAAATAGTTTATATAATTGACTCCCAAAATTCTACCCAGCAACTCCTGCAGCTGAGAAACACCTACAGCAAAGTGACAGGATACAAATTAAACAACAACAACAAAAAAAAAATTGGTAGCCCTCCTGTATATAAAAGACAAATGGGCTGAGAGAGAAATTAGGGAAACAACATCCTTTTAAAATAGCCACAAATAATGCATCTATAATGTACCTAACATGTGTACTTTCTGTCATCTCATACCCAATATTAGGATGTGAGGTAATTAGTGGGATCATTAATAAGAGTCTCTTTTTCCAAGCATTAATATTATGCAATGTTTTCCCTTTGACTGGTGCATAACCGCTGTAATAATCACGCCATCTCACAGAAAGGAACACAACAGGGCAAAGACAGAAGGACTGAGTGCATGTTAGAGTTGAGCTCAGATATAGAATGTTCACTTCACAAACTAAAATGATTAGGTTTGCAGAGTGTATTGTGTCTCTGTTGGTCAGAGAATGCACTCTAGATTAGGGTAGACTGCTGTGAGAAAATTACATAATTACTATGTCCCCACAGACTTTACCAACTAAGCTGCTACTTTGTAGACATCTCCAAATGGTACGCATGCATAATTTTGATATTCTCAGCATCTTTAAAATATTTTTTTGCTAATTGTTAAAAGATAAATTTGTTTATGATAAACTGTTTCCCTCTGTGAGACCTTCCATAGTACTTTCATAGTATTTCCTGGCTAACCATTTAATATTGATTAATGTTGGCTTGCTTTTAACTAACTATTTTTATTTTGGGTTCCTTCAATCTGTTTCTCGCTACTACACCACATCCTTTCCAACATCCCAACATAAGATGGAGAGAAAGAAAGTTAGTGTGGAGAGGCGGCTTAGTTTTCCAGAACTATAGAATTCAGTGACACTTCCGTTTTCCCTGCCTCGTTAGTCTTTCTTCCAATCTTTTAAAAATTGGAATACAAAAGAAAACAAAGCAAAACCAGAAAATCCTCTCTGGCTTCAAGGCAGGAAAGAACCGTGCAACTGAAGCTGCCATTTTGCTAACATCTTGAAACAGTGTATTACTTTTAAAACCAGTAGATTCCCCTACATTAGAAGTTAAATTACCCATTATCCCCAAACCATGTTTGGGTGCTAATTGGTCGTACTTTTAACCAATTATTTTTATTTTGAGTTCCTTAAATCTCTTTCTCTCTACTATATCCCAATACCTTCCAACACACCAACATCAGGTAGGGGAGAAAGAAAGTTTTTGGGGAGGGGGGGTCATGCTTTTCCTTAGCTGCTTCCTTCTGTTTAGAATCCTTGGGTTCTTTGGGGCAAGCCCAATCCTTGTTTCAGGATGACTCCAACTAATGGTGCTATTTGCTTCCCAAGTGCTTGCATCTCTACCCATAACTGCCTTGTTGGATTGACAACTCTGAAATCTTTTCCAGAACTATAGAATTTAATGACACTTCTAGTATGTTGGTAAAATTGATCGTAAACTGGATTGCATTTTGGTTATTTTACCTTCAAATCATTCTCCTACTGGTCTCATTATGCAAAGGGAATATAATATTATGAAGTGGAGTTTCTTAGAAATTAAATAAAGTGAAAAACTAAATACATAAATAAAATTTTTTCTGAATTAATTATAAAAGATAGAATAAGACTGTATCAATTGTCAGGAACATACCCAGCTGAAATTGTAGTGCCTTTTACTAATGCTGAGATTATGTCAATTTGGGTAATCAGTGAATATTGTCAAAGAGCGTGTATTAACTACTAGGAGAAATTAATAACAAATCCCAAAAAAGTAAATGTATAAAGTTTATAAAAAAGAAGGAACTGGATTCATCCACATGTTATAAAGGCAACACCAATTCCAGAGGCACCACCATTCTATACTGATGCACAGATGATGGCAATGGCAGGTTATAAATCTGGTAAGATAAGGTGACCAAAAGCCCATATAGCTCAGTTCAAAAACCAGAATTTCATGCAACCCTTATGGTGCTATTAGATTTTCCTGAATCTCTTAACATAATTACTGACTCTCAATATGCAGAAATAGTTGTTTTTGCATATATAATCTTCTGAGTTTACTCCTGATAATTCAGAATTCACTTTTTTATTTATGGAGTTGCAAAAGGCCATAGGAAGTAGAAACAATCCTTGTATGTTACTCATATTCAGTCTCATACAAGTTTACCAGGTCCATTGGCACAATGAAATGAGGAAATTGACCAATTACAAATAGGAAATATATTGAAAGACTCAAAATTTCATGAAAAACATCATATTAACAGTAAAGTTTTGGAGATCCAAGATGGTGGCGAGCAGTGTGGACCGTGTTTGAAAGCTCCAGTGAACAATTCAGGGAATTGAACAGATTTCTGAGCCAGGAACACCAAGGTCCCCACACCAAGGCAGCAGAAGTGCTCCACGGTTCGGAGGGACCAGGGTGCAGAGGACCTGCTTGCCCCTGCACACGGGAGGAGCGCGGACTTTCTCGGATCAGAGCAGTAGCGGCAGAGACAGCAATGTCGCCAGCGGCACCAGCGGCACCAGCGGCTCCAGCGGCGGTGGCTGAGGTTTGCAGCTCAGAGCCTTCCAGTGGAGGCGATTAGTGTGGTGGACGGTGGGAGTTGCTGTTGGAGAGGGGACTCTGGACAGGATTTGGGTCACGTGGTGCCTTGAGACCCAAACTGGACTCAGCAGACTCAGAGTCCTGGGTTTGCTCAGTGAGCTGTGCCGTGGAGAAGCTGGTTCAGCTCAGCAAGCAATTCTACCGGAGGCACAGCTCCCCTGCTGTGACACAGGCTGGGCGGAGCGCTCACTTCCACCCTAGGCTCCAGCTCAGTACAACCACAGTTTTCCTGCTGTGACGCAAGCTGGGCTGAGCGCTCAGTTCCACCCTAGTTGCTTGCTCAGTGCAGTCGCAGTTCTCCTGCTGTGGCAGACGGTTCAGGCCCTGAGAAACTAGCTGAGCTCGATGCGTGGTTCGGGCCCAGTATCCCTGGCTGGATTTGGCAGGGAACCCAAAAGGCTGTGGATACCTTCGCCTGCTCCAACGCTCATTCAGAGACCCAGAACGATTGCAGGACCCACAGGAAAGGGGAGCTGAGGATCACTGGCTGTGAGAGTCCAAAACGAAAGGGCTAACCTCCTGACATCCACACCAGTGAAGTATCAGGGCTTACAGCCTACGGAAATCGTGAGAAAACAAGTGAATCTATCATCAGACTCCCTCCACCCAACTCTAGAAGTTACCCAACAAAAAAAGATGGCAAGATGTCTAAAGGACAGCGTAAAAGCACATGCAAAAAACCCCAAAACAACATGGCGTCTCCAGTTCACAGCTATCCCAAAGAAAACAACCCAGAGAACTCAAATACAATGGAAACACAAGAAAATGACCTCAAATCCTTGGTAATGAGGATGTTAATGGAGGAAACAAATAAAATTCGAAATCAGATGCAGGAAGATGCAGCCAAGCAGGTGCGAGACATAAAAGAAGCACATAGAGTGGAACTGGAAAATTTTCAGGAAAACGTAAACAACCAGATGAAAGAAATAAAAAAATCTGTTCAAGATATGAAGATGAAAATGGATTCAATGATAAACACACAGACAGAAGAAAAACGAGAACATGAGGCCTCAGAGAATAAGGCGAATGACACAGTGCTGAGCTTTTCTAACAGAATCCAAGAGATGGAAGAACAAATCTCAAGTCTAGAAGATAAAATAACAGATCTTGAAGCAACCAATAAAGAAAATGCCTAATCTGGAAAACTCCGGACACAAAACATCCAAGAAACTAAGGACAACATGATAAGAAGAAATCTGAGGATAATAGGCATTGAAGAAAGAGAAGATATCAGACTCCAAGGCCCAGAAAATATTCTCAACAAAATCATAGAAGAAAATTTCCCCAATCTAAAGAAAGAGATGCCTATAAACATACAAGAGGCATACAGAACACCAAATAGAATTGACCAGAAAAGAAAAACTGCCCATCACATAATAATCAAAACACAAAACATACAGAACAAAGAAAAAATATTAAAAGCTGCAAGGGAAAAGGGCCAAATAACATTTAATGGCAAACCTATTAGAATTACACCCGACTTCTCAGCAGAGACCATCAAAGCCAGAAGGGCCTGGACAGAGATCCTGCAAATCCTAAGAGACCACAGATGCCAGGCCAGACTACTTTACCCAGCAAAACTATCAATAACTATTGATGGAGAAAACAAAATATTCCATGACAAAACCAAATTCAAACAATACCTATCCACAAATCCAGCTTTACAGAAGGTACTAGAAGGAAAACTCCATCCCAAAGGGTCAAGCTACGACCAAAACTGCTCAGGAAATAGATAACTATACCATGGCAAAACCACAACTACACAAACGCTCGACAGGAACCAACATCAAAATTAAGACTCTTAATAGTAACTGGTCATTGATATCTCTCAACATCAATGGTCTCAATTCTCCAATAAAAAGACACAGACTAACTGAATGGGTGCATAAACAGGATCCAACATTCTTCTGCATTCAAGAAACACATCTCACCCATAATGATAGGCATTGCCTCAGGATAAAAGGATGGAAAAAAATATTCTAAGCAAATGGACACAAGAAGCAAGCAGGCGTAGACATTTTAATATAGAAAAAAATAGAATTTCAACCAAGATTAATCAAAAGTGATGAGGATGGACACTTCATATTCATCAAAGGTAAAGTCAACCAAGAAGACATCACAATTCTGAACATCTATGCTCCCAATACAAGGGCACCCACATTTGTAAAAGATATGCTAAAAAGGCTTAAACCACACATCGATCCTCACATAATAATAGTGGGAGACTTCAACACCCCACTCTCAATGAAGGACAAGTCATTGAAACAGAAACTAAGCTGAGAAACGACATCATTAACCAATGCCATGGGTCAAATGGATCTAACAGATATCTATAGAACCTTTCACCCAAACAAGAAAGAATATACCTTCTTCTCTGCACCCCATGGAACCTTCTCCAAAATTGATCACATTGTAGTTCACAAAGAAAGCCTCAACAGATACAAGAGGATTGAAATAATACCTTGTATCCTATCAGATCATCATGGGCTTAGGCTGCAATTCAACAACAACAGAAATAACAAAAAGCCTACACGTATGTGGAAACTAAACAACTCTCTGCTAAATGACACCTGGGTCAGGGAAGAAATAAAGAAAGAAATCAAGGAGTTTCTGAAATTCAGTGAAAATGAAAGAACAACATACTCAAATTTGTGGGATACATTGAAAGCAGTGCTAAGAGGAAAATTCATAGCACTAAGTACTTTTAAAAAGAAATTGGAAGCATTGCGCATAAGCACCTTAATGACACAACTGGAAGCCCTAGAAAAAAAAGAAGCAGAAACACCCAAAAGGAGTAGACGTCTGGAAACAATCAAACTCAGAGGTGAAATTAACAAATTAGAAACTAAGAAAACAGTCCAAAGAATCAACAAAACCAAGAGCTGGTTCTTTGAGAAAGTCAACAAGATAGACAGACCATTAGCCAAACTAACTAAAAGGCAGAGAGACAGTATTGAAATCAACAAAATCAAAAATGAAAAGGGAGACATAACAACAGACACTGAAGAAATACAAAGAATCATAAGATCCTACTTTGAAGGCATATATGCCACAAAATTTGAAAATCTACGGGAAATGGACGATTTTCTTGATCAATTTCACTTGCCAAAGTTGAGTGCAGAACAGATAAACAAGCTAAATAGTCCCATTTCCCCTACAGAAATTGAAGTAATCATTGATAGTCTCCCAACCAAAAAAAGCCCAGGGCCAGATGGTTTCAGTGCAGAATTCTACCAGACTTTCAAGCGCTAGCTAATACCGATACTCTTCAAGCTACTCCAAAAGATAGAAAGATAGATAGAACATTACCAAATTCATTCTATGAGGCCATAGTCTCATTGATACCTAAACCTAACAAAGACTCAACAAAGAAAAAGAATTTCAGACCAATTTCTCTTATGAACATCAATGCAAAAATACTAAATAAAATACTTGCAAAATGAATACAAGAGCACATCAAAGATATCATTCATCATGACCAAGTAGGCTTCATTCCAGGCATACAGGGATGGTTTAATATATGGAAATCCATCAATGTAATCCACCATATAAACAAACTGAAAATGAAAAATCACATGATCATCTCTTTAGATGCAGAGATAGCATTTGATAAAATCCAACACCCATTCATGTTTAAAGTTTTAGAGTGATCGGGAATACAAGGCACTTTCCTTAATATAATAAAGGCTATATATGGGAAACTAATAGCCAAAATCAAAGTAAATGGTGAGATACTCAAGGAAATTCCCCTAAAATCAGGAACAAGGCAAGGCTGCCCACTCTGTCCATATCTCTTCAATATAGTACTCGAAGTTCTAGCCAGAGCAATAAGACAACAAAAGGAGATCAAGGGTATTCAAATGGGAAAGGAGGAAGTCAAATTATCCCTATTTGCAGATGATATGATAGTCTACATAAGTGACCCTCAAAATTCCACCAGAGAACTTCTACAGCTGATAAACACCTTCAGCAAATTGGCTGGATACAAAATTAACTCAAAAAAGTCTGTAGCCTTCCTATACACAAATGACAAGCTTGCAGAGAAAGAAATTAGGAAAACTAAACCCTTCACATTAGCCACAAGCAATATAAAGTACTTAGGAGTTACTCTAACTAAGCAAGTGAAGAACTTGTTTGAAAAAAATTTCAAAACTCTAAAGAAAGAGATTGAAGATGACATGAGAAGATGGAATGATCTTCCATGCTCATGGATCGGGAGAATTAAAATAATAAAAATGGCCATGCTACCAAAAGCAATCTACAGATTCAACGCAATCCCTATCAAAATACCTACACAATTTTTTAAAGACATTGAAAGTTCAATTCTGAACTTCATATGGAAAAACAAAAAACCCAGAATATCTAAAACAATCTTGTACAATAAAAGGTGCTCCAGAGGAGTCTCCATACCTGATCTCAAACTGTACTATAAAGCAATAGTAATTAAAACAGCATGGTACTGGCACAGCAACAGGCTGGCTGATCAGTGTAATCGAATCGAAGACTCAGATATGAATCCACACACATATTGTCACTTGATTTTTGACAAAGAAGCCAAATCCATTCGATGGAAAAGGGATAGCATCTTCAACAAATGGTGCTGGTCTAACTGGATGTCTATGTGTAAAAAAATGCAACTGGACCCATATTTGTCATCTTGTACAAAACTCAAATCCAAGTGGATTAAAGACCTCAACATAAAACCAGAGACACTAAGTCACTTAGAAGAAAAAGTGGGGAAGAGCCTGGAACAATTGACACAGGAGACAACTTCCTGAACAGAACACCAACAGCCCAGACATTAATGTCAACAATTAATAAATGGGACCTCATGAGGCTGAGAAGCTTCTGTAAGGCAGGAGACACTGTCAAGAGATCAAAGCGACAGCCTACAAACTGGGAAAAGATCTTCACCAACCCTACATCTGACAAAGGTCTAATATCCAAAATATATAAAGAACTCAAGAAATTAAACACCACCAAACCAAATAACCCAATTGAGAAATGGTGCTTGGAACTAAAGAGAGAATTCTCAACAGAGGAATATCAAATGGCTGAGAAACACTTAAAGAAATGCTCAACCTCCTTAATCATCAGGGAAATGCAAATCAAAACAACTCTGAGATTCCATCTTACACCCATCAGAATGGCTAAGATCAAAAATTCAAGTGACACCACATGCTGGTGAGGATGTGAAGAGAGAGGAACACTCCTTCATTGCTGGTGGGAATGCAAACTAGTACAACCACTTTGGAAATCTATCTGGTGCTATCTCAGAAAAATGGGTCCTCAAGACCCAGCTATTCCATTCCTTGGAATATACCCAGAAGATGCTCTAGCACACAACAAGAAAATTTGCTCAACCATATTCATATCAGCCTTATTCATAATAGCCAGAACATGGAAACAGCCTAAGTGTCCATCAGTAGAAGAATGGATAAAGAAAATGTGGTACATATACACTATGGAATACTATTCAGCTATTAAAAACAAGGAATTCCCAAAATTTGTGGATAAATGGATTGAGCTAGAAATGATCATAATGAGTGAGTTAAGCCAGAAGCAGAAAGACTCAAATGGTATATACTCACTTATATCTGCATATTAGCCCAAGGGGCATGTCCCACGAAAGCCTTCACTTACCAGGAAACTGAGACAGAGGGGAGGACATTCTAGTGGGACTCTATATGAGAGAATCATGGGAGAATGGCAAAGTAGAAGGATCCAGAGGGTCCTAGAAGCCTACAAGTAGAACATTATGATAGGCAGATTTGGGCACAGGGGTCCCGCTCAAACTAAGGCACCAGCCAAGGACAATACAGGCCGTAAACCTTAAACCCCTACCCAGATCTAGCCAATGGACAGAACACTCTCCACAGTAGAGTGGAGAGTGGGATATTACTTTCTCACATACTCTGGTGCCTCAACTTTGACCATGTCCCCTGGAGGGGGAGGCCTGGTGGCAATCAGAGGAAGGACAGCAGGCTACTAAGAAGAGACTTGATACCCTATGAACATATACAGGGGGAGGTAATCCCCCTCAGGAACAGTCATAGGGGAGGGGAGTAAGGGGAAAATGGGAGGGAGGGAAGAATGGGAGGATACAAGGGATGGGATAACCATTGAGATGTAACAAGAATAAGTTAATAAAGGAGAAAAAAAAGAAAACAAAACAAAAAGTAAAAAAAAATAAAAAAAAAAGAACTGTAAAAAAAAACAGTAAAGTTTTAAAGAAAAAAATTATCTGTTACTTGAGAACAAGCCAAAGAAATAATTAAAGCACGTCCTATGTGTTGTTTGTACAACCAAACTCTGTTGCCTGCTGTAAATAATCGTAGGGCTACCAAAAGGAATGACATCTGGCAGATGGGTGTGTTTTATTTTTCAGAATTTGTAAAATAATCATGCATGTATCATACCATTGATATATACTCAGATTTTCAATGGGCAACTACTTTAAGTTCTGAAAAGGCGGATTGTGTAATTACACATTTATTGTAAATAATAGCAATTATGGAGATACCTGAACAAATTAAGACTTACAATGATCCTGCTTATGTATCCAGTAAGATGACATTTTTGCATATTATAATATATAGGACATTACTGGTTTACCACATAACCCTATAGGACAAGCAGTTATAGAAAAAGCTAATCATACCTTAAAAGTGATTCTTATTAAAGGAAAGTTAAAGACCCCAGGGACAGATTAAATAATGCTTTGTTGACCTTAAATGTTCTTAATGTTGGTAAATTAACTGCCCAACTTTGCGGACACTGGGTGGGCTAGTCCTTCAAAATTCCTGCTTCACAGAAAAGTCTGGCAGATAGTCTGAACCTGTAGCTGAAGCCTGGATGCCCTAATGATACAGAAAAAACTCAGGTGACTGTCTAGGGAGTCAACTGTCTCTGTCATTTCTATACATATAGAAGCTGCTTGTCTGCACTTATTACATGTTAGATAATATGTCCTTCTTAAGTCTATGATAGGGTTGATGACTAGATGGCCATAGTATTAATAAAATTAAGCTTTAGTTGTTTAAGAGCTAATAATATTATTTTAGGTTGACAAATGTAAGCTATAAGAAAGTGATTTAAGAAAACTTTGGATACTAGGATAGAACTCACTACGATAGGATACATAGTGGAATACTTTCTCTAAGATTGTCAGATACAAATGGAATGGACCTTGTATATGTAACATTTACTTGATAATTGTCATAATTAATGATATGTATGTAGTTTATTTTTTATTTTTTTATTAATTTATTCTTGTTACATCTCAATGGTTATCCCATCCCTTGTATCCTCCCATTCTTCCCTCCCTCCCATTTTCCCCTTACTCCCCTCCCCTATGACTGTTCCTGAGGGGGATTACCTCCCCCTGTATATGTTCATAGGGTATCAAGTCTCTTCTTGGTAACCTGCTGTCCTTCCTCTGAGTGCCACCAGGCCTCCCCCTCCAGGGGACATGTTCAAATGCGAGGCACCAGAGTACATGAGAAAGTCATATCCCACTCTCCACTCTACTGTGGAGAATGTTCTGTCCATTGGCTAGATCTGGGTAGGGGTTTAAGGTTTACGGCCTGTATTGTCCTTGGCTGGTGCCTTAGTTTGAGCGGGACCCCTGTGCCCAAATCTGCCTATCATAATGTTCTACTTGTAGGCTTCTAGGACCCTCTGGATCCTTCTACTTTGCCATTCTCCCATGCTTCTCTCATCTAGAAAGGTGGATATGTAGTGTTTGTAAACATGTTTTTGTTTGACCCCAAGTGTGGGATGGGAGACAGATTTTTCAGAGAACAAGTGATGTTTATGCACTAGAAGAGGAACTGCCTGTTTCGGGGGCTTGGTCTTTGCAAGCTGAAAAACATCCTAGTAAAGAATTTGAGAATATATATGTATGTATATATGTCCAAAATAAGAGGCTGTGCTTTTTGGTTTTGGCATCATTACCTATTGTTTGGCTGTTCATCGCTCCACTTTGAGACACTCCTAGATAGAACCACTCCAGAGAACGCTTTGAGGTTTGGGGGTTCTGACTGCTATTCTGTGTTCTGACTGTGGGGTTGCAGTCACCTTTGCTGAATTGCTAGTTTGTTGTTTAAAGATTCTGCTGGAATCCTGCTGACTACACCTGTGGAATTGCTGCCAGGATCTGAATCTAGGAAGGTCTACATCTCCTGTTCCACTAACGTCCTTTACGTCCTATCTAGGAAAGACAGGTTGGAAATGAGGTACAAGCACTAAAGAACCTCAAATAAATAGACTTGACAAAAGTTCAAGTGACAGAATAGCCAATTGTTGTGCCCTTTTCTGGGGAAAAGTGTTTCTCCCACTCAGTATTTCTTAGTTGCCTGTAGTTCTTTATTCAGGATTGAAGCTTCATATTTCTTTCTCCCCCATGGGTCTTGGCATTTCTATTGTTGCCCATATTGGGCCCATCTTTAGGGGCCCATGTTGGCGAGACATTATATGTGTAGCTTCTGACATTACTGGATGACAAACTCTCACAACAAATTAAATGAACCTCTGGCTTTTTTAACCTTTTGTTCTCCCTCTTCCTTATTTCATGAGCTTTAAGCGTGGAGCTGTTTTGTATATATATTCTTTGGGACTTGTTGTGAAGAGTAATAAATATGTGTCCAATTTTACTGTTCTGTGTATGAACATCCTGTTTGCCCAGCACCATGTGTTGAAGATGCTGTCTTTACTCTAGTGATTGCTTTTGGTTTCTTTGTCGAATATCAGATGACTGTAGTTTCCATTTCACATGTTCCTTCTTTATTCCATTGATCTACAAGTCTCACTTTGAGACAGTACCATATTGTGTTTATTGCAATATCTCTATAATAAGTATTGACATCACAATGACATTTTATATAGTTATTTCTTAAGACCAGGATCTCTTTAGCTATCCAGGGTCTAGTCTAGTTCCACATGGATTTATTTCTATTTCTGAGTATAATATTGTGAATTATTTGACACAGATTGTATTGAACATGTAAATTTCTTTTAATACAATAATTGCTTTTTCAGTCTTTTAAAAAGTTTATTTTTATGTGTTTGGACTATTTTGCTTCATGTATGTTTGTACACCATGTATGTGCCTGGTGCTTACGGAGGCTATAAGAGGGTTCAAAGATGTCTAACCAGAACATTAAGTTTTTTAATTCCATCTTCATTTTGGCTTATTCTTTCCTCAATTTTTTTTAGGCTCTGTATGCTCTATTACTAGGAGTCCTCACTAGGGTGATCCTCTTACCTTCTAAGGAGTTTCCACTGGACTAGGTTTCTTTTCTCAGGGAGGACCATATGTCTCACCTAGAGTCTTCCTGAATAAATTCTATCCTTCCTGAGCATGGTTCATGATGCTCTGGCAGGCCTTGTCCTTCACTTGCATTCTCTCTATCTTTTGGGGGGAAAATAGATTTTGCCTTCCTAAATCTTGCCATCAAAGTCCATTCCCTCATTTTGGGTACTTCCTCTTTCTGAGGCTAACTATCAAGGTCCACCTATCAAAAGTATTGAAATCCATCAACCAAAAACTACTTTTGGGCTCAGCTAATTAACATGATCAATTAGAATTAACCACATTTTTAAAAATCCATTCTTCTGTTGAGGGACATCTAAGTTGTTTACAGTTTCTGGCTGTTATGGATTCTTCTATTGAGGGACATCTAAGTTGTTTCCATTTTCTGGCTTTTAAAATAAGCTCCTATGAACATAATTGAGCAGGTGTCTTTGTGATAGGATGCAACAGCCTTTGTATATATGCATAGGAGTGATATAGTTGGGTCGTGATGTAGGTTAATTCCTAATTTTTGAGGGAATGGCCATATTGATCTCTATTTTTGCTTTACAAGGTTGCATTTCCACAAGCAATAGGGACATGCTGCCTTTGCTTTACATTATTGACAGCGTGAGATCTGACAGCTGTGGATGGAATCTCAAAGTAGTTTTCATTTGCATTTCCCTGATGGCTAAGGATGCTGAACATTTTTTCTTATGTTTCTCAGTCATTTGAGATTCCTTTATTGAGAATTCTCTGTTTAGATATGTACTCCATTTTTAATTGAATTATTTTGGTTTTTTTATGTCTAAATTATCAACTATAGGAGTTCCTTAGTGGAAGTTTTAGGGTGACTTATGTGTATTATCATATCATCTGCAAATAATTATACTTTACCTTCTTGCTTTCCAATTTGTATTTCCTTGATCAAATTCAGTTGTACTGTAGTATTGTACTGGGTAAAACTTCAAATACTATAGATATACTATAGATAGATGGCAATAAGATCCTTTGTAAACAAAGCCATCATTTTAGACTCTTTCTGTCACTATCTCTATGTGATGACGTATCACTTCTTGTGTACCTCACCACCCATGTCCAGGCTACACAAAATTATTCAGGACATTCATGACACACAATTTCTGTCTCAGGTCTCACATTTAAACTCACGGAAACAATTTAAGGTCTCTATAATTATTTTTATTGTGTGTGTGTGTGTTTTTTTTTTTAAGCTAGCCAGGCTTCACATTGTTCTTAACTTTTACCTCAGTTTCTATGATGTGGACACAGTTCTTATAGTCTCAGTGTGTGAAATTGCCTCATATTCTAGATTCTGTGTGTGTCATGTATTTTGGGGTACGCATATACTTGCACAAGTACATATGTGGAAGCCAGAAACATTTTCAAGTATCATTTTCTTAGTTAGCATGTACTATTTTATCCATCTGTCTATCTGTCTCTCTGTCTACTGATCTATCTATCTATCTATCTATCTATCTATCTATCTATCTCTTTTTATCTATCTATTTAACATACTACCTCACTGTGTGGAAGACACCATGTAGGCTAGTATATCTGGCCAACAAGCCATCTGCCTGTCTCCACCTCCATAGCCCTGTTATTCTAATCTTGTACAATTGTGCCCTGATAAATTTTACCTTGTGTCTAGGGATCAAGCTCAGGCTAGGACCTCTGTAATGAAGCCTTCTCCACAGACTCATTCATTCTGTCTTGTTAAATTCTAAATTATCCAACAATGTCTCTTCTGTCAGTTTTAATTTTATATCTAAAATTTTCTCTGCAGGTGTAAACTCTCATTTTGTTAGGCTTCTTTTCTCATTTCCTCTGTTGATACAAATCTGTTTTCTATGAGAAATAAATATATGAATCCTGTTTAAATAGCTCTGTTAAGTATGTTATATCTTTCTACCATCTATCAATCTGCCTACCTATCTAATATATCCTTTTGTTATCTAAATACAAATAAATTCATGAGTATAGATATATTTTATAAATTACAGAAATTTCTACCTTTTCATTAGGTAAATACATTTCTACATGGCTAAACAGTAGTAAAGGTGATATAAACATCTTGATAATTATAACACATCAAGCAGTATTGATCTATGACAATTTTTTGTATACATAAGTTGGAGAAAATAAGTCAACAAATCAACTATAGATTGCAATTGATAAAAAAAATTTATAGATACTTCATAAAGAATAAACTTTAAAGAAGAAAAGTAATGCTAGTTATTATTTCCCTGATTTTGATTGCATTAAGTGTTAAGTTAACAAGTGTTTGTAAAAAGGAAATGCAATATTCAGCAGGACAAATGCAACAAAGATTAGGTCATCACTCCTTAGTATTAGAGAATGTTCTCTTCTGATTATCTTTCTAAGTACTTAAGAAGAGATGATGACGTTTTATGATTTTTATTTTTTAAAGAACATGGTCCAGTTATATAGCTCAGGCTGATCTCAAACTCATAATACTTCTGCCTCAGTTTCTCCAGTGTGATTTCACACATTCATCTCTAACACTGTCCTACAGTTATATTATATTCATTACTATAGATTTATGCATTTAGTTTTTTATTTATGTGTATGTGTGTGTATGTGCCTGTTTATCTGTATTCATGCCATGTAACTATATGGCTGTGAGATGTCAGAAGAGCAAGGGTGCTGGATCCCCTACAGCCAAAGTAGTAAGCAGTTGTGAGATACCAGATATGGGTACTGAGAATCTAAATCAGCCAATTGTTCTTAACCGATGAACCATCTCTCAAGTCACTTACTGAAATTTTTATCCTACTATTATAAGTTACTTAGTTTCTAATCTAAGGACATGTCAACTTCCTAAAGCTCAGTTTTAAAAATAAACTGCTGACCATTAAGATAATACAAGGTTGAATGTAAAATTAGTCTTCTTGTTTTATTTTTACTTTTAAGAAGTTTAAAGATGTTTGTTCTTAAGTAAAGGTTTCATTGTTGTGTTTGTTTGATGTCACATTTTATTTTCCTTTTCATCTTGTTACAATGTCAACTTCTTAAATAAAGTGAAAATACATTATTGCAACACAGGAACTATGACCACCATAAATTGCACAAACTTTAAAACATTGAGGCATTTACTCTGAGCACATCATAGAAGCTGCACATAACACAAATTACTGTTCAGGCACTCTAAAATGGTAAGTGAGAACATGTTAAGGAAAGACAGGAAACTATATGATAAGGTAAATTACTTCCATAATAAAAACATCACAGCAAGATTATTTCCTCAAAAAACAAAAGAACTCTGTAATGTAATATGCCAAAACATGATCTAAACAAAGCAATTTTCTATCACTTTCTTAAAAGTTTGCAGTAAAGTTCTCAGATTGGTGCAAAGAAATAACTACTCAACCCTCCAGCCTCAGTTTACCAAATTCTGAATGTGATTGATTGGCCTTCTTTAAGTGTTTTAAGAATTAATTAGTATGTCTTGATGAATGCGTCAATGCAAAAGGTCCCATTTAAATGCAAAGTGTTTTTAATCAGTGAATAGAGATTCAGCAGTTTCTTTCACCTATTAAATTTCCAGCATCTCTAAGCAAAATCATGAGGTACACTCCCTTTCTGTTTTCTTTAGATGCCTTTTCTATGCATATAGTCACTCTTTTTTATTCAATATTTTTATTTTTTACATATACATATTTATTATTACACATTAACTACCTACAGCAAGAAGAACCATGAAACAATCAGGAATTATATAAATGTTACATTCGTAGTGTTTTAGCCATTTGTATTTGGCAGCCTTGAAGAAACATCTCTCCTCTCTTCTTGCATCTAAAATTCTGAATGTTAGTCAAAATATCTATCATATCTCTTCATCATCAAATTAAAACATCTATCTAGACCTAAAGAACATCTTAACCCCTAAATAACTAACCTTAAGCAAACCCCACTTTTACACACAAAAAATGAACCCTGTAAATTCTTAAAATTACTGTCTGCTTTGTAGCTTTCTCCCTCTATTTTCAAAAGAGTACGCTTTTTACTGTGTCTGATCGCATTGATTTGTAGCCAGCTCATGAATGAAACTGAGAAGTAATTTGTCATTCCGTTATTAATAAATTTTCGGGAGCCATATATTTTTGTAAATAATCTTATGAACAGTTAGCTATTATAATTCTGTATAAATTCTCAAGATTTACATAGGTGCTGCTTTCAATAGAAGAGAAATACAGGAAGACCATGCTTATGGCTCCACCATGGAGCTGAGACAAGTAACTGCAAGCTTTAGAACCCATACTTTATACAGTAATGGTCCAGGCAAAAAAGGCCACATGAGAAATCATTTTTCCAGTGCACAACATATGCTGTGAAATGCTTATAATGATAAGGGATAAACATATGCTGGATGTTGGGGGAAAAAAGCAATCTGCTTGAAAATCTTGTCTGCAACGTGTTATTTTACAAACAAACACTGGAGAAAAGAGAGGTGGCTCTCTAGAAATAAACAAGATTATGTTCATATTTAAAGCTAGGTTTTGCAAATCGTTTTTGGAGAACATTGTCTTATAACCTTATTCTAACTTTAAAAGTTCTGCATTTGAATTTCAAAAATTCTGTTTATTTATTTTTTTGTTAAGGCAGTTTTCATTTTCCTAAAGATAATTTCTTATATTTTCCTTCCAAGAAAAAGAAATTGGTCTACTTAAGGTACTTTACATATGTTACAGCTATCAACTTAGGATTTTTTTTTTTTTATCTTAGGATTTTTATGAGACTCTAGAATAAGAAAATTAGTGGATCTCTGACTTGTTTTGCCTGCTCTTAGGACTCTTTTCCTTTTACTGAGTTATCATTTCCAAATTCAATATGAACATTTTTGATTCATCTTATTATATTTTATTTTGTCATGTTCAGTTTTTATCTGTTAGAAGCCTGATTTTTTTCTTTTTTTTAAATTTTAATTTATTATAATTTGTTCAGTTTACATCTGGTTGTTATCCCCTTCCCTGAATCTTTTTCTTCTCACCCTCCCGCTCTCTTCTGCCTCATTCCCCTCCCCTAGACCTGTGACAGAAGGGTCCTCCTCCCTCACCATGTGACCACAGCCTATCAGGTCTCATCTGGATACCCTGCTTCCCCTTCCTCTGTGTGCCCTCAGAGCCTCCCCACCAAGGGGCAGTGATCTAATCAGGGGCACCAGAGTTCATGTCAGAGGCAGACCATGCTTTCCCCACAACCCTGAAGAATGAGCTGCCCATTGAAGCCTGACCTTTTCTAATGAGAAAAATAAAGTGGGTGGATTTAAAGAGGCAGGTAGGTAGGAGGAACTAGGAGGAGGAGAAGAAGAGGAAACTATAATCAGAATATACTGTATGAGAAAAGAATCTATATTCAATAAAAATATATGACATTAGAAACCATTGCAAAAGTAACATAATTCATAACTCTATAATTACTAAAGCAAATGCCGTGTTTATTTATTAGCAATATTGCATATTCTTGCACTTCTTTATCATAGCCAGAATTCTTGTAATGACTTAAATGTTGAGAATAAACATTAAAAAAAATATGAGTTCTTGATTTTGTAAATTTCATCTCTTAATTAAAAAAAGTCCCTTACCTAAACTTTCTTTTGAATAGAAGTGATGTTTAATCTGTGTTGTTTTATAAATAGCCAATTATTTTTATAAGTTTCAAAATGTTGTCACCTTTATAATATAAAGGCACTCTTCTTAGTCCAGTTGACAATTTAAATGTCAGCTAAAAGATATTATTGTCAATGCTATCAGATAAGCTTCCCCACTGAGCTTTGTGGCTTCTTAACCCTGTGGCCCCCACTACTTCTCCTGTCTTACCTACTTATTCATGGACTTGGTGGCCCCAGGCCATTCCACATTTCCATCTAAACTCTCTGTTGTATTCTCTTTACAACAAGATGACACTTTTATCTTAAAACAGATGCTAAGACATGAGCTTCTACAATTACCTGGTTCTATAAGGCCTCTCTTGAAAGTTTCACTCCCTCATCCTGGATTGTGAGTCTCTATATTCTGTGTACATTACAATAATTGCTACTCTTCATTATTAGTTGTCAAACTTGTTGCTTATACTTTCTATAATGAGACAACGGCTACTTTTTGTCTGCCCATCTAGCAAGTGCTTATCCTGGCTCTTCTGTCCGTGAGGTCTATGACGTCAGCAAGACATATAATGTCTACCTCATCTAGTAAACACAATGTTAATTACAATTCAGTGAGTGAGCTCATATTATTAGACTACTGACTGGGGTGCTATAAACCGTTATTAAAAGCAAACAGATATTATCAACTCTGTTCTTCATATTGATATTTTCTTCACTTGTATAAGGCTAACAAAGTTTACTCAATAAGTATTTCAGGACTAAGGAGTGACAAAGAGTTTTAATTGTTCTTCAAAGTGAGCAGTGATCACCAACCTAGTTATCATCAGTGTCATACCTTCAAAGCCCTCAACATGAACCAAATGTGTTTACTTTCTTAGTAATAAGACACATATTGGCACTTATTGGACTTATAACCATTAGGGAAATCCTTGCCACATAGTCCTACTTAGAAAGTGATCTGTCACTTCCAGCTTACAGACTAGGGGTGAGTTACATGACAAGGTAAAAATTGCTAATATTTTTACAATGATAGTTACAACGGCGAGTCTTAATTCTCAGTAATCAGTGCCAACAAAAAAGAACATATGTTCACCCAATTCATCAGGAACATGTACTGCAGATGGCATTTGGTAGTGGCAAGGAAAGTGTCAGTAGGTTTACTGTGTTTTGCATGTTTGTCATAATTCGTAGAAAACGGGAAAGATAAAAATTCCATATTTCACTTGAAACTACAGTATCCGTTCCACTCTGAGAATTCTGAAGCTGAGCACAATTTCCAGCTTGGTGAGAAGTAATTGTGATGCAAGGATCTCCACCAGTTATCATTTTCAGATCTACAGATCCACTGATTTTATTTCACTTGAGTTCAACATTTTTATCTTCATGAATTATCCTTTAGAATATCGAGTAGAGAGAGAGTGGGGTCTGACTTTCACATGTACTCTAGTGCCCCATATTTGACCATGTCCCCTGGAGGGGGAGACCTGGTGGCACTCAGAGGAAGGACAGCAGGTTACCAAGAAGAGACTTGATACCCTATGAACATATACAGGGGGAGGTAATCCCCCTCAGGAACAGTCATGGGGAGGGGAATAAGGGGAAAATGGGAGGGAGGGAGGAATGGGAGGATACAAAGGATGGGATAACCATTGAGATGTAATATGAATAAATTAATAAAAATATTTTTTAAAAAATAATACTGTTTTAATATAAGTAAACTTAGATTTTCTTTCCCAACATTTTCATATTGTCTTAACAGTTTGTTTAGTATGTATAGAAAAGATAAAGCTGATGTTCTAGCCCCATCTCTATCTCTGGTTCTGTCTGTGTCTCTCTATCCATGTCTGTCTCTTTCTTCTCTCCTCCTCCTCCTCCTCCTCCTCCTCCTCCTCCTCCTCCTCCTCCTCTTCTTCTTCTTCTTCTTTTCTCTGTCTCTCTGTCTCTTTGTCTCTGTCCCTCTCCCTCTCCCTCTCCCTCTCCCTCTCTCTCTCTCTCTCTCTCCCTCTCTCCATATTTCTTCTTTCTAATCTGACCAAAGCCTGAGCATGCTACAACTTACAACTGATATTTTGGGCATTTCATTTATTATTTTGTATTTATCATATCCACTTATATTTATCATTGTGAAATAATATCTTGGGTCCTAACTCAAAGCATGTCCCCCTTCTTCTCCTCCTTTTGTCCATCTCCTCCCTCCAGGTGGCTGCTAAGATATAATACTTGCTTACATGGTTACTTTTCTTTCTGAATATAATAAAATTTCCCCAAAGCCTATTTTTGAAACAAACAAACAAACAAACAAACAAACAGAGGTTTGGCTGTTATTTATGATAAAATAGAAACTCATAAGTAATTTTTTAATATAAACTTTCCCACCATGAATTAATATTATTTAAAATATATATTGTCCAAATTTTCAGAATGTACTTTTGTTTGTTTGCTTTTGTCTTCATAGACAGAATAGGTATGTATTGGCTAACTTCCTTGCTTTCTTAATTTGTATATTGTATAAATTCTGTCACTATCATTGCTTGTGAAAATATTCAGCCATCATACCACACTCTAAAACTATTTTTTCAAGGATTTTTCTACTTAGATAGAAAATTTTAGGTGGACTTTTGTTGTAGGAACAGCTTTGTTTGTCCAATTTGTACTCATGTTGCTAAGAGCTCTTCTATTAAATTTCGGATTGATATACTTGCAATGTACAAATTCCATATTATAGATCCATACACAGGAAAATCTGAAGGCATAAGGCAACCAGGTTTTTTACTAAATTTCTTTGCCTTGGTTATCAATATTAAAGATAGCAGATATTCTTTTTCTGAAAGTACCACTTTTCTGAACCTATCCCCATTTCTACTGCTAGCATCTTACTCTGGAGACCATTATTTTAATTTAAAAATTGAATATTAATTATTCAAATGCCTCCTGATTAGTACTTGTGTTTATTTCAAACATCTAACAAGATAATTCATATTCCATAATACCAACATATGAATTCTGTATCCATGTACCTGTATACATAATGGGGTGAGTTGTTCTTTCCTATGTGCAGGATGATGAATGGATTCCATGTGGTTTCCATTTCTCATCAGACATATCTGAAGCACTAGATGAAAAGAGACATTAATAAGGGTAGTGATTTTTTTTAGTTAAGTCTTAATGGTGAAAGGAATAGTGATATACTAATGTAGTCTATAACAGAAGTAGACGTGTAACTGGCAGCCTATGTGGAGGTAATTCTGCCATTCCGTGCAACATCATAACTCATTTAAATTGTAGATAATACAGGTGTGTCTATGTAGGGATAGGTGCTTTTGATTTGCAATAATGCTATGCTTTGTTCTGGAACACAGACAATATGTAGCATAGATCAATTCCTAGCTGTTAGTGGTGAGGTATGTCTCACTTACTAGTTTGTATATAAGGTGGTTGAAATTCCTATGATAGTAAGATTTTTATACACTTTCTAATGTGTAAATTCATATTCATTTGGAGAAATACTTTTTATAATATCTTGAAAAGCATTGCTGTTATTATCATTGTTATTACATTTTATAATAAAAAGATCCCTTGTAAAACCAATTTGAGAAGAATCATAAAAAATATATATCCAGTCTTATATACTTTGCATGACTACATATATAAGAGCAAGTATCTCCATGTATTGACAAATATGTATGAATATTTGATAACATACAATACATAATAACATATGCAAAGGTATATACATATATATAAAGTATACATGCATAAATACATATCATACGTTGGTAAATACATACTTAAGTAGAATTTTAAAAAAATCTTTAATAACTATTTCTTGCTACAATTATAATTTTGCTAAAAATAAAGTTTTTAGAGGCAAAGGAAAAAAATCATCTTCTACCAGAAATACAATTTTAATACAATGACTCATCAAGAACTCGGGATCTATCCTACTCAAAGCTCTTCATATGCATTTTTCTCCTTGGACATTTTACTGTGTATCTCTCCTCCTTCAAAATGGCTCAATGGCTATTCCTTCAATGACACAGTCCTAGTTTTCTCTCTTAGTGCTGCACCAAGTCCTCAGATAAAAGCAACTTAAGAAGAAAGGGTTTATTCTGGCTGACAATTCAAGGCTACAGTTCATCAGTCCAAGTAAGGCAAGGCTGCAAAATCATAAAGAACTGGTCATGTTGCAACCACAATGATGAATTAGAGAGGGTGATGAATGCATGTGCAGCTCAGTTGCATTTGTTTCTCTATTTAGACAGTTAATCATCACCAGGTTAGTCATCCACACCTGAATTAATCCAATAAAGATAATTGCCATGGGTTTCCTCTGAGGTTAAGGTTACTTAGCTAATCTTGTAGAAGTTTTAAGTTCAGACTTCTCTCCTAGATGGCTATAGACTTTGCAGGAATAATAATACAAAAAGTCCCAGAGATTTTTGCCTTGAGATATTTTCTGAATGGAATACCCTTACCCATGCATAGCCTCATTGTCAGCTTTTCTTATTTCTCCTCTGGCATACTACTTTCCTTCATTTTTTTAAGCAACAACTTTTAAGCTAGCTCACAAAGTGATTAAGTACATTATGGCCCTTATAACTTGTATAGGGCCTTGTAAAAATTCCTCCCAGAGTGGATTTTCCATCCCTAACCATCACTTTTGTCCTAATCCTTACCTCTATGTCTATATCCTGTTACTGTTTATTTCTTGACTTCCCACATTATAGTATAAGAGATACCAGGACAAATGATTTTGTTTTCTACTGTATCTACATTTCCTACCAGATTGGCTGCAACACAGGTAGGAGAAAATTCGATTTATGAGAAAGTGGTGGAATAGTTATTTTATTTGTAATTTAACATACATTTTCAGCTAGTTAAGGAAATGGATTACTTATTAGCTTCCTACTTAATATGCATAGGTATGGTTTTACATTTGAATACTTGAGGAATGAGTCAGAATTATAAATGAGTGCTTAGCATCCTACCAAGGCATTTAAATTAATGCACAGCTGTGTTAGAAAACTTGAATTTCAAGGTTTAGCTAAAATTAAAAATGACAGCATCCACCTTTTTTATGAGTATCTATGTTTTCCTATTTAACAATAGTTTGAAATACTATTCTTTCATTGAAAAATAAAATCAATCATATTACATCTCAATTGCTATCCCATTCCATGCATCCTCCTATTCTGCCCTCCTTCCCACTTTCACCCCGTTCCCCTTCCCTATGATTGTGACTGAGGGGGACCTCCTTCCCCTGAATATGATGATAGGGTATCAAGTCTCTTCTTGGTAGTCTGCTATCTTTTCTCTCTGAGTGCCATTAGGCCTACCCAGCAAGGGGACATGCCTAAATATAGGGCACCAGAGTTCATATGAAAGACAGTCCCCACTCTCCACTTAACTGTAGAGAATGTCCTGTCTCTTTGAGTAGATCTGTTTAGGGGTTTGATGGTTACTTCATGTATTCTCCTTGTTTGGTGCCATAGTTTGAGCTGAACCCCTGGGCCCAGGTCCCCCATCATAGTGTTCTTCTTGTAGGTTTCTAGGACCCTCTGGATGCTTCTATTTCCCCGTCCCTTATATTTCTCTCACCTAGAGTCCCAACAGGATGTCCTCACCTCTATCCCACTTTCCTGGTAAGTGAAGACTTTCATGGGACATGCTCATTGAGCTAATGTCTAGTTATAAGTGAGTATATACCATTTGAGTCTCTCTGCTTCTGGGTTAGCTCACTCACTATGAACATGCCTAGTTCAATCCATTTGTCCACAAATTTCAGAAATTCCTTGTTTTTAATAGCTGAGTAGTATTCCATAGTGTAAATGTACCACAATTTCTTTATCTATTCTTCTACTGAGGGACACTTAGGCTGTTTCCATGTTCTGGCTATTATGAATAAGGCCACTATGAACATGGTTGAGCATATGTCTTTGCTGTATGCTGGAGCATCTTCTGGGTAGGAATATTCTTTAAGGAAATAGTGACATTTAAAATTATTCTAGAAGACATTTTTACACAGTCTTATAGCTAGACATCTTGCCTTCTGTGTGCCTCTCTAAAAGAAGAGGGAGACAATTCAAGGAAAGAGTACCTTATGTACTCTGCCTTTCATGAAGGCAAAGCTAAAGGAAAAGGTTTAAAAAATCTATTGTTCACTTTACATCAATAAAATGCCCTTTTCTGGAAACATCTTTGGTGGCACAATTGTTATTCATGAAAACTGTCAGTTTTTTGACATCTACTCTGTAATAGGATAGGTGAGTGACAGACAAGCGGCCATTATCCTGACAAGGTACATCTTAGCTTGCAAAAAATCAAGTTAAAAGGATATCTAACATAAGAGGGTAAGGATGCTATTATTTAGTATTCAAGGTTACTTATACCTTCTATGAATCCAAAATGCATTTTGATTTTTTTCTATTAAATTGTTTTTTTTTCTGGTTCACAATTTCCCATGTTATACACAAACAAGTTAGAGAAAAAGAGCCAAGCATTCAACTTATGTTTTAATGGTAATGTATTAAGTTTTAACACTATGTACTTAATATTTAGGAGAGTTTATTTTAATGTTTTGGCATTTAAAATAGTCATGATGGCTTGGAATATATTGTTTTTATTCCTCCCCAAGTAATCTTTTCTATAAAGTATGTTATCAGTGTTAATTAAACAGGGACTATAAAAAGTCCTTAAGTCATTTTCAGAAAATGTCTTCAAAGCAGTTTCATATCATGGCTTAATATATGCTTGTAATTTTAAGAAAATGCCATAGTTTCTTAAGGTTGAGTATAGAATGAGTTATCCTACTGAATTAGGTGATTGTGTACCATAAGGAAATTTTATTAGATGTTGTTACAACAAACTTCATTAGTGAGATGTGAGGAAAAATGTCTGGGGGAGAAGCCATAACTAAGACAATGTCAGTGGAGATGTCAGCTGATATCATGAGAAAATCTGGAACAATGCTGATTTTCTTCTCTTGTCCTAATGAGCAAAAAACCTATCAACTTCCTGATATAGACTACCCTTCAAATGAAACAGTGGTAGAGTCAAACTTTTATTATTTTTTTTTACATATACACATATATACAATAAACTATATATAGCAGGAAGAAGCATGAAACAATCAGGAATTTTATAAGTTACATTCTTAGTGTTTTGGCTATTTATATTTGGCAGCCTTGAAGAAAACATCTTTCCTATCTTGGTGAGTCTAAAAATCTGAATGTAAGTCAATATCTATCATATCTCATCTCTATAAAGTTAAAACATCTAGCTAAACATAAAAATGTCTTAACCCCTAAACAACTGAGCTTAATTGTAAAACTAAACTATCTGGTCTTCAACCTCATCAGAGACTTGAGAAAGAATAAAATTATTACCTGAGTAAGCAGGCAAAGTTGATGGCCAAACTCTGCCAAGACAGGGTAAGCAAGTCCTCAACTGTAGCGCCCATGCCACCGGGGTACCGAGTCGACACAGCGGGTCCTTCGTGCTAAGAGAGCAGCAGCCGCAGCACCAGCCACGGCAGTGGTGGTTTATTATTCTTCCTCAGAGTTCTAAAGAGCCTTCTTATAGGCAGTCAAACAGGAATCCTGCTCCCAGGTGAAATCCCTCAAGAGGTAATCACACACAGGAGGAAAAGTCTCGAGGAAGGGAGGGGCGCATTCTCACAGCAGTAAACAGGACTAGCTAACCAAGATAAACACAGACGTGGAAGCTGCTAGAAACAAGACATGAAACAGCAAGACAGGCAGGCAGCCCAGTCGGGCCTGGTTCCTACACTCAATAGTTCCTGCCTCACAAATATGTCTGTCAGATATACTGAGCCAGAAGGCTGAAGGTGCTGCTCCAGAATTATAGGGAGTCTTGAGTGATGGTGAACTCTCTCTGTCACTTTTCATTTTGGAACCTGCTAACCTGTTTACTCAGGTAACTACAGTCTTACAGGAGATAGCCTTCTTCATGGAACACCAAACAAATAGAGGAGAGAAGAGAGGAAGAAGAAGAGAGAGAAAAGAAGTAGATGCAGATGAGGAAAATATGGAACACAAGACAGCTGTATGCCACAAGCTGAAGGTGCTAGTATTCCCAGCCATTAGGGAAGTTAGAATTTAGGTGCAACAGGGTCTAGGCATGCCTCTCCGCACCCATAGTTACTCACTTTTCCCTCGTTGAGCCCTGAGTACAAACACCTTCCTGTGATTCAAGGTGATGGCTTCTGAAGCCACTACTATGTGTAAGGCAGAAACTTAATATTTTATTTTTCTTCTCCCTTCCCTGGTCTATGAAGTATGCCTTCACCTTTGGTTGTAATGACAAGTGTAGCTGGCTCGTTTTTTTTGCCTTTATGGCCAACACATTGTCTTTATCTAATCCTAATCATTGTGTACTTGTCAGCCTGTAATTGTTAAATGTTTCTACTCTATGTGATGCCATGATATATAAATAGTATGAGGAACTGCTTTCATCAATTACTGGGGTATCTGAAAATATTTTTGTCTCTGCTGAACAGGGTCAATTTGCTTTAGGATGATAACTCTTTCCATTGACAGCTCGTTTCCTGAACCAAAACTAGAAAGTGATTTGGTGTCAACAGGAGCCTAAAGTTTAATAATATGTTCAAATAAGCTAGACCTCACTTCTCCAAAGAAGCAAAACCTTCAAATCCCCAAACTTCCAGCTACTACAGACAAAGCAGAAAGACAGACAGACAAATTCCACATTGGTTTATGGCTAATTCCTACTTATAACTACCCATTTTTTCAGACCACTGAGTTCCTCCTATTTGTCTCCAAAACATTGGTTCATTGTACTACCAAGGTACACCCTGGGTTGGTGTTACAGTTGATTTTAAAAAAAAAAAAGATGAATTCTTTGATTGTTTGACCATTCCTGCTTTCCTTTCCTTTTCTTCAAAGTGCGTTTCTTAAAGCAATTTAGCACCATATAGGATAAAACATCTTGGTTGACAAGATATATTATGTTGGTTGACAAGACGCTTAGTGCAGTTTGTGCTGTAAGCCTTTAGGCGATGGTGCTCTCTGAGATGCTAAGGCCAAGGAAGACAATCCATATCTGGACTGATTCCATTTATAATGAACTTCCCTGGTTCCCTGGTTGGAAAAGGGCCAGTGTAATTAGCTTAGCTCTAAATCTTCATTGCTAGTTAGAGGGTAGCTAGTTCTGCATTACCGATTGCAAACCGCTGTGGTTACGGCCATCATGACCATCACTCTTGCCACTATAGCGTCTCCACTAATTACTCTGTTATGCCTGTGCTGGGAAAACGCAGACACCCTCCAGCTGATGTCAACAGAGTTAAGTACTTCTTTCTTTCTTTCTTTCTTTCTTTCTTTCTTTCTTTCTTTCTTGTATTGTGCCAGTTCTGTTACAGAGAGTCTCTGACTGGCACCGTTCTTCTACACAAGATTTTCATTCTCTGTCTTAGATTGTTCTGTAGATAATTTTAATAACTTTTACATGTTCCTAAAAGCTAAATAGTGTTCCATTGATGTATCAGTATATGTTAATTTACTGAAGGTCACTCCAAATCTATAAACGATGATGACATATTGTATGGCCATGTTTGTCGGAAGGAGCTCTCACTGTTGAACGTTAAAATTTCCCAAACATAGTATGTTTTGTTTGTATGTCAATCTTAAATTAAACTTCTTTGTCTAAAAGTGGACATTCACATTTTCTTCATTATTAGAGGGTGTTGGCCACAATATCCAGTGATGTGGGTAGTGTGATGTAACAGTTGATGACGATAGATATATTCACTTCATGTTTGCACAGTTTGAGCTGTTGGCTTTGGAGTTACTTGTGTTCAATCCCTGATGAACAAATACTGTGGGTGATGTCTACCAATGTGACCTAACTCTGTGACCCACACAAATCAGATAAGTTCCTTTCCATAGGGGATAGCCCTGACAGGGTGGTCACTTGCTGATGTATAACCAAGCAGTTTCTTTACCAAGACCAGCTTCCTATCAGGAATTATTTTTCAAGAAATGATTATTTTCTCCTTCAAATCATGACTCGTTCTAATAGATTAGAGGCTATCTTGTGATTCTTTTGGTGGATGTTCTATGAGTTCGATGACATTATTTCCCACTAGGAATACTGTGTGCTGCATCATTGGCTTCCTAAACCACTGTGTAGACAAGCAGAGTTTGTCTTCGGTATGTGCTCCTCCAGATCTGGTATTCTGCCCTATCCATGGTGGGACAATACTCTGTAGTTGTAAGAGAATCTACAACAAGAAGAGAACTTTAACAAGCATTTGGATACTTTAGTGTTAATAAAAAAATGTGATGAATGATACTTGTTCTCTCCTTTACAGATGTGATGAATAATACTTTTCCCATTATCCAGACATCTTCAGGCACCAGTATTTGTAAAAATTTTACTGGTGCTATGAACTCATAAGCCTCCTGAGTATCATGGGGAGTTTTGCATTGGGGTCTAGAGCCTCTATTTAATAATGTTTTTAAGAAGGGAGCTGCCTGATTAGTCATATAAATTAACATTAGGTAATTTTCACACTCAAGTGGACAGGATAAGGCATTTTGTAAATCACTGGGCAAGAAAGGGTCAACCCAGTCCTGAAGCAATGAGACAATTATGTTCTCATGATTTTTTTTGTTTGTACTCGCACCCCACCCCCGTTTGTACCATTGGAAATAGAAAAATATAATGACCAGATAAATGAGCACATATTGTATGCCTTAGGATATAGTTACCTTATTTTAGTATGTTCATAGAAATAAGCACCCTACACTGATTTACTCAGAAACCAATGATGCTGAGAAAAATGTCAACAAAGTACTTGCATTTTGCTTTGTTATGATGGATTTAGATGTTAAAATCAGAATTATACATATTAATTACCCAGATGTTTTATGTATTAGCTAATTAAAATTTTAAATTTTCTTAACCTGCTGATGCTTGACTATTGCATCTTTAAAACAAGAATGATACTTATTAAAATTAGTTGTGATACAAAGATTTGGAAAACAGTAAATCACTTAGTAAAGTAAACTATGTTAATAAATGTCTAAATTTTAATGTCAAGCAATAATAAGTAATATAATATGTTATTATAATAATACATTTAAGGAATTATTATAGTGATAATAATATATTATATAAATAATATATTTTTGTTAATAATAATAAATCTTCATTAATTACTTAGTTCCCCCAAAAGATTTCTTGTGTTAAGAATTAAATTGAGCCTCACACAAATGTTACCAATAAGGTTGATTTGGAGGATACTTTTTTTGAAAGATACATTTCCTTAAATTCAGTTCTCATTCAAATTCATTATAGGTCCTATTATCTGCATGATAGTTTTTCTTCTACTTTGCTATGTAAATGAAAATTCTTAACATCCAAAAATATGTTATTTGGTTTAGGCCACCACAATAACACTTGAAAAAGATAGAATACCATGCCCCCTACACACACACAGCGTTTACGTCAGTCACATCACTATCATCACTATATAACTTTCAACTTTACAGAGATGCCTTGATTTTCTATAATTTTTTGAACAGTAAGGATGAAAAGAGCAAAATAAATAAATAAAACAAACCAAAATAAAATCCTTTTTCACAGAAAGGAAAAAAATAACTCAACATTTTTGTGGACAAATGGTTTATAGAATCCTTTCATTTTATTTTGATAATTGCTTTCAGAGACAAATACAGTATGCTTATATTTCACAAAATTAAATGCATTCCTCGCTTTGGTCATTAAGTGCTTAACACAATTACGATAATTAAAACTTTATCAGATTTTCTGTAGAGGTCATCTTTTTTAGCATCTAAAAAGCTACTTGTTCTTAAGGCTGCTGACACTTTAGTTCTTAATAGTTTAAGCAAATTTTGCAATAGTTATATACAGAGGAGATTTCCCCAAACTCAGCACTTTTGTCAACTTCATTTTGTGAAGAGCTACCTCCTGCCCTCTTCATTTGATTCTGCCATTTTTCCTCTTCACATACGAACAACTTTATTTAAGGTCTTCTGGTGCTTTCTTCTTATTTCCTGTCTTCTCTTCACACAGTTGCTAGTTCTTTATCACCACTGCTCATTTCCTTTGTATTTCCATTGTCTTGTGGGCTTGGGTTCTCTAATGGCTTTATATTTATATTCCCACTGACAGCCTACACCTGCTTTCCTTACAAATTGCAGATGCTTATACATCTTCTGACTTTTTTTATTAATTAATTTATTTATTCACTTTACATCCAGATCATAGCCCCCTCCCTCCTCTCTTCCAGGTTCTTCCTTCCCTCCTCTTCCCCCCTCCCTCCCTTCTTTCTCCTTGGATAAGGAGGGCACCCCTCACCCACCTACCTCAGCTCATCAAGTCCTATCAGGACTGAGCACATCCTCTTCCCCTTTGGTCTGGAGAGGCAGCCCCTCCAGTGGGGAGGGATGGAGTGGCTTAAAAGCAAGCAACAGATTCTATGTCAGAAACAGCCCATGCTAGCCTTACCAGGGGAACCACATGAATACTAAGCTGCCCATGCCCATCCGTTACATCACTGCAGGGGGCCTAGATCCAGTCTATTCAGGGTCCTTTGTTGGTGCTTTAGTTTCCACAATTATTTGGCTGTATCGGTCTTCCTGTGGATCTCCCGTCACTTCCAGGTCCTGCTATCCATCCCCCCACTTTTCCACAAGACTCTCTATGCTTTACCCAAAGTTTGGCTGTGAGTCTCACCACCTGTTTCTATCTGCTGCTGGATGTAGCCTCTCAGAGGACAGCTATGCTAGCTTCCTGTCTACAAGGACTACAGAGTATCATAAATAGTGTCAGGAGTTGGCTCTCTCCCATGAGGTGGGCCTCAGGTTGGGCCAGGCATCTGTTGGATACTCATTTCCTCTATATCTGCTCCATTTCTTTTTAAACCCCTATACATCTTGTAGGCAGGGTAAATTTTAGGTTGAAGTTTTTGTGGGTGGCTTAGTGTTTCCCTCCCTCCACTAGGAGTCCTGACTAGTCATAGGGTGTCTTGAAATGTGCAGGCAAATGGATGGAACTAGAAAAGATCATCCTGACTGAAGCAACCGAGACCCAGAAAAACACACATGGTATGCACGCACTTATAAGCGGATTTTGGTCATAGAGTACAAGATAAGCATACTACCATTCACAGACCCAAATAAGATAAGTAACAAGGAGGACCCAAGGGAGGGTGCAGGGAGACTGAAATTTTCTGATATTTATCTGTGCAAACTCAACAGTATTGAAAAGAAATTGTCTCTCCTTAAAATCTGAACCTCACAAGCTTTTGCCTTTTAATAAGTGACCAACACTGTTTTTGAAAGTGCCTCTCTTGAGAGCTTTAAGTACCTTTAGTCAACTTTGTAATATTTATTCTTAAAACCACTGAGTTCTCTTTGATGATGAGAACATTTGGGAATGTTTTTTCTTCAACCCCATTACAGTTAGTCTTCTTTAAGATACCACCGTGCATGACTTGCTGATGGGAATCATTCCATATTCTTTATTAGTCTACAAACTTGAAGTTCAGCTGTCGGGTTTCTCATGTTTAAATACAAGTTAGAACATGTTACCATCTACTCAAATCTTTCGTATGCTTCTAATCTTAGACTAGAAGATAAAACACGTGTAATAGATTAGAAAATCTGATGTAGGCCATCTTCCCTTGTATGTTTAGATATATGTCTGGAAATGGCAAGTACTTAACATTAATTTGACAACCAAGTCATAAAAAATACACAAAAATACATCCAGGCAAGCATAACTATGGATTCCCTGTCTATTAACTAAACTCTTCAAGTGGAGGATAACATCAAAATGCTGTGACTTCAGACTATATACACTTATAGACTTTTTCATTAGTGAGGATCCTCTAAACAGCAAGCATAATGTTGCACATGGTGTTTATATTATATTAAAACATCTAAAAGATGCTTTTAAAGAATATGTGAACATGTAAACTCATTTTTACTTTCCATATGAGTTGAGCATCCATAAATCTTGATTTGGGTATGCGGTCCTGAACCTGTCTCCCATAAGATAACCATAGTTTTCTACTAATAAAGGAAAAATAATTTATTTGTAAGAAAATTTGATACAGAGAATTAAAGTGAAATAACATCAAGATCTTTGCTTGGTTGGAATTATTTAGGTCAAGTGGAAATAATCTCCTTCCCCTTTAGCATTTGTTGCTTTTTAATTGTTAGCTTATTTAATTGAATGCAACTGCATCATGGTGCCGACATTCATTAAATATCGTTAAGTTTAAATCCCTTGTGCCCTGTGTGAATGTGTGTGTGTGTGCTCTTTAGGAATATTTTTAATAATAGAAGATGATTCCTCATTCTCATTTATAATACCATGCTAAATGTTGTATTTTATAAAATATATTATGACATTTTCATTGATATGGCATAATTTATTCATGAAAAATAAATATATAATTACATAATTAAATGTTATTGATTAATTTAAATAAAGGTAATTTTATTTTGATTACAGGGTTAAATTTAACTTATATTATATTATCATCTTTATTTTTTTTTTTTACATTGAAGGCATATATGCCACAAAATTTGAAAATCTAAGGGAAATGGACAATTTTCTTGATCAATTTCACTTGCCAAAGTTGAGCCATCTTTAATTTTTATTTCATTTATTTCTGTTTATGTATTTTTGTTCTTATAAGTGATATATATGGGGAAGTCTGAAAAGGCAAGAAGAGGACATTTTTCTTGGAGCTGAAGTTACAGGTGATGTTAAGCCACCGACTTCTCTAGAAGAGCAGCTGATGCTCTTAAATTGTTACACCATCTCTCCAATCTCCAGAATCAGGTTTTTTTTCCTAATCAAAACAGATTTCTGTAACATACTCTGATTATGGTTCCTCTCTCCCAACTCCTCCCATATCCTCTCCACCTCATTTCTAATCTAAATCCATACACATTTTTTGTTTTCTCATTAGAAAACAAAGAGAGGAAAGATTTATGTGATCTGAATAGAAAACGGAATAAGCCTTGTAGTCATGGCACATGCCTTTAATCCCAGCGGAGGCAGGAGGGTCTCCGAGTCTGAGACCACCCTGATCTACAGAGCAAGTTCCAGGATACCAGGGATACACAGAGAAACCCTCCCTCAAACAACAATATATATATATATATATATATATATATATATATATATATATATATATATATATGAAAAAGAAAGATAAGGGCCTCTGAAAAACAAGAAAACATAATAACAAGATTTTTTTAATAGAACAAAACAAACACATGGATAGGAAAAAAAATCAAAGAGCCAAAGAAAAGCACAAGAAACACATATTGACACACCCAAATATTCCTTAGAGGTACAAACTTGGAAACCATAATATGTAAGTAGGGTAAGGAGGAGAGAAATCCCAGACAAAGCAGTGAGACAGAAATACCATTAAGTTTGTTGTGTGTTGGGTATCTACTGCTGGGATGGAACCTGGCTTAAGAGTGTTGTGTGTACCCAGTGAGACTTCATTAAAGAAAACTAAATTTTCATTTGCATGCTCTTAACAATTGGAGATAGTTTCTGGGCTAGAGATCCATGTTTCTTTCCAGTTCTATTCTCAGTGCTAGGACCCCATCAGTTCAATGTATATATAAACTCTGTGCATGCTGCCAGAATTTATCTTTAAATCAATGTAGTTACACAGAGACCAATCTCAACTTACTTTAGCTTTAATCCAGGGTTTAAAACACATAAAACTAACAGTGTTTAATAATGTGTCCAAATGTAAAATCTTAAATGTCTTCATCTTCCACATGTGGTTAGTGAAAGTAGTATAAGATGTATTTTTATTTCTAGGCAACGCTTTCTATGTTCTAGCTTCTATGTTTTGAAAAATATATTTAAAAATCATGTCTACATGAAGTTCTACAATGTTAACTTGAAGTTGTAACAAATTGTTGCTTCACTGATGAATTTCAATATAAGTAGAAAAATTAAAAGAGTTCTATCTTATGTTCCTAAAAATGAATTACCTGTCCTTATGTTGTATTTATGCTACATTAAATGGCAATAGTTTATAAATTCATGTTTCTAAGTTTGTTCATAATTGTATTCACCCCATAGTAAATGATGACTTTGCTTTGTCATATGAACAACAGACCTTGAACAGGCATTATCTTTTCAGATATAAAGTTATTTAATTTGTAAAGCAATTTTGTAATTATAGAAAAATTAAGAGTGGTTAAAATTTAAAATCACACCCATGGTGATATATTTAAGGCTATAAAGCAATCAACCTCATTATCTTTTTAGCAATTTGGTAACGGTACAGGACACTAGTTAAAAACTTGGTCCATTACTTTATTGCTTAGCCACTTAGATATCAAGATAAAGCCCTATTACTATATCTTTGAGTTTTACTTTTATTTAAAGGCAGCCATGCGTTCTTTGGGAAACTTCTATTGAGTTCCCATTTTTTTTTCCTTCCATCTCTCACCTAGAACTGGAACTTGGGCAGGTGCCCTGAATACTGGAACCTGTAGTGGAAGTTTTGGTTTCTTTAAAAGCTCAGTTATATAAACAGGGTTTTTGTTTTAATCCCAAGTATGGGATATAGAGATGGTTTTAAGTTGTCCACAGTTGATAACAGCCTCATGAGGCTCGTAGAGGACTGTGGTCTTTGCCCAGATACAGTTAGTTTATACCTGAGGACAGGTATCCTAGAGCTCTGGCAGAGAGGGGGATGCCTCAAGAATGCTTGAAAGGAGGAAGAAGACTAATGGTTCTTATTGCTGCTGCATTTGCCACTTGCTCATTTGCTGGTTATCAGGACTGCTGGGTATCCTGAGGGCTGAGATTGGTATTGCCCAAAAGAACCCTGTGAACTTACCCAGCTGGAAGAAGTAAAGAGTTCTATGCTCCCTCCAAACTAACATTCCTTCTCTCCTACCTAGTGTTAGGGGTTGGTGGAAGGGAGGTAGAGGCCTTAAGGAACACCAAATAAAACAGAATTTAAATACCACCATCTACAGGGAAGTGAGTCGTGATGACTCATGTTTGGGTGTTTATGAGAAGAGGGCAGGTTTTGATTATTCCCTGACTTCTTTGTGCTTGGGATGCCTGTGTTGGGCTCCCACCTACCATGGTGTGAGCAACTCAGGTCATACACACTTACCAAGTGGAGGAGAAACATGAAGATAAGACTGTACCAAGACTGTCCCTGTACCAAGGTGACCTTGCAATAGCAGCCACTGCCCACTTCTAGGCATCTTTACCCAGGCTACTTTAACACCGGGATCGCTTTTGTTACATGGAATAAAACTACCCAGTTGAGAACAGCTAAAACACAGGATCATGAAAACAGAATAGTTATTTTTAAGTCACTAAGGTGTCTATTAGAGAGACATTACAGGGAAGCCCTTTTTTACCTCATGCAAAGCTGGCTAAAGAGTCTTATTCCTTCTCTTTTTCATTGTTACTCAAGGTCAAACATTTTCCTCCATGTGTCCCCGAGTCACTAACCTATTGCTAAGCACATAGAGATGTGACCACCTGAGGTTGTATATGAGTCACAAGAAAAGAGGACACAAGGAATGGACCTTCTGATATAGGGCATATATTTCATAGCTGTAAGAAAGTGCATTAAACTAGTATGAACACTCACTTCAAACAGGCCTAGCCATGTCTGCAGAGGCTTTCAGTAGTTCTGGATCAATTAATAGAATTAACAATAACTTAGGAGTTTCCGGAAGATTCAACATAAAATCTCTTCTTTGTTCTGTTTTTAAGGACTGCCATAGCTACAGAATTATAAAGGGAAAAGAATAGCATAAGAAAAAAAAGAGAAATTGTGTAAATAAATGTTTAATAAGTGGGGTTTGCAAAAGTGATGGCCCAGAACCACAATGTAAACACAGAGGAGATGCCCTCTTAGGGCCCCTGCAGGCACCTGGCACACATCTGGTACACTGACATACTACTTGGTGGCAGAATTACAAGTGTGTGTGTGCACGCACGCGTATGCGTTAAAACACTTATAAGCATATAATAAGTAAACCTTGTGTTCTGCATGTGCTTAGCCAGGAGATAAATAATGGGACCAACTCACTATTGGCAATCTTGCTCTGTGACTGGAAACTGTATGCAAGTTCATCTACTAACATTAAAATGGTGATGTGTCATCCAACTCCACATCATGGGTTTAGCAGATAGATGAGAGTATTGGTATATTTGATTCAGGAATTTTGACAAGATATTAAAAAAAAAAGAGGTACTACTTAAATGTTATTTTCACTGTTTAATTTCCAAAGAACTTTTAAAGCTTGTTCTTTGTTTTTCTTTTCAAATCATCACTGACTATATCCAAAAGTGAGGAAATATCCAAACAACATAAATACTTCTCCACACACTTTTGCTTGGGGGTTAATTTATTCCAAAGCACCTTTCCCTGGTAACTTGCTTCATCTGCTTCATACTCCTCGCCTCTAGGATTCCTTTAACTCAGATAGAAGGAAGAGATTTGAAAATTATGCACTACAGTGAAGAGTATATACACGCGAGTAGCTTAGAAGTGGAAATAAAATCCCTTTAGGTTTTCACATCGCACTTGGGTAAAATGGAAGGGAAACTATTTTCATTTACAGAAAAGACACATTCAAAGTGTTTATTAAATGTGTTTTGAAAGTGTTCTGAGATGCAAGTCACCCACAAAAACAAGTACTACAACGTAAACCTTTATTTATGTACAGCCCATTTTTATTGTTCCGGTTCCTCTTGTTTTACATGCACAACCTGGAGCTTTTAAACCTTAACTCTCCACCATCAAATCAGGGGCTTTCTCAAGTGAGAAGCTAAAGCCTAGGTGGATAGCAAAGGCGCGGCGAGGAGGGGGGGTGCGTTGGGGAGGAGAAGAAAGGCGGGGAAGGGGTGAGCGCGAGGGGGAGGGAGGAGAGGAAGAGAATGAGTGAGATTGCCATCTGGAGCGCAGTCTCTTATGTCTCAAGCCTGTAGGCATCACTATCTAGACCTTAACAAAGAGGTGACCACGATCTGGGGATTTTTGGGAGGTGGCGGGGAGAGCTCTGGACAGACTGATGTTGTACAGCATGCCTGCCTCTAGCCTTACCTAAGTTCACGCCAGGAGTCAGAGGCTCTGATCCTGTACTAGGCAGGCACACAGGTTCCTTAGAGAGGCCACAGGTTCTCCTGTTTGTGCTAATGGGAGGGAACTTCCCACCTGCTGGAGACTTATCTCGGTCCTAACGTTTCTGTCTAGGGTGGGATGTGTGAGCGCGGCGAGGGGCAGGAAGACCTCTAAGCTACTAGCAGCTGTAGGTACAGACATGCAAGGGAGGAGAAGCATCATTTGGTGCTGCCAAATCTTAACCTGGGCCCCAGGTGCTGGCAGACTCCAGCGGAGCTGCCTCTCCTCTCCACAGTGTTCTCTGGAAGCTGCGAGTAGAGAGCCCATCCACACGTGGGGATCTTCTTCCTCCTTCCACGCTACGTACCTGGCCAGAGCTGCAGGACCAGTGTTCTGAGAGAACCCTCTTCTCAGGGACCAGTCCAGACTGGGTTGCCTCTTTAAGCTGTCGCTGCCGCGCCTTCCTCTCTGCGATCCCAGCAGTACCGTGGAGGAATTCTCCCATTGCCTGCCTTCTCGGGGCGACTTTGACTCCGGAATTTCTGGCCTGGCGCCTTTTGGGTGAGCTCAGAAAGGAATCAGTCCCCCTGCCGTTTCAAGATTACCCGACAAAAGAAAATTTCTAGATCCGGAGCTGTAAATCGATTTCTCCATCAGCATCTTCATCCTCCTCTTCTTCCTCCCAGCCTCTGGGTTTGTTTATATAGCATCCGGGCAGCCGAGAGGCAGTGGCCATCCGCTCCAGGCTGCTTGCCCTCCCCTCCTGGCTTCTAGGCTCCCACACGTGGTAGGCATCAGTATTGTCGCCAGCGAGCAGGCGACAGCCAGCGGGAGATGGGCGCCTGGGTACCAGCGCCACGCGCGCTCTCGCCATCCTCACTCATCCTCCGCGCGCCCTCTCTCACTTGCCTATAAAGCCCGGTCACACTTGGCATTCGCCGCCTGGGATCTGTCCCTTGACTTGAAGAGGAGATCCGAAATACTGCCCTGGGGGTGCAGGTGATGCTTCGCTGGGTTCGTTCAGTTGCTGAAAAAGAATGGTAACATGAACAGTGGAGCGTGAGAGCGTCGGCAGAGACAGGGGATGAGATTGATGTGCAGAAAGCACGCTTCTCAGAGGCTCTTATTCCCAGGACTGAGCGAGGAAGGGACGTCTGTGCGCCTGCACTTCCTGGCTGGACTTCGCTGACATCTGTAGCCTCCTTTCATCCAGGTACCCAGGCTGCCTAGATGCTGCCTGCAGAGGAGTGTTCTGACAGCGCATGAAGATCCAGGAGTTTGTGAGCCCCTATCCAAACATAGTTCTGACCTGGTTATGGTGTCCCTGGATCCTGCCTGGCAAGCTGGCTCCAGAGGGAGTTGAACTTGAGTTCAGGTGGGTTATCCCAAGGCAAGCAAAAGAAAAGCTGTTTGGGGAAGATAAGGAAGGTGATGTTCCAATGTCAAAAGCGGAAACTCTTCTTCCAGACACTTGCCTGGACGAAGCCACGCCCTCCCATTCGATTCTTGCTGTTAATATCCGACTCTACATCCCGGACCTCCCACGCTAAGGGCGGGGGATGGTGAGCAAACAGCGACAGAAAAATACCTTCTATTTACTGACTGACATATCTAGCATGCTCTTGACTTCCTCATAACTTATGAAACGATCGTATTTACTCCACTGCTTTATATTAAATGGAGGTCAATAGACTTAATGATTTCCTCAGTTGAGTCATTTATTTCTAAGCCAATAGATAATGCCGTCGTCATAGTTTTCTGGGGGAAAGTAACTGTGCGTTTGTTCTGCAGATGGCCAACTCCCTCTGAATTCTGCAGATTGGTGCTGAGCACGCAACAAAAGTTTTTAGCTTCCCCTCAGTTTTCTGGTGCTTCCCAGAAGAGAGGAAAGGAGTTTGGCTTTAAAGACAAGAAGCAGTCAGAGAGACTTCTGTAACTTTTCTCCACTGTTACCATTTGCAATGAAGAGGAAACAGAAGAGGTTTCTGCAAATGACTTTGTTATTCACTGTGGCTTTAATTTTCCTGCCCAATATTGGTCTCTGGTCTTTGTACAAGGATAAACACTTGGTGAAATCTACAGACCCTGCGGAGCATCAGGTAAGTACCAGGTAGGGCAGGGGTGGCAGTAGGATGGGCTAAGTATACTCCTGCTTAGGAGCACATGGGGTAAAGGTATGGGGAGTTTCTCCCAAGTTCTCATAAAATTGAATTTACAGGCTTTGGGGACTTTGGGCTTTGAGCAGGTCCTGGTTCCCAGCCAATGATGTGGTGAATGGAACATAAAATAAGAAAGAAGAATCCGAGGTCAAGAAGAGAAGGTATACTCTCCCAATTGGTCATTGACTGATTTTTTTTCTTGAAGGGGGGTGGGGTGAGAGGCAGCTGGGTTTTGTGGAAGGCGAAAGTAAGTTTGGTACAAGTTCAATTAAAGGGATTGTTTTTGCCTTCTGCCTTGTGTGCATGTCTATATTAAGTGCATCTGGCCAACTAAGTCATTCAGGTTTTAAAGTGGTTTTCCAAAATCAATTCATTGTTTGTTGTATTCTTTATTATAATTTGTGCTCAGAAAAAAGCTTCTTATCCTGTGGAACCTTAAAGTCTGCCTTTCGTCTCTTCTGTTGCTAATGTGGTCTGTAGAGATAACTATTAAGAGTATATAAGAGTATATATGCAATTTCCTCCACAACGGTGGATAAGTTTGTTGCTAAAAACCTTTCCTTTCTGTGGTAAACAGCAGACAGCCAAGTATTTTGTTTTTCCTCTACTTAGCATGTAACTGCAAAAATGCGGATGTTAATCCCATGTCCAAGTAACTTTCATAAGAGAGTCAAATATCTTTTACAAAATCTGATGAAAATCAGTATTGTTGGATTCCTGCTGATTAGTAAATAAGCTTGTATTTTAAAAAAAAGAAAGAAAAGAAAGAGAGAAGGAAAGAAAGAAAGAAAGAAAGAAAGAAGAAACTTTGAGAAGGGGATTGTAGCCTACTTTAGGAAAACTATTCTTTTCCAGAGGGTACCAACAATTACCCTGAAGTATTAATATTCTTAATTTCATGGGTCATCACCTGTGTATTTTATGTACTTTTCAAACATAGAAGATACTAAGTAGCCCACTTCTGAACAATAGCAACATGTATTAATGATATTGGATATTTGTTCCTATATGTAACAAAGTATAAACTTACATTTATGAAGAGAATGGATAGTTGTAAATTATATGAGGTAATCTGATTTTTCTTTATGAGAACTTATCAGTATCTCAACTACTAAAAATATTATTAAATTATTAAAAATTTATCATTACATTATTAAAAAATATTTTAAAATAAAAATTTTATGCTGTTAATATATGTGCTATTTATTTTTAGTGAATTAGAATTTTGAAGGAACTGACTTTCATTTAGTTCTTGTTCTTCAGCATACTATCTAGTTGGAATTTAACTTCAGATTGAAGTATTATGGATATTGTTATACTAATAAATCCAGAGGAGATACGAACTTTGAATGTGAACTCCCTGCCACATAGTCATCACTTGTTTTTCCAATCTTTTATTCAAAGCAGAATAATGTTAATAGTAGGCATCACTATATTACTATAAAAATTCCCATTCAAGTTAGGAAAATAAAAATAGTTTATATTATTTACTAATTAGTAGTGCAATCTGAAGGATTTGCTGGGATAGTTGACATGAAACTCTAATTAATCTTATTAACGAGATTGAAACAACTTTAATGCTGGCTATTGATTTTGAAGCTTAATGAGAAAGTCCTTTGTCATTAGCATAAAAAAAGTTAGATTTCAGCTGTGACTAATCCTAATCTCCAGAGAAGTTTCCCCCCTTTTTTGGTTTTGTGACATGAAACTAATACTTAATCTTCAGTAATGGAATGATGGAGCTGACAGATGTGAGTGGCAGAAAAGCAGTTAGTCCGTACTGTCTGAAAGTTTCCTACAGCATAGAGGGAAATGATGGTGTTACCAAGAGACCATGCAGTAGAAAACTCCAGGAGAAAAGTTTTGAAAACATGATAGGAAGAAAGGGTGCTGTTAAGATTATGATGAGTATTCATATGTACTTTAGAACTATTCAACCCAAATAACAGTCTTATAATTTTCACTTTCTTGCAGATAAAAGTAAAGGTGTGGAATGATCACATCATTATGTAAATTTTGGATGAGTAAAAGTTAAGTCATTAGTAAGCATGTCTGAATGAAAAGTTAACCTGTGTGGCATACACTGCACGGTTATTAGGCTGTACTGTTTTGATAGTGTCTCTGCATTTCAACATGGGTGATTCATATACTATGAAACTTGCACACACAGGTTTCAATGAGGCAAGTGATTTGACCAAAGTAAAACTTGTTATTTAAAATTCAGCAATTTATCTTAAAAAGACATTGTTATTTCAGAAATCATGTTTCACTACATGGATCATCTCACTGTTGTAAAGATGCAAAGGCTAAGAATGAAATACAACTGGCAGGAGTAAGTACGGCAGCTATTCAGAACATGTTACATGCTGATAAGAGAAGGTCTGTTTGCACAGCTATTGTGTGTGAACCAGCCAGTGGCTCTTGTTCACTAGAGTTAAACTCTACACAGATTAAAATAAGGAAATTATTACAAAGCATGGTAGAGAAATACCTCAAGTTAAAATGTATTAACCATGAAATCATTGGAATCTTTCCCAAATGTACACTTCCTTTTTTTCTTTCTTGACAGATTACTTTACTGATACTCTTCCTAGCTAGTATCTAATTTAAACTGCATTTTATTTTGCAATGTGAGATGAATGGAAAAAGGGTAATACATAAGGCACAGGAGGAAACTTTATTATTTTTTCTTGAAGTTTAATGTTTAACACATTTTGAAAATATATTATATTAGTATAAATTGTTTAAATTTATAGTGGTTTTATCTTAAATATAGTATTTATAATAAATCTGCATATTCCCAAAGGAGTAGCAAAGTACATAAGGGTTTGCAAATCATTCTTTTAAACTTTTTAAAAATAGGTTTCTATTTTTTTTTGTCATAAACCCAAAGAAGATTGTTAAGATAACATTAATAACACAAGACAAGCACATGGACATTACAAGTTTGAAATCAAATATCTAAAATTAATCTTTTGAGTTTTTTAGGATTTAATAAAAGTAGTATCATGTATTTGCATTATTATGATTATGATATTTTCAATTGACATGCCTTGCTCTTTTTTCATATGTTAATGAAAATGTATCTCTGTTATGTTATTTAAATAGTATGTCTGTATAGGACAATAAATAATAGCTTATTGATTGTGAATATGGTATTTAGATACTAATGATTACTATGTGATTGTTGGGTGCTAAGCCTTAATTGTTTTGCTTTTTAAATATACAAAATGCTACTATTCTTTGGTTAAAGCTACATGAATCTTGCTTGCAACCTTGGGTCATAGGTGGTGTAATAGGATACTATGTAGGATAATGCAATAATTTAGAGTTAACTACTGCGCTCCATAGTATTATACATATTTTCCATAGTATTTTTTTCAAGTATGTGGAAAGACAACCCTGAACACTTTCCTTTCTTATAATATTCAGTAAGTTAACTGGCTTTAAACTAAGTTGGAAATGAGAGCTGCAAAAAAACAACACGAGACTATTCACAACATAAAAAGTCCTTTGCAATTTGTCACTTAAAAAATGAAAGATACAATTCCACACACTTTAAAGCACAGATTTCTAATAACTGTTTAGAGTGAATGAATTCTAGAAACTTATGCTTGTGCTGAGTTTTCTAAAAGATGAGAAAAAGAAACAAACAAACTTACAAACAAAAACAATATAACAACAACAACAACAACAACAACAACAAACCTAAACTAGGCATTCTAAGTTGTTTTTAATCATGTGGGCTTTCTTTATTTTTATTTTACTTAAGAATTTATCTTTATAATATATCTCCGTCACGTTTGACATAAAAGGAGATAGATCCATTGATTACTAATGTATGCCCATCTTGGATGTAGAAATTTTATGAAGCTGTTTCCTGTTTTTTATGTGATTAAGTGATATGTGACTATGTGACTATTTGACTATGTAACATATGACTATGCCTAGCAGAAGCCTGACATCTCTTTCCCCCACACAAATATCCTCTCTTGAAATAGATACTTTAGCATCTTCAAGTGTGTCCAGCTCATCCAATGTTTATCACATCATAATCTTAGGAGTGGCAGTCTTCCTTTTGACAGGGGACATTATTTTCCTCAAGGGTGTGTGTTTATTTTTATTTCTTTAATATAAACATATCAGATAATTGGTGCCCAGCATATGCAAATTGTTTCATGCTTTTTGCTATCTTAATTATTATAGCTGAACCAAATATGCTATCCTTTCCCATAAAACTTTTTAGGTGTTAGAAAATCAAAGAAAATGAAAAATTATAGTTTTAACTATGCACCAGGATAGTCCATACTTAACACTATATGGGTAGAAGGACGCCGTCATTTGACCAAGCTGTTATTTATTAGGTGTAATGTGGATTTTAAAGTAGAGTTTGTGAGGAGCTTTTTTGAAAATTTATGGAAAATTCATTCAGAATCACTATAGGACGGCACCACACATACCACAGTAACAAGCCTTTTAATTATTTCCTGTGACACAGCATATCACTACAAGATGAGTTCATCAATCTGCCCTATGGGAGATCATGTGAAGAGCTGTGTTCTGCTACCCAATCTAATACAATAAAAAAAGAAAAAAGAAAAGAAATATGTTTTTTTTCCTCTTCCCGTTTTTGAGTTACACATGCTATGCTGAATCAATTACACTCAAATAAATTATTATTGTAGTAGGAACTGAACCAAGCTTAAATATACAGGGAAAGTATAAGAAAGGCTGAGTTATTTAAGATATATGCAGAAGCACACTGAGTAAATGTTAGGAGTAGTCATGGCAACCTTTAGGAAATCTTCAACCACGTGTCTTCATAAATATTGTATACAAGGAAAACCAGCAATGGGACATCTAGATTCACTTCACAGCAGAAGCTGAGAGCATATACAGGGGGAGGAGGTCCCCCTCAGGCACAGTCATAGGGGAGGGGAGTAGGGGGAAAGCGGGAGGGAGGGAGAAATGGGAAGATACAAAGGTGGGATAACAATTGAGATGTAATATAAATAAATGAATAAAATATATTAAGAAATAAATAAAGTAAGAAAAGGGAGTGCCCTCACCTAAAAGCATATTGAATGAAACATGGGCTCATTTGTGATGCAATTGCTTGGCTTACTAACAGTAAGGAGAGATTTACAAAACACCATACTCAGGATCCTCACGGTTATGTAAGACGATGAAGTTGTGCTGTTCATATTGGTGTGGGTGCTTATAGTAATACTCACATAGAACCACACACGCATGGGACATTCAGATGATGGCAATGATGAGAACAGTAACCCACCAGTAGCCAAACATTTGACTCCTATAAACTCTACCTGTCACACCGTAAAATTCCGGATTCCAAGATGCTCTCAACATGGCATTGTTGTGCCTGCTTGGCAGCAGATGAGAACAAAAAAACAAATCATATGCCTGATGGAGAACATACAGTAGGTAACTTTATAGACAGGTAAAACAGCTGCAAAGGATCAATACCATCCCCTTCATTCTTCTCTCTTAGTATAGTAATGTCTATTTGAAATATATTCACAAGGTGGTAGCAGAGAGAGGGGATTAAAAAAATATAAAAGTATAGTAGAGTTTTACTTCCAGTATCATTGAGGAAGAATGAGGGCTGACTTAGCAGTACTCTCAGTTGACACATGTGATCTCATTATGAAAATGTGCATATTCAACTATTTCATTTTCTACCCTATTTTGACAAGCGGAGTTGTTTGGTTTTTTTTTCATTGCTTTCAATATACGATAGGCTGTTAGTCAAATCTGAAGCATCATTTAAATATTTTGGATGTAATTCTACCACACTACAAGAAAGACACAGAAACTTCATCTGTCTCTGGAAATGTGTGCATCTAGCAAAAGAGAAAATCACAAAAAGATTTTGATACTAAAGGCTGCACGTATTACACATAGGAACATTCAAGTCTTAATATAATTAATATAATTCTGGTTTCCATAGAGTGTACTGGCAGCTACAAACTGTTGTAAGCAGCGTTGGTATCTCAATGAGGGTCAGGAAAAATAATTTTAAATCATTTCAAGAATCCAAGTGCTCATGGAATGATACTTAAGATTTTGAAGTCTAGAAAACCAGAGGCAATTATTATAATAATTTTGACTATTTTTGTCATATTAAAATGACCAAATTGACAAGGCTGTCTTTTAAGTTTAAATGAGGTGGGTGTTATTTCCCCTTATTTTTGACATTTCCCAAGTTAGACAGTATAAATGAGCATAAAAGAGAAATAGATAACCAGTCCCCATAGGGTTTTTGTTCTCTTTTAGTAGGGCATTATGTAAGCTTTGGAATCAAATTATGTGGATGCAAATTATGTTTCCCCTCGTTTAGCACCTTGTGACATTTGACATCCCATGGGTCTTCCCAAGAGCAACTTTCTTATAAGAAAATTGGGTATGGTGGTACTTCTCTTGTAGTGAAATAGAGAGAATTAATTGTTTATCACATTGAAAACGATAAGCAGGCACAAAGAGTACAGATTAGTTTCTTCATATTGTGGCTATTTACCATCAATCATTGCCTTTAGCAAGGTGGTATTTGTATAGAAAATGTTTAGAGATGCTTTCTCCCCAGCAATATGAAATAGAAGAGCCATGCCACTGATGTGGTAAGTCTTTAACAGAGCATATTGAATAAACAAACAGTGTCTAGAAAATAAGAATTTTTCCACTGTTTTTCTCTAGCACTTAACAGGTTGCTGACATTATATTGTTTATCACAAAATTTTGCTGAAATTTTTTTGTCCTCTTGTCCTGAAATAATTTTAAAAATGTAAGTTTTTAATGAAAAAGACATTTAGATGTTGCTTCCACAGTAATTACTAGTAAGAATCAAAGAACTATGTTCCCCCACTCCTCCTTAATTTGGGTCCTTTTGAAAAAGGTGACATCATTTAGCAGAAAAAAAAGTTTAAAAACAGGTGAAAATATCAGTATATTACAGCTAATTTATATATTTAATTCTCATAAAGGTAGAGGACAGGAAAACACTTTCTGCCTTCTGGGCATTCTTAGATATTTAAACAGTCAATTTGATATAGAAGGCATATTTAACAAACAGTCTTCCCAATATGAATTTTCTTACAAAATGAACCACATTTAGAAAGGAGGAGACTATCCCAGCACTCCAGGAGGCAGAGGCAGTCAGAACTTTTTGTGTTCAAGGCTAGCTGGCTCTATAAAGGGAGTCCAGGACAGCCAAGGCTACAGAGAGAAACCCTACCTTAAACAACCAAAAAAAATGAAAATGGAGAGTGGGGTCTGACTTTCACACGAACTCTCGTGCCCCATATTTGACCACATCCCCTGAATGGGGAGGCCTGGTGGCACTCAGAGGAAGGATAGCAGGCTACCAAGAGGAGACTTAAAACCCTATGAGCATATACGGAGGAGGTCCCCCTCAGTCACAGTCATAGGGGAGGGGAGTAAGGGGAAATGGGAGGGGGGGAGGAATGGGAGGATACAAGGGATGGGATAAGAATTTAGATGTAATATGAATAAATTAATAAAATATATTTTTAAAAAAGACAGTGTCTGGGCATAGTAGCCAGAAATGGAGGGAAAGTAGCCAGAAGCCCCACACATGTAAATGAATAAAAGGTTCTAGAATTAACGTGAGGTGGGTTCAGATACATCCAAGTTCAAAAGCCAGACTCCTCCCTTACAAATATATACATATATATATTTCAGCACAATTCATCATCTTGAATATTAATTTGATAATTTGAAGCCATAGAGATTACTTTGTTCATTAATGTATAGTTGAGGAAAATAAGTGAATTCCCGTGTAATTCTTACATACCTAGAAAATACTAAGCAGATGTTAGCAAATTATATTCTGTATCTTTTCTGAATTTTTAGAGAATCCACTTAAGTATTTAAAAATTTCATGCATTGTATAAATGTATTGAGGGTACAATATAGCATTCACTAATTGTTTGTCTGATATTGTTGATTAAATGCTTAATGATGCGCTTTCCACATGATACTGGGATAGACCCTTCGAGAAATACACAGCATGGCCACTAGTTAGTTCTAGTTCATATTAGTTAAGAATGGTTAGTTGGCTTTGTTGGTCTCCTTGTGGAGCTCCAGTCACCTTCAGATCCTTCTACTTACCTACCCCCCCCCCCCCGCCACCTTTCCACAGGCTCCCTACGCAGCACTTTGCCCAATCTTCAGCTATGAGTCTCCACATCTGTGTGGATCGTCTGCTGGGTGTAGCCTCTTAGAGGACAGATATGCTAGGCTCCTGAGTATCACGTTAGGGATTGGCTCTCTCCCGTGGGGTGGGTCTCAGGTTGCACCAGCCATTGGATGGACAATTCCCTCAATGTCTGTTCTATCTTTATTCCTGAACATCTTGTGATCAGGGTATATTTTGGCAGACTGAAGCACCAACCGAGGACCATGCGTAGACTGGACCTAGGCTCCCTACACAGATGTAGCAGATGCTTAGCTGAGGCTTCGTGTGAGTCTTCTAGTAAGGAGGGGTGAGGGTTGGACTCATGGACTCTGCTGCCTGCACTTTGATCACATCCCCTAGTGGAGCTGCCTCATCAGACCGCAAGGGAAGAGAACTTGCCCAATCTTGGTGTGACTTGATGAGCTGGTGTGTGTGTGCAGGGGAGAGGGAGGGGAAGCGGAATGGAAGATGGGACCTGGAGGTGAGGTGGGAAGTGGTACGATCAAGATGTAAAGTGAATAAATGTGTAAGTTAATTTAGAAAAAAATAAAAAAGAAAGTAGGGAAGGAAAGAAGGAAGGAAGGAAGGATGGAGGGCAGGGAGGGAGGGAGGAAGTACAGTTACATCTGTCAGGCATGGTGGTGCACACCTTTAAACCTGGCACTCAGAGCAGCAGAGGCACATGGATCCATATGAGTTTGAAGCCATCCTGGTCTACAAATCAAGTCCAGGACAGCTAAGGCTACTCAGCAAAACCCTGGCTTGGAAAACGAAACCCCACCCCCACCCAAAAAAAGAAAGAAAAAGAAAAAGGAAGGAAGGAAGGAAGGAAGGAAGGAGTTCCATATACATCTATAATGTGGCATGGATCTGGGCTAAATTGTTTTACAATAATGAACATTCAAGATGAAGTTTTAGAAGAGGTAGGAAAAAAGGGACTGCTTTGTAATATTTATTTTTAGCCCAATTCTATACACACATAGATGAGACAAGGATCAGATATACAGAGTGAAGGTAAAAACTAAAAGTGTATTTAATTTTTGGAAGTTGGAATTGAGGAGAAGTGAGTGTAGCCATTGAAAATTTGAGATAATAGTAGCATTAAGTTTGATCTTTAAAAAGTGTTCAAAAAAATAACTAACCATGTTTTTGAATCATAGAAGAAAACAAACACATGACATATGTAACCTTACAGTCCAATGTAATGATTTACAGAAGAACTTATTAGTCATAAAATGATTATTCCACGGTATCAAGGGGTGATGATGTAACTATTCACCATATGATTCAGCCTCGTTTGAAATTCTGAAACCATTGAACATGAGAAATTTCATGTAGTAACTACACAATATGCACAAGACTGAGCATATGGAAATGAAAGGCACGTGTTCTAGTTTCAGTTGTAATTGGACTACTGGACCAGTTCTGTGGTCTTTATATATATATATATATATATACACATCCTATTTCTAAAATGTTTATGCTGGGTTAAGATGACATAAAGATGAAATTGAAGTAATATATGTGTATGTCTCTCAAAATAGGTTGTACACAGTGAGCAAGTCAGTATGTTTTCTATTACACCCAAACATTTGGCTTCTAGGAAACAGGTTGCTAAAAAGGGAATATGTTTCTACAACCTTCAGTTCATGAATCATCATAAAATCGCTATCTTCTTCACATGTTTGACTTTGCATAAGGTTGTTTTAAAAAATGTGATCTAAAGCGATTTTAACTGTTGTTTCACTCATTTTACTTTTAGATATCAACTACAGAAAGAATATTTTATTTATTTTAAGGTGACATATATTGTTGTTGTTTTACCAATTTTATTTTTAAGTAGCCAATACAGAAACAATCTGTTACTTATATTAAAGGATTTTGTACAATATACCCTGGAGAGAAAAAAAAACTAGATTTTTATATATCGCATCTAATTTGATTCCAACAAGGAATCAAGTTATTCACAGAATATACCTTTAGCAAGGAATGCTAAGTTGATAACCTTCTTTTACTCACACACACATACACACACATACACGCACACACACGCACACACACATTTTTAGTTTTTTCTGGTCTTTCACTTTGGTATTAATTCCTGAGTTCTGTTCTGCTTTCATGGAAATAAATAATCTTTCACCATCATGTCACAGCATCAATCTAAATGACAAAAGAATATTGTCAGAGGATGTCTTTTTGGCCAAGTGTTTTATTATTTTTGGGGGTGGAGGAAACCTCAGTTTCCCCTCCCTCCAATTCTCCCAGTACTTCCTTCCACCTTCACTCTCCACCCACCCCCTTCCATTCCTCCGGTTTCTCTTTGAAAAGGAAAGGTCTTCCATGGATTTCAAACAACCATGTCATATCAAGTTGCCATAAGACTGGGTACCTCCTCTTCTACTAAAGGAAGACACGGAAACTCAAGATGTGAAAGGCTCCCCAAGGCAGGCAACAGAGCTAAACACATCGTCTGCTTCAGCTGTTAGGAGTCCCTCAAGAAGATCAAGCTGTACAACTATAACATATGTGTGGGGGACCTAAGTCCATTCTTCATTTCAGGGACATCTAGGTTGTTTGCGGTTTCTTGCTAGTACAAATAAATCTGCTATGGCATCTTTGGGTTTTGAAGTAGGTCGACTCCAAATTTTCTGAGAAACTGCCAGACTGATTTTCAAAATTGGTGTACAAGTTTTCACTCACAGGGGCAACAAAAGTGTTCCCTTTGCTCCACATCCTCATCAGCATGTGCTGTCACTTGGGTTTTGATCTTACCCATTATGATGAATATAAGATGGAGTCTCAGTGTCGTGTTGATTTGCATTTCCCTGATGGCTAAGGAAGCTGAACATTTCTTTAAGTACTTCTCAGCCATGAGAGATACCTCTGTCGAGAAATCTCTTTAGGTCTGTACCCCATTTTAAAATTTGGATTATTTAGTTTGTTGATTTCTAGTTTGTTGGGTTCTTTATGTATTTTGGGTATTAGCCTTCTGTCATATGTGGGGTTGGTGAAGGTCCTTTCCCATTCTGTAGGCTGCCATTTTGTTCCTTTGATACTATCCTCTGCTTAGGGCTTTTCAGGATTTCGAAATTATTATTTTACTGGCCACGTGTCCATGGATAAGCATCAAACTCCCTCTTCTAGTGCCTCAAGAAAAACAATTGGCTGGAAAGGGAACTGGAAAACTGTATAAAACTATGTGTTTTGGGCATGTTAACATTCTTCTATAGTGTTCACACTTTTCTCTATTTTAGACAATGTAACAAAATAGCCTCATAATAACAAATATAGAAGGAGACTGCCCTCCCTCAATTTTGAAGAAACGTTTAAATTTTCTTTCACAACTTGAAAGCTAATGCAGGTTTTAAAAAAACATTGCTTACATTCCAAGACAAAGACATAGAGTTCCAAGATGAAATGTGGAGAAAGATTTGTAAAAGACAGTGGGGGGGGGGGGCGTTGAGACAAGCTTGTCTCTGGATGCACCAGAAGTATCTCTTCCTTCTACATTCCACTTTTCCTGCTCAGAATCTGCTTTTCTCTTTTGAAATTTCCTTGAAAAAAAATGGTTGCTGAGTATTAATTTGATCAGTAATTGGCCCAATGAATGGACAAATGCCTGAAAGGCTTTGAAAATGAGAGTTGTTTGTATTTTGAACATTTCCACTGAATGTGCTTCCAGGTATTGAAAGGTCTATGCCCAGGGAAGTGCTGTGATCTTAGTCTTATGCTGCTTCTCTCTGCTGTTGTTCTATTTCTCCAAATGGGACTTGAGTGCATGTCCCAAAGTAACTGTGGCTTAATTTGTCACCATGAAACAGACAAATAAGTAACAACAACAACAACAAACCCCACAATTTGTAACCTCAAAATGGCAACTGACAGAATAAAACCCACACCACCACCCAGGATAACTGTTTATTTACTTGCCTCTTTTCTGTTCTCCATAGCTGCTCTGTCAACCTTTCTCCACTCGAATTTCCCATGCTACTATCTGTGTTGGTGTGTTGATCCAAATAACTTGCTCCATTCTTCATGTAGAATATGGTACTTTCATCCTGAGAGAACTAAGACACTCGGTCATCAAAACACAGAAAGCAACAACATTTGCTTGGGTCTTTTTCCAGTTTCGTGCTTGCTTCCTGTTTCTATGAAAAGTATCTTTTGCTTATGATAAATCCAGATTTTAAGTCACAACAATTCTTAAGTAAAAAATACGTTATTGCAGTCTTTTCATATGTGATCCATAATCCATATTAATATTTAAAGATAAGAGTTTTCTACCACTAGTAGTAGGAAGTTTGGTAAAAGAACAAAAGAATAGGGCTGTGTGTGGTGGTGCACACCTTTAAACCCAACACTTGGGAGGCAGAGGCAGGCGGGTGAATGTAAGTTCGAGGCCAGACTGGTCTACAAAGGGAGTCTGGGACAGCTAGGGCTACACAGAGAAACCCTGTCTCAAAAACCAAAATAATAATAATAATAATAATAATAATAATAATAATAATAATAATAATAATAATAACAACAATAACAATGACAACAACAATCATCATCATCTTTCTTTGGAACAAAGCACTGTTGCTACTATGACTTGTTTGTCTGTTTTACTAATCAAACGGTTCATTCACTCACTGGATTTCTACTTCTGTGCACTACAGACTTAATCCAAAGTCTACCTTTGCATCAACCACCAGCTTCACCAAAAAGTCCTTAATAGCTAATTCTAACAGCAATCTCATTAGTCACAGCATTTTATGGATTGTTATTAAACACTAGCTCCTATTGATAACAATCTTCATCTAAAGGAAAGAGCTTGTGGCCTGAGAACCCTTAGGGGAGAAAAGCCATTAAAGGGTACTTTGGAAAAAAAAAAGAGTGGATTACTGATACTTTAGGCTTCACTGTACATTTTTTTCTAATTCTCTATCTAGGCTGCCCTCCTCTATGTATTATGTATATATTAACAGTATCCTTTACCTAACACTGTTACCAGAGGCTTTGAACAAAAGCCTAGCATGGAGAATCGCAACAAATTTATCTTGGTCATCTGTCTTAATCTGCTTATTAAAGAGAGGAGGAATTATGAAAAACAAAGAGAGGATTTTTTAGTCAATGCACACTGCAAAGAGAAACAGTGACCCCCTTCCCCCAGTGTGTCCAGTTGGATTATGGAACAAATGCTTGGATGAGGAGGAGGAAGAAATCTGTACAATTGGGGCTTGGCCTTCTTGATTGATCAGTTCTAATTCTGCAAATTCGTAGAGCTCTCATTGCTTGAGTGGAATGACCTGATTCTCATGTGGACTTTGTCTGTCTCACGAAGCTCTGCTGTTCCTGGAATCTAATATGACTGCAGGTCGAGGACAATAACTGGTGTTATTTAGCGGTTTGGGGGCATGAAATTGTATAAATCTGGAAAGGAAATATCTACTACACTTATCTTTTAACTTTATTCTTTAAGTGGAGTAAAGTAAGTTAAGATGTCCCTCCAGTCTCTAGACAGATCTCCCCTGAGTGATTGACCTCCCTGCATGTAAACTAAGCACAGGACTACCGTTAAGGAGACAGACATATAAGGAAGGCAGAGATGCCAGGCTTTCCTCCTGCTTTTAATTGCTTGTTGTACCAAGTAAGGAGGCAAAACTTCCTAATAAATACAGTTTCTAAATATCTCTTATTACTTGTGTGTGTGTGTGTGTTTGGGTGTGTGTGTGTGTGTGTGTGTGTGTGTGTGTGTGTGTGTGTGTAGGATCTTAGCAATGACCACCTAATGTACTAATCTCTCCGCAGGCATCTCTCACTGCTCCTCACGACTTCAGTTAGTAAATGTAAGTTATCTCATAAGTTATTACTTCTGACTCCCATTTCCCTCCAAGAGCATATCTACAAAAGAACCCACATTCTAAACCCAGATAACCCAGGCTTCAGAGGTTCGATTTAATTCATCACCCACTTCTACTCCCTGAGCTCATTCTACCTCTCTTATCTGAATGAAGGAGACTATCACTTATCAAAGGTCAAGGTCTAATTATCATAATTGGAGCACTCAGTATCATTGTTTCAAGTTCAATTGATTACTAAGTAGCTAATCCTTCTGTCTCTTTTGGTTCCCTTCACATCTCTTAGCATCAATGTCCCTACCCTGTTTGGACCAGTGTAAACATTTGACTTTAAAGGGATGCTTGAGCTTGGTACTTTAGCCTTCTACCTGTCTACAAGTCCACTCTCCAAGAGGCCAGAATTGTTTATGAAGAGTACTTAAGAATTGGCTATTAACATCGAAATTTTATACTATTAGATTAAAGCTCAATTCTTCAGTACAGCATAGTAATACAATTCTGCATATGAAGTCATGTATGGCTGCTTATCACTTCCCTGACAAATCGCTGACCTAAAACACCTTGCATTTCATGAATTTCCCAGGAAATCTTAATCTTCCTCCCCCCAGGGGATTTACATATATTTCCTCTTCAGTCTTGTTTGAATAACTTGCTTTTCCTCAACCTTTTTGGATAACTATTCCTGACTTAGGTTTAGATCACTTTCCTCCTTTTATTTTTTATTTTTTGTTTTTGTTGTTGTTTTTTTGTTGTTTTTTTTTGTTGTTGTTGTTTTTTGAGACCGGGTTTCTCTGTGTAGCCTTGGCTGTCCTGGACTCCCTTTGTAGACCAGGCTGGCCTCGAACTCACAGCGATCCGCCTGCCTCTGCCTCCTGAGTGCTGGGATTAAAGGCGTGCGCCACCACCGCCCGGCTTAGATCACTTTCTTAAAGTTTGTGCTAGCTCATTATTTTTTTTTCTCTACAGTTATAAAACCATTAGGTCTTTAAATTTACTGTATGTTTATATATTTAGCTATCATTAATATATCAATTTTAGAACTTGCAGGTGCTTGAATTGTGGTTTCTTAGAAGATCTATTTATGTCTTCTGGAAACTTCATGGTAGTGTATTTGGTAAATGATGTCTGCAGGTGGGATTAAATACTTGAGATACAGACACAGATAGGAGATGCCATGTGAAGAAAGAGGCAGGGATTGAAGTGATCTATCCATGTCTCAAGTACATATAGAGGATAAGGCTATCTGAAAGCTGAGGCAGAGGCTGGAATAATATGTTCACAAGAAAAGGGACAGAGTGGATGCGCATTGTCACCAAACCAAGAAGCCACATTCAGGATATCTGTACCTGTACCTGTACCTGTAGACAGATGCAACCCTGCAACATGTGGATTTCATATTTTTTTAACTCAAATTACACTTCTCTTTGGGACTGCATGGAGTTGACTCTTTGTCAAAGCAGCCTCGGGAAACTAATAAGTTAGAAATTCTTCCCATTTTGGTTTGTCCTAACATCACCTAACCACAGACTAAGCACTTGAAAAATATTTTTCTGGAGGAATGAGGAGTCACAGGTCGCAATTGTTTTTCATGTATTGAGAATTATTTTTAAGTTGAGCTACATTCAAGAACAAAGAGCAACCTAATCTATAAGTTTAAATACATGTGGATACTACTAAACCGATAAGAATATAAGAAAGCACAGTATTGTCATTGTCGTGGATTAATGTTTCAGGAAGGTTTTTCTTCTGTCAACCTTATCCAGCTTAATTATTCTGCTAGTTCAAGACATGATTGATATTAAAATTGAGCATCACAGGGAGATATCGTCCACCATATCCGCATCTGAGTATGTGGTAGAATACATAAATGATTCTAATTAACGTATTCAAAAACTGATAGTCACACTTAAATAAGCTACTCATATGTTGTCCAATGCATTCTTTGAATGAACTCTTTCTCTACTTAAGGCGACATTAGTAGAATGTATAAAAAATGTGTGTGCATAAATCTCCATTTCAATAGAAAGACAGAAACTTACAAATGGCTTGTTTATTATAAAACTTTGCTAGTTACAAAAGGAGTGTGTAGTTGATTTCATTAATACAGCTTACGTGGGACCACTAAAAAGCATGTACCATTAAAAATTTTGATTTTGTAAGTTAGACTGGTATATTTCATGGGATTTATTTTAATTTGAATACTGTCAGACATTAAGTCTTTCATTAGTTTGACTCTCCAGTGTGGGTCCCCCTTGGAACAGCTCTTTTCTTTTTGAAAAAGTCTCCCTTGAGTTCTCTGGGTTGACTGTAATTAATGGTGGTATAGTACAAGCATGGAAGCAGAGGAAGGGAGAAATTCAAGGGTAAAACTTATGAAAGAGATTAGGAAGAACTTACAGGCACAAGAAAAGATATGTCAAGTTTTATTTGGGAGAGACATATTAAAGGAAATGTCTCGAGGGGACATGTCTTACTGTTCCAGTAATTAAATAGCATTGTGTTTGATATGTTGACTCCACACCGTACTTCATGAAGCTAAATTACTTCAAGCGAGTTAATTATGTCTCTATTGCTTGAATATACTCTGGTCAGTTTTAATTTTTTGATGTTTTTATTTTGACATTTCTCTTTTTCTTACTTTTTTATTTTTTACATATACATTTATATTGTTACATTATATATATTGTTACTATATATATATATTATATATATATAACCACATACAGCAAGAAGAACCATGACACAATCAGGAATTATATAAATGTTACATTCTTAGTGTTTTGGCTATTTGTATTTGGCAGCCTTGAAGAAAACATCTTTCCTATCTTGGTGAGTCTAAACTTCTGAATTGTAAAACTAAACTATCTGGTCTTCAGTCCCATTAGAGACTTGAGAAGGAAGACATTTCTAAACCTCAATTACCTATTTGGACTCCTTTCATTTTTGCTGTTTGGGTTTCACCCAATAATGTATTCAAAGTATTTTTAACATTTATCATCTGTATTGTATTTTTTAAACTCAGTGGAAATGAAGAAATTTGTTTAAAAATCAGATCTTTCCCATCATATTATTGGTAAAAATGGCACTACTAGCAAAACTATCATACTTATAGTATTTGTAAGCATTCCTATATTCAAGAAAAATGTCCCATGGCCTGACTGCATATCATAGGATTTGTATGTGAAAATATGGCATGCACAAAATGCCTAAGCTGTGGCATTTGTTATGTGAAAATATTCACAAACACTTTAAGCCACTTCTCTTGAGTACTAACAATATATTGTTTGAATTGTTATACCTTATTTTTTAAGTGTGCTGTTGCTCTATATACACTATTTTCATATTTCTATATTTGAGACACATTTGGTCATTGCAGTGATTTAGTAAGAATGCGTTGAATCAGATTCATGGCTTGCTGACTCTGAACAATTGATTAATGTGTTTTTATGCATATATAAATGCTAATTTGTTTTCTAATAGAAATACATTTATTTAGAAATGTCTTATAAACACATATGACTTGTACATATTAACGGGCTATGGTGTGGTATTTTCTTAGTGCATCTTTCTTGTTCAGGAAGTTCATATGGCGCCTTCCCATTTTTGTGACCCACAGTCTTCTCCGTCTCTAATAATCAGAAGGATTTTTTTCAGATCTGCTTATTTTAGCTTCCACATATGAGTGAGGGAAAGTGGTACCTGTCTTTCAGTGCCCAGCTTGTTTATTTAATATAAAGTCTTCCAATTACATCCATTTCCCCGTAAATGGCAGCTCTTCCATCTTCTTTATAGCTAACAAAATTCCATTTCAGTCTCTTGATGAAAATCTCAGCCAATTCAGCTTGATTTTATAAGCAAAATCTGTGTATTCTGTTGAAAAACTAAATAATATAGTGTAAATATTTTTCTCTATGTACAACTAATTCTGCTATATGTAGTTGATACTTAAAATGGAAAATTTTGGTCTATAACTTTTCCTGTTTTATTATTTTTGTAGCTGAAACTTTAAATTGATTAAGGCATTTTTATAGTTTAATGGTCACTTTTCTCATAAATCAATATGTATCTCGTCTTCTTATTCGACGTCTGCTTTTATTTCTTATTCTGGCTGGCTTGTTTTCTTGTGTGTTTGATTACAGTCATGGCTTCTCTATGCTATCCAGCTGACCTCAAAGGGATTGATCTTCGATATCAACTTTTGAATTCCTAGAAGTACAGCGAGTGCCAGCTAGATCTTAAACAGTATTCCCTTTCCAGCAAGGCGCTTAAAATATTAGATAGTTAGATCCATTGTATGCCTTGAAAGGTTTCCGATGACCAGTTTGGAGACAACTTAAGTGTGCTGCTAAACACCATTGAATAATATCTCTGCTTTTTTTATGCAGTGAAATGTCACTTCAGCCTCTCTTTGGTTAGGCTTATTTGAGTGATTATTTAAAACTTGAACTTTATAGCTTAACAGTTCTGAATAAAAATATTTTTTATTTATTTTTGGACATAATCCCATAAGCCCGAGCAAAAATGCGTTATGAGGTTAAAGGATAAATGATAAGTAGCTGGTCCCACTGTTGTGATGCTGAGGGTTGGCAGCTAATGTATGAGCATGGCTAGACAGCATAAGCATGTGATGAGCTTCCGAGCCTTCCCATCCATCATCAAAGCGGAACCTTTGAAATGCTCATCCCCATTCAGCCCTCAAGTTACAGATTAGGGAATTACTTTGCCATTTTTAAGCTGCCACTAAATGCTAGTTTTAATTAATACAAAGTGGCATGGGATGGTCCAAAACTGATTTTGATGCTTCTCCCCTAAGGCCAGTTCCACATATAGGCACACTAATAGTATATGAAAAGTGTTAAGAATAGTTAGGTCCAGGAAAGCAGTATGTAAAATCTAGGTGCTTAAGCAGCTTGAATTTTTTTTTAATTTTAAATTCATGTGAAGTACAATTCAAATTGGTCATCTCTCTATGTGTGCACATGTACATGTTAACACATTTACACATGTGTATACATGTGTAGGCCAGAACTCAACAACTGTGTCTGCCTCATTCATTTCCACCTTTATTTTTTTGAGATAGTTTTTTCACTAAACAGAGAGCACACTACATTAGGTTGGATGGTTATTGAGGTCTTGGGATCCACCTCTGTCTTCTTCAGCATTGTATGTGGCTTTCACGTGGGTGCTGGGAATCCAACCTCAGCTCCCCAAGCTTCCCTGGTAGGCACTTTATTGGCTGAGCCACTGCTACTAGCCCTTTCTATTCACATGCACATAGTTGGCCGCTCAATAAATTTCTACTTGAAAGTGATTGTATTTTTCACTTAATTTTGTTCCTTTTGTGGCTAATCTCCAGTGGATGCTTTATGTTTAATCACAACTTGCTGAAAATGTTAGTATTAATTGTAAAGAATAATTAGGGCAAGAAATCATAATCTACTATATTGTATCTGGTTCAGACTGTATTTACTCTGAAATTTGGACCACTCACATTGTGCATGGGTGTACTGGCATCTCTGGGTGTTCCCTCTATGTGTGCTTCCATGTGTGTTTGTGAAGTCGTATATCTCTGGGGGTTACAGATTGGCACTGGTGTCTTCGTTTATCACCCTTCCCCTCTTTTTGGATCGAAGGTATTTCACTGAAACTGGAGCCTTGTCTATTCTGCTAGAACTGCTGCCTACCACGTCTCAAAGATCCCCTGTCTCAGCCTCCCCAGCATTGTAATTATAGGCTTGTGTCACCACCCAGAGCTTTTAGGTAGGTTCCTGGGACCACAATCAGCTTCTCTCCCTTGGGCAGCAAGTGCTGTACAAGCTGAGCCTCTCCACAGTCCCTCTTACTATTCCAGTGACTGTCTATGCCCAAATTTTATTTCAAGTTTGTATCTATTCCTTTTTCGTCATTGAGGCACATAGTCGTATTTTCAATGTTCTGTATAATTTGTTACATGCTACCATAAAGAGGAATTATGTTTTCAGTCTTCGGTTCTGCTTTTTAATGGTATTGCCTATATTATATCAGGTAGCTCTCACTGTTAAGTCAGCCTTGATGTACATTCCGTACCAGCACAGAATGTGACCTGTTGAGTAAATATTTCTTCAAGACCATAAAAAGAAATAGAGTGCTGCGTACCATGGGAATGTCCATAATCTTATCATTTGAGAGGAAAAGACAGGAAAGTCTGGAGTTATTAGGTCAGTTTGGGTTGTATAGTGATTTCAAGACCACCCTGGGTTACAAAGAGTTAAACACTTAAAATAAAATGACACATTATAACACACATGCACAATTTGTATTTTATAAGGCCTACCTTATAATTTCTTGTTTTCCTTGTTATGCCACTATATTTCTGTAAGTTGGATTGATCTTGGTCTTATAAAATAGAATGCTTCAGAAGTATTTCAACGACTGCTTAAAAATACTGAGCAAAGTTCTAAAACTACTCTCCCCATTTTTATAAAACCTTGCTCATATTTTTCATTATCCTATACAATCTTAAGATTTAAAAATATTCACTCGATATTAAGATTGTCTTTAAAGAAAAGTCTTCTTATTCCCCAAGTTTTGGAAATAATGCAATGGGTGGGTGTGTAAACAAACACTATCAAACACTATGGTGGAAAATATTTATGTTTATATTTGGAAGAATTCTATGATTTTATGTATTTTAAGCCAAATTTATGTTTCCTTACTTGCCAGATTGCCACTTCAGCATGTATGAAGTGATGGTGTCCAATTTTCTTATAAGTGACATAAACAAAGTATGGGAAGTTACTTGCCAAAAAATACATGTGTGTCTGGCATAATTATATTTGCAGTACGCCAAGGCTATTGGAAGTCCCATTGCTTTCCAGCCCTCTCACCAATACTATTGTTTATAGAGTTTTCACACTGCAAACAAAAATATATTTTACTAAAATAATTAAATAAGATAATGACCTTAGAAAACTTTCTAGAAGCCTTTAGTTATGAGAACAGAAGCACACTAAGGAATTTGGAACGTTTTCTATCTTTCATCTGGTGAGTAGATAGAATATGCCTTGGTTAATAAACTTCACATAATATTCATTTGCAATATAATGATTCACAAATATTACAAAAGGGGATTAAATAGATTTCTCTGAGAAGATGTATGAGTTCAAATACTTGTAACAATTAGCTCTTCTCTGACATTGAATGGAAGAGTGGAAAAAGAAAGGACTCCAAATTAGACGTGTTAGATAACGGATTCAAGGATGATAAATGATCACAAAAATAATGAGCTACAGTCATTTTGTTTGGATAGGTTTTTAAAAAATATATATGTGGAGTTATTTTAATTGTGGAGGCTTTCACAGAAGACACTTAAACACAAACTTCAGCAATTCACTATAGTTAGGACAGGGAAGGAGCAGTCATCAGAACTGACAATAGCTAATTACACTGATTATAAAAGGTAAGGACCATCTGTCTGCTCTTTTGTGCATTTTTAGTGTGTTTAGATTTTAAAAGAAATATCGGCGAACACGTCACTTAGCTATTAGGAGTAAATTTTCATGGATATATGAAATTCCAAACACATTTTTCCTACTTAATTTTCCATTGATTTCTACTTAAATATCTTGACAAGACTAGAATACAATGCTATGCTTTAAAAAATACACTGCTTGAAAAAAAATGCCTTAAGTCCAAGTAAGATTTGTGAATTTTTCTTGTGTGTGTGCATAATGATTGTATTTTACTTTTTATTTTTAAAATGGAATATAAATCCATCATTATGTGAAGACTATGAACTTGAACTTTTGATTCTTCTGTCTACCTCTACATTTTTGCAATTATAGAGCTACGCCATACACCTTTTGGGGCATGGTAAGGACAGAAACAGGGCTGCAACTATGCTAAGCAAGCACTCTACCAACTGAGCAAATTCCTAAGAGTTTTGCTTTATCCTGTATTACTCAACATTTTGGACATGAGATCACATGCAATATTTATTTAAAGTTCTCATTTACTAATAACTTATTTAAGTCTCAACTTTAATAATATTGATTAGAGTTTGAGTTCCAAATTTTATTCAAGTGGGAGATGGGTTACTTATGACATAGTATCCAACATTTCTTTAAAATGTATTTTTATCTTATGTTATATATGTAAGTTTTCAGCTGTTCCATAATTTTGAACCACAGGCATGCTTTATACTCACCTAGACCTTAGCTCTATGAAAAACACAAAACAATTATAGACTAATTCTCTCTTCTTAAAGATGTCATGTGCTATTTCATCATTGTTTTTGTAGATCGTACGTTTTCCTAAATATGATGTAACTGTACTGTTGGTTCAGTTAACAGTCCTTCACTTTTAAATACATTGTTTATTTTACAGATTTTGTGCTGTCTTATTTTACTGTCATCAGTAATTGCACCACCATTCTTTTGTGGTCCTCGTTACTTTCCTTGGCAAAATAAGGGGACACTTTCACATCCTAGCTGTGTGCTAACTATGATGAAAGTCTGGTTCTATGTAAGACTTATATAAGTACACACATTTAAAAAAAAAGGATAGCAAGCAAGCTAGAATGAACTGCAAATATCAGAATTAGAAATATCAATGTGTATTTATGATGTGTATAATAATAACAGTTATACAATGGAAATGAAATGAATACACACAGAAATGTGTTCATGTAAATACTAAATAATTAAATGGTGAAAAGAACAGTGGTGGAGTAGGTAGAAAATATTGCAGACAGTGCAGTGAGTGATCCAGACACCTGTGGCCTGGCAGTAGGAAATTGGGTAAGTTGCTAGGAATTAATGATGACAACATTAACCTGCAGCAGTATTCCTTCTGTTAAAATTAAAGCAACCTGTATTGAAGGACAGAGAATAGCACATACATGCAAACATATATGTGAATTATTTGACTTTCTAACTTCAGAATATGCAAACTAATAAAAGTTGGGGACCAAGTCCATGCTCAAAGGGTAACTCAAAGAAGTTAGGGGAGCAGGACTGCTGGATGTGATGCACATTACAAAGTAGACCCTTTCTGATAAAGAATATTGAGGTAGAATAATGCCTCTGTAGGGGCCCAAGTAAAACAGGGGGAAATGTTTAAGCAAGCTAGCAACTGCATTTGTAGTCCAACATTTCTAAATATTGAGAAATTCCAGGCATAATAGGACTCCTTTGTGGGACAGTCTGAAATGCTGGAACATTTGTGACTGGAGGCTTTCTTCAAAGCTGTCCTGTACTGATGGGGAACAGCAACTGAAGCAATTAGTGCTGGAACATGAAGGATGCAGGATGTCAGTGTCCAGCATGCTGAGAGGAATGGACCTGTCAGGTCTGATCCAGCATCAGTGTCCATTTCTTATGTTCTGAAAACATATAATTTTTCACAAGCATTATACAGTCCTCATTTTTAGAGAGAAAACAAGGTTGAACTCATGGATGTCTCTCTTTTCCTTTATATTTTATTCTTAGGTTTGGAGATAGAGGTTGAAAATAAGGAAGGGGTAATATAGAAATATATAGGGATGTAGGACCAAAAGTAGATTAGTGAATCTACTCTTCAACTTACTGCCTCAATTGTCACTCAAAGGGTTATTTTTAATTCACTGGTGTAGAATTTTATATATAGATACAAAAACAAGTATAAAATTTGATACATTGGTATAGAAGAATTAAGATTATTCTTCACACACATTACATATATCTCTACTCTAATATGGTGCATTGTACCCATGTACCTAAATAATAAAACAAATTTTACTTCCAATACTTTGAAAGCGCTATTGAAGGCTGTTTAGGATAAGTAAGTTATACAAGTTAATTGTTAGTTTATCAAATCATGGTCATATCAATTACTAGGCTATTTTTATTACAAGAATATACATCTTAGCTGTAACAGAAAGATATGATTTCTATTGAAAGATAAGGTAAAATAGACAAGGTCTTCAAAAATCTCAGAGATATACACAGTATGGCATTTAAAGACATTTTTACTATTTTAAATATCCATTGACAGTGAGACTGGTTAACTCCTGTAAAAACCCAGTCTACCTCAAAGAAATGATGAATATCAAAGAACCTCCTTATGGACATGGCCTCAACTGTGGCAAACAAGCCACTGGGCAAAATGTCCTCATTTCTACCACAGAGAGAATTCTGCCTAAAAATGGGCAAGCTTGGATGGAGGTAGAGTCTATGGCCAAACTCTGCCAAGACAGAGTAAGCAAGTCCACAATAGTTCCTGCCTCACAAATATGACTGTCAGATATATTGAGACAGAAGGCTAACAGTGATACTCCAATGTTCTTAATAAATGAATTAGTGTTGATTACTCTTTAATTCTCCTTTATCCTCCATGACATCCATGAGCTATTCAATAAATGGCTATTGGGGAGACCCTTACAAATATTAAGTATATCTTTAAAATTTTTAACGCATGCCTACCCAGTTTTAGCACTGATTATAAGTGCTTTATTTGTGCATATTTCAAGGTCTGGGTACCAAAGGTGGTGTGCTAGGTGATAAGGAAACTGAACAATACTTATACATGAAATACTTAGACAATAGACACATACCTCATTTCATCAGGTCTTGATAGCTGACTTGCAATTTTACCAATGAGTACTAATAAATACAGTCAAATAAGTCAAATTACTTAATAAATTTCCAAGCCTAAATACCATAGAAGTGGTGAAGCATGATCAAATAAAAATACAAATCTTTTAAATCTTTTTCTGTAAATGATCAGTCCCTGGTTACTGAGCAAGGAGACATGGGGATGTGGGGAGGAATGTAGAAAAAATGCACAAGGCTGACAGCAACAACACAGTAACAGAGAATGAGCAAGGCAAGGTCCTTCTCTCAGGACCTCGTGTTTCTTGTCCTGTTAATTATCCTCATGCAGAATCTTACCTGAAAAATATTTAAACCTGTGTCTAAATTTGCATATTATTCCATAGTCTTTGATTTATTTTAACTGACCTTACTAGTTAGTCAGAAGTCTACCTGGAAGGAAAGACTCTATAAATTACTTAGGGCACCTACTTAAGAGTAAATAAGTTTTTGGCTACTAAAATGATGAGGTTACAGCTCATAAATCCATACGCACATTTCACTGCCTAGGTGTGTTTTTTTATTTCTACATGTTTCTCAGCTTTGATCTTGGTAGCCTCACTTGTAGCCACCAATGTCCACACCATCAAATGCATAGCTGTCACTGATGTATAAAGTGCTAGGAGTTTAAAGGATCATATTTAAGGCATGAAAGGGACTAGAGTAAGAAAAATAATATAAAAAAGAACAGGAGCAATTTGAATACTCAAGGTTAAAAGCAAGGGAATAAAAATTTGCAAGCAGAAAGGTGCAATTCAACATTCATCTTTGTAATCTTTCTGTACCTTATGAAACTGGATTCAACACATCCTTCAGGCTCCTCATCATACCTCTTGAGTTTTACGATAATTTATTCATGAATCTTGGAGACATTTTTGCATCATTTAAATGTACCACATCTTGAAAGATTTTTTTTTCTTTCTTCAGGCTCATCTTGCTCCTCTGTAATTTATTTAAGTATTTTAGTGTTTTAGACAATTGTGGATTAATGATGCATTTAAACTGCTTTAAAATGACCTTAGGCTAGGTAAATTACTGAAGTAGTGCCAGCCAGGGATATTTATTTTCATGGCAGTGAGCATTTACTCTCTTGCTTAACCACATGGCACACAAAGTAACTGGCTGACTTAAAAAATATATTCCATATGAGTTACAAATAAATTTCATTAAGGAGGAAATAGTTATTGATAATCCGGGCTCTATGATAGGGAATATTTAATTATGTTTTTAACTATGATTGAATGACTTTTTCTTGGCTATTAACAAGATAGGTCTGAAAGAAAGTGCATCCTCATCGAGTCCTGTCCTTAGCTCTGGGCTCTGTAGAAGGCATCCTACATCATGGCATTACACATGCAGAACTCAATAAATGTATTGAAGAAGATCTGGACACTGTCACCTGCAATTCTGCATAAGACATTGTTAGAGCACTTCTATGAAGCCCTCACTCGAGCCTCACTGTCATCATTGAAGCTTCAGGGCAAAGTCTCTGCCTGTCCTGTTCTTCATGTCCTCATCCTCAGGTGGGAACACTTTGTGGAGTAGGCTGCAAGATATCAGAGTAGGCAATGCCTCATGGTGCCAAAGCCCTTAGATGAGAAAAGTACACAAAGCCATTGACTACGCACTTGATTTCTCTACCAGATTGCAGAAACACAATGGATTTTTAAGTAGCAAAACAGAATGTCCTGGGAGCACCCGGCCAAATGTTATCTCCTTGTGCCTTATGTTTTAAATACATATACTGAAAGGATTTAAAAAAAAGAAATAGACCGTTTTTCAACTGTTCTTGCCACCAGCTTGTTTCTGCAGCTCGGTTTACATTTAAAATTTCTTTGCACTCATAGTCAATCCACAAGTTCCTTAGACAGCCTTAGAGACTACATGCTTAGTATAATCCGTTCTATATATCTTCAGATATCCTTAAATTATGCTTCAATACTGTCACCATTCGTTGGCAAGAAAGCTTTGATTTGGTCATGCCCTCCTTAGAATATTTTCCTCCCTTTTATGAAATTAGCTTTATTAAAATGGAGAACAGCCAATGAGTTGACTCCAAAAACATTGAAATAATAAAATTTTCTATTTGCTACTATGAATCAAATTGTGCATGCAAGGCAAGAGCTCACCCACTGAGCTATCTCACCAGATGCATTACTTTAGTTTTTTTCAATTAATTAATTAGCTCACCTTGTATCTCTATTTTACCCACCTCTCTCCTGTCCTCTGGGTCCCATCCTTACTCTTCTCATAAGAGGGTAGCACCCCTCACTAACCCATTTCAGCATTAGTTTAGTTTTTAATGCTCTTTATACCAAGGATTGCCTGAAGCTCCTGTGTCGCCACTACAGCTGAATGCAATTTAAATGGCTTTAAAATGGAATATTGTGTTTGAAACATCACCTGTGCTCTCTATTATAAATTTCCATGCAAATAGGTAATTTTACAAAATACAAGTGGATTAGCAACAGCAAATAGAACTTTTAACATGAGAAAGAAAATTAACAGAGAAAAAGCAGATGAATCATGAAGGAGAAGGGATACATTTTCTTGTCATTCTAAAATAGACAGAATGGCTGATGATCTAATTAGTACAATTAGAGGGACTGAGAAGAAATGCCTATCATATTAATAAATGTTGTTGAGTATGGTGGCATATGCCTTAAATCCCAGCACTTAGAAAGCAGAGGCTTATGAATATGTGTGAATTCAAATACATGCTGGTCTACATAATAAGTATGAGGCAAGCCAATTCTATATAGTGAGATCCTGATTAATAATAAGAATGATGATGATGATGATGATGGTGATGATAGTCACTATTTAAAATTTATTTTAGCATGGTTTGCAAAATATTCTGGCAGATGTGGAAACTATCTGCATTTATAGATCTTCCAGCTTTTGTCTGGGCTTATATTTCTGCTCTTGTTACTTCCATGGCTTAATCCTATAGTAACTGCAATGTTCGTCTGTTTAGCGACGAAGGCCTAAACATGTTGTGTGAACCAGCCTGGTTTGTAACGATACAGGCTCGTGTTTGCACAACGTCTTTGGTGCTAGCAGAGGGTGAATATGCCACATGTGAGAAGGATAAACACGTAATCAAAAGCTCTACATATTTGGAGAAACCATGGAACATACTGAAAAAAAAAAGTGCCTGGGGATACTAGAATTCTTTCATTCTTTGACAACCAAGAGTAGAACAGGTTCCGAGTTCATATATAAATGATTAAAACACAGTAGTTAATACTGATGTGAAATTTTTGCATGTACAAGAAGCAGATAATCCCTCTTCTGTAAATATCTGCTTGGGTTTAGGATCAAAATTACTATCTGCAAATATGTGTGGCATGACATAAATTTTGAATTGATATAAATGTCCTAATGTATCTGTAAATATACAGTGGGACTACAAAATGCTGTAACTGCAGGTGTTCAATGGATGGAGGTTTAACCATTGATGTTTAGTAATCTTATCTTTGAAATTCTAGAAGTAAGTTGTCACCATTACTCTGTCAGGGTAGTTTGCAGCATGGAGGGAGCCAATTGTTTGTGTGTTGGTTTTGTTTTTGAGACAGGGTTTCTTTCGTGTGGCCTTGGCTGTACTGGACTAACTTTGTAGATCAGGCTGGCCTCGAACTCACAGAGATCAGCCTGCCTCTGCCTCCCCAGATGCTGAGATTACAGGTATATACCACTGTGCCTGGCCGTCAATTCTTAATTCTTTGTTCAAAACATGATGAAGTTTACTGTTCTAAAAAATAAAACAAAATAACTAAACAAACAAAAATGCTCAGCAGCTGTATCTCAGCACTTAGGGAAGCAGAGACAGGTAGATCTCTATGAGTTCGAGGCTAGCCTGATCTACAGAGGTCCAGAACAGTCAGAGCTACACAGAGAAACCTTGCCTGGCAAAACCAAAGCCATCAAATCAAACCAAAAGAGCAAAAACAACAACAAAAACATTGTTTAATTTATCCTCTCTTCATCATTTGGTTAATTAACTCTGCTGCCATTTTGTCATTTGCATTAGAGGCATTATTTTCTTTCCCTATGCAAGCACCATTACTGTGTGACACTCTGGCTCTCTGGATGCCTGCCAAGTTTCTGTGAAAGAATTGGACAATGTTTTTTTTTTCACCTTCTCATTCAAATTGTTAGCATTTATTAGAGTTATTGTTTTATGGTGTGAGTTTTGTGATAGCATGATGCTAATGCTCCAGGTCAGTTCACTGACTTGATTGATTATAAAACTGAGGCAAGAGCAACTGCCCTGAGCTTCTGCACCTGTGGGTGCTGTATGTGGGGCTGTGACCACTTGAGAGTAGAAGAAGTAATGATTTCAGTTTAGCAAAAACAATTCCCCAAGAACTGATATAATAACGAGACACAGTCTCAGGATGCTGTGAAACACATAAATAAATGGCATGAAGCGGGTTGCATTGTGAAGATAGCAAGCAATTTAGTCAGCAATGGTTGTTCTAGCAGATATGCTTTGTGGAAGGGCATGTTTTCAGCTGATTGGGATCTCTGCAAGCCTTCTGCTTTCTTGGTCCATTACAGCCAGCATGAAACAGTGTAACCAGTGTCTCTACAGCCCTGCTTGTCTCCACACAGGTAGACATTAATCTTTTGTTCTACGTTGTATGAATAACATCCAATAACCTTGAGTATCCAAATGTTAAAATTATTTACTCATCTACTTATTCAGTAACTAACTGGTTCATGTATTTATAATTCCATTTGCAAGGTAATAGATACTAACTGCAAAAAACGTATTATAAATTTCCAGTTGATTAGAAAGTGGATGCTTCTTAAATGCATTCTTTCTTCACACAAAATTATCCTATTTAAATGAGTGACTTGCAGTGACAAAAGTAAATGATTGCAAGTGTCTCTATTCTAAGAGAAAGTTTGACAGAGAAATTAATGACTTGACTTCTAGATTAAAGGTAATATAAGAATGTGACTATGCAATGGCAGTGCAAGACTCAAAAGGAGATTACGGACAGAGTAAAAACAAAATGGTAAAAAAAACATCTAATTGTAAACTTATATTAGGCATTTTCATTTTAATATGAATGGTATGTTGAGAAACTTGTGCTTCCTGAGCTGTGATTTACAGCATTGCTCACACAGAGTCTGAGTTTAGGTCCCACCATCTATATTGTCAGCTGACAGTTGACTGTAACTCCTGTTAGGGGTCTAAAACCTTCTGGCTTCTGTGGTCTTCCGCATTAATGTGCACATGCCAATATTTTTTAATATATTTCATTAATTTATTCATATCACATCTAAATTGTTATCTGATCCCTTTTATCCTACCATTCCTTCCTCCCTCCCATTCTCTCCTTACTCCCCTCCCTTATGACTGTGACTGAGGGGGACCTCCTCCCCCTGTATATGCTCATTGGGTATCAAGTCTCTTCTTGGTATCCTGCTATCCTTCCTCTGAGTGTCACCAGGCCTCCCCATTCAGGGGACATGGTCAAATATGGGGCAACAGAGTTCATGTGAAAGTCAGCCCCACTCTCCACTCAACTGTGGAGACTGTTCTGTCCATTGGCTAAATCTGGATAGGGGTTCAAAGTTTACTGTACATATTGTACTTGGCTGATGCCATAGTTTGAGCAGGACCACTGGGCCCAGATCTGTCCATCACAATATTCTTCTTGTAGGTTTCTAGGACCCTCTGGATCCTTCTATTTCCCCATTCTCCCATGCTTCTCTCACCTTGAGTCCCAATAGGATGTCCTCCCTTCTGACCCACTTTCATGGGACATGCCCCTTGGGCTAGTGTGCAGATATAAGTGAGTATATACCATTTGACTTTTTCTGCTTCTGGGTTAACTCACTCATTATGATCATTTCTAGTTCAATCCATTTGCCCACAAATATTGGGAATTCCTTGTTATTAATAGCTGAGTAGTATTCCATAGTGTAAATGTACCACAGTTTCTTTATCCATTCTTCTACTGAAGGACACTTAGGCTGTTTCCATGATCTGGCTATTATGAACAAGGCCGCTATGAACATGGTTGAGCAAATGTTCTTGTTGTGTGCTGGAGCATCTTCTAGGTATATGCCAAGGAGTGGAATAGCTGGGTCTTGAGGAAGCTGTATTCTGAGTTTTCTGAGATAGTGCCAGATAGATTTCCGAAATGGCTGTACTAGTTTGCATTTCCACCAGCAATGAAGGAGTGTTCCTTCCTCTCCACATCCTTGCTAGCACTTGGTGTCGCTTGAATTTTTGAACTTAGCCTTTCTGATGGGTGTAAGATGGAATCTCAAAGTCTTTTTCATTTGCATTTCCATGATGACTAAAGAGGTTGAGCATTTCTTTAAGTGTTTCACAGCCATTTGATATTCCTCTGTTGAGAAATCTCTGTTTAGTTCCAAGCCCCATTTCTCAATTGGGTTATTGGGTTTGGTGGTGTTTAATTTCTAGAGTTCTTTATATATTTTGGATATTAGACTTTTGTCCAATGTAGAGTTGGTGAAGATCTTTTCCCAGTCTGTAGGCTGTCGCTTTGTTCTGTTGACAGTGTCTTCTGCCTTACAGAAGCTTCCCAGCCTCATGAGGTCCCATTTATTAATTGTTGACCTAAGGCCTGGGCTGTTGGTGTTCTGTTCATGAAGTTGTCTCCTGTGCCAATGTGTTCCAGGCTCTTCCCCGCTTTTGCTCCTAACTGATTTAATGTTTCTGGTTTGGTGTTGAGGTCTTTGATCCACTTGGACTTGATTTTTGTGCATGGTGACAAATATGGGTCCAATTACATTTTTTTACACATAGGCATCCACTTAGACCAGCACCATTTATTGAATATGCTATCCTTTTTCCATTGAATAGATTGGGCTCCTTTGTGAAAAATCAAGTGACCATATGTGTGTGGATTCATATCTGGGTCTTTGATTCGATTCCACTGATAAATCAGCCTATTCCTGTGCCAGTACCATGCTCTTTTAATTACTGTTGCTTTATAGTACAGCTTGAGATCAGGTATGGAAATTCCTCTGGAGGATCTTTTATGGTACTAGATTGTTTTAGCTATTCTGGGTTTTTTGTTTTTCCGTATGAAGTTAGAATTGAACATTCAATGTCTTTGAAAAATTGTGTAGGTATTTGATAGGGATGGCATTGAATCTATAAATTGTTTTTGGTAAGGTGGCCATTTTTACTATGTTAATTCTCCTGATTCATGAGCAAGGAAGATCATTCCATCTTCTCATGTCATCTTCAATTTCTTTCTTCAGAGTTTTGAAATTTTTTTCAAACAAGTCCTTCACTTGCTTGGTTTGAGTAACTCCTAAATATTCTATACTGCTTGTGGCTAATGTGAAGGGTGTGGTTTTCCTAATTTCTTCCTAGCATGATTGTCATTTGTATATAGGAAGGCTACTGACTTTTTTTGAGTTAATTTTGTATCCAGCCAATTTGCTGAAGGTGTTTATCAGCTGTAGGAGTTCTCTAGTGGAATCTTGGGGTCACTTATGTACACTATCATATCATCTGCAAATAGAGATAATTTGACTTCCTCCTTTCCCATTTGGATACCCTTGATCTCCTTTTGTTGTCTTATTGCTCTGGCTAGAACTTCGAGTACTATATTGAAGAGATATGGAGAGAGTGGGCAGCCTTGCCTTGTTCCCGGTTTTAGAGGAATTTCCTTAATCATCTCACCATTTAATTTGATTTTGGCTATTCGCTTGCTGTATATAGCCTTTATTATGTTGAGGTATGGTTTTTTTTTTTTTTTGCATATGATTTTACACTGTTCTTTAGTCATCTTGCCATCTCTGTTTTTGGTATGTAGCTTCCAGAGTTGTGTGGAGGGAGTCTGAGGATAGATGCACTCATTTTTTTCACAATTTCCCTAGGCCAGAAGCTCTTATGCTTCACTGCTCTGGATGGCAGGAGGTTAGCCCTATAGTTTCGGTCTCTCAAAGCCAGTGATCCCCAGATCCCCTGTACTGTGGATCCTGTAATCTTCCTGCATCTCTGAATGTGCATTGGGTCAGGCCAAAGTGTCCATAGCCTTCTGGGTCCCGTTGTAGCACTGGAGCTCTCCAGGGACTGAAGCAGGTCAGGTGGAGATGTCTGATGTCCACTCTACTCCTTGTCTCCCTGAGATTTTCTTAATCCTGGAGCTCTGATGCTCACTGGTCTCTCGTTACCAGCAGCGTCTTGGGACCCAGACCACTTACAAAGTCCAGCTTAGTGTCACGGGCCCAAACCGTACACACGCTGAGTCCAGTTCGCATCTCCAAACCCAAGCACATCTCGGGGCCTAATCCACACACTTAGTCCAGATAGCACTGAGTCCAACCAGGGTCTCGGGCTCAATCCGCACACTGAACTTGCCAAGTTCAGCTAGAGTCTCAGGACCCAGACTGCACACTGAGTCTAGACAGAGTTTCAGGGCTGGAACTACACACCAAGCTCAGGTAGAGTCTCTGGGACCAAACTGACCAGCTAGGTAATCTGAGCCCAAACCATGCACGGAGCTCAGCTAGAGTCACTGGGTTCAGCCAGGGACTCTGAGCCCAAACCGTGCGCTGAACTCAGCTAGAGTCTCAGGAGCGGAACTGTGAGCCAAGCTCAGCTAGGGACTCTGAGCCCAACACATGTCCTGAGCTCAGCCAGGGGCTCTGGACCCACTCTGCACACTTAATTCAGCCAAGGACTCTGGGCTGAATCGCATGTCAAACTCAGCTAGAGTCTTGGGGACCAAACCGTGCTCTGAGTCCAGTTTGGGTCTCAGGACACGAGCTGCGTGCCAGTTGAGCTTGGGTCATGGGGCCCAAACTGCACCCCTAGTTCAGCTAGGGTTGCGGGGCCCAAATCTTGCACTGAGTCCCCTCTCCCACAGCAATTCCCACCAGTTACCATGCCAGTCGCCTCTGCCAGAGGGTTCCCACCTGCAAACCTCGGCCACTGCAGCTGCCACTCTGGTCCAAGAAAATCTGGGCTCCTCCCGTGTACAGGGGTAAGCAGGTTTTTTGTATTTTGGTCCTTTTGAACTCTGGAGTACTCCCACTGTAGTGGGGTGGGGAGCTTGTTGGTCCTAGTTCAGAATTCCGTTCAATTCCCTGAATCATTTACTTGAGCTTCTAAACACGGTCCCTGTTGCTCACCACCATGTTGAATCCCTAAATTAAGTATTTAAAAATGTACTTCCCGTTTTCACATTGAGACATTGAGAGTGGATATACCAACAACAATGTTATTTTTCATTACCTTTGAATTTAGTTGTCATTATAAGGCCTGCTTTTATTAATGGATAATAAACATAACATGCATATGTCACAGCTAGCTAAGGTTTTTAGAAAGTAGATGTGCTGTCTAGAACCTTTCCTGTCCTTTTAACCATTGTGATAGAGAGAAACTAAAAGTCTCAAGGGATGGGAGATTTCAAGCTTGTGAATCTTTGCAAGAAGTACCTCTTCTCATTAAATGGTAGCATTTATTTTGAATTGTCATGTTAATGAAACAAATCACAATTCTGCATTAAACAGCTAGCATATGGAGTCTCTTTGTGGTAACACTTGATAATAATGGCAAAACGTAGGCAGAGAGTGCATTCTGTAATTCATTATCCAACAATTGTGAACAGACTCAACACAATAGGTGCTGAACATGGTAATATTCTCTGCAGGAGACAACAGTGTGATTGACTGCTTAACGTTTCAGAATATGTTCAGACTTCTTTTATTTACCCATCAAAACATAGCTTGATACCTGCCACGATATCAGTCATGTTAAACATGATATTCTGAATTATTTTCATTATTTGTTATATATCCTAGGCTTGTTTTCTGGGATTTTTTTTTTTGTTGCCTTTGTATCAATACAATTCTACTGGTTTCTTTTGGTTATTTATGTCTTTTAATAGATTCTGCATATTTACAGATTCACTTATTCACTTTGATAAACTTGTAAACTTGAGATGGCTCCTCAGAAGATTCTCATGTCCTTTGTATGACTGTGCAGAATGAAGGAGTGTGTGAATCTCCTCATACAGTGTTCTAGCTGAAGAGAGGCCAGAGATTTTCTTCCGTGTTCATTGTCCAAAGAGCCAACTAGAGGAGGCAAACAGTGCGGCGGGGGGGGGGGGGGGGGCAGGGCAGTTCAGAGGAGGCAGACAGTACGGCGGGGGGGGGGGGTCCAATGCAGTGCAAGAAGCCCTTGCTCTGGAGACAGTGCTTGGAATGGTAGTTCTAGAACCTCTTAATATGGGAGCCTCAGGTTAAGTCACAATGCTTCAAAATTTATTCTTATAATGATAATAGAATGTAATGATATGAATTTTCCCAGCCCCAAGATAGGGCTCTCTCTATTCATCTCCCTCTGAGGGGCTGTGAAGTAGCCAGGGATACTAAGTCATCAGTCACAGATACTTCAGAGACAGACTTGTGGTTCCACAAAGAGTATAGCTTTGCTAAACTACGCTCTTAGTTATATTTTAAAGTTCACAATAGAAAGACATGAGTATTCCCTTATTATTTTCAGTTGTACTTGCACTGGATTACGAGAATAGAGAATAACCACCCTAAGAAAGAAAATTCATTTGTGTGCTAAACCTGTTCTGTCTGCTTTCCCTCTCCCTCTAAATCAACGATCATATAGCTTGACTATTTATTCAAAGCACTGTAGGTGGTACACATTTATCAGCAGGTATCTTATTGTTACCTGAGAAGCATCTCAGCTTATCATGATACTGTCTGTTAGTACGGTTAGGATGGTGTTTTCCAAAGTTTCTCGCATCTTCATCCCATAATATATGCTGATGCATAAAGAAAATTAATAATTGTTTCTTGCCTAGTAAACAACTTCTCATTTAATATTTAGTTTAGCATTGCGTTATGATATGTGTGTGTGATGTTACTGAAACAAAGTTTACACTACATTTACTTTTCATAAGAAATGATCCTGATCACAGTCTATGAGGTCTTGTCAGATTAGCCTGTAATCCCATCCTCTGACTGTGAGCAGATGTTGGCTGAGGAGGCCCTCCCTTCTTCAGAGGTCTGTGGGAGGGGAAGAGGGCAGAAGAGGGAGGGAAGGTGGGAACTGGAAGATACGAGTGAGGACATAAGAAACAGGATGCACATAGGGTATCAAGTCTCTTCTTGGTAGCCTGCTATCCTTATAAAGGGGGAGGAAGTCCCCCTCAGGCACAGTCATAGGGGAGGGGAGTAAGGAGAAAATGGGAGGGAGGGAAGAATGGGAGGATACAAGGGATGGGATAACCATTGAGATGTAACAAGAATAAATTAATTAAAAAAATAAAGTGAAAAAAAGAATCAGGATGCAATGTGAATAAATTTTATTAAATAAATTTTTAAAATAAAATACAACAAATTATCTTGAACTACAAGGTGTTAATTAAAGGTACAGAAAACTTTGTGACTATTGAAGGTTTCATGTCATTGAAAAGTGCATTGTTTTAATTTTGTATCAATTAATATTGGTTTGATAATGTTCTCTTCAACATCATTAGTTTTATAATACACAGTCTTAAATGGCATGACATTCTTTACATATAGAAAAAAGAAATAATATTCACATATTTGTAAATACAAACTAAAGTCTACACTACTTTTATTTTTTAAAAATCTAACAATATGGGACCAACATGAGAGGCAATTTCCCTAATACAACATCCTCCTTGCATCCTTCATAGACTCCTAAGCTTCTGTTAGCATGAACATTCACAGCAGATGCCTGGTGTTCAATCTGGAACATTTGCACTCTCTATCAACCCAAACTTTGTATTGGAAATAGCAGCCCTGCCTCCTCGGAATTGTCTTTCCTTTTTGGCTCTGAGGAAAAAAAAAAGCAGAATTATATAACGGAATGGATTTTTTGGATCACTTCATTTCTACAAATTACATAATGTGATAAATTTGACCATGCTATTTCACTGTTAATCATTTTTATTTATTTAATTTTCAATTGTCTTTGGAGTTCTCATCTTTATGGCTGTAGCCTCTGTCATTACTAAGAGAAACTTTTCCTCAGCAAATCCCTGACCCTCTGGCTCTTACAATCTTTCCACCCCATCTTCTTCAGTGCTCCCTGAGGTTGAGGTGCAGGGATTGTATTGTAGATGTAGGACAGGGCTCCATAACTCTGTATTTTGAGTGAGTGGCTGTGGTTTCTGACATAATGGTAGGCTTCAAAGAGATGTGTCTTTGATGAGAGTTGAGGACTACACTTATCTACAGGGATAAGCAGTAATGTTTAGAGTGTAGCTGGGTATTATGCTGGTTTAATAAATAAGTTGTTGTAGATTCTTCTTCAAGATAATGGCTTCACTAGCCCCAAGTAGCTGGCTAAGTGTCTAGTACCATGCATAATTTCCTTCTTGTTGAGCATGTCTTAAGTCCAATAGGAGAACTGTTACTGCAAAGATATGTGTGCCGCCACTATAGAAGCTAGTCCTCCTGGAGAAGGCATTCAGGACTTTGTATCTTTAGCTATAGGAACATATATTCCATTTCTGTGGGGGTAATGAGGGTACTAGCAATAGGTTGTCTGTTTTTGGAGTCTCGTTTACAACCCTGACCAACAAATTTACTTTTAAGTGTGTGTGTGTGTGTGTGTGTGTGCGTGTGTGTGTGTGTGTGTGTGTGTGTGTGTGTGTGTGCGTGCGCATTTGTAGGTCTGTGTACATGAATGCCAGTGCAGTGGAGGCTGAGTGTTGGGTCCCTTGTAATTGAAGTTAAAGAAAGTTGTGAACCTCTGGACTTAGGTACTGTGAACAGAATTCAGTTCTTCTAAACCACTAGTACAACTCTTAAATACTAATCCATCTCTTATTCTCCCTGATCATTGTTTTGAAAGGCTGTCAACTGACAACACCTCTAGGAGCAATGAGTTTTATGTAAGCTAACATATATAAGCTATTGAAGCTTTTAAAATATGTTTCTTCTCAAAATGAAATATTCTTTTGCTTCTGTGTATTTTCCCCAGTACACAGGACAGTATATGAATACACACAAACACACACCCATACACACACACACACACACACACACACACACACAGATAATCAAAGTATGGTGTAAGGATAAAGTCATAAGATTTCAAGGATTCTATCTACCTCTATACTAAAAGACACCCGATTTTTATTGGAGAATTTTACAGTCAGTTTTATACAATTATATGGTATTATATTAGTACCATTGGTTCTTGTTACAGTATACTATAATATCAATACAAGAGGGAAAATCCATTTGCTTAAATAGAAATGAGTAATTAAACATGACTACCTATATTTTATTCTGATGTAAAGCATAAATAATTTTAGAGTAAAAGTTTAGCTACATGAACTAGAATTATTCCCTAATACGTCTATACCCATTAATTTATTAAAGATTCTGCAGATTAGTCATGTTACTGATTCACATCAAACAAATTAAAGTCATGTAATGGTCACTGTAACCTCAAGGACATAAGCAAAAACTGCAACAAGATATGATGACATTTTCTCTTTCTTACTTTTACTGTGTTGATGCAACAAATGTGAAAAGACTAAAGTGTCCTGTTTCCTGCATTCATAGCTGCAGTTTGGTAGTACATTTTAAAGCACGTGAAATAAAATCTAGGGTTTGTTTTCTAAGCTAAGTCATTAAATTTAAGTTCCTGTGATTTAACTGCACTGGGTTCCTTATGGTTAAGTCTTCTATTATAGAAAGTTATTGTCAATTCCACTTTTACTATCTATGTTTCTTAATTCCTATCTTTCCATTTCTGAGTTCACTTTGTTTTGTTTTGTTATTTGTTCTATTTTGTTTTGAAATGGTGTCTCACTACGTAGTCTAGAACATTCTGTCCTCTTGCCTTTGCCTTCCGAGGGGTCAAGCTCCAGTGTTTGTTACTACAGCAAGGACTTTTTCTAAAGTAAGTTAGCTATGGCATCTTGCTTCTGTGTATTGAAAGGAGCTGAGGAAACAATTGGCACTGTCAGCAAATGATCAGATTTAGTAAAGGATGAAGTAAAAATAAAACCAAAAAGTGACATAACTAGCTGTTCTTTTGCCCCTGTGAGGGTAGAAGAAATACTTTACTAGAGGGAAATTTTGTGTGTGGTTTGTAAGTGCTCTGAGAAGAGTGACACTAGTTACTGCGTCTTTTCTATGAAAGGCAGTTTTCTGATTTCCAGGCATTGAGCTTCAGCTTTTGTCAGCATTAAACCATCTACACACACACACACACACACACACACACACACACACACACACACACAAAATAGAAGTAAAAGTCTTGGGAAAGCAATTCTTGCTAACATGCAAACATTAAGAGATGTCACCTTTTATACACACACACACGCACACACACACATACACACACACACACACAAACATTCTAAATGAGAATGTACATTGATATAACCAATAAGTACATCGATAATAAGCAAATGAGAGTTAGTGCCTACTGTATACTTTAAACCATGCTAAGGGTTATTCTTGTTTAGTTTCATAGCAGTACAGAAAATTAGCATTTGTGTCTTATAGATTTTGTGTATTTTAAAATATGTTTGCTGGCTGTATTAACCTTTTAATAAAGGCTCAAAATGTGGTTCGTGCATGTAATTCACAAAGGAAGTAACAAAATAAATAGTGGAAGCAATCACGAATATGAAATTGAGAGCATTTTTAGCATTCATTATTTGTCTCTATTTCCGAAATTCATATATACTATTTAATTCTTTTTTTAAAATTAATTAATTTACATCCCGGTCATAGCCCTCTCACTGCTTCCCGTGCAGTTCCACTCTCCCTTCTGCTTTCCCCTCCCCTATCCTTCCAAAAAAGGGAGCCCCCCATCCCCCATCCACCACAATTCATCATGTCACATCAGGACTGAGTTCTTTCTCTTCCCCTGTGTCCTGGGGAAGAAGATCACCCAGGGGGAAGTGACTGAAAAACAGGCAACAGAGTCCACATCAGAGATAGGCCTTGCTCTCCTCACTGTTGCAACCACACGACACTAAGTGCAAGTTTTATCTTCCCTCCCTATCGCAAAGCCTGTTTCTGAGTTTCAGGTTAGAATTTTTGTCATTCCTTATTGTTCTATATTTTGACAGTATCATTGAAATGTTACTACTGGAAAGGTAAGATCAATTGCCTTAAAAATAAACAGCAGTAAGTCTGACTCAAAAAAAAGAAAGTTCATTAAAGCCCCATAGAAGAGCTCTTGTCAGCCTTTCTGTATTGCTCTTGACAATGGTTGAGAGGCAGATATATTTTAGGTTTATTTCTAGTGACAACCACATTTACCTCAGGGTTTGGAATGATAAATATATTGCTACTGTCTCCCATGACTTTTAAGTTAACTGGGAGCTAGCTGTATTGTGTGAATTGGAAGCTTCTTCCTTATTTTTCCATCACCAAGAGATTTTTTTTAAAAAAAACAATGACTCCAAGGATACACTGATATTTTCTATTGGTATATTGATAAACTTAGACATTTAATTAAAGATTTATGGGAACTAAATCCATAATAAAGTGGAGATGGGAAGATAATGGTGCTTTCATTTGTCTAAGCCAACTGATCATGATAGTTTGTTCCACGTCTCTGTAATGGATTTTCCTAAAAAGTTTAGAAACAGAAAGCACCGCTTCAAAGTTAAAGAAGGAAAGAATCAACTCTTTTCTGTGTTGCTCCTGAGACGATTTGGACTTTTACCAAGGAGCAAAAGGTGAGAACTGGGTTTCACTCAAAAATTATTATCAGAACTGAGTACGCACAGAATCCATATGTCCTTACATTTGAATGCTTAAAAAGAATACCCAGATGTTTGTAGATATTCATTATCATGCACAATTTCCATCCATCTCTCCCTTATCATTAAATTCTGCTTTTTATTCATGGCATATTATCTCTTTAAAGAAAGAAATGTTCACCAATAGCCAAGGAGTGCTAACTACTCTGAAGATATTGGTGTACCTAAGCTCTCCAAATGGGATCCTTGGATTGCCTTGTTGAAAACCTTAAATTTATAGGAACGAAGTAACATTATTATTTTTTTTTGCATCATATGTATCTGTTCAGTTTCAAAATATACATTTTACCTTTTTAAAACATAATGATTTTTAATTGGAGGCAGGTTTAGTAACAAAAAGATTTGATGTTATGCTAAGATTTTAGACATGTGTAAGGACTAAGGTTTTATTCCATTCTCATAATTAAAACCAAATTCTGTAAAATGTACAATCCTATCATCAGTGAATTTCTCTAGTTTTACAATATTACATTGCTCTCATACATTTTTATAAGCAAAGAGCCAATATTAATTCACTATTATTAATTAAGTTTCAAACCTCACACTAGACCTTACATATATGTTTTCTGGATTTTGACATTTGTATAAGGTTCATTTTGTACATAGTCATGCAGATGGGTCAGCCTCTCCAAATGTCTCCTGTAGTCTGCAATTGAGCCCTTCTGTCCTTCCCTCCAACTCCAGGAAAGCAGCTAGTTTCTCATGGTCTCATTACTTTTGCCTCTATGAGAATGTTTATATATTTGCAAATGTTCGTTTATAGAGCTTTTAATATTGTCTCTTTCTTCTCCCTTCAGGAACACGGAGTTCCTCCATATACTTTTTTGAGGGTTATTCTCATTTGTATTCAATGCTGAATATGATTTCATTCTGTGACATACTAATTACTTTTTTTCCAATTTTCACGCCAGGAATATCATAGGTCTTGGAATTAATTAATAAAGCTATTAGAATCATCATATGCCAGTTTTATGCTTATATACATTTTATGCTACTTAATAAGGTATCAGGAAACACAATAAAGATAGAGTGACAGTTGCGAGAATTTGTCAAGTGGTCTTTGAAGGACTATCTCTATGTGTTTTAAGACACTCACAGCAATATGCTGCGATTCCTACTGCTTTACATTCTTACAAATATTTCTCATTGCCAATGCTTTGTATTTAGGCATTTTAATTGATACAGAGAAGTATCTCAATCATGTTTCATTTGAAATTATCTAAGCACAATATTTTGGGCATCTGTTTTGTGGAATTTTATTATCTGTAGTTGCCCTCTGTTTTTTGTTGCTGTTGTTGTTTTGTTTTGTTTTGAGTTGTTTTGTTTTTTGTTTTTGAGACACAGTTTTCTGTGCAGCCCCGGATATCCTGGAAGTTGTCCTGTATACTGGCATGCTTTGCACTAAGAGATCCACCCGTCTCTGCCTCTGGAATGCATAAATAAACGGGTGCACTGCCATTACTCTTTTTTGTCAACTTTTTAATGAGTTGCTTGCCTACTTATTGTAAGATTTTAGAAGTTAATTATATATTTTTGAATACTGAATGCTTATTAGACAATATTTTTTATAAATATTTTCTTTAGTGTGTGGCTTGTCTTTTCTATTTATTCACAATATATTTTATTTTTATATTTTTAATATTTTATTTATATATATATACTTTTATATTATTACACATATATGAAATAAATCATAGACAGCAACACAAAAGTCAGCAATTATATTAATGTTATATTCATAATGTTTTGGCTATTTGTTTATGACAGCCTTGAAGAAAACATCTTTTCTATCTTGGTGTGTCTAAAATTCTGAATGTAAATCAATATCTATCATATCCCATCTCTATCAACTTAACACATCTATCTAAACCTAAAACCACCTCAACCCTTAAACATCTAAGATTTGTAGCCTCCAACTTTTCTAACCCTACTTTATTTGGGGTTCTTTAAATGCTTATATCTCCCTTCCAACACACCTACCCTATATAGGAAAATGGAGGCTTATGGGAACAGGGGAAGTAGACCTTGTTGAACTTAGTTCCTAGGAGCAATTCCCTGATGTAGTCAGTAAAATTTCAGCACACCAGCAATTCCACCAAAGTTGCCACTGGAACCAAGAACAGCAGCCAGAGCCAGAAGCCTCAAAACATTCTCTGGTGAGATTCTCTCTAGGAGTGTCTTGAAGTGGAACAATGAACAGCCAAACAATACAAAGACCCAAAAAGGCCCCTCCTCTTGTTTTGGACACACACACACACACACACACACACACACACACACACACACACACACACACACACACATATACACACACAGGTTCTCAGAGTCTGTACTAGAATGTGATTCACCTGGCAAAAACCAAGGCCCCCCTGAAGTGATTCAACTTTTAAGTGGATAAACATCACCTGCTCTTTCACACGTCTGTTCCCCATCCCATTCTTGAGATCAGAAAACAAAAACATGTTTACACCCAACACCTATCCCACACTTAGGATCAAAACAAAAACACGTTTATATCCACTACAAAGATTAATTGTAAAACTAAACTATCTAGTCTTCAACTCCATCAGAGACTTAAGAAGGAAAAAAATTAATTTTTTACTTCTGAGTAAGCAGGAAGTGCAGGTTAGCAGTTTCCAAAGTGAGAAAATGACAGAGACAATTTGCTGCCTCAACAGTCACCCAAAACTCTCTATAATGTTAGAGCATCATCTTGACCCTTCTGTCCAAGTATATCTGACAGACATATTTGTGAGGCAGGAACTATTGAGGACTTGATTACCTTTCTTGGCAGAGTTTTGCTATCAACTCTGCCTGCACACAAGCTTGCCCATATTTGGGCAGAATTCTGTCTGTGGTAGAAATGAGAACATTTTGCTCAGTAGTTTGTTTGCCACATTTGAAGTATTTCTATAAGGAGATCCTTTGATGTTCATCATCTTCTTTGAGGTAGACTGAATGTTGCCAGCAGCTAACCTGTCTGATTGTCAATAAATCTTTAAAATAGTAAAAACATCTTTAAATGCCAGATTCTGTAGGTCTTTGAGGTTTTTGAAGACTTTATCTAACTATTTTACCCTATCCATCTACAGAATTATATTTATCTGTTAAACCTATATAAATAGACTAGTAATATATATGACCATAATTTGATCAAATAACAATTAATTTGTATAATTTATTTATCCTACACAGCCTGCAATTGCACATTCAAAGTATTGGAGGTAAACCTTGTATTTTACTTGAGTTTTATGAGTATAAACCTCATATTACAGTAGCTATATATATATATATATATATGTATATATATATATATAATGTGTGTGAAGAATAATCTTAAATTTGAATTCTATACCAATGTATCAAAGTTAAGCTTAGCTTTCAATGATATACAAAATTCTATACCAATGAATTAAAAATACCCTTGTGAGTAACAGTTAAGGCCTTAAGTTGAGGAGTAGATTCAATAATCTACTTTTTGTCCTATAGTCCCTATATATTTATAAATTCTCCTTCTTTGTTTTCAACCCCTATCTCCATACCTATAAAAGAAAGGTAAAGGAAAAGAGAGACATACATCCCAGAGTTCAACCTCATTTTCTCTCAGAATATAACCAATAGTAACTGATATCCAACTCTCAATGGAAATAAACACCTATAGCCCAAGAAACAACCCAAAACCTACCCAACTCACTTTAAGGGAAATGGGGTATCATTCATCATTCTCTTAAGTTTCCTTCTGGCTGATTTAGGATGAATAATACATTCATAGGGACTCAAATAAAATCAAGGGAAATGGCTAAATATGGTAGGAATCGCATTTGTGGTCCAGTTTTTAAAAGTTGAGAAATTCCAGGCTTGATAGAAGTCCTCTGTGGGACGCTCTGAATGGCTGGACCTATTGGGATCAGAAGCTTTCTTCAAATCTGTCATGGGAGCTGTCCTGTTCTGATGGGTAACAGCAACTGAAGCAATTGGTGCTGGAACACGAAGAATGCAGGATATCAGTGTCCAGCATGCTGGGAAGAATGAATCATGTCACATCTGATCCAGTGTCATGACTGATTCCTTTTTTTTTCTAAAAATCTAAAAATATACAGTCCTAAAATTATAAATGTATGAAGTGTGCAGATGTACAGAACAATGAAGGCTGGTTCTCTGCTCTTTGTGTGGCAAATCTTCATTCATGCCATAGAAGAATGACATCTAATAATAATTCACAGGGAATCTGTAATGAACAGGAAGCATTGTCTAAGCATAGACATTCATGACACAGCAAGTCTCAAAGCTTTTCTCATGCAGTGAGATTACCAAGATAAATTACTTGCTTCTTCTACAGTTTGAATTCTTTACATCCCAATTGTAATCCCCTCCCTCATACCCTCAATCCCACACTCCCTCCATCATCCTCTGCCCCTCCCTCCTCTAAACTTCAGAAGGGGGAGCCCTCCTCCACTAATATCTGACCTTAGTTTATGAAGTCTAATCTGTACTACCTATATCCTTTTCCTCTGTGACCTGGCAAGGCTGCCCAGCCAGGGGAGAGTGATCAACTTTGAGGAGCCAGAGTCCATGCCAGAAGTAGTCCCTACTCCCCCATATTATGGGACCTACAAGGAGACCGTGCTGCCTATCAATTACATCTGAGCAGAGGGTCTCTGCCCTCTCCATGCACAGTCCTTTGCTGATGCATCAGTCTCTGCAGCACCCCCTTTTCTCCACCCGGAATTTTTAAATATATATTTTATTCATTATAATTTATTCACCTTGCATCCTGACTGTTGTCCCCTCCCTATTGTTATCCTATTCTCTCCCACCACCACCCTCTTTTGCCTATACCCCTCTCCTAGAACTCTGGCAACAGCCCATTAAGTTTCCTCAGCATAGCCTGCATCCCCTTCCTCTGTGTTCCGACTAGGCTGTATTGCCAAAGGGCAGTGATTAAATGGTGGGCACCAAAGTGCATGTCAGAGGTTCAGCAGCTGTATGCCTCTCACCCCACATGGGGAATCGGCAGTCCATCTGCAGGCCTTGATGGTTTACCTGTGAAGCTCCTGCTCCTTCTGCATTTTCCATCCCCCTGCCTCATCACTCTCTTCTACTTCTCAGCACCCTGCCCAGAGTCCAGCTTTTAGTCCGTTATTAGTCCCGATCCCCCACTGGGTGGAGTCTCTCAGAGGATACATATACAGAACTAATATCCACTTATAATTGAGTATATACCATGTGTGTCCTTCTGGGTCTAGATTACCTCACTTAGAATGATTGTTTCCAGTTCCACTCATTTGCCTCCAAATTTTTTCAAGATTTCCTTGCTTTTAATAGCTGAATAGAATTCTTTTGTGTATATGTACCACAGTTTCTTTATCCATTCTTCACTGAGGGACATCTAGGTTGTTTTCAGATTCTGGCTATTATAAATAAAGCTGCTATGAACAAAGTTGAGAAGATGTCCTTATTTTATGTTGCAGAATCTCTCAGGTATATGCCCAGGAGTGGTATGGCTGGGTCTTGAGGTAGTACTATTGCCAATTTTTGGAGAAAGCACCAGATTGATTTCCAAAGTGATTGTACAAGTTTGCAGTCCCACCAGCAATGGAGGGGTGTTCCTCTTTCTTATCATATGCTGTCACTTGAATTTTTGGTCTTAGCCATTTTGGTATGTGTAAGATGGAATCTCAGAGTCATTTTGATTTGCATTTCCCTGATGACTAGGGGCATTACGTATTTCTTTAAGTGTCTCTTGGCCATTCAATATTCCTCTGTTGATAATTTTCTGTTTAGCTCTCTACCCCATTTTTGATTGGATTATTTGGTTTGGTGGTATTTAAGTTCTTGAGTTCTTTATATATTTTAAATATTAGCCCTTTGTTGGATGAAGGGTTGGTGAAGCTCTTTTTCTAATCTGTAGGCTGTTCCTTTGTTCTATTGTCAGTGTCCTTTGCCTTGAAGAAGCTTTTCAGTTTCATGAGTTCCCATTTATTAAGTGTGGATCTCAGAACCTGAGTTGTTGGTGTTCTGTTTAGGAAGTTGTCTCCTGTGCTAATGAGTTCTAGGCTCTTTTCCACAGTTTTTTCTAGCAGATTTAGTGCATCTGGTTTTATGCAAAGGTCTTTAATCCACATGGACTTTTGTTGTGTATTGAGTGATAAATGTTGATATGTTTCCATATTTCTATATGTAGAATCCAGTTATACCAGCACCATTTGTTGAAGATACTGTCTTTTTTCCATTCTATGTTTTTTTTTTATATCCTTTAGTCATCTTATTGCTTTAGCTAAGACTTCAAGTAATATATGGAAGAGATATGGAGAGAGTGTACAACCTTATCTTATCCCTGGTATCAGTGAAATTGATTTAAATTGGCTTTATTTAGGTTGATGTTAGCTATAGGCTTGCTGTATATTGCCTTTACTATATTTAGGTGTGCCTTGTATCCTCACTGTCTCTAAGACTTTCAACATGAAAGGGTGTTGGCTTTTGTCAAATGCTTTTTGGCATCTAAGGAGAAGATCATGTGTTTTTTTCCTCCAGTTTTTAAAAATATGGTTAATTACATTGATGGATTTCTATACATTGAACCACCTGGGATGTGCTTTCCAAACCGAGGTTGTCATGCCGCAATGAGTGTGAAGTCTGGTGCTCCTGAATTGTTTCCTTCAGTCCGTTTTCCTGCCTCTGCTCCTCTCCTCTCTAGACATGGTATAAACTGGGTGCTGCCATCTTGTCCTTCTCCACTCTTCCACAGTACATTGCAAAGACCTGAGGTTTATTACTTTCAGTGTTTAACGTTTGAACATTTTGAGGGGGCTCTTCATTTGATGTTATATCTAACAAGTTATTACCAAACACAGAATTATCTAGAGACTCTCTTGTATGTTTCTTATTGAGTTTTTATATTTTTGTTGTTATTACATAAATCTACATATCAATTTGAGTTCATAATTTAAAAAAAAATTAAAAGTACATGCTTAGTCACTCTAATTGCTCCAAACCACATTAAAGAGATAAATGTCCATTTTGTGCATTGATGATTATCAATTTACTTCTTTGTTTTTGCATGTAAATATCTAGTTACTCTATCACATTAGCTTAGATTATTTGAATCGTCTTTGCTCCTTTATTAAAATGAGTTAACTACATCTGTGCTTATATTCATGGGCTTTTCATTCTGTTTTATTGATCACTTTACCTGTATTTTTTACTGATGCCCATTACTGAATCTTTATACTTCATAGCAAATCTTGAATTATATTAGTATCAGGCTTTTATTTGTTTTTCTGCCAGTATCATCTTATTCCCTTTTTATTTTTTTGTCTCTACCTCACATTGTTTTAGTAAACATTGCAGTGGTTGCAAGCCATGAATGACCTGTGGGTATACATTTCATTGTATAAGGAATCTATTACAAATTCATAGATGTATAGACAAGTCACATTTTACTAATTCATTTAGACAGAAAAATAAGTAGGTGTCCAGAAACTTTTATAGAGCTTCTGATAAAATGTCACTATCTAACAGTCACATAATTTTGGGTATACATACTAAATGTTTTGTTTTAAGTGGAGTCTAGTAATCTTTTCAAATATAGTAGCTTTTTTCTTTCTTGGCCTTTTATGTTTAATTGCAGTCCAGTATACAAAATTATTTAGGAGAACATGAACTATTGCAAAGGATTTTTTATAAAGCAACAAATGCAGAATGCTTGAACTCAAGGATGCAATGTACAAAAAAAATATGCCTGGGATGTTAAGCTGATGGATTGAACCCAGAGAATCTTGGCTGTAAGTCCCTGGAACGCCATAAGGAATAGACTGATAAAATTCAACAATAGACAGAGAAACATTGAGTAAATTTAAGATTTATCCAGAGAAAACTAGTGTTGGCCACAGTTGATTCACCGGAGAGTGTGGAACATGGTTAATATAATAAAAATAAGGGGGGAACTGAGAGGATTAATAGTGCAATTATGGAGATGACACTAAAATGTTCGGAGCACAAGCAGAAGTAGAATATTTGGTGACTTTTCCTTTAGGTAATGATTAGGCAGATTTATTCCTATAACATTTTGTCTAAAATTAGAAAGGATCTGCTCATTGGACTATGTTTAATTTGAGATGAGGCAAGGAACACTCCCCAGTGCAAAACATCTTTGAAGGCAAAAGACTGTGTGTGTTAGTGAAACAGCCTTATGCACTTCAGAGCTCTTGCTCCCGGATTAACCTATAAATAACAGCCACTGAAAGACAGAGTGAACGGGGTGAACAGAGAGGACCAGGCTACATAGTCCTATCTTCTGTCTTCCAATTTCCTGACTCGATCAATTACTTAGAGGTACCCAGGTGTAGGTTCGCTTGAAAATGTTTTGTTTTTAAGGTTCATTTGCAGGCATGAGAATGCAGTGTGTAATATAAGCAGAAGGTGTTATTTATTCTTTTCAAACACAGCGTTTCAAATTTTTATGTAAATTCATGATTAGACAGAGGAAAGCTAGGGTAATTTTAATCTACAGACATCTATTTTCACAGAAATAGCCAAATACATTATTGCGCTTTCAGTCTTCTGCTCTGCAAATCTAAGAACCATTAGTACAAGAAATGAATATTCCTATTAAGAGTTGAACTTAGTTTTGAAGAACAAGAAGGTGGATGGGTTAGGATTGTTCACAAAACGAGGAAATGCAGAAAATATTTATCACATTCTAATTGCATTAACTACTTGATAATAGTCCTGTAAGGTATGTATTAACATTCACATTTCTCATATGTGAGTTCTGAAAGCCATGGAAATTTTAGAATTTTGGAAACTGTACCTAACAGGTTTATGCACTCTGGTAGCAAAAATGCTCACTTGTTAGCTCACGATATATACTTTCTGTCTCACCAAAAATGTCCATATCTTTCAACTTAGGCTTCTTAAATTAATAATCACAGCTGTCTTATAAAGTACAAAGGAGGTTGTGTATGGACAATATGGGCCACCAGTTAGAATCAGTTGATGCCCTTGCAGAGGACAATGGTCAAAGTCCTAGATCCCACAAATCAGTCTGTAACTCCATTCTAGGGAATCTGGTGTCCTCCTTTGTCATGCTCAGACAATGCACACATGGACTGTGTAAATGTGCATGCAGGCAAATGATTCGCATGTATAAAATAAGTAAATGCAAAAAATAAATTTAAAAACACTAAAATACAAAATTCTTACAGGTTCAAAATGCTGAATGAAACTAGTTTTATCATCGTAGTTACATGTATATACCATAAAACTGAGCAAATGGTTCTCATTTCATAGATCCATAGGAATGGTGAGACATGTATATAAACACCAAAGAGTATGTTAGGTATATCTAGCTTTTTTCCTTTTAATAGTATTTTTAGTGAAGTGAAACAGTGAACACATCGTCACTTATGCTATGCTTGACACTACCTACTCCCAGATAGCCATGCCAATGCTTTTCCATGGAAACAAGGACATGCCTTCTGGTGAGTCAGGCCATCCCGAGTACCTTCCTGACAAGAGCATATCAGTAAGACATGATTTTCCCATAAATGCATCTGTCTTTGCATGCCTTTCTTTTCTTTTCTCATCCTCCTGTAGGACTGTAGGAGTCAGTTTCAGCAGCTGGGCACTCAGAGATTAAAGGTCTGGAAAATATTTGATTATGTACTAGCCTCACTGGTAGTTCAAACCATGCTTTTTAAAATTTAAATGAAAACAGCATTGTGTTGTTTTCACAAATTAGTCATGGACCCTCATCAATATATCTATGGAGTCTCAGGATTCCAAAGAACAGCAATAATTTGCACATGGCTAGATGGTGAGTAATATGAGAGGTGGGGCGTCAGGGAAGAATGATCCCCTTAAGACTGATATGGTGAGCCGGGGGTGGTGGCGCACGCCTTTAATCCCAGCACTCGGGAGGCAGAGGCAGGCGGATCGCTGTGAGTTCGAGGCCAGCCTGGACTACAAAGTGAGTCTAGGACAGCCAAGACTACACAGAGAAACCCTGTCTCAAAAAAAAAACAAAAAACAAACAAACAAACAAAAAAAAAGAATGATATGGTGATCCCACCCAATGAATCAGTGATACAATGGGTAATGGGGTGATTATTGAGTATCAGAAAGTCCAGACCTGGGATACAAATTAAAATGATCAAAATAGAAGCCACAGAAGACTATAAAGACCTAGAAAAAAAAAAGAAAGAAAGGAAAGGTGCCCCTTCTAGTAATGGTCCCCAGGTTCTGCTAACTCCCCAGAACTGATAACTGTAGCGACTGGTGATGCCTGTGAAATGTCCAGCAGGCTTGATGTTTACCGTTGATGCCCAGGATCAGTCATATGAATGTGAATGACACATGACCGACCATATACTCACACTGTAACACCTCCCAGTACCCCTCTTCCTGCCCCCCCACAAAAGTTAACATAGTAATCCTGCAATAAAGCTAAGTTACAGTGATACTGGGTATTTGAGTCCCTTCAATATGGAACCATTGACATGTCAGATATAATATTCTAGGGCCTAAAGTATGTCCTAAGAAAACTACTGAACTATAAACACTAGGTGTTCACTGGAATGAATGAAATTCAAGTCCCTTGGGCCTTTTGAGTTAACTCTTTTGCGAAGACACACAATTACTTGCTTAAATAATCTTTAGTAACAATTCTCACTATTTCTCGTTCATTGCCTTAAAATTAAACCTTACTACGGATGCTCATAAATGGACAGTTACTGTAAGAGGGCTAATCCTGTGAATCTCTCTAGTAGTACTGAGGTCATGACCGATGTGGAAGTCAAATCAAACAGTTTAAGTGACATTTGTAACCCTTTTCAATTTAATATCACTCTCCTGACAAGATCTACTTCTCCACGGCACTCAATTATGGTCTGCACTCTTCAAACACATTTAAACCCCAATGTTTTCTCTTCTCCTTCAGGAATGAGATTGTTTTTTTCTCCCTTTTCTGTAAGGTGCTCATTATTGAAAAGTTCACTGTCTGGATTCCTCCAGGCACCTTCATTACGTCCGTCATCCAGCCTTCCCCTTTCATATTATTATTTACAATTTCTTTACCACTTCAAGTTTAAAGGTTTCAGTGCATCAAATTAACTTCCAAGATAAATAAAGATGTTTTGGGGGATAAATATCACATGTTTCAGCACAGAAACCACTTGGAAGTACTTAGGACACATCAAATGCTATATTGGCAGTAAGGATTAAGAAATCAACGTACCACATCCACACTAACAACTGTGGGGTGTGGTTGCTAGTTACAGGTGTTCAGTGTGACTCATGGTGATTAATGTTTTGTTTTAATTTTTTCAATTATTCATTCCAATTATTTCAAGTGGTAGGGTTTACAAATACTAGATTGAACCTTTGGCAAAGCTTAGCAATAATCAGGCCAGTGTTGATAGAAGCAGGAATTTATTGTAGATATGCCCCCAAGCAATTCCCAAACATCATAACTAGGTAGCTTATAAAAAAAGTGGGGTCATCATCAGCAGATTAGAGGTTTGGCGTGACAATGCTTGAATTGTAACATTTCATCATTACCATATCTATATTTGCAGCTATTGAAGAACAGCAGGAATGTAACATGAAGGAGTGTAATTTTTCTTTTGGCTTAGTTGTCTACACTTAGGGAAAATCATTAACAGGCCAGAAATTTGGTGAGAGACTTTAAACCTCCTAGAAAGAAAAATTTAAATATGAGTGAATGCTTGATTAACCACTTATTAATAAGGTATAAAGACTGACAAATTCTAAACATATTTTAATTTATTTAAATTCAATTTGTATAAAACATAACTTTTGAGAATATACTTTAATTGTGTTTGAGAACATAAATAAGCATGAGTTAACATTTACTTAAGAAATGAGATATAGTTGGCTAAATATTTCAACTGAAAACTTCTTATTATATGAAACCATACTTTATTAAAGATAATTGTATTTTTAAAAGAATGTCAACTTCTATATAATAGTAAAATTACAAATTGCTTGGTTTTAGTAATATTGAACTTTTTATTTAACTAATTGACTTTATTATATATTATATTTTAATGATATAAATTGATTCAGTTAATTATTTAAATCACTTTCATGTCCAAATATATAAATGCCATCTAGTTTTAACAATTCAGAAATTACCTTGTTTACTTTATGGACTTCTCTTTTTAGGTTTATAATTGAACCTGATTATTATAAGTGAACCATAAAATAGTTATTTTACAAAAACAATGCATATTGAGAACAAGTAAAATATATTTTGCAATAGAATGTGAGATAGTAAGTATATGAAAGAACACAAAACTTATTGTATACATTTTAATTTTAAATTACATTGTATGTTAAAAACTAATAAAATCATTCTGTTTCAAGTAAAACTGAATTTAGGGTGCACTTTCTATTCCATGCATCCTACACATAGGAAAATTGATTAAAGTGAAATCCTTACCAGGGTTATGAGGTCAGAAATTGGTAAGCAGTGATAAACATGGGGTATTATAAAAGTAAACACTAAGTGTATGACAATAAGCATTAAGTATAACTAATGCTTATAACAGTAATATTTTTATTGATTTATTGAGAATTTCATAGGATGTACTTTGGACATAGTCACACCTCTTCCTTACCTTCTCCCAAGTCCTCCTTTATCTCCTCTGTCTCTGTCTTCCCCTTCTTCTTTGCGCATCTCATCCAGTTTGTGTTGTGATAGTGTGGGGGCATGTCTTTTCTTTCTGGGCATTCAGTCTACCAGATGTTACATCATTAAAGGAGATTATGATCAATGTTGATTGCAATTTTAATGCCCTTTAAACATTTTGGGTTTAACTTTAAGATATTTAAATATGCAATATTCTATTACATTGTAGACAGACACTACAGGACTGTCTTTTTATTTTAAAAGAATTTAGAACTTCCTGAAGCAGGCAAATTTCAGAGCGGAGTTCTTGGTACGCTGCTTCTGCTTTGCTTTTGATCTGTCCTGTGATCTTCCCTGACTACACACTTGAAAATCTGTTTCATCTTTCTGAAAAATCATAAACAAAAGAACATATTCGGTTCGTTGTTGTGAAATCTCTGTCAAAGCATTAATAGGTTATTAATTATAATATGGAAAATGGTTAGAGTTAATAATTAATTCATCAATCAAAAATATTAAGTTTACACATCCTACTAGGACTTCCAAAGTGAGATTTTCTGGTAGAAGAGAGTCCACTCAATAAGTTAGATTACCCCCAGTAAAACGAATAGTTTACAGCAAGGGTAATGCACTTTAAAGATCAACATAAATAATTTTGTATTTATTATTTTAAAGATATAAAATGTTTAAGTTAGCATTGTATGATTGCAATCATATTTTAACATCGTATCTCTATAACCATGATTATCACCCAATGCATGTTGCTTAACCACAAATTTAGCTTCTTATTTGGTGAGAGTCTTTCTTCTCTATAAGCTCATGATTATGTATCTTTGGAAAAAGAAAGAAAGAACATAAAATGTGGCTATTCATGTGAAGCTAATATGGCAGAATTATCATCTAGTTACTGTTAAAATGTTCACATCTCTGAACCTCATGTTTATCACTTCTGGCCTCATAACCCTGCCCAGGATTTCACGTTATTCCATTTTCATATCAATAGGATTGATAGGATCACAAGTGTACCTTAAATTCAGTTTTAATTGAAACAGAATTTGAGCTTTAGTTTCAATGTACAAGATAATTTAACGTCTATACATCGCCAGCACCTCATAACCCAGGCTTGAAGATTCATTTAAAATCACAGAAATCAGCAGATATAATCAGAATTACCAAAAATTCAAGATCCTCAGTGGCATAGTTTGAGCCTAGCCTAGGCTACACGAGCACCTACATGAAAACATAATACCAGGAAATCAAGTTAATACTACATGTAATAAACATGCTCAAATATAATGATTAAATAATTTAAAATGCTATATGAAGACACATCAGCAGTAGATATTTTTGTTCATTTGTACTGTTTTTTAAAAAATGAAGATACATTTGTACTAATTCAGAAATGCTGTAAGCTATATATTGCAGATCAACTTTTTCCTGTCTTACAATGAAAGTTCCAAGCCACATTAACCATGTTCTATTTAGAATACATAGATTGCAATATAACTGAGCTTGCATTTGGACTAAACAAAGCCAGGTTTGTTTTGTTTCTTAAAAATATCCTTCCTTGCTCAGCCCTTAGTTTATGTCTTGTATAAGACCAAAATAGTTTGTGTAGCTTTCTGCTACTCAAGAAAAATATCCAAGTAGAAAAAAATGAGATTTGAGAACCCACAACCTGGCCACGGAGAGTCTCACCAAGCTCCAGTGAAAACATGTTCATAAATTGGACTTGATTTTTGTTAGTTTGTTTTTGTTTGGGTTTTTGTTGTTGTTGTTGTTTTGTTTTGGGGGAGGTCACAAGGGCAGGGGCACAGACATGGAAGAACTGGGAAGTGACTATGATCAGGGTGTATCCTGTGAAATTCCCAAAGAGTCACTTAAAAAATAGTATGTTGAAAAACATCATTTAAAAAGAGAACACAAAGTGGCAAGAGATATGTGTTCCTATAGGATGGATTCCTAATAGGAGTGATAGCGAAGGAGCACCTGTGGATAGAAACAACATATGCCCTATTCATGTAGATTCTCTACAATTCATAAAAATGTTATTTAAAAGTTAAAAAAAAAAAGAATACACAAACTAGGCCTTTACAAGAAGGACCAAGTTTAACCAAACAAAATAAAGGTAATAAAAAATATAAATAAGTATAAAGACATTTAAATGTAAATTAATTAAATGAGTCAGTGGGAAAAAATGTCATAACATAAAAAGGGAAAACATATTTAACATTAGGTATACATGTTATTGGAAAAATGATTTAATATCAAATCTGTAAATATTAGACAGATTGAAAAAATCTAGTCTATTGACGAATATCAAGATATATTATTTATTCTTTCCTTTTATTATAATTTATTCACATTATACCCTAATTGTAATCTCCTTGCTTTTATCTTCCTGTTCCCATCCACTCTCCCTCTACTGCCCTACTCTCTTCCTCCCCCACCATCTGACCATAGTCTATGAGATCTTATCTGGATAGCCTGCATGCCCTTCCTCTGTGTTCCCAGAGAGCCTCTCAGTCAAGGGGCATGATTAAATCTTGGGCACCAGAGTTCCTGTCAGAGGCAGTCCCTCACTCACTCCCCTCCTCTCCCACATGGAGATTGGATGCCCATCAGCTACATCTGAACAGGCAGGTCTAAGTTCTCTACTTGTAATGTCCTTTGTTGGTACATCAGTTTGTGCCGGCCTCTCCATCTTTCAGCCTTGATGGTCTCCTTGTGGAGTTCCTGACAACCCCCATCCTTCTATACCTCACCTCTTCCATACAACTCACAGAGCTTTACCCAGAGTCCAGCTGTGGGTCCCAGTATCTGTCCTGATCCTCTCCATTGGGTGGAGTCTCTCAGAGGACATCTATGTTGGCCTAATATCCACTTATAAGTATGTGCATCTTTTGGAGTCAGGGTTACCTCACTCAGGAACTTTTCTAGTTCCATTCATTTGCCTGCAAGTTTCAAGATTTCCTTGTTTTTGATAGCTGAATAGTATTTCATTGTGTCAAATTACCACAGTTTCTTTATTCGTTCTTTGGTTGACGGACATCTAGGTTTTTCCCAGATTCTAGCTACTAAGAATAAAGCTATGACCATGGTTGAGCAAATGTCCTTTTTGTATGGTGGAGCATCTTTCAGGTATATGCCCAGGAGTGATATGGATGGGTCTTACTGTAACATTGTTCCATATTTTCTAAGAAAGAGCCAGATTGATTTCCAAAGTGGCTGTACAAGTTTGCAGTTTCACCAGTAATGTGCTGTCACTTGAGTTTTTTTTATTAGCCATTCTGATAAGTGTAAGATGGAATATCAGAGTCACTTTGATTTGTATTTTCCTGATGACTAAAGATGTTAAGCATTTTTTTTCAAATTTAAGGAGCACATTTTATTAAAGACTGCATGTTCATATATATAAAGCATATATGCACTGACATACATAGAATTACTTTTATGTAAATCAAATGAAAGTTTAAATGACACTTTATCAATATCATCTGTTTTATTGGTATATACTACTTTTACCAAAAATAATTAAATTATGGATTAAATATTTATAAAATTCATGGTCATCTCCAAAATTATAAAGCATAATTTGATCTTATTCAACTTTGGTATTTTTTACTTGGAGTAACTATCTCTACCAGTGGTCTCTACCAATTCCTTAGCTCTTAGAATATTCTGTTCTTTTCTTGGTAAATCAAGTCATTTGAGAACATCCTAACAGTTTTGAGATATTAGAACATATGTTTGAAAAAATTAATATTACCTTTCAGATTAACTGTATATTCTTTTTTATTAATTTTTATATTTTACATATACATTTATATTATTACACATATATACAATAAACTTCCCACAGCAAAGAAAACCATGACACAATCAGAAGCTATATCAATTTTACATTCTTAGTGTTTTAGCTATTTGTATTTAGCAGTCTTGAAGAAAACATCTTTCCTAACTTGGTGCATCTAAATTTCTGAAAGTAAATCAATATCTATCTTATCTCATCACTATCAACTTAAAATATCTATCTAGACCTAAAACATCTTAACCCCTTATCAAGTAAGCCTAACTGTAAAACTAAACTATCTGGTCTTCAACCTCATCAGAGACTAGAGAAGGAATAAACTTGATGCCTGTTTCTTTAAGTGTTTCTCAGCCATTTAATATTCCTGTAATGAGAATTCTCTGTATAGCTCTGTACCTCAATAATTGGGTTATTTGGTTTCATGGTGTTTATTTTTTGAGTTATTTATATATTTTGGATATTAGCCCTTTGTCAGATGGGATTAGAAGAGAAAGTAGGGGAAAACCTTGAACTCTTTGGCACAGGAGACAACTTACTCTTCAGTAAGTAAGTTCTCTTCAGTAAGTAAGGTCTCTTCAGACCTTCAGACCTTCAGACAACTTACTCTTCAGTAAGTAAGTTCTCTTCAGTAAGTAAGGTCTCTTCAGACCACCACAAATAGCTCAGGCTCTAAGGTCCACAATTAACAAATGAGACCTCTTCTGTAAGGCAAATGACACTGTCAACAGAACAAAACAAGAACCTACAGACTGGGATACAGTTTTTTGAACCAAGAAATAAATTGTGAAAAGGGACAAGAAGCAGGCACTTAGTACTATCTGCACTACTGACAAAAAAAAAAAAGATATAGGACAGAGCGAAAAACCTCACAGAAAAACAAGCAGGTTCTAGGTTGCTAGAAAGAAAAACAATTGATCAAAAAACTGTTTCAAAGTTAAAAAGTGCCAAGTATATTTATCAACTATTTATTTTTCTAGACAGTCAGAGTTATTACATAAATTATACCAGATTAGAAGTAAAACATATTTTTTTGTATGAACAAAATCTTTTATTTAATTATTTCTTACTATTTTGTGTTCATACATGCAAAACACTTTAGGCAATGCTTTGTATTTCAGAAGAACTAAAGATATTTTTCATGAATCAAAACAAGAAAAGAAAGGGTACAATTTAAAAAAAAAATATGTGTTTTATGTAGCTTACTCCCTTAAGCCATCAAAACAAAACAAAACAAAACAAAATAAGAGCTGTATATTCAAGTTTCTGTTGTTATACTTAAGAAGGTAAAAATTCAATAGCGAGAATTAATTTGAAAAGCTAGTCTAAGAAGGATTGCCCGCGCAAAGCCAGCCCTCTCCATGATTATGTTCTGCCGGGCCTCCAAGTAAGAAATAAATATGTTTCTAAATAATTTTGTTGTTTTAGTACCTACAAATAGAAACTAAATGAACATGTCCTACATTACGATAGGAACCCATTCAATCTTACTTTAAATATAACCAATGCGATATTCACAATCTGTCCTCTCATAAATAAATGGCAGCCTGTTAAAAGCTTTTCTAACTTGAAATTCTGAATGCTGAAACTCACACAGATAGTCTACACTTTGGCATGATGTCACCAGTGCAAGTCACATGCCTGGGCCAGGCTGGGTGTCCCAGGAGAGGTCCAGATGCACTAGAAAATTGTATGATTCAAACAGAAATATGTTTTAACTTTAGGCTTTGGTTCTATTCTCAAGGTATCTCTGTATGTATATCTGATTAATCCAAATTGTGAAAAATAGTCAGTCTGCAAATTTTTGTCTAAATATATTGCATAAGACATGCTCAATCTGTACTTAATTTTATAAACTAGAAATAAATCATTTTAACAATATATTCACTAGTAGACTATAGCACTGGATTACAATGAATATCACACACCACTGCTGTTATTTGAAAGTATAAAATTGGATAGGATGCACTTATTTGGGAACATCTTCATTAATCCTCTAATATACTTCATATCAATTAATCAATTAGATATTTTTCTTAATTTAGATTCAAAGATGACTTTTTAAAGATGACACATTTTAATCTTTCAATATTATAATGATATATAGTCATTAAAATAAGTAAAAAAATTGAGAAAGTAGCTGCTGTCAGCATTATTTAACATTAATTCTGAAGCAAAAAAAGACATAATCTGAGACAAAAAGAAAATGTAAAGGTCTTAAAGATATTTTCTATTTTCACATTATTATGATTTTTTTATTTTCATACTGATTTCGTTAAGATGGTTTTACATAATAGGATTATAATTGTTTTAATTAGTTTGGACTGCTATATGGAAGGAAGTGCTCTAGACTAATGACGTTCAAAACCATCACTGTATTAGGTTTGGAAAGCTGGAAATCACATCAGGTGGCAATATGCTCAGGTCCTGGTGTGGATCAGTCTTAAGGACTGCTGACTGCTTGCTGAATCCTCTCGTAGTGGAGATGTTAAAAGAATTCACTAGACTCCATGCAAGGTCTCCAAGCAGGCCACCCTGGACCCTGATTAGTTGGCTCTCTTGGTCCTCTTGTGAAGCTCCTGTCATTTCCAGGTCTTTTTCTCTTCCCCCACCCCCCCCCCCACTTTTCCATAAGGCTCCCTGCACATCATCATCCAATGTTTCAGCATCTGTTTGGGCGTGCAGCTAGGTGGAGCCTCTCATTGGACAGCTCTGCTAGGCTCGTTTCTGCAAACATAGCAGAGTACTGTTAATTGTGTCATGGGTTGGTTCTCTCCCATGGTATGGATCTTGGATTGGGCAAGGAATTGGTTGGATGTTCCCTCAACTGTCTGCTTATCTGCTCTATCTTTATCCCTGCACATCTTGTAGGCAGGGTGAATTTTGAGTTGAAGTTTTTGTGGGTGGTTTGGTGTTCCCCTCCCTCTACCAGGAGACTTGTCCTCTCCAGTCTCTATCTCCCCTGCTTTTAGGAGTCTTTACTAGATCCCCTCTCATTTCCTTTCCAGGAGCCAACCCTAAATTCGGTCTCCAGATTGTCACAGAGATGTCCCAACCCACAGTTTCTCTTCTCTACAGGACTTTTGTTCTCCTGTCTCTGCTGTCTGCTGTTGTTTCCTTTCTCTGGGAAGTTGGGCTGAGCATCTAGTCACAGAGTATTCTTCAGCCTTCTGGAGGCTAGCTGAAGAAGGCTCTGCCCTAAGAACCAGTAATTAAGAAGGCCTTCTGTGTAGGGATGGAGCACAGGGTAACCACACTCAGCTGGGATTGAGACAGTAGAAATCCCTGTCTCTTTCAGAGGGGGAAGGGAGCCTCTGGCTTGTAAAAGGCCAGATAACCAACTGCGCTTGGTAAAAACAAAGACAGTCAAGAGTATTTATTTGTAAGAAGCATAAATGTCCTACTATTTTTAAGCCACCGTAGCTTCGTATGCTTTATACCCATACCCTAAAGTAAATGTTACATATTGATATAAATATCAAAATAATTTGTATGAATTTATTTTCTCTAGTGACTTTATGGTTTAAAATATATCCCTTAATAATTCAAATACTTTAGGACAATGTGGCACAAGCCTATAATTTTACTACTTGGGCCACTGTATAGAAAGATTGTTGTAAAGTTTTGGCCAACCACGGTTATAGTAATTAGGAGAATATCCAAGACTATCTAGAAATACTGTCTGAACAGAAAGAAAAAAAATAAATATATAATAACAGAAAACACCCAAAGTAAAAGCCATCAGTTGATAAATTCCTGATATCCGTTACTTCAGAAAACGACCGTTCACTTTTGAGGAGGTAATATCTGAGTTGAGCAGGTTCTTATCCCAACACAAAAAAGGAAGCATAAGAACAAACATACTGTGAAGGAAAAAAAAATATGATGACTGGACCCAAATTCCCATGGACCTTGGGTGCATCAGCACCTGGCAGAGCAGGAGCAGCCTGGAACAAATCCTGCCCTAACATTTTGGAGGAAACGTTGCTCTACTCACAGTCTGACTTTAAGTTTTCATCCCGCAGAACTCCAGCACAACACGTTTCTATTGCTCTATACCCCACATTGAGGTGTTTTAGGACTGGAGGCCTAGAAATTCCGTAGAGTCACTTTTTCTTCCTCTAGTAATCTAACATGAAAGCGGGTGGGGTTGTTATTGACTAAAAACAGAACCAATTTATTTCATCGTTATTATGTAAATGCGTATGAATAAAGTAGTGAACAATTACATTAAAATATTTAAAGCTAAATTATTGTGCAGCTGTGGATAAATTAAATTTATAATTGATATTTAATGCTTCTTTTTTTAACTGTTTCTCCCCTTAAGAAGAAGCTACGATGCGGCCTAAGTATGATGACAGTTACAATGCTTTTATTCTTACACAGGATAGACTGGACGATGGTTACATCCAAATGCAAAGTAAGTTAAAGAGGGTTGCATTTCTGTGTACTCTTCCTGCTAAATAACATCATCATCAAAACGTATTATATTTGGACCAGAAGATCTATAATTCACTCCATCTCAGAGAATGCACATCCTCATTTCAGTGAATAAAATTTCTCTCGTAAGGATCATATTGTCAGTAAAATACAACACAGTCAAAATAAGCTGTCAGAGGAGACCTATAGGATGCCTCTTTTCCTGTTGGCCTCAAAGTTGAGATGTTAATGTGGCAGTGAGTGTTAACCACGTTATAAATATTCCATGTTTAATCCTCCACAGTGCAAATGTTCCTATACTCCAAATGTAAATTTTAAATTACTCTAAAATTACTATGCTACCAAAAAAGATTTAGTTACAAGCCAGGTGTCATCTCAGGTATGTTTAGAATCATATTTGTGATTTTGTTAAATATATTTTACTGGATATATTCAAGTACATCTATATTTCTATGCACAGAGCAAATTCAGTATGTTATTTTATAGTATATTCCAGAAATCATTTGCATTCTTTTCCATGGATATAATTTATGCTACACCTGACAAAACTTTTTCTTAGCTTGTGCTTGAAGCCAAAGCTGAACTTTGGTTTAAGGAAAACAGATATATTTATCATTTTTATGTCTTGCCTTATATTATCGATGAAACCTTTAGAGTAAAATGTATGTCATATGGATATGATCATAAAATGTAGCTTTTAATTTAATTTCTATTAAACTATTCTTGAGAAAAATAACATTTGAGTAAGATGTCTGAGGTCATAAGGTCAACATATCTCTAACTCAATTAAGAAAGTAAGTGACTTCTTTTTACATTAATTGCAAGGAGGGGATTATGGGAGTGGATGAAAGCAGGAAAAAGACTATGAAAAATCCTGCTTCCAAGGCAGGAATTTTATAAGAAAAACTGCCACCAAGTAGCAACAAGGTAACAAGACCAAGTAACAACCAACAAAACCATAACCAGGTGATAACCGGCTAACAAAATCTCAACCAAATAACAGCCAGTTATCCATGTGTAGGAAGCAACATTACACCATGTTAACTAGCTAGGCAAACTGTTTCTAACTGACCTTTAATTTAACTGGTTCTGTAATTGAGGAACATTATGGAGTATCCAGGTAACAAAGTATACAAAGTTTAAAAATAGAAACTATAGAGATATTATCATTGGAAGGAAGAGCCTGAAAACTTGAACTTAATTTCACTTTATAATCAAATTGGAAACTTGGAGGGAAAATGGTTTCTGATGTGCTAAGAGCAATAGTTGGTGTTAGCAGAACTAACATATTTATACTAGGAAATGAAGTAGGTCTCCACAGAGGGGTTACAGAGTTTAAGCAGGTTAAACCAGTTTCAATAGTATCTGTATTTTTTCCCTTACCTAGGTTTTCCATCCCCAGAATTTCTAGTTTATGTTTTCTGTATTGCTTCTAATTCCATTTACAGGTCTTAAATAATTTTATTCATTTACTTTCATTCCTCTTTCATTGTATTTTCATCTATTACTTTAAGGGATTTAACCATTTCTTCTTTAAAGCATTCTATCATTTTTTTTACAAGAATAGAAGGCAGAGAGCCCAAATTATGGCCCTGACCTGTCAGTTTGTGTTTAATTTATGTCCAGTTTATGTTCCATTTTGTTTAATTTTTAGCCAATGTTCAAATAAACTTCTTTCAATCTGAAAAATAAAAAAAGAAAAGAAAGAAAGAAAGGAGGAAAAAAACTGGGAGATATGTAATTATGTTATAATCTCAAGGATTAAAGAAAGGGATTTCACTTTTTTTCTTTTTTGAAATGTGAATTAGTTTACTGAGGTTGCCACATGAAGCATCAAGAAATTAATAACCTTAAAAACAAAAATGTGTTGTCTTACAGTTCTAAAAGTTAAAATAAAAGTGTTATCAAGGCAATGTTTCCTTGAAAGAGGAGGTCAGATCTAGACTGCTCTAATGGTATTTAACAATTCTTTGTTTTTATGTGCTGCTCTCCTTTCATGAACTTTGAAGACAATGCATAGATTCTTTTTATGAAGACACCACCCATATTGTGTGAGTTCCTACCTTTTGACCTCACTACAATTAGATTAGTCTGTAGATATGCTCTCTGCCAATAAAGTCCATTATTACATGACGTTAGCTGCTGGGACTTCATAGTTTTGCCACTAAGGACATAATTCAAGCTATTCTGCACCCTGGAATTGGCATGATTGAATATTTACCTATAGATGGACAAGCGGATTATGAGTAGAAATATTATTAGTCCATGTCAAAGTTATGAATGCTAAAATGAGTCTTATTTATGTGTGCACTCAAGGTAAGATTGAGTATATGATTTTGTTCTATATTTTTCTTTTTTTGAAAATAACTTTTTTTCCGTGCAATATTTTCTGGAATGGCATCCCTTTCACCAACTCCTATCAGATCCTCTTTATAATCCACTCAAATCTCTATGTTTGTGTTCAAAATTTTAAGAGGACAATCATATCCTCCCTTAGTCACCAGACAACTGTTGTAGTAACTCTTAGTCAATCAACCCAAGAAAATTCAATGCATAGATTGGCATCTACTACATTATTTTTGTTCATTGTGGCATTTGCATAAAATTGAATTCTCTGGGGGTTTTTTTGAAAGGTTTATATAAGTTGGGTATCAGGTAGATCTAGATAAAATTGTATCTTCAGTTCTGAGTATAGAATAATTGGCCTTATTTTAACAGGATATTTAGAAACAAAAGTAACAGTAAATATATCTCATGATATCAATTGTTCTTAAAATGTTGCAGAACTTTCAAACATGTTTTGTTCTGCTAGGGCTTCTAATAAGTTCTGAGGAAGATTTGAGACTTTTATTTGTGTATGCTTTAATATTGAACAACAATCTTGTGAAATTGGAATGTGAAAGGCAAGTTTAGTAATAAAAAAAATCTGTAAAAGTAGGTCATGAGTTCTCTTTGTCTTTATTGAAATAGGCTTAGAGAAAGGCATTCTTTGGCTATCTAATGGCCAAAGATACAAGGACATATATATAGGATATTAGGTATGTAAAGAGAGAGAAATGCTGCATGTGAGATGCAAAGATGTGATGTAAATAATCATATTATTATACACAACTGTTATATATTTTAGTAGGGGAGATGGGTAAATATCAACGGACCAGCTCTATGGAACATGTATGGGCAAAATAAAATAATCAGAAAAGTCATTGAAGCAAATAAAGTTACAGTTATGTTTTAATGCTTTTGTTTAAATTTTATTTATGTATTTATTTCTGTATACAAGTACATATATATGTACCAGACTGTATGAATGTGTTTGCATTCATATAAATGATAGAAGGCAATTCTGATTATAGTTACTTAGATACTACAGGCACTCTATAATCACACAGAAACTCTCATTGACTGCAATTGACCATGGAGGCTAGACTGGTTCATACACAAGCCCCAGAAGTCTTATCTGACTCCTCCACTCCAGCACTGTTATTTCAGATTTACACCATAGCAAGTGGCATTTACATGGGTTTTGAGGATTCATTCCATCCCTGCCCTTTGCAGAGGAAAGACTAGCAAATGAATATCTTCTCTGCTTAGTTTCAGTTATTTAAAATAAACAAACAAACAAACGAACAAAAGAACAGAAGGAAGCCTTTTTCATGATTGAAGGGACAATAGAAATATTGATTACATGTATAGGTACAAAAACTAAATTCCAGGACTCTTTGGATTTTCTGATTAATCTAAGAGTGTTTGGCATGGCTCTTCAGTATCCCATCATGAAAACACACAGGGCACTGAAGCTTACTAATGAATCATGTGTTGTGGAACAGATTTTGATATTCTAATAATCCCAATCAGCATGATGTTAGAAAAACTGTGCCAAAACAAATTTGGAACAAACTCTTAGTGAAAGATGATATAATATTATGATTTCCATGATCATGATGAAGTATTGAATAGGAAATGAAATATAAAGCAATGTAACTCTATTAATATCATACAACAGAGACGCTCCGCATTGAATTTGTTACATAGTTTTTATCATCTATATGATTCTGTTAGCTTGATTATTTACATAAACATTTTGATATTATTGTAGTTTTTATATTAATCCAAAACTTGAGTAGTTTTAAGTGTCATAATTAGGTGTCAAAGAAAATTAGTAAGATTCTGAAACAAGCAACAAAACTCCAAGAAAGTCACAGGTGCCATAGAAATATAGCTTGTAAAAAATGGGAAGACCCATTTACTAAAAGAGATGGTTGATTTTGTAGTACACTTCGATAATTATGTTGTAAATATAATTTTGATATAATAAAAAGCAGCACTCATTTCTTAAGCTGTAAATAAGAACTCTACGGATTAACATTTTCTAACTTTTTTCATTAATAATAGAATATTACTTTTAAGAATTGAAAGATTCTTCAAGCCAGATGACTTTTACATGCAACCATAAAGCGAGTGTATATTGTGACCATGAGGAAAGTTTACAGTGCTTTCTCTCCCTGTGTTGAAATACTGTAACAAAATCATTTAGGAGAGAAGGGTTTATTTTAGCTTACAGTTTGAAGGTAGAGTCGCTCATTGCAGGGAAGATACAATGGCTATAGTGGTCATCCTGTATCCAGAATCAAGAAGCAGAGAAGACTATTACCCCCACTGGCAGAATTCCTCAGTTGTCTGTGATTCTCTGTCTAGAGTTGAGACATCATGAACTTGTTCTTAAAACTTATACATATGGGCAACATTATACAGACTGTACTGGTTATATTTATAGCTTTGGGGGAAAATACATATGCAAACACACACACACACACACACACACACACACACACACACACACACACACACACAAACCAATGAGCACAAAAGAGTTCATAAATTTTAAAGAGATCAAGGAGGAGAGGTACATAGGGAGGTAGAGTTGGAGGAAACAGAATGGAAAATTATGTCATTATATTATAATCTCAAAAAGTATTATTTTTTACGTATGGTTTTCTCAGAGGTTACTTTGATTCATCCCAAATTTCCTTGGCCAGTTCTCCAACAAGCTCTTGGGACTCTCATATTCCAGAAACTGCCTAAACCGTGGCTACAAATTACACCCTTTTTGAAGTTCAAAATGAAAATAAAAGGTGTATTTTTAGTGTTTCCTCTAAGAGAGAAGCTGCTTTGTCAAAATGACACCGGTTGAAATAAACTACTGCAGAATATTGACTCAGAACTTGAAAACATATTTCATTTTAAGCCATAAATCAGCTACTTCCCAATACTAAGCGAGTTTCAGAATATGCCAAGCATGAATCAGAGACAGTAACAGACCAGAATACCTGTGCCATCCTGGCAGGAGGCCCTTTCATTACTGTTCTCTTAAGTCTCTGGTTTTGACACAGTTAAAAGAGAGAAACAAAGTGAAAATGTTTTATCTCCTTTGATAAGGCAGAAAAACGCCTCTAAAATTACCCACTCTATCACTACAATGAGAAAAAGTCAAGATAATGCACTAAGTTTAGCATCCTGTAAAGTACTGTGCTAATAACCATGCTGCTTTTGTACACACAGAATTACTTGACCTCTTTCTTTCATTTTCATAATTAACAAAGATGATGAATCAGGCAGAACTAATTTTAAATTGGAAGAATAATGATTAAAAGATACATGAATTTCACACACAACTTTTGATGTTGAAAACGCACTAATAAAACTGCTGCCAATTAGGCTTTGTGAGAAAAGATGGCGCAGAAGAATGAAGGATCGTTTTCCCAGTTAAGAAAGTTTCAGATTTGTCATCTTCATCATTTTTGAACTCATAAAATTACAGTCACATGTCACATTATTCCACGGACAACATTCTGTGTGAACCATAGAAATGCCATAGAAATGCTGCTGTCTGTCCTCTTCAGCTGTCCAGGCCAGCCTCAAACAAGATGCAGTCCCAGTAGCCTTGAGCTTCTCATGCTCTTCCAATCTCTTCTCCCAAGTGCAGCTGTTTGGCACCAGGCCTGGTCCCTGCACCACTCCCTACTGTGTGTGGATTGTACTATAGGAAACACTTACAATGCCAAGTTACATGTAATTTTGCCTACTGCTGGTAATTTGGCAACATACTATGCATAGAATTTAAACCATGTAATTTACCAAATAAGGTTAGGCACTCGATATATGCACGGTCTTATTGACAAACCATGATGTATTCTCAGAATGTTTGGATAGGCTATGATTTTATAGCAGTGTCTAAAACTTGACTTTATTCTCTTTAGCTACATTGCTTCAACTAATTTACTACACGCTTTTCAGCATATGCAAAGGTGTTAATTATTAGAGTCATATTGACCCTGAAGTTTCAGCTTTGTTTTTTTACATGCTTGGATATTTTACTGCCCGTTATTGTCAGAAAACTTCAGAATCAAGGGTTACTTGGGAAGACTCATATGCTGATATAATAATGGTATATTTTATATAATATATCATGCATTTTAATAGGTTTTATATAAAATGATAAATTTGCCATTACTGAGCAATCCTGTCATCCCTTGTTTGCCACCACACTTGATGAACTATTTTATCCCTGGGATCTACATAGTAAGTTGAAGGACAGGACAGTTCCCTGCAAGTTACCATCAGATCTACATACATATGCCATGCCTCATACATCTACTCAATAATAAATGTAAAAACGTATACTCTAGTTCACTTCTCTGGGTGTTTTTTATAATATTGTGAGTTTATTTCCAGATAGATATTTTGGTAAATCTTAAGATTCTCACACACATCGCTATCATTTCATCTTGATGTATCTTTACTCCTCATTAGTCTCATTAAGTCATAAATATCACCGAGCTCCCTCCATATGGTGGCCCATTTGTTAAGGATGTGCAGTTACAGAAAGCGTCATTGATAGGGTGTTTTCCAAACTACCTACAAACATGGATGTTACACAGCCCAAGCATTCACCTCATCACCTGACGAGTTCTAGTAAATAACATTTAGCTCCCTGACTCATATCTAGTGAGATCTAGTAAATAACATTTAGCTCCATTACTTAAGTCTTGGCTTTATGATTCTGCCTCCACACCTCCTTGTTCAGTCCAATCTCCAATCTAGGTGCTGCATCATGTTTATCCATATACCAAAACAGTGTTTATTTGTGGAAATAACTAAATGTTTCCTCTAAGTAGATCTCTCAGGACAGCCTGTATGGTAAGCGAAGCAGTATTCACTGTTTATCTGTTCCCTTAAATAGTCACACACTGGGTGATGGGAGTTGAGGGCCGACGATTAGATGGTTATCTTCACTCTTTAGGAATTAGATACTTAATCTTTTCTTTATGTTGTAAATCACATTTATGTTTTTTTTTTTACTTTTTCCTCACTCTTTGTAAATTTCCCATCATGCTCCCCTTCCCCCATACATGCCCTTGACCCTTGCACCCTCCCTGACAACAGAAAGAAAAAATAATCTCACTGTGGAATCTGCAGTGTGTCACAGTGTGACCAACTGTATACTCATTTGCTTGCATATGTTCATTGCAATGAGTCTTTGGTCTGGTATGAGACCTCTGGCTTCTGTGACACAATCAGTCCTGGAACCTTCCTGGGACTCCTCTTGGATATCCTGTTGTTGTCTCGTGTCACAGGGAAACTGTGAGCCTCCTCGAGGTCACGAGAATGAGAGAACTGGCTCCTTCCCTTGCCTGCTGCTGCACTCTGGAGAGAGGATTGTGCATCTCACCTGGGCAGCATAGTAGGGCTGTCCCTGGACGTGGGGAGTGTAGGTGTACTGGCGTGAGGGTGCGAGCTTGGGAGAGATGGCCTTGCAATTTGTCTGCTGTGTGTGGTGACACGGGTGAGGGAGACACTCTTGTTCTGTCTTATTCTTTTTCCCTCTACAGCAGTCTATGTTGTGAAGTGATGGTGTGTCTGTGTGTGAGGGGGTGTGTTAATTAGCACACAAGACTGGAGAATAGGTCACCTGAAGGGTAGGTAAGCCAATTAATTGGAACTGTAGGAGCTATTGTGTGTTCAAATTCAGAACTATGCTGAAGCAGGCACAAAATAATAAGACATTAAAAAATGATAAATTATAAGGTGGCAAGGAAGTCAGATAAAAGCAGAATTGGAAAGGGCAAGGCAGAAATGAAAGACCAGTCCTCTGGGAGCCGATTATTTACAGAACTCAGTAAAGAGTAAGACCGAGTTAGCATAAGAAATGACTAGTAAAATGTTAAGAAATCTTCATTCTTCCCCAGTGACAAAAGAAAGGATAATAGTCAAGCTTATTGCTTGGGAATAGAAAAGTTGTCAATAGTTGAAAAGCCTCTGTTAAAATTATCAGCATTCTTATAATAATAGACTCACAAGTACAACTGGATTCTGTGTGATCAAACACTGAGATGTCTTTTCTGAACATTTTGTAATCTCAATTAAGTTTTTAATATTCATAAACAATCTATACATCTTTCAATTAGTTCTCCTTTCAAATGCAGTAATTCTTTCAAACAAAGAAGGCTATATCACTTCTCCATCAGTGGTCCTCTGCCCAGAGAAGAACCTGACACTCCAAGGAGATAGAATCCAACAAACCTGCATTCATTAGCTCTATGTGTAAACTGCTTTCCTGGTTGCTAATCAAAAAGCACATAGGAGATGCTTTACTGTTCCAGGCTGTTGTTGTCATTGTTGATATTTGCTGTGCAGATGGGCTCCTGCCACGTAACCCAGAAGGCTTCAAACTGTCTATTCAACTCAAGGGGTCTTGTTTTTTGGTTGTTGTTTTTATATTGTTTTGTTATGTTTTCCCTCAGCATCCCAAGTGCTAGGATTACAGACATAGCTGGATTCTCTTATAGCTTTCTGACTGTAAGGTAAAACATGAAGTCTTATGTTTTAAAAACACCAAATATGTTAAAAAGAAAGAAAAAAAGAAATACAATGTCATCGTTGACATTAGTCAAAATTCATGTCTTTGGTGTGTGCATGAATGTGTGTCGGGTGTGTATGTGTGTGTGTGTGTGTGTGGTGCATATGTGTGTACATGTCCCACACTGTTTATGTGTGTATGCAGGGAGTCAGAGGTTGGTGCTTCATACTTTCATCAATTTCTCTTCACATTGTAGTAGTACTTAGTACCATTGTTATTTTATCATTAGCACACATTTTACTGATTCAGCTGGCTTGTTATTAAACTCTAGAAGTCTTCTCCAATACCCCCCCTCCCAGTGCTGGCCTAACAAATATATCCTCAGCCACACTGATGTCTAACATGGGTGTTTGGGATCAAAACTCAATTCTTCAAGCTTGCAGGACAGTCACTTCTCAGCTCACCTGTAGCTATACCGATGAAAATCCTTGCTTATAATAAACTTTAATCATTTATAAGCTATAATAATTAAATGCCAATATTTAATTTTTTCCTAAGCCAGTCATGCTAACAAACACTGGAGTACAAAATACAGCTTCTTCACTCAAGTTGTTTATAGATGATTTGAGCAGTGATTCAACAAACAGTGGCAACAAATAACTCAAGGCAGTCAGCTTTTATGTACTTTTGCAGCTTGCATACAATATCCTGTATATTCAGAAGAAAAGGAGATCAATAATATTTTTATTGATCAGAGGAAGACAAGTAAAAATATTGAACTATGTTTAATTTGGATAGGTGGCAGTGAGATAAATGAATTGAAAAGCTGGCCATATTTTGTTGCGCAGCAGGTGCTAATTCTTCAAAATCAAGTGGGAGTTAACAGTAAAAATTAAATACAAGGTATCAATATAGAGTAAAATAATAACAAGTCAAAATAGCCCCCATACCCACAAGGAGAGATAGGAGACAAAGAGAACACAAGAGGCTCTAAGAGAGACCAAGAAAGCAAGATCAAAGGTACCTGACTTAGCACTGACCTTTCCCCAAATTTCTCCATATGCAGTGTGTTATTTTTTCTAATTCCTTCATGCCAGCCTGATCCCATTGGGAAAAGTGAACAGTGAGAGTTTATCTGTGACAGAGGAAAACTAAGCCACCTAGCAACTGCTCTGTAAGCTAGTGGGTTGACCTGTATATCCACTATATGGATTCTCAAGTAATTTGAAAGTTCTGTTTCCCCTATATACCACTTTCTGTTCTGGTGTTAATAAGGTTTCATGGACCCCCCAACTGTAGTAGTTGGCTTCAGCTCTCATCAGAGGGAATCTTAGTTGGAGGGACTGCTGAGATCAGGCAGACCTGTAGTCATGTCTCTGAGGAATTGCCTTGATTGATGACTACTAATGTGAGGGACATGATTTCTGGGCAGGTGAGCATGGCTGCTTCCCTGACATTTCTAGGAGATGTAATTTCACAGTAGACATCCTGTCTCTCTGGCCCTTATGAGCTTCTCTGAGCCTTGCAGGCAGCAGTTGTGCTGTGTATTTATCAGTTCTCTACATTTTGAGTAGTCAAGGTTTTCTGTTTTTATATCCATCTGTTGCAAAGAGAAGTTTCTTTGTTCATGCGAGAAAGCTACAGTTATGTGTGGCCACAATGCTAAATATCACTAATGGAGGTACCTTCTGAATCTCTTGTTTATTTGTTTCTTTGTCCATTATGTGTACAGTTTCTTCAGAGGCCAGAGGAAGCATTGGATCCCCTGATACTGTCATTACAGGCAGCTATGAGATGGCTGCTATGAGTCCTGAGAACTGAAACTGGGTCCCAGGAAGGAACAACAAATGCCCTTACTGTATAGCCTTCTTTCTAGCCACTGTTTGCAGCAATTTCTTGAACACTGCCCTAGAGTTCCAGCTTAAATCTTAAATATGTTTTTTAATCTGCTTTATACAAATAATAAATCTCTGAGACTCATGAAGCTTAAGGGACATTTTCAGTTCCCTGACACATCCATTACCCCATTTTGGTCATTATTCAGAGCCTTGCCTTTCTTAATGTGATGCACATGTGTTACAAAATACTGAATATCTGGAGGTAAATCCTCATTCGCCTGTTTCTGGGAACTTCCTGGCATATCCTTCTTACTAAAATCCCAGTTTTCTTAAGTACAATGATACAAATAACAGTTGGTTTTAAATGATTATTAGTTCTATATCCTGTTTTATTTTCATAAGCCAACACTTTAAACTATCACAGAAATGTCCAAACCATCCTCAGTCTATGTGCTTTTAGAATGTGATACTTTGATATGTTTAATGAAGCAACTTAAATAAAACAAAGCTGGTTAATTTCTTTAAAAGTTGTATTTAATGTTCTTTGTGGTTGCTTCTTTTAGTAGATGTGGTTTTCTCCTTAATGCCAGACTCAAATCCTCTCTCTTAGGCCAAAAGGAAGCTTTAGCTACCAAATGTCCTTGGTTTTGCTTTTCATTTTACTCTAGGGCTACCCTGCACTTACTCAGGCATAGGAAGATCTCATTACTGTAGTGAACATCCACCAATAGAAAAGATGGCCCTGACTCTGACTACCTTCCAAGTGTTTACTTATGTCCCCTACATGCCTTAGCTAATTTAATCTTTCAAATAGTCCAAAATTATTAGAGGTTATAATACCAAATCTCGCTACATTTATAGTAAAGATGAAGAAACTAAGTTACAATAATATTAACTTGTTTGTCCAGTGTTACGTAGCACTTGTGGGCAATGTTTGTAACTTAAATACATACAAAGATGAAGACGCGATTAAAACAACAAAGACATATCTGAGGCATTAGTGATAACTAGGGAGTACAAGTGATGGCAAAAGCTATGGTACATACACAAAAAAATGTAATATAACTATTTATGAATTAACTAAGCTTCCTTATTTTAAATTCAAATAAGATGTATGGTCCAGCAAGGAATTTCCCTAATCAAAGACTAGATGGTAATGTAAGTTTGTTTTAGTGTATTCATTTCAATTAAATTGAGGTTGCCCGACATCAATTACTGTAATCAAGGCAATCTACTCTCCTATTGTCATACCAAGAGCCGTATCTTCTAGATACCTTACCTTATTTGGGATAGAGAAGGACAGATTTCTTTCATTTAATATAATGACCTTTCCTTGCACATCTGAAGTCACCACAGCTGAAAGGATTTTGCTCCTTTTTAAACACAATTTTTTATTGATTCTTTGAGAATTTCTTAAAAATTTAGTATCTGATATTTACTATTAAATCCACCCCTTTTCCTTCTAGATTCATCCCTGCCTCGTCAATTCCTCCCAACATTTGTGTTTTCTCTCCCCTCTCCCTCTGGTCCTCCCTCCTCTGTTTTTCTCACCTCAAGAGTACAGTGCTGCTCCTCCCATATGCGTGGCTGTAGGGCTGTCCCCTAGATGTGTGATGAACAGGGGCTGCCTCCTTAAAGACAACTGACTCCATCTCCCTGCATTGCTAGAAGAAAAATTCTCAGTTTATGGTGACAGATTTAGTGGCCCTCTCCTCTTCATGCTACAATATTGTTTGCCTTAATCTTATACAGGCATTGACAGACGTTGTGAGTTCATTGGTTCACTGTCATTTCTAGAAGACACTATTTTACTCTGGTCATCCCCAACCTGTGATGTTCACAGTCTTTCTACTCCCTCTTCATCAGTCTTCCCTGACCCTTGTGGGAACTGGTGATTTAAATACCCATTTTAACTAGTATTCTTTATGCACCATATTTTCTTTATACATTCATACTTCAGTGGGCATTTAAATTGTTTTTCCCATTTTAAATCTATTGTGCTACAAAGAATTGGACTAAAGATATATCTTTGAGTTAATTTCTTTTCAAGTATATCTATTAGTTGGTGATAAATACTATGATAGATTGAGTTTTAAGTTTTAAGAATCACAATGTTGTTTACCAAAATGGACACCCTCATGCATATCAATACAAATATTCTTTATCCATTCTACTTCTGAGCAACACTTAAGCTATTTGCATGTTTTGGCTATTATGAATAAGACCGCTTTGAACATGGTTGAGCATATGTCCTTTCTGTGTGCTGGAGCATCTTCTGAGTATATTCCAAGGAGTGGAATAGCTAGGTCTTGAGGAAGCCTTATTCCTAGTTTTCTAAGATAACACCAGATAGATTTCCAAAAATGTCCCTCAGTAGAAGAATGGATAAAGAAACTGTGGTATATTTACACTATGGAATACTACTCAGCCATTAAAAACAAGGAATTCCTGAAATTTGTGGACAAATGAATTGAACTAGAAATGATCATAATGAGTGAGTTAACCCAGAAGTAGAAAGAGTCAAATGGTATATACTAACTTATATCTGGACACTAGCCCAAGGGGCATGTCCCATAAAAGTCTTCACTCTCCAGGAAAGTGGGATAGAGGGGAGGACATCCTATTGGGACTCTAGGTGAGAGATGTATGGGAGAATGGGGAAACAGAAGGATCTAGAGGGCCCTAGAAACCTAAAAGAAGAACATTATGATGGGCAAATTTGGACCCAGGGGTTCTGCTCAGACTATGGCACCAGCCAAGGACAATACATGCACTAAACTTCAAACTCAAAACCAGATCTAACCAATGGACAGAATAGTCTCAACAATTCAGTGGAGAGTAGAGAGTGCAGATTGACTTTCATATGAACTCGAGTGCACCATATTTGACCAAGTCCCTTGATGGGGATACCTAGTGGCCCTCACAGGAAGGGTAGCAGGCTACCAAGAAGAGATTTGGTGTCCTATGAGCATATATAGGGAGAGGAGGTCCTCCTCAGTCATAGTCATAAGGGAGGGGAGTAGGGGAAAGCAGGAGGGAGGGAGGAAGGGGAGGATACAAGGGATGAGATAACAATTGAGATGTAATATGAATGAATGAATGAATGAATGAATGAATGAATAAATAAATAAGAAAAATATAAACATAAGTAAAGGGAATCTTAGGAAATGATAGTGTGGTTGTCATCCGACCTAACACAGACACACACACACAAACTGAGTTTCTCTAAATATTTCTGTATACTCTGCATAGAAATCCTTTTCACAAAGTAATTGTATCTGTTTTTATAATTTCTATAATCAAATGATGAAGTCCCAAATAGACTTGGATCTTCCTTGAAGTTTTGGTCACTATCTCTTATCAAGCAGAACCTGCCTGCTCTGAGTTTCTTCTTGAGTCCTTTGTTAAGGACTCAGGTGGAGCATGTGGATGGAAAATGGGAAAATTCAAGGGAGTCCTCATTTAAAATCAAAACCAGCAGAGTAAAAAAAAAAATCAGATTTATCCAGTGTCTTACTTTGAAAATGAGAAATGTGGATGTCAGACACCCTCTAAGCATAAAAAACAAGAAAACAGTATCTTTAACACTGACTTGATACCTACTCACATGTGTATATGTGTCTAGGAAAATTATGACAAATATCCATTTGCTTCTTTGGCCAGAATTCTGCTTGAGTCACTGTATGTCAGTATTGTATTTTATAGAACAAACAAGCTCGTAGTATTATCCCGTCCTTTGCCAAAAATGAATTAATAGCTTGAAACATGAAGGATAAAAATTACTGCATAAGCTAGACATTAAAGAAGCTTTTATACATGTTTTCTTTTTTCAAAAGCTACAAGAATTCAGTGTTTTTTAAATCTATCAGTTGCTAAGCTTGAGAGGCTATGGAGAAGCCACTCAGATGAAAAGCAACATAGGAAACACTATGATTAAATTATTGATTCTGCTTTGCAGAGTGAAGGTATCAATTTTGTAGCTGAGATAGAAGAGATAATTTGTCCATGGAGAAAATTTACTTGTAGTCTGAAAAAAAAAGTATTTTAAATTATCCAGTTCATGTAAAAATATAGTTTATATTGTCCCAGTCTCTTAGTAATTCATTGAGGAATAATCAAGTTTCCATATTTGGATCCCTGATGGATTTTATATCTTCAGGAAATCACACATTTATCATACCTGTACAAATTCAAAGAAGTAGCAAAAATCTGACAAGGTTTGGACTCTCATAGAGAGAATGGCATAGATCAAATTAATCGAGATAGACTATGAGAGAATCAATCACTGAAAGAAATCTATTTTGGGGAAGATGAGATTACCTAAGTTCTGTCTCTAAGCCTATCATCCTAAAGAACTGATTTATTCTGATACTGCCTTCCATAATGATTAAGGTGTAGCTGCCACTCTGTCCAGATATCCACAGTGATGAGAAAAAAAGTGAGTCGGAATAAGGAAAAGAATGACAAACCTGCTTCTAGTATGTTTTCAGTATTGACATATTAACAAGGCAGAAGAGACTCACACTAGCTTCTCCAGCAATGGTTTTGAATAAGTCATCACCATGAAAGTTTGCAGCACAGCATTTGCAGTGAGCAGGTGTAATGTGGATGTCAAGTCATTTTCTGCTCCTAACATACGGTATGTTTTGCAAACATTTTACCACACTTGGCAAAGTCCAAGAATAAATGTACTAAGTGTCTTCCAATATTTTGACAGTTAGCATATAGTACCCAACTGTTAATAACAGTGGGTCTCAGAGGAACAAAATGAATCATTTAAAATTAAGTTTTAAAAAAATGTATGATGGTATTGACTATAATTATTAAAGCTATGAAAGCACAAAGGTGTTCTTAAAGAAAGCCTAAACCTGTGTTTTCCTAGTCTCTTTGATCTACATACCTAAGCATGATCAATATTAATGTCCTTGATGTCAATATCCAACCTGTTTTTTGTTCATTTGTTTGCTTACTACCTTAATTGCAAAGATTTTGTTATAATAACTTAAATTTAAAAAATAATAAAAAATAATGCATAAATTTATAAAAATGTGAGCATTTAAGATAATAAGTAATTCAAGTCATGACTTTAGCAGTATTATAGAGTTTTATCCTCAATGAAATTTAGTTTTTGGTATGAGCTCCACTCTTTCCTATTGTGATAATACTGTGTCTAAGTGGCCTCTTTTATTCTTTGTTAAGGAAAAAATTCATACTCTGATTCTCCTTCCAAGTCTCTGATATTAGTTGTTCCTGTTTCAGAAGCTTTCCCCTGCTTATTTTCGTTCTTAGTTGTAAATGTTATAACAAAATGATTCACTTGGGCCAGAAGGCTGAAGATGATGCTGCAACACTGTGAAGAGTTTTGGGTGACTGCTCAGGAAGCAAACTGTGTCTGTCATTTTTTTTTTCACTCTTCAAGCTGCTAAGCAGTACCTCCTGTCACCTCAGGTAATTAATTTTATTCCATCTCAAGTCTCTGATGTGTTTGAAGACCAGATATTTTAGTTTTAAAATTTACCTTAGTTGTTTAAAGGTTAAGATGTTTTAGGTCTAGATAGATGTTTTAAGTTAATAATGACGAGATGTGATGGAGATTGATTTACATTCAGAATTTTAGACTCACCAAGATAGGAGAGATGTTTACTTCAAGGTTGCAAAATAGAAATACCCAAATCACTATGAATGAAACATTTATATAATTCCTGATTGTTTCATACTTCTTCTTGCTGTAGGTAGTTTATTGCATATATGTCTAATAGTATAGATGTATATACAAAAAAGAAAAATAACAAAAATATAAAAACATGATTCACTGATTTAAAATAACTGTTTTGTACCACTAGTCCAGTTGTATTGTGTCAAATATTTGGAGGCCTCTTAACTATTTGTGTTTGTCACTGTTCAAAGTAAACAATTGAAGAGTCATGTCCTCCAGATATCCACCAAAGACATAAAAGTCTAGCACCTAGTAGGACCAATAAGAAGGACTTGTCTTATTGTCATCAAAATGGAAACATCAGGGTCCTTGGAACTTAGGGGTTTTCATCAATTTCAGTTCTATGTATAAGACTTGTTTATTTAAGGAGGGAGGGGGAGGGAGAGGGAGAGAAAGAGAGGAGAGAAAGGGAGAGACAGAGACAGAACACAAATACAGGTGCCCTTGGAGCCCAAAATAGGGACATGCAATGCCCTGACCAAACTGTATACTAGGATATGTTGGGGCCTCTGAAAGAGAAGGGGATGATCTTAACCACGAGTCGTTGTTTAACTCTCACCCTTGCTACTTGGCCTTGATAATGTTGATAGAGATGGATTGTATCATCCTGATTTTACATTTTGCATATGCTGTCTTGATTTCTGTATGAGTGTCTTGAGGAACAAATAAAAGGGAAGAAGAAAGCTTGAAAGAACCATTGTTCATTGAACTTTGTTGAAAAATTTCAGAGACTTCCGAGATGTCATAGAGGGACAAGATTTAAGTCTTTATTCATGAAGTCATAGACACACTGCATCATTTAAATTCACTTTGCTTTGAACATAATTTTGACTATTTAATTTAGACTTATTTATTTAGGCTTGTTTATTTAAGAGAATATACTTGAGCATACACCAGTTTTTAACAGATTAGAATGACCAGAAATAATACAGAACACTCAGCTATACAAGAACATCCAAAGCAACAGTTCAGCCATCTTGAAATTATTGTTTTTATAGGTAGTAAAATTTTATGAGGCATCTTCAGTTTTGAATTGTTAGATTAGGCAACCTTGTCATCTGTGGGAGGATTACCTGCAGGTGGAGAAAAAGAAAGGTGAGCTAAGCCTACAAAAGCACTAATTATGACACTTTACATTGTTACCTTCAAACGACCCTACACAATGAAACATTTGTATGACAAAAATTTCCTTAACGGAAATATGAAGGTTAACATTAAAATACAAAAAAAAATAAAAGTAAACATTTTTTAACACATGAGCATCAAAACTTTTCTATGAGGAGCTGCAGAGATGGCTCAAAAGTTATGAGCACTGGAAGTGGGACTTCTGGAATGGACAACCATCTATTTCTCCAGTCTCAGGGATTTATCGCCCTCTACTGACCTCCGTGAGCAGTGCACACACATGGTAGGCAGACATGTATGCAGGCAAAACAGACAAAATTTTTCTTTAAAAAAAATATATAGATCAATATACATTATCATCCTATCAACTCTTGGAGCTGCATACCAGGAAAAAATGGAGAGCTTGGGACGAGTACACATTAAATAATATCAGAAGTTAAAATTAAGATATTATCTTCTAGTCAAAAATATTTTAGTGGCAATGCCTATACCAGATGGGATTTGCTAGGTATTGAGTATCCTGTTTAGTCACCTACATTGTTCCTAGATCTTGTGAGTTATTTCTACCAGAGTGAAAAGTTTAGCTGTAGAAGCCTCATATTACATGAACATACAATACAAGCACATGTATGGGTTCTCTGAAGTATATTTGGCAGCACATCACCTGGCAATCCCAACAAGTGTAATTATTGCAGACTAGTCATATAAGGGGCTAATAATTATTCCTTAATATATCATATGTCATGATACAAACTAGCTTCAGATTGTTCTCAGTCCTAGGAAAGTTATTAAAAGCTTGGTTAAAGCTGTTTTTTATTATCTTAAAGTGTACCTAGTTAGCAAGCTATTTCTGGGGAGGTTTCAGTATACAATTTTTCAAAAACCACAGACTTTTTTATGTTAGAAGGTTTGATTATATGAAATTCCAGAGCAGGCATTTATATTTTCTTGACTATTAGACTTTAGTCAGATCTCAGATTAAAAGCGCCGTTAGGTTTTTCTCAGTTCATCATCAGGTAAATGGACTCAATAGAAATCAAGTCTCTCCCACTAGGAGTTTTATTAATAAGATAGCATCCATAGAGAAACAATGCAATCTACACAAATGAGGGATTGTCATCAGTCACTGTCTACGTAGTTCTCAATCAGATGATGTACTATCATCTCGCTTGCTAGCGGTAAGTCTAATCAGGAGTCACTCTTGCTAGGAATAAGGCTCATTTCTTCCCGTGAAGAGGGCTTCAAGAAGGATTTATTTGGGGCATGGCCTGGGCATCCTGGTTTCTGTGAGTGCGAAGACATAGCAGACTCTCTGTTACTATGTCAGTAAGTGCTTTCTCAGTCACCCAGCGTGTGATTTCTGTACTTCCAACCTTCTGCGCTTCCCTCTGTCTTACCATTTATATGTATACCATTATCAGATCTTGCCTTGATTATAGATTTTTTGTCTTTTTTTAAAGCCATTTAGATATTTACTAATTTCTCATTGCCCTAGACACTTTACAGGTGATGCTATTTAATCCAATTGTGAACGGCTTGCTAGCCATACCTTTTTGTCCTTAATAGTATAATGAGAGATAAAGGAACATTCCTCTTATAACTGTTGCCACACACACACACACATGCTTTAAAGCTGCTTCAGTGCTTAATGTAATTTGTTTTTTATCACTGCATTTTCATTATTTAATACAATATTCAACTTCAAATGAACATTTTATCATATTCTTATCATTCCCCAAGACCCCCTCACATCCACTCCCCCTCCCTACCATCTCCGAACTTTTAAGTTCTTTCTCAGAAAAGAAACAAAACCCCGAAACTAAGACAAAACTACACAGAACAAAGAAAACAATATAAAACTACATCCAAAAAAAAAAGTAAACAAAAAATAAACAAAACAACCTCTCCAAACTGTAAGAGCTAACATAAAAAATGGTGGAATCCAATTAGGTATTGGTTAGCTGCTCCTGGACATGAGAGGCCTCTTCCAGAGTGGTTTATATGCCCAGGGTCACTCTACTGGGTAAAACTGATTTTCCATGTTCTGCAGCTGTAAGTGACAGTTTCACCGATAACCTTTACACTAGTGGCTATGTTTTCTTTTCATTCATTCATTTTTAAAATATATATGAAAACAAAATGTAATAAGATAGAAACAAACACTATCATATCAAAATTGGGCAAAATAAACAAACAAAAGGAATAAGATTCCATGAAATGAAGGCACTAGAACCTCAGAGAGCTACTTGTGATCTTTAGGAATCCTATAAAAACCCTCAACTAGCAGCCTTAATACATGCGCAGAGAACCAGCTGTGGAGCCTTGCATGCTGCGTCAGTGACTGTGAGTTCAGATGAGCTTTGCTTGTGCTGATTTAGATGGATTTGTTTGCTTTGTGTCCTCCCCTCTGGCTCTTACACACTCTCTCTCTCTGCTTTCTCTTCTTCTGGGTCTCCAGAGCTCTGAGGGGAAGCATTTGAAGGAGACGTAACATTTAGGGCTGAATATTCCAAGTCCTCGTACTCTGCACTTACGTTCTGCCTGTGGGTCTCTATGGGAACGTCTGCTGCAGGAGGAAGTTTCTCTGCTGATAGCAGGATGAGGCGCTGGTCTATGAGGATAATGAATATCATTAGTAGTCTCATCACCCAAGTGCTGTCAGATACGAGGTGAAGTCTGTAGGCACCAATTTGACATCTTCATTTTAATAGTTGTGTAGGTTTTGGTTTCAGCAACAGGGCCATGCTGTCATTTGCATGAGCAACCTACAGCAAACAGCCTAGGTTGTTTGAAGGAACATGTGAGGTCCTTTTAGTCAACTAGAGGTTACCAGAAGATTTAGGTTTTGACAACTGATGTTCAGTTGGGACTCTGTCTCCCAATTATTTGGTGATTTTTATTTAGATTTATTTATTTATTTAGATTACCTTCATATACATATATATTTTACTACCCCTCTCAGGCCCCATAATTTTTGCTTTCTATCGCTCTATTTGCTCCTATAACTTTCTACCAACTCCAATTCCACACTTGATTCTTCCATTCCACCCTGCAACCTATCTATAACTATCCATTCTTTTCCCCTTTCCTAGTGATATCTTAATGTTCCCACAAATCCGTTAATCTACACCCACTCTCTGTACTTCTATGGATTGTAGCTTGGTTATAATTGACTTATCAGCTAGTATTCACATATAAATAAATACAGACCATTTTTCTCTTTCTTGGGCCTCAGTTACCACACTTGATGAATTTTGTAGTCCATTCATTTTCTTGAATGTGTCATGTTCTTACTTTTTTAATGTCTGACGAATACTCCATTGTGTAAATGTGCCACATCACATACTTCTGTTGAAGTACTTCTTGGCTTTTTCCAATTTTGGGCTATTCTGGAATCGGGTAATGATGGACATGGTTGAGGAAGTGTCTTTGTAGTAGGATGAAGTATCTGTTCAGGAGTGGTATAGCTGGATACTGAGGTTTATCAATTGCCATCTTCCCGAGAAAACATCACACCTATTTCCATAGTGGCTGTACAAGTTTGCACTCCCAACAGCAATGTATTAGTGTTCCTCTTACTCTATATCCTCATAACGCTGGACCTAAATGTTAAAAATCTAGGCTAGAAAAGGAATTGTTAAAACTCCTCCTTTAAGGTCAAGGTTCAAAATATCATAGAATCTCATAAAATGTTAGGACCTAAAAGATCTAAAAAGGACCAACAAATATGCTGTTTAAACAATTTATACATATTGTAGAAGCGATGATTTTAAGCTGAAGCATTTTATAGCCATGTGTATTCTGTCACATTGGCTTTTATGATACTTAATCAGAGCCTCAAAACAATTTTGTAAGATAAAATTTCAGTCTTTATTTTAAAGTGTCAGTGACACCTAACTTTCAATATGCACTTCCCTCTCCAGTAATCTATGTAACTAACATATTAATAGTACCAATAGGATAACTTCATATCTAAGAACATATATTAAGTTTCCAAAAAAAGGCTATCAGTGCAAAGTCATGTTAAATTTTATTCTAGAAAGCAGAAAACTCACAATATCATTGTTACTATGTAAAGATAATTTTCATGATTATGATTCTATAGTATACTGACCATATTGGGCTCTGATAGCATTTACTTATTTTAAGTCCCAATGATTTGAAAATGAGAAAGTGTAGAATTTAGCAAATTCCAAATCCCATTAATTTGAAATAGGGATGGAGAAAAATCTCTTTTTTCCCAAGTCTATGTATTTCTATTCTGACAATGAAAAAGCCTGTCAAGATTACAGAGTTCATTTCTAAGACTGACCATGAGAGATCTACGGTCATCTTCCAGGGTCACAGATCTGTGCACCATGTCCCCCAAATATTCAGACATCTTCCATTCTCTGTTACCGTCCCCCTTTTCTCTATACCTAGTTTTGGGTTGAAAATGAGCAGAACATATCAGCATCATTATCTCTTCCTAAACTGCTATTTAAGATGCCTGATGCATACTCTTGCCTCATGTTGATGATGCTTGCTAGTCCCCCTTGGGTGAAATAATCTGATGGAGTATTAAGACTGTCACTAAGAATTGTTCATGTATAATTTATACTCACAATTAAAAAGCATTTTTAACCAAGTGTCACAACACAGTGACAACTAAATTAGAGTGTGATTTACATTACCATGTGCTGCCACTTGATTTAGTGTCACTCCAGAGAAATTGATAAATGGCTCATGTAGGGCAAGATGGAGATCTTCATAATGAAAGCACTCATTCCCAGGTGTGAGTTAGGTGAACAAGAGTTGGATCCTGTCATTTCCAGTATGATTACTAACTAATTTTTTATAATTCATATAACCATCACAGAGAAACTTTTAAAATAATTACCCAGAAATGCTCAAGCAGGGCTAAGATAAGATGGTAGTGCACAGTTATTTACCATGTACTTTAAATTAAAATAAGGGACTAACCATATAGATCTGAGGAATTTAGCCATCTTGATAAAAGCCTAGAGTTTAAAGATGAAGGAAGGAGACTACACTGAACCACAACCTGAAATACACTAGTATAGATTTTAGATCCACTTGAATATCTAACCGTATGCACACATATGTGTGTAAATGGCTGAAATCCGTGTCAGCATATTATTTATGAGTAATGTGTTTCTTTGTAAAAACAGAGTGTCTGTACAGAAAGGCAAGCTATTGAGATTAGTTTTTATTTTTGAAGTAAAGCAGTACACATTTCATAAATAAAATCGTGTGCTGAAAAATAACATTTCTGTTAACCAAAGAATGTATCAATGAGGGCTATCCCCTAAGATGATGTGCTAACACTGAAGAGGTCTTCATGGTGGGTGCTGGTGCTGTTGTAGTCATCCTCGTGTCATGGCTATTCCTGTCCTTGACCATGAGCATGTACACGACCTTCTTGTCTTATCAGTCATATAAAAATACAGTACACAGAGTTACATATGGTATAAAGTATTTGCTAATAACCAGCCATGTTACTAGTTTATATTTTTACTATAATAAGCATTTAATGATTATGTTAGAGTATTTTTTAAAAGTGCAGTGTTAAATAGGCAGGGCACAGGTATGTCCTTCTTACTTTATTCCTTTTGGTTGTCATTTGTTCTTATTGTACTGTATGTTTATTTGAGACAAGGTCTTGCTATGATGCCCAGGATGGCTTCATGTAGTCCTTACACCTCATTATTCCATGTTATCACACCTAGCTATTGCATCTGCCCCTTGTAATATTTTCTCTCTTGCTTGATTCAGTTTCATATTATCTTGTTCACTGTGGCACAGGAACTAATGTTGAGTCCATGTGGAAAGTATGTACTATGTGTCATTATGCATAACTATTCTGGCCTTCCTGATTGCTTGTCACCCACACCCTGATTAACCCAGAGCATCTTCCTGTTCTGAAAGTCCACACTGGAGAGTGCTCTACACATATATTCCGTTTTTACATTTTTTTTATCTAGTATTTGTTTAGAATCAAGAGGCAAATTTGATTAAAATATTACGATATTTTTGTAAACAGGCACTTGCAAGATGAGCTACAGAAGAATGCCACATTATTTTCACCTGTAATTGGCATTCTTTTCTAACATTGGCAAGAAAAATTGCCTAACATAAAGCTGAAAGATTAAATAAAAATATATGAAGATCTTTACAATGAAAGGTGAAACTTATGTTAAAAGAATAGATTAACACACTCAATAAACCCATTTTTGATTCACACTTGTTAATTTTTTTTACATTTTCCCAACCTATATTTTCATGTACAGACAGGAAATAACAATAAAAGTGTTGCTTTTTTCCTACTAAGGTTTGTGTTTCACCAGAGTAGTTTTAAATTCAGAATTTAAGCTTCCTGATTTATTCCAAAATAGGTTCTTCTGAAGAAAAATTTACTATGGATAGTGTAAAAAATGGCTCCAGTTTGGCTATTTCACACCAACTCAGTTTATTATTGGTCATCTTGCTGGTGGCTTTGCATAGGCTTCCCTTGCCTTGCTAAAGGTCACCCTTGTCTTACATTAGTCAGATCCTGTTGTCCACAGCAACGTGTCCTCAATGAGCTCAATCCACCCACAGAGTAGCCAGCACTGTTCTAACCTATGGCACTGTATTGAGGTTAAGGGAAAAACCATTCATAGTAACCAGAGACATATCAACGATATAGTTAATCACTCCTAAGATCTTCTGTGTGTTGGGAGTGACACTAGAGGCCTATGTCTAGTTTGAGGGGACTCTTTTGGCTCTGAGATTGAGATGCCCACTCCCATGACACTTAGACTCTCTCCTGTTATTGAATCTTTAAAACTGGTACTTCTCATGTTATACAAACTCCAATAGGCTGGACTGCGACTCTTTTTCTCCTGGTATTACTGGGGTAAGCAGGGTGCCGTTTCTGATCTTCTATACCATATCTTCTATTAAGTCTTTTTTTTTTTTTTTGCCTTTACATATCTTTAGACACGCAAACATCATCAAAATAAGGTGACTGTAGGAATCACTCACTATTTTGACATACTCTGGAGTTGTATATTATGGTAACAATCTATAAAACCCAGAGAGTATTAGGTTATAGCGAAGGACATGGCTTGTTCCAGAAAGGGCTATTTGACACACTTTGGAAAAGTCCATGGAAAAAGCGTATTCATTTGCCAGAATGAATTTCCACTGTTAATTGTACACACAGAGGCCAGAGGAGGACGGCCATTCTTGTTTGTCTCTATCACTCCCCCTGACTTCTGTCACAGAGACTGGAGGTAAGGGAGCAGTCCATAGGACCTAGTGAAACACCTGATCGGTTACCTACGCTGCTGGGTTCCAGCTATGCATAGAGCGACAATGCTCATCATACATTGATATGGGGAATTTGAACTCAGGTGCTCTTATTTGTGCAACAAGAGACATCTTGCCAGCTACTAATTTCTGGTTTTTTTCCCATGGAAATTATAGTTTCCAATAGGTAAATATTTATGAAAAATGCATTTTTTCCAAATGTTTCAATTATTCAGAAATCAACACATTTTAAATATGGTTTGAAACTGCTACAGTGTGATTCAATGGAATGTTGAGTTCTTACTCAACACTCCTACATGAAAGCTACTAAAGTTAGTGACTTTGTTTGCTTAAAAGCACTTCAAGTATCTCCATTGGAGGAGTGGAAGAAGGGGACAGCATTTGAGATATAAAGTGAATAAGAAAATTTAGTAATGAGCTCTGGTGCCAGCGATCTGATCACTGCCCATTGGCGGAGAGGGCCTGTGGGAACACAGAGGAAGGGGATACAGGCTGTTCAGATGAGACCTGATAGGTTATGGTCAGATGTGGGGGAGAAAGACCCCAACTGTCAGAGGTCTAGAGGAGGGGAATACAGCAGAAAATGGATGGAGGGTGGGAAAGGAAGATTAAATTGAAGAGATTACAATCAGGATATAATGTGAATAAATTATAATAAAATTGTTAAGTATTTTAAACTTTTTGTAATATTCTGGCTTTGTACATTTACAGATTTATTTACAGTATCAGCAAGCCACAGACCAATTAGAAATGTAGTAAAATTAGAGAAAACACATCCCTTTCCAGGTCCCTAGCAGGTACACTAAGCCTTGCATGAGGTCTCATGGTATGGTGTTGCTGATATGCATGGTGGTCACCAATTTGTTTAAAATTCAGTTTACAGCCTGATTGCAGCTTACCTCCTGTCCTCCCATTCCCACCCTCACACCCCTTTCTCCTTTCTCCTCTTCCCTTATCCTTAGAAAAGACCTCCCATGGGTACCAACCCACCCTAAGCAGGATTAGACACATTTTCTCCCTCTGACGCCAGACAAGGCAACCCAGTTACATAAAAGAGATTTGAAGGCAGGCAACACAGTCAGAAAAGTCCCCTGCTCAATTTGTTAGGGAACCCACATGAAGACTAAGATGCCCATCAGTTACATATGTGTAGAAGGCCTAGATCCAGCCCATGCATGCTCTTTGGTTGGTGGCTCAGTCTCTGTGAACACCCTTGGGTTCAGATTACTTTACACTGTAGGTCTTTTTGTGGTATCCTTGACCCCTCCATCTCCCTCAAGTCTTCCCCAGCCTCTTCTATAAAACTCCCAGAGCTCTGCATACTGTTTGGCTGTGCGTCTCTGCATCTATCAGCTGCTGGCAGAAACCTCTCAAAACCCAGCTATGCTAGTTTCCTGTCTGCCAGCACAGCAGAGCATCATTAATACAGTCAGGAGTTGGTTCTCTGCCATTGGGTGGGTCTCACTAGTGCCAGTCATTGGTTGGCCGTTCCCTCGAGATCTCTGCTCCATCTAAATACCTGCTCATCTACTGGGCAGGACACATTTTGGGTTGAAGGTCTGTTTGGGTGGTTGATGTCCCCCTCCCTCCACTGAAAGTCGCCACCTGGCTATAGTGGATGGCCTCTTCAGGCCCCATGTCCCTGCTGGTAGAAGTCTCATCTAGGGTCACCCCAATAGGAAGCCTCCTCTGCCACGCAGATTCCCCCCACTGATTTCCCTTCTCTCTTCAAGCCTTCCCCATCCTCCTATTCCCCTCTCTTTTCTATCCCTTTTCCATCCAGTTGCCTCCCTGCTGCCACTTCAGATGTCTGTTTTATTTTCCCTTTCGTGTGAGATTCAAGCCGTCTTCCTCATTTTTAATTGTTGAATCTACCTTGAAAAAATATGTCTCAGGATTTTCTTTATTCACAAAACTCACCGTTTAGAAATCAACAAATCAATATGTTATATGATTTGTATACAGAATATAGAAGGAAAGATGAGTGCTAATAATTAATGTTTGAAAATCACGGGACATGTTGGTGCACACCTTTAATCTTAGCACTCAGAAGGAAGAGGCAGGCAGATCTTTGTGAGTTTAAAGCCGGCTTGGTCTACAAAGTGAACCCAGGAAAGCCAGGGCTTTGTTACACAGCATGCCTTGAAAAAACTAAAAATCATATTAATGCAGCCTACTGATATTTGCACTTTGTTATATAAAGCACCCAAAGAGAACCCATTATGAAAATATAGAACATTCATAAAAATGTTTTTACTGCATTAACATTATTAATATAATTATATGTAGTGCATTTCCCTTTTGTATGGTTTCTTAAATTACTTTTTCATCATCTCTGATGAAAAGGTTTTCTCTGCTATAATTCTCCTTTCTCATTTTTTCCTTACAATAAACCAATGACAACTTGGTACTTGCTCTAGGGGAGTATACACATCCCAAAGGATTGGTCAGGGAAGGCGGGAATATTACTATTGCAAAGAACACAGCTGAGAAAAGTCAATCAAGACATGTTTTCTACCCTTCTATCCTTCTCTACCTCAAGTATTCAGGGAAAATCTTCTTTAAGAATAGGAGTGGTCAAAAGACTACCACATGACCACATGCACTCGTATTTGTTCTTCTGTTTGTTGAAATGGGAGGAGATGATATATGAATTAATTTGTTTCATAATGCTAAGCTGAGGTAGATTGTATTTAGAAGGTAAGGAACTAATAGAAACATCATTGACGATGTCAGGCCATTACTAGAATAAAGAACTCCCTGAGAGCAAGGTCATTGCCATCTACAAACTAGCTAAGAAAAGGTCACATGAATGACTAGATTTGCGAATAAATTATAACAAAATTAAAATATGTTCATAAGTTTCTAATCATGTGTCTTTATGATTGTAATGATATAGATAATTATAGAGATATGTTGGAACAGGACATATTCAAATTTATTTAATGTGTAAGAGTGGGATGAACACCAAAGGACCAAAATATCCATAGTCAAACAGAAAGGCACAACTTAAGTAGGGAAGGGCATGGGCAGAAGTAAATTAAAGAAATCAGACAGACAAGTTACATGAAGTAAAAAAAAAAAAAAAACATACAGATAAAAATAAAGTACTAAGAAAATTGTTCCTTATTTAGAGAATAAACAATGAGAGATAAAGAAACATATTACTTGAAGTAGTTAATGATAGAAAATATTTGTAATTTGGTTATCTATAAATTTCCCAAAGGCAGGAAAACCGATGAGTGAAAGATTTTTTTATTACCTTTATGAGTGGTACATGAGTGTACTAGACATATGACTGGTGCTTTGATTGAAAGGGTGAGCACACAACTTAACTCCAACTAGCAGCTCACACTGAAGCCAAGGAAAATAAGAGAGGGATTCTTAGCTTGAAAGCAATTGTGTGTTGGCAGAAACAAATGAAAGAGGTGAGCTGACAAGAGCTGGTAGGAAGATGAGACATTGAAAAGAGCCAAGTTTTATTAGCATGCCACAGACTCCTCTGTGAAGCACTGAGTCTACTGTATTCATCACCATAGCTCCCGCATGGAATTTATAAATCTATATATAAGTATAAGGGTAATAGAGATGTGAGTATTAATCGTTCATTTGGAGATGTTTTTAGAACAGAATGTAGAAAACATACCTATCGTTAATAAGCAGAGTTTTGCTGTGGTTGCATTAATTGTATATCATTGAGCCAAATGTCATTACTATTTCTGTCATGGGTTATGTCTTTTCCATAATTAGGAAAAGATATTCGGAAAGGTGAGTTGTGTTAGGTAAGTCTACATTAAAGTTGACATTCTGTTCATAGACTCAGAAGTGAAGGCAGACTTCAATAAGAAAATTGGTATCTCAATTCTAACTGAAATGGAATAGTTAAAAGCTTAATGAAATTGAAATCTATGGAAGGAAAGGGTCAAAATTAAGGATAATATTAGGAGTCAGAAATATTTTTCATAGTCATATTGTTAATTATTATAATTCTCATAGGCTGGTAAGGGGTGGAAACTATAAACTAAAGCCTTTCTGTTTGAACATGTATTAGAAAATGTCAGAATATAAGCAATAAGGTCTTTCTTGTGATAAAATACTTCATATTTTGATATTAGCTTTTACCTTAAAATGAAATTTGTAAATAACTGCTCTACTTTTATTTTCATCAATTCCATCTAATGTTAAGTATAAATATGTTGGTTTTAATCTGAACAGTGTTTGAACATTATGTTACATTATACTTGGCACAACATAAAAATGTAATACATCTGAAAACAGGAGATTAAAAAAAAGTCTGAGTAGAGATATTGTCAATATAATTTTACAAGTGCTTGGCTTCAAGATTTGTATCAGTAGTCTGGGAGTGGAAAGCATAAGAAAGATATCAATTAGAAATGGATCACACAATATATAAATACAAATTTATAAATATATAAAATTTATAAATAAATAAATATAGTGTCTGTGTATGTGTGTGTGTGAGTGCTACATTTAGTCAGATATTAACAGTCGTGGACTTTAGCATATCAACAGGACATAAAGAAAGGAAAATACATGAGTGACTTTTCCAGAAACAGTTCTTCTCGAGAAATCTTGTCCCACTCACCCCATAAAAACCATTTATATTGTGATGCTACTTATCTGCCTTTTGGTTTAATGTTCCTTTTTAGTTTTATTACAATAGTGTAAATTCTTCTCACTTTTGGTCCATTTGAACAAGAATGTATTTTGAGATTTTTCCCCACAAAAGGTAAACTTGGCACATAAGACGATGTAGATGACAAATTAAGTGAAAAGAAATAACCTATACTGACTGATTATTTTTAAAAATGATGGCTGTTAGACTCATGAACTCATAACAGTTGCTAATAATTACATAAGATTTACATGCCTTTAAGCTAATAGAACTAAGCCTTTATGGGGAGGTGCACACAGGCCCTGACTCCTTTTTAAAAAAGTTTTATTATGTTTCTTTTTTTACATATACATTTATATTTCTACATATAAATAAACTACACACAGCAAGAAGAACTAAGAAACAATCAGGAATTATATAAATGTTACATTCTTAATGCTTTGGCTATTTGTATTTGGCAACCTTGTAGAAAACATCTTTCCTATCTTGGTGCATCCAAAATTCTGAATGTAAATCAATATCTATCATATCTCATCATTTTTAACTTAAAACATCTATTTAGATCCAAAAAAATATTTTTAAAATTATATTTTATTAATTTATTCATATTACATCTCAATTGTTATCCCATCATTTGTATCCTCCCATTTCTCCCTCCCTCCCACTCTCTACTTACTCCCCTCCCCTATGACTGTGACTGAGAGGGACCTCCACCCCTTATATATGCTCATAGGGTATCAAGTCTCTTCTTGGTAGCCTGTTATCCTTCTTCCGAGTGCCACCAGGCCTCCCCATCCAGGGGACGTGGTCAAATATGGGGCACCAGAGTTCATGTGAATGTCAGACCACACTCTCCACTCAACTGTAGAGAATGTCCTGTCCATTGGCTACATCTGGGTAGTGGTTCGAAATTTAGTGCATGTATTGTCCTTGGCTGGTGCCATAGTTTGGGCAAGACCCCTGGGCCCAGATCTGCCCATCATAATGTTCTTCTTTTAGGTTTCTAGGACCCTCTGGATCCTTCTATTTCCCCATGCCCCCATGCTTCTCCCACCTAGAGTCCCAAAAGTATGGCCTCCCCTCTGTCCCACTTTCCTGGAGTGAAGACTTTCATGGGACATGCCCCTTGTGCTAGTGTCCAGATATAAGTGAGTATATACCATTTGAGTCTTTCTGCTTCTGGGTTAACTCACTCATTATGATCATTTCTAGTTCAATCCATTTGTCCACAAATTTCGAGAATTCCTTGTTTTTGTTAGCTGAGTAGTATTCCGCAGTGTAAATGTATCACAGTTTCTTTATCCATTCTTCTACTGAGGGACACTTAGGCTGTTTCCAGGTTCTGGCTATTATGAATAAGGCTTCTACGAACATGGTTGAGCAAATGTACTTGTGTGCTGGTGCATTTTCTGGGTATATTCCAAGGAGTGGAATACCTAGTTCTTGAGGAAGCCTTATTCCTAGTTTTCTGATATAGCACCAGATAGATTTCCAAAATGGCTATACTAGTTTGCATTCCCACCTCAATGAAGGAGTGTTCATCTCTTTCCACATCCTCGCCAGCATGTGGTGTCACTTGAAATATCTTAATCCCTAAACAATTAAGTTTAATTCTAAGACAAAACTATCTGGTCCTCACCTCCATCAGAGACTTGAGAAGGAATAATATGTATTTACCAGAGTAAACTGGAAGTGCAGGTTAGCAGCTCCAAAAAAAGACAGTCTGCTGTCTGAACACTCACTGAAAACTCTTTATAGAGTTGGAGCATCAACTTCAGCCTTCAGGCCTAATGTCTCTAACTGACATTATTTGTGGGGCAGGAACTATTAAGGACTTGCTGATCCTATCTTGGCAGAGTTTGGCTGTCGAGTCTGCCTGCATACAAGCTTGCTTATTTTTAAGCAGATTTCTGTCTGTACCACAAATGAGGACATTTTGCCCAGTGACTAAAATGCCACACTTGAAGCCATCCCCATGAGGAGATTCTTTGATGCTCATCATCCTCTTTGAGATAGGTTGGGTGTTGCCAGGAGTTAACTTGTCTTGTTGTCAAAGAATCTTTAAAATGTCATATTGTATATGTCTCTAAGGCTTTTGAAGACATTACCTAACTATTTTACCTTATCTATCTATCGAATCATATTTATCTGATAAACTGGATTGTATATTCTTGTGGTGTAAATAGACTAGTAATTGACATTACCATGATTTGTTCAACTAATAATTAGCTTGCACTTCGTAATTATGCTAAACAGTCTGCAATACCACTTTCAAGGTATTGGAAATAAACCTTGTATTATAATTGAGTGGTATGCATACAATACAGCTGTTAGAGTATATATATATATATATATATATATATATATATATATATATATATATATATATATAGTGTGTGTGTGAATAATAATCTTAAATTTGAATTCTATACCAATGTATCAAAATTAAACTTATTTTGCATGAATATACAAAATTCTATACCAGTGAATTAAAAATGACCTTATTTGTGATTAATGCTTAAGGACTTAAGTTGAAGAGTAGGTTCAATAATCTACTTTTTGTTCTATCATCCCTATATATTTCTATATGCCGCCTTCTCTCAACCCCTATCTCCATACCTAAGTAAGAAAAACAGAGACATCCTTAAGTCCAATCTTGTTTTCTTTCTGAATAAGAGTAATAATAACTTATAACCAACTCCCAATGAAAATAAACATCTGTGGCCCAAAAGAGCAAACTAAAACAATACCCAACCCCCCTTAGGGGAAATATGTCATCATTCTCTTAAGGTTTATTCTGGCTGATTTGGGGTGAATAATACCTTTACAGGGTCCCAAATAAAATTGGGGAAATGGTTAAGCAAGCCAGGAATAGCATTTGTGGCCCAGTTTCTAAATGTTGAGAAATTCCAGGCTTAATAGGAGTTCTGTGTGGGACAGTATGAAATGCTGGAACAATTGGAATTGGAAGATTTCTTCAAATGTGTCCTGGGAGCTGTCCTGTTCTGATCAGTAACAGCAGCTGAAGCACCTGAGTTTGGAACATGCAGGATAACTACCAGATGTCACCATCTAGTATGCTGAGAGAACTAAGTCCCTGTCTCTTATGGGGAACAATTGACAGATGATCATAGATTGATGTGAAAGGATGTGGCCACTGATATGCTATCCAGGCTGCAGTGGATGACATCTCCACACTCTTGTAGACAGCATTAATAGGAAAAAGTGGAATATTAAAAAAGGGGCAAATGATGAATTTGATAGGAAGATTATACGAAAACCCCTGAAGAGTTGGAGAGTATTAATAACAAACAGGTTGATATGTTCTTAATACATTATACATATGCATGAAACTCTCGTTAAATAAATGAAAATATTTTAAAAGACAAAATTATAGTTATACATAAAAGATACATATTATCTTTACTCCCATATGACAAAATTGTGGCTCAGAAAATGTGGATTTTTAACTGCTTGGAAATGTTGTCTGGAGGAGACAAGGAAGGGGGATGCAATCGGGATGTCAAGTGAATACATTAAAAATAAACATTCTTTTTTACTTAGTCACTCTTTGCATTTTATAATCAATGATAGTCCTTTACAATGTGTTCAGAACATAGTTCAGTAATACTCCAGAAGAGCTACAATTTAAGAGCTGCTAATGCCTCTGTCTCAGATGCTCTATTATTTGGTGAGCAATCCATGTACCATTGTTCACAAACAGCAGTAGAGAGCATACCAATGTGCCTTCAACTTTATGGGGGAATACAAGACATTACTTTTCGTAAAGAAAAAAGAACCCTGAGTAAAAATTTTCATGAGAAAACAAGTTAAGAACAACGAACATGGTTTTGTTATTTGATTTGTCATGGTAAAGGAAAAAAAAGCCATGAAGTTTTCAAAACATACTTGACTCGTGGAGGTGCACACCTTTAATCCCAGTACTTGGGAAGCAGAGGCAGGAGAGAGTGCTGTGAGTTCGAGGCCTGCCTCTTCTAAAAGCGAGTCCAGTATAGCCAAGGCTACACAGACAGACCCTATCCCAAAAAACAAAAAACAGACAAACAAAAAAACATACTTGATATTGGTCAAGATCAGCAAGATCTGTATATATGACGTTGTATTCCACAGAGTTCTCAGAATGCAAAAATTGTTTATTTAATCCCAAGTAGTCATCCTTAAATACACATTCATCTTACCAGTACTAAATTGACTCAACAGAATATATTTATATATGTGTATGATGTACGTATTTCTTTATGTATATATGTATGTATGTCTGCATGTGTGCATGCATACTCAATAATAATAATTAAATAAGAGATCATAAAGTTGAAGATGAGTCAGAGTCCTGAGAAGGAGTGTGTGTGGAGACAGTGTGGGGTGGAAATTATATAAATACAGTATGAATATATGATTTTCACAAATGATAATAATAATGTTGAAAAGATATTTGAACCATTTTAATCTGTATAATTTAATTGGTTCTATAAAAAGACTTTAATAAGAGCATAAAAAACATACATTTAAATTTTTGGTATATTTCATGGTAAGTATAAAAAAGAAATATATTCTTATAATTAAATATGGGCTATTAGTCACATAAGAATAGATTCTTGAAAATCCGCTTGTTAGCAGTATTAATTTTACCTTGAATTATTCTGCATAATCTTAAAGGCACTAGAACTATATTTAACACGTCTTTTTCATGGAACTATGAAATATTAAGCTTACTATATTGTGACAAATGAAACAAAATTGGCAGTGGAACATTAAAGATAATATTGAAATTTTTCTCTTAAAAATAGTAAAACACATGATTCATCCATACAAGCTAAATCTCTACAAAAGCTACCATCTGTAAGACAATATTTAGGTTGCTGTATTTTGTAGCACTAGCAATGTGATTTGGGACTGGGACATTTCTTTTAATTGAATGGAGTGGTCTTCAAATAATATCTACAGTAATACAGGTAGAAAGTCTATTTGTATGCCTCATTCTTTTGTTATGACATGTGCATTCCTCAGCACAAAGTAGGCTGTAGAAGTTGATGAAGAGTCAGCTAACATCTTATTGGGTGGACCTGAAATGCAGATGCATCAAGAAACCAGACACAAAGGCCACTATGATAACCTGGGCACTAAAGACTTGGAAGGGAAGTACTGATGGTCAGTTCTGTACTGGTAGAGTGGATAGCAGCTTGTCCTTGTGTGTGGGCACTGAGATTGTTTTGTTACAGTGGCTGATTTCTGAGATAGCACTTTAATTAAATATTTCATTTCCCTGTCCTTCTTTGAAGCCCTCCCTCTTACCTCTTCTCTCTGTGCTCCCAGGTCTTGAGTTCTTTTGTCATCATTTGCTACTGAATATATCTGCCTGTATATGAATCCATGTTCCTATATATACCTTCTTGAATCCATATAATGTTACTGTATGGTTACTTGTATGTATGTCTTCAGGGCTGACGTGTTGACAATGGACAACCAGTGGGTGTGCCCTCTTAGGGAGACTGCCTCTCTTCTTCCCATCTTTCCTAAAGTGACTTTAGTTCTTTCTATAGGGTTGAAGTTTCATGGATTTTTCTAAGTTTAGTTTTGCATGAGGTTTTAGTTTCCTCCTTGTTTGGTCCATGTTTGGGCAGTGATTGATTTTAATATTATAAGAAATAACAAAATATTGAATGAAAACACTGTATCAATCCCACTGCTACTCACCAGCCCACTCCCCATGTCTTACAAATACATCTGGGAATGCAAAGTTACTCAATTTTACTGATAACAAAGCCACGCAGGGTGATTTTGACTCTACTAAGGAATTATCTAATTGTGTTCAGATCAAACCATTGTACAACATTAGAAATTTAAACAAAGTGTAAAACCATTTCAGAGTAAGGATGATAGGGAAAATTTAACTAGATGAGTTTTGTTCTCCACACAAATGCAGCTGCTGCTATAGCAAAAAAAAAAAAAAAAAAAAAAAGTATCTTTGCAGAGTTATTAAGTGCTGCCGAAAATTCAAAATTTCCAGATTACCTTATGAGAGTCAACTATGTAAATTCTGCATATAAATTTTAAAAATTATGGATTCGGTACACTGAATAAGCTGATGAGATGACAGCCCCTCTCATCAGTACTTCCTTTTCAATATGAGGAAGTGTATCCAAAAATAAATGGTCCAGCTTTTCCCTAACTTGAAATTATAAAAGGGTATATTAACTAAAGACTGAACAATTAAATTGTCATTTAAAACTTAATTCTGCTTTTTTTATTTCAAATCTTATAAAGTAGCTGAAGAATATATAATGGAAAGTATATGATAAAGATAACCACTCTGCAAGTAAATAAAATCAAAAGTAATAATAAAAAACACTAGCAAAGTCATAAAGCCTCACCAAGGTAAGAGTGTAATCGTACCACAACCTAACAGAAGTACAGAGATGGACATGCCTTGCTATGGATATCTGGGGTTTTTTTTTTCTTGCATAAGAAATTCATCCCTGAGATTTCCTGCCAACTCAACGTGAATTATCTGACTTCGGGGTGAAAAAAATAGAGCTACATCCTGCCAGCTGAGTGGAACATCAGGAGCAAAATAACCAGTTAAACTATAAAACTGGGAAACTGAGGGATACTTAGGCTGTTTCCATGTTCTGGCTATTATGAATAAGGCTGCTACAGTTGAGTGGAGAGTGGGGTCTGACTTTCACACGAACTCTGGTGCCCCATTTTTGACCACGTCCCTGGATGGGGAGACCTGGTGGCACTCAGAGGAAGGATAGCAGGATACCAAGAAAAGACTTGATACCCTATGAGCATACACAGGGGGAGGAAGCCCCCCTCAGTCACAGTCATAGGGGAGGGGAGTAAGAGGAAAGTGGGAGGGAGGGAGGAATGGGAGGATACAAGGAATCAGATAACAATAGAGATGTATTATGAATAAATTAATTAAAAAATGAAGCTGGGAAACATAATATGCAGGGATAGTAAAACATAAGATACTTGTTCTGTATATGAAGGGTTGGTCTACAGCTGGTGAACCTACTAGGATAGGTCGTGGGACCAGGTAATGGAGGGGGTGCTAATCTTTTGTTGATTGTAAGCTAGGCCTGATTCTCACATGATATTGATGCCAAATGAGGAAATTAGCCACAAGCTCCCACAGTCAAGACTAGAGTTACGGTGACCAGTCTTCATCACTAAGGTGCACTGAAACTACACGATGACAGGAGTGAGGAAAGTAACACAAACAAATATACACATATATGCACATACACACACATACACATATATATACACACATATAAAACATATATCTTTTTATATTATATTTAATTTGATACTAAAGTGATAAGTTATATGTTTGTGAACAAAAAAAAGTTACATTCATTTTTATGATGATATCTTTAGAGATTAATCTTAAATTTTCACAGAAACATTTTATGAAAGATTTCTGGATAATTTTACTTAACAATTTAATAAGTTGTTATATGATTTAAATCACAACTATCATTCCTCAAAGAAGATACAAAAATATCCAGCACAAATTTAATTTTTGATAAATGCTTTGGGAAAACCCCTTTACTTTTACAGTTTATTTAAAGATAAATAAAAAGGGCTGAGGTGATGGTTCACTGGAAAATAGCACTTACCCTGCAAACCTTGTTATCTGAATTGAATCTCCAGAGTCCATGTTGGAAGGACCACCCTCCACATGTACACAGTAGCACGGGTGTACCACATTTATACAATATACTAACATCACACATATATTCAAACAGTAGTAATAATCAAAACATTTAGACCCAAAAAGTGACCACTATGTAGACATTCTCAGTTTCCTTGGGTATTAGGTGCCCCAGCCAGAGTGGCATCACTGAGATCTCAAATGTCCTATTTTTGACAATTGTTAAGTGGTTACTCTATGAATATTTACATAATCCAAATTTGCCTTTTATTTTAAACTCATAACTGAAATCTGGGCATAGTCTGTAGGATAATCTTGGCACACATTTAAAATAATTTAATATGCATAAATCAATTTCTATATTTTCCAATATGTCTAGACATGGACATTAAATGCTATTTATTCCTAAAAGACAATTGATATGATATTAATATCTCACTATTCCATGACTGAATTTATTGATTACCAATGTGATCTTTTGCAAGCACTTCAAATTGTGAGAGGATAAAATCTAGCTTGCCTTACAAATATAATTGTAAACATTTTTCCTTTTATTGAAAATAGTTTTTTCTCACATAATATATTCATATTACTGTTTCCCCCTACTTCTATTTTCTCCCCATCTCCTGTCCCATCCAGAATCAGATCCTTACTGTATCTTGCAAAACAACAACATCAACAAAAGACAATAATAATAAATATATAATAATAAATAAAATAAGATGAAACAAAAACAAACACATCAGAAATAGGAAGGACAAAAGTAACAGAAGAAAAGAGACCAATAAAAGACAAAAGAAAAGGATATATATGTAGAGACCCACACATTTGTTAACTCAGGAATCAGATAAAAATATCAAAGTGAAAAAAAAAATCAAAGTGGATTTTATATATGATATATATGTATGTGTGTGTGTGTGTGTGTGTGTGTGTGTGTGTGTGTGTATAGACCCACAGAATAAAAACAGATTTTTTAAGTAAATAAAAATAAGTGGAGTTAATCCCTAGCCTTCATCCCTACCTACCAGCGTCATTAGTGTTGGAAGTACTCTGCACAATACCAAAGGAAAACTTAAACATCAACTCAGCGATGACTCTCGACCCCTTTGATCTACATCGGTGTTCTACCTGCAAGATATGCCAGTGCGATGTTGGCACAAGCTGTGGGAGTAAACAAGAATTATCTGGTTTGACTTAATGACCACTCCATTAGATGGAACCCATATGCCACACTGCTTCTATAACCAAGAACTTGATACTAGAGAGCCCTGGGACCTAGGTGAATTACTCATCAAGAGTAACAATAAAAAAAATACAGCAATAAAAGAGCTCTACCATTCTGCTACACTCACAGATCAGTACCTTGCTCGGCCACCACCACAGAAAGTACTCTTACAGCAGATGGGAACAAGTCAGAAACCCACAGCCAGAAGTCATTCAGAATATGAAACACCCTGCTACATTCTGTGCTGTACTGCATATCCCCATCAAATCCCTGCCACTAAGTGTCAGGGAAAGAAAAGAATGTGAGAGCCAGAAAGTATGGAAGACACCAAGAAACCCACTTGCAAATGATAGTTTTATCCAAGAGAGTTTCACGACCAACGAAAACAAACTACTCTTTTTTTTTTTAATTCGTTCACTTAACAACACAATTGTAGCCCGCTCCCTTATCTCCTCCTGATCCCACCTTCCCTCCCTCCCTCCCTCCCCTAGTCCTCAGAGAGGGAAGCCCTCCTCCCCTAACATCTAAACTCTGCTACCTCACCTGGTCTGTGTATCTTCTTCCTCTGTGGCCTGGCAAGGCTGCCCCACCAAAGGGAAGTGATGAAAGTATTGTGGCCAGACTCCATGTCAGATGTAGACCCTACTCCCCATATTATGGGACCCGCAAGGAAACTGTGATGTCTATCTACTGCACCTGAGCGGAGAGGGTCTAGGTCCTCCCTGTGCATGGTCCTCTGCTCAGATGTAGTAGATCCACAGTCTCCCTGTGGGTCCCATGATATGGGGATTTATCGGTCTCTGCAGCACCCCATCCTCCAATGGGATTTTTTACTCCATTGGTCTCCTTGTGGAGCGCCTGTCACTTCTAGGTTTCTCCATTGCCCAACTCTTCCATAAGACCCCTTATACCCCCACTGCAGCCCCCCAGAGTATGGCTGTGTGTCTCAGCATCTGCTTGGATCTTCTGCTGGGTGGAGTCTTAAGGCTAGGCTGCTTGATCAGCAGTAGAAAGCCAAACAAAAATGAACTCATTGGCATCTTTGGAGGTTCCTTATCTCATAATGCCATATCAGGGTTTTACATTTTTATTATTTTTAATGAATAAATAAATAAATAAGTTTATTCACCTTACATCCTGGTCATATTCCGCTCCCTCCTCTCCTCCCAGCCCCGCCCTCCTTTTCCCTCCCCTATTCCTCAGACAAGGGGAGCACCCGCCTCTCTTCCGCCCCAGCTCATCAAGTCACATCAGGACTGACTGTGTCCTCTTTCTCTGTGGCCTGGCAAGGCAGTGAGTCCCCTCATGGGGAAAGCAATAGAAAAGCAGGTAACAGAGTCCATGTCAGAGACAGCCCCCCACCCCCTTAATAATGGACCCACATGAAGACTGGGCTGCACTTCGGATACATCTATGTAGAGGACCTAGGTCCAGCCCATGCCTGGTCCTTGGTTGGTGACTCATATTCCACAGATGTATCTGGACCCTGGTTGGCTCTGTTGGTTTTCTTTCTTTCTTTCTTTCTTTCTTTCTTTCTTTCTTTCTTTCTTTTTTCCTTTTTAAAAAAAATATTTTATTAATTTATTCATTGTTATTCCATCCCTTGTATCCTCCCATTCCTCCCTCCCTCCCATTTTCCCCTTACTCCCCTCCCCTATGACTGTGATTGAGGGGGACCTCTTCACCCTGTATATGCTCATAGGGTATCTTGTGGAGCTCTTTTCACATCTAGGTCATTTTAGGCTTCCTCTCCTCCCCACTCTTCCACTAGACTCTCTGTGCTTTACCCAATGTTTGGCTGTGAGTCTCAGCATGTTTCAAGCTACTGCTGGGTGGAATATCTCAGGGGACCACTCTGATAGGTTCTTGTGTGTAAGCACAGCAGAGTATCATTAGTAGTGTTAATGGTTGGCTCTCTTCCATGGGGTGCGTTTTTTAACTTGCATTTACAGTTTCTAATTGATCCCGTATAGATAAAGGCATCCAGCTATGCACAAGCATGAACACTTATTCATTTTGATGCCCCTCAAGTACTGTAGGTCTCCTTGGTGTAACTGACCTCTACACAGGTTTAGTCTTGGGACATAGAAAGAATCCTGCCCTGCCATCTCTGACTAAATGAACATAGTAAAAGGGAAAGAATATACATGCACATTCGCCTCAATTTTAAAAAAGCATTTCAAGAGATTAGAGAATGTAGCCAATATTCAAAGATACCAATAGCTCACAGCTAAGCACGCTTTATATTACATCATTTTCTTATATGTGTTATTTATTACTTTCTGGCATGCATAAGATTAATTTGCTAAAAGGACTAAAGTATTCTCAAGACAAAAGGAAATGTAAATAATTACTGTTCTAGCTTTTTCTGAAGAATTACCTTTCTTACATAATCTAAACATACCATAATTATCCTTTGGCATGAGTTAATGACCATGGGTACCACAAACTTCATGTTCTGACAGCAACAAAATAATTACACTCCTTGGTTTTCAGACAGGTTTTATTTCTATAAAGATTTTAATCTCTTCATCCAGATTAATATGTTTAGCTGTTGATTAAAAACTATTTGAGAATTTGGGAAAATAAGAAGCAAAGAAAATTTAAAAAAACTCCCTCTTTCAAGATTGCTATAGCAAGATAAATATATAACACAAAGAAACAAGATGGATATTAAGATATTTATCTTATCATGTATTACATCAATTTCTTTTAAAAAGACTTACTATCGGAGCATATACTTTATATAGTGACTACAAATATCTTAGAAAAGTTATAAGTATAGGTATTGAAATAAAACAGAATTTGTATCCTTATTGTACTTTTATTTTTATCTGTATTTTTATTTCTTTTTTATTAACTCCGCTGCATGTTCGGTTATAATTACAATATCATGACAGAGGGAAGAGGAATCTATCCTTTCATTTCCGAAATGCTACTTGTGCAGAGAGTAACTTCAAAGCCGGATACATTCTTTCATCTAAACTGTTGGAACTGTACCGGAATCAATCATCCTCCTCGGATGATGAAAGCATGGAGAAGACAGGTGCTCTAACGCATAAGTTTGACTTGCACTCTGACTTTTATCTTATTAAATCTTTTCTATGTTTTGCACTACTGACTCCTTCAATATTTTACACACAGTGCTTAGGTCTCAAGTCAAACTTTTAAGTGAACGAATCTCTTCAATTTTCTTCATATGCATTTTAAGGATATTTTTATTTCGAAAAGTTTTACTTGAATCTCATTTTGAGTAGGGAGCTGATGCCAGTTTTTCTTTCACATTCAGTGAATTGTGGCTTCTGGATGTATAATATCTCAAAAAATTCATAGATGAATGCAATCTATTTTTGAGTAATTTTGTAAATGCATAAGGTGTGATTTGATCACATTGATATCCCACTCTTCTCCTTTAAGTTTGTTATATTCACCTTCCCCTTTCTCCCAACATCTTATACTTTTTCCTTGTAACTTTTTATATTGTTTCTTTGTACTGTGAGATTATAACATTATCACATCAATTCACTCTACATTTTCTCCTTCTGGTCCTCTCATACACCTCTTCACGCTGTTTTCCAAATTCGTGGCACTTTTTCTTCCTAAATATATAAGTACAGCCTGCTCAGTCTATGCATAGATCTTCCATTTTACTTTATCCCATTCACAGCACTTTATTCTGTACACAGTGTGAATCTCTTCATTAATTACTGTCTTTTACACAGATACATCTCTGATGAGGCCTGAGATCTGCACTTACCTGTGGGGAGAGATGTAGATTTAGAGGGAAGTTGGAGAAACCATGACCTTTTAGCAAAATAATAGTAGGCTCATCCCTCGTGCCTGGGAGCTCCCTAGGTGTGGGCCCTTGGCCACATTCACAGCAACAGACTTGTGTTTTCTTCTGTGAAGCAGGCCTTAAATCTTGTATTTCCCTGTCCTAACTCTGGAATCCAGAACTTATCTCCCTGCCCTTCCCAATTCAATTTCATTTTTTGTTTTTGTCATTTGTTGGTTTGGCTTGTATTGTTTTATAATATATAAAAAATCTTGGAAGTAAATATTTGCTACTAAAAACTGATAGTATATATTAAATAACCCTGAGTCATAGAATAGAAAGAACATTATATTTTGTACTTATTTGTGATCCTTTCCACATGGTTACTTTGCAACTACAGCATTAGCTATTTGTTAATTTCATACTTTGAATTTGGCATCCAAATTCCTTTTCTTTGCTCACTCCAGAAAAATTAAAAAACTTCAGATTAAATTTACATCTTCCAACCTATATAGACACCATTATGCTGAGAATTTATGAAATATTTTTCATTGTACTTAAGGATATTTATAAAACTTATCTGTTCTTCACTTGCCATTTATTTTTCTTAACTATTCCTCATATTTGCCTTCACTATTTAATTGATATTTCTTTTTAAATGCTGAATATTTAGACAAGTATATATCATTTTATCACATTTAACAAGATAAACTCTACTAGATAAATAAAATCATATTTATTATCTCATCCACCAAAAATTATAACCATCAACTTCAAAACCTTTAATTGCTTAGTTATTAAAATTATAATAGCTCTTTAAAAACATTTAATGAATAATTTTATACTTACTATAGCAAACACATAATTATATGAATATGAACTATATATTTAAACTACATTACACATACATATATATGTATACATACTATCTATGACAAGAAGGAGGTAGAACACGTATGTTAAGCATAGCAAATATTTATTAAATATGGTGAAAGGTGGAATTGGAACTTATTTGTGAAAGAGCAGAGCTTTTACACCAATTCATTTCTAGGGCTGTTGCTTTGTATGAGGCGACTATTGCTGCTCTGAAGAATGTACTAAGTGTCATGGCAGTAAAATGCTCTTGTTACTGCATGGTCGTCTATTAGCATAGACTGCATTTCAAGTAGAAAGAGTGGCCATGGAGCTAACTTTTCTGAAGTGAGCTTTGTTTGAAAGGCCAACTGGATGATGTAAGTTGCTCCCAGCTGTTTCACCTTTAGCACATCTTCTACTGCTCACTTCTAATTATCCTTAATTTTGCTTCTGAATAAAGTTTAAAAAATAATAATAGTACAAGACTTAGCTCTCTCTAGTGCATTTTAAGGATGTTTTAAGTTTCTCATCTGATTTCACAAGGAATATATGAAAGCACTCTGTTGAAGTTTACAAAAAGCTTTCTTCATATAAGACAAATTCATCAAAAATGTTGTTTGTCAATGTGTATTACTTATTCAACATTTCTATGGCAGAAATAATGCTAAGTACTTAGAATGTAGATGTGGAGATATGAAACAACAACAACAAAAAAAAAACAGAATAAGAAACAACCATATGCCTGCATTCAAGAACAAAATAGAAGGTAAATAAATAAATAAATAAATAAATAAATAAAGAAAAGAAAAGAAAAGGACTTTTCCAGTTAGGCAGAGAATTAGTCAAGAAAAATTAAAGTTGGATTAGGAAGTGAAATTTGTAACTAAATTGAGGAGGAAGTGTGTTAGGTTCTTCTAAAACCTTAGCTGTGGGCTACAGCTTAGGACATCTGATAAAGAGCAAAGGGACGTCAGGGTAAGGACTGAGAATACAGAGTTTAGATAAGACAGTCCAGGTCTTTTAATACTTTACAGAAACATGCCACATTATAAAGCAGCTACTTAGAAATCTGTCTTCTAATTATTTACTTTTCGATGCTGAATTCCAAAGAAGCACAACCAGGTGTGGCTCTTCCTTGAACCAACAGATTGCAGTTTAACATCTATTTTGTGAATAACGTTTGTGAAAAATACTCAGTTGATCGAAATTCTGTGCTAGACCTAGAAATATCTGGACGTTGACATTCAATGAATAGAAACAAAGTGTGCCTACACAAAGGATTCAGTTTTATTAGTAGGAATACTGCATTAAACACTGGAGGTTGAGCAGTGTGTGGTGGTTAGCGTCTTTAACTCTGGGACCCAAAAGGCAGACACAAGTAGATCTCTGAAAATTAGAGGCCAACCTAGGCCACACCATGAGTTGCAGGCCAACAAGAACTACATATTGAGAACATATCTCAAAAACAAAATGAACTTTAATTACTTAATTAATTAAACACGGATGCCTGTTGTAACTGCTACCAAAAAAAAAAAAAAAAAAAAAAAAAAAAAAAAGACTGCAAATGTCAGCACAGCTTCCTCCTTTCCCAAAGTCTAGTGTTAAATTCACACGTAAACACGTAGGTGTGTGGTTTTTGTCTCTACCTTTGTCACAGTGACTCTCTTTTTTGTGTATCTACCTTTCATGTGTCGATTTCAAGTTTTCATTGTATTTTTGTTTAAGTTTATTTATTTTTTAATATACTCCAGTTAAAATATAATTAATTCACTTACTCCTTCTATTTCTTCCATCTTCTCTCATGTCTCATCCCTCCAAATTATTCTAGGTCTCACCTCACTCCCATCCTACTGGATGGCTTATTTTTTCCTTGATTGTTTCTATGATTTTTACACTCACTCACACACACACACACACACACACACACACACACACACACACACACAGAGTGGGGGCGGATTTCAGGGATGACCACTTTGCATTCCACAGCAATAATTAGAATAATCATCTTAGGAGACGTTAATCTAGCTTTAACAGTAATCACTAATTGCCTGTCATTTTCGTTGTATTGTTTTGATATTTTTAGATTTTTGTTTGTTTTGTTTTTTGTTTAGGAGCAATAACCTATGTGACTTTCTCCCCTCTCTGTTAGTATGACTATTGATTTTGTCATTGCTCCAGATTGTTTCTTGTGCCATTTCTAGGAGACAAAGTCTCACACTAACTTTCTAGGCCAACAATTGACAAATAGGACTTTCTCAAATTAAAAAGTTCAAATAAGGAAACAATCAACTGAGTGAAGAAGAAACTTGGAGGGTTATAGAGACTTTTCTAGCTGTACATCTTACAGGTGATTGATATACTGAATGTACAATGTTTTAAAAAATCAATTAAGAAAACAAATGAGCAAATTTTTAAAAAAGGAGCTTTGAATCTAAAAATAATCCTCAATAGAAGAAATAAAAATGGCTAAGAAATAACTCAAAAAGTGTTCATCATCATTAGTAACTAAGGAAATGCAAATTGAAATGATTTTGAGATTTCATCTCACGCCAGTCAGAGAAACTAAGGTAAACAATACAGTTGACAACAAATGCTAGCAGGGATGTGTGAAAGAGGGAACCCTCATTCACTCTTGGTAGGAAAATACACTGGTGTAGCTACTCTGAAATCAGTATGGAGAATGCTTAAAAAGCAAAAGATAAGTGTACTGTGTAACCCAGTGGGAAGTGACATGCCACTTCACAGATTTTTGATGAGTAATGTTTATTGCTGCTCTATTCACAGTAGCCAGGAAATGGAAACAGCCTAAATTTCCTTCAGAAAAGGAACAGATGATGAAAATGTGTGCTGTACACATGCACAGTGAAACACTTTTTTTTACTGTAAGAAAAGTGAAATCATGAAATTTGCAGGTAAATGGATCAGTGCATCTAGAAAGGGTATTGAGTGACATAACCCAGACTCATAAAGATACACTCTGCAGATTATCTTTCATCTGCAGTTCTTGGCCCCCATCTTCAGCAGTAAGTCCATAACTTGGAGGAAACACATGGAACATGCAAAGGGACTATAGAGGGCAATAGAGGGATATACGCAATATGAAGTAGGAAGTGAGAAAAGTGAGGATGTAGCTCCAGTTGGGGAAAAAAGAAGAAGGAAAAAACAAAACCAAGGTTGTTTGATAAAGACGTAAGGAATCATTATTTCATATTTACCTAAAATTATATAAAACACACAAAAGTTTAATACACACATATGAGCATACAAGAACACATAAAATATACACACTAATATATAAAGATATATACATATATGCAAATTACTGAAAACTTTAACTGCTTTTATCTTTTTTGGAAATCATTTAGTCCCGCATAAGTACATCAGAATAAATATTCTTCCTTTGAAGGTATTGAATACATTCACAGATAAGATAATATTCACAAATTCTAGCAGTTAAGTAGGATATCGGTTTTGTTAGGGGATTTTTTTTTTAACCATAAAAGACAATTCAGAAGGAACATGTATGAAAAGAGGAAGCTGGTGGGTTTATTTGAGGTAGAGAAGGACTTGATTTTTAGATGAGCAATGACCTATGCTCAGGAACTCGAAAGAGAAGCTGTGTCCTATGACCTGAAAAAAAAAAACCTGAAGTGTGTGAAGAACATAAGGCAGTAGAGATGCACACACTGTGCCTACTGTTAAACATGCTTCCCTACTACTATGCACCCTCTCTTCATCGACGTTATTAAGTTACTCAGGCTGAAGCTCCACTGTCTTTGCACATGATGCCCTAGACACCATGACCTTCAAAATCTCTCCTACAAATAAAAGTCCTGGAAGAGAATGGAAGATCTTTCAGGGTATTTGAAGCACTACATTTAAGAATGTGTTGACAGGTTTTGATTCATTCCCATATCCAGAATTCAGTCCCATAGTTTTGGAGGAAGACTGTTAAATGCAGTTCCCAATGCTCCTAAGAGAATAGCAAAGTACTTTGAGAAGAGTCCAGTGTTGTCATTGTCTTTTATATATATAACACACTCTGATTTTAAGCAACAGCTCTAATTTTGATTTTTTTCCTAATTATAACTGAAGTTATTTCAAAGTCAAGTGTTGAGGGTATTAACTAAAAACATATGACAATCAAAGGGGGCAATATTAGAGCAGAGAGAAAAGCACTGTCAGCTACACGAAAGAGTAGTACACCGGCAGGGTACGGCCCATTGGGCTGATCGCACTGGGTAGAGAGTGACTTCTATATTGATATTAATTCACAATCTTATGGTTACTTCCAATCAACATCATTAGTAAGATGCTTGCTTGAAGCTCTTAAGTGTCTTGGAGGTCTTCCCCATGATTAATTTCAAACATTCAGTGCATCTTCACGACAACACTGTAATACAATGACTCATAATATAGTTACATTCCCGTAGGTGATGACGCGGTAAATGGGGAAATCAAGGATCTAAACATATCATTTATTTATTTATTTTAATATATTTTATTAATTTATTCATATTACATCTCAATTGTTATCCCATCCCTTGTATCCTCCCATTCCTCCCTCCCTCCCATTTTCCCCTTACTCCCCTTCCCTATGGCTGTGACTGAGGGGGACCTAGGTGAGAGAAGCATGGGAGAATGGGGAAATAGAAGGATCCAGAGGGTCTTAGAAACCTACAAGAAGAACATTATGATGGGCAGATCTGGGCCCAGGGGTCCTGCTCAAGCTATGGCAGCAGTCAAGGACAATACGTGCAATAAACTTTGAACCCCTACCCAGATCTAACCAATGGACAGGACATTCTCCACAGTTGAGTGTAGAGTGGGGTCTGACTTTCACATGTACTCTGGTGCCCCATATTTGACCATTTTCCCTGGATGGGGAGGCCTGGTGGATAGCAGGCTACCAAGAAGAGACTTGGTACCCTATGAGCATATACAGGTGGAAGAGGTCTCACTCAGTCACAGATATATCATTTAGAACATGAGAACAAGATACCATTGGTGAAGAGGGATCAGTGGCTTCACATCAGGACTACAGTCACAACTTAGGTGTATCTTCAGCACGATTAATGGACTCCAACCTGAGAAGTAAACTTTAGAAACTGATTGAAAACACAAAAATGACATACCGATGGCACCAGTTTCCTATTTTATTTTCAATGTCTGGAAAAGGAATACTAAGACAAATGCAATGTCAAAATATGCCATAATTTTCCTAAACAGAAATTGTTTTTATTTCACTTGTGATTGAAAATATTTGACAACTATGTAATAATCGATACATAGTCTCTCCAATATCTAACAGATCTTGTACTTTTTTCTCTTTTCTGTCACAATATGTTCATTTTTGTACGCCTCTGTGATATTTTTATGCTCCTCTTGCAGATTTTTTAGAGCCTTGTCACAAGGGTCAGCATTGCCCATCTATCCTTGTTTGCATGTATCCTCACATGGTTGCCTTGTTCACTGTACTCAGCACTGTCTACTTACTGTTCCTCAAACACATCTGTCACAGTCTACCCTTATGTTCACGTGGCTCTCTTATTTTATTGGAATGGTGTTTAACATTATTTATCCTTTCTGTATTTCAAAGCCATCAGGGTTTTTTTTTTCTTAATCCAACTCATCCCTGGAAGGTAGTTCAATTTTAGAATGTTCTCTGAATGCCATACAAAGGTGTTTATGTTTAGTCTGTCTTAATAAGAAGGAGAGTCTGTAATCTGTTGATGTACAAGCGGAAGGGTAGACACTCAGTTTAAGAAAACGCCAGCAGCACTGCAACCTGAGTAGATTGACTTCCTTTGACATAGCTTGCTTTGTGAGCAACAGCCTCTCTCTTTACTCATACCATTCAGGGGGTAGGATGAGAAACTCTATTACACTAGATTCCTGCCTAGATCAAAAGGTAAATGCCTAGATCAAAACAGCAGAAATATAGGTAGAGGAGTGCTGCTTTCCAATCAACAATCTGTGATTGTTCATTGTAATTTCAGAACCCATTAATCAATAACATTTACTATTTTAAATTGAATATACTCTATTTGCTTCCATGGGGAGAGGGGAATATATGGCTGTTTTAATTGAGCCTTTGAGACACAAGCATCCCAACAAAACATGTATATTTGTCCCCATACATATAAGCTTGAGATTTCTAGGCCCAGTGCATAGCTTTGGCACTAATTCTTTTGCAAGAACAAGACATTATTTTAGTATTTGTTCTTTTACTTCTGGCCTCTCTTATTAAACTTCTTGCAGACCTCTGTCCTCTCATATCATCTTAGTACAGGCTGCCTAATAAGGGAGAAGTAGATTACATGGGATGAAATCACGGTCTGGTTTGTAACTCATTTTACTTATCTATAAACAAATACAATGCATGGATTAATGTGGCCGCTCAGCAGAATAAATGTGTAAAATATGATTATGGAAATGAGAAAATGAAAATATAAGCAACTCTTACAGGTAACAACATAAAACAAGTAATTCCTACTCATTAAGTGTACAGCACACATTTATCTGGCTTCATTTTTTTAATGTATGAACATTCTTATACATGTGCATATATATGTGTGTATTATTTTAACTATGTTCATAGTCAACAGAAAGAAAACAGTAAAAAAGAAATTAGATTCAAGACTTTACTTCATGCATGTCTCTGAGTTGAAGCCAAGTTTTTTTTTTATTATTTTGTATAGTGTCGGTGATGTTTTCATGGCACATACAAATAGTGGATTTCCTTATTATAAATTCATGTATCCATGTTTTTTATTGTGTTAACAGTGGGTGATTTTTTTTTTGGAAAGAACACTCCAGAAGAGTATATTACTCTTATTCTTCCCAAAATGCAATACCATTTTGTCTGAATTCCTAGCAATTCCAGTTCATAAAGCATTTCCTCAGCTGTCTGCTGGCCATTGTTCAACTGTACCCTGTCACTTAACAGTGAATGGGCATCCTACCAACGTTCCCTCTTAATATAGCTGAACTCAGGCAGGCTTTTATTGTGCAGTCTTCATTGGACATAAGTAAGCAGGTTATTTTAGGATAGTCTTGTTGGAAGTTATATTTTAGATGTACTGACAATTTGTATTTATAGAAAGGGATCATTTGATTGGTGTAATTATTTCCGAGTTCATTAGACTTTTAATTTTAATTCAAAATCAATATGAATTTACAGAACATAATGACCTAAATTTTAGTTGAATCAATGAATACTGAGTCCCAGATGAGTAAAATCACTATTCATTTATTTTAAAAACTTGTCAGAATTCTTCTGACACTTTGTTTAAGGTTTTGCAAGTTTGAATCTCAATTAGGAATTTTGAAATGACAGGGAAACAGTGATGAAGAGAATCTTGCTTTGTCGATTCTGACTTTACTTACTACACATGACAGGTTTCAGCTTTTCTCTTCTTAATGTAGAGAGTAAGTATTCAAACTCATATGTCTTTAGTGAATAAAAGGAATGCTAGTTCATGTAATAGAACCAAATTTTCAATTAATACCTTCATACTATTAGCTAGTTAAATTGTTTCTCAAAAGCTGATTATAGAGAAACAATTAGATCGTTTCTTTAAAAAAAAATCAGAATTGTTAAGTGGCATAGTTGATAACACAGCTTCTTTGTTTTATTGAGTTTGTTATGGCATATGTTATTTTTACAGCTAAATTTTTATTTAAATTATTACCTCATAATATGTATCTGATTTCTATATTTTCACTTAATATTGTTGCATTATAGCATAGTATACACAGTGATTGTATACATTGAAGTAAGTATGTCTTTTCATGGATGATGGAATATTATTTAGGAAAATATGTCTGTATGAAACTATTCCATTTTGCACTCATACCACTTACAGTGGTATAAATAAGTGTCACTGAATACCCTTCTGCTATTTATAGTTTTTTCAGGTCATTACTGGTTTTGCAAGTTATTAAAACTATTGTGAAGTTTCAAAGTATAACAGAGTGAACATTTGTCTCTATTATCCATAACAAAAGGTGAACTATGCTAAATGGAAACTAGGAAAGATGTGGAAAAACTTATTGGCCCTGGTCATTGTCAACTGAAAACAGCTGCACAAGGAAACTGAGCCAATGGGTCCACAGAGTACCTCTATGCGACATAAGACTCCTGAAATCAGACTGAGTCAGCTGGTGGCTGACATGTGTCAACAAAGCAGAGATCTGTGTATGCATCATCCCTCAAGGAATTGGCCAAAGACTCTGGTCACTTTATAGAGGATGTATTTACAGTTCTTTTAGTTCTCTAGGCATCATTGTATAGGTGCGTGTCTTTGGGAAACATTCCTTTTAAATAGTGATACTAGGATGTTTAAAGTGATCTACAAAGCCTATAACTGTCACAAATGTGATCACAAATATGCAGATATGTTACAAACCAGCACAATGTTGCTAAAAACACAACTATACAGAGTAAGCGAATACAATAATCTGATAGTCTGAAATCTCAGGTACATCTTTGGAGTGCTCAGTAATTTATTTCGTATTATTAAATTATTGCTATCTGAAATATGATCTGTAGGTCAGTGTCAGTATCTCTTATTAGTTGACTAGAAAACATGAACTCTCAGGCTCAGATATCAGCATATCACCCTTTGTTTTAGTGCAACTCCCAATATGGCATGTATCATATGAAATAATTAATGAGAATGTATATGAGTAACAAATATGTTTATGAAGCACCAAGATGCAAAGCTACAGGATATGAAGAGAAGGCAAACTCTTCTTGGGTCATTCATCCAGTTTAACTTTATGTAATTGTGATGTGAAAGATGGCAATTTGGTTTTAAAGGATTATCTCTCTGTATATGATAATGCAAATGCTGAAAATAGAGGAAAATGTCTGATTTTCTGTACATATAAGTTTATGTTTTGTGGAAAACTATTGGGTCTGGCAAGCATAATTTGATCCCCGAAATAAGGACTCAATTAAACGTTTATTTTTTTTTATAAAACTGAATACAGATATTAAAGTGACTATTTATTCATTTTTGTGGCACTGGCTGACTCTAGTGCCTCACACATGATAATCATTCTGCCCCTGAGCTATACCTCACTATTTGTGTGTCTGTTTAAGCTTTTTAGAAAGCATCTCATGAAGTTGCTAAACCAGGTCTTGAGTGGCAAGAGTCTTGTTTTATATTCATTGATAGGTTCCACACTTTAATCTTCCTGTGTTGGGGGGGGGACGGGGGGAGGGGGACAAGTGCTCCTATTCATACGCATTTGTGCTAATTCATTTGTACTGCGTTAAAGAAGCAAAGACCAAAACTATGTAGTCTTCACACTCAGGAAGTCACTATTGATAAAGGCATTGCTATTAACTAATTCAACAAACCAAGAAGATTTATAACACAAATTTGGAACTAATTTAGATGTTTAGTTTATTGTTCGTTAATTAAGATTGTTTTGTGTAAGAGTTTAAGAACTATTAATTTTTGTGTGTCACCTGGTTAAAGGGTGGTTTTTAACAAATCATTAGAATAGATAGATAAAATTGCTAACATTACCTAAATTGTTTTGTGATTGATCTTGCTTTTGTCATATATGTTGCCTTGGGGTGAACAGAACAAACTTCATGAATGCTAAACTTTGGAGGTATTTTTCCGTCTATTTGTGATAATCGTTAACAGAACTCATGAGCACTGAAAGTGCTCAGTACTCAGCTGGTCTTAACTTGGGTCAATTTAGTTTCCAGAAGCTCACATACAATAATAAATCTCACTTATAATAATATCATTATGTAAAATATTCATTTATGCTCATGGGTACCCGGTACTGGCATAAAGGGGCTCTTGTAGCCTGCACTTAATGGAAATCAAGACCAATAATATAAAATCATGAGAAAAGAATTTATAAGCCCATTTTAGTGATGAAATAAAAATGAAAGAGTGCCAAAGGTGTGAATTTAATGCACTTATCTTCATACTCAGCCCTCAATGATAGTGTGCATTCTTCCCTCTTCCAATGGTGGCTAAACATTGTACACTCGGATTTTGACTCTAGTATCAGTGAAGAAAATAACAGAAGCCACTATGTTTGTTTTGTAGTAGATATTAGCTCATGACTGATACTATTAAGTTAAACCTCCAACAACGCCCAATAAGAACTTCCTCCTTAGCCTACGAGACCACATTTCACAGCATAAGTCCTCTCTATGAATCTCAAAACCAAAACCTCAACATATCTCAATTCATGTTCTTGTCTGTAGAGTGAAAAATTCTATTTCCTTTACGCCTACACGGACCAGCTGTCACTTCTTCGCTATAATTCGGAGTCACATGGCAATGGGTACTTGGGAAGCTTAAAGAATATGTCCTGAATTAAAAATTAGCCTAATTTCTTCAGTAAGAGTTTGTCTTTAAGAAAAGCAACTCACCATCTCAAATGGTTATCAAAAATGAAGAACTTTATAAAGATTTATTTTGCTTTGTTAATAATACTTTTTGTTTGTTTGTTTGTTTGTTTTTTGAGACAGGGTTTCTCTGTGTAGCCTTGGTTGTCCTGGACCCGCTTTGTAGACCAGACTGGTCTCGAACTCACAATGATCCACCTGCCTCTGCCTCTCGAGTGCTGGGATTATAGGTGTGTGCCTAAAGTTAAATCTCAGAAATTTCTCACTGGCCTATTGATTATATTTATTGAATAAACTAATAATCTTGAATTTATTTGAAAATGTTTAAAGATGTTTTAAATTTATAAAAATATTGATTTCCAAAAAAGTATACATGTAAATTTCAAGAGAACATGACTGGTAAGATTGGACCATATTTACCTGAAAAACCAGTCTCAACAGGTGAATTAAAACTACAAAGTAAGGCCTGAGGACAAAGAGTGCCATGATATTTTAATTAAAGAGTTGTCCAGAAACACTTCAACACATGTGAAAACAAAATGAGTGGATTGCTGATGTATTGCCTGGTTAGTGGGGAAGGACTATGATTTTGCTGTCTTACTTTAGTTTTTTTTCTGACATCTAACTATGGAATACAACTTAGCAAGAAAAATCCCAGTAATTATTAAACAGCAGCACATCTCTGGATCTGTGACATAGATCCACCCGTGGCTACCTCTGACAGCTGTTCTTTCACGTACTTCTCACTGTCTTGCCATACGCCATGAATTTATAAAAGCAGTTATTATCTTACAATAAAGGTCAGTTTTACAGCTAAGATTCCCATGCATCAAAGACATTGGGTAAAAGTTTATTTGTTTTTTTTTTATTACATGAAATTCAAGAATGCGGTTCTTTTCCAGAGTTTTTTTTTTATTACATGAAATCCAACTATTAGAAAATTCCAAGCATTGTCAGTTTCCCTGCCCCATGACTGCTTAACTATGTCTCAGTCTCATCCCGTAGGCAAAATTTATTTCAAAATGCCTGCCTCTTCCATCCCTTCATATCTTTGCAACAGTTGGTATATGCTGAGTTTCTGTGCTGTCTGACTTTAGTTAAGAATTCCAACCTCTGGCCCAACTTTCTATTCCACTTCAGTACCTGTCACACTCACATGGCATTTCCTTGCATGACATTACTCTGTAGTGCTCAACCATCCATGAAATTGTGTTACAAGTTTGCTTACGTGAGAATGCAGAGAAGCATTGGCTTTGTCCAACACACCATAAGCAAAAGACCCCAACTGTATAGGCTGAAGTAATTTCAAAAGTGAGAACTGAATCTGGCTAAGCAGAAGATAAAGCTCACTCTTTCTTTTTAGACAAATGCAAGTGTTGGAGCCTGGTAAATACAAAGATAATGTATATTTATCATAAATATAGTGAATGATGGTCACAAAAATGAAGCAATAGCAGTCAGATGTCCTATTTGGGAAAGCTTTGGCAAGCACCATTTATAGTGCAAGTCAAGGATGCAATCACATTTTACCTCCTTTAAATAGTTCATGTTCTATAAATGGGTGGGTAATGTGTTAAAAACTAAGTGTGAATATGTTAAGATTTTCCTTATTTTACTTTTGTGTTTATATGAGACTTGACTGGTTTATGACAAATTATTCTGGAAGTAGTGGTGGAGTACAGAGTAGCTATTTCCACCTAATACTGACCTCAGGCTCCTCATTACAGTTGCAAATAATTAAAGGTAAATACGTGTTATACATATTTATTAAGCTTCTATTTAAAAATTCCCAATGTAAACAAATAATTCAGTGAATCTTTATGTACACATTACCTACCTTCAACAGATCATTGTTCATCTTATTTTATCTTTAAATACTCTACATCTCCCACATACTATTATGAAGGAATCCAAAATATTATGTCATTATGGCAGTGATATTTCAGCTGGATATAATTTTATATCTTATATTTTATCATGTTCTATATGCCAAATATCTGCCTATACTATTATTTTAACACACAAATAATATAGTCATTTAACACCATATTTTATTTAATAATAAATAAACAATAAATAAATATACAATACAGTTCAACCAAATGTAAACATTTTAGTGTGCCTGTAAACAAAACACATATAAGTTACCAATTGTTATGCTCATTCCTGGTGAAGACTGTGGCATCTGTTCTCAGCATTCCTTAGTTACCTTCAGTACTTTGGGTTAGGTCTGAGGCCTCCTGAACTAGCCTCCTAACCCACCCCGTCTATTTTAACATGTCTATTGTTGTCCTTGTTTTTTTTTTTATCAAAGGATCCGCCCTGACAGTACGCATATAAATAATATATATGTATATATATATATCTTGCATATAAGAATAGTTAATTTTTAAAAGGGGCCATGAATTTTATAGAGAGCAAGTGAGGGTGTAGAAGGGAGAGAAAGAAGGGAGAATTATTTAAGGATCTCCAAAAAAATTTTTTTCTAAAAACCACATAAATCTTTTCCCTTGTGTTACTTGGGAGTCCTAATATTTAGAACCAAAGTAATTGAAAAATTTCAATTCAACTTCATAATTTTAGAAGAAAACAATTTAGGGTAGTTGGTTAGATTTCTCGATTCGACACAATTCCTAGTCAGGTTTATAAGATAAATAATGTCTCATCTTATAGTAACAAAATTAGCATACTATGAGTTCTTTAGATGAGCCAAAAATATTTTTCTTTTCTGTGAAAAAATCTAGTGGATAAATCTTGAATATTAGGACAAATATTTATAAGGGAAACATGTATGTTCAGTATTCTTATGTTTGTCTATGTAATATTAGCTTATATGTATATTTGTATGAATATATATGATTTTATTATCTAAATCTACATATTTAGGAAAATTAGAATTTTAGAATCCTACGGACTGCATCCTGGGAACACTATATTTTTAATCTTATTAGTTGATTAAAATACAAAACTTCACAGCCAAGGCTACACAGAGAAACACTGTCTCGAAAAACCAAAATAAACAATCAAACAAACAAAAACCCAGAAATTCAGTGGGTAAGAACCCCAATCATGCAAACTATGATTAATTATTTCATTGACAGATTATTATGTTTAAAAAGAAATGCAGAAACAGTAAACCTGTAAAGATTTAAAATTACCTTTTTATTTTCAAAACAAAATTTAGCTTAACATTAATGAATATAATTTTTAATGGCTTATTATTAAAATGACTCAACTTAGATTATATGGGACACAAATAAGTAATTATTAGGTATGTTGTCCTACACATTCAGAATCCATGAATCTTAAGTAGATATAAATTTTATCAATAGCTTGAGAATTCTAGATGATGTATTTGCTGATAAGAAAATGAGTACTAGCATACACGATATACTTCTGAGCGGCCATGATGGAAGGACCTTGAGGGTCAGCCAGCCTTGCTACCTGTCTGGAAAATAATTCTTTGCTGTTTGTGTGCACCTAGACAAATTACCTTATTTTTTAAAGTGATTGTTACTTCTTCTATAATAATAGTACTGTTGGGAATTTTTTAATCAGCCTTATATGCTTCTCTAATAAGATACTGAAAACCTCATAAGAAACACGTTGCTACTCCTGTGTAATGCACTCAACTTCAACATACCTCATTAACAACTTTCATGAAACATTAAATTGTGTACTCATGAAAGGAAAAAAGAAATAGGGGCATTGTTTTCTCGGTGTGTATTTAGTTACCATAGAATTACATTATTTTCCCTCTCCCTTTCTCCTTCCAACATCACCCAGCTACTCTCTCAAACCTCTCCTCCCCAACTCTCTTTCGGGTCAACATCCTCTTTTGCTTTATTATTGCTACACACAGACACATATGTATGCGAGCACAAATATATATGTGTATAGTTTTATATGTGGGTATTTATATGTTTGAACATACACATATCTATCTATATTTTTTACATGTACATATATGTACATACATACATGCATACACACACACACACACACATAGCCTTCTGGGCCCATTTTGTGTTTTATTGTATATGGTTTCCAGGCTGACCACACTGCACTAAACCACCAATAAGAAATCTCATCTCTGTGAAAACCTGATTTTCCTTCACCAAGCAGGGTTTAGTTGCTTGCAGTTCTTTTTCTAAGTGGTGGGAGTGAATAGGATTTCCCTTTTCTATCTAACGTATCGATTGACAGTGCTATTGTTCCAGTCTTGTCCATGCCACCATTTCTAGGAGATTGCTTCATGCAGATTTCCTGGTATTGTGGCTGCTACAGACACTGGACCTGCTATATTTGTGCATTTGAGGCTGGGCTGTCTAGATCTGTTGATCTTTGCACTATGTCTGATTGTTTCTTTTGGTGATGGTCTCCATTTGTGGTAGAGATAGGCTTCCTTGATGAGGAACGGTAGCTACATTTCTCTATAGGTCCAAGGATAATATGTACAATGTTTTAAATAATTATTCCAATTGGCAAGGGAACAGTCATAGGATCTTTTCTAAGCTCCATGACCTTACTAGCCTCAGTCTCGGTTTCCCTCCGGTCTAGTGGGAGATCTCGAAATTATTAAAAATCAAAGTTGAAAACTGGAATTTTGGATTAGGAAATATATCCTTGTCTGACTTTGTTTTAAAACACTTACCTAGTTTCTGCCATTATGTGTATGGAATGCAGAGTCTGCTGGGTATTAAATGGCTGTTGTATAGATGGAGGTTCAAGAATGTGCACTCCAGTCTGAGGATTGACTAGGAAATGATGGATTCTGGGGAGAGGGGTTAGTTTTATCAGGGAAGCATCTCTTGAGGGGTTACCCATGCTTCAAAAGATAGTCCCACCCCTTCAGTTGGGATGGCAGCACTAAGTGGGTTCAGTAGTCTTTAAAAATATGGTACATCTACTTTGCTATTCTCCCATGCTTCTCTCATATAGAGTCCCAATAGGATGTCCTCCCTTCTGTCTCAGTTTCCTGGTAAGTGAAGGCTTTCATAGGACATGCCCCTTGGGCTAATATGCAGATATAAGTGAGTATATACCATTTGAGTCTTTCTGCTTCTGGGTTAACTCACTCATTATGATCATTTCTAGTTCAATCCATTTGTCCACAAATTTCGGGAGTTCCTTGTGTTTAATAGCTGAGTAGTAATCCACTCACACTATGGCACCAGCCAAGGACAATACAGGCCTTAAACTTCAAACCCCTACCCAGATCTATACAATGGACAGGACATTCTCTACAGTTCAGTGGAGAGTGGAGTATGACTTTCACACATAATCTGGTGCCTCATATTTGACCATGTCCCCTGGATGGGGAGACCTGGTGACACTCAGAGGAAGGATAGTAGGCTACCAAGAAGAGAGGATACAAGGAATGGGATTACCATTGAGATGTAACAAGAATAAATTAATTTTAAAAAATGGTACATCAATTAGGGGTGCAAGAAGATAGGGAATGGGAGGTGGCTTTGGTCTTGACCCAAACACTCTATATGCATGTAAACATTTTTTAAAAAATAAAATATTGTCATAAAAGAACAGTGTCTCGCAATATATAACTCATTATTTAGGTAAACTAAAACTTAAAGGCAATATTGGAGATCAATGGAAGAAAAATTAGAAAACAGAAGCAATTAAAATCGTTTCATGATAGTCATATATTTCAAGAGACACACATTTAGTTAACTATATTTTATTTTAAGGTATGTTAATATTGACAATTCATATTAAGAAGAAACACAAAATGTTTGTCTACAAACGTAGGATTTCAATTACCGCAACAGCCATGAATTAATTAGTTTACATACAGATGAATTTATTTTGGAGGTCCCTGTCATCAGTTGTCTTTGTTGCTTTGGCCAAAATAGTACATGTTGGAAAGACCACATGGAGCTAAACTGCTTGACTTGTGACAGGAAACAAGAGACAGGAAGACATATGGCTGAGGTATGTCTCACCTCAAACTTCACACTAAGACCACCTTCCTCCCACTAAACCCCACTTCCACCATCCCCTAACTGTACCTCTTACATGAGCCATGCTTCCAATACACAGGCCTTTGTAGTATTTCATAATTGTTTTCATTGTTGTTTTCTCTATGTATGCTCTGTGTGTGTGTGTGTGTGTGTGTGTGTGTGTGTGTGTGTGTGTGTGTGTGTGATTCTACTTAAACACATACACATGCATTTAGGTAGACAGGACGCAGGAGGACAACTCTCATTGGTCTGTAGCCAGTTTAAAGCACAGTGGCAATTTAGTGAGACCCAGGAATCCACTTGCATTTACTTTCCAAGAGCCAAGATTATGACTTCACATTAAAAGGACTAGTGATCTTATATGGATTCTGTGGATTGTACTTGGACTCTTTTTTTTTTTATGAGTGAAGCACTTTAGACACTAACAAATATCCTTGAACTTTTAAGATCCACAATATAGAACATAGGTGTGAATGTATGCGTGTAAAAGCCACAATGAGTCATTGGTTGCAAGTGGCATACTTTGCAATCTGCCTGAATCATGAGAGAAACTTCATGCTTTGTTGCATATGGAACTCATAGCCTTACAGATGGTCTAAATTGTTAACCCACAAGTAGGATCTGCTCTTCACCCATTCTTTCATATATGATACCAGAGGCAATTAGCTTGGCAAGAAGGCGGCATCCACCCCAAGCATTTTTCTCTTGAAATATGATCTTTTCCCACTTATGCACAGTGAGTATCAATTTTCTATAAGATACCAGATACATAGGGGGAAATCCTTTTATAATTTTGACAGTAGGGAGCACTTTAAACCGAAACATCCTTTATGCTTTTATTTTTGAGTAAATGCCAACTATACCTGCCCCACAGTTGGCCACTCCATAGCTGCTTTGAGTAAGCTCTTTATTTCATTGATCCTTCTGAAGGCCAGGATACTTCAGTTGTTGCACTGCAGGTTTTTCTACCTTGGAAAAAAGACACTGATTCAACAGCCTCCCTTCCTACTTTTATGGCTCTTCACTGTATAAAAAATTCAGTGACATTCTTGCTTCAAGCTGGCAGGATGTTTCACTAGAGATGGTTCTCAGCAAAAATAAAAATGCACAGAGAAAATGTGTATAGTGTTATTATGAGTTCCTAAGAGTACCATGTGAAAAGTCTGTCCCTTTTACATAGGCAGAATTCAGTAAGTGCTTATCTGAGAGGAACTGTCAAACAGACAGGGGGGTTGGGAAATAAAAGAGAGGGGACCAAGTAAGTTAACAAAGTGGACTGCATGAAGTTTAAGCATATCCATCCAATACACTCTGTGCAGAGGCATTGGGAAAAACATTTTAATGCTTCACAGATCATGTTATTTATTAGCAATAAGATAATGTATGAATATAGTCATTTTATTTTCTATAAAACAATGTAAGAACCAAACATTGTGATACATGTTTGCAACTGCTGAACTTGGAATTTGGAAGGCAGAAAAGACACCACAGGTTCAAAGCTAACCTAATCTACAGAAAGAGGATATACCACATTAGAAAAAAAAAAGCTTACTTAAAGAATTGAATGGGGGGCTGGAGAGATGGCTCAGGGGTTAAGAGCACTGTCTGCTCTTCCAGAGGTCCCAAGTTCAATTCCCAGCAACCACATGGTGGCTTACAGCCATCTATAATGTGACCTGGTATCTTCTTCTGGCGTGCAGGTGTACATGTGCATAGAACTCTCATATATACATAAAGTAAATAAATATATTTAAAACAAAAAACAAAACAAAAAAAGAGTTGAATGGCAAATGGCATGTAATGACAGCATTGTATTCTCCAGTTTCATTCTTAGTATAATAGTCCTTATTCTAGATTTTTTTAGAATTTAGGTTAGTTTTTTATTTACAGACTATTTTCAAGAGGTAGAAAACGTTTTCTGTGTGAAGGAGGCTGGGTGGAAGCTATTGGGTCAATAAGAACGTTTTTACATGCAACCTTCACAATATTTCCATCTCCTATGGGCTTCACAATCATATGAATGCAGCAGTACTCCCAAGGGTATAATGTGGTAGATAAGTGGAAAAACAGTTTTGACATTTGGCCTCGGCTTACTTCAAAATTCTATAACAGAGTCACCCATACGTTTGAAACTCAATTCTTTTCATATTTGACCTCTGAACTAGCAACCAAGTGAGGCTGATGAGAAATTCCATGCTTATGGAAAACAAAACCTTATTTACTGGTAAACAGTACACAAAATTCTTTGAAAGGTACATTGCTCACCAGGCTATTCCTTTCTCCACTTTCTTCCATTGCTTGAAAACTGTTTTTAGGCTGGCTGTCCTAAAGGTTCTGTAATTCCGCAAAGCAGCACCAACAGGTAAGGACCAAAAACCCTAACACTCTGGGGCACTTCAGAGTCAACTCTTTTTTCTATTAATTAATTTATTTACTCACTTTACATCCCAGTCATATCCTCTCCCTCTCTACCTTCTCCTTCTCCCAGCCCCTCCTCTATTCTTCAAAAAAGGGGAGCGATCACACCCACACAGCCCAGCTCATCAAGTCACATCAGGATTGATTTCTTTCTCTTCCTCTGTGGCCAAGCAGGGCGGTTAAGTCAAGAGGAAGTGATTGAAAACACTCCACTGAAATGCTCCTGTATGGAGACAGAAACAGATTCACAAATGCCTTTCAATAAGCTAGTCTTTCTGTTCTTGACATTGACTAATGAGGAGCCATCAGTGTCTGTCTCCTGTACTTAGGTCTTGTGCTGTAAATGTAGACATGGTATATCAAAGAACTCCCAGTTTCTGTTCCCAAAGGAAATACAGTCGGACCAAGACTTGAGAAATTTCTGAGATGGACCTCTGCTTGATGTCATCTTAATGTACTTGTCTTCTTGCCCCCAATCTTTTATCTTCTCTATGCTTTCAAATAAGAAAGAATCTGGAAGGCAAAAGAAGCAAAAAAAAAAAAAAAAAGCCACTTCTAAGTCACTATATAATTGAAGTGCAAATCTGCAGACAAAAGTTTTCATTTCCTCAGAATGTCTAGAGAAATATCATTGTCAAACACAGACTTATGTTTAGTTTAACATTTGTTACTTTTTAATTAATTTATTTTTGTACATAAACATTTATATTATTATACATATATACATTAGATTACCTATGGCAAGAAGAACTGTGACATAATCAGGAATTATATAAATGTTACATTCTTAGTGTTTTGGCTATTTGTGTTTGACAGCCTTAAAGAAGACATCTTTCCTATCTTGATGCATCTAAATTTCTGAATGTAAATCAATCTCCATCACATATTGTCATTATCAACTTAGAACACCTATCTAGACCTAAAAACATCTTAACCCCTAAACAATTAAGCTTCATCGTAAAACTAAGCTACCTGGTCTTCAACTCCTTCAGACTTGAGAAAGAGTAAACTTGATTATCTGAGTATGCCAAGAGTACAGGTTAGTAGATTTCCAAATGAAAAGTTGAAGGAGATTGCTTTCTACCTAAATAGTCACCCAAAACTGTCTATAACATTGGAGCATCTTCTTCAGCCTTCTGGCTCAGTATATCTGACAGACATATTTGTGAGGCAGGAACTACTGAGGGCTTGCTTACCCTGTCTTGGCAGAGTTTGGCCATTGGCTCTGCCTGCATCCAAGCTTGCCCTTCTTTAGGCAGAATTCTGTCTGTTGTAGAAATGAGGATCTTTTTCTCAGTGGCTCATTTGCCACCTTTGAAGCCATTTCCATATGGAGGTTCTTTGATGCTCATCATCTTCTTTGAGGTAGGCTGGCATTGCCAGGAGTTAACCTGTCTCATTGTCAGTGAATCTTTAAAGTAATAAAAAAAACATTTTAAATGCCATATTCTGCCTATCTCTGTGGTTTTGGAATACCTAGTCTTTCTATAGAGTCATAGCTATCTACTGTACCTAAGATGAATATTCTTGTGATAAAAGTAGATTAGCAATTGATGTGATCATGATTTAATCTACCAAACTTTAATTTGTATGTGTTTCTCCTAAACAGCGTGATATCACTTTCAAAGCATTGGAAATGAACCTTGTATTATAATTGAGTTATATGGGTAGAATAACTCATATTAGCATATGTATATTCTAATATGTATATTATATGTATGTATGAAATTTGTGAGAAGAATAATCTTACACTTGAATTCTACATACCACTGTATCTAGAATTTATTTTGCATCTATGAACAAAATTCTATATCAGTGTATTAAAAATAAATTTGAGTGACAATTGAGGCATTAAGTTGAGGAGTAGATTCACTAATCTACTTTTTTTTCTATCTTTCCTGTACATGTCTATAGTCCCCCTTCTTTCTTTTCAACCATTTTCTCCAAACAGGACGTCAATGTTCAGCAGATATCATCAACAAAATATGCCTCTGTTTACTTCTTCCTATTACTTTTGATAATGATTAAATTACAAATGTCACACAAGCTTTGATAGATAAGATTATCAAAGCTATATAATCATATCGTAAAATAGGCTACATTAAACAGCACTTGCTATAGTGAAGGGGAAATACTTTTATAGCCCATCTTTAACTTATGGACAATGATATTTACATTCAGACAAGAAAATAATTAGGTGCGGATACATGCTGATATGCATTTGGTCCATGGACACCAGAGGAAAGTGATTCAATGCTCTTGACCTGGACTGTCCTGCTAGTATAAGAAAAAATTGTGCCTCTTGACAGTGGTTGCAGGTGCTTTTAATCCCAACACTTGAGAGGCAGAGGCAGATGGAGCTCTGTGAATTCAATGATCTATAGACCAAGTTTCTGAACAGCCAGGCCTACACAGACAAGCCCTATCTTGAATACAATGCCCCCTACCCAAAAAAAAATCCCTGCGTATATTGGGGTTTCTAGAAACTGACCTTTCGTCCTTTAGAATACTGTAAATGGTGTGAACTTCGGAGCAATCTCTTCAGACAGCGAAATAAATGACAGATTAAGAAATGCATAAAGGAAGTGTATTACAAAATAACTGCTCACCAGCAGTTACGAGTTGTTATAGCCAGAGCACTTGAGGGAAAACGTTAAATCCCTCCCCTCAATAGGGAGGGAATAGTGAGGAAATTGTAGGAGCGAGAAGTGATGGAGGATGCTAGAAGAACAATACCCTATGAATCAAGTAAGCAAGCACATGTGATGTAGCAGAGGCTGAAGCAGTAGGCACAGGACCAACAGGGATGTACACCAGGTCCTCTGTGTATATACAATACAGCAATTAGCTTAGTGTTCTTATGAGTGTGAGAAGCAGTGGGTCTCTGGCTCTTTTGCCTGCTCTTGGGACTCTTCCCCTCATGTTTGGTTGCTGCTTACAGCTTTGTATGATAGTTTTTGCTTTAACATAACATCTTTCATTTTGTTGTGCTTTGTTGTTATCTCTTAGAAACCTGTTCTTCTCTCATGAGAAAAAGAAAGGGAATGGATCCAGATGGTAGGGATGGTAGGAAGGAATGTGGAAGAATACAAGGAGGGAAAACTATAATCAGGATGTATTGTAGGATAAAAGAACCTATTTTCAATAAAAGTAAAATATAAGAAAGAAAAAAAAAGAAAAGTGAAAAAAAACAAACAAACAAAAAACAAAGCAAAAACCTCAGCTTATTTTGGGGGCAAGAAAGGCTAGAAAGGATGATTAGATGACCCCCAGGTTTTGGGTAAGAACCAACTTCTTGTTTTACTAACTACAGAAAGATAAAATGAAAGCTTCTAAGTAAATAGAAATCTCTGTTCTATTTAAAGCCTCTTCTAGCTACACGCAGACAGTACATTCCAAGAGCTGGGAAACCTGGAAACATGAAAGCTGTATTGTTATTGCCTCATTTTTGACCTTCGTAGTGCATATTATTTTTATGGATATTTTATAACACAAGGATGCATTTTCTCCTATTTCTCCTTTTATGTTCTTACCATTTTTATGTGGCTAAACAAGAATGCCCCCTTTTGTTTCTTTATGTCATTCACCATGCTTGCGGACATCTGTATGTCTTCATGTACACGTATGTGCATTATATGCAGATTTGTATGTGTGCTCGTTCAAAGACCTGACATGAATATAGAATATCTTCCGTAATGACTCTCCCACGGACCCTGCATAACTGGCTAAGTAGTGAGGTCCTGTGACTCTGCTATCTTGTCTTTATGGGATTAAATATCCTGGCCACTAGGCCCACCATGTACACAAATAGTGAGAATCAAACCACCGCACCTAGTGCTTTTACAGCTAGCATTTTATCCACTGAGTTGTTTTCTCTACTTCAGTTTTAACTTGGAAGTAAATACTTTTTCCTACATTGATAATGTTTTTCTTAGAAATCCAAAGCAGCAATCAGTTGTTACATCATAACTATGAAAAGTATAAAATGAACATGATTGTACTAACATAAAATGTTTCAGGAGGGCTGGTCTCTGGCAGACCTCTGTAAGAATGTACTCCATTGCTGGACTAGGGTGCCAGAGGGCCTCTGTAGTGGGACTCTTGGTCCAAACTTTCCATCTTTGCAAAAAAGAGGAATAGCATATTATCTTCAAAACCTCCCACTGATTTAGGCACCTTATTTCTCTTTCTTCTGAAATCATGCATATATTAGGATAATCTGGATCACTCAATGCGTTTTCCCTTCTAACATCTTCAAAGCATTATATTTGTAAACTTAATTCTCCCTGAAATAGTGAGTGACTGAATATGTGTTAGTCTAAAATTTGCGTACATGGCAAAACTATATGACATATATCATATGTATGGGCATGTATGATATTTATTTTAATTATTTATATACATGAAAGTACTCTTTTTGAAAAAAATTCATAACCCCAAATACCACCTGCTCACACCCAGCAGGATTGAGAATCTTGCTTTGGAACAAGTTACATAGTTTATATTTGGAAGAAAAAAAATGTATACACTGCATATAGTAAAGGTTAACTTTTTCAGCTTTTTTCTGTGAGGTACACGTGTGAGAGTAGAGGCAATAAACGTCCCACATCAGATATATTTCCCTTTTAACACATACAAAGTAAGGAGTTTGTGCTTCCTCTACCTTTATTCCCACCATAGTGCTCACTGTGTGATATAAATGATCAAAACAGCAGTGAAGAGTGGGAACGGAAGGCCCTGGCCCAATGGGTGACTAACTTCCTGTCTTGTTCCCCAGTCTTGTCTCCACAAACCCAGAACTGACTTGACAAGGAATATCAAGAGGAGATTCACTCTGAATCCCTTCTCTTCCATGTGACCAGGGTACAGGTCGATTACACTCCTGGAGGTTGGAGTGCAAGGAGGAGGTGTCAACCTGCTCGTCTATTTAGTATTCTAACATGATCCAGGGCCTGTATTACATTTGATGCTCTCTGCTTCCACCTGCTCTGTCAAGAAAAACATGAAATTGGAGAAAGCTCTTCATTTGTCACTGATTATAAACTTACTTAATGATCTTACTCATTAAACCTAAACTGTGGAACACTTTGATCAAACCCAGTAACTGTCATGGGGCATTTTGTATATAATGGTATAACTTTATATAAGAAGAGCTTCTGATACTTAAACTCCTTTACTTAAACTCCAGCTTTAATTTATGTTGTCACAAGTGATAGAAGGAGCAGAATATCATCTTGTATTTGATAATGAAAGAGAGATATAACATTTTAGTTCCATGCTTCATATGTGGAAGTTCTAAGGAGATTCAATTTCTGAAAAAAAAAGGGGGAGGGGGCGCATTGTATGATACAAAGTCTCTTTTTTTCCCTTAAAGTTGTCAAAACCAGGGAAGAAAATCGCTTTGGGGCAGAAGCCAGTGTTGCTTGTCATGCAAGTGAAAGGATTTGATATTGGGAGTTGTTTTATAAGCTCTGACAATATGAGAAATTTCAATTCTAACCTATAATACGTAGTATATGAAATAATTTAGATATGCCTGTGGCAAAGGCCTTAGGCATATAGTCACACTGTGTAAGTAAACAGAGCCAGAGTAAATTTCTAGTAGGGAAAGAGAAATTTACATCATCATACTGTTTTGTGTAATGATTTAAGGTTTAGAACATATGTCATATGTGAATGTAATCATGTACATTTTAATACTCTGCAAATTTATTATTATGCCTGTAATAAAGAACATTTAAATATAGCCATGTACACAATACTTCATATACAAATACTAGGACTATGAAACAAATAAAATATATATAGCTTGACCTTACTCATTTATTTTTAAATACTAGTTCTTTGTTGACATTTCTAAGTGTGATTTCTTTCAGTTATTTTTTGAGACAAGGTCACAAAATGTCAACATACACTCACCATCCACACTTTAAATAGAATTGCATGCTAGCAAACAATATTTATATTTAAATAAATATATATAAATGTAAATAGACACACATACATATGTATATATACATATACATATATTCTTACTGAGATAGCAAGTCAATCAAACTTGTTTTCAGAGTTCATTCAAAAGAGAAAGGAGAATGAAAATACAGAAGGATCTAGGCAGCCCAGAGTCTGCTTGCCACTCTGCTGAGTGGTGAGACTGCTGATGGAAACAGTGCATACTCTGTTTTAAATTGGGTCTGAAGTTCTGAACTGCACTTCAATCCTCAGATTTGCATTTCAAGCCTTTGTCTACTGAGTCATTTACTTATCTCCTAAAGTGAATGTGTAAGAAGGCACCAAATAAAGAAAAAAGAAAGGTAAAAAAAAAAAAAAACCTACTGATCTCAGGTGTTATAGACAACCCAATTTCCTTATTAAGCAAACAAACAAAACCAAAAATGGCCAGGTGTGGTGGGGCACGCCTTTAATTCCAGTACTCAGGAAGTCAGTTGCAGGTGGATCTTTGTGAGTTCGAGGCCAGCCTGTTTTAAAAATCAAGTCTAGGATAGCCAAGACTACACAGGGAAATCTTGTCTCAAAAAAACCAACCAAACAAACAGACAGACAGACACAACAACAACAAAAATAAAACAAAATAATGGCAGAAGAAAGCATAAATAATTAAAACTAAACCAACCAATCAATAAAAAAAAAACACTATGGTTGTTTCGGTCCAAAGCTCATGTATGATCTGTGTCTAGGGAACAGCCCTGATATGGAAAGTCACTTTTGTCAAGGTATGTCTGAGCTAAACTTCTCATGTCTGTCACTGATGCTGTTAGTGTCTAATTAGAATTTTATATTTCACTTCCTCTTGAATCCGTTGGATTAAATTTCTACTGCTTACAAGTAAAAATGATGGTATGCATCATTTTGATATCATCATTAAACATCTACTATATTCTGCTAATCATCAAATCCTATTTCACAGCTTGTGTAAGAGTCTTGAGTTTTTTTCCCCTTATCCCTACACAGTGATTAGACACTGATATAGATTTTTGGGCCCCTTATGTTCATCTTCAATGTTTGAATTACTTAAGATTGAACCCAGAGCTAAGAAGCACTCTACAACTGTGCTACACCTGGTAGCCATCCTTATACAGCCCCCAAGCAAGTCTTACGTCATAGCACCAGAGATTTCCATGCACCTGTCTTGCTTCAGACAGTTTAGTAAGGTTACTGTCTCATTAGAATAAATTCCTGAGCCATTGTTTAGCCAGCACTCTTACATTGTGAACTGTTGCTACTTGTCAATACTCATGATTGGTCATTGGTACCTTCCTCATCTTTATCCATGCTGGCTTTTGTGAGTCTTTGAGCACAGTGGGCATCTTCTTGTAACAGATTTCAAGGTTTCCTCAGGTGAAGGATACAGGCAAAATGTGGTCCTCTGTTTACTTTCTCATTTGTCTCACCCCTGCTCATTCTGTAAGAGTCTGCAAGAATCAATCAATCAAAAACAGATCCTTAGAGAAAAGTTTCTTTGGCTTAAACAAATAAAAATGTAATCTCTCATATCCTTTCCTTCTGATCTTAATGTAAAGGTAGATTTCTAGCAACCTAATGATCACTTGATAAAGTGAATAGACAGCAAAATAAAATTCTGCTTCTATTATGGGGATTTTGTATGAACAATTTTACTCAAAACCACTTATGTAAAAGTGTGTATGCATAACTATATTCTATACTTCAGTTTTAGAAGCTTTTAAGCCTAAGAGACCATTACTCACCCCAGGCCTTGTCATAAACTATGTTCCGTGTTTTAGTAACTAAAATTTATTGACAGCCAACCTTGCTGTGACAACTATGAAAAAGAAGCAGCCAAAATATATGAGGAAAGAATGTCATCCTGATTGAACACGTGAAGGAACAACTATTTATTTTCCACTTTCCACAATGTTAGTTAGAAAATTGCAGTCAGATCATCTAGAGTGTCTATGTTTCTTTTAAACTAGTTAAAATGCTAATCACTTAAACTTCCAATTGCATTAGTCTTAACTTTTATTAAGCAAGGCTAAAATACTCTTTATATGGTTTGGGAAATCTACAACCGAACACCAAGTCTGTAATTCTGCCCTTTTTTTGAGTAAGAAATGACTGATGAGGAATGAAACTGACTGTCCTGTTCAGATGTCCTTGTCAGCATGTGCACATAATTGGGCAAATTAATGGTGTTTTCTAGTGGGAAATTTTGCCTTTAGAATGTCTTCACATATATTAAACTGAGTGTAATCCCACCATGTATTCTTAGCAGAAGTCCTTCCTGTGTAAGTAGTATGGTCTCACATATCTCTTAGGGGTCATAAATGTTAATCCAAGCCAGAGCACCGTCTAATGCTGCAAGCATTAATCTGTGCATATATGTTGGTGATTCCGTACTGGCTTATTTCAATTGGCTTTTGTCATCCTTGACTTCCTTGAAATTATTAGAGAATTCCAACCTGGTTAAAGTCTGATTCACCCAAAGATTCATTTGACGATGGTTTTTACAGGATCTATAGAAAACAAGAGGTGGTTATCAGGAAAGGAGTATTGAAAGTCTGCAGTTACCTATCAAATCTGTGACATTTCTATGGCAGCCTTATTTCCATTAAAACTATGAAAAAAATAACCACCAAAAACTAAATCAGTGTTTTCAAGATGAATAAAAAATGTGTTTTTAATAAATTCCTCCTGCATCTCTTCCCTGAATTTCATGTTCATATTGCTATGAACTGTGATACCAAGGTTCAGGAAACATGCAGGGTGAAACAAGCAGGTTTTTATTCAAACTCAAACTCAAACCTGAAGAAAACAGAGAAGATTTTCCTTTTTCTCCATCACAATCTCAGGGAGGAATATTTTTTGGGGTGACAATTATCACTTATCAGAGAAAGAGAAATATAGGTAGATGTAGATAATTGATAAATTCCATGACTTACATGGAGCTTCTATCTTTCTGAGTTATGTGTCTTCTCCAGGTCACTAATGGGAGGCTCATGAGGAACTGGCGTTAGCTATACATGACGTACTGGAAGCCCAAGAAGACGAGTTGTAAACAGAAAAGTTGATGAGAGCAAGAGAAAGGGAGGAGGGCAGTGTCAAAGAACACTTGTCATAGCTCCTTCTGGTTTTATCATTCCTCAGTCTTGAATAATTTGACATGTAGATTATTGGCCTTCTTTATAAGCAATGTAAGAGGATGCATACTTATAACTGAAATAAAAATCATAATCAAAATACAAATACGAGCCAAGCCTGGAAGCTATCTATGGTTTTCCCTAGCAGATTATATAATATGCATATGAATCCTATGGAGGGTCTCTTTGTCTCAAGTTGATTTGTTCAGACTTTAATGTATTAAATAAAATGTATTGTATTCAATATATAAGAAATTTGTCATATTCCCTTTCACTTTCCTTGCTCCACATATGGTAGAGTTTTCTGATCTTAGCAGTTTCCCCCATTGTCTCAAAACTATATTTGTTTCTTAAATCATGGCTGATTAATCATTCCCTGCTTTGGTCACTATGTGCTTCTATATAGGTAAGTTCCAACATTAGCAGTTTCTCTGATACCAAGTCAGGTAGTACTTCTAAACCTTCACAATGTTGCAACCCCTTAAGACAGTTCCTTATATGGTGGTGACCACCACCTACAAAATTATCTTTGTTGTTATTTCATAACTATAATTTTGCTGTTATGAATTGTAATGTAAATATTTGTGTTTTCTGATGGTCTTAGGTGACTCCTGTGAAAGTGTCATTCAACATCCAAAGAGGTCACGACCCACAGTTTAGAAACTAATGAAAAAATACATACTATAAACAAATAAACAGAAACCAAACAAATAAATAAGCATGCTACCTTTGAGCTATAAGAAACGGGTTCATTACTGAAATGATATATATCCTCCTGAGAACAGTTGTTCCTATTGAAAAACTTTTATAGGTCATAGGTTCAAAACAAAAACCAATCTGTCTATAAAATAAGCTTACTTCATTTGAAAATATTGTATTTGGAGCACTTCATTAAATTACCATCCCAGGATGAGGGTAAAGCACATTCTCTTTTTACATTTAGCAATTTAAAAAATTTGTTATAATTTAAATTTAATTTAACTTTGAGAAGTAAAATGTTAGGGATAATATCAGAAGTCCCAAGTTATTTCTTTCTTATACATTAATTTAGTAAGAGATTACAATCCAAAAACTAAATTTTAATAACTTACTGTATTTTTATGTTGTTTGTAACAATAACGCCTTTAGTATTCCTGAGGCACAAAACACGGTATTGCAGAAAGTTTGAATATATTTTATAAGAATTACTGTTTATTTACATACTGAGAATACATACCTATAAATCTTAAAAATAATTTTCAGTATGACTTAGCAGTCAGGTAGCTGCCGATAATAGTGGCTAAAACCTTAGTAAAAGGTAAGCTTTGTGCATGATATTTTAAAATATTCAATTATGATAGGCTCCTGTCTGTGAGCATAGCAGAATATCCTTCATAGTGTCAGCGTGGGCTCTTTCCCATGAGGTGGGTCTTAGATTGGGCAAGGCATTAGCTGGACATTCCCTCAATCTCTGCTCTGTCTTTACCTTTATACATCTTGTAGGAAGGGTAGATCTTGAGCCAAAGTTTTTATGAATTGGTTGATGATCCCCTCCTGCCATTAGAAGACTTGCCTAGTTAGATGGTTTCCCCTTCAGTGTCTAGCACAGCTATCATCCTTTGTGAGGCTCCATTAAGCAGTGCTTCGAAATAGATGCTGAGACCATAGTCAAACATTGGGTGAAGCATAGGGAGTCTTGTGGAAAAGTGAGAGGAAGGATAGAAGGACCTGGAAGTGACAAGATCTCCTCAAAAAGTCCAACAGAATAGACTAAGCAGACCTCAGAAGTGCTTGCAGAACCTGAGGCACTAACCAAGGACCATGCACGGACTGGACCTAGGCCTCCTACAGAGATGTGGTGAATGGATCGCTTATGCTTTATATGAGTCCCCCAAAAAGGGGAACAGGGGCTGTCTCTGATGTGGATTCTGTTGTCTGCTTTATCTTTAAATTTGATCACTTTACACCCCGATGGTAGTCCCGTCCCTTGTCTCCCGCTGGTCTCACCCTCCCTCTCTAATCTCCCCTCCCCCCTCCCCTAGTCATCAGAAAGACGTTGTCCTCCTCCCATATCATCTGACCTTAGCCTATCAAGTCTCATCTGGACTGCCTGCCTCCTCTTCCTCTGTGGCCTGGCGAGACCAATGAGTGGGTACAAGAGTCCATGTCTAAAACAGCTCCTTCTCTCAAATTATGAGACCCTACAAAGAGACTGTGTTGCCTCTTGGCTACATCTTAGCAAGGGGTCTAGGTTCTCATCAGGCATGGTTCTTGATTGTTGCGTCAGTCTCTATAACAACACCCGCCCCCGCCGTCCCGCCTCCTCTGCACCGCCCCCCCCCCCCCCCCCCCCCGTCCCCGCCTGGTTTTGTTGCCTGCTTTTTGATCACTCCCCTCTCCAGGAGCTGCCTTACCAGGCCATAGGAGAAGAGGATACAACTTGATGAGCTGGGGTGGGTGGGTAGGAAGGGCTCCCTTTTCTGAGGAATAGGGGAGGAAGGGTGCGGGAAGACGGAGGGAGGGTGAGACCGGAAGAAGAGGAAGGAGTGGGCTATGATCGGGATGTAAAGTGAATAAATGAAGTAATTAATTTAAAAAATCTTAACTTTCAATTTATTTCGAACTGTGGATGAATCTTCAGCCTCCGCACTCTCCATAGACTCTTAACTCAAAATATCATAAGGTGACGCCAATAGAGTCTTTGAGTAAGTATCAAACTCTCCTCTAAGACTTGACAGTGAGGCCCCCTCTACGGCCTACAATTCTCTCAGCTTATCTTCCAGGTTCCTAAAACAGCTTATTAAGCTCTGAGTGCTCAGTGGCTTTTCCAGCGGCTGAGATTTTGTGTCTAACCTCCATGTCATGGTTAGACAATAGCATTTCACAGTACGTTTCCCCATCTCCTGGCTCTTACAATCTTTCTTCCCCTTCTGTGATGACTATTTGTTAAGCTTTGGGTGGTTGGATGATGGACTGATACAATGTCCCGACTTTATCTGATCACATACCGTCACTTTTTCTCAGATCTTTCACAAGGTGTGTTTCTCTGCTACAGTCATTGCCCACTGGAATAATGAGCGTCTTTGACCAAGGCTGGGAGTACACAAATCTATGAAGAGTACGCCATTGGACGCACCTTCTTGGCTGGATGGAGTAGAGTATAGGATCTAGTGCTGCAGATGTGATACTTTTACAGGATCTGTCAATTTTGTTTAGTTTTGTTGACTTTTGCTTATTGGTGATAGTTAAAACTCCTCTTTTGAACTGACTTCCCATTGATATTTATACATCATTTATTATAGGATAAAATATTTGTAAAACATCTTTTATCAGCTAGTTATATCCTAGATAGCATAGACTATATAGTCTGTGTTACTCCTCTGTCAACTATTATTGACCACATAGGTGTAACCAACCCATATTTCTATTGGAAATAGAAAACTAATGTCAGAGAGCAGGAATGAAAGGAATGCTGTATTTGTATACATCAGGTTTATTATCGGTCTATAATCCTTTATGTATGTTTCCTTTTTACAATATAACCACATTCTGCATAATGGCTCTTCAGTGAATACATAGGCTGCACACAGAACCTTGGAGCTATAGGCTCTATTATTTGTCTTCTGTGTGTGGTAGGCTGCTCTGCATGTCCTCTGCAATGTTTGTGAAAGATTAAATTACTAATAATGCATTTATAATGTATGCTAGTAAATGATACATGGATATTTGTGTGTGTCCTATCTTTTAAGGAAATTATATCCAACTTTTAACTAAGAGAAATGTATTTACTATATGAAATTTCAAAATATATGTTATATAGAAATGTATTCTTATTGTTTCTTTAACAGAACACAAAATCTCCGGCTTTAACTCAGGGTTAGTAAATAAACTTTTAAGAATAAGTATTGCAACATATGCCTTAGTCCAGGGAATACACACAACTAGGTTCATTATAAAAATTTGGATTAATTTAATAAAAGAAATTATATTTGAAGTGAAAGCATAACTTTATGAATAATGTTATATTAGGTACAGCTGATTTTAAAGGTCCTTAATACAAAATATATTTTGAAGATGTAATAGGAGACCTTTTTTGGAGGAAATTGGGATGTGTAACCATTTCATATGTATATTAATCATGAGATAATTAGAATAGTACCTACTTTCTTGAATGAAATTTCCCTTAAATTTAATAATTTGAATGTGCTGGATTAACTTTTCACTATTTTTTCTTTCAATATCTATTTATAATAATGAATGTCCCATAGAGCAATTGGCTATGCTAATTCAGAGTGTCTGCCTTAAGTGACAGGTATTGCACATCATGAAAAAAAATGATCTTGTTTATTCCTCCAGAAGAAAAGCAACCTTATTGGTTAAACTCCCAATAATACAAAAGGACAGTAACTAAAATAAAGAAACAAATGTCATCTTGTTACGTGTAAAATTGATCATTTCTTGCCTGAAGCATAGCACAAAAGCAATCTTAACTCTTTTCCAGAGGGGATCATTTTCCAAGGAACTTGTTTATTGTTTATCCCGGGTTTTTTTTTTTTTATATTTTCTTAAGATTCTTATTAAGGATTCAACTAGGAGCATGGGGAACTTATTACTGTGTATGCAAAGTGATCTACAATGCCAGATTTTATGTAGGTGTATTTCTTCAGCTCTCTAGCCATCTAGTCTGTAGCTTCTATTTTTAAATATGGTTACTTTGCTCACAACATCAAGGAAACAAAATTAGAATTAAATTTAAAATAAAAATGTAACTGTAGACTACCGTCTGGCAAAATAGAATGGTTGCACTGAGTGATTTGTAAGTCAACTGTCTCTGTTTGAAAACAAATAAACTTTATGAGCTAAGAATGGAAAACTCTGAGATATGTGTATTTCTGTGTTCTGAAATGAAAGAAGTCAATGTTGTATGCCAGCAGGATTTTTAGAATCTCACTGAGAAAGTAAATAACAGATCATCTATGAAAAATGGGACATCTGGTGTTGAAGTATTACAAGTAATGAGCACCTAAGGCCTAGATACATTAAATTGGCATTTATAATTGAGTGGATTTTGTCTCTTCTATTGTCAGTAGAGAAACAGTATCATCTAAGATAAGTGACATTTTTAATGCTTTGACCTACTTCATAAAACCATCTATGTTACATTTGCAAAAGATGCCAGGCGATCAAAGAGAGCAAGACTGTCATTTTATTCATGCTATAAAAGTTCAATATGTGCAACAGCATAGAAAAAGATTCAGCTCGGCGTAGATTCAGGGAAAAGGCTTCTGATGTGTTTTTCCAATAGGCTTCAACTTGCACAGTCCATATATTTTGTTCTGAAAATATAAGATCTGAAAGTTTCTAATTTATAATTTTAGAAAAAGGAATGTTTATATAGTGATTTGAATAGATGCAGTCTGCTCAGCCCCAGAGGAATATAGGTTGGGGAAAAAGTGTAAGTATGTGTGTGTGTGTGTGTGTGTGTGTGTGTGTGTGTGTGTGTGTGTGTGTGTTTTACATACATTAAATTTATAGTTTCAATATTTAAACTAATTACTCGCTTGTATACATAAAGTAGGAAGCTAAAGGTAACACCTTATTAAGTTTAAGAAATGTCAACCTGACTTTAAGAATCTTTCTGAATATGAGTACAGGTTGCTTCTATTTTAAGTCAACTTTGTCACCAATAATCCTAAGCACACCACAGTGATATAAACCATAAACAGCTTCTTGGGGAATTTTATATACTCAATCTGTAACTGAAAAGTGGAAGAGGAGATGGAAGTAGGTTGATCTGTCATGTTGTAAGCCTCCCAACAGTTTAAAATATTTCCGTATCTTGAAAACAGATGTACTGAACACTTTTTTCTGGTATATCTTTTCAAAGAAGTTGAATCCCAAATAACTTTGAAAAATAAGAATAGCATCTTACCCCAACACAATCGTGCTCTTTTTCCATCCAAATGAGGACAAGCTTATGCCTATTAATATTTTGTAAAATAATTAGGTTTTTCCTAAGTGTTAGTTTCCCTTCTTAGATTTCATGGGATTTCCTAGTGTTACCTTGTCCTGTACTCAATGTTCAGAGGACAAGTTGAGATCATATCTATGTTAGACATTTCTGCTACAAATACTGGTTATAGATAACATAAATTATGATCCCACGTTTTCCATCCCTAGTTGGAAATCTTACATAATTTGCCAGTTTCTTTACAATATTAACAGACTTATTTTAGTTTAAAAGTAAATTGGAACAACAGAGTTCAGGTAGCTAATATTTTTAACATAATCTCTGAAGTATACAGAATTTGGATACATTCATCTTTCTTAACAACATAAAGATAATGTCATTTTCATAGGAGTATTCAATCTGGGGATATTGCTTTGGGAATACTTGATGCTCAAGTGTGGGGCCCTGAAATCAGAGTCCAAAAATTCACATAAAAATCTAATACATTATTGTATCTCTGAAATCCTTGTAGGGAAGTGGAAACATCAGATTTTCCAGAGAATCACAGGCCAGCTCAACTGAAAGAGTAGGATGAAAGGCCCTGCTTGCGATAGAAAAAAAAAAAAAACAGAAAGAAATGATCTGTATCTGAGATTGTCCTCTGGACATGAGATGCACACACTTGCATACACCAAAACACACAGTGCAATACATATGCACACACAGTACATTTACAGAGAGAGGGGGGGAGGGAGAAAGAGAGAGAGAGAGAGAGAGAGAGAGAGAGAGAGAGAGAGAGAGAGAGAGAGAGAGAGAGAAAAGGCAGGTAGTTACATACATACACACATACAGACAGACAGACAGTCACAGTGACACACATTCAGAGAAAAGGAGGGTTGATTGCATGATTTCAGCATCTATTGTATCACTCATTTTTATAATCCAGTTGAGATTAGACTCATGAAGATATTAAATTTTTCTACATATGGCTTCATCTTGGTTTTACAAATTTAACTTCTAATCATAGAAATATACTTCAATTTCTTATTCCTGTGGCTTATCCTCTGATATTTTTTCTGCCTTATAGCCTATTGCATTTTGTCTCACTTTGTCTTTTTTTTTTTTTTCATTAAGAAAGCACTAATACAGCAGTCCTCAATATTTCCAATGTTGGGACCCCTTAATATAGTTCCCCATGTTGTATACCCACAAGCATGGAATTGTTTTAATTGCTACTTCATAATAAGTTATTTTATTACTGTTGTGAATCTTTATGTAAATATATGTATTTTCCAATGATCTTAGGTTAATTTCTGTAAAGGGTCATTTGACCCGCCCATCCAAGAAGGGTTGAGAACCACTAATCTAATTCCTCATGTGTGGTGGGTGAGACTGTGCCCTGATCTTCATTCAGAATGACCAATGTACTCTTATCATTGCTAGAAGTACTGCTAGGCAGAAGTGCCCAACTGTTAATGCACCGAGAACTACCATTGGATCTCCTTCAGTAAAGTCGCTGCCCTGTACTTTCTGTGTAGCCTTGCCAGGTTTGTTAGAAATAGTTACCAATTACTATTTCCTGAGGAAACCTAAATAGTAGAAAGGAAAAATTAGCATTTCTATAACCATCATCCAAAATATATATGGATGTGGTACTGGGTAGTATCATTGAACTCAGTGGCAAATTGGGAATTATAAGCATGCCTAGGAATTCATAGTCCAGAAAGAACGGTCAATGTTGTATTATCATATGAACTGCCTCTATAAGAAGGTAGTTGATTAACAGATATGTTTTTTTTGTCTGAAATAAATACTTACATTATGCTTTTCTAAAGTTAATTAGAAGAAAATGTTGCACACCATAGTCAGAGTGAGCAACAGTACTTAGTCACCATATTAATTGCTTTATTGACTACATTGATATTACAAATAAAAAACTTAGTGTATATAAACCCAAATGACAATGATTCTACTTGTCATTTTGTCTCATTACTTAGGGCCTTTACGAGCTTCCTTTCAAAAAGCCTTCTCAAAAAATCAATTTTGAAAATTTTAAGAAATGTTAAAAAATATTCCCAAATAGCTCAAGAGAGTATATATAGCAATGATTTGCCAGTATACTTATTGTTAAACGCTAAGATTATGATAAATAACCCCATATCATCAGAAATTCTAAGTATTTTTCAATAATAACCATCACCCTCTTACAGATTTTCCTATTTCTTTACAAGCACCAGAAAGGTTAACTGATTCCATTTTAGAAATATGTTTCTAGTTTGACTATAGCACTTCCACATTATGAACAAATGTTTGCTCTTGGGCAAGGTGATTGCAGTTTGGAATGCAAGCAGGTGTGCATGTTTATTGTTTGGCTTTGAAATGAACAAGAGAACATGGACTTCCATTAAGGAAATATTCTTAATCTTGCAGCTTATATTTCATCTATTTATTTCAGATAAAAGTTTAAGCTCTTGGCTCTTAACAACCAAAATAACAAGTTAGTGATTTGGCTTGTCTAAATGCATAGAAATGCACATAAGTATATTTATATGTTGATAAGTATATATAAATAATTTACAAAATACACATACACACACATATATATAATATGTATATATATTCCAGAAATAGTTTATCTTCTTAAAATGTCATTCAAAGAGAAAATGTGTTGAAAAAAATAAAGAGAGAAAACAGAAAGAAACCATGGCTTACTGATATGGCCATTGGTTATTTACTATTCTGCACAGTTCATATCTATTTTATAGTGTCTAAGCATTTGTTTACTATTTGTAAATACCTGTAAATCTTTACCACATGTCATTATAATCATTTCATGTTTAGAAAAACAGAATAATATACTAATAATAAATTTTTTTACTTTTACTTTCAATACAGTTTTTCTGTATTTTTTTAAACCTTTTTTTCTATTAAAAGTAGCAAAGTTGGTGTCTGACTAGATAAAGAGATTAGTGGTAAAGGAAACTTGCTGCACTTTCAGAGGATCAGATTTGGGTTCCCAAAGCCCACACCAGTAGCTCAAAAACACCTGCCTTCTTTAGCTCTAGGAAATCTAGTGCCCTTTGCTTGCATCTGAGAGAATCTCTGCATACATGGGCACACACATTATTAATAAATAATCAACAAACGTTTATAAAGTAGGGAATGTACTTTATAAAGACATGATAAAAAAAAACCAATGCAAGCATTAGAAACATTGACATAAATAGAACACAAAGTCCTTTGAGTTACTTTTTCAATGTGTATGATTTTAAGGGGAACAATTTTTTGTTAGGTAGAGCTATTTAATAGATTGTTTCATGTTAGCATCCTTTGTGTAAATGTACCACAATTTCTGTATCCATTCTTCAGTTGAGGGACATCTAGGTTGTTTACAGATTTTGGCTATTACAAATAAAGCTGTTATGAACATAATTAAGCAAATGTCCTTGTTGTGTGGTGTAACATTCTTCAGATATATGGTCAGGAGTTTTATAGCTGGGTCTTATGGTAAAGCTATTCCCAGGTTTCTGAGAAAGCACCAGATTGGTTTCCAAAGCAGCTGTATAAGTTTGCACTCCCACGAGCAATGGTGGAGTGTTCCTTTTTCTCCACAAACTCGCCAGCATGCGATGTCACCTGAGCTCTTTATTTACACAATGGAATACTACTCAGCTATCAAAGACAAGGCTGGTGGATTTGGACCCATCAGGCCTGAACAAGCTGATGCACCAACTAAGGACAATGCATGCAAAGAATCTAGACCTTCCGTTCAGATGTATCCCTTGGACAGCTCACTCTCCATGTTTGGGGGTGCAAGAGCAGGGACTGCCATTAACATGGACTCTACTGCACACAATTTGATCACTTTCCCTGCCTTGGTGGAGGAAAATTATTCTAAACACAATCTAATATACTCCTCAGATTTTTCCTCTAAGGCCAGAAAGGTTCAGCTATTATGTGAAATACTATGGTATTTGAAATGATAAATTAGCACCTGTAAAAATGAAGCATGATATTCTGGTAAGAGCTGATAGGCTGTGGTCAGATGGTGGGGGAGGGGGACAAGCCATCAGAGGAAGGAGAACAGGGCAGAAGAAGATGCTATATATTAGCATCCTGAGGCAAGTCTGAAATGAATCCCTTACCATTATAAGCAGGAGAATCCCAGGGTGATTGCAATGCATCTTTTCCTCCCTCGGATTTTGATTCTAATTTTTGCCATTGCTTACATAAAGGGCTTGACTAGTGAATTAATTGAGGCTGAATGTAGTTAATTTTCATTAATTGTATAAATTATTTTCCCTAAGCTTCTGTACAGGCTTTTGTAAAATTTGTTATTTTTGTCATTTCTGCTTTGAGATATTAATATTTGCTTTGTATTAGTTCTTGATGAAGGGAGCTTTTCAGAAAAACTAAAACAGTACATTTGAAGTCAATCCTATTTTAGCCAATCATAGGCAAGGATTATCTTTGCCTTGTGGTATTAGTATTTATTCGTACACAATCAATTTATCAAAAATAGGTGAAGGTAAATATGGGTTGTCTATTGTGTTAATCCCAGAGGTTTCTAAAATACTGGTAGAAATTGTAGATTCAACCTGAATCAGTTTATAACTGAAGGAAAGTGAATTTGTTTGCCATAAAATATTTAGTATTCCTGTAGATTGATCTCAGATTAAAATTTCAACTTTGGATTGGCAGCACACTTGAGGATACCACAAACTTGGAAGAAAGCCCAAACTTCAACAATTCCCAATGCAAAGGATTGGGAGACTTCTTATCCATCAAAATATTCAGCTATGGGCCAATTAATGACAAAAATTTGAAAATATCCCCCTTTCCAGAGGTCAGAAGCAATAGCTCTCCAATCTACTGATGACAACATGGAGACTGTGAGAACAGCATACATTAATTCTAGGGAGTGCTTAAAATTTCAATACAGAAACATTATTATAAGTAAGGATATTCTGGAAATAATTTATTCCTTTCCATGTATGTTTGATTAATTAAATTGTAATATTCAACATAATTTTTTTTACAATGGTTACAGTGAAAACTGTAAGAATGTGTGATTTCACAGTTTTGTTTTTTGACAATTCATTAAACCATCATTTTCTGTTTTCAATGAATTAATCAAGCATCTACAGATTTCACATTTAATTATTATTATATAAATAAAGGTGTTAAAAAGCTCCAGGATATTTTGATTATTTCAGTTTCATTTGGATTATATAAATAAGCACAGATTCACAGAGAAATTTTAACTGCTAAAACACAACCCTTGGTTGAGCCTGGGTGAAATTTTACTAAATTACTTATTTAAAATTCTGTCAAGCAGCAATCAAGAGATTGGGTAATTTCTGAAGTCAATGACTTTTGTTGGAATTTCATAGTCAATTCAGGTGATAGAAAAGAATGATTAAATCTATTTTGTATCTCTACACCACTGTTATTAGAGAAACTATAATAGGTGTAATGAGAGTCAACCGTCCTGCAGTGGAGGCAATATGGAGTCTACTCTTATTTTTGATTAGCAACAGAGTATAGGAATTGAGATCTCATTGATCAGTAATGTGGACTATTCTGGATCAAGAGCTGAGGTTACATAACCTGACGAGGGAAGATGGGAATGTCATACTTAGTAAGATCAAGCCTCTGAAGTCCTCTAAGTCGCATGACTGTTCCTTTTTTTGTGGATTACATCTGAAGGCAGAACTAAATGGTCTACTTTCCTGTTCACACTTCATGTTCTATGAGGTTTTATAGCCTTTCAGAGAAGGGAGCTCACTAACACAGATAATTTTATTTTCAGTGTGTCATGGATTTTAAACCCATAAATGAGACATTAAAGACAAGAACATGATTGGGTATTTTCAAATAACTAATATATAAGTTACTCCTTTAAGCTAGTTTCAAATAAGACTTTCTTACTAATTAGGAAAGAGTTCTTGAGCATTTCTTCGAGGACTGTATCACTTAACATGGTATCCTTTCATAACAGGTTTCTCCAAATGATAGGAAAATTGGAATAATCTGAAAGTGTTTTCTTTTTTTTCTTTTTTGGCCTTTAAACAGCTTTATTAGGCATTCTTTTTTCCCTTTTTAAATTAATTTTTATTATTTATTCTTGTTACATGTCAATGGTTATCCCATCCCTTGTATCCTCCCATTCTTCCCTCCCTCCCATTTTCTCCTTATTCCCCTCCCCTATGACTGTTCCTGAGGGGGATTTCCTCCCCCTGTATATGTTCATAGGGTATCAAGTCTCTTCTTGGTACCCTGCTGTCCTTCCTCTGAGTGCCACCAGGTCTCCCCCTCCAGGGGACATGGTCAAAGGTGAGGCACCAGAGTATGTGAGAAAGTAATATCCCACTTTCCACTCTACTGTGGAGAATGTTCTGACCATTGGCTAGATCTGAGTAGGGGTTTAAAGTTTTACGGCCTGTATTGTCCTTGGCTGGTGCCTTAGTTTGAGCGGGACCCCTGGGCCGAAATCTGCCTATCATGTTCTACTTGTAGGTTTCTAGGACCCTCTGGATCCTTCTACTTTGCCATTCTCCCATGCTTCTCTTATCTAGAGTCCCACTAGAATGTCGTCCCCTCTCAGTTTCCTGGTAAGTGAAGGCTTTCATGGGACATGCCCCTTGGGCTAATATGCAGATATAAGTGAGTATATACCATTTGAGTCTTTCTGCTTCTGGATTAACTCATTATGATCATTTCTAGCTCAATCCATTTATCCACAAATTTTGGGAATTCCTTGTTTTTAATAGCTGAATAGTATTCCATGGTGTATATGTACCACAGTTTCTTTATCCATTCTTCTACTGATGGACACTTAGGAACGCAATGAATATAATCTTTTCTGAAAATTCTATGGTAGTATATTATGAAAATGTAGAATTTTTATGTGTAACAAACTTGTTTATTTGGTAGCAGATTGTCAAAGTGTCTTAAGCATCAAATGCATTCATTTTTGCAGCTATGTGTTTTGGCTTTTCCTATTTTGTTTTTTGTTTGTTTGTTTGTTTGTTTGGTGTGTGTGTGTGTGTGTGTGTGTGTGTGTGTGTGTTTTAGGAGGGTTCAGTTAAGTTGCCAGAGGTTCCATGGGTCACATGTTTGTGTGGACATTAATGCCCCATCGTGTTCTCTTCTCCCCTGGAAGATAGAAAGTGGTTACGTTGTACTGGGGAAGGGACTCTCAGCAGGAAAAAAAAAAAGACATTTTTAAAACTTCTTGTTCTGTGTTTAAAGTTTGTTGTTCAAAGGTATTCCCAGTTCCAAGTTTAGGGGAACATTTTGATTCACTGTGTAAAACCATTCACATGAGAATTGCAAATATATTTCTAGTACCACATGAGACTTTGTGACAAATATATTTCGCAAATATATGTATACCTACTTAGTATGAAAATATTTTCAGTTATGACTACTTTTTATGTTGACGTATATTGTATTTTATGTTACTTGATAAAAATTAATATATAGTAATTACATGATTAAATTTTTTTCAAAATCATCTCTAACTAGTTAGGATTGTTAATCCCTTTAAATATAATATACGTTTCTTAGTTTCGAAAGTTTGTTGTCCAAACAGATATTTTTATATTTGAGTTATCTTTTAGAAAATTTGAAACTATATATTTAGATTCTTTAATTGCATTATATGTGGTTGTATTAACCTCTATAGTCTGAAGTTTTAAACATCTTTGAAATTTTGACCTGCAAAGCATACTGGTAAGGCAGATGAATTTCTTTGTAAATTTAGCAAATTTTTTTTGTTTCTTCGTTATGGAGGATTGAACTAGTTCCAGATCCCATTTCCAGTGAAACCAGACCAGCCATTGCAGCTGAGGGCAACCATTTATTACACACACTTCATTTGGTTCTCTTATTAATGCTGACATCTGCTTAGGCTTTAATTACCACATTACCACAACTGGTCCCTTGTCACATTTCTCCTCGTCCACTGTAGCATGAACACAAAGGGGAGAAAATACATTCTCAGGTAATGATAAGGTTCTTTAGTAATGACATGCATATTTTGGTTTGAGAATAGAAATAGTTTGCTACATGTGAGACACATGTTTATTTCTGAATTTTAATTTTCCTTAAGCTAAACTATTTAAAAGTATTTTCATTTTTACTTGCAAGACAAAATCTATGTCAATAGTTAATCTTTTTTTGTGAGGATGTTTGGTTTTATTTTTTAAATTTTTTTCTCCTTTATTAATTTATTCTTGTTACATCTCAATGGTTATCCCATCCCTTGTATCCTCCCATTCTTCCCTCCCTCCCATTTTCTCCTTATTCCCTGCCCCTATGACTGTTCCTGAGGGGGATTACCTCCCCCTGTATATGTTCATAGGGTATCAAGGCTCTTCTTGGTAACCTGCTGTCCTTCCTCTGAGTGCCACCAGGTCTCCCCCTCCAGGGGACATGGTCAAAGGTGAGGCACCAGAGTATGTGAGAAAGTCATCTCCCACTCTCCACTCTACTGTGGAGACTGTTCTGTCCATTGGCTAGATCTGGGTAAGAGTTTAAGGTTTACCGCCTGTATTGTCCTTGGCTGGTGCCTTAGTTTGAGCGGGACTCCTGTGCCCAAATCTGCCTATCATAATGTTCTACTTGTAGGCTTCTAGGACCCTCTGGATCCTTCTACTTTGCCATTCTACCATGATTCTCTCATCTAGAGTCCCAATAGAATGTCTTATGTACTAATAATTGGAAATGCATTTAAGTAGTATTCTAAATTAAATATTTTCTTATTTATGTACATCTCTTATTCATAGACATTTTTCTCTTTATTTTATTTACTTCATTTTTTTTAAAGAAGGGCCTCCCTATGTAGCTGAGACTGGTCTGAAATCCTTAGACATTCATAATCTTTAGAATTTTGTGATTAATTAAAGAAAGATGAAACGTTATATAACTTTTGCAACAAATATCCATGCATTATTTCACAAGAAAAACAATTATATTATATATTAAAGTTGTAATAATTATGTTTTCCTTTGATGCTTAAAAATAGACTTACCATCTCTTATTGCAACGTTAAATGTGTTTATTTTCTTTTAAGCTTGAGAATATGATGTGAGTCTGCTACCAACACAGATTTCACCCTACTGATAGATCAGACTGTTTCAACTGAAGAATAAGGTTCTACATATAACTACTTATAACTGTCCAACACTGATGACAGAAAGGAATTGCCAAGCAGAGTGTGTCAATCATCCTGTCCATTCTCCTCAGTGAATCTATATTGTCAGAATTATCATTTATTGAAAGCATCTCCAATAGATGGTAGTCCTGGGATTAGCTATAAAAATTGTACTCTGGACATCATGTGTTTCTACGGTGACATAATCACTACTCTATACTACCCACTGATCTTGTCACCAAATAAAGGGAACGAAATCCATGCCTTTTATTTCACGTGAAATGAAACAAATATTAATTATAAGAAGTATATGTTAAAAATAAGTTTTTCTTTTAAAGAACATGAATGAAGCTAACATGAGCAGGGACTAGTTTGGAGTACAATTAAAATTTAATTGCCCACATCTACATTCCTATTGAGAAAGTTGAGGCAGGGATATTAACAGTTCCAGAAAAATTTGTCATAATAAGGCTATGTTTCAAAGACCAACCAAAAAATAACATTAAAACAGAAATTGAATAGAAATTGAAAAAATATACTAAGAAAGCAGAAAAAGGCTTCTGGGAAGGTTAGAGGCCAAATTAGACTTGAATGGTGCTTGGAGAAAAAAAAAAGCAATGATATTCTAATTACACAGACTTAGTGACTTTACACCTGAATTCACCTTTCAATTTTGCAATATGGGGAGTTCAGTAGTACAATACTGCTGTTAACAACTTCATTATACTGTCTCTCTGTAATAATGCCTGGTTCAGTAATATTATGAAAGATAAAGATATTTCCTGACTCATGACATCAGAGGTTCAAACTGAGGATTACTTAAGCCAGTGAGCTGGAGTAGAACAAAGCAGAGCAAACCTGGTCAGGTGATGTATAAAAGACAGCTGCCGGCCAATGCCCAGGACTCACATTTTAACTGTAGACAGCAGTTGAAACATACGGATTAATATGTTTGATGTACCATTTAGCCTAGACCTGGTATTATGACTTTAATTGTTCAGCTATCTACATCCAAAAGATTAATGATTTTTAAAAAGTATCGGTGAATATACTATCCTGAATATACACCAAATAAGAAATGTGTTTATCTTCTAAAGATGGTGACAAGAAAGCATCATAACTTGAGGAACTTACATGCATGGTCTCAGTTCTGGGTGATAAAAGTCTAAGGTCAAACCAAATCGGTTTCTCTGAGCACTTGGTTTTTTTTCCTGTCCTCTCTGCCTTCTCGTTCATGTCTTGCTTTTTATAAATGACTTCTCTACTTTCCTCTTTGAATGAGGACATGCATGGATTAAAATTTACTAACTTAGTTACCTCTTAACCAACCCTATACACAACGCAGTCTAATTATAAAGTTAACATCTGGGCTTCTACATGTTAGATAAAATTGTCTCTTATGGCACAGAAAAGCTTAATTCAGTGCTGAGACATATTCAAAGCAACATTGTTGTGAATATTTCTATATTTTCTAATATTAAATTATTTTATTTCTGAAAGAAATCAACCTTGACTATTGAATAACAACAATTCATATGCATGTTTCTTGATTCTAACAAAATTTTGAAATCTACATTTGTATATGTCATTACTTTTGCTTTAAGCTTTGAACATGTTCATTAGGCTTTGTACTCCTTATAATTTTTCTGGGTTATCATAAAAAAATAAAATATCTATTAATGATATCAGAACAAACATTCAAAATCAACCTGAGTAGAAATTGAAAACTTAAATATTGTAAAAAAAAAAAACAATGTAAAATAATGACATGTTCACCATTTTAAAGATCTCAGGGATGGAGTTAATCAGGCACAGCTCTGTCTCTCCCAATCCATGTGCTCTTTATAAGCAAATCCAACTAGCCATGTATAAAAATATTCTGAAATACATCATGTGTCCTGGAAATATAAACACATTTTCTCACACTAAATATTATAGTATAACTTTTACAAAGAGTTTATGTCATACTATTTATTAGAAATAACAAATATATGACTTAAAGAAAACACATGTATTCTAATGCTACACTAGAACTGAGCATCTTCAGATTATGGCTCCTGTAGGGAACCCTTGAATCTAGCACACCTGCAGACACCTGGGAAGGAAGGTACAAAGGTTCCCAACCGTCTCTTATAGCATTCTTAAAATCATCAGTGGTTAAATGTTCACTTATCTTAACAGATCTAGTCAATGTCCTAGTTGCTGGAGCTCCTTTGGGTTTTCTTCCAAAAGGAGTTTGGGGAAGGTGCAACTTCACTCCCTGGATCCCATGGTGACTCATCTGCTTGCCACATGTTTCAGCTACAGTGCAGTTGACTTGAGAGCCTGTTTATGGTAGCTTTGCTGCACATTCAACAGAAAGAGTGAGTTTCATGAGCACTTAGCTACCTTTAGACACAGATGGTCCACAGTTGAGATTAGCCATGCCCTAAAATGTTCCAGTTAAATTTTTTCTAAATTAGTCCAGGCTAAGTTGGGGGTAATGATATAATGTCTCCAGAGTTACCCTCACAATAGAAAGAAAATTTAAGTTTATTGTAATAGTGGCTGTTTCCACATAAGTAGACATAAATACAAAACCTTAAGATAGAAAACATTTCCCAGTTAATACATGTAACAATGTCATAGAAAATGTTTTACCTTAATAAAACAAATAAACAACAATAAAAATCTTTGTGAAGAAATCAAATTTTCTTAATGAAAAAAAGATGCCATAAATTTCAAAGATAACAAAAAAAAAGGTTTTAAGGGAGGGCTTAAAAACAGAGAGGAAAGAGATGGCAGCAGAGATACAATTATATAATAATATCAAAAATAAAACAAGTAATAAAAATTTACATTGAAATAGTCAAAATGTACATTTTAAATGTTTACATGATATGAGGGGAAATGTGTCCCTTTTAAAGTGAAATAAAACTGTAATTTTCTTTTCTGTCACTGCCTAGAAGCTTGGTAGTCACATGAGTCATTTAAACTCGGGGTTTTTTTTCATGTTTTCTCAACTATAAAATGCAGGTAATCACATGAACATTGCAAACTTCATTAGAGCTTCAAATGACATAATATGCTTGAAGAAACTAGTTCTGTTATGTGCTTCTACATATTTATTCTTCTGGATTTTTGCTTGTTTTGTTTTTAATATGTTTTATGTAAGAATGATTTGCCTGCTTATAGTGTGTGCACCATGTATATGCCTGGTCCCTTCAGAGATCAGAAGAGGGCATTCATCCCTCTGAGTCTGCAGTTATAAACAATTATGAAACACTATACAGGTGCTAAGAACCAAACCTTGTGCCTCTGCAAGAGCAACATAGCCACTGAGCCGTGTTTCTGGTCTCCATTGTTTTTGTATTAGTTGTTTATTATTATTATTATTATTATTATTATTATTATTATTATTATTATTATTATTATTAATAGTAGTAGTAGTAGTAGTATATCTTCTTATTAGACAGAAATAGACAGACTCCTTCTTTACTGGGGATGGAGAGATGGCTCTGTAGTTACAAGCACTGTCTTCTTTACCAGGGGACCCATGGTCTTTTGTTAGCACTCATGTGGCAGCTCACCACCATTTGTAACTTCAGTTTCAGAGACACTAGTGTCCACTTTTCTGGCTTCCTTGAACATCAGGCAAAGATATAGAGGCAGCAAAACACCCATACACACACACACAAAAAATTGATCCTACTTGCTGTCAGTTTCCGTAATCTTTTTGCTTTGATTAGAAAGTATCTTAAGGTTCTGCAAAATCACTCAGTTGTGTTAACCTAACACTTAGAAGTTTGGCAAGTGGCTGAATATAGAACCAGAGTAGCAAAGAGATGGTAAAGGTCAACCAAGGACTGAAACAGACTTTCACTACTTAAAATTATGTCATGGATATGATTACAGGAGAAATGAAGAATGAAGCAATCTAAACCTGATATGAATTTAAATTTTTTAATTGAAGAAACTTAAATTCAGGTTGAGTAATGCAAAAAGGAGGGTGAAAAATAAATCCACTAATTATTTTTATTGCTGTGAGGCTGCATTGATTGTTTATATGTGTGCATGTGTGCAAAACCCAAGGGGAAAGAAACTTACTAATTGCAAAAATATCAATGAAAACCTCAACATTAAACTGCACACTGACACTAGCACATGGTGGTAAGCAAAGCTCTGATTTATTCCAAGTGTCAAGAGACATTTATTTTTGACATAGTAGTATATGCATTCCTGAACTATAAAGTAATGTGAAAGGAAGAAACAAGCCCAATTTGGCAAATATAAGGATTTTATAACACAGAGCCTCACTTTGAAACAACTGAATATTATAATTAAATTAAGACTCTTTATCAAAAAGTTAAGATGGATAACTCCTGAAGAGTAATAGTGAAAGGTGCCTTCTGGTCTCTACACATAAGAGCACATTCACACACACACACATACACACACACACACACACACACACACACACACACACACACACACCACAAACAGTAAACTAATTAATTGAATTGGATATTTGTAACTGACATTACTGCAGAGAAATGAAATGACATTAAAATAACAAACACACACACACACACATACACAGAGAGAGAGAGATCGTGGCCACCTACTTATGTATATGGACTGGACTGAATTTCTAAGATATCATTTATATCATGTAATTCCTGAGTGAGATGATTTCACATGACTTGAAGGTCTCTTGGATAGTCTTCAGTATTATTTCCCTGTGCATTTGTCTCTTATGTTAGCAGAAAGTTCATATTGAGTTAATATGTATATTTTATAAAACTATTTATCATATTTTTCTTCCTCAAATCTAGTCAAACAAGTTTTTAATTCTGTTTTATTTTGTTCTCTAGATAAGTTGCTGGAAGAGTAAGTTAACTGTTACTGCAGAAGTGAAATTCAGTATTAAAATTACTGGAACAGATGCTAATTTTATGCAGTCTGATAGGCAGTCTTTTTATAAAGAAAATCTACTTATGTTTTTTTGTGATTTATATACCATATTTGCTTTCCATGTGTGAATATATGTGTCCTCAGTTTTTACTGTTAATTATCTGATATTAACAATATTCAGCCTGCTTTAGTGATTTCCAGTCTTAGCCATATGCTACTACTTTTAGTTACCTACTAAATTCCTAATTAAATTTAAGTTCAAGAAGACAAAAAAAAGTCCAATATTTAAGCACTTTCTGTGAGGTGCTTTGTCTCATCATAATGATCTCATTCTTTGATCCTTTACCTACGTTTTCTATATAACTTCCGTAAATCAAGATGACTGAGATAAATGTCAACATTCACCTTCAAGAACTTTGAGAAAATTCTCCAGTCAATTAACATAATCTGCTTTCATGACTGATAATCAGGGGCCATAGGGGCTCTCAGAGACTGAACCAACAATCAGGGAGCCCTGTACGGGTCTGAGCTCAGCTCGGTTATCTGCATAAATGTTATGGTTGTGCAGTTTGGTGTTTTTGTGGTACTCCCAAAAGTGGGAGGGGTAGTGTCTGGCTTTTTTGCCGGCTTTTGGAGTCCTTTTCTTCCTACTGGGTTGCCTCATCCAGCCTTGATATGAAGGGATGTGCCTAGTCTTCTTGACACCTGATATGTATTGTTTGGTTGACAGCCCTGAGACGTTGTCCTCTTCTCAAGGATGAGTGGATGGAGGAATGGGGAGAGGTGGGGAGTAAGGGATTGGGAAGAGAGGGGCAGGGGAAACTGAGTTCATGATATATGAGAGAAAGATAAAAAAATAAGAGACACAATGAATATTTGGTATTTGATTTTAATATACATTGCTTTTATTTTATGAAGAATGACTCTTGATAATAATGATCATTTCTCAGCTCAAATGAATTAACTAGTTACATACCAATTTCAGAATTAATGTGCTCTCCTCTATGACACATGCTATCATGTCCCCTTTTCTATTCGTAAGTGTAGTTTCCCCACATCCTGCTAGAGCTTTTCTCAGGCATGGTAGAATACTCCATTCAGGGTCAGTATCATGGGCTGGGCCAGCCACATGTGGACAGACCCCCAAAGTCAGACTGTTAAAAACTGAATGATCTCTGGCATCCCTCTGAAAGTTCTTACTATGGCTGTCTTTGAATTTGTCTTCTGTAAGTGACGTCATTGTGATTTTGCAGCATGCTTTTGGAGGATGTAGAGTGTTAGCATACTTAAGACTTATTTCAGAACATCCTTGTCTGTACTCAGCGGCTCCTTCACTGTCTTTCCTTCGGTTCTACCCGGTATTTGCAGGTGCTTTATGCAGGTATGGGGCTGAGATGATAAGAAGTGAAGGCAGGAAGGGAGGTGGGGCATGGGGCATACACGAGTCAATATATGCGTTTCGGTTCTTTCTTCCAGTGGTCATTGTTGAGAAGCATCTGGGCAGATTGATTTCTAAAGTGGTTGTACAAGTTTGCACTCCCACCAGCAATGGAGGAGAGTTCCCCTTTCTCCACATCCTCACCAGCATGTGCTGTCATTTGAATTTTTGATGTTAGCCATTTGACAGGTGTAAGATGGAATCTCAGAGTTGTTTTGATTTGCGTTTCCCTGATGACTAAGGATGTTGAGCGTTTCTTGTATTTTTGGTTGTGAGCTTAGCCTTTAATGGCTGAGCCATCTCTCCAGGCCAGGTGAGCATTTCTTTAAGTGCTTCTTGGCCATTCCAAATTCCTCTGTTTAGTTTTGTGCTCCACATTTTGATTTGTTTATTTTGTTTGTTGTCATTTTTGAGTTCTTTATATATTTTGGATATTAGCCCTTTGTTGCATATAGGACTAGTAAATATCTTGGACCCAAGGGAGGATGCTTAATCTCCCTTAGAAGAGAAATAGAATAGACAGAGGTAGTGGTTGAAGAAAGAGAACAAGGTAGGAACAAGGTAAGAGAGGGGAAGCACAGAGAAATAAAGGTAGAGATCTGACCTGAGGAGAGTGGGGGCAGGAACAGAAGACCTGCTGAAAAAAAAAAAAGAATTGTAGGTGGGGTCCACTAGTAAGGGGATTGGGTGTTGTCTCTAACATGGATTCTCTTGATTGCCTATTGATCAATTCCCCTGATTTGGCAGTCTTGCCAGGCCATAGCAGAAGAGTCCTAACCCTGATGTGATTGGATAAGCTGGGGTGGGTGGGCAGGGGCTTGTACTTTTCAGATGAATAGGGGAAGGGGAAAGGGAAGGGAGGATGGGACTGGGAGGAGAAGAGGGAAGGGGGTATGACCAGGATGTGAAATGAATAAATAAATTATTTAATAAAAAAAACGTTGTAGAGAATTTCTAATCCAGCAACATGGCTGGCTGCTCTGGCAAGGAACCACACCTAAAGGTCTAGATCTCTGTGATTCAGCTGGAATACAGACAACAAGCCCTTAGTCCACACCTTCAATCCCTCTGGCTGGAAAACAGACAGGCCTTTAGTACACACTTTTAATCCCAAACAATGACATCTAAATAAGGGACCGACAAAGTGAAGGGTCAGACAAAGATTTCACAGAATGGGTCAGAGAAACAATACATCCAACTCTCAAGGGAGAAGCTATTCAAAAGCAGTGCTGTTGAGTTCAGTCGAGTTAGTGTAGTTCTGTTCAGTTTTGTTAAATTAGTGTAGTCAGTGCAGTTTGTGCAATTAAATTTGTGGAGTTCGGAGTCAGTTTTTCCAAGCAGAGCAATTCTGTCAGAAGCTGGGAGAAGCCTGATTGAATCAGTGAGCTTGGTGAGGAGTTTGAGCCAAAAGAGCTGAGTTGAATCTGCCAGCCAGAGTTCAGAAAAAGCTAGAAAAGGTGAGTTTATTCAGCCGTAACTCTCAGAGGCTGAGACATTCTACACCTAGGTGAACAGACATAGGCTGAAAGTAGAAAAGGTCCAGGATTGTAACAGATTAAACTGTATGGCAGCTAGAAGCTTCCAAGCCTAGGCCTAGGGAACCACTCTGGGCTCAGCCCAAAATATGTGTTCACACAGCTTGGGTATGACTCTCATCTCTTCCCTTCATCTGAGGAAAGAAAAGTTACTTCTACAAAAGTGTTTTAAAATATTTATCTCTGGAAAAGTATTATAACAAACACAACAACAATAATTATTAAATAGCAGAAGCAATATAAATATACTTTTTACTATTTTTGACAATGAAGTTGATTCTATGATGTAATTCAACCAGGCATGTTAATAATCATTGATTAATCTGTCTTCAGACAATTTATCACCAGAAATATATTTGTTTAAACTGTAAATGCATAAGTAATGAACTATTTATAAATTGTCTATTCAAAAATTTCCACCACATTTTAATATCATGGAAAATTAGAAAACAGATGGTAGAACCAACAAAAGGTACCACAACTTTCCAAATTTTGTGTGGCTTTAAAACTGTTACTGAAATAAAAGGAAAGAATACCCATACTCAATTTCTATTATTTTCAAAACATTTACTAATCAGTCACCGAGAGACCAAAGCTTCTACTGAGACAATGTACAATTCGGTGTGTTGTTATTATAGTAAAGTCCTTAGAAATGAATATTTCAGAAACATTAATGACCACTGTGACAATTGATTTGTTTCTCAATTGTTTTACAAAAGGTCCACCCATGGAACTAAGTAAACTCACATATTTCTTTAGGTTCTCCTAATTCACTTTTATCCATTCCTTCATATATATATGTGTGTGTGTCTGTGTGTGTGTGTGTATTCATATGGATAATAATTTAGATTTTTTGTTCATATTCTTAATTTCTCTTAATCAGTCTTTGAAAGTTCTTCATTAAAATCATTTCTGATTGTCAACATTAATATACAGACCAACAGTCTGCTTCTCTTAGGAATGGATCAGGTTGTATATTTGTCTCCTACAAGGTCAAAGTCTGATAATAAACTGTCTCTAACTTTAGTCTTCATCCTAGGTAGGTTGGCAGCAACTACATCCCACTGATTTCTATAGCAGACACTTTGCTTATTTCTCTGTTAAATATAATGCAACATTAATTTTTATACTATAACCACATGAAATTTAATCTATTCCCCAGAGCTCAATGTATCATCTTTTGTTAGTAATATTCCCATCTTTATTGACTAATGTCTGTGTAAGGAGTTACTTAAAAGTTATTTGAATGTAGCAAACCATGCACTAGGGTTTTGCATTGTACTTCATAAGTGCCCAGTCAGTGACCATTGACTTAATGTCTCTTTTAGCCTCATTGTAGATGATGCAAATTAAATCAAGACAAAGTGAATGTAATCAATTGCTTAGCTTTCGAGCCACAAGCACACTGAACTCTATCAGGAAATGGGTGTTGGAACTTTCCAGTAGGTCAACCTTTGTATCACTTTGCCAACATTTAAATAAAAAATGTCAGAACATGGAGAAGAATTTTATTTTAATAGTTCTTACACACTTAATTCAACATTCAACCCTTCATTAGGAAGGGCTATCAAAAAAAATCTAAAAAGAAAAAAACTATTTCAGTTGTGAAATGGAATAAAATGTTTAGACACCACTTTGGAATGCAATAATACAGTTTAGAAAAAAATTAATAAATAAAAATCAGAGGTAACACTTAAGAATAAAAGGTGATATGTACCTAATAAACATTCACTTTAACAAAATTTAGGAAATTAAGAGATAAAGTTGGCAAATAATTTCTACTGAGAATCTTAAGTGACATATTTCAATAATGGTTAACTTAAAAGCATAACTTAAACAGCCACTGGTTCTATAAAAGAATGATCCTTAGCCTTACAAAATAAGAAGAAAAAGAAATAAGAAATATAAGAAATACCCCTTTTCAAGGGGTAGGGGAGGTGGGGCATGGTGAATAGGGAGGTTATGTGGGACTGAGAGGAGAGAAGGGAGGAAGCTACAATTAGGCTGTTAAAGTGAATAAATATTTTTTTAAAAAAGAAAGGGAAGCGGCATTATTTTTCACTAGTGTCACCTCTGGAGTCAACCAGTGAAGCTTTATCTGTATCACAATATATATATATATATATATATATATATATATATATATATATATATATATATATAATGTTGAGGAAGATAAGTTTTGCATTATGAGTGTCCTAAAACTTCTTCATAGTTAAAAAATCAAGTAATTAATATCCATGATCATCACACAAAGTTTTTAGTTGGGGACAAGAAGATTGTAATTTTGAGGCTACCCTGCATTATAATAAATGAATAAATAATAGATAGATAGATAGATAGATAGATAGATAGATAGATGACATCACTATCACAATCACTAGTAAAAGGCTAACACTGAAGCCGTGGATCCAAGTATGGCTATTGAAGACCTATAATGAACGATTTCTCTTCTATTGGATGGAATCATGAATCTTTTACATTATAGATATTTAAGTCAGATTTTACTGGTTCTGAAAGAAAATTTCATGTTCATTGCAATATGTATGTATATGTGTGTGTGTGTGTGTGTGTGTGTGTGTGTGTGTGTTATCTACAAATACATTATATGTGTTATATATGTATATCATGCTTGTGATTGAAAGAAATATAACAAAAATATCAGTTGCTTATAGATATCAAAGTAAAGATGTCTAAAGCAGTTTAGATTACAAGACATTTTTACTGAAGAACCAATTAAAGGCTAGGCCAAGAGAATATTAAAATTGAAAGTCAGCCTGCAAATGTACAATGCTTTTCTATCTATCATAAATAATAGTTTTCCTCTAGCATATGAGTAATCCACACACCAGTTGATCATTAAATCCCATGTAGTAACCAAAAGACAGATGCTGGGTTAACTGTAGTGGATTTTGCCACACTATCTAGTTATCTGCAATCAACTTATGAATCAAAACATTAATTTAATTTTATATATTTTATGCCTTCAATGTACATGTTTCTGATCAATAAAATTAGCCAGGAACTGGACAGATGGCTCAGTGACTAAGAGAGCTTGTTCTTGTACAGGAACCAGATTCAGTTACCAGCATCTACACAGTGGCTCACAAGCATCTTTAACTTAGTTGCCTGGTTTGTGACACCTTCGTCCGACCACCATGAGCAGCAGGATGTATGTTGTGCACATATATTCATACATTTAAAAAACTCATACACATAACATAAAATAAATCATCATAATAATATTAACAACAAATTAGCCAGCAAGACAAGGCCAGGTTTGTTTTTTGTTTTGTTTTATAAGACAGGGGTTTCCTGTGTAGCCCAGTACTTTCTGGAGCTCACTCTGTATTCCACACTGGCCTTGAACTCAGGTATCTGCCGGCCTATGCCTTCTGAGTGCTGAGATTAGAAGAATATGCCACCCCAACCCAATTCAGTTTATTGATTTTTGTTTTTATTTTTTGAAACATTGACAACAGCATACTCAGGCACCAGCTTAATCTATAGCTTCACCCATCCTTGATCCCTATTAAGGGTGATAATTTTTGCCATATCAGTGTCTTGAATCTCCTTCATAGTTAACAAGTCATATGATTAAGAGCCATGACCTTCACAAGAAGTTCTAATTTGTTAGGAGCAAAAAGGTCATGAGTTTGGGTCTAGCCTGAGTTATTTTAAATTTATAAAAATAAATAAACAAACAAATAAATATCACTATCAACTAGTAAATGCCTAATACTGCATTCATGTAGCAAATATGGCTAATTAAAACTTATGAGTAACTATATCTCTTTTGTTCAAAGGAATTATGTTTGCTTTGCATTACAGTTATTTAGATCAAATATTACTGGGTCTGAAAGAAAATTTCATTCTCATTGCATTTCATGACTTGAATATCTAATGGAAAGAGTGAACTGCTGCCAATTACATCAGTTCTATTTCAGTCTGTCTACATGTTCCTGAAATAACCCTTAAAAGCTTCAATTCAACTTGCTGAGTAAAGAACATAGTCCACCACACTGGTGTTTCTTCTTATTATTTTTATTCTCTTCATATATCCTACATTTTGTTGCTATTTTTACATTTTTAATGCATTTATTCACTTTATGTGTGGCTATATTTTCCTGCATGTATGTTTGAGCACCCATATCCCTGCTTGGTCCCCCTCCCAAGCAAAGGTCCGAAGAAGGCATCAGATACCCTTAAACTGGATTTTTGGATGGTTTCCAACTATCACTGTGTGCTAATAATCAAGCACTGATCCTCTGTAAGAGCTCTTAAGAGCTGAGTAATTGTCCCAGCTATATATTCCTAATCACAAGCAGCATTCTGAGTAGACATAGAAAGGGATTGCTTCATCTCAAATTGGAGAGTCCATGCACCTGTTTTTTCACATCCATCTAATGTACCTGTGTATGTTGCAAAGTAACTTTTCTCAGGACCATCACTTCAATAAATATCTTAAGAAACCATAAGAAAATACACTGATTCTGTGATGGAGATGGCATATTTTACATTTATTTAGAAGAAAACTAGAATTCTTATTTAGTGCATAAAGTGGACTTATGTATCATCAAAATCATGAATAATATCTCTAAATACAATTAAATTTTCAAATAAACTAGTTTCTCAAATAACATGCATCTTAATTTGCTTCCTGATGTTTTCCATTTAGGTATTTACTTTGTGTGTGTGTGTGTTTGTGTGTGTTTATTTTATTTTTTATTAATTAATTTATTCAGATTACAACTCAATTGTTCTCCCATCACTTGTATCCTCCTATTCTTCCCTCCCTCCCACTTCGGCCCTATTTCCCTCTCCTATTCCCCTCCCCTAGGTTCATGATCGAGGGGGATCTCCTCCCCCACTTTATGGTCACAGGCTATCAAGTCTCATCTTGGTAGCCTGCCTATTCTTTCTTTGAGTGCCACCAGGGCTCCTGTCTGTGTGTTTTATGTGGGCATCCGTGGGCCACAGCCTACATGTGGAGGTCACAGGACAACACTCTGTAGTCAGCTCTCTCCTCCCACCATTTGGGTCTCAGTCATTGAATTCACATCATCAGTTTTGTTGGGAAGTCCTTTTTCTCATTGAACTATAGCATCTATCCTAAGTCTTGCTTCAAGCAAAGGTCATTGTTTTGTGAAATTATATCAGATCAAGCTGCCATTATTGAGTATAGGCTGAAATCACGCAAATATATATAAAGCATCCCAAAAAATCACAATACACATATGTAGTCCTATCTCCATTACACACCATCACACAAATCTGTGAGTGTGTGTCTGTGTGGGATATGAAGCCTCAGAAGTGCATTAAGAGAAAGATAACTGACTTGGATTCTCACACTACACCCTCAAACAATCACTATCATTATTTTTTGTCACCATTTTTAGGTATGGTGGTTTGGTGTTATTGGTAGGGTAAAATGATCCATTATTTCTATAAAATATTGCCTTTATGCTATTGATGTATTTTGTTGAATGCTTCTATGTTGAGAAGAAAATTAAAAGTCTATATTTTCTTTGCTCTTCCCAACCAAGCTCATTTATGAGACTATGATGATGGAAACCACCTATGCCAATTAACGTAAGCCATGATCTTAGACAGCAAAACACGCTACAAGGTACAAGAGACTTAACCACATCCCAGGGGCAAAGTGACAACCCAGACACTGCACAGGACTGGAGAATGTCAGTGGCTCTCATTGGTCTTAACTGGCAGTGAAATGAAACAACGTGCGGATGGAATGAATCAATTCCTTTTGAATTTCATCGGCCAAATAGAGATTTTTAAAGCGCTCTTTATCCCTAAGCAGCATGGCTGTTTCATTCTCTTACTGGCTTACACTAGCATTGAAACTTTGTAAGCACAAATATTCCAGGAGCATAAAGAAGTACTCATGGTGGCCCAAGGACTCACTGAAGAGAAGGAAAGGCCAAAGCTAGGTGGAATCCAAGAATTTTAAATTAAAGTAAGGAGAATCCCAAGGCAAGAAAATAAGAGCAGAAACGCAACTGAAAATAAACTTGAAAAGCGTTTCCAAGAGTGTACATGCAACGACAGACAGCTGAACAATAATGTAATATGAAGTGACACTCTAGAAAATTTCAGACGTTTGAAAATCTTAGAGTAAGAAATTATTCTGGTAAAATTAATCCATTTTAGAAAATTGTAATCATAGTCTCAAAAGAATGACAGAACGCTCATTCTGATATAGTGTAAGAAAGATTTTAATCAGGACACTTTCTAAAAAATCACTTTGTTTATAAGGATCAAAACAGTATAATGAGAAGGAATTTAACAGAATGCTGAATACAAGGAAAGACACCCAGGGTTTGATTGGAATGTAACATCTATTACTTCTGGATGTAAATTTGTACTTTTTTTTTTAACTGTTTATTAATCTGTTTTAGCACAGAATTTCTACCCACAGGAAATAAAATACCTACCAGGAAGCTAAGCAGTTGCTCAATTAGGTTAAATGGAGCATTTTATATATTAGTAAAACATGAGGAAAACCCAAACTAGTATATTCTTTAGAGCAATAACACATAAACTATAAACATACCCATATAATGTGCTGTCTTGCAATAATGTTTATTGTAATAATGTGGGGAAATTTCCAATATAAACCGTAATATAATGAAATGTCTTTGTAATGTACAAAGGATCCATGAATAATTCTGACATTTAAAGCAGTCTTTCAATAGGTGAACTTTTGATAAAATTTTATGTTATTTGTATATCATAATATTGAATATTTCATGATCAGATAAAGCAAATCCAAAATTAGCTGCTGTTGTATTCATGTGAACTATTTTAAAATTATCTAAATAAAAAATAACAGTCTAGAGAGTTCAAACACTATGTACTAAATATTGTATTGTTCAACATGATTTCAAATAATATCAGTTAATATCTGTTAGAGTTTAATATCAGGCTTAAGATCATTGTACAGAATGAAAAGATAATACTACTTTAAAATCTCATCTTCAAATGGGGCATTTTAACTCTTTTTAAATTCATTTTATACAGGTCCTTAAATACCCCCTTATGAGTCTGTTCTTTTTTATTATTATTAGAATTATTCTTGTTACATCTCAATGGTTATCCCATCCCTTGTATCCTCCCATTCTTCCCTCCTTCCCATTTTCGCCTTATTCCCCTCCCCTATGACTGTGCCTGAGAAGGATCTGGGCCCAGGGGTCCTGCTCAAACTATGGCACCAGCCAAGGACAATACAGGCCATAAACTTCAAACCCCTACCCAGATCTAGCCATTGGACTGGACATTCTCCACAGTTGAGTGGAGAGTGGGGTCTGACTTTCACATGAACTCTGGTGCCTCATATTTGACCATGTCCCCTGGAGGGGGAGACCTGGTGGCACTCAGAGGAAGGATAGAGGCTAACAAGGAGAGACTTGATACCTTAAAAGCATGTAAAGGGGGAGGAAGTCCCCCTCAAGCACGAACCCATTCTTGCTGTCACCCTGCCTACCTTGCTTTTACATAAACACAAAATTAACAACCCAATCACTCGAGTCAGTACTATTCCTATTAAGTAGGTGCTTCTCTGAAATAGTGACATACATATTTATTTAGAACTATGACGATATTTATCATTTAATGTTGTGCTTCATTTAGCATAAGAAATATTTTATAAAGTGGAATCAATTTACAAATATATAATGTATCAGCTAATGGGTATTTCAAAAAGAGAAGATCCAATTTGGCTGTCTTAAACATGAGTAAGGACAATTTAGTCTGCCCTTGATGTACATTTCTTTGTATTGATGTGGTATTTCATAAACCATTATATAATGAACCAAATTCTTGATATAATTAGGGTGTAAGTAATGTCAATATATTATTCAACTACTTCTATACTTTAATTTCCTAATATTTGAAATTGTTTTATATTATATACTTATATGTGATAGCCTTTATACTAAATATATAACTAAAAAACAAATATATATGGATTCAAGAAAAAAATTGAGATATATAGTTACTGTGAATATTACTAGTAATTCAGTTTATTTTGATGATATACTTTAAGAATGTTATGTGCTATATGGACATTTCAGTACATTTATCTCAGAATATTACTAGTTTTGTTCAAATAATTATGAATAAATTGAATCTTTGTATCTTGCTAGACAAAAAAAATCATTATATGCTATTTGGTATCCATGAATAATTGCCAATCTTGGTTACTCAAGGGATGGAGAGCGAAGAACAAAGATTGACTTTGCTTTTAAACTACTTTGCTTATCTCTGCAATAAAAGAGGAATTTGAGTGCATTTCCTATTATTTACACAAACCTGTTAGAAAGCATATTTGCAAGTAACACCCAGAGTGTTTGGAATGCCCTGAAGTGAAATACATCTTGCTAACGTGGGTCATGAAGCCCTGAAAAGGAGACAGCAATATCAGTTCATATTCACGAGCAATGCTCTAGAGTCTGGTGTTCAATGATTCTCTCAAACATCTATTGTTTTGCCCACCTTTTTCTTTGCACTAGCTTCTAGGACAGCTTAGTTATAACATCATACCTCCCAAAGACCTTGTGCAAAGGAAAACTACATTTTATTCTTTTTTCCCTTCTTTATCCATTTAATCACTCTATTATAATCTGATCCCAGCGCCCTCTCTCCTCTCTCTCATCCAGACCCATTCTCATTTCCCTCTCCCCATTCTCAGAGAATGGTACCAATCCTCCCTGGCACCTCAAGTTGCAGCAGGACTAAACTTACCCACCCCCAATGAAGCCTGACAAGGCAGTCCAGCCTGGGGAAAGAGATCCAAAGGCAGGCACCAGAGTCAGGGACAGTCCCTACTCCCACTGTTAGAAAATTGTATTCTTTGAGACTGCACTGTAAGCACAAGGAAATTTAAGCTTAAACTTCCAGAATCTAGCTCTTGTTTTTGTCTAAAGTAAAGTCATATTTTCATTCTTGAAACCCCTCATGCTTATTAATATTTCAAACACATTTGCACATTATATAATGTGAAAAAGAAATAATGTATTATTATTAATATAAGAGTGCAATCTCTTTTAATCATACAAAGTTTAAAAATACAGTAGTTGGGAGGAAGCAAAGGTTTTTCTCGTGACTAACACCATATAACCTCTCTAGTTGCCTGTGGGAGAAAAATGTAACATCTATTTAAAAAGATGAGCATAAGTATACATACTTAAATAAAGACTATATTTCACAGGAAAAGAGCAAGTTTCCGTCAAACATGTCCTATTTCTGGAGACTGAGGAGACAAGCATGTGAAGGCTAATATTTGTTTTACCTTATTAGATTATGGTCCAGTGAGTATAATTTCCTTAGCCATAAGAAAATAACTTGGTTGTGTATTTGTTCCCTGGGCACATGCTATTTGTTTACTAGATATGGTGTTACATTTAACTGAGAGCACTGGTTGTTTAATTTTGTTTACTGTATTTGGCAAATAGCTGGAGCACTCATCCCCCTGCTAATATAAATCATGAAGCCCTCACTCCTATTTCTGACATTTATATTAACTTTCTTTTCCATTTACTGGTTCTTACATGTCTGATACCACATGCCAGTTTTTTGAGAACACTGAAAATTGTTTAGGACTGTAATTAGGTCTTCTTTTATCGTGCTCAATGGTTTTGTAGTTTTAAGAAGGAAACTATAGGTCTTAATTTTATATATGAGCATTCAAGTAATACTTTCCAATTCATAATAACTTGAAAAATTGATAATGTTAATATATGGTACAGTGTATTTACAAACAATATAACTGCTTATGGAGCGCGGTGTCAAAGAAGACTTTTTCAGGGTTCTTTTGAGTCGTGGTGGTCTGGTACCTATGGTAGCTCTAATAAATACAGAAGATGGATGTATATAGTCTCAGAAAGATACATGAAAAATGCTGTTGGTTATGTAGCTCAGCTAACAGACTTCTCAGTTAGCATGTATGCAACTGTGGGTTTAATCACAACAGTGAAAAACTTAGCTGCCATGGGTCTGTAATACCATCATTTAGGAAGTAAAGACAAGATGATAAGACATTTAAGGTCATCCTTGGTTACATAGCAAGACACAGAGTAGCTTGTGATACAAGAGAATCTGTTTCAAATAAAAATCAGACAACTAACACAAACATTTAGAGTTGTCAATATATCCCCTAGAGACCCATAGATCAAAAATATTATTGATTTCTTAATCAATGAATAATAAAATGAGATCTAATTTTAACAATATGACTAATTATGAAATATTTATGACTATGAAGCCTGATAATATGAAAAAATTATCTCTCTTTTGATAACATCTCCCTGTTCACATAGAAATCAAATTTACCAATAAAGCATGTTCATGAAATATGAGGAAGGTGGGATTGTAGGAAAGCTGAACTTCTCAGAACGTGGAGCGCCTCTCTGCGATGACTCCACCTAAGAGTGAGAATCCTGTCCGTACTTTCCACAAGTGTCCATTCCCTGTGAGTTATCTGTGATGCATTAAATGTTCCTATTTATATGATGGCGACCGCCAACAGTACATGGCTTACAGAAGCAGAGAGGTGTAGGAAGCTGGAGGCAACCTCTCAGGAACATCCAAGAATAGGCATACAATGGTTAGCTTGTTTAGTTTTTAATTTCGAATTTAAGCATCATTAAGTGGTTTTCTCTGACTTTGTTATTTGTAGCTGCATTCAACACTCTTGCTGCCTCACCAATCAGTGTTTCAAAGATCTTCTTTTTTTTATTAATTTATTCTTGTTACATCTCAATGGTTATCCCATCCCTTGTATCCTCCCATTCCTCCCTCCCTCCCATTTTCCCCTTACTCCCCTCCCCTATGACTGTGACTGAGGGGGATTACCTCCTCCTGTATATGCTCATAGGGCATCAAGTCTCTTCTTGGTAACCTGAGATTGCAGAAAGGGATATATGCAGCAAGAAGTTGAAGACTGAGAGCTTCCCCTTATGGATAACGCTGTCTTGCTGCTTAGCCTGTATGCCTTGTCTCTTGGAACTTTGTACAAAATATGTCCAGATGGGCCTGAGGAGATAGCTCAGTAGGTAAAGTGGTCACCACAAGGCCACAAGTTCTTGTTCTTGCATCGCCGGTCCCCATCTAAAAGCTCCCCATGGTGGTGTGCACCTGTAACCCTAGTTTTGATAGGAATGGCTAGACTGAGCTGAGTGGAGTCTGTGGGGCATCCTGTCCAGCTAGGCCAACCAACTGACACACTCCAGGTTCAGTGAGAAACTTATATCCCAGAAATTAGATACTGACATCAAACTCTGGTCTCCATACACATGTCCACGAGCACATACACCGCAACACACATGAGGAAATACATATCCACACTACACATGTGGTACACAGGAATTCTCTTCCAAAGTAACTATGCAAATTAGAGCTTTCCAAAATTTGCTTTAAAAGCCCTTGACTGCTGATAGTATAAGAAATTGTGCGCAGATTGAATCATTATACACATCTATGAAGGTTTGGTTTCCTCGGGAAATTATCAACTTCTCTAAGACTTTTTCAGTGGAAAGGAATATAGTTTTTTGAAATGTGCCCCAACTCTGTTGTAAATATGATAACTTGATAAGTTACAATATTTTGTAACATTTTAACCATGTAAAGGGTTAAATGTCATTCCATGTCATGGTGGCATATCTCAACTCATTTACAGTCTCTTACAGGAACAATTAGACTTTTTTTAATATTCTCCATGCCTTAGTCCAGGAAAGTTTTCTTTTTTAAGACTTCCTCTCCTCTGTCTCAGTTTCCTGGTAAGTGAAGGCTTTCGTGGGACATGCCCCTTGGGCTAATATGCAGATATAAGTGAGTATATACCATTTGAGTCTTTCTGCTTCTGGGTTAACTCACTCATTATGATCATTTCTAGCTCAATCCATTTATCCACAAATTTCGGGAATTCCTTGTTTTTAATAGCTGAATAGTATTCCATAGTGTATATGTACCACAGTTTCTTTATCCATTCTTCTATTGAGGGACACTTAGGCTGTTTCCATGTTCTGGCTATTATGAATAAGGCTGCTATGAACATGGTTGAGCAAGGCAAAGTAGAAGGATCCAGAGGGTCCTAGAAGCCTACAAGTAGAACATTATGATAGGCAGATTTGGGCCCAGGGGTCCCGCTCAAACTAAGGCACCAGCCAAGGACAATACAGGCTGTAAACCTTAAGCCCCTACCCAGATCTAGCCAATGGACAGAACACTCCCCACAGTAGAGTGGAGAGTGGGATATGACTTTCTCACATACTCTGGTGCCTCACCTTTGACCATGTCCCCTGGACGGGGAGACCTGGTGGCAATCAGAGGAAGGACAGCAGGTTACCAAGAAGAGACTTGATACCCTATGATCATATAGAGGGGGAGGTGATCCCCCTCAGGAACAGTCATAGGGGAGGGGAATAAGGGGAAATTGGGAGGGAGGGAAGAATGGGAGGATACAAGGGATGGGATAACCATTGAGATGTAACAAGAATAAATTAATAAAGGAGGAAAAAAAAAGACTTCCTATGTTCAAAAGCTATTGTTTCCTCAAAATAATATACAATTTTAACCGAATTTTTTTTTACAGATAATTGTTCGAGTCATAAATTTAGTTCTTAAAAATACATATGTCTTTAGCTAATATCCTCCACACGTTTAGTCCCACACGTTTAGTTCCACATGCCTTCAGTAATATCTCCAGTTTTGGATTTAGGTGGCTTTTTTCATTTCCATGATATTGATGTGTTTATGAAGAAAGCTAAAATTTCTCTTATTCAGATTTTAATAAGAAACTGCACACACACAGACATACATGCATGCATGTACAATATATTTTTATATTCATATGTTTATTCTTATTAGAATTGCTGGTCACTTTCTGGCACATGAGTGCAATGACTACCAGTATTCTGAAGAACTGAATAAAATTTAACAACTTCTTTTTTTTTTTTTTTTTGTGCTTCTACCAGAGTTGATGGGATAAAAATAATAGTCTGCCCAGCTGCAAGTCACAATAATAAGTGGGTGCACTTTGATGCCTAATTAAAGTATTAGTATCACCATATTCAAAATGATTTATTATCTGGTATCAAGATAAGTGTTTGTTCCTAATTTCAGACCATTATTAGGGATGGTATTTGACTTCACAGATAATTTTAGGCAAACTTATGTTTTGATCTTTTGTTTTCAAAATATATAAGCAGGCTACAAAGATGAGACTTGATTGCCTATGACTATATATTGGAGGAGCAGACCCCCTCGGTCTTAGACATAGGGGAGGGGAATAGAGTGAAAGCGGGAGGGAGGGAAGGAGAGAGGAGAATACAAATGATGGAATAACAATTGAGTTGTAATCTGAATAAATTAAATAAATTAAAAACAAAATAATTAGAACAGGAGAACACAAGTAGAGAGTTTTTTTTTCAGGAAAAGAAAAAAAATGAATTGGTTTCAGAGATAAAGTTAATAACAGCACTTTAAATGTGTTTCCGGTAAACGGCATGAGAATAATTCAGCATGGGAAGCCCATCAATCTATCAGTCATTGGCATTCTTCATTCTTGAGATATTTGACATCTTTTTTTACTTTCACTCCTGTTGATGTGGCAAATGCCCTGGCAGAAAGCAGTTTTGGAGAGGAAAAAGTTTGCTTCATTTTCCAAATCCAGGTAACAGTCTATCCTTGGGCAAGTCAGGGTAGGAAGGGACTCAAGGCACAGACATGAAGGCAGGTCCACTTGCTGTTCCACGCCACATTGTTGAGGACCAAAACAACTCCCTCACTCTATAGCGCAAAGCACCAGGGACCGTGGAAGATGCAAAGAATGAAGAAACAGGAGCAGACACTGGCCAGAGAATTAATCAATATGTCATAAAATAAGCAGGCTACCAAGATGAGATTTGATAGCCTATGACTATGTAGTGAGGGAGGAGGTTCCCCTTGGTCACAGACCTAGGGGAGGGGAATAGGGTGAAAGTGGGAGGGAGGGAGGAATGGGAAGATGCAAGTGATGGGATAACAATTGAGCTGTAATCTGAATAAATTAACAAAATTAAAATTAAAAAAATTCCAACTGCAAATAGCCTCTTCACTCGATATTAATATTTTTAAATTTTATTCTTATCTTATATATTACATCCTGATCACAATTTACCCTCCCTCCTCTCCTTCCAACCCACCCTCCAATCCTCTCCTCCTGACTTACTCCCTTTTTTCTCTTCAGGAAAGGGCAGACCTCCCAGGAAAGTCATTCAACCATGCTATATCAAGTTACAATAAGACTAGGCACCTCACCACATATTAAGGTGGGACAAGGTAACCCATTAGGAGAAAAAGGGTCCCAAAGGCAGGCAAAGGAGTCAAAGCCAGACCGCCTCACACTGTTAGGAGTCTCACAAGAATACCAAGCTACACAACCGTAACTTAAGCACAGGGCCTACACCAGAACCGTGCAGGCTCCCTGATTGTGCGATCAATCTCTGTGAGCCCCTATGAGCCATGGTTAGTTGATTCTCTGAGCCATTTTCTTCTCATGTCCATGCAGATGGCAGTGGCATACACCTCTAATCTCAGTACTCATGAAGCAGAGGCAGGCAAATTTCAGAGTTCTAGGCCAGCTTGGTCTACGGAATAAGTCCTAGGACAGCCTCCATGACACAGAGAAACCCTCTCTAAAAAACAAAACAAACAATAAAAGTATTAGTATTAGTATTTGAGATGAATCTCTTCTCTTAGGAGTATTTCAAGAAACGTCCTCTTAAAAATACTTTTGAGGTATATCTTTGGCTACTGCTGTTGTATAGTAAAGAATAAATAAAATTCAAACAAAGCATGACAATACTAAATGAGCTAATATAATTTATAAAATGATGACACGTATACACACCTCACTCAATATATCCCTTCATTATGCATCTCGTGTTACATATGATTCATGTACACCATGCATATAGGTGTGGTAGTGGGCTTAACCTTCTACAACTGTGAACAAAATCTAAGTTCGAGCTTAGAATTTAGTGAAAATCAACAAGTTCTAGGAATCATGATATGTTTGCTCTTGCCTGTGATTAATACGGAAGGGAGAAATGAATGTAACAATATAAATCTAGCATTTCACTTGAACTCTTTCCAAAAGAATAAGTGAATGCTTTATCTCAAGAGACTATTATAATTGCAACAATGCTAATGGTGTGCCTTTTATTCTTCTAACCCTTTCTGAAATATGAAGATTTACTTTCATAAATTCCCAAACAGTTTTGAATCAGTGCTTGTCTTTATATGTAGAGAGAATTTTGTTTTTCCACTTGTAATTGCTGAGGACTCAGAAGCTTTCTAGAACATAAATTCAACAGTATATCGACAGAATGCATTCTGCCTCTGCTTATACCTTTAATCCATGCAATGTAAGTAAATTAATCTTAAGGAATGTAAACCTACTCAGAGTATCTCTGAAAAAATGTTTCTATAGTCTGGACTTTGTGAGCCATCAACGTATTAGGGCAATTAAAGAATGTTACCTTCATAGCCGTTCATGTAAGGAGTGACAGGCATCACTGTTGGTGGCAACTGTATAAAAGTAATGCCTCTGAGAAAATATTCTGTGTCCCCAGTTTCTAACTACGGTGCAACAATTATTCTTAATTTTCAAACAGATGCATAATTAAGTTCTTGACATCATCGGCAATTCTAGAAACCCCAGCACTTAAGGCATTTTAACTATTGTAGGTTAAATTAATTTGCATTTATTTTTGACCTACAGTCATCGAGAAAAGTTTAAATCATGTTCAATATTTCTTGGTTGAAAGGCAAGAAAATGGATGAGATATATTATTTAAATATCCATTTAATGTTATAAACGTTAAAGTTATTTTTTAAAGTCATAACATTCAGCTTTTGGGAAAACTCATCTACTTGCAAAATTTTTTACTAAGGAAAATCTTTCATTTCCTAATGGTGAAGATTAAAACATGTCCAGTGTGGTTATTTTCAATTCCTTAAATGCAGTCACATTTCGTGTCTGTTAGTCTGAAGATAAGAGAACCCACAGAGACTCTGAGGACATATAATTAACTCATTGATGTCACCCATTATAAGTTGCATTAAACTATTTTCATAATATACACATAGAACACAGTTTTCATTAATACTAAGAATAACAAAAATAAACCTTATGCTTTTCTGAAATGTGTTAAATTAAAAGCTCTATGTGATATAAGAAAGTGATAATATATAACTGAAGTATGGGAGCATATATTTGATTTGGCTGTCCAGCATTTAATCAGGAAAAAGAGAACCAAGTCATGTAAATCATGCACGCTGTCACTAAAGATGATAATAAAAACAGGAATAGAATAATTACAGCATAAGCTTTAAGACATGGTACCTAGTATCATATACAACGAACACATAGTCTAGTTAAATATACTGTAATCTACAATTTAAAAGTGAAAATATAATTAATTAACTACCTAATTAAAAAATCATTGAGTGCCTTCAGTAATTCTGTTTTAAAAGATCATCCCTTTAATAACCACTTTAGAATTTAGACTAATTATTCAATTAAAATTTCAGTGAACATTGACCTTATAAAACCTCTATTCTGGGCATTTACATGTAGTCTATTAAATATTCTTAATGAACACATGGTCCATCTTGCGCGCCTTTGATCATTTTAAGATATCTCTCCTTTTTCTATTCTGAAATTAAATTAACCCCCCTTTCACAGGTGGATCAGAGAGAGTGGCTTTTTAATAAAATAAGGTCAAATTGTAACTCTGATCTTTTTATTAGATTTCTTTCAAATCCCGGAGCTTTGGAATCTTGCCATTTCCTTAGACTGAACTAAAAGTTTCTTTTCTCTCTCTCTCTTTTTTTTTCAGCTGTGTCTAGACAGTCCTTAATTGTTCTTGTCTATGTGTTCATGAGATCAGACTTTGTAGTGTAGAGTATTTTCATTTTATGATGCAATATCGTCTATTGATGTGGAAAAGAATTCTGATGGGTTTTCATTTGATACCTTAAAATGTGCTTTAGATGCACACACTGAGGCACGCATACACACAAACATGCAGGGACACTACAAGTGGTGCTCCACCTTTTATAATGGATCCAAAGCATTTAAGTTGTAAAGTGAAACAAAATTAAGCTTACAGAAAACAGTCATACTGTCAAGCTGAGGGCATGAGTGTGCTATGACAGACGTGAGCTAACTTACGATGTGGCACCAGGTAAATATTTCTAAACTCTTGAGTATAACTTAGGTATCAAAGAATTTTAAGTGTTTCCCCTCTATCCTACCATGGCAATTAACATTTGTTTCAAGCTCTTTGGTGCATGGCAATACTTGCTTTGTATATGTTAAATAAGCCTGAATTCTTGCACATGTTTTTTTTATTTATTTAACAAACCCAAACCCTTTTCTCCAAGAAAATAAAGACAGCATCACTTCAATTGTTACATAAGTTGTTATAAATTCCACAGAGATAATAAATGAGTAGATGAGTTTTGTGGCCTATTCATTTCCTGTTTTCTTTTATTTTACAATGGTTTCTTTCAAAACTTTCGCGAATGTTAATAGTTGATCAGTCATATTGGTGAACTTCAATTTTTATCTGGGGTTCAAATAAAAAGTTAAATAATCATAGAAGGGTCTTTGTAATTTCACAACTAGTGATGTCCTGTAGATGGTGAAATTCCACACGACAATGAGGACATAATTCTGCGTCATCAATTCATGCATGTGGCGGAGTTAAAGACTAGAAATATGGTTGGATTACTTTTTCATTCTGGGTGCTGCACAAACCTGTCCAGCAATTAAGGAGACAGCGCATCCTGTCTTGCTTTAGAGGGCCCTGTAGACCGGATCAACTCCACTGCTCTTACTTCTTACATCGTGTGTTTTATTAACTAGAAAGCGTGGAGTTTACAGAACAGCACTTTTATTGCTCCCTTTTCCTAGAAAGACAGCAGTGGGATCCTTAGCTTCTTTATTACAGAAGCAGTCAGATATTTTACACACAAGTAAAAACAACAGCTGCCACTGAGACAGCTAAAGTTAGATGATGAATACTGTGAGCACAAGATTCCTGTTTTTGTTTTTGTTTTTTTAGCAAGGATGTTCACTAAAGTGTAGACTTCTGCCTATCACCCAAGTGCTGCCAAAGACTATATAAATAGTTGCTAACACGCTATGTCAACGTGGTAAGGGATAACTAGTTTGTCTAGTATTTTTGAATACTTCTTGTTAGTTCATGCAATAGAGGAAGGTAGAATAGAAGAAAATTGCAGGGAAATGGATTTTATTCAAGTGTACATCCTTATTTCGCAGTTCTGAATTATGTTCTAATTGCAAAATGTATTTTTTGTTGTACTATGCATGTATAATACACATACATACACAACGTAAGGCTGGAGATGCATTTGATATTAGTCACTATTTCTCATCCATGAAAATATTCCACCTTGCAATACAATTTCTAAATTAAATAGAGACATTGAATCATTCTGAATATCTGTTGAATCACTAACCTGTTCTGTTTGTAGATAAACTGTAAATAAAAGCCATACAGTCTGACATTTGAGGAAGTGGAAACACTATCAATATCTCACTCTATTAAGCTATAGTTGAAAAGATGAGGTCTGTGCTTGTGAAATGATACTTTTAAATGCCTAGTAGTAGCTTTCATGGTCTTGGAATTCAGCATTAGGCTGGCAAGGGAATTGAGGGAGTAATTTTTCAGAGAGTAAGTAATTTTTAAATTGATCCTTATAAGATCAGAACAATAATTTCCAATACATTGTGGAATTATAACCCAGTGCCTGGCTCCTTGTTAAAAATTCAAATGTCTACAGAATAATTAACAAGAGTGGAGATTTTTGTTTTTGTTTTTGTTTTTGTTTTCTGCGACAGGATTTCTCTGTATAAGAGAGCTCTGGCTGTTTGGGATTCACGTTATAGACCAGGCTGGCTGGAACTCACAGAGATCCACCTCCCTCAGCCTACCTAGTGCTGGGATTAAAGGCATTCCTTACCATGTATGTCCCAAGAATGGAAATTTTATTCCATATAATAAACATATGAGGTAAGTAGAAGCATGGATAATGAGGATTTCTTCTAAGGCTCTTAGTCTCAGTAATTAAAGGAGTTAAGAACAGGCTCACACAGAAGTTTGAGGACATGTTTACAAGAGTTTGAAATAAGAAGCATAGGGCAGGAAAACTGTCAACTACTTAGAAAAAGAATATGAAGAAGAGATGGGGAAAAAACATGCTGTTGAACTAAGTCAGCATGGAGATGGGCCATGTGGCCAAAAAGCAGCATTAGGACAAAGAGAAGAGCTTAAAAAATAATAATAATAAAGCCCAAAGTATAAGACCAAAATGTTCAAAGAAAGTATAGTTAGAAAAAAACACAGAAGGAAGGGAAGAAAGAAAACAATTCAGAAAAAGCAGCTTTACCATGTTGCCCACCTATTTCTGTGTAAGAAACTGCACTCAGGGAAAGACCCCCATAAGGAACAAGCACACCTCAAAAGAAAAGATTACTGCCTTCCATTGGCCCCTCCACCCCATCATTTTAGCAAGAATTAGGATGGACCTGCTTTCCTGAGATGTGGTTTCCTGGCTTGGTGATTGGCTGGCCCAAATGATTAATTCTTAAGAGCAGAGAAAATAGCATGTCTCCACACAGATATAGAGTCCATCCTTTTGGCTGCTATGTAGCAGTGTTCCCTTCGTGGGACTTAAGTGGTACAGTAACACTATACTGCCAGCTAAGCAGAAATATTAGAAAGAAGGAAAGGTAAACAATTCAGGAAAGGAGGCAGAATTTCAACTAAGATACATCCGGGGAAATTATTTAAAAATCCATTTCTTAGATTACTCAGGAATCCAATCTCGTCTGTAGCAGTTCCTGAGTAGCAGGCTTTCATGACTGTTCAATTTAGAAACTTTGTAATTAAAAAAAAAATAATATCTCATATTTTTTGTTATCCTACAAAAGCTGAAGCTCCATAGGGAAAACACTCCTTTGCTTAGAGTACTTGGGATCCCAGGCCCCTTTATGTTAAGCCAAGGCTGCCTACTGAGTATTCCTTGCAAAGTCAGACAATGTTGTACAACTATAAGGACATAACTAGAAATAACCATTGCATCATTTGACTTGGGTTAGAGTGACAAAAGTCCTGCCGTAAACAATCTAAACACAGAAACCGTTATTTTATTTGATAGTTTGTGAGGTTTATATCCATAATTGGCTGATTCAGCTACTTTATGGAAGAAGGGTCATAAAGGACCAGCGGTGTTTAAATTATCCCCAGGAAGCAGAAAAGAGGAAGTCTGAATAATAGGCCAAATGTAAGAAATCACTTTCTTGTTTTTTTTTTTTTCTTTCCTTCTAATTCTGTGTGTGGTGGTGGTGGTGATGGTGGTGGTAGTGGTGGTGGTGGTGTGTGTGTATGTGTGTGTGTGTGTGTGTTTGTGTGTGTGTGTGGTCTGTGTGCACGTGTATGTTTGGAATCAAGAGGTTTACATCGCTTTCTTACTCAAAATGTTCCTCATCTTATGTACATATACAAGATCTCTCGCATCAATCCAGAGGTCACTGAGTCAGCTAGATAGACAGGCTGCACCAGGATCCCATGCCTCTGCCTCTAGAGCACAGGAATTGCAGGCCTGCTGTCACACACAACAAGAAGCAAGAGTTTTTTATCCACTAAGCCAAATCCACAGTCTAAAAAATAATCTTCAAAGTCGCAGACATTTATATCCTCCAACCCGGACCCTCCTTCAAGAGTTCCACCTCAACTCTAGTCTAATCTTAAATCCATCAAAGGATTGAACCAGAGGTGAAAGCAAAGTTGTGCGGTCTAAGCTTTTTCTCTAAGCACTGCTTGTATCACTGGCAATGCAAGAACTGGCTCCAACATCTAAGCTTTGTGGCAGGAAACTTCATATCTAAACCAGAATAACAAATCAGTTTGATTAGCAAAGGCCATTACCTCATAAACCACTCACCACCTCTCCTCATTTTTATGACTCTATGTGAGGGTCATTGAGGCATTTGAAATCATCAGACCTTTTCAGGTACACTCACTGACCTTAAATTTCTTTGTAGAAATGAAGTCAACATTTTATGTACAACCAACCAACTTTCTAAAATCAGGTGTGAAATCTTACATTGTTCTCTCCCTTTCTTTCCACCTCTCACTCGTCTCTTCTTCTTTTTTTTTTTTTTTTTTCATCTCTTCTGAAATAATTAAAGGGAGCTTTATTTCTTGAACGATAACATCTCACTAACCCCTGATTACTTCAAGTACAGTTCTGATGAGAAAAACTCAACATTGCCAATATTATCTCTTCTTGTCACCCAGACAAACAGCTATCTAATTCATTGAGTTTTTAAAAAAAAAATAATATGAAGACAAGAGTTTCCAAAATCATAAGAAAACAGTTAATCCAAGAGATGAAAATTTTTTTCTTTTACTTTGACACTGTTTCTTGAAACTGTTTCCATCTTTCAAAGATATATTTATTTGTTTTTATGTTATTTTCATTAATTTGCTTTTTTTTAAAAGACAGATGTCTCTATATAGTCTTGGCTGTCCTGACATTCACTATGTAAAACAGTATGTCCTTGAATTCATAATTATGCCCCTGTCTCTGTTTCCCACTGCTGGAATTGAAATGTGGCACCAATATTTATATTTTAATAAATTATTGAGTAATACTATCTTTTTCATAAAAGCATAAGACACCCTGAATTTCTACAGTGGAATATAAATTTGCATGCAGCACTCTGTGCTTTGAAGTATCAGTGCTTTCCAATTGATTAGACAAAATGATCAGAAACAACTTTCAAAGACCTTGCTTTTCCTATTACATTATATGCTTACATCTGTTTGTTATACTTACATACATCAATATATAATATAATATACAAATCATAATGGGTATATTTATCCACCATTCAAAATATTTTATCCCATTTCACTTAGGTTTGTGACTATAGTAAGTGACAATGTTTGCAGGACATTTGTTTTCTAATAGACAATTTATTTTGGTTTCTTCTTCCTCTGTGCTTCCATTTGAGCTTATTGGTTTATGATAGCACTTAAGATACATGTTGCAATTGAGAATATTATAGTACTATTTATGATGCATAGGAAACATTTTCTTAAAATATTTTTAACAAGAGCTATCCTTTGTTATCTATTTTTGTTTGAATGGTTTCGTGTACATGCTTATTATATTTTTGTTCTATTGAAGATATTGTATAACGTTCTTTACTTGTTTGGAATTCTTTAAATATTAAAAGGATTTTGTCATTGGATTTAATTTAACTAATAAATCTTTCTATGGTACCTAAGTTACTTTATTTATAACATTAATAGCTCAACACAAGTAGAAATAGATTAAGACAAACTGACAGCATATTTTAAATGTAATATCATCATTAAAGAAGAACTATAAACACAGATAAACCATCTCTCTAATTTTAGTACAAGGCAAAAGAAAAATATTTGACTTTTGTAAATGTTAAGGAAACTTCTATTTAATTTTATGTATATTTTAAGAAACTTTATTTTAGTTAAGGTTCTCTAAAGTAACAGAGAATATATATATTATATATATATATATAAAGAATATATATATATATATTGATAGGGTATTTATTACTTTATCTTGGAGAATATGGTCTATCTTGTCCAACAATGCTGTAGTCACATAAGAAAGGTGGGAAATCCTGTAATTATTCTTTCCTAAGACTGGATGTTGTATCAGCTCCAGCTTTCCCCTTCAGCCCTGAGGCACTCCTATAAGCTTTTGCTCTTCAGTCTAAGGAGGACTCCTGATAAAGTTACTTGTAATACCTGAGAAGGTTCCATCAACCACAGGCTAGAAGAAACTTACCAGCAATTGAGAGCAAACGCAAGGAACAAGTGGCCCTTCGCCTGGCCTGACAGCAGAGTTATTGCCCTCCTTTAGAGTAGGTCTTAGGCTACAAATAGTCTGATCAAGAAAATCCTTCATAAGTGCGCCCAGTGGCTTGGTTATTTGTAGTAGATTCCAGATACAGGTAAGTAAATAACCAAGATTTGCCATCACATCGACCTCGGTATGATTAATGTCAATTCTTTTTCCCGTTTCCAGTAACTTTTGCAGCAGGGATGCATTATAAGCTGTGGTGATTTGAATGGATATTGAAGTATTCTGAGGTAACTAATATGTAGATTATAGGATAAAGCAAGTGGAGGTCAAACAGCTTAGCGTCTCTATAGTGAAGAGCGCGCGCTCGGGGTTATCCTCCACCCATTTTAACCTTCATTTTCGGGGTTATCCCCCACCCATTTTAACCTTCATTTCCTTCTTTCCTTTGGCCCCTTCTCCGTCTTTCCTTCTTTCCCCGCTTTTCTTCATTTCAGTCTTGGTTAAAAAAAGTTCTAGCTTTGATGTTTGTTTGTTTCCTCTTTGAAAGAATTCATCAACTCTCTCTTTACAAAAGTTCAACAAGAATAAAAAAAAATCCCAATCTTTTGGGATCTAGGGACAGGAGGCAGTGAAGTCGCCCTTTAACACATTAGCGTGTCTAACTGGCAATTGGGATTGTCCGGTTCTTGTTTACGCAGCGGTGTGGTTGAGGGATTATGGATATAGCTTCCGTGCATTGTCAAGAGACTCTGACCCCTGGCACACTTCCTGCTTCTCTGAATCTTAGAATCATTCCTCCAGTAGCCTCTGTGTCAGCTCCTGACAGAGGGTTCCTGTCTTGAGTCCCTACCTGACTACCCTCAATGAAGGGTTATAAGCTAAAAGGTGAAACAAAGCCCTTCATCCTTACCCAGAAAAATTATTCCTCGTCCAATACGTTTGACTGTGACAGATCTGATTCAGGAAAAGAAGGCACGGAAGGGATGGACCAGCTTGACTTTGTTTAGTTCATCTCACAGGAGTGCACTTCATTTATATAGGTCAAGAGATGTCAGACTTTTATAGACATCCAAAGTAAGGGACACCTATACAACATCGGCTTATTTCCCTCTGTCATTAAAATCATCTGTAGTAGAATCACACGGCAGATATTTATGGTGATCATGTCTTGTCTTTGTCTTTCTTTTCATTAAAATGGGTTGCCATAAACCAAGTGTGGCCTCTATTATAAAAGTGGGTCATGTTTTATGGATATTTAACTTCCTTTGAACTTTTCGTAAGGAAATAATGACCTTGAAAACTCCTGGTAACAGTACAACATTGCAAAGCAGAGGCCACTGCCTCTGTCATTAATCACCCCAGGTGACTGCCTGGAGCTACTGTTGGCTTTTCAGGAGGAAAAAGTAAGAGTTAGGAAAAAAAAAATGTGAACAGGCTCATTGCAAGCTACTCTGTCATAAGAAAACATAGAGTACCTGAGAGCTCATCCAGCATGCAGAATCTGTTTTAAGCTTATTTTCAATATACAATTTGACATGGTTTTGTTTTGAGGTTCTGTCAGATTGAATTCACTATACTAAGGCAGGAAATAAGAACTTAGTTCCCCAACAGCTACATACTGCATTTTTAAAAAAGATTTATTTATTATTATATATACAGTGTTCTGTCTGCATATACACGTGCAGGCCAGAAGAGGGCATCAGGTCTCATTATAGATGGTTGTGAGCCACCATGTGGTTGCTGGGAATTGAACTCAGGACCTTTGGAAGAGCAGGCTCTTAACCACTGAGCCATCTCTCCAGCCCCAAGTATATTAGCTTTTTAATTGGGTAATAGAGGTATAATTCATGTAGAATTGCAGCAGAACTGTCCCAAATAGTGAGTCTGCCTCTCTTGTTTTTCATGTTCATAAAACTATTTTTAGAAGTTTCAGGAAGGTATTCAAATTTTGGGGAAATTTTGATTTAAAAAAAAGTCACTTAGTCATCTGTTAAATTCTTTCTTTCTGGACCAGAATAAGGTCAGACCTGTAATACAATCCAAAGTACCCAGAATCAAACAATACAAATGGAGAAATCATTAGCTTTAAATTTGGATTGCATTAAAATATAATGTAGAGAATCTAAATTCTCAGCCATCAGTAAACTTGTATATTAAAAATTAAAGACACAATGGGACTTTCTGAAGCTTTTTGTTTGTTTGTTTGTTTGTTTGTTTTGATTATGGATCTAGGACAGATAATACTTTTGCAGGGGCCCAAATAAAATTGGATTTGTTGCATGCTTATATATATTTTGTATCATATATTACCATGTAAATTAAGTATAATTATATCACCAAGCAAAGTATAATTTTTGCATAAAATATATTATATTTATGTAAATATATTATAGTTAATATAATAAACATATTCATGTTTATATAAATACAAATATTTGTGAATATATGATATTTTATATAATTTATATGATATTATAAAATATATAACCATGTAAAGAAGCCATACACATATATATGTATATATACATACATATATATATATATATATATATATAATGACAGGTTGATAATTATTATTGGATATAAATTGAGGCCTTATTTTATCTGACTTATTTTATCTGAAAATTTATATATAGTTTCTTAATGACAGTAAACAGAGCTAAATTATTACATATTTTGGGGGCATATTGTCATCTTTTTAATCTGTACACTGTTTAACCACAGAGCATCTAAGGCAGTGTTAGTTCAAAGCCAAATGCAATCTTATGAAAACAGAGAGCAGTATATTAAAATATATAGTCCAATGGCCTTCCATGCCCACCCTTGCTCTAAATAATGACAGGGAGATTTTGTTTTTATTATAAGTTTAGGGCACTATATCTGGGCAGATGCTTAGCTATTCTGACCTCACAATAGCACCGTGGCTTACATTCCACCCCACGGCCTGTTACCTGCCATCTTAGTCTCTCCTTTGTCAACTGCTTCTCCATCCATGTGCCTCCTTCCTCTCTGCTTCCCACCTAAGAAGCTTTCTCTCAGCTCAGAAGTCCCACCTTTTACTCTTCTGGCCAACTATTGTCTGTTCAATTTTTTATTTAACCAATCAGAAAGTGATAGCAACATTTACAAAATACTAAAGCAAGAGATGCTTCATATTACTGAATACCAGAGTCTGGCCTATAATCAGTTCTGCACTAGCACAGAAACCAGCATTCAGCCTTTGAATAACACAAGGATAATCTTTACACAGTGCACAAAACCATCACTCCAAGAAAAATATCTGACATGGACCTCTTGCCCCCACATGCTCAGCCATAGAAATATATGTACATACAGGAACACAGACACACCACAGCTACTATTGAGCATCTTATTTCAAACTTCTCAGTCATATTTGCTTAAATATAAAAAATATAGAGGAAAACCACTTTGTTCATTAAAATGTCTAAGTAAAAAGCAAACCTCTCATATAGGGGCCATGACTGTCAATAAGTGAGTAAACTATGACATTCAAAGCACTGTTCCTAATGAATTAAAAACAATTTATAAGTGATTCATTTTTCCTATTTTAGGGAAATAAAGGCAAGGGCATAGATGAATTCCATTAAGCAATGCAGAACAATCTGTATTAAAAAGCATAGCCATCCTCTAAGGAGAATGGTGTCATTGATAGGAAATGTGGAGTAAACAGACTTTCAATTTTAAAAATTCCTGAGCTTATTTATATTGTTAAAGCCTTTTCTTAGGTGCTTTTCAGGCATAAACAGAAGGCTAACTTAACTCACATTACATTATGGTGTTGAGCAAACATACCTGCTTCTGTCTCTAACATAACATTTGAAAACCTCACAATTGAATTTTTCAGCAAATTGGAATAATTTAAATATTGATTCACACTTTATCAATAGTAAATACAGGAAATACAGTCTTCTTCAGATAGAAGTGTGGATACACATGCTCATAATCACTCTCATTTTCTTGAGATATTAGTTTATTAATTTTATGTTTAAGTGATGATTAAGATAACCAAAATTTAGAAATATACTGTACTATTACATTGAGCCAAGCACACATTTTTTTAATTTTACTTATACAAGGCAAGGCCTAATAGCTCTACCAGCAGGGGGGGGGGGAACTAAATTATTGGCTGAAAACACAAAATTATTTTGTCTATAAGACCCAATACTGATGCTGAAATAATTTTTTGAGAGATTTCTGAGAACTTAATTAGGATATTCTATCATAAAGAGACACTGTCCTGCATAACAGATTTATTCTTGAGTGCTTGTGTTTCTTTGTATATTTATGGAAGGCAGACAAAATGAAACATTACATAAGTTCACATCCTTGAATTTCTTCTCTGTGCCAAGAACTAAAACAGATCTTAAAGTGCTTTTCAACAATCTGAAGACTTGACCATGTATTTGAGTCTCATTATTATAATATTTTTTACTGAATCTTTTAGAACTTTCTACAACATATCTTGGTCATATTTCTTGCCACAGCTCCTCCCTACACCCTCACCAATTATATCTATTTCTTTAGAAGACACAACTGATCAAAAAGCATTTGCTCTGATCTTCTGGTTCTTGCACCCTTTCAGTGTCCTTTTCCAAAATATTTCCAGAGCTTGCAGGAGGAGTCGGCTACAGATTTATTAACTTTGGTCAGGCAACCTATGGTCAGTTAAACTCTGTATTTTGACAAGTTGTGGCTTTCCCTAACTACCTGTGCCTGCTGCTCAAAGAAGCTTCTTTGGTGAAAGTAAGATCTCCATTTACTTATGGATGTAAGAGTGTATATTTAGAATGCAATCATGAAGCAGGTGGCGACGATGAATGCCTTTAATCAGAAGGCAGAGGCAGGCAGATCCCTGAGACCAACCTAATTTACAGAACAAATTTTAGTACAGCCAACATTGCTCAGAACAATCCTGTTTTGGGGGGAAAAACATCAAAAAAAACAAAAAGGCAAAACAAAACAAAACAAAACAAAACAAAAAACCAAAAAGAGAGTAATGATGAATTATACTGAATTGTTGCTTTAATAGCACAAAAGGCAAATCTACTATAATTTAATGACATATATTTTAAAGAAAATTGTATGGGTATGTGAGTTAGAGAGAGAGGGGCCAGGGGGAGGAGAGAGAGGCAGAGAGAGTGAATTTCTATCTGTGTGTACTTTAGAGATGTGTAGAATCATTCAATGTCAACACACACATGAGCCTACTCTGCATAGAGATGGAAACAGTGAGTTTACTGCTGAAAAATCAGACATGATAACTCTCTCTATATGTAATTTCTCTGCTTCCATTTAATAATATAATAAGAACACCAAATACTAAGAATTTACTTCAAGCAAAATATTTATTTACTATTCTTCAATTAATTTACTTGAAACTTCATACATGAGCATTGCATCTAAATAACTCTGCCCTTCTCTCTCCCCACGCCAACTTCTCCTGTGTCTTACCCTCGCTTTCTCACTCCTAAATATGTAACCTCTTCTTTTTTAGTTATTATTGATATTTAATATATATTTTCCAGTGTTCATATTTTTACACAAATATACAGCTACTGAGTCCATTTAGAACTTTAGAGAGGTTCTTGACCTCTCTAAAGATGCCACACTTTAATATTGTTCCTTATGCTTTGGTGACCCCCAATCATATAATTATTTTCATTGCTATGGCATAACAGTGATTCTGCTACAGTTATGGGTTATAATGTGTTTTCCAAGGGTCTTCGGTGACCCATGTGAAAAGGTAGCTCAACTTCAAAATGGGTCTCAATCCACAGGTTGAGAACCACTGATTAAGAAGGGAATGAATGTCTTCCATAATTCTGATACCTTAGTTGGAACAAGAAAAGGTAGCTGTACTACAGAACATGACAGAGGAGTTAGAGAAAATGATACTTCATGTCTTCTATATTTCTTGATGCAGCAGTAGGTAAAATTTTCTTTGAATTAAAAGTGAAATAACCAGCTGGGTGTGGTGGCACATGCCTTTAATCGCAGCAATCAGGGAGGCTGAGTCAGTTGGATCACTGTCGGTTGCAGGCAGCCTGGTCTACAAAGCAAGACCAGGGCAGCCAAGGCTACACAGAGAATCTCTGTCTCTAAAAGCCATAAATAAATTAATTAATTAAATATATATATACATACATACATACATTAATACATAAAATAATCTTGCTTCACATCACATATTTTAAAATGTTATAGGATATTTTAGAAAAGAAATGCTAAGGTAAATAGTATCAAATAGTTATAATAATGTAATTATTAATAGGCAGTATAATTTTCCACATTCCCAAGATGTTAAATTTTTAAATGTGGTATTTGCTTTGTCTTTTAGAATAAGAATTCTGTATTGGATATTTAGTTTAGTTTAGTTTAGTTTAGTTTAGTTTAGTACCATAAACTAAAGAGAAGAACAATGAATTGCTTTGCTCCAAGTTGTTTGGATATAAGATTTTGTATGTTAAGTGAAAGTCAAGCTTTCAAGAATAGTTAATGAATACACCGTGTCACTAAGACGGACCAATAGTTCCTGACACTAGCATTATAAGGTAACATTAATAATAAATCTAGATTTTTTCTCCTTTATTAATTTATTCTTGTTACATCCTTAGAGCCCACAGTACAATAGAAATATTTCAATACAGCATGTGTCTAAGAATACACCTGTCCCAAAAACTCAAGTGACACCACATGCTGGAGACGATGTGGAGAAAGAGGAACACTCCTTCATTGCTAGTGAGAATGCAAACTTGTACAATCACTTTGGAAATCTATCTGTTGCTTTTTCAAGAAAACTGGGAATAGAGCTTCCTCAAGACCCAGATATTCCACTCTTTGGAATATACCCAGAAGATGCTCTACTACACAACAAGGACATATGCTCAACTATGTTCATAGCAGCCTTATTCATAATAGCCAGAACCTGGAAACAGCCTAAATGTCCCTCAGCTGAAAAATGGATAAAGAAACTGTGGTATATGTACACCATGGAATACTACTCAGCTATTAAAAATGAGGAAATCATGGAATTTGTGGGAAAATGGATGGAACTAAAAATGATCATACTGAGTGAGTTAACCCAGAAGTAGAAAGGTTCACATGGTATATACTCACTTATAATAAGCACTGGCCCAAAAGGCATGTCCCATAAAAGTCTTCATTTATCAGAAGATTGGAATAGATGTGAGGACATCCTATTGGGATTCTAGGTGAGAGAAATACAAAAGAATGGGAAAATAGAAGGATCCAGAGAGTCCTAGAAACCTACAAGAAGAACATCATGACAGGTCAATCAGGGCCCAGGGGTGTCTGCTCAAACTACCGCAGCAACCAAGGACAATACAAGCATAAGCACTGAACCCCTTCTCAGATCTAGCCAATGGACAGGACATTCTCCACAAGTGTGTGGAGAGCGGGAACTGACTTTGACATGAACTCTAGTGCCCCATATTTGACCAATTTCCCTTAGTTGTGGCACTCAGAGAAAGAATAAGCAGGCTACCAAGATGAGACTTGATAGCCTATGACCATATAGTGGGGGAGGAGGTCTCCCTCAGTCATAGACCTAGGGAAGAGGAATAGGGTGAAAGCGGGAGGGAGGAGGGAACAAGAGGATACAAGTGATGGAATAACAATTGAGATATAATCTGAATAAATTAATTAAATTTAAAAAAGAATACACCTGTCTTATTACTGGTAGCTGGTATAAAAGGATAGTATAATATATTAATGATTACAATACCAGTAAAGGCATAGTTCTGTATTTAAAAAGATAAATACAAAAATAGCATTAGTCTTTCACATAAGCTTAGCTTTGGGACCTCTTAAATCCAGAAGAAAAAGAAAGCATAAACCAGTGGCAACACTATCAAAGCAAGTAATACAGCTGATTGAAAATACTGTTGAATACTCCCAGCAGATGAAGGTGTGACTTTCTCCATACATCATCTTAATGGCAATATTTTCCACAAAGCGACATGGCACACTCCTTTCATATTTCATGAGCTCTATTTGCCTGACTTCTAAGTGCCAAATGTGTTGGTGAACAGTGCCTTAATATTCATGGGATTTTTTCAGATGTCTTCGACAGTTGTCAAGTAGAGAAACGGCCTCATCAGTAAGGAATTTGACTTATGATTTTTGCCACACATAAAATTGTGTATTCACATATGCATTCTCTCTGAAAGGTATTATTTGCATACCTATCTTATATGAAAATTATATCGATATAAAATCCTTCATATGCCCTAAAAATATTCCATATACTACTTGGCTGTATGTACACTTAATATTCCAGGAAATTTTGCCAGCCTCAGACATTTAAAGGTTGAACTATTTTTATAAATTCAGTTTGAAAGACACAGGCAAGTAGGTATCCTGACACTTGTCATGACTGGACACCATCAGAACACAAGTGACACGTACATGGGGACAAGTTTTTTATCTCTTACTCTTATATAATTGAAATATATTTAGTATTTTGTTTAGAAAAAATAGTATCATTTGTTTGTGAGCCATCTCTTCAGCCCTCAAGCAAAAGATAAGAGAAGCTCCCTTTATCACAAAGGTTTATACTCTGTTAGGCGTATGCTATACATCTTGCTTATGGAACTATAAAGCAAACTAAAATATTCTCATGTAGGTCATTGCTATCAATCTTAAAAGTTTTATTTTTCCATGCATTGACAGTAATTAGTCAGTGGGCAGCTCCGGCTTCATGTGGGTCCCCTAATAAGGGCTTAGGGAGCTATCTCTGACAAGGACTCTGTCGCCTGCTTTTTGATGACTTCTCCTTGGTGCACCTGCTTCACCAGGCCACAGGGGAAGAGGACTTCCTCGGTCCTGTTGGGACTGGATGAGCGTGGGTGCTTTGGTTGGGGGGGTGGGGGGGCTCCCCTTCCCTGAGGAACAGGGGAGGGAGATAGGTGAAGAGTGAGGGAAGGTGAGGCTGGGAGGAGAGAAGGGAGAGGCTGCAACTGGGATGTAAAAGGAATAAGTAAACAAATTAATTTTAAAAAAAGAAAAATATGAAATGCAACAATATAATATAATACATATGTATGTAAAAAGGAAACTTCCTTATTGAAAAATAAGGCTACACGAGCAGCACAAAGGAACAGCTGTAATCCCAGAATTTGGGAGGTGGAGACAGGAATCAAGAGTTGAAGACCAGCGTTAGCTACGTATCAGGTTCGAAGCTAACCTAAGCTAAATGAGAACGTATCTCAAAAAAACTATTAAAATAATAATGAGGCTACTTAGTCATCGTCTTTTGTTAAAAAAAGGGGGGGAGGCTCTAAGTCTTAGAAAACTTTTTAAAATATATTTTATTAATTTATTCATATTACATCTCAATCATTATCCCAGCCCTTGTATCCTCCCATTCTTCCCTCCCTCCCATTTTCCCCTTACTCCCCTCCCCTATGACTGTGACTGAGGGGGATTACCTCCCCCTGTATATGCTCATAGGGTATCAAGTCTCTTCTTGGTAGGAAAACTTTTAAAGGCAGCACCACAGTCTATTTTTAACATTGAGACAGGGGACACCAGAGCTGACAATGTACGTTTTTTACATAGGGGTGTGTGTGTGTGTGTGTGTGTGGTTGTTGTTGTATTGTTGTTGTTGCTGTTGCTGTTGCTGTTTGATACATAGAAGAGAGTACGGAGCAAAGGCGTCCGTCCACCTCTTCCTTCCTTTAGGACAGTTGAAATTTCAGTAAGCCTGATAAAAAACTCTTGAGTCATTTTCAAGCCAGGCGGGATCTAGGTACTGAAAACCTGTACTTAAAACCTCAAGTCAGTACTGTAAATTATTGACTGCCAGAGTTTGGGCAATTTTTTTTTTAACTTAAAGGGGAAGTATACTATGTACTGCCTACCCCTAACACCTACCGCCTTTAAAATACACATAAATGCCTAAAACACAGTAAGGGAGAACAGATACGCTTTCACTTTGAGGAGCTTTCCAAGGCCAACGGCATGAGCAGCTTCAGAAGCCACAGTCTGGGAACGGATTCTAACCGGCCTCTTTCCAGTTTGAGATCCAATCTCTCTTCACAATCCTGAACTTTCTCTGTCAGGTCCTCAACATAGATGGCTGACACTCCAGTCAAAGTGACGCACACCGTCATCACGAACTCGGTAACCCCAGGACTGGAGTCTTTGACTATCGTAGGGTCCCCTCGGGTGCTTATCCGGCCGTTGGGCCTTATCCGTCTGCTGCAGCTGTCATCTACCTGCCTGGCTTTCTCACTAGTGCTCTACGTAGGTGCCTGGAAGGGCACCTTGGGCAGCTGGTGCCTGTTCTCCTGGTGCTTCTGCTTCGCCATGACCCTGTTGGTCTTGAGTGTGGAGTTGACTAGACTTCAGAGACGCTATGCCAAGTCATGGCTGGAATTCCCCATCACCTGTGCCTGCTATGGTTTCTTCTTCAGTCTGTCCTCTTCCATCATCTATCCCACCACCTACGTGCGGTTCATGGCTTATGGATACCCCAGAACACAGGCTATTAGAGCCACTGTCATCTCCTGCATCTCCTGTGTGGCTTATGCGACAGAAGTGACCTGGACTCTGGCAAGGCCTGGTGAGATCCCTAGCTACATGGCCACTGTGTCGGGGCTGCTCAAGATTGTTGAGTCTTTCGTAGGCTGCCTCATCTTTGTCTTCATCAACAACCCACAACTGTACATGCATCAATTAGCCCTGGAGTGGTGCGTGGGCGTCTATATCATATGTTTCATCCTAACCATGGTGGCCATCCTGCTGAATCTGGGGCATTGTATCATCCCCTTTCCGACTTTCTTGACGAGCATAGCTTTCCTGTCTGTCCTCTTGTACACCACCGCCATGGTCCTGTGGCCTGTGTACCAGTTTGTTGAGGGGTTTGGTATCTCGTCCGATCAATTAATGGGTTTGAATTGTCGTTATAGAACTCCCTACTCGGTGTGTAACTGGGACCGCCAAGTGGCAGTGGCGGTCTTGACCGGTATCAACCTGTTGGCTTATATAGCTGATTTTATCAACTCAAAATAGCTGGTGTTGAGGTCTAAGGTTCAAAAGAGGATCCTTGGTATATCCCTGCTGTAACAACTTTATCTTTCTTGTGCTGTTTCCTCCTGTTTTTCTTTATAACATTATAACATCTTCCTGATTCATTTTTCTACTTCAAGTTTGTTTATCTTCCGTTCCCTTTTTTTTTTTTTTTTTTTTTTTAATCCTTTTCCATGTCCTATTTTGCCCTGGAGCTGTTTCTTCATAGCACTCATCTTTAACACTTTTGTTTGTCCAGTGTATGTTTTTCTATTCGTTTTCTCATCTGTTTACTTCCTGTTTACTTCCATTCTTTCTCTTCCTTGGGAGAGCCCTTAGACTTCCGGCTGGTTTATCCACTGCCCCCACCCCAAAGGCGTTGGCCTCTTAAATCCCAGACTCCTTTGCTGCTCTTCGTGCCAGGGACTTAAGAAGTGGCCTCCTGCTAAGCCATGATGAAATGTTGCTCTAAATTTCCAAGTTTCTTCTTTAAACACTGTTATTTTTACCTTACATGTTCCCTCAGTTAGTCCTTAATTTTTATGTCTAAGCTGAAAAATTATAACCTATCAGGAATTTCTGTCTGAAGTTCCTCTTTGCTTGACTGATTGCTACTGGATGAGTTTGATCTCAGACTTATTATGCCAAGTCTTATTGATCCCACACATGCAATAGCAAAGCATATTTTATTTCATGTGCTCAACTGGACATCATTAATCTACTACACAGAAACTTTTTAAAAAATACATATCAAGTGAATTATTTAAATATCCTACATATATTATCCATATAATTTATGTAAACACAAAACTGATAAGAACTCCTAATAAAAATCTACATTATTTTGACTTAAGTTAAGAAACTGAATGTTGTATTATGTTGTTAAATACAGTTTGAATGTATAAGCAAAGTGCATCCATAAACACACAGACACACACACACACACACACACACATACACACACACACACATTGCATCATATGGTGGTGGTTTTATTCCACCGTTTTCTACCTATGTTAATACCTCCTTTGGTTGCCAAGCTTCATTTTGTTGAACTAATGAAACCAAACTTATGATACTATTTTCCTTTAAGATATTATATACTATAAATAGTTGAGTTTTTCTCACATGTAATCTTTCCTTACTTAGGAAATAAAATGCTAAGGTTATTATCATACTGTACTTTGCAACAGGATTACATTAGCAAACACAAAGAATCATTTTCTTACGTGTAGGAAGACTGCTTTTTTCACAATTTTCACGTAGACATCATCAATATTGATGTTAACTGCTAATTGGTGCTCTTTCTCAAACATAGCACTTAAAACAATTTGTCACAGTGTTAATTATACTTTCTCAACTTTCAAGATGGAGAGAAAAATACCTAGCACTTAATTAAGGAGAGCAAATGAAACTCTAGCTTGGACATCTATGGGTCTATCATAAAAACTTTAAAACAGTTCTTGGGAAGATTTAAAAATACTTGTGCGTAACTGTGAGCTTCCTAATAAGGAAGTCTCTAAACGAAGGAGAGTGGGTTATGTGGGTTAACTTGAAACTGTTTTAAGAAGACAATGATATTATCTAGTTTCCATTTTGAGACATCCTGGTCTTAGTTTCATGTCCAAAGAATGGAAAGAAAATTATTGAGTGTGCCATGAATAATAATCTTTACAAATATAGGGACAGACATAGTATTTACTGGCATTTAGGAGGCAAATAGATTATAAAATTAGGTTGTATGTTTCCCTGTTTTCATAGAAGCATGGGCTACACTAGCCGTTGTCAAGTCAAGGTGACGTCTATCCCCAAGAAGCTTCTCCAACAGGTCACTCAAGAGGGCTCTGTAGGGGAAGCTGGAGCCTACCAAAGACAAGACTTCCCAGTGAAGCTGAGCAAATACTTCAGGAGAGAAATGTGAGAATGGGAAGCAGTGAAGCAGCCCCTGGATACTCACAAAGAAAACAAAAAACAAACACCACTAGCTAAATGGCCCAATGGTCAACAATTGTAACAGGTTTCATTTCAAAGCAATGTCACAGAGAAGCTAATTTCTGTGTGTATAGTTGCTGTGACAGTCAGTACCAGAGCTACTAAATAAATCTTACTTTAGATTTTAAATGATAAAAATGGGCTCACAACACATGAGTTTGATTAAATGAGTCAACAAAGTTTCAGTATATAGATACAATTTCTTTACAAAACAGTAATTTAGTCAATCATAATGAGTAACATTCTGGGAAGAAACAGGAAAATCTACCCTTGTGATTGCTGAGACTCATATTTTTAAGGAGTAGTATATTAGCCTGGCATAGTGGTGCATGCCTTTAATCCTACCACTTGGGAGGCAGAGGCAGGCAGATCACTGTGAGTTCCAGGCCAACCTGCTCTACAAAACTACTCCAGGACAGCCAAGGCTAACACATAGAGACCCTGTCTCAAAAAAAAAAAAAAAAAGAGTAGTATATTATGGGATTTATTGAAGATTAAATGGGAAGCAGTGAATTGGGTATGCATAAAAATATCATTTATTGACTCTACTCTAGGCAAGACACATATTTTATGATAATATCCATGATTAATGCTTTACCAATAAAACACATTAAAAAATATTTCAAAGGTGTCCCTCTAGAAAGATTTTTCTCAGATATTCTCTTTCTTTTTGAACTGACTCCTCAACATGAAACCAATACTTCCAACTGTATGTTTGAGGTGCTGAGGCAGAGGGACTGAGTGGTTTTACAAGATTAAGGCTCTATGGTAAGAGTTTGAAAGAGCTAGGTTTACAGCTATAATAGCCATGATCTTTGCACATGCAGTCCTTCCTTCCTCCACTGATATTTAGGATAAGCAAATTATCAATGAGTCTTTGGATCGATACACCAGCGTCTCTATTCCGTAAGAACTGGGTGTAATGAAACACCATCATTTGGCTTAATTTGCTGGGGAGCATTGCATAATATATTCCTCATTCCAGTCCAGTTATATTCTTTATAAAATAGTTTATAAAAATTGTAGATATATAGTGTGGTACTTTTTTAAGTTCTTAGGAATCCAAGAAAAATTACATCCATTATTTGATAATTGGAGCTCTTAATCAGCTCCATTTATTCATCTCACGGGATACAGAGTATGACGTTACTTAGGAAACTGTATTTATTTATTTATTTATTTATTTATTTATTTATCTATTTATTTATTTATTATGAGTCAGACCCCTGTCAGTCATAAGAATGGAGACTGGTCTGTGATGGTGTTCATTTTCCTATGGAATTTACTCTGCCAAAGGCAACATTTAACTTTTTGTTGGAAGTATGTTTACTGTTGAAGTTCTTACGATTCAATGCAAGTTGAGCTAGCTATTCCATGAGAAAGTATTCACACTGTTCTTGTACAATGACTCACTAACAATATTTTCAAGAAGAGATATTAAAAACTCTGAAGTCTTTGAGCACAGTCTGAAAGAGCTTTTGTTGTAAACCTGTCTTAAACAATTCAACCATTGGCAAGTCACTACCATTAAATCTGTTGAAATCACAAACACCATAGTTTATGCAAACTTATAGGGCATCTAAGCCTATTTAAAGACATTTAATATATGTATTTTATTATATATATATATATATGTATGTATGTATATGCATACTTATGAGAGTTTTGGCACAATTATACATGTTCACCATATGCATGTCTAATGCTTATGAGGCCCAGAGAAGAGCATCAGATATCCTGGAACAAGAATTAGAGACTGTTGTGAGCCTCCAAAATGTGTGCTGGAAAGTAAACTCAGGTCCTTCAGAAGAACAACAAGTGTACCTAACTGCTGATCCACCTCTATACCCCCAGTTTCATGAATGACATGACCATACTCTATTTAAATAGAGTTATTTCATTGAGCAAACACTTTCTGATTACTCACTAATGTGGTACTTTGACATAGGTGCATTTTACAGATATCGACAGTAGTTTAAAATATATGGGAGGCATGGTTTATTAAAGATGGCAACAAATATATTGCTGTTTCCACTGAGAAGTGAGACTCCTCCCTTACATTTCATTCTACTTCTTATTGATTGTTTTGAACAGTATAATGCAGTAGAAATTGTGTTGACATTTCTTAGTCTAGTTCAAAGAGTGCTTGCTGTTGGCGTCTTCATTCTTTTGAAACTTTGATCTTCAAGTAAAAAATTTAACTTCATGAAATTACTATACTGCAATGAAGCCAGGACTGACCTGCCTGCTGGAAGAACTGTTTGAAAGACCATATGTCAAGGGTCTTGGTTATGAGATTTACACTGGGTTATAAATGTTTCTTAAAGTGAATGTAAACTGTTTACAGCAAGCATTTGTTAATGTATCACAATATCAGGCAATTAGCTGAGACTTGGGACTACAACTGTTTAATATAAGGCATATGCCCTCTCCCTGTTTATTGTTGTTGTTGTAGTTGAAATTTTTTCACAAATCTAAGTAAAGAAATAAATTAAGGGTGATGATGTCTTCCATTTTGAACAGTGTAGCCCCATCCCCAATAATAAGCAAAGCCTTGCTACACCTTAGGTTCTGTATTAAAGATGACAATTTCTGCTACATGTATATATAATCAGGAAGTGACACACTTCATAGAAGAGAGAATACACTTTAAAGAGTTTGTTAGCTGGGTTTAAAACAACCACAGTCACTATTTCGCTCTAGATTTTCATTTATGTCCTGATGTGAGAGCATTAAGGCACGTGAAGCATATTGATCCAAACTAAACTTTTCATCTGGCAACAGGTTCTTGCCTAAACATGTGAGTCTCCAATAAAACAGGGGGATCCTGAAATAATTGCAACTATTCTTCCAGTTCTAATACTTGGTAATGTTATAATTCTTTAATTCTCTACAATTTCCTTTGGTCTCTTTCTATAAACATAAATATATTATATGTTTAAAATAGTTATGCATCTAGCATCAATACTTTTTTGAAGATCATTTAGAACTTAAGGTGACTCTAACTTTTGGTATTATATTTGGAATATAGAGTCAATATCAAGATAAAAAATGACTAAATTGGCCTGGAAATACAGACATAACCTTCAGACATGCTCTTCATACAGATACAAACTCAACAGACTTTTGAAAACTTAAGTAAAAATGAAAGTATTCCAATCTACCTATTTTTAAATTATTTTTAAACCTTCTACTATTTTTACTTTTAATTTTAATTACATATGAGACTCAAAGCTTAATGATCATTATCTTGTCCTAATATTCAACTTTTTTGTTCTAAGTAAATGCTCATAAATGTCTATGAAAATTGTAATTATTTAATAATACTTGGCAATTGATATGTTTAATTTTATCGTTTTTCATACTAATTGATATGGTAGGCTTTTGGAGCATTAATGATATTTTGCATCAGAATTTAAACAGTTTTAAACTCAGATATTTCTGTCTTCGAAATCATGACAAAAATAATAATGCATGTCCCCAAAATTTATTTGAATGACTAAAAAACATCTATTTTAGCTACAAAACTAGATATATTCTTCTTATTTATATAAAATTACATGTTTGGTAAACTATAGTTTCAAATTGTTTGTTCAATGTAATATAGTCAAACAGCAGGTGACTGTCAATATTTACTCAAGAAAAATATTTTAAATTTCTCATGATGAATAAGCACTTATTAAAATCGTCTAATAAAAGCTATGGTCATGTAAAGTGAAAGATGTATCAGGTATACTATATTTTTGTGCATTATACTCATCTACATGTTTTTTCATAGTTTAAATGAAAAATAATAAGCTTATCATTGTTCTACCAAGTCACAATTCATTACATTTGTAATTTAAAATTTAAAATTAACATTTCTTATATAACTCTCAAAGTATTAATTAGTGTAATTTTTTGTATACTATTGTCTGATTATATTATACAACATTTATGTTTAATGTCTAAATCACTATGGCTACTAAATTTTTATTTGCTTTGTGGCAGTTTTATTAAGAATGGCCCCCATAGACTCATGAATGTGACTGCCTGGCTCATGGGAAGTGGCATTATTAGGAGGTGTGGCCTTACTGGAATGGGGTGTGGTCTTGTTGGAGGAAGCATATGACCGTGGAGGTAGGCTTTGAGTTCTTCTATATGCTCAAGCCATGTCCAGTCTTACTCTCTGCAGCTGCCTACAGATCAAGATGTAGAACTCTCAAGTCTATCTGCATGACGTCATGTTTCCCCCCCATGACAACAAGCCACTGAACCCCTGAAACTGTAAGCCAGCCCCAAATTAAATGTCTCTCTTAATAAATGTTGTTGTGGTCATCCTGTCTCTCCATAGCAATAAAACCCTAAGACACGTATTTTCTTCAAATTTCCTTAAAATCTTATTTGCCTGTTTTAATTCATTTTACATTTAACATGCTATTTGTATAGTCACATTCTGTTCTTCACTTGTATGTAGTTTCACCTATTTACGAATTTAAATTAAACACATTTGAGATGAGTTTTAAATATCGCAAGGACACATTCCTATCTGCTAATGTTATAGATAAGTTTGGAGAACTTGCTTCACAAATAGAGTGAATGAATATTGGTAAGCTATAACTGAAGCTGAATTATTTTGGGTTTTTTGTTTGTTTTTTGTTTGTTTGTTTGTTTGTTTATTTGGAAACAGGGATTCTCTGTAGTCCTGGCTGTCTTGAAACTCACCCTGTAGACCTGGCTGGCTCCTAACTCACAGAGAACTACTGCCTCTGTCTCCAAATTCTAAGATTAAAGTTATGCACCACCCCACCCATCAGTCAGTGAACTGATCCCTTCGGCACGGATGTAAACATTCACGGTTTTGTACAGTGAATAAACATCTATGTATGGAGAAAAGAAGAAAGCTCATGACATGTCTTAAAGTAGAAATAATACCAAGAGTAACAATAATAACAGTTGTTAGAAGATGAAGTCAGAACTTCTATGGGCAGCTGAAAGGAACCCTGGGAATTTGAGAAGAAAATGTTTCAACCAAATTGGAAATGTCACTATTTAAATTTCCCTCAAAATTATACAGTAATACTATCAATGGGAAATTTATGCGTAATAAGAATACTATTTGTTTTAATTCTGAATATTTGTTGACTTAACATCTACTTTCAAACTTGATTAGATGTCTTATTTTCCAAAAGTGTTATATGGCTGCTCTTATAGCTGAGAGAAACAGTAATTGTCAAACATTTTTAAGGCCTGCGGTCAATTCCTCCTAGAGAGGGAGAGAGGGAAGGGGAGGAGAGAAAGAGGGAGGGAGCTGCAGGAAGGAAAGAAGAAAGGAAGGGAAGGGAAGAGATGGAAGGAAGGGAGGAAGGAAGGAAGGAGGAAGGAAGGAACGGACGGGAAGGACTTCTTAATAAAGAATAAGATATGATTCAGAAAAGTTCTCCTAGCACAGTCAGCCTTTACCCAGGTCAGTGTTAAGAAATGAGTTCAAAGACCTGGCTCCCTCTAAATTCACAGAGATCACAACATGGACTTCATTTCCAGACTTGTTTGCATTGTCACAGTAGAAAGCTCACTGTATACATAATAAGTAAGTAAATCTTTTTTAAAAAGAAAAAAGAAATGTGCATAGGGCTGCAGTAATAGTTCAGGAGTTAAGAGTAACTACAGTTCTTTTTCAGTGGCCTGGAATCATAGCATCCACTAGGGTGACTCAACTGCTTGTAATTCTGTCCTTTGGGGGGTTGACTTTCCATTCTGGTCTCCTCAGACACTGCAATCAAGTACACAATTGCCCACCACGCTGCGTTTGTACAACTAATTAAAATTACAAATAAAATCTTCTTTAAAAGGAAATTACACATTAAACAATGTTGGGTATAGTAGGAAAGGAACCTCCCACAAATTTTACTCAACATTTGAAGAAAGTGAGTCAGTTCAATTTTTCCTAAAAATTTTTTATGAGACTGGAACACTTCTGTATATATTCCATCACTTGCTAGATGCATACTGCATTTTTACATCATTTAATAAAACCTTGTATTTGTTACCCAACTGAATTATTTCTTTTATGTTGTATACTTACCTTACCAAACATGACTATGGTAATTGTGCCAATATTCACATAGATCATGGGGTCCCCTGTTCTAAAACTTTTTAAAGAGACCATTTATTTGATTCTTCTAAAAGAAAGGCAGTTTTTTCCTACTGACAATGACCCTGATCGCTGCGAACCAAAGCCTGCCTCTCTTTTTAAGGCCTTCTGCTCACTACCACTTTTTAAATTGACCCAGCAGCTGTCACTCTTGCTGCACCACGCTCCCTGCAGCTGTGTATTGATTCTCTGAGAAAGCTGCATTGAAGTAGCTGCTCTTGAATCTAATTTTTCCATCCAGTTTTACTCTGTATTAGTTTGAGCAGACAACACCGTCTCTTTCTGTCTCCACATATATGCCATGGAAATACAAAAAGAAGTCCAGAAGGCTACAGCATTCATTAAGGTGGAAATACAGTAAACATTTATTATATCAGATATAGCAGACTGCACACCACTGACCGAACAACGGATGTGTCAGAATGATGCATTACTTGAATTTTGCCTCATTCTCCTCTCTCTTCTCTACCTGCAGACAAATATAGGAGTGGGTTTTAAAAAGAAAACTAAATCTGGAGACAGAATAAATGATATCAGAGCTCCCTGAAGATGTAATAAAAACAAACAGGTAGAGGTCATTATGTTTCCTGTATATTGATTTCAGTAGTCAATATCGTTAGCAGCTAGTAGAAAAGTAGATTCGTTGGGTAATTTTTAGGTACAGTGTTAAAGGAAAGACGATGTAATTGTTGTTTAACATTTAACGAAACAACACATTCATCAACTAATATCAAAAAGAAAGAATAGTCAAATTATTAAAGGAATTTCCTATAGACATTAAAGATTTAGAATGTGTAAAATGGAGTGAAAGGTGATTTTTATTGGCATTATATTATTATACGTATGTCTTTGAATGAGGCGATGATAACTAAAAATATTTTCCACATGAGCATACATTTGAATATTTTCTGGTATTGCTCCTCTGGCTGCTGACATTCCCTCACAACCCAGAAGGAGTGTTTTTATTAAAAGTAGAAAGTCTTCTAATGCTTCACAGAGGCAAGAACATGGAGCCACTTTCTGTTAATCCCACAATGTCAGTGTTTATAAAACCAAAAATCATTTATTTGGAGGTCCTGAGCCAGAGTAGAATATTTGCACTCAGGAGACAGGGGCAGGCAGATCATTGTAAGTTCAAAGCCAGCCTGGTCTACGAAGCGACTCCAGGACAGCCAAAGCTACAAAACCAAGACCAAAACCAAAACGAACCTAACCAACCAAACAAACAAAGAATAACATTCTGTGGTTCTAATATTCCATCACTGAGTCACTCTAACACCATCAACTTCCAACATCACTCTATCATGAATAGTGATGGTATAATCCAAAAGGAAAATCAAACACAAACCCAACTGCTCTATGTGCTATTTCAATGGATAATTTTCAAGGAATACATGCATGCTTATAAATACATACATACATGCATATAAATATATATATATATGAGAAAATATTCTACTGGTTGATATATCTAGTCTTTTATGTCTAATTATCTTTCTATTCCTGAAGCTCTTCAGCAGTCTTTGTAAACACATCTTTCTGACTAATATATGCATGCTAATCTAAGCCTCTATCATGCAGTAGCCACAGAAGGCTATAACCACACAGACGATCATGATTCAGTGATTCCTTCCAGTGCTATAGATATCAGCTACACCACCCAGGGCACACTTGGACTAAATGTGAAACGAAGTTTTTCTTCACTGAATAAAACCCAACTCTAACATTTATAATTTGTTCAAATTTGGAAAAATAAGCCATCCAAATCAAATTTCTCCTTTAGAACTTTTTGGGTTTTGTCACAATACCAGAAGGCATTCGTACAGGACCCTGCCAAGCACTCTCTGCAGGCAGAGCAGAATGCTCCAATTTACAGTCTTCGAAAAAGGACAGCTCAACCCAATGTAATGTCTTTTGGCTGACGATTTGTATGCTTAGTCTCTGCCCAACATGCTTTACTCTGAAAGAGCCAAGCTATAAAGCCTAGAATTATAGTTTATAATAGGAAGCTTGATAGAGCTGTTTGCACTGATATTGTACGCGATGTAGCAGGAGAGTAATTTGTATTTTAAAGAGATGGGAGTGTTCCTTGTGGCCAAAAAAAGAATAGTAGACTTTACAATGATTATTTCCGAGAATGCAACTTTTCTACCTCTCCACCTATGCTAGAGTATATTTAGACTATTTCCATATATATATTTTATGTATATATATATTCATAACCAGATTATTTAAGTTAACTAGCCTTTCTTTTTTTCCCACACTTTACTATAGATAAAAATTCAGTGAAGAAAGGGTTGAGGTAGACTAAGTATTGGCTTATTTCTTACCTTCATTAAATACTGCTCACACTAAAACTTTTTTTTAATTTTTACATTTATGTGTTTATATATATTGATTCCTTTACATTTTAGTTTCTATTTGTATCTCTTTAAGTGATTAAAAATAATTCACACTTTCTCCACAAATGAGCCATCTGATCATGAAATGGCACATGGAAAATGCATACTAGTTACAATATCATGGTATGAAAGGTTCAGTCATCTTCCCATTGTTTCCCAAGACCACATTTCTTCCCAAAGTGACAAGATCTAATTATGTCAAGTCAAGAAACCATTCATTATTTCAAATTAAGAACTCATGGCCAATTGAGTAAAGGTTTGGTGTTCTTCCCATCATCCATTTTGGATAGCAGGCAGGTCTCCGGTGTTGGCTGTCTTAAGTTCTGCTCCTTGAAGAGTCGATAAGGTGATGGTAGAAATGTGGTCTTTCAGGGGAATGTGCGCAAGTGTTAGGAACAACAGGATCACAATGAGGGAAGCAATATGCAATAAATTATGGATACATACACACTACTACTGTAGAAAATAGACTTATTTTTGCATGGGCTGTCTAAAAATTGGCAACAGGACACCTCAGACATTTTCTCGTAGGTGTAGTGTAGGTGAGTGTGCTTCATGCTGCACCAGTCTTTTGATCACTACCCATCTCTGGTTGAGACTGTAAGACAAAGGCGTACCCTAGGACCTAGGACACTAGACCAAAAAAATACATAGGGCAGCCAAGCCTAGGCACTAGCCAAACCCCAGGGCAGTGTTTACAGGCTCAACCCACCAGCATTTCCTCACAGCATGGTAACACCAGGGAGTGCTGTAGTGCTGACTCTTTTACAGGACTCCTTGGGATATATCACAGCTTTTAGAATGATATCTGTGCATAAGTTCACCTTTATTTTATTAATGTGCTCATCTGAGCCTGTTTGAATGAAAACCAGCAAGGAAACCCTCAAAGATACCTTAAGAAACCCTCTTAAATCTTGTCTATCCCTACTCCTCACGTTTTAGTCAGGAAAACTGTCCACTCAGTGTTCACTTTTGGGAGCGCCCCAAAGGAGAGAAAACATAAAGCCTGTGGCACATCTTCCAATGGAAGAATCCAAGATCACATGAGATAATTTAGATATGAGATTGGGTATATCCTTGAAGAAGAAGGCACATATTGTGGGAATGCTTTCCCTGGGAGACATGGACAAATGTCTACTCCCTTCTTCTAAGACACGAGTGGCAAGTAAAGTACATAGGTTCAGACAGAACTCCCTTTCACTTAATCTTCCAGCCTCTACATACGCTACCACCTACAGAAAGCACAAGGCTGTATGGAATTGGGCCAGAATTACAGACTGTTTCCAGAAGGTATAAGAGGGAACAGTCATACTCTCAGGTGAGGGCGTAACAACTCTCTCCATTCCCACATTCTAAAATAACAACTCGTCAGCCCTAAAATCGTAAACTTATAAGTACATTATTTGGACATATGTATATGTGTGTTTATATATATAATACACATGTATACATATTTATATATAACTTGATAAGATATTTTATGAGAATTATTTGTATTAGTGACACACGTATATATGTAACAGGAGCTATGAATTTCAGAGAGAACAAGGAGGTACATGGGAAATATTGGGGAGGAAAGTGATGTAATTACATCTTAATTCCAAAAAATAAATACATATATTATAAAATAGAGCCAACGTGAAAATTTCACTGTAAAAAATAACTTTAAAAACTAATAATTATCTAGGCAGTAACATATTGATTAATAAGGTGAAAATAAAATGAATTAAAATAAAGACCAATTTTAAGATAAGTTATATTAAATCTAATTGACGTTTCATAAAAAATAAAATTTTAGCTAGAATGGTAGTCTCAATACCAAATTTTAGTGGTTTTAGTTTGGAAATTTGTTGACAGTAATTTACATTAAAAGCTGGCTCAGGATCTTTGTGAAGGGAAATACAATATATCTTAACATGTTCTGGTGATGTTCAGATCAAGCAATTGGTGCATCTTGCCGTTACAGTCTGCATGCTTATAAACCTTGAGGGGGAAAGTCATCAAGGTGAGAGAGAGCTATTCTCTTGAAAGCACATTGTTTTGTGCCTACAGTACTGGCATGAACAGCTTGGGGATCCCGGGAACTATCCTTTCTCTAAAGGGGCTACTGAAAAAGACAGAAACACATGTTGTTGGCAGAGAAACAAAAGGCTTTTTAGTAACTCAGCGTTTATCCCACTGTAAGCCAACTTAGTGAGCCATATTAATATCAAGCTCTCACTTGAAATTTAGGCAGAACATCATAGCTATTGACTAAATGTTCCGTCTTCATCAATTAAAATGTATTAGTGGGTAGTATGTGTGTGCATGTGTCTCTGTATGTATGCATGTGTGTGTATGTATGCGTGTGTATGTGTCTGTGTATGTATGTATGTGTAAATGTGTGTGTGTGTGTGTGTGTGTGTGTGTGTGTGTGTATGATCATTTGTATGTTCAGGCAACTAAACTTTAACAAGGTAAGATTGTTCCCTGGTAAAGGGTTATTCCAGTAAACAGAGGGAAGACCTATTTAAATTTTATCTTTTGAAGGTTCTTTTAAGCCTTTATAATCCATTAGTGCAATGTATATAAACAAAAATTAATATAATCACAACATTATTTTTTTAAATCACACATATGCATAAAATAATGGATCAAGTTAAGAATGTTATTCTAAGAATTTTATAAATTAGATGTGGGCAAAATATCAGAATGTTTGTTCCAGGACTCTAGGTGAGCGAAGTATGGGAGACTGGGGAAATAGAAGGAACCAAGGTCCTGGAAACCTACAAGAAGAACATCAGCACTGATGGAACTGGACCCAAGGGGGTCTCCTTAAATTACGTCACCAACCAAGGACAATACATGCAGTAAACATTGAACCCCTATTCAGATCTAGCCAATGGACAGGAATTCTCCACAGTCCTGTGGAGAGCGGGGACTGACTCTGACATGAACTCTGGTGCCCTATATTTGACCACTTTCCTGTGGTGGAGAGGCCTGGTGGCACTCAAAGAAAGGATAAACAGGCTACCAAGATGAGACTTGATAGCCTATGACCATATAGTGGGGGAGGAAGTCTCCCTCAGTCTTAAACCTAGGGAAGGGGAATAGGGTAAAAGTGGGAGGGAGGGAGGATTGGGAGGATCCAAGTGAGGGGAAAACAACTGAGATTTAATCTGAATAAATTAATTAAATAAAAAAGAGGAAAAATGAATGTTTGTTCCTGTTAACAAATACAGACAAGATTTGAGAGTATGGAAAGCTTGCTACCTAAAGGTGCTTATCGAACTCTGACATGTGAAGCACTCAGGGATTCTCCATGAGGTATCTGACATCTTATTCATAACTGATACACAGCAACTGTTTTATATTATGACTGTCCTCACCACACATGTTATTTTAATTGTTTTGATTCAAGACAATGCTGAGCATTTCATCTTAAAAAGAATTATTTTGAGGGGAAGATTTTATTTTTTGACTGATTTAGCAAATCTTGGGAAGTGTCACATTCTATATAAGCAAAAATGAAACAGTATAACCTGAGTGGCACAGTTTTCATAATGTAGAGGCTGAGAAGCCACTGTCAGGTTCCGTATTTGGTTTATAGATGAGAGATTTCTGTTTATCTTTTCATGGGAGGAAGGAATTTGATAGTCTTTTCACTAGGTTTTCTTCCTCATCTTCTAAAGACTCTTTTAAAAGTAGTCACTGTTGGAGAAAAAGTTTCAGCATGTAACAAGGAGATTAATACTTAATGTCTGACACACACACACACACACACATACATACACACACACAAAAAAACAGATAAAAGGAAAGAAATAAACAAATAAACCAGATGATTATTCTAGACTTATTTATATTGGTCAATATAGGTGATTTCAAACTAATAGGTAGGACACCTAAATAGGCAAAGTAGAGCTCATATGACCTCAGCATTTTTACAAATATGAATCATGTGGACAAGTGGTCAGGTGACATACAAGCAACTCTTATATCAACTTGGCATTGAAATGGGGACTAGGGTAATCCAAACTCTACAGTTAATATTGTTATGGGAACAAAATGTTAGCACTATATACATTGAATCGTATCCAAAAGCAAAGTAGTAGAATATCATGCTCCTGTGGGCTGGGTCACTAGTGGTTCCTGTACAGCTCCCTAAAACAAACAAAACAAGACAAGTAGATAGAGAAAGCAATCGCCCTCGCTATCTCATATACTGAGCTGCCAAATCTCATTGTAGTTGTAGCTCTCTTTCACGTGTAAGCCAGAAATGAAGAGTAAGGAAGTTAGACTACAGATTTTCTAAAGCAAGGGTTTCAATTTCGAAATGCATCGGCTATGTAATACTTCCCACAGTCACATGTTTTGAATGGTCAGTCCTCAGCTCCTTTTAAACTCAGGGGAGATTTAGGATGTGCAGCCTCAGTGGCAGAAACAAGAAATAAAGGTTGTGCCATTGTTCCTGTTTGCTTTGGCCAGGTTTCTCTGCTTATACCTTGTGAAGATGTGAACCAACCAACTTATTCTTGGCCTGAGCCATACCCAAATGCCTTCACTGCCACAACAGACTGAGACCTATAGATACTAGAGGCCAGAATAAAACCTTTCCTGAAGCAGAATTCTACCATGATGCACACACACTCTCTGTGTGTCTCTTTCTGTCTGTTTTTCTCCCTCCCTCCCTCCCTTCCACTGTGTGTGTGTATATGTCTCTTTCTGTGTGTCTGTCTCTCACTCTCTGTCTGTGTCTTTGTCTGTCTCTCTCCCTCCATTCCTCTGTGTGTCTCTGTCTCTATCTCTGTCTCTCTCTCTCTGTCTCTTCTTCCCTGCTTCTCTCCTTCTGTGTTGGTATATGTCTCTGTGTGTGTGTGTCTGTCTCTTTCTCTGTCCTTCTGTCTCTGTCTGTCTCTCTCTGTCTCTCTCTCTCTCTCCCTCTCTCTCTCCAATAGTTTTTATTACAGTAAGTGGAGTACTTTCCAGACAATTATAGAACATTATAGGGCAGAGGGAAAGTTAAATTTCAAAATAAAAATTTAAAAGATCAGAATAGGAGTCTAGCACTAAAGTGAGACTGGAGAATGTGGTTTCATCTAGAAATAAAAACCCTACCTGTTTTTTGTCTCCTACCTAACAAGTAACTAAAAGATAGCAAAGTGCACAGGGGAAATACACAGCTGACTTTGTCAACTGGACAATGGAACTAAAGAGGCTTGTGAGTCCCTGCATGTTGGCTGCTCTGTGTGAGCTGTTGCTCTGAGCTGTGGTGGGAGCCAGGGCACCCCTCAAATTATTCTCTCTAACAGGACTGTGGATTTGACATAGAGTGAACTCAGCACAGTTGTCACATTTGTCCTCTCCAGGTTGCCCTTTGGTTTTAGATTTTTCATAAGCAGATATCAAATTGAATTCGAGCCCACCCAGACTTCATTAAGCCTAGAGGAAAATGGACACAGTGAAATTGAATTCATCAATGTCAGTGCACAAAAGAGTTGTCAGTTTAATATAATGAAATAGCAACTTAGCAAGTTCAGTACTGTTTTCTGAATAAAGCATCTGCTCCCTAGAGCAGCATTGAGGAAACCAAGCAATAGATCATGTGTAAACATTGCTTAGTGATAATGTACCTCTGAACAAAACAATTTTTGAAGATATTTTAATCTTAAGATATAACTGAAAAATTTGCTCTAAAGCAAAGGTACTAAAAGTCATTTTGCACAGAATGTTTTTTCTCTATAAACCATTTGCATACTTTAACTTATACTTTATGTAGAATATTGACCTCTGCCATCATGTAACAAAGTAAATTTCAGAGAAAACCTTGCAGGCAATATTTTATAACTCTCTATTATTCCTGATACATGACATGCCCATGATAATATTTAATATATATGTAATGTATTATACTATTAATCATTTTACTAATATAAAACTATGTCAGCTTTTTCAATTTCAAATTTTTTTAAGGAAGGTCTCTGAGAATTCATATTTACTTTCCATAGAACGCATGAACATGTTCAAATTTTAACTGTTCTTATTACAAACCTATTTCCAGAAAGGTTTCATCAATATTTACTTCATTATTTTTATTTTTTTGTGAAGTCATACCAGAACTCTGCATCTCCATCACTCCGACCTTCTCCTCCAACCCTTCTCAAACGGGTTGTGTCCTACAACGTCCTTTTCAAATTCATGACCTCTTTGTCTTTAATTACTATAATTTACACAAACACACACACGAGCGCACACGCACACACACACACGAATATGACCTGTTGACTTCATAGTTTTGTTCATCTGTACATGTTTTGATGGCTGACCATCTGGGATGAATAACAAATTAGAGGTCATGCCGAGGAGCGGCTAACTTCCTATCTCAGGAGTCATACATTGCCTGTAGCTGGTCATATAGTGGTCAGGTCCAATGGTATTTCCCCTATCCATATTAGGCTGTCCGCTGGTATGGTCACTGCTCAGCTGTGCTTAGGTCTCTCTTGTTCAGACACCATTGGTTCATTTTCTCTGTCATGTATTAAAAATAAACAGCCTCTCTGAAGACATCCCAGTCAGTCTTTTGGCTTTAACGTTCTTTCAACCATTCTTCTCCAAAGTTATCTGAGCTTCAGTGTGGCAGCTACATTGTGATCTATCAACTGGCTTTGGGTATTTCATATCCAGATATACTCTGAATTTTGACCAATATTTCTCTATAATGATTTTTTTTGTCCATTGGGGGGGGAAAAACAAAAGGAAGCCTCTCTGATGAAAGGTAGGAGTTACACTAATGTGTTGACATAACAAAAGTTATTTATAATGCATTTAGAAAGTAAACTGGTTTAAGAACTTGTGAACCCTAGGTCCTCCTGCAAAACCTGTGATTACACTAACCATAGGTAGTTGGCCAGGTTTTTTTTTTTACTGTATCTGTCATGATTTCCCTCCAATTGAGTAGGCTCAATTCCAATTAAATAGCTGCTGGTCACTGCTTAGATATAAGCGTCACTTTCTTATCTTTAGAGATGTTTTGCTATGGAGGCCGTAGGGGATTTGTTTATTGTTTATGCACACACATGCATAGATGGATAGATAGATAGATAGATAGATAGATAGATAGATAGACAGACAGACAGACATTGTGTTACATTTTATGTATTTTAGCAGCTTTTCATAGCCCCTTCCCTCAGATGTTTACCATATAGTTTATTAGCAACCATTACCTTATTTACTTTCATAGATGCTAATGTCTTTGTTAGCAGTTTTTCTGTAATCAAGCAGCTATTTTGTGTTATAGGAAATGATAACCATATACAGCACCTTTCTCTTAAGTTTTCCTAGACTGTTTTTTTTTCCCCTCTGATGCATGTTTCCATGTATTAAAGGGGATTTTTAGAATTTGGTGCTTGGCATTTGCTTCTGTTCCTTTCTCCCTCCTAATCCTCTATTTTTGTGTTCTATTCACCAATGTAACTAAAATCATATATTGTAATATATCTAAATATAAGTATATATACATGTACACACATTGAATTACATTCATGGGGTTTCTTTTCTTTGTAAGTAGTTGGACTTCTAGACAATCTTTTGCAACTAAGTACATCTAAGAGTTTCCCAGAGAACAGGCAGATACATGGCTCAGGGAAAAGGTCCTTTAGGAGAAGGAAGATGTTGGCTCTCCTTACCAATTGCTCCTCATAGAAGATGGTGTCTCCCTTTTTTTCTGGTAGAGCAAGAAGAAGCCCTTGTGATCCTGATTGAATTTCATCTCTTATTGTTACCTCTGGGAGTGGAGGGGAATTCCTTCAGGAAGTGGTCTTGAGCTTTTACTAACAAGGGAAAAAAATCATCCTCCATTCTTCAGTGATGCTCTCACACACTGGGCTGACTTTAAAAACAAAAATAAAAACAGAAAAAACTCTGTTTGATAGATGGACTAACAAAGCAAATGAAACAGAGAAAGAAAATAAGTCTTTTCAAGGAGCATGCAGATGAAAGAGAAAGATGCAAAGATCTTGAATTTTCATTGTAAGCAACAGTTTTTAACCCTTCGACAGAAAAAAATGGAATAAAAGATAGTAGAAAACATTCATAGAATTATATAAAAATTCTAATGTGAATTAAAACAGAAAAGATATATTTGAAACAGAAATTTTTTTTAAAAAGAGCAATTATACGTAAATTACAAAGCAATTCAGTCTAAATTGGCTAAAATAGAATGAGCTAGATTTAGATTAGATGCATACATGTAGATTTATTGATTCTGTGATGCTCAGTTCAAATTATAGTCGAAAGTCAAACCATAGTTAAGTGACAGGTGAGACTAAGTACACGTATGCTGCCGTCATAAGCACTTAGCTCTCACAGTACGTCTCCAGGCTATGTATTCTTTTTATTTTATTTTATTTTATTAATTTATTCATATTACATCTCAATGGTTTTCCCCTCCCTTGAATCCTCCCATTCCTCCTTCCCTCCCATTTTCCCCTTATTCCCCTCCCCTATGACTGTGACTGAGGGGGACCTCCTCCCCCTGTATATGCTCATAGGGTATCCAGTCTCTTCTTGGTAGCCTGCTGTCCTTCCTCTGAGTGCCCCCAGGTCTCCCCATCCAGGGGACATGGTCAAATCAGGCTATGTATTCTTAAGTATAGGAGGAATGGAGGCTTAGTAAGTCCACAAGAAGGGAAAGATTTCACAGAAGACAATTTATTCTTCACTTTAATTCTCTTTGTGTTACTGGGCTGAGCTAGAACTGCAGTTCTTTTCCTAAACTTTGAAGAGTTCAGTTGCACATACCACATTTTCTGCCAAGGTTGTCTAATTAATTCTACAGAAGTTGGATAATGTGTTGCTTTATCTCAAGTAAATAGGCACAATCTCTAAAGCGACGTTACTGAGCCACAACTAACTCAATGAAGGCATTAATAATTGTACGCAGAAAGAAGTCAGTAGAACACATTTAAGTACTCATTTGTGTGTGCATATATATTATAAGGAATTGTATGACCACACTGGTAAGTGCATATTCATGAGTAAGTATTTAAATATGTGTGTTTTAATTTGCCTAAATTATTTTTCTTACTCAGCGATTCCTTATGTTTTCTGAATCCAAATGGGATAGTAAGTTACTTTCTTTTAGGAGGAAACATTTCTATTAGAAATTAATAAAATATCTATTTTAATCAAAATTCTTGTTTCTTATCTTACCATATCTTACATAAATACATATGACAGATTGAAGAGTCAAGGAGTACTCAGAATTCTACTTTGTTTGACTATGCAAAGACTTTTTTGTACTATTCTGATGTCTTGTGAATGTGGACAAAGGAGTTAATTTATTTTGCAAATTTCTGAACCTCTTTTCAGTTAATTGAAGATAAATTTGCTCCTTTATAGAAATAAAAACTAATATCATATCACATAGAGTCTAAGTCAAAGATAGATGCAAATTAGCATGTAGCCTACATTAGGATCGTTTTTGGTATACATGAGGGTACAGTGAATGTTCCTAGTTAACTGTAAAGGAAATTTAACCATATGCATGGAGAGTGAACACTTGAAAGTAAGAATCCAGCTATTTCACAAATATTTATTTCTATTTTAAATACAGTTATTTATTTACTTGTTAATTTTGCATAAGTATGCTCACATGTGTATATATATACATATGTGCATGTATGTATTTATGTGTGTATATATATGTATGTCTGTATGTGTGTAGTGAATGTGGCACAGGGCAAGTGTGTCAGAAGATAACTTTTGGATGAATTTGGCTCATTTTTTCTAACATGTAGGCCCAGAAGTTTGGACTCTAGTCCTAGAAAGTACATTTACCTTCTGAGAAATCTTTTTGATCCAATTTCTTACACACATAAACAACACACCAACACACACACACACACACACACACACACACACTCCAATTTCTTAGAAATTTATGGACAAGTGTGTATTGTTTATTTAATTTAGGGGGCTTGGTTCTCAAAACAGAGTTTCTCTGTGTAGCCTTGGCAGTTACGGACTCGCTTCTTAGACCAAGCTGACCTTGAGCTAACAGAGTTCCACCTGCCTCTGCCTCACCAATTGTGGAGATTATAGGCATGCACCACCATTCCCCAGTTGTTTAAATTTTAATTTAGTTAAAATTAATATTCCTGATGCATTCTGTATCTTTTTATTTTATCTCTGTTACTTATGTATTAAATAAGAAGTTTGCCTCATTAGTGAGCCTATTCTATATTTTAATATTATGTTTAAAGTTTTATTTCTTTTTAATTGATAATTGTTTTTACTTGTAAGATTATAGTGTAATTACATCATTCCCTTTCCTCTTTCTATATCCTCCCTCTTTTTCAAATCCATGGTCTTTTTTCCCAATAATTGTTCAAAATTCACAGGTATAACCAACTAAACCCATGTAATGGCACCTGTATACATGTTTTCAGGACCGACCATCTGTTATTGGATAACCAATTTGTGTGCTCTATTCTGAGGACGAGTATTTCTCTAGATAACACCAGAGTTGATTTTTAGCACGCCGAACACAAGCATTGCAAACTTTCTGCTTCTGAAAGCATTGGCCACGACAACTTTTGCTGTGCACATTAGCAAGAACATAAGAGACAAGGCAGGGTGACCAATGGCTATCAATTTACAGTTAGAAATGAGCAAAACGTCCCCCCTGTGCTATTGCACAACAGGGCGAGTATGGGTAACAGGAAAAGGCTGCATATTTGGAAGAGCTGGTAGAACGGGTTATGAATGTTTTTAACACAATGGTGAATGAAGAAAGGCTCTGCTAGACTTGATTTAAACATCGTCCGGTGTATAGGTGGAGTGAAGCATCCTAGAACACTGCATATGCATACTACTTATTTTAAACAATAAAGAAGACTTTTGCAGTAGTTTGTACCCTGCCTATTTGTCACTCATTTTCAGTCTGGGAGAGTGCTGACTCGATGCCCTTTTATGTAGGTTAGAAAATTAATAGAGTACATTAACAATTTTCTTTTTTTCTTTTTTTTTTCAGTTTTTAAAAATTTTTTTATTAATTTATTCTTGTTACATCTCAATGGTTATCCCATCCCTTATAGCCTCCCATTCTTCCCTCCCTCCCATTTTCCCCTTATTCCCCTCCCCTATGACTGTTCCTGAGGGGGATTACCTCCCCCTGTATATGTTCATAGGGTATCAAGTCTCTTCTTGGTAACCTGCTGTCCTTCCTCTGAGTGCCTCCAGGTCTCCCCCTCCAGGGGAATACAGGCGGTAAACTTTAAACCCCAACCCAGATCTAGCCAATGGGCAGAACAATTTTCTTAATGCCACAGGACCAGCCAAGATGCCCAAACGTGAATCAAACTCATTGTTTCTCTCACTCCTCTCCAGTACTACAAGTTACTAGACTTACATACCACATTTATTTTTACCACAAAATAGAATAAATTCTGATTATATTTATATATTATAAAAATACTGAGGATTTTTTCTTCTCATCTTTCCCAACTTTGTTTCACCAAACATATATATTTATTTTTTCCACTTGGTTAAAAATCACATTAAAAAAAACTGAAGAAATGCCATGAGAGATGTTTGCTTATGAATTAAAGACCAGGAATACATTTTGCTAGCAATAAATAACTTACCACGGTCGCTTTCAGCCAGCAATCCAAAATATGTTTCAACGAAGAATGCTAGACATTTTTAAAAGTGCAATTCTAAGGGATAGCCACATTTTTCCTTTGAGTGAAATCAGTAGGCCTTTTGCCCTTCTCTGCATGAGGCCATGGAGATGTAAATGGAGGTAGGAAATGCAAGCCTGTCTGAGCTTTTGAGCCCCCTGCCAAGTCCCAATACCAGAGAGAGCATAATATCCCCTCCCTACCGGGGTTCACAGGTCATCCCTACATCTCCTTGAGGGTTCCATTGCTGCCAGGGAGAAACCATATTAAATTTAATAAGTTGAATAAAGGTGTTTTCCCCATCTGTATAGATTTTGGCCGAGTGCCTCACTAAGTGTTTTGTGATTCTGAGAGGCCCGTGATAGCAAAAGTCTGGTGTTGGCCCCAGAATAAGCAGGCAGGGTCCTGCAGCTGCCAGGAGTGCATCTTGCTCTCACTGATGTGGAGTCCTTTTATGCATCTTAGCACCTTGGGCCCCCAGGGACATCTCTAGCAGGATGATGACATAGCTGCGAAGCTATAAACATTAGTTTTGCCGCACTTTTTCTTGTGAGTTTTCTGAAATTCAGAAGAAAAAAATGATATCACAAAACCGTTTTTCCATATAGCTCGTTTCATTGGCCTCATGAAGTTGAGGAAAACCACAATTAGCTAAATAGTGATAAGAGGGTTTGGTTTTTTCCGCTAAGGTTTTTATGTTATTTTGCTTCTTTCATAATACTTATTTGTGATGCTAAGGATTGACATTGGAAATTTACATGAGCTTATGTAGGCATTCTTTCACTGTGCTCCACTCCCAGGTTAATATGTATGTGTACACACACACACACACACACACACACACACACACACACACACACACTTGTACAGCACTACACAACACTAGTGGAATAATACAAATTATTTACCCCCAAACCGACTTACAGTTTATGTTGTTTGTCTTATAACAAATCGTTTTGTTTTGGCTTCTAAATGTACCTGTTTTTGAAGAAGGTAATTTGAAAACCCCTCTGCTCCAATTAAACAAGACAAGCTGCTTGTTTTGTCATTAGAAAGAATTGTTTATTGACCCAAAATGGCTAGTTAAAACACAGCTCTTGCCCCAATTTATTCTGTGCTTTTGAAAGCTACAGGCAGTACATGCATCCCCTTTGTTTCTCTCCAGGGAGGTCCAGGAAACAAGATGACAGTTGTGTTAGCTTTACTTGTAAGCTAAAAAATTTAAGCTGTGTAGCATTTTTATTATCTTAATGTTTACTCTTTCTGGTTTAACAAAAATTATTTTGTAAATATGTGGCTTCAAGTTGCCCATATTAGAGCTCTTCTGAACAAAATAATTGGACTTAGTAGATTGCATAATAGGTTGGCTAATTCTATAGACATTGCAGGCAAGTCATTCAATGATATTCTAATTTCATTGCTATCAATCAGCTTTGTCATTTCATGCTTAAAGAAACTTTGGCACTTGTATCATGTGACCTTAAGAGCTACATATATGAAGTAATTTTGGTATAAATTGTAACTGGTGACTGATAAGTATAAGCTTGAGATCAGACAGTTAAACCTTAGCAAAACATTTGTTAAAGTGTTCCCCAGGTTGTATGCAGTGGAAACATTTCTACCACGTATACAATGACATTTCTTGTTTAATAATGTTGCCTCCTGTGATGATGTGAATAGAGTTATTGATGAATAGGCTTGTAAATTCAGAGAGCAATTTTCATTCTCATGATGACTTAGTGTTTGAAATTTTGCAGTCATGAGAACAGATTAGAATAACTTGAATGGAAAGCATAGATTTTGAATATGTCATTATCTCCTCCTTGTAAACTTTGGGTGAAACCAATATCCCCATCCAACTTTTGTAAATCAGAACTGAACAGAGAATTCTTAACAGAGAAATATCGAATGGCTGAGAAACACTTAAAGAAATGCCCAGCCTCGTTAGTCATCAGAGAAATGCAAATCAAAACGACACTGAGATTTTATCTTACATCCATCAGAATGGCTAAGATCAAAATTTCAATTGAAACCACATGCTGTCAAGGATGTGGAGAAAGAGGAACACACCTTCATTGCTGGTGGGAATACAAACTGGTACAACCACTTTGGAAATCTGTCTGGTGCTTTCTCAGAAAAATGGGAATAGGGCTTCCTTAAGACCCAGCTATTCCTCTCATTGGAATATACCCAGAAAATGTTCCACCACAGAATAGAGACATATGCTCAACAATGTTCATAGCAGCCGTATTCATAATAGCCAGAACCTGGAAACAGCCTAAGTGTCCCTCAGTAGAAGAATGGATAAAGAAACTGTGGTACATTTACACTATGGAATACTACTCAGCTATTAAAAACAAAGAATTCCCAAAATTTGTGGACAAATGGATTGAACTAGAAATGATCATAATGAGTGAGCTAACCCAGAAGCAGAGAGACTCAAATTGTATATATTCACACATAACTGGAGACTAGCTCAAGGGGCAGGGAGCATGTCTCTTGAAAGTCTTTACTTACCAGAAAAGTGGGATAGAGGTGAAAACATCCTATTAGGACTCTAGGTGAGAGAAATACAGGAGATGGGAAACAGATGGATCCAGAGAGTCCTAGAAACTTACAAGAAGAACATTATCATGGGGAGATCTGGGCCCAGGGCTCCTGCTCAAACTATGGCACCAGCCAAGGACAATACGTGCACTAAACTTCGAACCTCTACCCAGATCTATCCAATGGACAGGACATTCTCCACAGTAGAGTGAAGAGTGGGGACTGACTTTCACATGAACTCTGGTGCCCCATATTTGACTACGTCCTCTTGATAGGGAGGCCTGGTGACACTCAGAAGAAGGATAGCAGGCTACCAAGAAGAGACTTGATACCCTATGAGCATATACAGAGGGAGGAGGTCCCCCTCAGTCACAGACATAGGGAAATGGAGAAGAGTGAAAGTGGGAGGGATGGAGGAATGGGAAGATACAAGGGATGGGATAACAATTGAGATGTAATATGAATAAATTAATAAAATATTTTAATATTTAATTTCTCTTCTGGCAGTTACAATTAATATAACATCCAAGATAGAAGCCAAAAGAATATAAAATTTCTCTCATTTTAAGGTGATCATTTCAACATCCTATCAGATCTATTGATTTTGATCATATCCAAAATCAAAACCTTTTTAGACAAGTATGTTGTATGATTATTATATGGAATATAATTCTGTAAAGCTTTATAGTGGTAGTCCTCAAGCTTCCTAATGCTCTGACCATTTAATGTAGTTCTTCATGTTGTACTGACCATAAAATTGTTTTCATTTCAACTTTATTACTATAATTTTGCTACCATTATGAATCATAATATAAATATATGTCCTTTCTGATGGCTTTAGATGGACTCTGTGAATGGGTTATTTGAGCCAAACGGGTTGTTAACCCATGGGTTGAGAACCACTTCTTTATATGATTATTTTTAAGAGTCTCTAGAAAAATCTTTGCTAATATTTTATAGTCCTAAGCATCGAAAAATATAATTTGTCTATTTCTCTTGTCAAGACATTGACAATATAATGTAATCTGAAAGCTTATGGCTATAAATCTTTATAATCATCATGTATCTATTTGACCCCAAAATCAGTAAGTATTCTCTCCTCAAACATCAACATGCGTAGGAAGAACGTTTTGCTTGTAGATTGGCAGATGTGTACTTTTGATGCTAAACTATTCTGAAGACTAGGGGATGTGGGAAGACCAAGGGACGGAAAACTTATTGATTTCTAACAGTTCTTACTTCATAATGAAACAGAGACCAAAAGGCAGAGGTACCTCCCACACACTCACAGACTCTTCCATTGCCAAGATCTCTCCTGGAATACTATATTTGATTGATTGATTGATTGACTGACTGATTGATATATAATTGATTAAGTTACATTGGTACAGCATTGTCTGCAAAGTCCGTAGACCTCATGATTGTAACCTCTTTACTGATTGCTCTATGGCTTTCAACTACATCATGGAATGCACTCGCCTTTAAAGTATTACACATAATATTTTAACTACTATAGTGTTTCCTTTATTCTGATTATTTACATATTCATAAGCCCTGCCTATTATAGTTTCCTTTTTGCTGCTGTGATAAAATGTCCCAACAAAAAAAAATGGGAAGACAAAAGTTTGTTTTAAGTGACTGCTACAGGTTACATTCCATAACTGCAGGAGTTCAGAGCAATGGGAGCTTGAAGTAGCTAGTCACATCTCCTCACATCAAGAGCAAAGAAATACCAGGGCATGCACGCAAGCTTAATTTCTCTACTCATAGGCAGTTAGGGACCCTCTGCAAAGGGAACAGTTTCAGTGCACGGTGGACTGGGTCATCCCACATCAATTAACATTTTTAAGAGGATCCCCACAGATACTACTGCAAACCAAGCCAAATGTAACCACTGCCGATAGGATGCTCTCCATTATATGGACTTTTCTGGAATGTAGCACCATTGGATTAATACAACATGTAGCCCTTTCAGACTGGCTTCTGGCTTCCATGGCTGCATCTGGACAGCTCATTTATAACCATCCTTTGTCTGCGTTAACCATAGGCTACTTACCAGCTCACATACTCTACTCGAGAGGAATCTCAGTCGCCTCTCAGGCCCACCATTTTTGAGTAGAGCTGCTACATATGCGCATGTGTGAGTTTTGTTGTCAGCATCAATTCTCAAACCACTTGGTAAATATCAAGATGATACCTGCTGTATAGGGGATCCTGTTCAGCTTGTGACAGATGACCAACCTCCTTCACCAAGGGAGGGCCATAGAGGTTCCACCAGTGGTAACTGGTGTCTCTTGCTGCTCTCTATTTCTAATAATGGGTCATTTTCTGTGTGCTGACCTCTACCAATGGTAATGTGTGTTCTGGTACTTCATGAAAACACACGCTTAAAAACCAGCATTGAACACAACATCAGGCTTTCTTTCACACAGCATTATTTTTCCCAATTTCTACTCTCCCAAGGTTACAGTTAAGGAAAATGGGAAGTACAAATTTGTTTTATTCTAACAAAATATGTTTGCTCATGCCATCATTTCTCTGAATTCACTCCCTAAAAGAATATGTCAATCTTCCAGCTCAAGTTTTTCCATATGAATATGACAGCAAACCGTATTGAAATAAACATGAACATAATATATCTTATAAAGTTTAGGAAGCATATCACAAATTAAGTGATGCTCTATGATCTCTATGATGAATTTATTTTCATATTTATTTTCAAAATGTTACTACCCATTTGAGAACTACTTGATTTTGAGCCCCAACTTAACCAAAGTTCATTTTCAAAACTTTTCTTAGACTAGAGCACATCTGTGATTGATTGACACATTTTTCAGAATGATATTTCAACTATAAGAAGTCAAAGTTTACAATGTATAATAAATTCTGAAAATATTCTTACGCCACACTTTGGTGAAAAACATCATGGAAAAATGGTTTCTCTAGTCACCTAAATAAGATATGTGGCTGTTTGTTTTAGTTTTCTTTTTTTTCTTTCTTTCTGAAATCCAACTTCATTTTACCAAGTATTGAATAACCTAGCCAAGGGTAATTGAATTCAGAAGTTTTATTATCTATGACACAGCTCCCTGCATAGTGTTTGTGACCTGACTACAGCTTCCTGACTGGATAATTGATGCACAAAACCAGAAAGATTAAAAAATTGTCACATAGCTACTTCATTTTTATTATTGGTGCTTATATTCTGTCTCTTTGTGCGTATGTGCCTGTGTGTGCATGTGCTGGTGTGTGTGTGTGTGTGTGTGTGTGCATGCATGTGTGTATCAGCGCAGGAGTGCATATGTGTGTGTGTGTGTGTGTGTGTGTGTGTGTGTGTGTGTGTGTGTGTTTGAGACAGAGAGAGAGAGAGAGAGAGAGAGCGAGAAAGAGAGAGAGAGAGAGAGGTGTATATCTTCTAAAATGCTTGCTCCTGTCATATATTTGTCACCAAAATCGATGTCTGCAGCAGTTACCTTTCCTTTCTAAGGTCATGTATTCAGTTGAGTAATTTGAATAACAGTAATTAATGGTAGTGATGATACTAATTTAATGTTCAGTGCTTTCACTGAGTCTGGTAACCCACAAGTTTTTCAAAAAACAATTTTTGTCATTTAGCACCATCTTGTAAATAATATCGTCCCTCCACTGTGTCCATAGGAAACCAGAAAGTATGCATTGCTTATCAAGAACTGTCCTAGTACTTGGCATAATTTGACTTTTGCTAAAAGTTGGGATTCAAAGTCTACCCATTTCCACCACACTATTAATGAGGAAAGATTGCTTGGGTGATCTGGAATTCTAATAAGGCACCTTATGATTTAAAATGCCATTACTTCAGAGGACCTTTATTTATGAAACCATAATAGGCAGCATGTATTTTAAATATTCTCATCTTGTCCTGTTATCAAATATCAAGAAGAGTTTCTTGAGTTTCTCTTTCTTCCTTCTTTTTTTTCTTTTTTTCTTTCCTGCTTTGTTTGTCTCTGCTTATTTTAGATTAAAGCTATACTTCCTACCATTACTATGTCTGCCCAAACCCTCTTAGACATTTTTTGAGTGTAATCACATTAGAGCATGATCCCAGGCCCCTCCCCCATCTCCTCCCAGCACCACCCTCATATGCCTTTCCCCATTCCTCTCTCTCCTTCTCAGAGAAAGGGGGCCCTAAGCTGGTCACACCAACTCATCCTGGCACCTCAGGCCACACCAGGATTAAGCACATCTTCTCCCATTGAAGCCAGACAAGGCAGCCCAGCTAAGGGGAAGGGACCCAAAGGCAGGCAACAGCTTCAGAGATAGCCCTTCCTCCCACTGGTAAGGGCCAACATGATGATCATGCTACACATGTGTTACATATGTGTAGAGGGTCCAGGTATGGCCGATGCAGGCTTTGGTTAGTGGTTTGGTCTCTGTGAATCCCTTGGGCCTAGGTTAGTTTACTCTGTAGGTTTTCGCATGGTGTCCTTGACCCCTCCAGCTTCCTCAATTTTTCCTTGATTTTCCACATGACTCCAGATCTTGGCCTATTGTTTGGTTGTGTGTCTTTGCATCTGCATCCAACAGGCACTGAATGGAGTCTCTCAGAAGGTATTTATGCTAGGCTCTGTCTGTTTGCAAGAATAGCAGAACATCACTAATTGTCAGGGTTGGCTTTCTCCTGTGGGGTGGGTCTCAAGTTGGGCCAGTCATTGGTTTGCCACTTCCTCAATCTCCTCTCCAGCTTCATCCCACATTTTCTGTAGGCAGGACTAACTTTAGATGGAAGGTTTTTGGGTGAGTTGGCATCCCCCTCCCTCCACTGGAAGTCCCACCTGACTACTGGAGGTGGCAACTTCAGGCTCCATATCTGCAGCTATGAATCTCATCCAGGGTCACCCCATAGACTCCTGGGGGGCCTTCTTTGTCCTAGAGATGGACCCCCAACTTGTCATTGTTTTTCTTGAATTCTTGAACGAGGTGAAAACACCTGAATATGCAGTCAGATACCCTAAATTTTGTTAGTAATGAATCTATCCAGTCAGGTTTCTCTGTGAATGACATAGCCTCAGCTACTGGAGTTGTTTGTACATCTGAAGTCTCTGCTTATGAGTTGGAAAGAACTTCACCTTGAGACATTACCATAGAGTGTGAGCAGGCTCCAAGCAACTAGCGCTTTTCCAAATTTGCCTTTCACTGCTTTTGCTTCCTTGAATTATGTACTGATTTGCACTCCTTTATAAATGAAAGAATCCCACCACCATTTTACATTTTATTTATAAATACTACTATTTATTGCAGTTTAACTGTTGCCTTGTGTCAGGAAAAAGAAATGGAATGAAAATTCCTTTGTCTTCTGATACCAGATCTATCCATGCAGCTATATACGTGCTTATATTTGGCCTTCCTACTCCCACTGTGAAAAGTATTATTGCCAAATTTGATCAGTGGCTCATCCTTCAGCTTTCAGCAATATTTTATACCATGACCACCACTTACTGATTTTCTTTTGAAATTATTTCCTCCTCCTCCACATCAACAATTATAGTCTATATCCTAGCTGTTCCCATCTCTACTGTTCTTTTCTTTAAAATCCTCAATAAAACAAAAAAGTCAATGGTAGCACACGAAATTTTACTTTTCCAGTCTTCCTCAGTGGTACATTCTCGGTCAGCACCTAAATGATGCACTTATCCAATATCATCTTCAGCTCTATTCTTCCACTCTTCCCCCTTTTTACTTTTATTTTCACTGCTGCATTTGTCTCTCTGACCACTCTTCTTGGTTATTGATTTGCTGTGTGTGTGTGTGTGCTTAGGAGGTGGCACATACGTGCCATGGTATATATGAGGATTTTAGAGGACAGCATAATAATTGGTTTTCTCTTTCCATCTTGTGCCCTGGAGAGTAAACTGTAGTCATAGGCTTGGCAGCAAGCACTGTTTTCTGATGAGCCATCTCATCACTATTTTATCGGATTCATATATGTGTGTGTATGTGTGTGTGTGTGTGTGTGTGTGCGTGTGTGTGTATACCTACATATAGAATACACATACAGAGATCTATACAGATTTGTTCTTAACTTGGATTTGTGGCTCTGATTTTCACCCAAACTCATCATATACGTATCCAGTGGGCCTCTTGACATCTTCAGTTAATTTCAAACCTACAATGTAAAAGTAGATGACTCGATGTCCACCCCAATTTATTCCTATATTACACACATTTCACAATCACTTAACAGTATTCCTGCGAGCCTCACCACTATCTCTGATACATTTTCTAATACTGCCTCTATCTTTCCTAACACTCTCATTAGGGTTCAAGTACCACCGAAACTTGATCATCACTAAAAGCCTGTTCACACATTGTGTCTGTGTTCCTGTTTCACATATTCCGTATATATTTTCTCAGTGCCAACATGAAATCTAGAACCCCTCAGCTTGCTATATTATTTGTCTCCTCTCTACTATCCAAGACTCTTTCATGTTATCTCAAGCTCTATCTATCTTGTAGCTGCCATTTTTAGGGCCTATGGAGCCAGTACTGCATTTGGGGCTATATTAACTATTAATAGTCTATATTAACTATTTTAGTCTTTGCAGATCAGAATCTTCCTTTGTGTCCTTCAGTTGCTGTGCATAGTCAATCTGCTATAATGGGAGAGGTTTCCCCATTCTAATCCTCAAGAGATTTTTCTTCCTCCATTCATTTTTAAAACCCACGATTCCATTTAATTTTCTTTTCCATTATTAGAAACTGTCAAGTGTTTAAGGCTTACCGTGCAAATCCCATGCTAGCAGGAGCTTTGTCCTGTTTACTGTTGCAGGTACAGTAGTTAGCCAGGGTCCTTCTTGCTTTACTCTGAGCACAAAGACTTTGCAGAAGGTCTCTAATTTTATTTTCTCCTATATATTTTATGAAAAGCATCTTCTAGCAGGCTATGTAAGCAGTTGGCGGAAGCATCTTATTTTAACTTTGCTCATTCATCCCTATTGGCAGCCCAAGCCAATGACAAGGGCTCCCTAGACTCCTTCTGCACAAATGTCAGGTTTGGTTTGATTGCTATCCACTCATTTCTATTCATGCCAGCATACACAGATGGGCTAATGGGCCTCCTAAAGAGACTCAGCAGGAATTTCCTTTTCCAGCTGGAAACTGAAGAACGCAGGCTTACATATGAGAAGAAGCCCACCACAATATGATCATTACATAGCTGGACTTATCTTTTTTAATATGCAAAAGGTCTCTTGTTAATGTGATTTGTTATCTGGGTCAGGAAACATGATTAATGTCAGTTACATGCCATCGACATTCCAAATCACATTTTATAATTTCTGTGGCACTAGACCTCATTTGGCCCCTATTCAACATAAAAGAGATTCTTCAGAATTAACAAGTTAGTTTGTGGAAATGCAATCCACACATGTATTTTTGCCAAGAAGTTTCTATCTACTGCAGGAACAGGTTCCCTGTAAGTATGCTTTTCTGGGACAGCTCATCTACAAAAATCTCATGGCAGGGAATTTGATATTTGCCTTGACTAATTTAATCATTCCATAAATATTACTTGAAAATCTCCTCTGAGCCAGGCGTGTGTGCCAGACATGATTCTTCCTGCCATAGCATAACAGGAGCAAAACAAAAAATGCACCTGCTCTCCAGAGTGTGGATTCTAGTGTGCGAGGCAAAAAATAACAGAGAAATAAGCAGATTTATATTCATCTTATCATGGTACCCTTACACAACATCAATCCACAAGGAATGAATAGGGAAAAAAAAAACCAGTGGAGAGTATTTGCTCAGTTGCTTCTCTGGCTTTTCCAATAGTGTGATATTGGAACAGGCTTGAAGATGTGGAATGTGGAGCCATCTAGTGAAATATGTTCCTGGCAAGAGAAGACAAATGTCACTATCTTAATATTCTCAAAGTGCTTTTTTCCCCTAAAGGCAGAAAAAGTGATGATACGCCTGAGGCCACAGGAAGAGAAATCTGTATGTGTTCATAGCCTACTAAGGTTCACAATTGCTTAATGGCACCTTAGATAGGGCATTATGAAACAACTTGGTTAAAAAGAAATAGTAAATCAAGGAAGAAGGATAAAAAGTGTAAAAGAAAATGAAATGGTGGAAGATATTTTGATAGTGCATTATCTGTTAATTCACAAATCCTAGAGAACACAAAAGCATACAAGTGCTCATCACATGATAATGTTGTTGCAAAGTTCCCGTATATTAGGGTGATGTATGATTTGTCTTCAAGGCTACAGAGCAATATTATTTTACTTTATATTGACAAATATACAAGAAAACCCTGTCACTCTATTACATTTGAGGATCCGAGAAACATGTGTGTACACACACACACACACACACACACACACACACACACACACACAAAACCTATTCATAGAGAACTCTAACAGGGTAAAAGCTATAGTGAAAGAGAAGATTATACTGTAGTTTAAGAAATAATCTCTAAATTTTGTGTCTGAAAAGTAATCTGTAGATGTATTGCACAGTGTGAAATAACCCATAGACAAAGGCCGACTTGTGTTTGGAGGAGGTAGAGATGTTTGTGGAAGGATAGACCGACAGGGAGGATATTAATCATATGTTTCTTGATTCCTTATACCTGGGACTCATTGACTTGAGAGAGGAAATTGTATTTATTGTGCTCTGTAATATGACTTTAATTATAGTTCATTTCTACACTAATGAGGAAATTATGCCAACTTTATTAAACTGTGATTGTATTAGAATTCTTTTCCAAATGAACTTCATTGTTCTAATGCTCATTTCACATAAAATGACACAAGAAAATAATGTCACATTCAAGCTGATGAGTTTTCTCACTATATTTCATAACTTAGTATAATGCCATTCATTTTTTCCCTCACCCTTTGACATCCCATGGATACATTTAATATAAGGCTTGCTATGCAGAAACAAAGTCAAAAGAATGCCAAAATAGCTGTTTATTGAGAGATTACTTAGGCAAGGAAGGCTACAGCACTCTGTGTTTTGTTAGAGAGGGAGGGTTGGAAAGATAAACCAGGAGGTATCTTTATAGTGGGAAAATCAAGAGTTTTCAGTAGTGTTCTGATTGACATGCCAAATCTGTATGCGACTAACAAAACATCAAATATGCATTATTGACTTTCTGTGATTAGCCCGATGTTGAAACCAAACTTAGAAACCAGGAAAGCCTTCACATATTAGTCAGATGTTGGTGATGTTGGACAATTTGTTAGAGAAGTTGTTTGTTTTCCTGGAGAGTTATGAGAGGTATCTCTGTGGTTTTAGGTGAGTATGAGCTGCAACAGTCTGACTTCCTCGTCTTCTTACAGGCAGGGGCTTTGTGGAGAGGACACGTCAGATCACAACTCAGCTACTTCTTAGTACGCACTGTGAAATACGGACTCTCAGAATTCTATGGGGTCCTGCGTGGTTTTATTGTTCCCAACGTTATGAGGTGTTATCTGTTCATTCGTGCAAGCTTTGAGTAGTTTGATGATTCACTCATTTTTTTTTTATTCTTGCTCCTTCAATCAACATTATTACTTACCATCATTACTTTATATGGTTTGCTGGTGGAATCAACAGCCCATTTATGACATAATGGGCAATCTGTCCCTGAGCTTAGCTTCAATGATGTCATGGTTAGCTCATTTATTTCCTATCTAGTTAGTTCCTTGCCCTTAGAGTCTGTTTCTGATCTATTACCTACCTTCTTCTGCAACTAAATATTTAGACTTGAGTTGTAGTTTTCATATTTTTCTTTCTCTTCAGTTCTTCCAAGTTATGTTCCTCATGCTTAACTTCGTGTCACAACTTCTCATGTTCTGTAAAGCAATGACATTCAAAGTTCTCTAAAATAAATATCCTTAACTTGGTAGGATTTAAAATAGTATGGGTACTTGACATCTCCTTTTACTGTCTAGAAAGCATCTCAAACTTCTTTGATGATGTCACTTTTTAACTCTATTTTATTTGGCATATTTACTGCCTCTACCTCCCTTCTCTACTTTAATCCCTCTTAACACCCCAACACTAGGTATGAGAGAAAAGTTCGTGGAGACAAGGAGGGTAGACTTCTTTACTTCTCTGGGCTGCTTAGAGTCCATTGAAGCCCTCCCCTCTCTCTCTCTTTGATTCTCTCTTCCTCTGGGAGCATCACCCTCCAAGCATTCCACAAAGTCTTCTCTCTGATTGCTTCCTCCAAACCTTCACACTCTCAATCCTGTCCAAATAGCAACACTTTCTTTCCCTTTAAGCTCTTGTATTTATACCCCTCGGAGTTCTCAGAAGTAAACTAACTGCAACTGGCAAAGACCATGCCCTGCATGAGGTAATTATCAGCTGTTAACAAACTAAAGCCCAAACTAAAATCCCACACTTTGGATTAAAACAAAAACATGTTTCCATAACATAAATGAGCTTTTAAAGACACCAAAACTCCACTTACACTTCTTTTTAAGCACTAAAAATATTATTTTGGAAAAAAAAATCTACTCTACAACTGAAACATCATCTGATTGTACCATCATTTCATTCCTTCAAATATCCTTCATGTTAACTTCATTTCTCCATTCTTTTCTCTGGGTAATGTAGCTTTGACACACCCATTCAGAATGTTCTTTTCTTCTTTAAAAAGGTAAATTATCAAAACTCCTCTACTTCCAAACACTATGATAAAAACAAAATCTCACTCCAATCGTGTTCAGTTCTCAGTCATCACCAGCTCGCACCCACGCCTGCTTTCATCACCTTCAGCTGTGTGATAATAGATTCTCATCTCAGGTGTTCCACAGTTGCTGCTCCATCCGCACTAAGTGCTCCGTTCTTAGGATTTCATGAAAGGAGCTCTTCTTTCTGTATTGTTTTCTATTTTGTTTTGTTTTATTGAGACTGAATATCTGTGTGTTTCTTCGACTGGTCTGGAATAGATTCCTTAGCCTAGGCTGGCATCTCACTCACTTTGACCCTGCCTGTCTCCACCTTTACCACCACAGCAAGCTTCATCTGTCCTTCTCATAGACGACTCCATAGACATTAGGTTATTGCTCACATTTTATTCTGGAAGCAAGATCAACCTGGAACTTGACATCTTTCTTCCCTATATGCTGGGGTTATAGGTATATATTATCATTTTCAAGAATACGTTTCTTTGTAAAATACTATTTTTCTTATGTTTATGTTTAGACAATTACAAACGTAGCCTACAGAAGTTTTCAACCCTAACTTTTATTTTAGGAAATGAACACGTTCTCTCGAATTTTCAGGCCAGTCACAGCAACTCTTACGTATATATCTCTTCTACTTGAATGCAAAGCTAGGAAAGGCAGAGGGAGGGGGAAGAGGAGAGGCATCATCACATGATGGAAACTCGTGAGAGTTGGTAAATTAGCACTAAATTTTACTTTATATTGATGAATTAGCGACCTCTAAGAACATACTGTGTGTCCCTAAATTTCTAGAGAGTTGAAATTGCAGTATATGGCATAAAGCTACTTAGTCCATTTACACAAATCATGGGCCTCTGGCTTGCTAATCACCTAGTCCCCGTTTCACAGATATCGAGTGGTTTCAGGAAAAGGGTCCTTTAAAAATGAACCCATGTAAGTGACATGCTTCCGGTTGTGTGTTTTACTCTAATAGCCCCACCGTTTTGGGAATTGACCTAAATGCACAGAAAAATCTTCATTACTGACAATTTATGTTTCTCTAGTGGCCTTCATTTGTGAAATTAGCTTCTGCTGCATATTAACCATTGGTCGCTAATGCTACTTTATTGCTGCTGGTCCTTTTCAGCATCTCCTTTCACAGAGTACAATCTCTGTAATTAGAAAATTGCACGGCTTCGGCATCTAGCACATCAGGAGGGTAAAGATGTTGTGTTCCAGCTCTCATTTCATATGCCAGCCTTCATAACACTGATGGGATAATAGCATTCTCTCAATTTTATAATGGTAATGGGTGCTCTGAATTGTCTTGTAGAAAAAAAAAAAGAATGAAACAAGGAAAGATGTGACCATATTAAGACAAAGAGACATCTCATTAACAGAGATGTCAAATTAAATTTTGGAAAAAAAATAGTAGTGAAGGATATTGGGTTTTCTCTTGTCAACAAGAACAATTGCAGGAAAAATTGAGTAACATGTTTCAACTTTACTAGGTTTCAAGCTACTCAATTTACTGCTGTTTATTAGTATTCATATGGTTCCTGTTTCTCATCAGCGTCCCATTTAACTGAAACTCATTATCATAAGTAAAGGTGTATCTCAGTTACTTTAAATAGGTGATTAAATATGCGGTAATGTTGAAGGATTTTAAAGAATTTAAGCCTAATGTCAGCATCTAATTTGCTAATACACTATATACTTTGGTAATAGTAAATTCAAGAAGCTTTATTAACTATTAGTGGGATGCGTGAAAAAAAACTGTCCTCATATTGGAAAACCAAGAAAAAACATATAAGACAAGTTGTTACAATTTGTTTAAATTTCAGAGGCTATGTTAGTGTAGAAATAATAATAATTTATTTATTCACTCACCTCTTGAAATCTTTTGAGACATGGTACCAGGTACGTAGCTAAGTCTTGCCTCATTCTGAAGGCAACACTGCCCTTGCTAGACCCAGCATGTTGTGGAACATAGGCTTGCACCACCATACCTGGTTTAAAACAAATAATTTAGATATGTTATTATGTTGATATAGCAAAGTACCAAGCAATGTGGAAATATAAGCAGTATCTTGTCAAATCAAATGCTTAGTTCATATTCCTACCAGTTTTCTTCTAACCTAACTTAATGCCTCTAATTTTAATGATAATTTAAGTTGCACCATTAGAATGTTTTGATAATTGAAACTTCAAAATGTTATGGGAACTCATTGGGGCTTTACTTAGTCACACATGTATAAAAGATGGCTCAGTAGTTGATTTATCCCAATGAGACTAGAGCACTCATAATCTACTACTTAAGGCATGTAACTTAGGGGTAGTGGAAAATGCTTCTGGCTCACAGCTGAGAGTTCAGTCCATGGTCGGCGTTCTCTGCTGCTTTGGAGTTTGTATGACATGGGAAGTCATGGTAGAGTGCATAGCACAACAAAAACTGTCCACCTTGTAGTAGCAATTCATTAATCAAGGTCCCTAAGAATGTGTTCTCAGTGGTTTAACTACCCCCTGCTAAGCTCCCTTTTAACATGGTTTAACTGAAGAAAAAAGCTTTTAACATAAGGTCCTATAAGGGATCTCCCAATTAAAACTACATCACTATTTCAAAACTACTAGTAAGTTGGAGTTGTCATCTGAAATTGCACATCTGTATATGCACACAATCTGCATATATAGGATGAGATGGTTTTTGGCTATTTATTTTCATCCAATTTGACCATGTACCCCATTATCTCCACGACCAAATATGCTTAATTATATAAGTATTAAAAGTGAGGTTATGAAACCATCAACATCTGTCCAGTGACTTTTGTGTTAAAGAATGTGACATGTCTGTGTCAGTCACGAGACCAGTAAAATAAATATGTATCGATAGGAAACTCTAATTGCATATAATCATTTCAGTACCTGCCTTGTAGTCTCAAGTGGCATTTTTACTTCTTTAGTTAAATTTGTAATAATTATTATATGCATTATTTGGAATAACTTATTACTGCAAAATACCATTATTGTACATCCTTTGAATAGCTTAATATATTCTTAGTTCTTATTTCTTAATTGTTATTAATTGCTCCATCACAAATGATACACATTTAAGGTATTTTCCACAACAGTCACTGGTCTTTAGAACTGCTGTAACAGTTTATATCCCTACCTAATTCCTGTGGAACATTACCATCCTAACCCGTACTGCGTTGCTCCTGTGAGTTAATCCTTGATTTCCCTCTAATACTGACCAAACTTATGTCTTTGTTCATGGTTTATCTTTGAATTTGATCCATCAGTGAATCACTGCTAGAAATATTGATCAAAATTACAAAGCTTGCTTCCCTTTCATCGTCATACACTAGTAATCTGTCCTTTCATATCCTTTACTTGCAGTTTATTGATCTATTTATTTATGTTTTAATTTATCCTATTGTTTAAGAATTTCTTTTTTTTAACACAAAACAACCAAAATTTATTGTAAAACTTTTCTTTCTAGATGACAAATATGTCCACTTACTTTTATTTTTTTTCTCCTTTATTAATTTATTCTTGTTACATCTCAATGGTTATCCCATCCCTTGTATCCTCCCATTCTTCCCTCCCTCCCATTTTCCCCTTATTCCCCTCCCCTATGACTGTTCCTGAGGGGGATTTCCTCCCCCTGTATATGCTCATAGGGTATCAAGTCTCTTCTTGGTAACCTGCTGTCCTTCCTCTGAGTGCCACCAGGTCTCCCCCTCCAGAGGACATGGTCAAAGGTGAGGCACCAGAGTACGTGAGAAAGTCATATCCCACTCTCCACTCTACTGTGAAGAATGTTCTGACCATTGGCTAGATCTGCTTATGTTCAATGCGTTTTGATCAAATCCAGCTCCAATTCATAACCTACCATTCCTCACAACAATTTCCAAATTGGTGTGACCTTTTTAGAAATCACGGAGTTCACTTTATAATGAATATATATATATATATATATACACATTCCAAGCAGCTATCAAATTTCCAATAGCTCCTCAGTGAGGGGTGATATTTTATTATCCCTTCCCCATCCATATTGGGATTTTCATGGGGCTGATCTTGTACCGGTCTTGTACATGCCGCCATCAATACTGTGAGTTCATGTGCAATCACCCTGGCATATCTGCCGAATGCTGACAGTGTTCAATACCTGTGGCTCTGAAAATCATCTGCTGCCTCTGCCGTGATGATCCCTGAGCCTGGGTGTCAATGGGGGTGTGAATGTGGTACAGTGTTCCATCTGAAGATGAGCCCTCCAAACACTTTCATTCTGCTTGTGTTGACTAGTTGTAGGTCTCTGCAATGACTGTCATCTGTGAGAAGTTTCTCTGGCGAAGATTGAAAGATGCACTGAAATATGGGCAAAATGATATTATTTAGGGTGCAGTTTCATAATATACCTATTTAACGGTAGTGTTTATGAAATGTCCCTCCTTATTCTATCATAACATATAATGTTATACGTTTTAAGTACTATCTCTAATGACAGTATCTCATGTATTGTGGGTACTCAGTGAATACCTAATGAAGAGAGTCGATAAAGCACTCAAACGAGATGTGTAGATGAAAGTATAGAGGTAAATGTGGAGCCAAGGACAACCTAGCACTTATGCTAATTACATTAGTAAGATAATTATAAAATAACTTATTGTTTTAAAAGAAGGTGTATGTGTTACAATTGTGTGTATGTATGTTATCATATGTGGAGGCTGATGTATGTGAGCAGGTATGCATGTATATGTATACACATACACATGGAGGCCTGAAGTGCATGTTGAATGTCATCCCTCACCAATTCACAAAGCTGAGTGGTTTACTGAGACAAGAGTTCGCTGGGTAGCTTCGGCTGACCTGGACCCACTTTGTAGGTCAGGTTGGCCTCGAACTCACAAAGATCCACCTGCTGCTGTCTCCAGAGAGCTGGACAAAAGATAGGTGAGAGGATTATCTATGAAGGATGTAGGCAGGAGCTGGTGAGATGGCTTTATGGTTAACAGCACTTGCTGATCTTGCAGAGGACCAAGTTCCCATCACCCATATGGCAGCTCACAACTGTCAGTAATTCAAGTTCCTTGGTATGCAATGTCCCCTTCTGGGGACTGTGGGCACGATATGCACACTGTTCACTTACATGGATACATAAAAAATAATCATGCACATTCAATAAAATAATTTAAAAGAATAGTGTAAATGTATAGTCCTTACAAAAAAAGATAAAGGAAACACTAACAACAAGTCACTTTGTAGCCAGTATGAAAACTATAGAATTCCATTAGTGATTTATACACACACACACACACACACACACACACACACACACACACACACACGTTGAAAACAAGAGAAGGATAAGGAAATCATTCACTCAGAATGAAATAGCTATTGGTTTAAGAAATAAAATTAGAAGTATTTTAAATAAAATGCTAAATGGCATGGTACTTCAGCACCAAAAAATAGACTTGGTGCCTCAGGTGGCAGCACGGGCCAGGACCCCCACCATGGCCCCAGGTGGCATCACTGGCTACTCACAACAGGCTGTTCCTCTATTCTTCAGTTCTTCCCCTCTTTATTGTGCCCACTTCCTTTTGTTTCTTTCTCTTCCATTTCTCCACCACTTACTTGTTCTTCTTAGTGATGCTCAGGGCCTCTGAGTGTTTGGAGTTGTGTCAGGAGTGGTCTCAGGAGTGTCATGCCCTGCTCAGCATTATAGCACCAGTCAGGGGTCGTTTTAGGCATGGTTTGCCTCCCAGGCATGAGCAGCATCAGGCTGGTGGTCATTTTATTTCATTTTATTTTATTTCATTTTTAGAAGTTTATTATTTTTATTTTATTAATTTATTCTGATTACAACTCAATTGTTATCCCATCACTTGTATCCTCCCACTCCTCCCTCCCTCTTGCTCTCACCCTATTCCTCTCCCCTAGGTCTATGACTGAGGGGGACCTCCTCCCCTACTATATGGTCATAGGCTATCAAGTCTCATCTTGGTAGCCTGCTTATTCTTTTTTAAAATATTTTATAAATTTATTCATTTTACATCTCAATTGTTAGCCCATCCTTTCTATCCTCCCATTCCTCCCTCCCTCCTGCTTCCACACTACTCCCCTCCCCTATGTCTGTGACTGAGGGGGACTTCCTCCCCCTGTATATGCTCATAGGATATCAAGACTCTTCTTGGTGACCTGTTATCCTTCCTCTAAGTGCCACCAGGCCTCCCCATCAAGGGGACATGGTCAAATATAGGACACCAGAGTTTATGTGATAGTCAGTCCCCACTCTCCTCTCAATGGTGGAGAATGTCCTGTCCATCAGCTAGATCTGGGTAGGGGTTCGAAGTTTACTGCCTATATTTTCCTTGCCATAATTTGAGCAGGACCCCAGGACCCAGATCCGCCCATCATAATGTTCTTCTTGTAGGTTTCCAGGACCCTCTAGATCCTTCTATTTCCTCATTCTCCCATGCTTCTCTCACTTAAAGTCCTAGCAGGATGTCCTCCCCTCTGACCCACTATCCTGGTAAGTAAAGTCTTTCATGGGACAGTCCCCTTGGGCTAGAGTCTCGATATAAGTAAGTATCTACCATTTGTCTATTTTTGCTTCTGGGTGAACTCACTCATTATGATTTCTAGTTCAATCCATTTATCCACATACTTCAGGAATTCCTTGTTTTTAATAGCTGAATAGTATTCCATAGTGTAAATGTACCACAGTTTCTTTATCCATTCTTCTACTGAGGGACACTTAGGCTGTTTCCATGGTTCTAGCTACTATGAATAAGGCAGCTATGAACATGGTTGAGCATATTCTTTGGTGGTCATTTTAGGCTCGTTTCCTGTCTGCGGCCGGAGCACTCACAAAGCCTATCTGCCACCTACTGACAAATATGTAACACAGCAGCCACACCTGTGTACAGTCTCTAGGGACAGGATCAAAATAAACTTTTAAGGTTTAAATAAGAATAAATACGTTATCCAAAAGGAAGTGCCCTTTGGAATAGAGTTGAGCCCTTCCCAGGAATCCGTGTCAGAAAGCTAGTGAAAGCTCCTCCAGTGTCCTCCTAAATTTACCCTCATGCTTTGTGCAAGTCTTCATCTCATGACTTCAGCAGTGTGACCTCAAATCCCAGTCTCTGTACTCCACAGCCTTTGTCATTCACAGTGACGTCATGCACACTCTGCAAGCACTGCTGTCCTGTGCACAGATTCAGCTGCCCTCAAAATCTTACTCCTCTTCCTGTAACATCCTCTCAGTAACACTGAGCATGTTTTAAGTTATTTCTCTGTTTATTTTTTGTCTCAGTGATCTGTCCCTTGGTGATTGTGGTATGATAAAGTCTCCTACTCGTAATGTGTGGGGTTCTATGTGTGATTTAAGCTTTAGTAATATTTCTTTTACAAATGTGGGTGCTCCTTCATTTGGGGCATATAGGTTCAGAATTGAGACATCATCTCGCTGTAGTTTTCCTTTGATAAATATGAAGTGTCCTTGCCCATCTGTTTTGATTAATTCTGGTTGCAAATATATTTTTATTAGATATTAGAAAATCTACTCCAACTTGTTTCTTGTGTCCATTTGTTTGGAAAATCTTTTTCTAGCCCTTTATTATGAGATAATGTTTATATTTGTTGCTGAAATGTGTTTCTTGTATTTAACAGAATTATGAATCTTGTTTTTGCAACCATTCTGCTAGCCTGCTTCTTTTTATTGGTGAATTCAGACTATTGATGTGAAATATTAATGAGCAAGGATTGTTAATTCCTGTTATTTTGATGTTGGTGGCATTAGCATGTGTGTGTGTGTGCTTCCATTCCTTTTCTTTTGCTGGTGTGGAATTATTTATTACCTGTTTTTTTGCTTGTTTTGTTTTGTTTTTTTTTTCTTGAATGTAGTTACACTTGTTGGGACGGAGTTTTCCTTCTAGTATTTTCTCTAGGGCTGGATTTATGGATAGATATTGCTTAAACTGGTTTGTCTTCAAATATCTTGTTTTTTCCATCTATGGTAATTGAGAGTTTTGCTCAACTTAGTCATCTGGGCTGCCATCTTTGATCTTTTAGGATTTGCAAAACATGTGTCCAGGCACTTCTGGCTTTTAGAATCTGTTGAGAAGTCATGTGTGATTCATATAGGTCTGAATTCATATGTTGCTTGGCCTTTTCCCATATTTTCCTTCTTCCATCTCTTGGATTCTATTGGAGATGCTTGTGTCCATTATTCCTGTTCTTTTCCCTAGATTTTCCATCTCTAGGATTCCTTCAGTATGTGCTTGCTTTATTGCTTTTCCTTCCATTTTCAGGTCTCGGACAGTTTTATTTATTTCCTTCATCTGTCTAATTGTGTTTTCCTATATTCCTTTGAGGGATTTATTCATTTCTTCTTTAAAGGGATCTATCATCTTCATGAGACTGGATTTAACATCGTTTTCTTGCTCCTCGGTTGTGTTGAGATATCTCAGGATTGCTATGGGATGATACTTGGGTTTTGATGTTGACATATTGCCCAGACCCTTGTCATTTGTGTCCTCATGTTGAAATTTGGTCATTTGGTTGCTTTTGATATTAGCTGGTGGTCTCTGGGTGCTGCTGGCTTCTGGGAATGCATTTAGGTGTGACATCCAGTAGATGGAGGATGCACGCGGTCGGACATAGCTCACCTCTGATGCATTTGTCCTGTGGCCTGGTGGTCCATGGGAGCCATAGCCCTTTGTCTTCCCCAGGTTGCCACTGAGGTCCTGTAAGTGATCTGGTTGCTAGTCCAGGAATGGGGTGCACCAGGGATGGTATCCATCTCTGCTGCTAGGTTTGCCTGGAGGACAGGGCAGGCTGGGGATTGTGGTCTTCTGAGTCTCATCTGGTAGTTCTAGGTGGTAACCAAGGGCCTGCAGGGATCGAGGTGCTGGCTGTTCCTATTGCCTGATCGCCTCCAGGAATGCAGGTAGGTGTAAGGGGTGAGATGGAGGGTGCAGAGGTCTGGACATAGCTCATTTCTGCTGGTTTTCTTACCTGTCTTCCCCAGGTGGCCACTGTGGGACTCAAGGCCTGGGATGGTGCAATGGATCTGGAGTGAGGCTGCACATTGACAGGGCAGGTCTCTCCCCTATTACATTTGCACATTTGCTTGGAGGCTAGGACAGGCTAATAATTGTGCTTCAACAGGATTTTACCTGATGATACCTGTGGAAGGCTGGACTCTGGTAATGTAGATAGGGGTGATGTCCTATAGACGGAAGGTGCAGGAAGCTGAGCCTGGTTCAGCCTGAGGCTGTGCTTGCCCATTGGCCTGGTGCGTATAGGGGGCAGATGACTGGAGATCTCACTTGCCTTCCCCAGGTGGCCTCTGTGGGTATCCAGGGATGGGGCACTGGGCTCAAAAATCTGAAAGTGATACCTGACTGACTTTTCCACCCAGATGACCTCAACTACATAATGTCCTAGGTCTCCTTACTCCAGTTATCCAAAGGAGATACTTTGTGAGTAGACTAAGGATCTGAAGCACATTTTTATGAAATCTGTTGTTTAGGAAAAGTCTTGAGGATGTTTATTGATAGAGTTGACGACATAAGGATTAATCAATCCAGGAAGATAAAATGTTTGGCATTTGACACAAGAGACATTGCGCTAAAGAACAAAAAAATGTATTCCACAAGATGAACAGAGAAATGAGCAGTAGAAGATATGTGATCCAAATGAAATAAGGTTGTATGGACCGGAGTTGGGAAATGAAAAACCATTATGTAAGAATTCGGTCATAAGGAGTGGGAAATGAAGACATAACAGTGCAAGGAAGACACACTCCTAGTTGGTTCACAAACGATATCAGTTAAAGTAGCCATGGTCCTGTGTTATTCCTTCAAATGGCTCAAAGTAAGTGGCCTTTGCATGACCCTTTGCTTCGCACTTAAAACATCTGTTCTTTTGGTCTCTACTCTTCTGTGTTACATACACTTGAATGTATGTGTTTCAACCTCATGTTTGAAACCTTAGTTCACAGCTGATAAACACAGAAATGGATTGATAGCTATGATGAATAATTTGAAAACTACCCCCTTGAGATACAGAAAATGTATGCTGGAAACGTAATATAAACAAAGCCAAAATAGTAGAGCCCAAAGGATCCTGGAAGACACGGATGAAAAGCTGTGCTTCAGAGTGCCTCCACAACTGCTGAATTCCTCTAAAAAACAAAACAAACAAATAAAACTTCTACTGCCTGCGATTTAATGGGAATAAATGGTCCTAATAGACTCAGCAACACAAGAAGCAGGCCATAATTGCCATGTGTTTAAAAATCAAAAGAAACTTAATTGTGAGATCTAAGCATTACTGGTAAACAGAACAGAGAGGCTAGAAGAGAAACAGTCATTTCATAAGAAAAAATTTGAAATTAAAAAGATACCTGAAGTTACCAAGAAGAGACTTGATAACCTATGAGCATATATAGGGGGAGGAAATCCCCCTCAGGAACAGTCATAGGGGAGGGGAATAAGGGGAAAATGGGAGGGAGGGAAGAATGGGAGGATACAAGGGATGGGATAACCATTGAGATGTAACAAGAATAAATTAATAAAGGAGAAAAAAAAGAAAAATAAATAAATAAATATATAAATATAAAAAAAAGATACCTGAGGAATTATAGTAAATACCATAGATGATATAATAAACTATAAGACAAATGTATAAATTTATAAGATAAAGAAATATAGACATAGAAAATGATACATTTAATAAATGTGAAATTGAAATGGGAAGAAACAGGTACTCCAAATTCCTCTCACAAGACTGAAGAAAACAAAGAGTCAACGGTAGAAGTAGTCTCCTATAATTACACAACTTCATATTTAATAGCTTTTTATTCCTTTACAAAATGCTTCTGAAATAACTTGCCAGAAAAAGATAATAACCATGTACAAATACGACCATCAGAGAGGGTAACGCAGAATCTCCGAGCTGTTTCAAGGCTTACCTTGGGAATTTCAAGCTCCCCTGCCACCCATGTTGTATTTTGGAATTCGACTATCTTTTTGTTGATGTTAAGTGTTTTGGAGTTCTTCATATACTCCAGGTACTCTGTCAGTGTGTAGTTAGTAAAGAGGTTTTTTTTTTTTCCAATGTGAGGTAGCTTCTTCAGTAAAGTCCTTTGATGTACAGAAACATTTCAGCTTCTGGGGGGTCCCATTTCTTATTTATCTTAAGGCCGGTGTTCTTGGAAGACTGTGCAGCATGCCCTTTACTTTGACAATGAGTTCAAAACAGATCCCCCACCTTTTCTTCTATCAGGGTAACAGGCTTCTCTTGTAGCCCTTGACTTTTTTCCTGTTTTATCAATATTTTCACTGAAAACCCTGTGTTTTCGCCAGTGTGTGTTTGTTTATTTATTTATTTAGTTTGCTTGTTAAAAATCAGGTGTCTGGGGATCAATGGACTTACAGTCAGGTTTCGACTGTATTTGATTGAAACCAATCATATATGCCAGTGTCATGAAATTTTTTTTAATACTACAGCCCAATAGTATAGCTTAAAATCAGGAATGTTTATACCTATAGCAGTTTTTATTTTTTACTGTGGATTGCTTTTACATGTCCTGGTTTCTTTGTGTTTCCATATAAGATTTCGTTTTCAATTTCCATGAAGAATCGTGTTGGCCTTTTGATGGACACTGTATTGCTTTTATATATTGTATTTGGTATGATGGTTACTTTTTCAGGATCAGTCTTACTAATCTAGAGCATGGAAGGTCTTCCCGTCCTTTCATGCAACCTACAGCTCCATCTTCAATTATGAAAGGCAGTTAATGCTACACAGGACTACAACTTTCCTTTTTTTTTTTTTATTAGAAATCATGTTTTAAAGGAATGTCACGTGTTCAAAACCTGACCAGATGACATATGAGAATAAAGCGTTGGTAGAAATATGAGTGGAGTTCATCACTGCATCTCTCACACTTGATACATCAAAAGCCTTTAGAGGAAACCAGATGGACTGGGAGAAAATGTTTGAAGAAAGCAGTGATTGCACTTTCAAAATATTTAGTCACCAGCATTTTTAAAATAGCAAAGACAAAGTGCATCTATTTCAGGATGAGCTAGATGACTCAACCAACATTTTTTTTTTTTTTTGGCTAGAAACTTCCTAGAAAGTTGTCAGAGCCACCCCACACAGGAGCTGCCAGGCATTTAGAAAGAGCGGCTTAATAGGAAGGAGTACCTTTGATTGCACAAAACTGAAACTAAATCATCACATGCATTCTGTGCTAAATTTTGTATTTTAAAAAAATTAGACCTCTTTTTTTCCCCTGATTGCTCATATATAGAAAGTGGTGTCTTTTCATACAACGTTGTAAATTCAGAAGGTACCCTTCCATCTGAATAACAAGCATCAATCACTAGCTACGGTAACAGGCAGGCAAGTGTTTACCATGATAGAACTAATGTGTTCTGGCCCAAACATAGCCAAGAGAACTAAAAAAACAGATAAAAACATATTTTTATTTTTGAGATGTCATTTTGAGGTCCCACCTTTAACATGTTTACACTAGATATGATTTTATTTAATTGTGAGCAAAATGCATATGTAAACTATTTTAAGCGGCAACCTAATTCATGAATTTCAAAGAATCTTTTTTTACACTTGTTTTGATTGTGGGACAATTACTCAGATCAAATTTGTTAAAAGAGAAAAAGATATTTTTCAAAGAAAATAACCGGAGAATCCTAAAACTAATGTTACAAACTACATTTTGGTATGATTAAACACATACAGACAGAAATGTTCCTCTTCCCATTTGGATCATAAATCAAAGTGCACTAACCACCTTGGTTTTTAGCATTTTGCCTTATCACAACATGGAGACATTCTGTATATATTTTCATTCAAAGACCACTTGATTAATTAAAATGCACTTTGAAAATCAAAACATTATTTTATTTTAGATTTCTTGCAAAGCATGCTTTGTTTTCATTCATTTTGAAATTTTATGGAAAAATGTATTAAAATCCTTATGCTAATTTGCTATTTAGTATGAGAAATTTGGTACTTTACCCTGCTCCGGATCTTAGTTTTATTATATTACAATCTAGGAATGTTGGCTTATATTATTAAAATATATTACTATAAACTTTAACTTTTTATTTTTGTAGTTATGGTTTTGAAATTGCACTTTTATAATTATGTGGTACTTGAGGGGCCCATGTTATATGCTATATTATAGGCTTTCTATCATTTGTCTTTAGTTCTGCTACATTACTTTTATCTGAAATAATTATAGCAGTTTTAAGTTTACAACAAAATTGTGATGAAGGCATAAAGTTCACGCAGATACATTCTTCTCTTATCCAGGCACATCCTGCCCTGGGGCGATCATCCCACACCACAGTGGTGCATTTACTGCAACCATCCAGCCTATGCTGAGCCACTGTAGGTATAGATTACATCAGGCTTTCCTGGTTGCTACATGCTGTGTAGTAGGCTGAACGACCATAGTTATAGATTACATCAGGCTTTCCTGGTTGCTGTATACTGTGTGGTAGGCTGAGGGACTATAGGTACAGATTACATCAGGCTTTCCTGGTGTTGCTACATGTTGTATGGTTTTGGATAAACATGTTCCTACCATTACAGTGCCATACAGAGGTTTCATTTGACTTTTGTGTTTTAAGGTATTAGGGTTTGGATATAGGGCCTCATGAAGGCTAAGCATGCACTCAAGCACAGCTAGATCCCCGGATCCCTTTTACATTTGAAGCAAAAACTCAACCAAAACTTTTTTTGTTGTTTTTTTGTTTTTTTTCTTTTTTTTCCATTATAAATTTATTCTTGTTACATCTCAATGGTTATCCCATCCCTTGTATCCTCCCATTCTTCCCTCCCTCCCATTTTCCCCTTATTCCCCTCCCCTATGACTGTTCCTGAGGGGGATTACCTCCCCCTGTATATGTTCATAGGGTATCAAGGCTCTTCTTGGTAACCTGCTGTCCTTCCTCTGAGTGCCACCAGGTCTCACCCTCCAGGGGACATGGTCAAAGGTGAGGCACCAGAGTATGTGAGAAAGTAATATCCCACTCTCCACTCTACTGTGGAGAGTGTTCTGTCCATTGGCTAGATCTGGGTAGGGGTTTAAGGTTTACCGCCTGTATTGTCCTTGGCTGGTGCCTTAGTTTGAGTGGGACCCCTGGGCCCAAATCTGCCTATCATAATGTTCTACTTGTAGGTTTCTAGGACCCTCTGGATCCTTCTACTTTGCCATTCTCCCATGCTTCTCTCATCTAGTCAACCAAAACTTAAGCAGACCAGACCTGAGCTCACCTATTCCCATCTGTCACCTGGACTAATCCTGAACTTCCAGTTCTGAGTTAGCCCTCTGCATACCTGTGCTAAAGGTCTGTTCCACCAGGCTGAGCCATGGAGAAAACAATTTCAAATGTACTAGAATCCTCTTTACTGTTCATTCGTCTCCTCACCCAATTCTTGATATTTACTACTTTTTGCACTGTCTCCATGTTTTTCAACTTAGAAGGCATGTCATTTGTAATCACACACTATAGAGCCTTGAATTGCTTTCTGTCACTTATTAAAATGTATTTAAGATTCACCTATGTCTTTCGATGCCTTGATACTTGACATCATTTTATCACTGAATAATATTACATTACCTGAATATGCCATAGATTATTCATTTCCATACCAAAGAATATACTGCTTGAATATAATTTACAAAAATTGCGAATAAAAAACTTCTATACATGTGTGGGTAGTTTTGGGTGCGGATGTAAGCTTTTAACTCAGACACTAATGACTTTCACCTCACTCTGTCCACGAGCACAATTGATAAGTTTTTTTATTAAGAATATGAATAACTTTGGAAGAGACTAAGTTGAGCCTTTAGTCTTGGCTTCTGGAAAGCTGGGGCAGAAGGACCACATGTTTCAGATCAAGCTTTGATTCCTAGTAAGTTTTAGGCAAGCTTTGGATGTATAGTGAAATGGCCGCATCAAAACAAAAACATAGAAAGAAATATGTTAATTTTATAAGGAATTTCCAGCTTGTCTTCTAAAGTGCCTTACCATTTGTGTTTCTACCAGCAATATATGAGAGTTCCTGCTGTCCATATCTTCTACTGTATGTAGGGTGTTCAGTGTTTTAGACTTTCACCATTCCAAAAGATGGGTAGAAGTATCCTAGTTCTGTTCAGTTTTCATTTCTCTAATGACATAAGATGTGGACCATCTTTCCATCAACTGATTTACATAGCTGCATGCTAATTACAATGTTTGTGACTCTCCCTTCAAGATTCTTTCCATAAGATGAGGTCTTAAATTCCAAGGTAATAGGATTCTGAAGTGTGCTCCTTAGTGACTAGGATATTGCCACCATGAGAGGGTAATAGACAGTTCATTGGCTTCCTTACTTTGCTGCATAACACCAAAACCATGGTAGCTTTGGTTCAGGAATTGGGGCCTAAACAAATACAAAATCTATGGGTCACTTTGAACTTTGACTCTCAGCCCTCAGAACTGTGAGCAGTAAATTTGTATTGTTTACAAACCTTTGTCTGTAGAATTCTTCTACAGCAAACCCAACAGAACAAGACACGACTGAGCTCTTTATTTGGTTGATATTCTACTAGGAATATTTATGCTTTTTCATGTAACTGACTGACTTACTCAAGACAAGCATATGGTCAAAATAGACAGGACTTTTTAGGATCCTTTTCTGATGGATTTGAATAGCATTGTTTGAATCAGTAGTTCTATGTGATAGTAATAATATTTTTCTTTTGTAAAATCCTTAAATCTTACCTATATCTATATCTATCTACTATCTATCTATCTATCTATCTATCTATCTATCTATCTATCTATCATGAACACTTAATCTTCTCTGAAGGAAGATAAACAAAAGGGAAGATTGTAATTGACTACCCACAGGAAAGACAAATGTATGTCTAATTTATATTTAAATCGAAGTACTGATAGTACTCACCAATATTTTGCCTGATTTATAATAATTAAATGACTATAGAAAAGATTTTAGACTATCTGGAAGCTGTGAAACAGTGGGGCCGAGGAGATAGCTCAGGGGACAAGGGTGTTGGCCACCAAGCCTGAGAACTTGCGTTCAATCTTCAGGTCACTCACAGTGGAAGGAGAGAAATGATCCCTTCCAGTTATCCTTTTCTCATGAGCTGCATGAGAACACATAAACATACAGAAAACAAAGAAGCACTTTTAATAAGAAGCTATTAAAGTGTATTGCAGCTTTTACTACAAGATTTTTTTTTTTTTTAAAAAGCAAGCTATCTTTAAGAATGGTACCGAGCCAACAGTCTTGAGGATCAGTTCTCTGAAGATGATAAGCTGTGTCATTTTTTAAAAACATAAATATAACTTTGGATTTACCAATAAGCAATCATTCGTACAATAATCAGGCACTAGCACTGTCATACATTACAGGCTTTGCTTACTAATACCACAACAGCAACAGCGTATCTCTAAAACTATGAAGGGACTGAAACAAACTGAAAATGCACAGCTTTGAAAATAATGCTAAAATGCTCAGCAAGCTTCTTTTCGGCAAGATTTGAAAAACGCAGAGTACCAAGGCACTGCTTTTTCTCTGGGAGCGGATCAGGCCTGTGTGTTCCTCCCTGTTGAGTAGACCATAGGCCCCATCTAAACTGCCTTCCTGGAGCAGCAGCCCCCTCCAGGTGGCCAGAGGGAATTCCAGACCAGTGTGTTGTTTCCAGGGACACTGACACAGCAGCTAAGTTTATTGGTGCTGGGGTCGGCACAGTTGGTGAGGTTGGACCGGAGATGGGCATTGTGTCAGTGTCTGGTAGCTGGATTATAGGCTTTGCCAGGAGCAGTTCTCCCAAGCAGCAGCTCTTCAACTATTCCATTCTGGGTTTGGCATTGTCTGAGGCCATGGGACCATTCTGTTTGATGGTCGCCTTTCTCATCCTCTTTGCCATGTGAAGCTCCATGGGGTCACCCAGCCTTCTCGGCTGCTCTGACTCCTGCCAGTCCTGATGCTGCAGTGTGCTGTTTTACCATTAAATGACAACATTCATTTCTAATGTGTGTGTGTGTGTGTGTGTGTGTGTGTGTGTATATATATATATATATAGAGAGAGAGAGAGAGAGAGAGAGAGACAGAGAGACAGAGAGAGACAGAGAGAGACAGAGAGACAGAGAGACAGAGAGAGACAGAGAGAGACAGAGAGAGAGAGAGAGAGAGAGAGAGAGAGAGAGAGAGAGAGAGAGAGAGAGTCCAATATGTGAACAACAAAGATCTTATGTGGCCCTTGTTAGTTCTTGGTTTCAATGGAAGGTCACACATCTAAGAGTTTATTGGCAGCATTAATTTTGTTTGATATTTATTTTTTAAGACAAAAAATTATGTTACAGATTAGCAAGAAGTTAGAACTGGGGAAACTTGAGGTATGTGAGTAAATATTATAGATAATATGCCTCGCATGAAACTGTCAAAGAATAAATCATTTTTTTAACTAGGGAAAGTTACATTTCAACAATATGAAGAAGAAAAGATTGGCAATTTAACCAGCATCAATGATATTTGTTTCATGAAATAAAAAGGTGATGAATTCACTGGCAGTTAAGTAAAGTCAGAGGAACAACATGGCCTCTCTGTTTATATATTTTAGTATTTTTATTCTTGAATAAACATGTCAATTTGATGTAGAAAATCATCCTGTTGAATAAGTGAGTAAATACTGTTTGTACCCTTATACCAAGTACATGTGACAGGTGAGGGGATCTATAAACATCTCAGTTTACTGAGAACATAATTCTGTCCATGTGGCTCAGTTTCCCCAGATTCCAACCAAATCATGGACATTGACAGTCTGTTAATTTAAAATCTTCACTAATGATTTGCACATTTATGTGGTCTGTTTGGTGATTTTTGCCTTGTGACCTGTACTTGGGACTCTAAGTCCTGTATATGTATCTGGGTCTTGCCACGCCATATGGAATAAAGCATTTGAGGATCCTCGAAGACTCAGGTGCCACAGTCCTTGTCGGAGGCCTCTTCCCATGGCCAGAATTTCAGCTGCATCCCAAGTACATCTCTCTTGATTAACAATAGCATTATTGGACAAAAAGCCTTAAAAATATCTTTAGCTTTGTGTTGGCTGTATACTGCTGAACATAAGGATTACCCTTAAGTGTGGTTAATGCCTCCACTGAGACTCAATTAGATAAAATAAGCCTTTCCTTTGCAAGCACATATTACTTGGAGAAAGCTACTGGGTTAGGAATTGGAGCTTCTGTCTACTTCCTACCTTCAATGGTGGGACCCAATTGGCTTGAAATTATGCAGGCCCTGTGCCTTCTGCCAGCTTATGTGAGCTCATGTGTGTGTCAGTTCAGCTGTATCAGGAAGGAGTTGGTGGAGAGGAACTATGATCAAACTATATTGTATGAAAAATTACTCTCTCTCTCTCTCTCTCTCTCTCTCTCTCTCTCTCTCTTTCTATATATATATATATAGAAATGTATAAAATCTATATACATTCTCTCTCTCTATATATATATATATAGAATCTATATACATTCTCATGCAAGAAGTACTAGGAATATATTATATATTTTCAGCATACATTGAATATATATATGTATATCATGTAGTAATATTATGAAAGATGATTGAATAGTCTCAGAACCTTTCAGAACTACTGCAGGAAGATGCTAAAATAGTATTTACTTGGGAAAATATTTTGAATTCAAAATGTCTGTAGAAGGGTTGAAGAAAGATAGCAAGTAACACAATTGATGGATCAAATTATGAAAGCAAAATGTACATAGTTGTCATTCACTTTCTTAAGTGGTAACTATTAAATCAAATATAGCTAAAAAGTCCTTCACCATCAATAAGAAATTATTGAGATCTATGACTAGGAACAAGTTTCTATGACTAGATGATTTCCATTTCATGATTCAAAATAATTGGTGAGAACAGATCCACAGGTTTTAATAACGGGAATGGTATGGGACAGATGCATTATTTTCAAGAGGGTGGAGTGAATGAATCTGATTGCACAATGCTAAGCCTGATTTAATTCTTAGAAAATTAAATTTTCAACTAAGGTTCCATGTAGGCTGTGAACTTTTTCAAGCCTACATTATTTGTGGTTCTTTCATGTCTATGCCTCCCTTCCAACACACCTACCCTAGATAGAAGAGAAAGGAGCTTAACGGGACCAGGAGAGGTAGACCTTTTTAGACTCAGTTCCTTGGAGCTATCATAGTCAGGACTTCAGGAGACCCATTAAACAGCAAATGAGCAATTCACCAATAGTGACTGCACCCTCAGCAGTTGGAGTCTAGAGCAGCAGCCTAAACCCAGAACCTCAAAGCATTCTCTGGACCATTTCTCTCTAAGGGCATCTGGAAGCGGAGTGGATGAACAAACAATAGGAAATGATGCCAAGACCAAAAGTAAGCCCAGCTTCTTGTGTGTAGGCATAGTAGTTATTGTGTAGTTTAAATTCGGATTTTCTGTATAAATGCTGTGTAAACTCTGTTCCCCAATTGACCCTCTGTTATGACAATAAAGAAGCTTACAGCCAATCGATGAGCAGGGGAGAGAATAGGGTGGGACTTCCTGGCATGGGGGTGGGGGATGGAGAAGAGCAGTTAGAGAAGGAGGGACCTAGAGGTGAAGGAAGGTGAGGAGGAAGGAGCAGGTGCTGAGGAAAGCTACAAAAGTGCAAGTAAGGCTGTGATGTTTGCTGGGAGTAAAACATAAAGGGTTAAGAGCAGATTTAACCTGCTCATATTGTGTTGTGAAGCCCTGGTTTATCAAAGACTCTCAATTATTTGTGTGATAGCCGGGTTAAGAAGTAATACAAGAGAAACAAACACAGTTGCGTAAAATAAGTCCAAGAATGGGCGTCCAGTGAGGGGAGGAATTTAAGGTAATCTAGCAAGAATTTCTGTAGAAAATAAAACTACAGAGCAGTTTATTAGATCTGTTCAAAAAGAGAGGAACAGCAGTTTCTAAGGCAGGAAGGAGCTCACAGCCTCTTGATTAGACAGAGCCCCATGCAGAGCAGCAAGGCTTCCCCAGCAGGCTGCAGAAAAACAAATATCTGTTTACATACACTACACACTTGGTTTGGGCGTGTGTGTGTGTGTGTGTGTGTGTGTGTGTGTGTGTGTGTGTGTGTGTGTGTATACATACATACATATACATATACACTATATATATATATATCCATCCTCTCAGAGTCCATAGTAGGATAATAAACATCATGTGTTCTCTCAATCTCACAAATCGGTTTCACATCCCACTTTGGAATAAAAAAAAAAAAACAAAAAAACCCACATTTACATCCAGTACAGGTTCATGTGTTGGAATATTGATTCCCATGAAGGCATTACTGGGAGTTGAGAACCTTTAAAATGTGAGGTCACCAAAAAAATTTTTTTTTAAAATTATAGATTAGCCGGGAGTGGTGCTGCACGCCTTTAATCCCAGCACTCGGGAGACAGAGGCAGGCAGATTGCTGTGAGTTCGAGGCCAGTCTGGTATACAAAGTGAGTCCAGGACAGCCAAGGTTACACAGAGAGACCCTGTCTCAAAAAACAAAGCAAAATGTGAGGTCCACTTGAATGTCCTTTGCTCAGTGGTGACATGCACTCCACGTGGATTAGGTAGCCTCAGTCTTTTCCTCTTTCATTTTGCTTTCTGGCCATGATACAAGCTGACTTTCTTCTCAACACATTGTTACCCAGCACCTTAACCAGAGGCCCAGATACACTCCCAAGACACCAGCTGGCAAATCATTTCTCCCATTCTTAGTTACTTGTCTGGAGTGTTTCATAATAGTATCTAGATGAGCAAATACTTATTAAGAACATGTTAGATTACTAGCAAAGGAAGAAAGCATGGTGAGGAATAAACTTGCCTTATAAAACTTAAAAGTCTTGACTTGTTTCCTTTACCTTTTGAAAATGATTCTTCACAGCAATGCCAAAAAGAGAAACAGACACAGGGTTTCTGCCAAGCCTCTATATATTTAACTCTTAGAGATAAGATTGAACAGGATATATGAATAATATGCCAGTAGCAATTAAACTATTGAAAATGATTGAAGAAGGTTATTTTAAGAGCTGGTACTTAACCTTATGTTATTCTGTTATTAAACTATCCTATAGCTAGCTTTGATTACCATATATAATATATGCACTCTTTTATAAAAGAAAAATCTGAGAAATAATTAATGGAGTAACTGACTTTCTACATAAGATGGGATCAAAATCAAGTCATTTCCAGAAATTAAAAGAAAGTAGTCAGTCGGAAGATAACTTTCTGAACAGAACTTCAACAGCCCAGGCCTTAAGGTCAACAATCAATAAATGGGACCTTATGAGGCTGAGAAGCTTCTGTGTCACAGAAGACACTGTCAACAGAACAAAGTGACAGCCTACAGACTGGGAAAAGATTTTCACCAATCCTACATCTAACAAAGGTCTAATATCCAAAATTTATAAAAAGCTCAAGAAGTTAAACACCACCAAATCAAATAACCCAATTAAGAAATGGGACTCAGAACTAAACAGAATTCTCAACAAAGGAATATCGAATGGCTGAGAAATACCTAAAGAAATGCACAATGGCCTTACCCATCATAGAAACACAAATCAAAATGACACTGAGATTCCATCTTACACCCATCAGAACGGCCAAGATCAAAAACTCAAGTGACAGCACATGCTGGAGAGGATGTGGAGAAAGGGGAAACACTCCTTCATTGCTGGTGGGAGTACAAAGTTGTACAACCAGTTTGGAAATCAATCTGGCCATTTCTCAGAATACTGGGAATACGGGTCCCTCAAGAACCAGCTATACCACTCCTTGGAATATACCCAGAAGTTGCTCCAGCACACAAGGACATATGCTCAGTCGTGTTCATAGTGGCCTTATTCATAATAGCCAGAACATGGAAACAGCCTAAGTGTCCCTCAGTAGAAGAATGGATAAAGAAACTTTGATATATTTACATTATGGAATACTACTCAACTATTAAAAACAAGAAGATGCTAAAATTTGTGGGCAAATGGATGGAACTAGAAATGATCATATTGAATGAGTTATCTCAGACTCAGAAAGAATCACGTGGTATATACTAACTTATAATTGGACACTAGCCCAACTAAATGTCCCCTGAAAGTCTTCACTTACCAGGAGATCGGTAAAGGTGCGGGGACCTCCTATTGGGACTCTAGGTGAAAGAAGCATGGGAGAATAGGGAAATAGAAGGATCCAGAGGATCTTAGATACCTACAAGAAGAACATCATGATGGTTAGATCTGGACCTAGGGGGTTCTGCTCAAGCTACAGCACCAACCAAAGACAACACATGCAGTAAATATTGAACCTCTACTCAGATCTAGGCAAGGGACAGGACATTATCCAAAGCCATGTGGAGAGAGAGGACTGACTCTGACATGAACTCTGGTGCCCCATATTTGACCATTTCCCCTTAGTGGGGAAGACTGGTAGCACTCAGAGAAAGACTAGGGAGGCTACCAAGATGAAGCTTGACAGGCTGTGACCATATGGTGGGGGAGGAGGTCCCCTTCTGTCACAGACTTAAGGGAGGGGAATAGGGTGAAAGATGAGGGAGGAAGGAATGGGAAGAGACAAGCAAGGCGATAAACATTGAGTTGTGATCTTAATAAATTAATTAAAAAAGGAGAGAAGAAAAGAAAGTAACCATTACAGTATCATTGCCTAAAGAAATGTAGCAAAGCCAGAGGCCACATGTGGAAAGCCAAGGTTTGTGGATGATTCTAGTGCCGGGTCAATTTGAAGGCGAAGTGTAAGTGATGAAATGCATATTTAGGATGTGCAGGACAGCATGGCCGCTATGTTCTGCAGCGGGCCCACCACGCAGCATGCACTGCATTCACATGAGAGCACTTTAAATGGAGCACTAATGTGTGAGACCAAAAATTAAAATAGTTTATTTCTTTCATATGCTTAGAGAGATGCAGCAATAAAATAGAATTGAATGCTTACAAAGAAGACCAAGGTAACATAGACTGCTCCTGTGCATGAGATAGGGGCTATAAGCACAAGCCTACGAGGTTTGTACTTGAGACCCTGAGGGAGAAAGACTATGTGTGTCATACCAACTTAGCTTGCAAAAGACAAACCCCACCTCAAAAAAAAAATCAATTAAAGTTCTACACACAAATGACTCTGAACATGATGGGAGGCTTCATCTTTCTCAAATAGCTTACTCCACAGTTTACAAATATTTAAATAATATAAAAACAGAAAGCATTCTCTCACAAAAACATTTTTGAATGTTCTTAGGCTAAGAAAGGAATTGTGAACATTACAGTCAGAATCAAAATAAAACTGTTATAAATTCACACTAAACATTGTTATGTTTTAATCATTTTTTCTGTCCAATGTGGCTGCTTCTGACCCATGTTTCTGTACAGCATGTCAAAATACGACAAACACAGATTGAGATATAAAGAGAATCTATCAATTTAATTTTGACATAATTTAGAGCGCATGTTCAATTAAATTTTATTTCATGTTATATTTTTGCATTTATACATGGCAAATAGAAAGTTCTGTATGGCATGCATGATTGATTGCCATGACACAAGCAAACTACTTGAGAAACTGAGGCAGGATTGAGTTTGAGACTAATCTGAACTTCATAGTAATATTTTTTCTCAAAGAAATAGCAAACTGTGACTGAGGGGACAGTCATAGGCGAGGGGAGTAAGGGGAAAGCTGGAGGGAGGGAGGAATGGGAGGATACAAGGGATGGGATAACAATTGAGATGTAATATGAATAAATTAATAAAATCTATAAAAAAGAAATCTTAAAAAAAAGAAATAGCAAACTAAGTGATGCCATATGAGGTAAAATATGTTCACTTGATTGCACTGATGTTCAACTATTTCTTATTTGGTTGTAGATTAATTTCATCTCAAAATTGAGGAAATTCTTCCCCAGAGAATACATACTGTGCTTTTTTTTTTAGAGCTCTCCCCCTCCATATTTAAGGAAGCAGGCATAGGACAAGGGGGTTTTCTCAGGACTTGTCATGCTGTAAAAATGAAGCAGAGGGGAAGAACTGTTTTGTGTCTGTGCTTCCCAATGCCTTATTATCCTGTTGTCTTCTTCCTCATCTCTACACCTTCCTGTATTGTGGTAGAAAATTCCTATTTGTCCAATATTGGAGGTTAATATGACTTCAGTGGAATTTAATACAATACATGCATGCCTGTTGCTGCCGAAAGGTAAATCATGACATTGTAGGAGAGTCTACAATGAAGCAGAAGTGCACTGACCACGCCACCGTGCTTTCTTTTTCTTGATGTGTGCACAGATGTTCTGTGAGCCTGCAAAGTGGATTTAGTCACAAGCTGGTTCTCATTAAAGTGACAATAAACTCATGACCCACATTGTCTAAGAGAGAGACCTGTGACTTCCTAGACATTCTTGAAATACACCACTTCTCAAACTGCCATCTGCTTAGGAATGGTCCTGTCCTTGGGCTCCTGCTGGCTGGAGATCCCTCAGGCAAATTTCAACATACATCTCAGATTATTGGCTATTACTGATTGTGCCTTTAACCCTTTCTTCCCTAAAATTAAAATGTATAGCTTCTTAAATGTCACTTATTTCAGTGTTAAAAGAGAGTTTAAGTACACAGGTAAAGCATTATGTAAGCTCTATAGTGATGGTCCAGGAAATAAAATGAAAGGCTTTAATATAGAGACACAATTTTATTAGGAAATTGTCCCCTCTTACAATGTTATTCGAAAGAAAACTGCCAATTTAAATTAAATTCTCAAAGCTAGAAAATTCAAAAGTGAAGTTATTTGGAAAATGTAGCATGATATTTTCTTATGATCCATAGTTTTAACTAATGAAATAAATATAGGTTTTTGTTTAATTTTACAAAAATGATTTTAAAAGGAAAATATGGGCAACATATTAAAGCTGACACACTGGTATAAGTTTTATCACCAACCTAAGTATTAAATCACTTAAAATAAATTTTGAAAATAAAATAAATTTAGATTGAATGATTATTTTTCCCTGGATATTGTATTCTTTATATTCAACTTTAAAATAGCTTACATGTATATACATAAACTTTTTATATAATTTATTTATTATTGAAACAATGTTTCTATTACCAGTGCTGCCACAAAATCATTATTTTGATAAACTAGTAAAAATTCAATAGCTAACCTCTAATCTTAAAATAAAATTTTAGAACACAAAGGAAAAAAATCAATGCAGTAAAATATTATATGATTGTTGATAGGTGTTCTCCACCAATGAAGTGAGCCAGTTCAAACCAAATTAAAGTATAAAGGCAGATTTATTGGACGCAACAGGAGGCAGAGAGAGAAAGTGCTTGTGCAGAAAGAGAGGGAGACAGATAGAGAGAAACAAAATCTTTGCATTATATAATGCAGAGCCTGTGGGTCAGAGGAAGACTAGGCCCTGGGATGGAAAATCCAGCATAGAGGGAGAGATTTGACAGACAGTCCCTGTAGCAGTTAGGAATCTAGGGATGCTGGGAGAACTTGAAGGCCAGGTCCTCTGTGATATGTTAAATAGGCACCTGAGCCCCCTGTTCCTGGTGAAAAACCAACATCCCAGCCTTTTGTTAACAATAAATGAAGGAAGATGTAATTGCCTATGACTACTTTCTGAGGACACTGGGACATCATTATTGGGGTCCAAAGGTTGGAATGTTGGCCAGGTCTGGGAAGAACAGGCTACCCAATTTCTGCAGGACCATATGGGGTTAGGCTCTTGAAGGCCCAGCTGAAGCAGTTTGTGAGGCTGGACTCGAGAGCACCTGTTGGAAGGCCCTTCAGAGCTGCCCTGGATGCAGGCTCTGAAGAAGCACCTGGAAACAGCAGGATGCAGTAACAGATATATATGTTAGGGGCAGACGATAAAGTTAAGAAATTTAGGGGAAATTTTTTTTCTTGGGTGTACATTTGAAACCTTTAGGTCTTGATAGTTGAAGGCGGGGGTTGGTTCTAAAACCAGGAAAATGGAAATAGAATTGGAGTTCTAAACCTTGCTCAATTTTATAACTCAACTCTACATACATATCTGAGGAGTAACCTTTTCTTTCATACATAGTTTTCTTGCTGGAAGAACACTATTAGACTTCTTAGTTATCTTTTTGCTTTTTTGTGACTCAATATCAATGATGCATTTCATCACTGTTGCTTTTTTGTAAAAAAAAAAATATATACAAAATAATCCTAGAATCAATATTAATATTTGGGCTCAAAATTATTGTTTATAATAACTGAAATATCTATCATTAGGAGAATGGGGACAATTGTAATAGCACTGACCAATAAAATGATGCAAATGAAGTATTATTGTAGAAGGCTATGGGTGGCAGAATACATACTAGACCTGGGCATTGTAGTAAATCCTTGTAAATGCCAGCTACATTGAGCTTGAGATAAGAGTTTCAGGGCGTTGAGGCCCTGCCCGACTTACACATAGATTCCAGTTCTATCTTGGATGACTTATACTTTGTGTTAAAAATAAAATTACAGATATAGCAGCCTGTCACCATATCTGACGAAGTGAGTTTGACCCAACATGGTGGAAGAAAAGAACCCATTCCCACTATGTATCTTTGAATATATACATGAATCCATGACACACATCTTCACACACACACACACACACACACACACACACACACACACACGCGAGAGAGAGAGAGAAGAAGAAAGTGGCACTGCTATGAGGGTGGAGATATCAGGGAGAATGGAACCAATGAATGACCTTTATGCAATAATAACCAACTGTATTGAAAGCATCAGACAATTTATACTGGAGTTTGCGAGGACACACATGAATACAGTGTACAACCACAAGGGCAAGCTGCATGTGACATGCAAGCAGTACATGGTTCATAAACTGCATGTAGGAAAAACATGTGTTTCCATAAAAGCATGTAAACTGATAATAATAATAATAATAATAATAATAATAATAATAATAATAATAATTATCAGTTATAGTGAATAATCTGAAGTGAACTAACTCCTATCCACAACCTGCAAGGTGCAAAATAGGATAATCTAGTAACATTTCTCTGTTTTTAAAGAAACTGCAGTCAGAAGATGCTTGTCTAGTTTTCTTGGAGTTCTCTTATAAGCACTCAGAATTCTCCTGACAAAACTCTATTCTTGGACTGTGTTCCAACAATGAAGAATAAATATTGTGCGCATTTTAAATTAAATTAAAAGAATCAAATCATCTGTTTGTAGTCCAGTGGCAGCAGTACATAGAAAGACCTGAATTGAATGCAAGCCTTGAGGAGGGGCAGGGGTCAGAATGATTGCCTTTAGAGGGGATGGAAGTGTAGAAAAATAGTCTTTGGGAAACGTCAGTCTTTTTATGAGAAACTCCTTTATGGCATTATACTAGTACAAGTTATCAGGGTGGAATCACTGTCAAAATTATACACATAAGTTCTGTGCCTTCCAATGATAGTTTACAAAAAAAAATAAAAATAAAAATAAATTAAAAAATTTTGCAGCACTAGGAGGAATATAGATGGTGTATAATAAATAATGCTGAGGTTAGCTGAGCATAAGGTGCCTGTCTTTAATCCCAACACTCTGAAAGCAGAGGCTGACCAGTCTCTGGGTTCCAGGCCAGCCTGGTCTACAGAGTCAGTTTAAGGGCAGCCAGGGATACACAGAAACCTTGTCAAAAAACAACCAAAATAAATATTGAGATTTAAGTTAGTCTGTAATTTCCCACCATGTTATATTTTTCCTTGTTAGCATTTTTCATAATTTAAACTTTAAGAAAGACTGTATATATCAATCTGTCTGATAGGAGCCACTAATACAATAGATTTAACCAAATGAAAATGAAGTTTGATACTATTTGAAATCCTGAAATCTTTAGTTCTTATGATTCCAAAGGAAACAATTTAATTTAAATCTGGTGCTAAGGATGTAGCTTTTTAGTAAGGTACCTATCTGTTTATGGTAACAATATTTGTGTCCTATCACATAAAATGCAGAAAAAAATACAGAAAAAACAAAATGCAGGGTATACAGGGTATTGTTACAAGAAAAATGAAGGAATGTTGTGAATTTCTAATAGCTGTGATACTAATTTTCAACCTTCTGATATGAGAAATAAACAATGTTTCCAGTGACATTCTCAGCATTTAGGCTTACTTGAATAGCAATTTCCTTTGTATATTAGATACATAGATAAACCTTTTTTTTTGTAATAATCCAATCAAATCCCCTATCACAACACAGTTATTTCCAGACTTGGTGCATGGCCTTAATAAGAACTGTGCTGGGAAAGCACAGTGTGGGTTGTGTAAACAGGGTGTGAATATTGATTTTAATATTAAGGTATTGTATTGCTGATAATGCTTCAGAAAAATGTAATTTGCAATATATTCATATGAGGACTAAAATAATGTATGAGGTCATTTTATTGTTCATTCAGCGCTCGTATCAGTTCAAAGGTATAAAAGCTTATCTCATTCCAACAACACATTTCAGATTTATTTCTGTGCACTAATCAGAGGAACAGAAATGCTATTTTCTTTTAACACAGTTTAGAAAGCTAAATGGATTCATTATTTGGTTGTTACCTAGTTCCCATCCAGGCTTCTGACATGGTTTCATGCAATGTGCTATAATGGATTTAGAAACATTGGAGGGGACATATTTAGAAAGAAGTAGTCTACCTAATGTATTGGATATTTTATACCTATTTTATTGACCAGGTATTATAACAGCCTAAAAATTGCCACAGTATCATTTAACATCCAGTTTTAGCCTGTGTTATCGTCTAGCCAAGGGTCAGCAAATGTATCTAGAAGAGGTCAGTCAACATTTAGACTCTTCGAACCATAAATTTTGTAGTATATAGAAATCTACTTAGTAATTGCAGCACAGTAATCACAAGTGGTTAAGTGGAAAGACATAATGCTTTCTTAGGAGATCAACAGACAGGGTTTGCTTTGACAAGCTCTCCTTTCAAGAAGTAATTCCCGTCCTTAGTAGGCGTTAGATTGCTCTGTAGAGATAGTCTCAGCCGGTCTGTAATAGAGCATCAGAATTGTGGTTTATTGAACCAATAAAAATCCAATAAAATCTTAAGCAATTCATATAGACAGATCTTCTTTCTCAATCTTTTGTTATGGCAACCAGGGATTGAACCAGGGGCAGAAGCCTGATGTCTTCAAAAATTAAATAAAGTTATGGAAATGTTAATGTCTGGGAGATGGAACAATTGCAATGGTGGAAAGAAAGCTAAGAGGCTATGGAGTAGGGAGAGCAGGAACCTACTGCTGTGACTAGTTGTGTTTGAAGAACAGGAAGTGATTGGGATTACAAGTTCGAGGCTCACCAGGAGGATGCAGTGAAGCTACAACTGTGATGTGAAAAGGTGCTGGTGATTGGCTGAGTGTAGTATCAAAAGAAGCCAAGCTTATGGATACAGACTTCTACTATAGGGACTTTATATGTGGGGAGTAGACGAAGTCTGGATAAGTGTCTATTGTGGACTTGGGCTGAGTGATGTAAAGGACCCTGGGAACTGGCTGAGCCTGTCCAGTGATGACGGCAACTTGATGGCAACCTCTCACCAAGATTAGCTAAACCCTCTCCATGTGTTATCCGTTATAAAAAAGAGGTGAGATGCCAGGTTCCTGCATAGTCAGTGTCACTCCATGGGAGTAACGCACAGCTTTCTGATCCCAGTTCAGATTTTATTTATTTGTATATGTGTGTTTTGGTTTTTTTCATTCTGTATGACCTGGTCAGATTTTAGAACTAAGACACATGGGACAGAGTAGTTGCTCATGCTGTTTTATGAATGGAATGTGAAGTGGTTAAAAAAAAAAAAAAGACAAAAAGTGTCAGCTGCTGTTATTGAAATGTACTGCTTTCATGAGGCAAAGAAGCAGTTGCAAGTGGGAACAGGATGTAAATGAAACAACGTGCGAACAAACTGAGATGCAGAACTGGAAATCATAGACAAATAGAGTAGCCTTGTGATGAATAATGTTAGTACAAATTAAAGCCTATACATTCTTACATGGTCATTTTTTGCAATTAACATGATATTTTTCTCTTTTTATTTAAAAATACATATTTTTCTCACATAATATATCTTTATTATGGTTTTCTCTTTCTCTACTATTCTCAGTTCTTCCCTCCTCCCCTCCCATGCAGATCCATCCTCTTTCTGACTGTCATTAGGGAAAATAAAAACAAGTTTATAAAGAATAATAATAAAATAGTATAAAACCAAACAAAAACTAACATACTGGCATTGGAAAAGATAAACAGAAGGAAACGAAAACAAGAGAAGGCACAAGAATCAGAGACCAGCCTCTTGCCATATTCAGGAATCCCATAAAAACACTAAAGTGGAAGCCATAATACATACTCAGAGGACCTGGTGCAGACCCTTGCAGGCCCTGTGGGTGCTTGCCTCAGTCTCTGTGAGCCCATGTGAGCTTTGATCTGACGTAGAAGACCTTGTTTTCTTGGTGTCGTCCCTCTGGCTCTTAAAGTCTATCCATCTGCTCATCTGTCCAGTTTCCTGAATTATGAGGCGAGGGATTTGATTTCATCCCAGTTAGAGCTGATTGTTTCCAGCAGGCTCACTTGTGCTCTCTGTCTCTGTCTCTGTCTCTTTCTGTCTGTCTCTGTCTCTGTCTCTGTCTGTCTGTCTGTCTGTCTCTCTCTCTCTCTCTCTCTCTCTCTCTCTCTCTCTCTCTCTCTCTCTCTCTCTCTGTCTCTCTCTCTCTCTCTCTCAAATGTGTCTGGCTATGGGGTTCTGTATTTGTTCAAAGGTAGTCAGGGCTGCAGCTTCTTTGATGATGTCTGAAGAAAGTACTGATATATGAGTATAGCAAAATATCTTTAAGTGTTATCTCAATGGGATTTTTTCATTGGCTCTTTTTGTTGTGTTTTTTGTTTGTTTCCTTATTTTTTAAAAAAAACATTAGTATTTGGTTTTACCCTAGTCCCTAGGCTATCTAAGCTCTGGTTCTTGGTTACCTAAGTAGTAAAGGGTATAGGTTCCATCATGTGGATTGGGCCTAAGTCAAATCAATATTGGTTGGTTACTTGCACAAGCTTTTTTTGCCAAAAGAAGAGAGAATTGGTGACTTGAAAGATGAATATGACAACATTGTTCATATTATAAATATATTATATGCTTGAAGTTAAATAATAGACATTCTGTGATCTAATATGCATTTTATATGGCTTATATAAAGAAACAATAGTGGAAATTGGGAAGAAAATGTAAGTGTAAATGGCTGATAATAAATTGAGTACATTAAGGTCAATATTATAATTTTAATCCAGAATCTAGGCCAAGATTCATTCTTAGTTTTCTAGCTAACCTTAAGTAATATAAGTTTACACTTATATTTTCACAAAATGTTTTATTAGTAAAATTAATAGTTGATCACTTTAATGGCTAATTGTATAAGAAGAAATTAATTGAAGAAACTGGGCTCATCAAACATTGGTTTCTAGTTGAAAAAAATTCCCTCTCTCTGGTGAAGTTTTAATGTTGTAAAAAGTAATATAACAGGTAATTTCAAAAGTTTACTCATCAAAGTAAAAAGTTAGCCCTTTAATATAGGAAGTGGCACCATAAATGTATATGATGCAGTTTTTTTCTTAAGAAAGGGTAGAATTGAAACTAACATTAATCAATACCAATTTTAATACAAAAATCACTGTATAGAAGTAATTGGAAATAAAATGTGTGCTTAGTAATTTTTGTCTAAAAAGGCACTGTTATAGGGATTGATTTGCATATTTGATATAAATGTAGCAGAAATGAATATCCTGCCAACATGTTTATGAATTTTTATACTCTCCATCTACCGCGAACCATGGAGACCCTTCACCAATATTTTAACCTCAAATTGCATTGCTAATTTAAATTTAACATCTTGGATATGAATATGTATTTTATTCTACCAAATGTTCTGAGGGAAAATGTGTATTTTTGAAATTCTCGGTTCCGTATAAAAAAGTTAGCTTTTTCACAACATTTATCTAAGAACTGATGTAAAGTTTTAAATTTTATTTATTTTCATTTACATGTATGTGTGCTTGCCCTTCTTCTGCATTGCACCAAGGGTGTTCTGCCTGAGAGCATTTGATTCCTTGGATCTTGAATTACAGGCAGTTCTGAACTGCGTAATTTGAGCGCTAAGATGTAAAAACGAAGAGCAACAGGTGCTCTTAAGCACTGAGCTGTCTCTCCACCCTCCTTGAGTATCACTTTAAAACAAATAAGGGTTCTTGTCCTTGAAAATGTGTACATCCTCCAGTACCAGAGTCACATGATAACAATGATCATGTGGCAAGGAGCAGGCTCATATAGATTGATGACTGACTGAGACATACTTATGATTCCTCTTTTTGGGGAGGGCATGGTGGAGACAGGGTTTCCCTGTGTAGCCTTGGCTGTCCTGGTCCAGGCTGGCCTCGAACTCACAGAGATCTGCTCTCCTGAGTGCTGGGATTACAGGGCTGTGCCACCAGGCCAGGCCTTATGATTCCTTTTGATAAAAGAATTCCTCTAGTAAGGGGAGCACTTTGGGAGTTTGGGGGGCTGTAACTGACATGGACTCTGTTGCCTGCTTTTTGATCACTTCCCTCTGGCAGGCCTGCCTTGCCAGGCCACAGAAGAGGAAGCTCTCAGTCCTGAGGGGAGTTTGATGAGCTGGGGTGGATGGGTAGGGAGAGCTCCTGTTTCTTACGGAATAGGGAAGGGGGAGGGGGAAGAGAAAGGGAGGATAGGGCAGGGAGGAGAGGACAGAGAGGGCTATGACCAGGATGTAAAGGGAATAAATAAATTAATTTTTAAAAAGGGCACAGTTACAGGCCCCACTTTCACCTTGTCTTTTCTAAGGTCACTGTGCAGGATTGCAAGGATAGTTTTTGCCTTTTCAGAGCCATGTGAAATATATTTTCATTTATTGTTTTTTAATACTAAGGGGCAGTTGGGTATTTATTCTATTGGAGATAAACTGACCCAAAGTAAATTAACTGTACCGTAAGAAAAACTACAATTTTAATCATTGTTATTATCTTTGAGAGAGCAACATTGCCATCCATGATTTAAATATATTCTTCATATCTGACCTGACTTGTCGGACTCAATCCAGAATGATATTCTCAAGATCCCGTTCGCATTCTTGATGCTGACTACGTTGTATATATTCTTACCCGCCTTAGGGTAAGACCACTGTTTATTAGGTCTCTGTTCTGGTTTTTTTTTCTGCTTGTTTTTGTTTTTATCAGTTTGGCACAAGCCAGACTGATCTGGGAAAAGGAACCTCAGCTGAGTAAACACTTCCAACAGATCACCTGACATGCATTTTCATGAGTGGTGTAAGAAGGCCCAGCTCACTTAGGTGCTACCCGCCCATGGGCAGGAAGATAGTCCTGGGTAGTGTAAGAAATTATCCCAAGCAAGTCATCTTTAGAAAGCCAGGAAATAGTGTTCCTCCACGGCCTCTACTTTAGTTCCTGCTTCTAGCTCCTGCCTTGAATTTCTGTCCTGACTTTCCTCGTTGTTGAAGTGTAACCAGACTTGGAAGATGAAACATATGCTTTATTCCCCATGTTGTTTTTGGTCATGGTGCTTAAGCATAGCAATAGAGTCTCTAAGGCGATCTCAATCCTGCTATTTTCTAGTAATGCTGCTCAGAATCAAGGTGTCTGTGTAATTGTAGACCCTCTTCACCTTCACCTAGTGTGTTCACTCCTTGATTCTCACCCTACCAGAACCCTCCTTCCAATACATTTAGTAACAAGTGGGCTGGTGTGTTAAAAGTCTCCTATGAAATCACACCAAGGTATTGGCTCTGCTGAGTATTTGGACTACTCTTTCCCAAACCAAAGAAGGAGTCTTCAACTCTTTGTGGATCTAAAAGTTTTTTCCATTTATATTAAATGTCTTTCTGTTTCTTTACACTGTTATTCAATATTGTCCTGATTCCTGGGACCAGAGTATTTTCTTAATCATTTTAAAAGCCACTCATTTTGTTTTTTTTAACTTTTTATTATTTTTCTTTTTTTAACCTATACATTTATATTATTACACATATTACAATAAACTACCTACAGCAAGAAGAACCACAAAAAAAGTCAGGAATTACATAAAAGTTGTATTCATAGTGCTTTGGCAGCCTTGAACAAAACATCTTTCCTATCTTGGTGAGTCTAAAATTCTGAATGGAAATAAATATCTGGCATATCTCATCTCTATCAACTTAAAACATCTATCTAGACCTAAAAAAATCTTAACCCCTAAACAACTAAGCTTAATTGTAAAACTAAACTATCTGGTCTTTAACTCCATCAGAAACTTGGAAAGGAGTAATAATTAATTACCTGAGTTAACTGGAAATGCAGATTAGAAACTTCCAAAATGAAAAAATGAGACAGTTTTATGCCTAAACAGTCACCCAAAACTCCCTCTAACTTTGGAGCATCAACTTCAGCCTTTTGGCCCAATCATCTGACAGATATATTTGTGAGTCAGGAACTATTAAGGATTTGCTTAGCCTGTCTTGGCATTGTTTGGCCATTGACTCTGCCTGCATCCAAGCTTGCCCATTTTTAGAAAGAATTCTGTCTGTGGCTGAAACGAGGACATTTTATCCAATGGTTAATTTGCCACATTTGAAGCCATTTCCATAAGGAGATTCTTTGATGCTCATCATCTTCTTTGAGGTAGGCTGGGTGTTGCCAGGAGCTAACTTGTCTTACTGTTGAAGAATCTTTAAAATAATAATAAAAAAGCAACTTTAAATACCATATTCTGTAGGTCTCTGAGGTTTTTGAAGACCTCATCTAACTATTTTACCTTATCTATCTATAGAATCATATCTATCTTTTCAAAGTAGAATGTAGATTCTTGTGATTAAATATTGACATGACCATGATTTGATCAACATTTAACTTGTATAACTTAACTATCCTAAGCAGCCTACAATAGCACTTTCGAAGTTTTGGAAGTGAACCCTGTGTTACACGTGAGTGTTATGGGTACAATACTTCATTGGAATAGAAATATATCCAATGTGTGTGAATGCAGATGCCATCTGGATAGTATTTACTTATAAATTTCCTTGTAGAAACTTTTGTTTCCAGAATAGATCATAAAATCCTTGAAAATACATTTATGCCTATTTAACATTGGTCAAACATGGGAAGCCAGCATCACGTGCCATTTTTAAAGATATGTACAGTTCAACCTATGACCACGAGCCATTGATCAATGTGACAGTGTTCATGGACTATAGAACTTTTAAAAATAAAATATTATAATAGTCCTGAGAGTAGTAATTGAAAGTTTATTTAATTTTCCCCACATTTCTGGGACAATAAAACCAAAATTTGGTTTTAAAGGGAAATTCTTTGAGTCTTTGAACAAATATTCTCACTTGATCCTAATGCATACAAGATTAAGTTGGCCCATCTGGTTATATGGAAGAACAAACAGTGTGTTCATTAAGTTTGAAATTTTGATGTAACAAGTATTTGCTATATTCCTGGCAGTCTATGCAGTAACAAGTACTGCCCTCCCCCTTAAACTGTGGCTGACCTTACATTACTAAGAATGTTGCACACTCATTGTCACATCTTTGCCTTACACCTCTATTTTACAGAAATCTCCATTTTAAATTCCAAAGCCATTTAAAAGTTTCTTTATCTACTCCTTAAAACTTTATAATTGAACTCTGTGTTAAAAAACAAAGATCACATTTATCAGTTTGGTCTATTTCTGATGTCCTCAAATTGGCTTAATGTTTATTAATTTCAGAAAGGTTGAATCAATAGCGGTGTGAGGTACATTAACATACATGCTTACTTTTGCATGAATACTTTCCTTTCATGTCATATCCACTGATAAATTGTACATTACTTTATATGCACTTGTCATACATAGAGCCAAAAGGTTCACCATCTATTTTTTTATATATATAAATAACTCATATGTGTTGTTATGAAAGTATCATTTAAATATCTTTTCTTGGCTACGGTTTTAATTGCTACAGGGAAACACTAAGGCTTAAAATGCAAGCTGGGGGAAAATGGTTTATTTGGCTCACATTTCCAAATCAGTGTTCATCATTTAAGGAAGTCAGAACAAGAACAGTAACAGGACAGGAACCTGGAGGCAAGAGCTCATGAAAAAGACATAAAGGGCTACTGCTTACTGGCTTGTGCCCCATGGCTTGCTCAAAATGTTGTTTTTTTATAGAACCCAGGGCCACCATCAACCCAGGGATTGGCCTACCCTCAATGGGCTGGGCCCTCCTCTATGAATCACTAATTAAGTTCTACAGGGTTGCCTACAACCTGATCTTATGATGGCATTTTAGCAACTGAGGCACCCACCTCTCCAGTTTATGCCAAGTTATTACGAAACTAGCTGGTAAACATCTCAACAATGTGTTTCTCCATGAGACTGTAAAAGGCAACCGTTCTTTCATAAAGTTGTCATTTATGGTGGGTTGACATATAGTCTTCTAAAGTATATTCTTTATTGTTAATCAATCTAAATGCTCATTTAGCACTTATAAGCATATAAATTACAGCCTTTCTTGGCTTCACATATATGCAATACTATGGCAGTATTGCCTAATGGATGTTTTACTTTATCCACTCCTGTACGTACATGATAGAAACAACTTACATGATTTTTCAAAGAAAAGTCCAACTGAATGACTCGTCTGAGAAATGCGCTTTCAAGTGAGTAATGAACTAAGCAAATAAATGGCAGGAAGAACATTGATGTACATTTCTGCTTAAACCTCCAACAATTCTTGGCTGACCACTAGATTATTAGCTTAGCACAGCCACACACAAGATATATTAATCATTCCGCTTTCTGGCATCTCTCCTTTAAGTATTTTGCCAACATTTGGTAGCTGAGGTAACATAATGAGGTCAGAGTTAATGATTTGTGAGTGGCAGCTTCATAGACCTGTGTCTATGTGTAGTGGTATAAAGCAGCTGTGACAGTTGTACTTTTCAAGTTGTCTCATTATTGTAGATTGTTACACTATTCTTATTCTGGTATAATAAATTCCTTACTGTTTGTGTGTGTCGTTGTGTGTGTGTATTATTGTCTAGTATATGTTATGGACATTTTCTTGTGTATTTATACATGTGTGCATGTAAGTACGTGCTTACATGTGCGCATGTGTATACAAGAGGTAGGGTGTGTTTTTCAATCACTATACACCTTAGGATCTGAGGCAGGAACTCTGACTGAACCAGGAGTTCTCCAACTTGGATAGTCTGTGTGTTCAGCATGATCGAGAAACCGCTTTTATCCATTTCTCCAGCACTGGGTCTCCAGATCCCTGCCACAGGGACCACTTTTTTTTTGTGGGCACTGGTGATGTGAACCCAGTTCTTCATGCTTCAATGTTCTGGTAACCCAGCAATATTTAAAACTCCCCCCCCCTTCGTCAATTCATTTCAGGATTAACTGAGACCCTATTTAGAGTGAAGGACATTGACTTGAAGTAGCACATGATGTCAAGTGTTCTACCACCTCATAAAAAATATAGTGGAGGATGAACAAATCTGACATACTTTCTCAAATAATTTTTCCAAGTGTAATGTACACTCAGCAGGACCCAGAAGAGCAGGCCCCACATCTGCCCTGGGCAGCACATAAGTGACAGTCCTGGAGGTATGGACTCATGTTAGCCTGATCCAAAGGCATGAGCTGGTCCCGCCCCTTGCCTGCTGCAGCCCTGGGTAAGCTACCTGAAACAGTACTGGAGAGCTCACCCTGGTGGTGAGTGTCCAGGGAAGCTGGCAAGCTGACCAGCTCAGGTATTTCCCAGGGTCAGATCCAGGGCTTTGAGTTAGCCCACCCCACCATCTACCCTATCTATGAATTGCTGAGGTGCATGCAAATATTCTTCATGGTGAAGGCAACAGCTCAATAGAGTTTCAGATGACCAGTCCTTCTTTATCAAAGAAGGAACTGGGGTTGTGCTCTCACCAATGCAGTGAATATGTTAAAAGTTGATACACAGAGAAAGGAATGAATGAATTAAACATAAACTACAGAAGGCTGCACAGGATATGACTCAGAAATATGAGGTAAAAATAATGGTAAATTCTTAAATATCATATCAGAAAATTTCTAATTTTGTAATAATAGTTCCACAATTTATAGGGTGTTTTAAATAAGATTGTACCTACTCACTTGCATTTTAAAGAAAAGCAGCTTTGATAATGTTTTTAATGAACAATTGAGTAAAAACAAGACACTGAACCTGCAATCCCAGCATTGTTATTTGTAGGAGAAAGATCCTGAGTTCAACACCACCTTGAGCTACATAGTGAGTTCCAGGCTGGCTGCAGCCTCTTTTAACATCTGTTTTTTTTAAAAGAATGAGTAACAAAGTTGAAAGATGCCTGAGATAACATTATTGTAATCCTTGTAAATGTACCAAGTAAGACAAAGACAATAATAACAAAAAGAAGCTGTTTTATGCAATGATGTAAGGTCTTTGTCCTTAAAATATTAGAGGTCAGAGAGATGACTTGAGTGGGCGAAAACATGTTTCACGCAATCCCAAGGACCTGAGGTCAGAACCCGAACAAAAATGCAGTGGTGCTGTTCTGTGTGTTTCCAGTTGTAAAGTCAAAGCTCCTAGGAAAGAGGCTATGTGGAGACTGGAGGGTTAATCAAAAGCTTCAGGAATAGGTACACCAAAACACCCTCTGCAGCAAAAAACAATAAAGACCCGACTTCAACAAGGTAGATGTTGAGAGCCAACATTTGAATGTTGTCCTTTGATCTACGCTCACACACTATCCACACAAAGACAAAAATAAAAATAAAAATGGAAAACTCGAGCAAAATAAGATTTGGAGAATAACACCATCATTCATGGTAAACTTGATGGAACGTTACTTTATGTTAAACTATGTTTCACATAAACCTGTGTCCATATGTAGATAGATCGTGATGTTTGGCTCAATGCAGCCACTGTACATAGTGAACTATCTGCTACCTACTTTGATGTGTACTTTGAAACCCTACTTAAGGGTTATTTATTATAACTGGGGAGTTGAGTCTAAGTCTATCATAGTCATTGAACTGTTGGTCAATCTGAAGCTGAAAGCTACAAATATTAAATACATAGTAAAGAGTGATTGCAGGCAATTGAGTTATTTACAATGTCACTTGCTTTTCTCTGGATACAACTGAAGGAAGCAAATGTGAATATTGGGTAGAACATATGAATCATGTTCTGTGCTCCCTAATTTTATTGCTCAAATATAAACTAAAATTAAACTCTTATAAGATATTTTGACACCCCTGCAATGATAAATTATGATCAAAAGGAAATTTGCAAGCAATGATGCATTATAGTTAGGATGCACTGAATGTTATTCAATAAATTGAAAAAATATGATTTTAAGTACGAAACAACATGGTCAGTTGGAGACTCAACAGCATTAGGTAACATAGATTGTAATTGGAAAAATGTCAATATTTGAATAAAATTGCACAATAAAATATATTTCCAATTTATGCTGCTTTACAATAAAGATTTTTATACTTAATCATCCTCAACATTTTAAAAAGTAAAAATGCTTTTTCTCCCTTCCTTTTCCCACCCCTGGGCCTTGGAATCTTCTTAATGCAACCAAGAAATTGAGGGGAAAATTACCATGAACAGCATGTTAGAGGGTTACTTTCACTCATATCTCTCATTGGCATCTCAGGAATATGGTCATACTCAAGCATAAGAGGACTGGAAAATGATGTCAGCATGTGTAATAATACATATTCTTTATTCTGTAGAATGGTCCATTTTATCATCAGATAATTCTCTGTAGAATCACAGCATAAATTATTGTGGAGGGAAAGCATGGAGGTTGGGAAGCTTTAAGAGATTAGCTAAAATAGCATAAATATTCTATGGTGTCCAATTGGTTAATTTAAAAATGTTTGTTTTCATTTTTTAAACCACTTAGTTTACTCACCAGAAAGCCTTCTCAAGCAGCTCTATATATTCCTTAAGGTAAATAAATTAATTGAGGAGCATGGAAATTTCTTACCTCCAGTGTTCAGCATGATTAAGTTTGGATTGAAATTAATCTCTTGACGTTGATGTTTCAATGTTTCACAGAAGAAGAAACAAAGCCAAAAAGTACAACTCTCACAAAACATCTGCTTGTATGTTTGAATTAAATCTTTAACAAATTCCTATCCACTAATTGAAGGCAAGAAGCCACCAGCAAATAACCACAAACATCCTTCAGCAATTTAGTCAACTAGTGCAGTTACTAAAGGATTGTACATACGTAATCCCTTTCTGATATAGAGTATGAAAATATGAAGTTTATCTTGAACACTGAGTCACCTACCAAATATAATTATAAGAGTCATTTTAGAAGAAACTAACATTAAAATTTCTTATTATACATAGATACATATGTATGTGTGTGTGTGTATCTATCTATAATTTCTTGTACTGGTACAATAATCAGCCATATTTCCTTATAGCTGCTAAATGAGCTCATTGCTACTGGTATGTTGTTGCTGGAGGCCCTATCAACTTACTTTTCAAGGATTTTATGATTATGTTAGCCAATATTTATGTACACATGGCTGCATTGTCTACACATGACCATCAATATCTTTAAATGTTGTTTTTATTACCTCAGCTGAGAGAATATAGGGAGGAGATGAGAACCATATCCCAGCTGTAGGAATATGTCTCTAGGGCTGATCCAAGAGTGCTTCTTTCCCTGTTCTAGCTACTACAGGCCTAGGTCTGTAAGCCTCTCACCTCCATAACAATCTCACCTTCTCTTACTTGAACCCTGAAGGCTTCATCTTCCAGCCTCCATTTGATAACATAGGCAGAGAATGCCTCAGCCTCCAAGACTTACTGCCTAATAAACTCACCCTTTGTATTTCTTTCTGAACTCTTGCTGCTGGTTCAACTCAGCAGTTCTGGCCCAAACTCCTCTCCAAACTGACTGATTCAATCTGGCTTCTCTCTAGGTTTCTGACTGAATTGCTTTGTTTGGCCACAAACTAAATCTCACAATATGTTCTAGTCTTCTGGACCCTTCTGACTCTCTGGCTCATTTACCTGGTAACTTGTGTCTGTAAAACTGTCCCCTTAAAACTGCCACACACACCCTGCTCCAATACTCCAATACTTCTACAACCTCTTTCTCTCCCGGGGCTGCTCTTAAGTAGCCTCTCTTTCTTGCGCTGTTCTCCTATCTCTGACTGATTCTGCCAATTCTTTCTCTGATTTGTACCATTGTTTGCCTGGCAATTTGATGTCACTTTCAAACACTGCTACGTCTTTCTATAAACTAATCTTATAATCATTCTTTGGGATTAAAGATGTGTATTAAAGATGTGTCTGTATTCCAGCCTGACCATACTGTAATCCAGGATGTTTTTTGCATTCAAACCAGATCACATAGACCTAGAAAGTCTTTGGATGTGATCCCTTGATAGAGTAGCCATATTTTTATTAAAATTTCTCCACACATATGTGTTTTTTTTATAGTACAAATTCTAATCTCAAGAAACAATTTGTTTGTAATAGAGGAAAAGCCTCAAAAATAAAAATACAGCAGCATATGAGAAAATTTGACTGATGACTGTGGTAAATGGCTTCATTAAATTGGTCATTTTATTCTTGGGTTCAGAGTGTATATAATTAGCAAACGAATATTTTTAAATGTGCAAATGTTGTGCTTAGAACAATGAAAGTCACCTAACATTAGCCCACTTGATTAAAACTAAATATGCCCTGCTTGTTTTTTTCTGTACCATTCATTTATCCTATTCATTCACAAACACATCCACACTCCAGCTGTGTTTTTCCTTTCACACTGAGAAAATAAACATTTAAGCAGTTGAACCACTCATGTTGTTTATGCAAGTTAAGTTATTAAGACTATTAAGTTATTACACATCCATAAAAAAGTCCACATGTGGAAGTGATGGACATTTATATTGAGTGGAACATCACAGAATGTCACTTAAGCATGGCAAATAAGAAGTTAATCTCATAGTTTGAGCCGGACCCCTGGGCCCAAATCTGCCTATCATAATGTTCTACTTGTAGGCTTCTAGGACCCTCTGGATCCTTCTACTTTGCCATTCTCCCATGATTCTCTCATCCAGCGTCTCAATAGGATGTTCTCCCCTCTGTCCCAGTTTCCTGTTAAGTGAAGACTTTCATAGGACATGCCCCTTGGGCTAGTATGCAGATATAAGTATATACCATTTGACTCTTTCTGCTTCTAGGTTAACTCACTCATTATGATCATTTCTCTGACAATACAGGCTGTAAACTTTAAACCCCTACCCAGATCTAGCCAATGGACAGAACATTCTCCACAGTTGAGTGGAGAGTGGGGTATGACTTTCACACATACTCTGGTGCCTCATATTTGACCATGTCCCCTGGAGGGGGAGACTTGGTGGCACTCAGAGGAAGGACAGCAGGTTACCAAGAAGAGACTTGATACCCTATGAGTATGTACAGGGGGAGGAAGTCCCCCTCAGGAACAGTCATAGGGGAGGGGAATAAGGGGAAAATGGGAAAAATGGGAGGGAGGGAAGAAGGGGAGGATACAAGGGATGGGATAACCATTGAGATGTAACAAGAATAAATTAATAGAATAAAATGTAATAAAAATAAAAAAGAAAGAAAGAAAAATAAAAGAAGTTAATCTCATAGAGAGCAATGATTACTTGAGTCTGGGAAGAACATGGTGGAGGGGGTAAGGGAGACGTCTGTGGTAGAGTAGCATGGTAGCAAAACCATGACTGTAAGTAATTAATTGAACATTTCCAAACAGCTAAGAGAGGATTTCAACTATTCCTACTTCACACAGAACATTTTTTTGAGATGATTGACCTGAGATCACCCAGATCTGATAGATACAGGCTGAATATATTTATTCATACATTTATATAAATATTCATAGATATATGTTTGTGTGTGTGTGTGTGTGTGTGTGTGTGTGTGTGTGTGTGTGTTACTCTATATCCTGTAGCACTGGAATTTTTGTAGACATGCTTGGTAAATTTAAAAGAGGTTACCTTAAAATGCATATTATTTTATAAATATAGAGAAATAAAATCACATGAAATACTTGAATATAATCACGCATATAAATGAGTGCATGTTGCATGTATTAGTTAAGTGAGTCTAGAATGAGTAAAATAGCTTTCAAAACAGTTTGTTCACTTCCACTCAATCAGACGTACATAAAAGCAACAGCTACAAAGGGAGTCAGAGCTGTTAGCATGTGGGATGAAAATAAAATCTGTCCCTGAAATGAGGTTTACTGTGTTCATACTTTCCCTGTTAGCCATGAACTACCTCCTTTATTTTCCTCCCAGATTGGAGAATTCCCATATTTCATTTGTGTCAGACATTATATTTTCCTGTGAGTATGGTAGCAAAGGTCTTAGTAGAATCCACTTAGAACCTCGTCTGTAGAGAGACAATTAGGGATAAATCCAGGAGAATTGAATTCAGAAATATCTATATCATTATCTGATCTATTGTTATTCTATTGGCAACTCCTATTAGGAATATTTGCTTCTTAAATTACTATGAAAAAATCAGCTTATTTGATATTTTGCTATATAAACCGAAGGTACTCAGAGATAAGGAGAGTAATGTCAATATTAATCAAAATTTGAGTTACATATTACACTAAAAAATTCCAGGGAAATTTTATTTAAAATTATCAGTTCTTTCTCTAAGTTTAATTCTACAAGGGGCCTACAATTTAAAATTAGCTTCTGTTACCCTTCAGTTCTCATAAAAACTGAATTAAATTTGTTTTCAGATTGTTCCTCTGACCCATAAAATGGAGGAAATAACGAAATTCAATGGACCTTAAGGAAAGGATCCATAAAATGCAAGGTTACTGTGTTAATAAGAAGTTAGCCAATGGGACTTAACACACATACACACACACACACACACACACACACACACACACACACACACTTACACACACACTTACACACACACACACACACACACACAAACACACACACACACCTACACACACACATACACACACACACTTATACACACACACACACACACACACACACACACACACAGAAAAAGAGAGAGACATAAAAAGAAACAGAAAGGTAGACAGACAGACAGAACTAAAGCTGTATAAAGACATAAGGGAAGTAAAGAAAGCACTTTATCTTCCTTCTAATTACTCTGTATTATTTTATACTCAGCCTCTAATCTGTGTCTGGATCTTTTCTTTTGAAAGAACCCACTTTTATGAATTACTTCCTAGTTTATTTATGTGGTTATTTGAAGTCTCAGAATTTAACTAATGAAATTGCAGGTCAGGTAAATGTCCCTAATGCCAAGCCTGAAGACTTGAGTTCAATTCCTGAGATCTACATGGTAGAGAAAAGCAAACAAGTCCTGCCAGTTGTCCTCCGCCATCTATGAGTGGTTGCTGTGGCATGTGCATCAATGCACGTATACCCAGACTACCAAGTCTCATCAGAACTGCCTGCATCCTTTTTCTCTGTGGCCTACACCAAACTCAATTCCAAGTAGACCAAGGACCTTAAAATAAAACAAGAAACATTAAATCTATTAGAAGATTCAGTGGGGAAGAGCCTTGAACTCATTGGCACAGGAAACAGAAGATCAACAATTAATAAAAGGGACCTCATGGAACTGAAAAGATTTTGTAAGGCAAAAGACACTGTCAACAGAAAAAAAATGACAGCCTATAGACTGAGAAAAGAGCTTCATCAATCCTACAGCTGACAAAGGGCTAATATGCTTTTCAGCATCTAAGCATATGATCTTTTTTTTTCTTTCATTGTGTTTATATGGTGGATTACATTGAAGGATTTCCATACATTGAACCACTCCTAAATGCCTAGGATAAACCTTAATTGGTCATGGTGGATGATATTTTTATTTGTTTTTTATTTGACTTGTGAGTATTTTATTGAATATTTTTGTGTAAATGCTATCAGGTGGTTCTCAGGGAACTGCCTGTGTTTCTCCTCTGCTGTATAATCCTCAGGACCAACTGGGCTCATCAGGACCCTAGGGGCTCTCCTCTCACCAAGAGAGGTACCTGAGTCAACTGCCTATATACTGCTTTTTGTGCTCCAAGGTTAATGAGCTCCAGCTGCCCAGACACTGTACTCTGACATTGCTCTTTGGGGACAGCCATCTTGGAGAATCTATGAGCTCAGAGGACTGATTGTTCTCCTTGGGGAAACCAGTTACACTTAGGAGGGATAGTTATGGCTGTTTCAGTAGATCCTAGGCATCAGGGAGCTGAGGTTTTAGCTCCATATCGCCACACTTTTGTAATCAGAGGGTATCTACCCACAGGACTGGGTGAGCATGCAGGTGGCCATAGGTTGAGACTGTGCTCAGGTAGAGCCAAAGAAAATTTCCCAGGATTATCCTGGTGACTTGAGGCTGGGCCCCACTCTTTTCCTCGCCTAGAGATTTCCTTTCACCTGGGAAACACAGATGATAGAGTTTTGAGGCCCATAGCCATTTCCTGTCTGTCTATCCGCAATCACTGCTGTTCTGCTCATTTAACACCATGAGAGATCAGCCACACCAGCTTAGATCTATCCCTATGTCATATATTTTTTAAAAAACAATATTTCTTGAAAACTGAAGAGCATCAAATCTGAAGAAAAAGGTGATTGTAGGAGACCAAAGGATGGTGTTTAATGAAGGATGTGTTCTGGGAATGTTAAAACACATGGGTGAGACAGATAAAGAACCCATGAGCAAGTAGAGAGGTCAGATGCCAAGTCTGAAGTGTAGGAATGAAGCAATATAGCATGTTAGGATTCAGCATGATTTGAAATTCACATTTAGTTCATTATTTTCACTTTTTATTCCTCTGAAGACTTTTTAACACATTCACATTCTAAAGAAGATGAATGTTTAATAGTTATTTTCACTGACTGGTTGTTTAAAAAAACACATTTCCACTAAAGGCACATAATTTTCAAGTGTAAATTTCTCTAACAAATAGGCATTTGTGAAATTCTAAAACACTAACAGTAATTATTGAAAAACTTAAAAGATAACATCAATGAATTCAAGGATAGCCTGGCATCAGAGCAGCTCGAAATCAGGAGACTTAAGCCAGTGTGCACTCCTCATGCAGTTTCAATTTCTTGAGTTGTAGTTAATATAAACACTCCCACCTCTCGCTCTTGTAGGACACAGATGCTCAATTTTAAATCCTCAGAGTATATGTGCTCAACACTGGATAGTCTGTTGCATCACTCTCTTCTAGCTCCTCATGAAGAACATGTCAGACTTCCCAAGCTAAGTAGGAAATTTAATAGTACATCCGTTCACAGGTTCATAACCTTGTGGTACTTGTTTGCTTTTGTTGCTCTTTCCAGTTACATTCTGTTATCATCAGAGAAGCAAGCGCAATATTTCACCTTAATTATACTTTCATGTATTTTTTTTCAAAAGGCATTTCTAAGACCCAGATTTTTAAAGGCATAGTTATGAGTTGGTGACTTAGACAGATAATAATTCTATCATGGTGGCACTTTTTTTAATCCATTGACTTTTCTTAAAGTTTTCATATTTGTTAATATTGTTTGTTCACTGACTACTTATTAATATTTCTTAACTGTTACTTTTAATTAATTACATGCACCTTCTACTTTAATTATCAATGGTGATGCCAAGGTGTTGGATTTACTGTCTTTAGTAAGGTCAGTTAAAAAAAATTTCTACACCCATAAATTCCCCAAATAATTATGCCAATTTGTTAATTCAAAATAAATAAAACATATAATAAATGTTGATAACTTGCATATTTAAAATTACCTAAACTTTGGAAAGCTATATAGTTTAGTAAAAGGTGTCATGTTTTAAATTTTCGGTCTATATAGTCACATGAGTTTACAAAATTCTTGGTCTAGAAATAAATTTACTGAATTTTCTAAAATACCCAGGAATTAAAAACTAAAAATACTAATCTCAGAAAATAATAAGGACTTTATAAAACTTCTTTATTTTCTTTAATGAATATTTATATGGACACACTTCAGAGATAATACAGACTGAATTCTGAACTATTGCCGTAATACTGGCATTAAAATATGAGCCACATGCATTGTGCTACATAGTTTTTATATAAATTATGTTAATGCTGTGCAGAACCTATGAACTGTATAATGTATATCTTAAATACATGGGATATTAGTTTATATATTAGACTATTTAACTTTTTAAAATTATATTTTCTGAGTTGTAACAAGGGTCCTAACAGGCTTATACAACACAGTATTGCCACAAAACATCACCTAATTTTTAAAAAGAATCTGTGATGCACAGAAAAGCAATGTATAATAAAATCAAATCCATAGGCATATATAACATCTATTGTACATCAGTTATTCTATTGTCTTTATAGATATCAATTAAGTTAACTCTAATATTTATTTTATTTTATTTAATCACTTTATACTGATTCCAGCCCCCTCCCTCCTCTCATCCCAATCCCACCTTCACCCTCCCTTACCCCTTTCTATTCTACCCTTCCTCTCAGAGAAAGGGAGGCCTTTGAGGAGTGCCAACCGAACCCAGCCTCTCAAGTCTCAGCAGGACTAAGTACGTCCTCTTCCACTGAGGACAGACAGGGCAGCCAAGCTATGGGCAATGGATCCTAAGTCAGGTAACAGAGTCAGAGATAGCACCTCGTCACATTGTTAATGGACCCACATGATGACCAAGCTGCACATCGGTTACGTATACGTAAGGGGTCTAGGTCTGGCCCATGGAAGCTCTTTCATTTGTGGCAGTCTCTGTGAGCCCCCATGGGCCCAGGTTAGTTTATTCTGCAGTTCTTCATGCGGTGTCCTTCACCCTTTAGGCTCTCTCAATCCTTCCCTGCACTTTTCCACAAAACTCCCCAAGCTCAGCCAAGTTTGGCTGTGGGTCTATGCGTCTGTTTCCGGCTGTTGGATTAAGCCCCTCAGAAGACAGTTAGGCGAGGGTACTGTCTGCAAGCGTAGCAGAGTATCATTAATAGTGTTGGTGGTTGGCTCTCTCCCATGGGTTGGGTATTAAGTTAGCCCAGTCATTGGTTTGCCATTTCCTCAATCACTGCTCCATCTTTATCCCTATACATCTTCTCACAGGCAAGATAAATTTTGGGTTGAAGGTTTTCTGGGTGGACTGGTGTTACCCTCCATCTACTAGAAGTCCCATGCAGCTAAAGGAGGTGGTGAGCTCAGGGTGATCCACCTAGGACACAGCCAGCATAGCCAGCAGAGGTGAGCTCCTCATAGGCCCAAGGCCCCATTGCCTGCCATCCCCAGGAATCGTTTGGTGGGCCCCAGCAACATTCAGTGTTGCCCTCTCCACCTATTCTGCCTATTCTCCATCTTATGTAATTACATACATCTTCTATATAATATAGGTATAATAATTACTATATTTTTGTTTTCAGATGAGAATACTGAACCTAACATAGGTTAGACAATGTTGTCAAAACCTGACAGCATTAGAATGCACAAGATTCATGCCCATGAAAGATGTATCCAAATTATACACTTTCCCCAATTGTGTTTTACTCACAGTCTTTTATTTTTGCATCAACAGCTTATCCTCAAAGTAATATCCATTTAGTATATTGAATATTGAATGGATAAGTGCAGAAAATTGAATCTTAAAAATCTTAGAGGTTAAAACACAAGACGGCTTTAGTTCATCTGACAAAACATTTAGTTGGTTTGCCATCGAGTGCCACTGACATTAAAATTATAATGAAGAAAAAATAACCAAGCACTGTGGCAGAAATTATCTTTCTTTAAAAAAAAAATACAAAAGAAATCTGACCGTGTCCTTTTAAAATTCAGTAAGGACAAATGTATAGCAAGTGTCTCTGATTTCTGTATCAATTAGGTACCATTTATTACAAACCTACTCAGAAGCGTAATGTGATTAATCTTTGCCCCTTATGTAAATTAAGTTAGCTTTAGGGCACCAAAGAAAAATGGTTCATGAAGTGTAGCTTTTCGACCTTAAGGCCGAGACCAAATCTGGGTGGAATAATTGTGAGAAGAGGCAGGTATATCCAGAGAGTCTGAGTAGAAAGGATTTAGGTATAAGCAAAATCAAATCATCTTTCTCAGATTTTTTCAAGCAATGTAAAGTCAGAAATTTATTAGCCCCTGGGAAACAGAGATAAATTCTACTGAACTTGTTTCTTTCAAGAATTCCTCAATCTGTTGCGAAAGGCAAGTAAAATATAAAGATAACAGTGACAGTGCGATGTGTCCTGGGAGAGCCCAATCACAAAATCACAATAACGTAGATTGGTCACATTAAATTTAAATCAAAGTGATTATTTTAAGTGTATAATGTATAATTAGCTGGAGTAAAATGAACATGTGTCAAATTATAAAGCACAATTATCTTTCTTTCACTATTCTGAACTCATTGTCAATGTTTTAAAAATTGACTAAAAAACGATAGCATAAAATGACTGTCTTTTTTTTTTTATTTTAACAGCAAAATGTAGTAGAGGAATTGAAGCCCTAAAGCTAATCATATGCCAGTTGAGACTAAAGAAAAATAAATAAAGGAATGAAATGAACACTTAAGTTGAGGCCAAATGAAGCCAAGATGTTTGAACAGAGATCAAGGGACATGAAGTTCATAGCAAGAAAACAACATTCCTACTTAACATTTTCATCATTTGCCCTACCAGCCATGTTTTCTACCTGATATCTGAGCGTAAACCATGACTAACAGGACCAATGATTGGATCATACACACTCAACTTCAAAATAAACATAGGATAGACAAAACTGAGCTGTGTAAAATAAAAAACCACAAGGCTACTCAAGGAATCAATGTAAATAGAAAAAGTAATTTTATGTTTTGTTATGTTTTTGTTATATTATATTCTCTTTAGCGTTCTTAAGAGAAAACAGAGGTATTTTCAAGATGATGATATATCTGCTACATTATTATATATTATACAGTTCTGTTTATATGCTATATTACAGAGTACTAAATATGAAACAGTTCCTTTTCTGTCTTAAAAGGAGCATGTGTGCTGTAACAATACATGTAAATAAGATTAGAAGCAGAGTAAGTATGTAAGTTCCTTGCCCATACTCATGCTGCTGTAATTTGATATTCTGCATAATCATACAGATTTTTTGAAAAGGTCTACATTCGTGCCATAAAATATAATGAAAGACTAAATAAACCTAAAAAAAAATACTACTTCCTCCACTATATTACTCTTGATTGCAATCAGCATGTCACAACTACAGTATAATTACAAAATCTCAAATGTTTCATCAGATTCCGTAGAATATTTCTGCCTGTAAGCATGCACCCATTGAATATGAATTTTCTCTCCATTTATGATCAGTTATAATCTGAATCACACAGTTAGTGCTAAACACCAGCGGAAATAAACTCTTTCCAATGTATGTTGCCTGGTGAACTCGTTTCAGGGACACAACTCCCCAAATATCACTCATGCAAATGAGTCATTCATTTGAAAAGTTTATTCTGGATGTCTGTCTAAAGTTCTAAGGTATGAGACAACACAATGAATTTAGTGAATTTCCCTGGATTAGCTTCTTGCTGAATATTATTTTAGTGGATAAGAAAGGGGAACAAGACAGGGAATATAAGGAGACAGTTACAATTTAGGGGCATTTGAGGGGTATTATGGAATATAATAGAGTAGAAACTTCCTAAAATATATACATATATGAAGGTAATTGTAGAGTAATTTTAATCCAGCAACATGGCTACTCTGGCAAGGGATCTAATCCAAAGACCTAGGCCCATGTGATCCAACTGGAATACAGACACTATACACCTTCAAACACTCTGGCTAGAATTTAGCACATGCCTTTAATGGCAAGCAATGATGTCTAATTGAGGGACAATCAAAGTGACAATTCAGAGAAAGATTTGACAGAATGAGTCAGAGGTAGGATATGTCCAACTATTATGAGACCAGACAGGAAAGAGACGCTAATGGCGAAAGAGCAAGAGACTTCTTGGAGATAATGCAGTAGAGTTCAGGAATACAGTACAGTTAGGTGCAGGTCGGTGAAGTTCAGTTGAGTGAAGTTGAGTTCACTCAGTTCAGCTTGTCCAGTTCAGAGGCAGTGTTTCCAGTCACCAAAATTCAGTGAGAAGCAGAAAGACACCCGTTTTTAATCAGTCAGCTTGAATAGGAGTTTTGAGTCAGAGCAGCTGAGGTGAACCAGGCAGCCAGAGTTGAGAAAGACATAGAAAAGGTGAGCTTCTTCCGCAGCGAGTCTCAGGCACTGAAAACATGTTAGACCTAGGTTTGTAGGTGAAGGCTGGAACTTGAAGGAGTAGTGGCAATGGTGCCACAAAACTTGCAGCATTAATGAGCTAATAATTTGAGATTTGACTTAAGACCACTCCACAAAATGAAATGTAGCATCCATACAGTACTCAAGATATTCTTTCTACAGTGGAACCTACTGGGTGACGAAGAACCAGAGACTAGATAGCCGATGGACATAGGGTAAAACCAAATAATAGTAAAGCAAACAGACGATAACAAATTTGTAGTGATCGAATGACTTCTAACGATGTTCTGCTATACTCAGATTTGTATCTTGTTCAGCCATCATCAGAGAAGTTTCCTCCTGAAGCATATGATGTGGTTAGAGAACAAAGTGAAGAGAGAGAGAGAAAGAGAGAGAGAGAGAGAGAGAGAGAGAGAGAGAGAGAGAGAGAGAGAGAGAGAGAGATTGAGTAATTGACTGACACTACAGACCCACCTTGGAATATGCACTTCTAAATGGGATGTCTCCATCAAATTCCTTACCTCAGAGCTCAGGGAACTCCAAAGTTGAAAGAGTTTAAAATTCAGCAGTGAGAGTATACCAAGAAGTCAAGACCCTCTAAATCATCTGAGCAAAGTTCATATGAACTCATGGAGACTGAAACAGCATACACAATGCCTGGTTGTATGTATGTACATATATATATATATATAAAATGGCTTCCAGTTTAGTGTCTTTATTGGACTCATGATTATGCTAGTCTCTGATTCTTGGGCTCTTTTCCTACTTTTGGTCTGTTTTGTCATATATATGTCTATGTGATTGGGGTTTTTGTTGTTTGTTGTTGTTATTTCGTAGAAAACTGTTCTTTTGTAAGGGAGACAGAAAGGGAGTGGACCAGGATGGGATGTGATGTGGGAAGGGACTGGGAGGAGTACAGGAAGAGAAACCATAGTCAGGGGATGTTATATGAGACAAGAATCTATTTTCAGAAAAAAAGAGATAAAAGACAAATACATGTTACAAAGGAGTGTGATTATATATTTTAAATGTATTACTTATTATAGAAAATGTTCTTTCTTTCTTCTTAAACTCCCTTACATTTGAAAGACAACTGCTTTAAAGATTAAGCCCCTGCATTTCCAGTCCAAATATTTTAATATCACACAATTTTGAGGTATGATAAACACGTAATTAGATGATTGAGTAGTGACAATTTTTATGTTTGCGTATTTATTTTACTTTCATATTTGCTTTTTCTGAAGTATATTCCTTACAAACTAAATGTGCATTATGATTATACAAGGAATACGTTTTATCATCCTTTTAAAAATGCAGTGCTATTGTTAGTGTTTTAATTTTTGAAAGTTTCATATATATAATTAGTTCTAGTCATTTCATCCCCTGAATCTCCTCTTTCATCCTCTTCCTCTTTTGCTAGATCCTTTCCTTTCAACAGGTCCTACTATTTTCAGGCTGACTCACTGGATTTAGACTTTCTTATACCAGACAGTGTGGGTAGGAGACTATTTACTGCAGCGAGGGCAATGGATAAACAGCTTTTTCACTGATGAAAATAAGTCCATTAAAAAAATTTGGGCCATTCCTCTATCTCTTCAATGTCTTTATTGATTTTCTTGGTATGTTATGGCCATTGTTCTTTGTTTCACACACCCCCTGGGATTTTGAAGTTTTGAATTTTTTTCTGTTAACTTGCATGTTGAATTTTTACTTAAGTAATGTACATTTTTTTTTAATAATGCGTATCCTACATGTCTAAAGTACACAGTGGCATTGGTGTGAGTCTCTCAAATTAAAGGAATGCCATTGATTATTGAAGTTACTAACTGCTCCTACTTCTAAATATCTTATTTGGTATTTATATTCTTTTCATTTCCTATCACTATGACAACTCATAATTTTGATGAATATTCACTTAATGTATTTCCACTGAGTGCACCACAGCATCAATATATATTATTGTACACTATTTTATTCAAATTATCATTTTATCTTTAAAAATAATTGTGCAACATCATAGAGATCTGCTATAATATTCACAACACAGTCTTCTTTTTACCTTTAATAAAAATTGATCTGTTTCTCATGTAATATATCCTGATTATAGGATCTTCCCCTCTGTTCCTCCAAGTTCTTCCCCACTTCCTCGTCTCTCTAGATCCACCCCTCTCTGTCTCTCATAGAAAATAAACAAGTTTCTAAGGGATAAAAATTAGATAAACTAAAATCAAACATATCAGAATAGGGCAAAACAAACAAAGATAAGAAAGAACGAATGTAAACAAAGAGACTCAGACTCGCTGGTTCATACACTCAGGAATGCATACATAAACATGGTCCTCATCAGGAGAGAGAGAGAGAGAGAGAGAGAGAGAGAGAGAGAGAGAGAGAGAGAGAGAGGAGAGGGAGAGCGAGAGGGAGAGGGAGAGGGAGAATAAATAAATAAATAAATGTAAAAAGAATAAAATTAAAATAACAAAAAGAAAATGTAAATGTCTTGTTGTGAAATTATGAGATAACGAATCTCCAAAACTGTATTGACTTTGTTCCCAGTTGGCCATCCAGTGTTGGCTAAGCAGCCTACACTTAAGAGCAGTTTGTTGGAGTCAAGGACACTCCAAGAAAACCAACAGAGTCAACTAACCTAGGCCAGTGGGGGCTTACAGAGACTGAAGCATCAACCAAAGAGCAGGCAAGCCTGGGACCTAGACCCTCTTACACATGTGGATCAGATGTACAGCCTGATCTTCATATATATATATATATATATATGCTAAAGATTCTAGTGAGCAGAGTGTATACAAGTTTTAACTCAATAAGAAAAACCAAGTGTGTAATTTCTAATATTTGTTAAACAGAATGTTGCATTGTATTAAGCCTTTCTTTTGATTATTATCGTTGGTTTTAATTTTTGAACTTATAATGTAATTTCATCATTCCCTTACTCGCTTTCCTTCCTCCAAACCATCTTAGCCATTCCGTTGGCTATTTCTCAAATTCATAGATGTTTTTCCTTAAATATATTTAATATATTTTATATGTATAACAAATATATAATATAAATTACCAAATACATAAATACAGCAATTTAGTTCATATAATGTTATTTGTATGTAGAGTTTTCAGGGCTGGCCATTTGGTAATGGAAAACCATTTATTTAATTCTACCCGGATGGAGAATGTCTCTCTCAGCCTTCTGTAGTTACCTGTGATCTTTGTCTAGGGCTGTGGCCTAGGAGGTCTTTCACTGGTGGATTTATTTTCTACTGGAATAGTTATACTCTAATGGATATTGAGTATTTCTGAATTTAGAGTCTCAACTTTCACATATCTCAGATTCAAATTTTTCTTAAAAGGTTAATTTTACTTTTACCTGAATAAATTTAGAATCATAAAAAGGGATAAAATAATTTATTCTTACTATCTTTCCGCTAAAAAAATAATTGCAACTATGTATCGTGGTAGTAAAAAATATTACAATAGTAAAAGATAATAATGCTTTAGATGAGGTAAAACTTTACCTTTGCCCTCCTAGGGTCTTGACTAGCCATGAATATTACATTGACATAAGATAGGTTAACAGGAATAAGGTATTAAATTGTAAGTCTTATGTGGCAAAGGACCCTTCCAACGGAAATGAAAGTTTTAAAATGGCAATATATAAACCTTTTGACATTATGCTGAACAAGTGTGAAACAATGGAAATTATGCAGGGTGGCTAAACGAAGGCATGTGGTATTTTTTAACCTTGTATGTTTTACACAGATATCGTGGATGTAAATGCTGGTTGAAAAATGTTGTTGTGTTTAGTATAGAAAGGACATTTTTCACACAAGAGAGTATTATTTATTTATTTATTTATTTTTAATAATTTCATATAGGCCTACTATACTAACATCACTCCTTGCCTTTCTCTCTCATCTGGCAACTCCTCAAACGTCCACCGCTCCCTCTCAAATTCATTACTGTCTATCATTACTATTGTTATAGACACACATATATATGTATGTTTGTGTATGTGTGTGTATGCATGCATGTGTGTGTGTGTGTGTGTGTGTGTTGCCTGTTTAAAACCTAGTGAGTCTATTTAGAATTGTCCATACATATATACATAATATTGAAGGCTGACTGCCTGGGATTGGATGACCTATGAAGGGATTCCTTATTGTAAAAAAAAAAAAAAAAAAAAAAAAAAGAGTCCCTCAGTGCTGGTTTTTTACCCGTGGGGAACATCGTTGGGAAAATATATTTCACCTTTTACCAAAGGAGCTCTCTGCTCCCAGCAGATGACAGCAATCATGAAGAGCCACAACCAGTTAAATACAAATAATAATATTCCTTCAAGGGTTTAGTGCCAATTAGTCAACACAGCCTCTACACCTGAGCCTAAGGGGACACCACAGAACATGGAGAGGAAAGATTGTAACGATCTGAGGAGTATAATGCCTGCTGTTAGACTCTATCTTCTTGACACTGACAGGAAAGCTGTGCTATCAAATATCAACAATGGAGTTGCCTAGACAAGACATGCATAAAAACAACATCAATCATATGAAAAATGTAATCTGTTTGGATAAAGGAAAGCAAGTATTGGAATACTGACTACACTGCTCTTTCTTGGGGCCCTTTAATGAAAATAGAACATACTAAAAGCGATACCTCTAAGGATGAGTAGTCTGCTGATGTCCTTCAAAGCCATGCTGATGTATAATGCAAGTGAGCCAATGCTTCTGCATTCGTTGTGACAAGAGTGTGACTTTTATCACACTGAAACACATTAAAATGTGTGTCCATTTCGGTTGTCAGAATCAATCAAGGCAAAAGAAAAACAAGGAAGTGGAAACTAATTCAGATAAAAAGAACAAAAAAAAAATCACCCATAAGTTCTATCCACATTTCCATATTAATTTATTTGCCTGACATGTATTTTATTGACACAAAGGCTTTTTATATCTATCCGTCATCATATGAGACTAATATTTACTTCTGCTTGCTCTCTATGTCAGGCTTTCATAAATGAGAGTGTGGTGAGTGTATAGTTTTTACGTGATTTTTCATTTTTCATAATAATCTGAAAGTGCTTTTTATTTATTTATTTTAGTTTATTCATTTTACATCTCTATTGTAGCCCCTCCCCTTCCCGCCCTAGCCATCAGAGAGGGAGAGCGCTCTTCTCCTACCATCTGACCCCATCCTATTAAATCTCATACTCTTCCTCTGTGGTCTGGCAAGGCCCTCACACACAAGGAAGTGATCAATAAGTAACAGAGTCCACATCAGAGGCAGCCCCTATGCCCCATATTATGGGACTCACATGGACACTGTGCTGACTACCGATTACATCTGAGCAGGAGGTCTGGGTCCTCACCATGCATGGTACTTGGTTGGTGCACCAGTCCCTGCAGCTCGCCCTGGTCCAGAATTATTGTCTCCATTTTCTCCTTGTGGAACTCCTGTCTCTTTCAGGTTCTTTGATCCCCCAATGCTACCACAAAACTCCCTGTGCTCGGCTGCAAAGTTTGGCTGTGTGCCTCAGCATTTCTACATATTTACTTTTTTTTTTTATATATATCTTGCTATAATTCAGAATGATTTTTTTACCATTATGAATTTTAGTTCTTATCTGCCTCATTTGTGAGCATGTGACATCTTTCAGATCGGGGGCATATTTTAATTTTCTTTTTAGTTAGTGGTATATGCTAAAATTAGTTTGGTTGATATAAGTGATATATTAAAAGCATTTGAGATTCAATCAATCTGTGTAGAACTAAAATATAATAATATTTAATATATAATTACATATTAGCTATAGCCTGTCCTCATCAAAAAAATTTCAGTTTCTCTTTTAAATGATTTTGTTAACACAAACACATTTAAATAAAACTAATTTAAACATTCATTTTTTAGGCAATAAAGCTTTTAAATATATACTCTCAAAACTAAGTTACAGAAAATGACCTTCAATATCTCTAGTAGGGACCACGTATTTTCGTATTACTTTTTGTCCATGGAATATAAATTTTATTACTTATCATATTATAAATTTCCATTTTATAATTTCATTAATATTTTCTTGTTCTTAAATTTTTCATAGAGCTATTGTCCCATCCTTTGGAACATAAATCATAGGTGATTTTCTATTATCTTAATATATTTGCTTCATTATGCAGATTTGTTTTTCTAAACATGAACATATTTATAATTCAATGGCCATCACAGAGAAATATCATGCATTTATGCAAAATTTTTAGGACTTTTAGCATCTTTTCATTGTGCTGAAAACATGATCATGAGTCTGGTTGCAGAATTTGTTCATGGTAATTTACTCAATTGACTTTTTTTTTATGAGCTCATCCCTGGTAGATGTCAGTGTACATAAATTCTGAAAGGATGTATAAAGTACATAATAATGTGTGTTGCATTTTTTTCAGAATGCCAGTTTAGACTATAGCAAATTGTGTTTTCCTCCTGCTCCATGAGATGCCAATTCCTTCACTTGGCACTATTCACCATAAACACTTTATGTTTCCTAAAAAGATATGTTGTATAAACTTTCTGCAATAATTTATGGAGAAAAGAACATCTTCAGCTTGTTTGCAAATCAACCATAAAGTACAATATATGCCTGTCAACTAACTACATAAAATTGTACTGGGTGGATCTCTAGGAAATAATGCTGGTCCTTAGGGTGACCTCAGACAGTAACTACAGGGCAAGTTTCTGCAGGCCAGCTAGAAAACAACCATGAAAACTGTCCTCAAACACCTGAATCAGCAGCAATTTTTCTCTATGTTTCTATATCTTAAAAAGAGACTTTTAATAGCACTGTGAATCTACTCCTAGGCTAGCTCATATATTGACTGGCTGAAGGTCAAACTTTGCTCTTTATAAATGATAAAAACCATAAATTTGTGTGTATCTGTGAAGTTTATTCATGATGGTCATACCATTAAATAAAGACATAATTTCTATTATAATGCCTACAATTTCATAATAATAATAAATTAACTCCTAAAATCATAACCTACCCATTTAAACAAATGTTACTATATAAGAGTATATGTAAAACTAATAATTTATATTGTTCTGTAACTTTTTTTTTTTTTTTTTTTTTTTTTTTTTGGTTTTTTGAGACAAGGTTTCTCTGTGTAGCCTTGGCTGTCCTAGACTCGCTTTGTAGACCAGGCTGGCCTCGAACTCACAGCGATCCGCCTGCCTCTGCCTCCCGAGTGCTGGGATTAAAGGCGTGCGCCACCACGCCCGGCCTGTTCTGTAACTTATTAAACTTATCAGTGTCCCAATAAACATATTTGTAGATTTTTTTAAAACATACAGTTAAATTGACTCTTGAGATTATTTCTTAACTTGATAGAATGCAATCTCTTCTTCTTTTATTTCTGGTTAGTTACCATAAACTTATGGAGTATCAAACTTTATAAGTCCATTTTTTTCTTTTTGGTCCATCTGTCTTCAGTGAAAAAAAAATGACAAATTATATTACTCAGAAAAGTTCAGACCATGACTAATCATGACTAATGAACCAGTTTTTTAAAAATTAGCTGAAGCCAAGAATTTAATGTTAACTAAAATTTACCAGATTATATTTAGTGAGAAAATATTTTGGCAATCCAAAAATTTTTGCTGAACAAATGAGCCATGGCAACCCTACACTAAACTCTTGGTTCAAGTTTTATAATCATTTTCACTGAGTCAGTAACCTGCTTACAAGTATTGTCGGTGTGGTGATTCGTTTAATTATGACATACATTTGTCCTTCTAATTCCAAATGAACACATTCTAGATAGTCAGTGTTTGGATGCATCGCTGCCACCACCAAGGGTTCTTGAGTTAAAGAAGCAAAGACAAACACAAAGCCTATCTCTCCACAGAAATATAAATCTGATGGTTTCTGTGACTTGGTTAATAAATCCTTTTGAGGAGTATAGCTTTCTTACCGTGCCTTAGAACTAATTTATAGTGATTATATGATTTATATACTATGACAACCACTGTAGTGAGGGATGGTTACAACCACTGATTTTTAAATCTGGACATAATATGATTGATAACCCACGGTCACCATCTTTACCTGCATATCTAATATACTCTTCATTTCAGCTCCTGCATATCTTATAGATATTTTATTTTGAGTGGTTACAAACAAATTAAATGGAGACATAACGCAAGTATGCTCTGTTTCCAATGATCCAAAGAACTAAAGCCATGCTTTGGCCCATAGATGTTTTTTCCCTATATAAATCTATCTTCTTGGGTTTCTTGGGACCCCCTTCAGTGGTACACCTCAGTCCTCCAATTTATTACAGGGGACATTTTCACATCTGCTCTTGTGTTCCTGTAATTCATTTTCAACAACTTTTGTCATTTCCATTCCCGGGTTACCAGCCAGGAAAGCCTCAGCTCAACACTTCAGTTTTTTCCTACACTTTCAGATCAACAGTCTACTGAACATACCCCCTTCCTCCTAATTTTCTCTGCATAATTTCACAGATGCTACTTGTGTGGGTGGCCAGGAAGTCCTGCTGGCTCAGGCAATTCAGTGCTTATTTCCATGAATCTGGCAGATTACACTTCCCTTAGTTTTCCCAAGATGCCTATTGTATGTCACACCATTGAGATTTAAAATGCATGCACATAATTCTTTACTTATAATATCTTCATAGTACACCAGTGATTTAGGGAGAACAATGCAAAAAACTGTGTAAGGTTTCTATGACTTGATCCCAGAGCTAGCTTTTTTTTTTCATGCTAATGAGAAACTTCAGCCGCCTGAATATGCCTTCAAGTTTAGCCCTAAATCTAATAACTAAAACAAGTAAGTTTTATTAAAAATCAGGAATGCGTCAAATATTTAAATGGTAAATATTGATGTTAAAATATTTTAATCCAGAATTTTCTTTTTTCTTTTTCTCTTTGATTATATTTCTTCTCTATAATATACATTTATATTGTTACACAAAAATAAAATAAACTACATACAGCAAAAAGAAGTATAAAACAATCAGGAATAATATAAATGTTATATCCATTATGATTTGGCTGTTTGTATTTGGCAAACTTGAAAAAACATCTTTCCGATCTCGGTGAGTTGAAAAATTCTGAATGAAAATCAATATATATCATATCTCCTCTCCATTAACTTAAAACATCTATCGAGACCTAAAAACATCTTAATATTTCCAAACAACTAAGCTTAATTGTAAGACTAAACGATCTGGCCTTCAGCTCCATCATAGACTTGAGAAGGAATAAAACTTAATTACTTGAGTGAATTGGAAGTGCAGGTAAGCAGCTTGCAAAATGAAAAAAAAAAATAACAGAGACAGTTTGCTGCCTGAACAGTCACCCAAGATTCTCTGTAACATTGGAGAGCTAGCTTTTAATGCCACGTTTTTATTTTGTTTTGTTTTCCTTCTTGTCTTGTCTTTGTTAGCGTTACCATTGCTGTGATGAAACCCCACAACCAAAATCAACTTGAAGAAGAAAGGGTGAATTTCACTCCTGTTTCCATATATCAGCTAAACATCAAAAGTAGTGAGAACAGGAACTCAAGTAGAGAAAGAACCTTGATGCAGAAGCCAAGGAGGAAGGGACTTGCTTACTGGTTTGCTTATCATGGCTGGCTCAACTTGCTTTCTTATAGAAACCATGACACAGATCTTATGAAGGCATTTTTGTCAGATGAGATGCCCTCTTTTCAGATAGTTCTAGTTTGTGTCAAACTGACACATATTTAGACATCACACCTAATTCTTTTTTACTTATATTATGTATATTAAAGAACAGTGATTGCATTCACCCGGATTACTCACTCATTTCTCTCTCTCACTCCTGACTTTTTTTTTTTATCCCAAATTAGTCTTTTTTTTCGAGTTATGTACCTCCCTCACTTCCTTCCTTCCTTTCTATCAATTCCTTCTTTCCTTTTTTTATCTCTCTTCTTTAATTCTGTGTGGGTCACACACAAGTTGTCACAACTGCTGTGTATATGATTGTGGGTCACACACAAGTTATCACAACTGCTGTGTATATGATTGCTGTTGCCATTTTATATCCACGATATAAGCTCCTGCCAACTCTTTCTCTTTCTTCATCTCCCACAGCGCTCTTCCTCTTCTTCTAGGATGCTCACTGGGCCTCATAAGAAGAGGTGTCTGTGGCCATATATGTCGTGTTTGAAGCTGAGCATTGAGTAATTTGGCCAGTTATGAATCTAACACCCACCTAGTCTGTAAGAGCTATGTTACCAACCTGCCTGGGAAGATGTACCCATTCATTCAAGACTGACATGAATGTTCCCTTAGTAAACAGCCATTTCTTGGTCGGCTATGATATACACTACAAAGAGAAGAATAATTGCGTAGCATAGCAATGTGCTCAAAATCCTAAATGCTGTGTTAATCCTTGCTAACCACAACTCTATCTTTATTAGTAACAGCACAAGTAGAGCTTTTTATTTAAGCTTATAACTCTGTCCTCATATGTATCAAGTGTAAGTAGCCAGCTATTAAACTCTTTAAGGATTTTGACCACAGTCCCTATATCAATCAATGAATATCTCTCTTGGAAAAAAAAAACCAAACAAGACATCAATTTCACATAATCAATATCTCTTTCCATTGCAATGGCAAATTTTAAACAAATAAGACACTGGCGTGCTCAGCCTCACTATGGTACTGGTAGCACACAACCCTATTCCCAAGACTCAGGGCTCACCATGGATGGGAGCTGGAAAACAGTAGAAAGAAGGGGTAATAGATATCTGCAGCAAAACAGTAGTGCTGATCTTTACAGGGCCGCAGCGCACATGAATTTACAGAGGCTGGGAGTACATGCATGTGACTTGCACAGACCAAGGCAACCAAAATCCACAGTGGATGGGGAAATGCTTAATGAAGCTGCCTTCCTCTCTAAGGAATTCCTCTGGGATTGTTCAGGGATATGGGGACTATGAGGCTACTGATGATCTTGCAGGTAGGTCTTTCACCAATGCACATACTAACAGCGTAGAATGGAATTGGTTTGTTTAAAACGTCGATCATTTGATGATGGGAGAGGAAATGGGGATAAATAGGGGAGTTAGAATGGGGGTTGCATTTAACCAAAACAAAACATAAGCACACGTATAAAGTTCTCAAACAATGAAAAATAATTATAAGTGTCCCTACACTTGTGGTTGATAATAGAATGCCTAAGGGATGAATTAACCCATAAACAATTTACTACCATTGGCGCCACTTAAAATTGACACAAATTCTGAGAAATACATAAAAGAAAATTTCTAGGAAAAGACCGAGAGCATAGGAATGACTTATATTTTGGGAAGAGACAAAAAAAAAAGTCACCGAGAAAGTAATGTGGTTATGTGTGTGCGCGTGTGTGCGTGTGTGTGTGTGTGTGTGTGTGTGTGTGTGTGTGTGTGTGCACGCTGTGCACGAACACGCACTTGGCGTATGGTCACCCACACACTAAGTTCACTGCAGTCAGGGAGAAATGAACAACTATGATTTATAAATAGAAAAAATAATATGTGATGAAATTGTTGACTTGCTCTAAGAATTAATCTAATAGATAAGAGGTTAAAGTAACATGAGTGAAAGAGCAAGATGGCATATGGAGACTAGGTTGAGGGGCATTAGAATAAAAGCCTCAGTCAAGAGGTGTCACATAAGACGGGAAGGTAACAATGGGAGGAAAGTAAAAATATTTCACTCTTGCTTATCAAATGAGTCTAGTATATAGCCATACTGAATTACAATCAAGAAAACCATAGCTACGTGGGGGGGGGGGGAATGCAGTTGTTGAGTATACTTGAGCTATGTTTAAAAGTTACATGCATTTCTCACTCTGTATTTCCTTCCTTTCCTTTTCTGACTATTACTTGGAATATGTTAATGAAAACTAATTAGATGGGTCCATTATTTCATTTTGAGAATTACCTGAAGAATACACAGAGACTGAAACACATCTTTTCTTTGGTAGCAAATTCTAGTGATTGTGTCAGACAAGATTTAGTCTAGAGCTATTAGCCTTTGTTAAACTATCCTTAAAATTTCAGGGATTTATCCAAAATTTTAGAATACTTTTGATCAAATTTTAATTTGTCTAAAAATGCAACTATATCTTTTCAGTGTACATATCAACTCAGTAAGTCCTGACGGCGCCTCAAAGTAAGTGGATCTAATCAGTTCCCATGCGACACTTTCTCCTGTGCCTGCACAGTATTTGAGGAACGAGATTCAGAACATAACTTATGAGGGAAAGCAGTGAGGCTCTTTCTGAACCTATGCACAATATCTTTATTTTTTGTTAAAACCCAATCATTATGAAAGTATAAGTTTTTTGTGGCCAGATATGGGGGAAAGGGTCAAAGATCTTAATCGTCTCAACTCTGCCATCGCCATTTTCCTCTGAACACCCCCACTGTTTTTCTCCTCCCCCACCTCTTCATACGCCTCTTCCTCATCCCTTTATTTCTTCCTCTTATTCTTCTCCTTTGTCTTCTTCTAGTTTTCATTCTCTAGAACTGCTAACAGTTTAACATACACATGCTCCTGAAACACTGAACTGTACCCACCCGTTATTGAGCAATAAAATGACAAAATAGACACAGCATAATCTATTATTTCAAGCTAAGCTTTCAGTGACTAGCTTATTGATGATATCATAAGTGATGTGTACTTACACTCACACGTAAGCAACAGCTTGGAAACACATGGACCTGTGAATGAGAAGACATCTGCCACTCAAGAGTTAGCTTTTAAGGTTGTGTGAATCAATAAAAGTGGGGGGAAAAGCTCCAAAAAGAAGTGTTGGCTCTGATTCCTTAATGATTTTACTTTATTATGAATGTATTAAAGGAATGTACCTCTCTTAAAACCCAACTACCCTAATTAGGAAGGAAAGGAGATTAAGGAGAAGGAATATGAAACCATCTGGGTATCAGTTCTGTGGGGCAAATTCTCTGGTGTAATTCCCAGGAGTCTAGAAGATCCTCTGTCCAACAGAAAAAGCCACACTATCCATGGACCCATCCTGGAGCACTCCACCTCACTTGTGGCTCACTGATGAGTCTCCCAAACCCACACTGTTGACAGGAACCTCTGATCCTTCTCTCTCTCAAATCTCTTTTCCTCCCAGTCCATGATCCTTTTTGCAATACAATACCCTAGGCAGAGTCCCCTGAGGCTGTCTCTTTTCTTGGGCAGAAACTTCCTCTCTCTCTCCTTGAGCCCCTCTAAGATCTTTATCTCAGTGGGGTCAAGACACCCAAGACTGCTTTCACCATGGGTCCAGTCTAAGGCAAGGATATATTCTCTCCACAAAGAAGTCTCAAATAATGCAACTTGTTATAAACCACAATGGAAAAGAAATCAAATAAGATGTGCATGGCTACTAGAGATTAGTATGCAAGGCACTATAATGAATGACACATTCAAAACATTGTAACTTGATTATTTAAAAATGGTTTTTAAAGCCATACAGGAAAAACAATTTCTTTAGTTTATCGCTATACCTTGTGCTTTCTTCAGTAAGACTTCACCCTACTATGCTGTGCTGACCAGTTCTACCAATGTGAGGGACTGTCTGATAAAATAATACAGAATGTAGTACATTGACATCTTGCAGGCTTCTTGGACAAAGCTAATCCAAGAATAAAATCCCCTAACTCTTTATAATTGATTTATTTATAACTGTCATTATTTAATTACCCAAAGGGATAAATCTACCTTGGATGCTCCCATGGAAAGCATTCATTATTTAAATGCTGAAATTAGTTCATATTATATTTTAAAAAGCTATTATTAAGTTTCTGTTGATAATGATGTGTTTACTATAGATTACTGTGCCATTTACCATGGTGATGTTGATTGTTTGCTAGATATTGTTCCCACAGAAAGAGAGGTTGATCCATTTGCGAATTTAATCATCTTGTTCAATATAAAACATATGGCAATACATTTGCAGTAAGTGAATTTAGATGCAGCAAATGCTGACAGAAAGCTCCTGAGAATACTCCACGACCCAAGAATTAAATATAATCATCAGACAACACCAGCAGACTCATCAAAGAACAATGCAGTGCCACTGGGCCTCATGATCTTCCAAGGGAGCTTTGCCAAGAGAGCCAGGCTGCCAACTACAAAGAAATGAAAATTCTAAAGAATAAACTGAACCTAATTTTATGAGACCATACTTACTTATCCTTTCCCTTTGCAGTGTGTTATTACATTATAGTTTTGTGTTTGTTTGTTTTATCTTGTTTTGCTTTCACTTAAAAGTACTTCATAATTATTGATGGATTATTCATTGTATGTTAATTATTAAATAAAAAATCAAATTTATTTTGCATGAAAAGTCAATGAGATTAAGGTTGATTTATTTGACTCAACAAAAATAAACTCCTATAAAGGTATCAACCTTTACTGAATTCAATGTCATATTCTGAATCATAATTTACTTATTAGTGAGGTATTTTTCTCCTCAAATTTTTTCTTAAGGTCACAATAAATGAAGTGAATATATTTTATATAATATTTTCAGTACTGAATAACTGGCATGCATGCTTCTACTTATAAAACAAAAAGGAAAGATCTCTGCAGGTGTCATTCACCAAGAGTATATGACACAGAATGCCTTCAATTCTCAGTGGGTGAATCCAATGATACTTTGAAGAAAATGTTTTTAAAAAATTTTTTCTATCTGTGGTTCAGTGAGTGTTTAATATAATTCATAGTACATATTATAACCTGAATATCTGTGTTTTCCCAAACAGGCATAGTATGCCCAATAATTTCAGCATCATGGTATTAGGAGACGGTATCTCAGAGCAAGGTAGCTAGATCATGAGGAAGCAGTGTCCTTATAAAACGAACCCAAGGGAACATTCTTGCGCTTTGCACTGTGGGAAACACGTGGGAAGGAACAAGCTGTGCAGAGGAAGTAGGGCCTCAGCAGGCAGCAGGTCTCTCTTCTGATTAGCTCTTCTACTTCTCAGGCTCCAGAAATATGAAAACGTTTTGTTGTTGTTGTTGTTGTTGTTGTTGTTGTTGTTGTTGTTATTTATTGCCTACTTTATGCAGGGCATTCTGTTTAAGTAATCTTCTACATTACTTTTAACATTTCATCATAGCAGCCTGAACAGACTAAGCCAACACATAAGCCTTTATTTATAAAATATATTGTCTACCTGGTTTTAATACTATGGAAGTAAGGCAATATCAGCATTCTAAATGTTAGCTAATATTCAACATTATACATGTTAATATTTGTGTAGAATAATAAATTTAATTTTTGTCTCTGACACGCTCTACTCAGCTGATAATAAACGAGCGAAAGAAAATATGTAATTATTTCTGTTAGAGAAAATGCCAGCACATTTGAAGATTATGAGAAACATAACCATTGTATTTGCTACTGAAAAGACAAAAGGAAGAGAAAGAAGAGAGAAGAAGGAGGGGAAGAGGAGAGAGACAGAAAGAGTCAAAGAAAGAGAGAATATCATGTTGTCCAAGAAGTCACTGAAGCAGTTAGGCAGAAAATCATTGGGTGTCCTTGTTGAACGTCTGGTTAAAAAGAAGAGCAGGAAAACATTGAACTAACTTTAGAGATAATGAAGTTGATGACAGTACTTTCCAGCCTAGGGGTTCTGATTTTGTTACATTCATACATTTTCTACCCACTCAAATTTTGCACAGCTGAATTTCAAGTTTTAAAGATAAAAACATAGTAGACACTTCAATTTTTCTCTTCAGACAGTGCACCTAAAGGAAGGCAGAATATTACTTTAGGTTCAGGAGGTTCAGTATAGTGTATCTAAGATCTTAATGACTCTGAGCTATGACCTTTACTTATTTCCGTAACTTCTGAGGACATTTTGTCTTTCCTGAAACTTTTGACTCCCTAAGTCTGCTTTTAGCATTTGAAAAGAAGCCTAAATTAGTGGTGTCATATTTGTTAATATGCTGTGGTGTGTTTAAGATTTTAATTTTAATGTTATTGCAATCTGCTTCTGAGTACAAAACTGGAAATTATTTTATAAAGAATGAATTACCTCAAGATACTTATTTTCCTGTAAATATGTCTGCTATTTTAAGTATTTCAGTTATTTGGTGTCATTATTATGCAATATTTTCCCTCAAATGCTTTTGATTACTATGAACAATACTTAGAGTATGCAAACAATATTTGCTTTTTCTGCCATGAGTGTATATTTTCATCATTAAAAAATGGATTACTTGGCAGTTTCTAAATCTAGTTTATCTTTACAAGTGCTTTATATCTCTGCAAAAGACATTTAGTAAGATTTCAACTGTCTGATATGATTAAAGTGTTACACCCGCGTGGTTCCAAACACAAAGCTCTGTTTGCTAGTTCTTTTCTTCCTTGGGTACATTAAATTAATTGAGCATATTGTGGCCTTTCAGCATGATGTTTTGCTAGTAAATGATTTATGGTGCATCCTGACCACAGTGAACAACAAACTTTCACCAGAACCAGATGGAGAAATGATCTTGGTCATTTGTGGAAAGCTCAGTTCCATCCATGAAAAACTGAAGTTCATTGAAAATTGACCTCAGTGTGCTGCTGGCCAGATTTGCTTCACCTCAGGAGCATGGTTATGCTCAGGACATAATCAGCATGAGCAGATGGCCCTCTCTGGGGCCATGCTCTTAGGCAATTAAAAATCTGTTGCTAAGACATATAACTATCAAATATTTTGATATCTCTATGTGACAGAATTTCCTTACCATTGACTGTCGGGAAGGCAAGGTTGTAATCTCTTATTTCTCTTAGACTATCATAGCAGGCAGCTTTTTTTGCTATGCAAGGGTGTTTGTTCTTTTTCTGTTAGGAAATCTGTTTTTAAAAAACAATTTAAAAAAACCCTTGTTTTCAAGCATAAGCTAAACTAATCAAGCTTCCTTTTTAGTGCTGAATTAATCTTCACTGTGTATTTTCCCTGGAATATTATGATTTTATTTACACTTTTTGAAGGTAGCAATGTTGTCACTGATTTTTCTAGCACCATTCCTTCTTGTGGTAGTATACTATAATTTATTTAAATTTGGCAGTGTTGGCAATTTGTTCCAGAATAATATGCTATAAAGTATATGCTTAATTTACAGCCACTAATCCACTCAGACAATTTCTCTATTTTCATGATCATGATCAGAATTTTATGAGACAGATGCTCACACCAAGTAGCAAAGTTAGCAGGGACTATTTACGACATACAATTTATGAGGTTCAGTGTGTGCCATGTAGACAACTTCACAAGATGACATAATATGTCAAATAGGCAATTCAGTACTTTATGAATACATTTTAGCAATAAAACTTATTTCTCTCAGAGGTTTTGAAGCAGAATTATTCTTGAGACAAAGCACTTAGCTTTGTGTAGTGTCATGAACATGCCTATTATTGGGAAGAAAAACTTTCAGGAACATGAGTTACCATGTGAATGCCAACACAATTATTTGACAACTTTCACACAAGGATGGAGTAGTCATTTAAAAATTATAATCCAGTTCTCATTAAGGTACATAAATTTGGGGGATTTTTTCATGCAAGAATTTATTTAAGCACCTGTAAGGGACAGCTTACCTAACCTGGTATATTTGTAGAACTTAGATTAGGGTATAGCTCCAGGAGGTCCATACTCCTGTCTCAGAAAAGGATTTAGCAAGATCAATGACCAAAGCCCAATTATCATTTGTGACCATGAAAAAGTTCTATGAGAAATGTATGCAATTTGTTTGAGACATTTATGGTACTTATTCCACCCAACTATAGCTAGGCATCAAAGAGTTAATTAACATAAACAAGAACAAGAAAAAAACTGTGCCCATGACAAATATCTATATTACACACACACGCCCGTGTCATGCACACGTGTGTATATCAAATGTAAGTACAAAGTAATACTCACATAAATATGAAATTACAAATGTATATAAATTCTTTGACTATATTTGGAAGCTATTACTGGATAAATCCTGTTTCTGAGAGGTGATTTTTAACTTGACATTGAAAATAAAACTAAGAGTTATAGTATATACAGTATATATAGTAACTAATAGTTACTAGTAGTATAAAGGGGTGAATATTCTCAGAAGAAGAGAGGGTCTGTTATAACCTTTAGGCAGAAAAGTTCCCCTTGTATTTCAGGAAGTAAAGAGCACTTCAGTGCCTGAAGCTCAACGAGAAAGCCATTTCCATGGCTTTATTAAGTAGGGTCCAAATCAGGCTGAGTCATGTAAAAGCTGTAACTATTTTAGGTTTATTTCCCAAACCCTTGGGAAAGCACTGAAAGTCGTTGATAGAGAAAGGAATTGGATCATACACACACTAAATAAATTCACTCTGACTTTCATGTGGAAAATAGATTGTAAGCAAGAAAATTTCATGAGAGAGTCGATGATGTCTTGTAATAGTATAGATAGGGGCTGAGGATGGTTTGCTTGGGAAGTAGACTTAGATGAATGACAGGTTTTAGGAATTAAAACTATTCCTGGTGATGGACTGGAGTTATCAAGATGCTGTTCCCATTTTGGTTTATTCAAGGCAACATGAGTAAATAGATCTTTTAAAGAGAAAGGAATTTCTAAAAAGAGAATGTTCTATCAAAGCAATCTACAGATTCAATGCAATCCCTATCAAAATACTTACACAATTTTTTAAAGACATTGAAAGTTCAATTCTGAACTTCATATGGAAAAACAAAAAACCCAGAATAGCTAAAACAATCTTGTACAATAAAAGGTGCTCTGGAGGAGTCTCCATACCTGATCTCAAACTGTACTATAAAGCAATAGTAATTAAAACAGCATGGTACTGGCACAGCAACAGGCTGGTTGATCAGTGGAATCGAATCGAAGACCCAGATATGAATCCACACAGATATGGTCATTTGATTTTCGACAAAGAAGCCAAATCCATTCAATGGAAAAGGGATAGCATCTTCAACAAATGATGCTAGTCTAACTGGATGTCTATGTGTAAAAAAATGCAACTGGACCCATATTTGTCACCTTGTACAAAACTCAAATCCAAGTGGATTAAAGACCTCAACATAAAACCAGAGACACTAAGTCACTTAGAAGAAAAAATGGGGAAGAGCCTGGAACATATTGGCACAGGAGACAACTTCCTGAACAGAACACCAACAGCCCAGGCATTAATGTCAACAATTAATAAATGGGACCTCATGAGGCTGAGAAGCTTCTGTAAGGCAGGAGACACTGTCAAGAGAGCAAAGCGACAGCCTACAGACTGGGAAAAGATCTTCACCAACCCTACATCTGACAAAGGCCTAATATCCAAAATATATAAAGAACTCAAGAAATTAAACACCACCAAACCAAATAACCCAATTGAGAAATGGGGCATGGAACTAAACAGAGAATTCTCAACAGAGGAATATCAAATGGCTGAGAAACACTTAAAGAAATGCTCAACCTCCTTAATCATCAGGGAAATGCAAATCAAAACAACTCTGAGATTCCATCTTACACCCATCAGAAAGGCTAATATCAAAAATTCAAGCAACACCACATGCTGGCAAGGATGTGGGGAGAAAGGAACACTCCTTCATTGCTGGTGGGAATGCAAACTAGTACAACCACTTTGGAAATCTATCTGGTGCTATCTCAGAAAAATGGAAATAGGGCTTCCTCAAGACCCAGCTATTCCACTCCTTGGAATATACCCAGAAGATGCTCCAGCACACAGCAAGAAAATTTGCTCAACTGTGTTCATAGCAGCCTTATTCATAATAGCCAGAACATGGAAACAGCCTAAGTGTCCCTCAATAGAAGAATGGATAAAGAAACTGTGGTACATATACAGTATGGAATACTATTCAGCTATTAAAAACAAGGAAATTTGTGGATAAATGGATTGAGCTAGAAATGATCATAATGAGTGAGTTAACCCAGAAGCAGAAAGACTCAAAGGGTATATACTCATTTATATCTGCATATTAGCCCAAGGGGCATGTCCCACGAAAGCCTTCACTTACCAGGAAACTGAGACAGAGGGGAGGACATTCTAGTGGGACTCTAGATGAGAGAAGCATGGGAGAATGGCAAAGTAGAAGGATCCAGAGGGTCCTAGAAACCTACAAGTAGAACATTATGATAGGCAGATTTGGGCCCAGGGGTCCCGCTCAAACTAAGGCACCAGCCAAGGACAATACAGGCGGTAAACCTTAAACCCCTACCCAGATCTAGCCAATGGACAGAACACTCTCCACAGTATTCTGGGAGTGGGATATGACTTTCTCACATACTCTGGTACCTCACCTTTGACCATGTCCCCTGGAGGGGGAGACCTGGTGGCACTCAGAGGAAGGACAGCAGGTTACCAAGAAGAGACTTGATACCCTATGAGCATATACAGGGGGAGGTAATCCCCCTCAGGAACAGTAATAGAGGAGGGGAATAAGGGGAAAATGGGAGGGAGGGAAGAATGGGAGGATACAAGGGATGGGATAACCATTGAGATGTAACAAGAATAAATTAATAAAGGAGAAAAATTAAATAAATAAATTAATTAATTAATTTTTAAAAAGACTTTATAATTTCAATAGTGTCCATTACCAATTTACCAATTAAGAAATTAAGTTGAACATTTCAAATTTCTAATGGAAGAATAAGTTCAAGCATTAATTCTTGTTTTTTAGGATTTGTCCGAGATGTACTGGAATACATATCAACTAGACCTTAGTATAGAGACCGGGACCTGGGTAGATGCATCTTATTAGAGACACAAGCTGAATGAATGTTCTTAATTTGGTTTATGAAATTTCAAGTCAAAGACATGGCCCAACTCTTCCCAGTAAGAGCAGTAAGCTAAACTAGAATTAAAAGCCAAAACAGTAGTCCGCTGTGTGATTGGGGTAAAATATGAACAACTGGGGAGAAGGAAATGGCACACGGGTTAGACACACTGGCTGTCCAGTTTCCTGAACTGGATCCCTGGCTCACATATGATGCAAAGGGATAAGTGACTCCCAGAAGTTGTCCTCTGAACACCACATTTCAACACACACACACACACACACACACACACACATACACACACACACACACAGAGTGTAAAACATTACACCTTATTACTTGTTTGAGAATGTCATAAATGTATTCAGATTACGCCCACTCTTCTCCTCCAGGGCTCCACAGACTGACCACCACTTCCCTACCTATCCACCTTTTTTTGTATTCTTTCTTTTATTAAAAACCTGTAGAGTCCAATTTGTATTGCCAATTTGTATGTGTCTGGCTGCCCTAGGGTGTGGTCAAGCAACCAGATGCTGTATTCTAAAATTGAACTGACTCTCCTACCCACAGCAGCTATCAAATTTATATCTAATCCCTTTCCCCCGTGCTAGGACTGTGTCTGACTTGATTCACACTGGCACATGCATGTGGTAACAATTGCTATGAGTCCACCATGTGTACATCTGCCCTTCTGTTTCCATAAAACAGGTGTCTTCTTCCCATTCACCATGTCTAGATCTTCAATCAGTCATCTTTCTCTTGTGCAATACTCCCTGAGATTTTGTGAGAGGGTAGGGATGCTCGCTACACAATTTCTTATTGTCTGAACACTTAGCAGTTGTTGATCTTTATGTTAATTGCCATCTACTTCAAAAGAAGCTTCTCTAAATACAGTTGGAAGATGAGGTAGTCTGGGGCGTAACAATAAGTCATCAGGTGTCTATTTTAATAAATTATGTACATTCATCAGACTAATTCTAGGAGGTTCTCCGTAGTCCTGTGACATATCTAGCCACAAGTTTGGTTCCATTAAAAGTGTCAAGCATGGGTTCCACCTCCTAAAGCAGGCTTTAAATCCTATCATAAAACAATAGATTATTCCTATTACACCTGTGCCAGTAAAGCACCACGTAAGAGGTTAAAAGTAACATAGGATTATTTAAAATAGAGTAGAAGGGTAACAGTAGAAGTTGGTCTGCAGCTACTGGACATCCACGAATGCTGTATATATAAAAAACACATATATCAGGGCTGTAAGAAAGTACAAATATTTTAAATTAACTACATGATAATTACAACTAAATCCTTGAGAAAATGTTACTATATTGTGATACTGTTTAAGTTTTTGTAGCTCTTTCAACTACAAAATCTATAATGTCACTCTGTGTATGAGAGGAAAGAATAGGGTGGGAGGAAAGATTATTTAAGTTGAAGCACGGACAAAACAAGAACTAAAAGGGTCTGTGTGAAAAGAGATTTTAAGATTCCCCATAGAACTAGCAATAGTGCCATGAAACTTTATGATGCTAACAGCTTCCAGATTATTAGGAAAGTAAGTATGTTAGAATACTGTTGTTTCATGGTAGACGTCTCAAAATGAAGGAAGGCTGGAGAAAGAAAAAAGAAAGAAAAGCAAGAATGGAGGGAGAGAGGGAATGAAGGAGGGAGCGAAGGAGTAATGAATGAATGAAAAAGTTCAACAAGGGGAAAAATGAAACCAACTTATTTATTTATTCACTCCTTAAAAGTGTGTCAGTGACCTCCCACAATAGATACCTCCAACATGATAATTTATGACATGGGGCTGAAAAGCAGCTTTATAGAACATCAAGGTTCAGATAAAAGCAAGATATTGACTTACTGATTGGAAAAGTTTTGTGGCTGTGTAGTTTTTCATATTGGACTCACACTTTAAAATGTTGTCTGGCATTTCCCATATAATGAAATGTACTAGCAATGCATGTATAAATGAGTTCAGCACACTTCTGGAAGTATCTATCTAATAGGATAAATAAGTCTGAAGATTCACAAAATAAATAACCATGGTATTCTTATTAATTACGCATGAGCCTTTTAAATTCTACTGGATAAAATTCTATACTTGGCATCAAATTTTTAAAAAGTCATTATTTAATACAGTGTCCTATGCAATATTGCAATCTATGAAAACAAAGAATTGAAGTTGTGCCTTTTAGAATATTTGCTAGGCTACACAGAGACACAGATGTTAATTGCTTTAGAACCCTCTGGAAGGTTTGTTTGCATTCCATTGATTGCCCTGATAAACAACCTGTACCAGATCTGGCTTGACTAGTATTATAGCTTTCTCATGAAATTGTAACATCAATTCATATATCTCTGCAAGACAATTTTCTTGATACAATTTTGAGAACTATTTCCCATATTGTTTTATAAAAACTATTCTCTCAGGTTTTCAATTGAGTTTATTAAAATTTCTTATTTTTCATAAGTTTGAGGCTTCATTTAAGACATGTGCTATAACTATAATTTATTTATTTTTTATTAGTCCCTCCCCATTTTTCTCTTGGGTCACTATTTAAAGACAGCTATCTGTTAGACACACATTGTCCTCATTTTATTGTTCAAAGTCGAGTGAAGAAAGTTGATTGATACAAGAGGAAGTTGTAAGAAATGACATTTAACAATGCTAAAATGCAATTTTACTGTTATAATAATATTCTTAGATATTAAAATATTTTAATAATATTCTCAACTACAGATAATTTCATACAACATACCTTGATTATATCCACTTTCCAACTTTGCCCATAAACTACTTCCAGTCCCACAGAATCCTCTCTTTGTATATTTTTTTAGACTCACAGTTTTGCTCTTCTACCTCTTAACAATCTGTCTTTTCTAGCTTCTGTGATGTTCCATGAGCCTTCAGTGTCTGGGGTTGTCTTATAAATGTATTTATCAGAGATGGTCAGTTAATGTCTATGTTGTGACTAGTTGTGATTTTCTCTAATTATTTCTGTCTATTACAGAAGGGCATTTCTTTGATAAGGAGTAAGAAATACCCTTATTTGTAGTCATAAGGATAAGAATCAGAATCCAAGGTGTATACTTTAAGATAAGTATAGCAATTAGAAATTATACAGGTTTTGGAGAGTAACAGTGATAAGTTTGCCTCTAGGTTCCACCAACTACAGGTAGTTTGCTAAATTTACAGTGCCAAACATAGATCCCCTCCTGTGGAGTGAGCCCTCAGTCCAATTATGTGACTGTTGCTTATCCCCAGGACAAAAGTACCACTGTTGCACCTATGGGGATAATATGCCTTGCCGGTCCTGAAATGCTCTCCTCCAAAGTATACGGTTTTGTTTCTATGTATAGTGTTCCACTTCATCTTCATGTTAGTTAATCATATATTTATAAAAAAGGTATACACATATTATGTGCACATCTTAGAAAGGAAGTTTTTTTTTTTAAAAATCTTAAACCATGAAAACCCATGAAACATAATCTTCCAGATTAATGGGAAATGGTTAAAATTACTCACTAGCTACAATTGTGGAAACATATGCCTCAGTGTAAATTGTTCATTTTCAGAAATTACAGACATCTTTAATGACAAACAAAATGAACGCACACACACATGTATAAAATATATTGGGCATAAATCTGATAATATAGGAGTAACTACTTTAGCTGCTAAGATCAAAACTATATGCCTGGTGCTTTATAATAATTAGTATTATAAAACATCTATCCCAGAAGTCATTTAAGAAATTAGCCTGAATCATTCCAGTTTTGAGGAAGCCAGGGAAGGCCAGATCCAGGGATGGTGAAGGATCCATCAGGAATTTACTAGAATATGATACAGGAGGGTGAACATATGGCCAAGGAACTTCTTTTCATTAATGCATGTGAGTGAGTGTGCGTGTGTGTGTGTATATGAATGTGTGGTGAAGCACGCCTGTGTGTGTATGCACAAGGAGCCAGATGGAAATGTCACCCGTATTACTGTATTTTCCCCTTATCACACTGAGACAGGGTATCCCACTAAATCTAAATTGCAGCATCTCATGTATGGTGTCTGGGGTGTATGTTCTCTTCTCTCCCACGATGCCGGGATGCTGGCACTCTCAGCAGTACTCACCTTTTCCGCAGATGTTCTTTAGAACGTTAGCTCTGATTCCCTTTGGTAGTAAGCAAACACTCTTATCGACTGAGTCTCCTCCTCCACGTCCCTAACACATATCAAGTAGGACAGTGGCTGTTCTTCAAAGTGCACAGGTAATTTCACTGAAGTTCATGACTGCAGGGTCTCCAGCTCAGGTCTACACCTGCCCCGCTGGAATTATGAGATGTGATGAACTCCAAAATAAAATTGAGTCATTTGATTATTTTACCCAATTTTTTCCCTTTCAAGTTATTGCTTTCTAAAATATAATTAAAATTGACAGCATTAAGTAATAGGTACAAATGTATAATTAGCAATAGTTAAAATGTAAAGTTCAAGAATTTAATCATTTTGACATACAGTAGTTGTTTTCTAATATAAATAATACTTTTCCAATAAAGTTTTCTCTGTTATCCCATCTACCTTTTCAAGTTTATTATTTTAAAAACTAGAAGTGAATAGATATATAAGCATTACTTCCTCCTTATTAATATAGTGATAATAATGCCTTCTAAATTTGATCCCTGTTGTCCTGACATGAGTTTAAAACTTCTATTAGATTACATATCTCAAATGTCAATTCCTCTTTGAATACTTGGAGAAGTCACTAGGCATATTTATAGATGCCTTGATGAGTGAAGTTTTATTCTTCTCACAATTACTGTGTAAGTGTTCCTTAAACAAAAAGTATTATGCAAATGTGCTACTACTAATAGCTAGTCTCTTACAAAAGACACCTTCCAAGAACAGATGAATCGCATGTGCCTTTGCATCTATTGAGAGTCCAGCAAGGGATGTGGCTTGCATAAAACTCTATGTAGGAAGCTCATTAGTACTCACAGACTCGCTATCTACAGTTACAAGAACCCTGGCTATTCAAGGAAAATGCTCACTGTTTGTTTTTACAGTCTCTCAAAGCACAGTTCCAACATTTTAAGACAAAAAAGATGTTTCCAATGTCTCTATAATCATATCATAATTCTTTATTAAATGTATCACATTTTAAAATGTATTATTTTATATTAAATTTTATATGCTATCCCTTAATCTATCCAGCAACCAACAACTATAGCATGAGATAATTGCTTGGCCAAGGAATCCACTTAAAATCTCACTAAGTGACAAAGAATCTCAGAAGAATGAACAGTTGTCCATTTTCATCCAGTTAAAATTGAGAACAAAGTTAAAAGTTAAAGGTTTTGTAACTCAATATCCTATTCTTTTCACACCAATAACAGCTTTTAAAAAATACAAACTTTTTAGTCTATATGAGAGGGAACCATTTTCAATGAAGGGTGTTCTTTGTGATTTGGGAAATGAGAAAATTATTCACATAACATCTATTATTTGTTTCACAAACATAGGTTAAGTGTATACTAAGTATTATTTTGCTTTAGTATTTTAGGAGAAAGTGCCAGTCATTAAAATCAGAATTTGTTTGCCTGAATATATGCCAAATAAATCATATCTAAAGGTCACATTTAAAAGTCCATGGGTACAAAGATTAACTTTAAGGACCTATTTTTATTTTTTAAATTATGTGATATCTATATGCCCCATAGGTAGTGGTGGAGAGGTAATATGCATGTAAGTGCAGTTGCTGTGGATTCAAGAAGTGACCTTTGGATCATCTGCACCTGATGTTAATATGACCAATGTGATTCCTGGGAATCAAACTCAGGTTTTCTAAATAAGTGATAATCTAGGGTAGAACCAAATGAAAACCTTACTTTAACTTGTGTCCGCAAGGTTGGTATAAACAATTATGAGAATACGATTCCATTCAACAAGATGTTGAGAGAATATTGAACCACTCTTTGTCCATAAAAAGGCTAATGAGGGTTGTTGTTGTTGTTTCTTTCATTTGCTCTCTCACAATAATCGGATTAACAGTATTATTTCCAGGCAGTGACACATTATGACTCCACCCTAAGGCTCCTGTGGGCATCGCCAGGGCTAGCCTTTTTCAATGCCACTGGTAACTTTCAATTCTGCTACCCACTTTCTTGGGACATCTCTTTTCTGGTGTTTGATCCTATCTTCTGGGATATGGCCTTTACCACTTTCAAAGTCATTACATTTTGGGGAAAAAGAAATCTCTATTCTTGTTAACAGATAGCTGTGGTGTAGAGATCTAGGGTTGAAAATAATCTCCGCAAAGCGGAACACATAACTCCTCTCCTGTTGCAAGAACCATTAAGAGCCTTAATGGCATTTTTAGTCTTGATTGCATGTAAAAGATTGTTATCTCCTTTCTGTAGAAGCTTTTAAAATCTTTTTTTAGGTCATTTAGCCTTTCCCCGTTATGGGCGAGAATTCCTGAAACGATGGTAGGATTACAAAGAAGTGAATGGAAGAGCAAGGACAAGGAAGAGTTTGAGATAGTGGAGTGACTTAACAAAAGTCTGTTTTCTCTTCTTTTAACATTTCCCCTTTAATTGGAAATCAATCTCTTTCTTCCCATTAAACATCCTGATTAAGCTCCACCTTTCCTCCCGTTGAGATCCTGCCCCTTCAGTCTCTCATTAGAAACTATCAGTCTTCTAAGGGACAAAAGTAAAATAAAATATAATTAAGATATAACAAAGACTAACACGTCAGCAAAAGACAAAGCAAGCAAACAAACAGAAGGAAAAGAGCCCAAGAAAAGGCAGAAGAAACAGACAGACACAAAGACCCAGACCCTTGCACACTAGGGAATCTCATACAAACACAAAACTGGAAGTCATAATATATACTCAAAGGACCCTTCAGATTAAAAAATAAAAAATTAAAAAAGGAGGTAGCCTACACTTAAGATTAATTTGGTTGCCCAGTGAGACTCCCTTGGGAACACTAAATTTTCATTTGCAAGTGGGTTTTGATTGGAGCTGGCTTCTGTGTTAGAGGTGGGTGCATGCATCCTCTTCTCCTTTCAGCTCTCGTAGCCTGTCTTGTGCAGATGCCTTGAGGCTCCAGGGCATGCTGTATTTGTCTATGTGAGTTCATATGTGCTTCTATCCTGTTGATTTAGAGGGCCTGGTTTGCACAGAGTCCTCCATTCCCTCTGGCTATTAGATGTGTATGCCTCCTCTTCTGCAGGCCTCCCTGAGGCTCAGGGAGTTTTTAGATAGAGACTCCTCTTTGAGGGCTGATTATCTCAAGGTCTCTTACTAGTGTATATTTTATGGCTATAGGTCTCTATATTTGTTTCTGTCTGGTGCAGGAGGAAGCCTTTCTGATGATGGCTGAGTAAGACACTGGTCTAAGAGTATAGCAGAAAATCATTATGAGTCATTTTACCACTGTTTTTGTTTTTGTTGTTTGTTTGTTTTGAATAGTAGTATTTGGTTTTCTCCTAGGTTCCATAGCTATCTAGTCTCTAATTCTTTTGGCCAACCAAGCAATGTGGTACATGGGTTACATCTTGCGGAGTTGGCCTTAAATCAAATTGGATATTTTGGGTTTATTATTCCCACTTATTTTGTTCCACCATTACCCTGGCATAGCTTGAAGTCAGAGCACCACTGTAGATTAAAGAGTTTGCACTTGGGTTGTTGTTTGTGATCCTCCTTTAGTATCCTGTGGAGTATCTTCCAGTACTAAGGACACTCGCCTGATGGGTAAAGGCTCTAGATAGGGAGCAGCTGGACTTCTGTGTGTTTGAAGACTGTTGTTTTCAGCAAGGGTTGCCATGGCATCAGTTTGTAAACAGATACCTATAGACTTGGTTTTAGCCTGGGATGTTTGGGAGTACCAATGGAGTCTATTTATTCAACAATCTATTAAATGTAACCTATTCCCGATACTGGAAGCTACATTTGATTAAAAAAAAAAAAGACATAGCCAGTTGGAGCTCTGTCTCATGTCTCAATCATTATTTGGTGATTTCATTTAGATCAGCTTCGTAAATGTGTAAATTTTAGGTGTTTCTATTATATTCTACCATACTACCTGTCAAATGATGCTTAAGTTAACTGTCCCTACTAGTTCCCTTCCTCATCCCTTTCATCCATCCCCTTTCTTATTGAATGATACCATTCCACCGCCCACTTATACCTGCATCTATCCAAACTATGTATTCTATTTTTTCTTTCCTAGGAAAATATATCTTTTTCCTGCTAGTTCCTTACTTTGTTTTTTTTTTCATCTATGAGAAAATTTCATTTGCCCTTTGGATGAAATTTACTTCCCAGGAAGGATGATCCCATCATACATCTGCTGGAACAAGCTCATGGCCTCCTCTCTACATTGACCTGGGCATCAAATATGACCCAAGCATTGGCATCTATGGCCTGGATTTCTATGTGGTGCTGGGTAGGCCAGGTTTTAGCATCGCAGATAAGAAGCACAGCACAGGCTGCATTAAGGTTAGCCCCTTACTTATACCCTTCATTCCTAAGTTATGTGACACTGTGGATTGTAGCTTATCGTCGACTTAGCAGTTAGCAACTAGACGTAAGTGAATGTATAACACATTTCTCTTCCTCTGTCTGGAAGTTGGTTCCTTTCTATGGGAGGATAGGCTGAGAATCAGCCTTCTAGAGGGTAGGAGGAAGGCTCTGAATGGAAAGCCGGTCACAAATATGGCCTCCTGTGCAAGGAGGGAGTTTGCTGTCTAGATTCTCCATCCTGAGAGAGCAAGGGTGGCCTTGAGTTTAGTGGGGGACCTGATTGGGGGGGGGGAGTAGAAAACAATGGAATTCCATGTCCCTCCCAGGGGGAGAAGGGAGCCTTGTAAAGGGCCAGGTAACCACCTGCACTTGGTTAAAATAAAGACAGTCAAGAGTCAGGAATTGGTTTTAATTTACTAAGCTTAATGATAAATGACAGAAAAAGACAGGGGGCCAGGGAGGGAGAAATGGGAGGTGCACACCCCCACGGAAAGATCTCTGGGCTTTTAACCCAAGCTTATCAGAACTGCAGGAACCACTCCCAGGACACTTGTCTCCAGGGTACCTTTGATATATTTTTCTTCAAACCACCAGCTTTTGACACTTTTTGTTTGGTTTCTGGTCTAGTGAGCTAATGTCAGCAGAGGGCACACTCAGGAGGGAGCGTCTCCTTCACCTACAGACAAAGGCGCACATACGGGTTACTTAGGGTGATTGTTTTCATTTATTTTTTTTTTTCAGACAATTTCATGATTTAACCTGCTTAACAGCTGGGTATTATTTTTTTGTGAAAATATACATCTTTTAAAGATGTGTTTGAGGGACATCTAGGTTGTTTCCAGTGTTTCACTGTTATGAATAAAAGCAATGAAAATGGTTGAATAAGAGTCTTGGTGGTAGGATGAAGTCGGTGTGTGTGGATCTTGAAACAGACTGAATCTCATCTTCTTGAGAAACTGCCAAACTCATTTCTGAGGCCACTGCTGGGCTGGTTTGTATTCTAGCTAACAATGAATAAGTGTTCACTTTACTCCATACCTTCATCAGCATGAGCTTTCGCTTGCATTGACCTTAGCCATTTTTATGAATTTCTTTACATATATATTATATTATTACATATATATACAATAAAGTAACTACAGCAAGAAGAACCATGAAACTATCAGCAATTATATAAATGTTACATTCTTAGTGTTTTGGCCCTTTGTATTTGGCAACCTTAAATAAAACATCTTTCCCATCTTGGTGCATCTTAAATTCTGAATGTAAATCAATATCTATCATATCTCATCATTATCAACTTAAAAACATCTATCTAGACCTAAAAACATATTAACCCCTAAACAACTAAGCTTAATTTAAAACTATACTATCAGGTTTTCACCCCCATGAGAGACTTGAGAAGGAATAAAATTGATTACCTGAATATACTGGGTGTGTAGGTTAGTAGCTTTCCAAATGAGAAGATGACAGAGACAGTTCACTACCTGAATAGTCACCCAAAACTCTCTATAATGTTGGAGCATCATCTTCAGCCTTCTGACCCAGTATACCTGACAGACATATTGGTGAGGCAGGAACTACTGAGGACTTGTTTACCCATCTTTGCAGAGTTTAGCTGTCAACACTGCCTACCTCCAAGCTTGCCATTTTTAAGGCAGAATTCCTGCCACACAAAGTGAACTAATAAGATTATTAACATACAAAAATTAAATGGATGAAAAATTATTGCATTTTTGTCTAGTTGAAAATTACTAATTGACTTACTTGAAAAGGTAAATAAATATTACTTTACTTTACTTTGTTAAATAAATATGAGAATGTAGAACTCTTCTGAAAATCATTGGCAGGCTGACAAGAGAACTGCATACAACAATACTCAATCAGAGAAGTAGAAATATGAGGAACAAAGCAGCCAGCTCTCCCCGTGACAAGGTGATGGGGAAGAAGTTGGTTGTAGAAAGATGAGAATGGTTTTTGCTTAGATTTTAAGTGGAAGCCACTGGAAGAGTTTACACAGGGAAACGGCATAAATAAGCCATATATTTCCTCCTGTCATTTCTTGCTCCCTTCCATCACTCCTTCCTTCTCTGCTTCCTTCTTTGCTCCCTCCTCCTTTCATTCTACTTCTTGCTTTAGGCTTTTCATTCTAACTTATCCATGAACATAGTTCAAATGTTTTAGTGATAACTGAAAGACTAATTAGGAAAATGCTTGTGCATCAATATAAAGGATAATCTTTAGTCATGTTGTTCTATAGATATTCATGATGCTACATAGAAACTCTTAGGTGAGGAAAAGAAAAATATTTACTTTATTGTCCCTGCTTCCTACTTGAGTAGGAATTTTAGTGTTATTTTATGAACAGATCCAACATTAGTGAACTAAGGGTTATATTTGTTTTAATTTTTTTTTTTTGCTTGTTATTTTAGAAGTTGTGAAAATTTTGAATAAGAGTTCTGTGATCTGCATTCAGTAAGAATTCTGTTATTTGACCATTATTCCTTTTCTAAAAACTAGTTTTTTCAAAATATAGAAAATATATGTCTTATCTGTCAACTACAGAAGTGCTCCAGACCATGTAATAAGTAGTCAAAGAAAGACACGATATCTGTATATTACTACTTCATAAACTCAATGAACAAATTTAATATTTATTTATTTTTTAACTATAACAAAAATGTTATAAACATATTTATCTTCAGTTGTATTATATAAGAATTATAAGACTAGGGAGATACAGTTCTGCATTTTGGAAAGCACACATGGAGAAATGTTAACAAGCACAACTCAATTGTAGAAAAAAATGACCTACCATATGATACTATAGGTAGGCATCCATGCACATGGTCAGAGATAGTCAGATTAAATAAAAATCAGATATTATAGCACAGGGATTATAGAGTGCACAAGCACCTTAGGGACTTCAGGGGTTAAGGTTAGGGTTAGGGTTAGGTTAGGTTTATGGTTACTAGTTACTATGGTTAGTAGCTACTAACAGAAAGATAGACAAGAACAGTCAAAAGTAATAGAACAAGTTATAATCTATATAAATATAAAAGTAATGTTATGCGTCATGCAACCATGTCTGAAACATGAAGTAATTTTAGGAAAGTAATTTTAGAATTGAAGATATTAGCATAATGTTGTGAATTTTGTCCTGTAAAATGTATAGTAAAATCATTAAGAATTTATTCTGCATTTTAAAAAAATTGCATATGACATTTCCTGATATTTCAAATACAAATTTCAAGTGCTATATTTAATGTATAATCTCTTCTTTATTTTTTCTTACCCTCTGTATTGTTTATTCCACACATACATTTTATGCTAAAAGTCCTACAGGTGATATTAAATCAATACAGTTAAGTAATTCCAACGATATAAAAATCAATCTGGGTAAATGATAGATTGACTTTTGCTTTAAAAAGAATAAGTATGAAACTCAAATAAGTTAATTCAATATATGTAATATTAGAAAGGACAAATAAGAATGTGTTGAAGATAAGTAATAGTATATTCAGCACATTTACTGAATAATTAGAAGTGAAAATGACACTTATAATTATCACACATGTATATGAATTATTTGAAAAACTAGTGAAAAATTCAGCTATTATAAAGGAAAGGAAGGAATAATAATATATTTTATTTCATGTTGGAATGAAGCACAGTGTGACACTATCTTTCTTTAGCTCTTTGTTTTAATAATCTCCTTAGATCATAAGAATCATACTTGTTGTTACAATATACTTCTTTGCAACATCTTGGTGAGCTGACAATGTGATACTCTTATTTCTGGTTTCAACCTCACAGCCTTAACTGAAATCTAAAGTGTCTTCAAAATTGATCAGGCTGTAGATTCTACATATGGCTCCTTAACATCCTCATGATGAGACTCAATCTCTATTTGCCCATATCTACTGTTATGGAGTACTTTCTAAAACAAACATAGGCAAAGAGAGTACAAATGAGAGACAAGAAAGCTTGAGATTCAAAACACACCATGATGTGAGATATTTGTTGGTTTTTAATTTGTTTGTTTATTCACTTTACATCCCTATCGCTGTCACCCCACCTCTCCTCCTAGTTCCATCCTATTTACCCCTACACCCCTACACACATACACACACACACACACACACACATACACACACACACACACACACACCTCCACCAGCACCTCCTCCACCATGCCCCACTTCTCCTCCACCAGGCTGCCCAGGCACATTAACTTGCATCCTATCTAAGTACATCCTCCTTCACTGAGGCCAGGAAAGGCAGCCCAGCTAGAGGAAAGTGATATTTTATCATGACAAATAGGGGAGGAACTTATTTGTGTTACTTTTATAACTCTTAACACTTATACAACTTAAATAATAGTTTAGTATAAAAATCAGCTGTTGACTTGCAGATGCACACACAAACACATCATGAAAATTATAATGGATCATTTTCAGAACTCTTCTTCAGATAATGAAAGAATACTACCCTCATATAAAGAAATATTTTGAGTATTAGTGCCTAACTCTTTTTGGAATAACATTATAGAAATTTTTCTAAACATTTTATGTTCCATAACAACAACTGTTTATATGTCTCTACTTTCAAACTGACAGAAGATTACTGGAATATAGCAGAAATATTTGTCTGTCTTCTTATTTGAATGACATATTTGAGTACTGTTCACTTATCTTGACTGCTAGCTCTGCTGAGCATAGAATGTATACAAATAGATGTAAATTTATATTCTCAAGGAGGCACAGATATTATATAGACACATAATACCAGAGGACATGCATACACACTCAGAAGACTGCATGCAAATCAGTCCTTATATATAGGACACATACACATGCATGCATCCATATGCCTGCTACGAAGACAAATTTTGTTCAGTTCTCTCACACGACTTTCACAATTTGTTTGAGAGTTATTCAGGGAAGCCTTTTGAATTAATCATAAATGTGTCATTGAGTGGTTTAAACTACTAAACTGTACTAAAAATATGTTGTAGCTGATATTTTCTAAATGCGTGTGATGTCTGAAAGTGCTGGATGATGTAATGGAGGGTGAGCACTTTGGAATAAACCATCGTGACCTGGATTTTTGGCACTGTGAATTAATGCCTTGTGTCATCTGGCTTCAAACATAGGTGTTCTCATCTACAAATGAGGAAATGTGGGAAATTCAGAAAATAATTGCATAGATTGAGGTCTACCTGAAAGCAGTTCTTGGTACTCTACCAGGACATTAAATCCCTGTTTATTAGTTAACTGTATGTACTTTAGAAGTGTTCTGCCAATCAATGTATCGTGACGATACAAAAAAATGTTCCTGAGCAGGAAAGGGTTTAGAAATTGCGCTACAAAACAATACGGAAGAAAAGGAGAGACTTAAATTAAGAAAAGGAAAGAGACTAAAGTTAAGAGAGGAATGTTGTATAATAAACTTGATAAAGTTTACGGGGTATAATCATTGTCAAATACACAAGTTCAAATACTGAGTTTGAATTTACTAAAATTCATCACTCTTACCAGGATGTGTCAGGTAAGAGGCTCCCCAGTGAGGAACTATGTGGAGTGTGAGCAGAGTTGGCTATCCAGCTAGAAGTGCCCAGAGAAAAGAGAATGTCGGTGCAACAGTTGAGAGCAGATATTTTATAGCTTTTTGTTTAAGTGAAAGAATGCCCCCCCCTACACACACAATTGATACCTGTTGATTTTTGTATGTATAGTTTTTCTTATTAAATACCAGTTTTAACAAGCCACCGAGTTTCCATAAGACTTTTCGGGGGGAAAAAAGTAGCTTCATGTTACTTTATAAAATTGAGCATGTCTAACCTCTCTTTGTTCATTTGATTATACTGTGCTTCTGAAGTAGAAAACCTACACCAATATGCATGAAACAGGAAATATTCCCACATGCCTTTGGGGACTTGAATATCTGCTTTCTGACCATAGTATTTCTCACACTGAAAGAGTGGTCCATTTAAATGATTTTCACCAATAAGTCACAATTTGATTTAGTAGAGAAACTAAGACCTTTCGCGTCTGCTATTCATATAATATTCACCGATTACTTCGCTCAACTCTCTGTGTTCAAAAAACTTTCCTTTTTATTAAATCAATAAATATTTATCAAAAACTAGGCTAGCTCTAGAAAGTCCCCAATGTGTCTTTCTGTTTTAACTGTCATTTTTTTTTTATAACTTTCAAAGGCAGCAGAATTCATAAAAAGTAATGAGTACCATTAGAACTCCATCACATTCCTGTCTTTTCAGCGCCATTCCTAAGGTATTATTTCTGGGTACAAAGGTATCCTTGGGGAAAAAAGTTGAGAGGGAAAGGAAGGTAAATTTAGCTACCAGAATCAATCAGTGAGGGTGTTCTCTGTCACAACTTACTCAAACAGGTTCACAGGATGCATAATTTATTATGTATGTAGCAGAGGTGCAAATGAGAAATAGGTTCTGGATGGGTAGACTCAGATCATCCCGATTTCTGTGTTCAGTGATCAGCAGGGTCAATTTTATTCTGGCTTCTCTCATTGTCACACTCACACAAGACTTTGGGGAGCCTTTAGGATGATATAAGCCTTTGCTTGAATCTCACGGTCTGGTGAGACTTTCTATTCCTCTTACCTTGTGAGGAGCAGAGATTAGAAAGAAATGGTTAGTTCTTCATGAGTCTCATATGCATTCGCCTATTTTTCAGAGCAAAGACATTAACATACTGTTGCTTTCTGACCATGATAACAAAGGCACTGTTCTCCAAAAGGGTAGAGTTGCGGGAAGATTGATAGAAATAAGGAATTCCCTCAGATCAGTATCTATCTACTGTGATAGACCGTCTGGGCAGCATCACTTGAGAACCCTCTGCATAGCCTTGTGGTGGTTTGAATAAAAACGTCACCCCCCCCCCCACCTCCAACCTCATATATTAGATTACTTGGTTACTACTTCAGAGGGAATAGGAGATATGGCCTTGTTAGAGTAGGTGCTCTGTGTCCTACTTGGAGGAAATGTGCCACTCAGGATGACCTTTGGAATTTCAAAAGCCCACGCCTGTCCCAGTGTCTTTCTCTTCCTGCTGCCTGTGCACCTGGATGGAGAAGTCTCAGCCTCTGATCCTTCTCCAGGTTCCTCTGCGTGCTCCCATGCTTCCCTCAAAGACAGTAATGTACTAATCCTCTAAAACTGTAAGCAAGGCCCAATTAAATGCTTTCTTTTATAATAGTTGCTGTGTTATGGTGTCTCTTCACAGTGACAGAACACTGACTGAGACAGCCGACAAGACTAGACTGTAAGTTGCTCTCTGGAATAAAAATGACAGCAACCCTACAAGAGGGAGCACATTTCCTTATCCGGAAGGCAATTTTCACCGTAGTACTGTTAGGCTGTGGATATGGAATGTTTCTCAAGCCCAAATGATTGTCACATCCAGAAAGATCATATGCAAGGAAGTATTCAGGATGTGGCTTTTCACTGTAATGTTAACATTGCTATTGAGAGAAAACCATCCAAAAGTCACTGTTCTGTGTAATCTAAGCCTAATTCACCAACAGCTACCTTAAGCAAATATTCCGAACAACCATTAACAACATAGCCTAGTTATTTTTATATCTGTAACATATGTCTGTCAGGTTCCTTACTAAATTTTAAGATTTATCTTCAAGATGTAAGATCATTTTTCAGCTTTGTCAGAACTGACAATTAATTGATAATGCCGTCCACTTTTAGACACACCGTTTTCTTAGGGATCTGCACCTGCAGTATTACCTAAGAATGAATTCGGGTTTTCAGTTTCTTTGATTTTTAATTAAAATCTGAAATTTCTCAGTCTAAAACTGAATTTTAAAATATTAATGTTATTGCTAGTTTTCCATCTGCTGACTCCAATTTCCTTCTCCTTTTTCCCCCCGTGGGGTTCCATGAGATTCGAGGGGAGGGACCCAGTGGAGGCTTCCAATTTAATCTGTTTCCCCACATAATGTCTAGTTGCTGGTTTCTACAATACACTACACTCCCATCTGATGCCAGAGGGAGCCTCTGGACACTACAGAACATAGCCAGCTAAACCAACCAAGTAGGGCTCATAGGGCCTCACAGAGACTGAAGCAGCAAGCATCGAGTCTACAGGAGTCTGGACCAGTCTCTGTATATATTTCATTATTGTTAGACTGGTATTTTTGTGAGAGTCCTAATAGTAGGATATTAATTTCAAAATAGTGTAAGATATTTTAAATGATTATAATTGAAGTAGAATCTCGTCAATTTTCCTTCTCCTGCCCCTTCCAGCTATCTTCCTTTGAACCCCACATGTGGCCCCCCTTTCAAGTTGATAGCATCTTTTCCTGTGTGTGTGTGTGTGTGTGTGTGTGTGTGTGTGTGTGTGTGTGTGTATGTGAGCCAATAGTTCTCAACCTTCCTAATTTTAATTTCCTCATTTGGTGGTGATCCTCAGCCATGAAATTATTTTCATAGCTACTTTGTAACTGTATATTTGCTGTGGTTTTATGAATCATAATGTAAACGGCTGTGTTTTCTTGAGAAAAAAAAATGTAGCTCACTTCAAAGGGGTCAAGACCCACAAGTTGAGAATTGCTGCTTTAAGTGCATGGTTATTACGTAATGAAAATTGCTACCTAACCCAAACAATTTTTAGAATATTATGAAAATTCAGTAGCAATGAAAATTTTGTATACCATTTTGTAAAAGGTTGCTTCTGTGCGTATGTGTATGTACATGTGTGTGCATGTGTGTGCGCACATGGATATACATGTATACATATATGCCCATGGCCATAGAGTCCAGAAGGGGTATCACGTCCACTGGAAGTAGAATTCTAGGCAATTGTGAGCCGCCTGGTGTGTATGGTAAGATCCAAAGCCTGGTTCTTTTTTAGAGTATTAAGAGTCCCTAACTGCTAAGCTATGTCTCCAACCCTTCAAACACATCTAATACGTCTTCACCGAACAGTTCAACAGAAACAGCAAAGAGAGGAAAATATGGTTGATATATCAGTTATAAATGGGACAGGAGAGACAGCTCACCTGTGAAGGGCACATCTCTTGCTCTTGTGGATCAGTTTCCAGTATTTACATGGTGACTCACAACAATCTGTAACTGCAGTTTTAAGGGGAGTGGTAATCTCTTCTGATCTCCATGAACACTAGACATGTATGTGGTATATACACACACATAAAGGCAAAACACTCATGCACAGAAAATAGGAGAAATATCTAAATAAGAGTTAACAATTAAAAAAAAAAAAGACCATTTGAGACCCATAAGGATAAATATAGTCCATTTTGTTCTATTTTTCTTTTTTTTTTTTAATACAATAGAGTACCTTTAATGAGTTATGGTGAATGTTGTCCTAGGAATAAAGTATTGCAATTAACAAAATGAAAAGAAGATTAATGCCCAGAAATACACTCAGCTTGCCTCAAAAAGCCAGGATGATAAAAGTCAAAAAGGCATATCAAGAAATTACTCAATCTAGGTTCCAGTGAAAAGAAACTACAATTGTTGACATAGGCTTTAGTTAAAATATGAAGGCTGTTAGAGGTACAGTATGGTTCTATTGTATTTATTTAATGCTTTTTATTTTTTACACACACACATTACATACACACATAAATGCACACACACATATATAAATACACATACATATATATATATATATACATGCACACATACACACAGTTATATGTAAAATCCTTTGAGAATTTTACTTGATGTGTGTTGATCATAGTCACCATAACATCTCCTTCCAAATTCCACCCAACCTTCCTGTTCATCCAACTTCATGTCCTCCTTTAAAAATATAAAAACAAAGAAAACAAAACAAACAAACAAACAAAATCAACCTCAAGTTCAGTTGATGCTCTAGAGATACTCTTGGGGGTTTGTAGTATCACTTAATTAAAGACTATGAAACTGTCAGCAATTGTGTAGAATTTCTCTCTCTCTCTCTCTCTCTCTCTCTCTCTCTCTCTCTCTCTCTCTCTCTCTCTCTGTGTGTGTGTGTGTGTGTGTGTGTGTGTGTGTGAATGTGAAATGTAAGACTATTTTTAATTTCTGTGGAGTAGAGTTGGGATTTTTCTGAAAGTTACAGTGAATCTGTAACTTTTACTAATCTACAGATTACCAGATCTATTAGTTCATGAGTTCCTTACATCTTCTGGTATCTCCTTAATGTTCTTTATTTTCTGTGCAAAAGTATTTTTTTAAAGATAAATTTTATTTCTGTAAACAGATGACAAGTGTTGATTCAGAAACTGAAAATATAGTATCATTTATAAACATAATTACCAGCAACAGTTATTAGAAGCAAGTATAACATTTGATATTTGTATCAGATACAATTCTGAGAGGACACTGTAATGTCCCTTATTATAGAAGGCTTCCAGTTTCTTGGTTATATTTATTTAAAGGCATCTTTTTTTTTGGCTGTTCTTAATGGGATTGTTTTGCTTATTTTTTCATGGTATTTTTTGTGTGTTTTCTATTCTGCTAGTTTGCTAAATGTGTTATCCAAACATTGCACAATAGAAGCCACACAAATAGAGTCATCTAAAATATGAAATGTTCAGTATATGCGAGTGTACTAGGACAGAATTCAGACTGGTGATTCCCTTGGATTTGGGAATTAGAGGACTTATTGCCCTCTAATTATAATGATATTTAACAAGAATACTCCTGTATGATTTTTTGAAAAGGGATTTTAAATTTTTTTTACTGTTTTCTGAGAAGGGCATAATGACATTTTTTTTTCTTTTTTACAGTTAATAACTTTAATATGCTGAGATTTAAATATCATAAATTTACATTGATTGCTCTTTAATTAACTCCTTCAATTTGGGGAGAAAATTTAAAAGTTATAAATAATCAACATCACCACAATGTATATATATAAAAATACTTTGTAAAAATTATGCATCCCATTATGTGCATTAATGGCCACAGGAATCCTTACTTTGAAATTATCTTTATGTTATACAATTTTTACCACTATCAAAAAGCACTGTGATAGCTACTCTTAAAAAAAAAATCAATATTTTATTCATGAAGTAAAACATTCAGTCAAAAATACATATAACATAAAACTTGATTGAACATATATTTTTCAAAATTCAAACACATTTTAATGTCAGTTTTTCCATTAAAAGGTCCATGATCACGAAAGTCTTGCTCTTAATTTTTAATTTACAATCTTTACACTAAGTGTTTTGTGGTAAAGTAAAAATTACTTTAAAAGATGAAATTGTTTGAGTAGAAAGAGGGAGACCTCCCTGTCTTTTAGAGTAAATGTTTGCTTATTTTAACAGGATACATATCATCATCACAAAAATGTCAAATCCAAGACCTATTTGCTAAGTCACTTGATGTATTGCTTTGTGCTACTTTTGGGGAAAAATTGTGTTGCTGTTCCTTTGTTCTTTCATGGCAAAGAATAAGAAGATTTCAATTCCGTAGTCCACACCATATATTTTCAAAACTGTATAACTTTCTAATTTAAGGTTGTTTAGAGGCACTCTCTTCTCACAAATGCTGCTTCTTGATGTTTGCAGATTCTGTCCCCTTTCACCTTTGTGGTGACAACTTCAAATGAAGAAAATAACCTTTAGATGTCTTGTTCAGACACTTTTTTTAAGGACCCAAAAGTTCAATTTTGGCATATTAATTAATTTAGCCTATGGCCTCTTATAATCATGCAGCATCAATATGAATGATGAACAGTTAAAAACAGCTTTTATGCCATTTATTTAACTTTGATGAAAATATCATTTTAGAAGTTAAAGATTCTGCTTGTACTGTTTACTTCCGTACATGGTATGTTCTGTTGATACTAGATTCTTTTCAAGATACCCAGCTCTCTAGTTATTTACTAAAGTGTATTTTTTGAGTTATATACTTCTTAATAAATAAAGTCTTTACAAAAATAAGATATTAGTTACAAAAAATGGAAAATTCCATATTTCTACATGATCAGGGAGCACAAAACCTGGTTAATGAGCTTGAGTTGATGTCGAGTCCCATTAATTCATTGACCTAATATTGATGGAAATTTGCCTGTGTGAGCCATGTTAAAAATTGTTTATGTGTCCTATATGAAGAAGTAAAGCATATCCATTTCTGATCTAACATAGCATGGAGTCTAATAGTTATGTCGTTTCATGATTCCAGAGAAAATAAGGAAAGATTCAGTGTTCTCTGGTGTTTTTCAAAGTAAAACAAGAAAGATAGGTATTTGCTTTATTTGGAAGTAAATAAATTTCCACTAATAATTTCCTTCTTGCACAAATGTTTTCACCATAAAAAGCACCTATCCTTACAAACACCTGTTTGTTCGTTCAGTGCCTTTTGGCCTTGACTCACTGTTAGGTCACAAATACCTACTAAACAATGGAAATCAGTACAGAATGAAATGGGCAAGTCTCCTCCCCTGCTGAAACTTGAGATCAAATAAGAGTTATGAGTTTTATTTTCCAAAAACAATGCTAATAAATAATAAACACAGAAGCTTAGAATGTTGGAGGATGCTAGCAAGGCTTCAGTATCCCTAAATCTCAACAACGCTGTGACATAAGTACACAGTTGGACTTCGTAGTGTTAATTGCAAAACAACATCTCAATAATCAGCAATCTTGTTAGCTCTATTTTCAGGATGACAGGTGGTTTCTTTGTTTAAAAAAAATATAGTATGGTTTTGAAAAAACAGTTATAAAATACTAAAAATCTATAAAAAAAATCAATCTTTTGTGAGTGTCTTAGAGGTAGACACACTCAGCACAACAGATATAACAGAATATAAAAGTAACTTTTATGTTCAAGATGTAATTTTCATTTTAAAAGCTGAATAAACTCACCCTTTCTAGCTCTTTCTGAGCTCTGGCTGACTCATTCAACTCAGCTGTTCTAGCTCAAACTCCCCTGTAAGATGATTGATTCAAACAGGCTTCTCTCAGCTTCTGACTGAATTGTTCTGCTTGGCCTCAAACTAACTCTCGCAACCAGTCCTAATCTTCTTGCTCCTTCTCATTCTGCCTTGTTATGTCTTCACCTGGGTCTAATCTATTCTCTCCTCAGCCTGTCTTTGTAAAACTGTGCCAGGAAAACTGCCTCCTCACTCTCTCCTTCCGTACTACGCCCTCTTAAGTTGCCTCTGTTTTTGTGTGAGGTGGGCGTATCCTATCTCTGACTCATTTTGTCTAGACTTTCTCTGATTTGCCACTTTGTCTGCCCCTCCAGTAGGCACCCCTTCTAAACATGGCTGTTTCCTTCTACAAGCTAACGTTGCCCACATTGTTTGGGATTAAAGATGAGTACTAAGGTCATGTCTGCATTCCAGCCTGATCACATAGTCCTAGAAGGTTTTTGGATGTGGCCCTTTGCCAGAGCAGTCATGTTTCTGCTTTAAAATTCCTCTACAGCTGAAGGGAATAATGTCATAAAATGAAAGCTGCCTGGAATTGCTTTGTCATCCTATTAAAATAAAGTGAATAATAACCAATAATTGTAAGAAAGAATTGGTATTTAATATTTAGATGGCATGGAAAACAAGAAGGCACTGGGGATATGTGAGGGCAACTTCTTGAATTTACTTAACCTCTTTTGAGTCTGAGGATCCCTTTTTACTCCAGTTATGAAGTCTAGTTCAGTAACAAAAAGAGAGGTTTGAGATCAGTGAAGTGTTTCTATTCGTAGAAATACCAGGCGATTATAAGAAGTGACGGGGTTACCTTCATTGTGCAAGGAGACTGAAGGGCAAAGTGTTAAAAAGAATACATGCTGGAAGCTTTGGCGACTAATTTATTAGTTTTAAATGGTTTCATTAGTTACAGACATGAGCATATTATTTACACTTGAATAAACTTGCCCTGTTAAAATAGAGAAGGGATTTGAATTCAAGAGACTTTACTATATAAAACAAAATAATATTTCCAGCAATTGTTTCTTATCCACCTACAGATTATATGCAGTTTGCCTGTTGCCTAATTTGGAATTCAGATAATTACCATGCTGATAATAATAGTAATAATAATACTTTTTTTTTACACTTACTAAGTCGAAACAGATGGAAATAGAAAACCCAAGCTGCTGTTCAGCATATAATCACTATGCAAATATCCCGACAGCTTGTATGATTTTTCAAACTATTATCTCAAGAGCAACAAGCCATTATATTGAAAAGCTGAGAAAGACAGCACAGTAAAAAGCTGTGATGCATAAGCTTGGGACCACTTATTGTCAATTCAACAGTGATAAGATAAATCCACTATTTTTAAAGGGTGAAAAGAAGAAAAGAAATGTTCACAGATTATGTTCCTCAATAATTTCATAGTAAGAATACTGCACACGTGCCTTGTGTGGCACTTACTGTACTCTGACTTCTTCCTCATAATATAAAGATGTTCCCTGTCACCATGATCTTTTAAAAGTTATCGATCCTTCTGCCTCTTTATCTTCTACAATAGGGCCATATTTCCAAAACAGGTTTGTAGGAATTTATATATCCATCTAAGTTTTGTTTCTGCTGCTGTGATAAAGTTATCTGGGAAAAAAAAAGGAGAATTTAGAAAGGAAACTTTTTATTTTGCTCATTGTCCAGGTTATTATTCATTGTTGAAGGGATGTCACAGGGGTCCAGGGAATGGTGGCACCCACAGATCATCTCTCACCCACTAACATAACCAATATTAGCTAATCCGACACACTCTCATTTCATGCGCCCATTCAAACAAGGGTATTTTCTACTTCTCAAACTGTTTTGCTTCCATGCTTTGCATAATCAGCATCTTATTTGATGTGCCACTGCTATTTCATCTGATATAATCAGAGGGCGTGCTGTCCTGAACAGCAGTGCCGCTGGGAGTTTGTCTGGAAGTGGTCACCGTATAGCTCTGTGTAAAACAGAAAGTCTGTGGCTGTCCTCTAGGTGCTGTGCAACTTCCCCTGAGAACTCCTTCTCCACAGGACTTACTGAGGGAGTCCCTGGGGGTGTCAGACAAGAAAATGAACCCCAAGAAGAGATGACAATGAAAACCTGATACAGATTGACTTCATCGACCTGGATCAGACTTCTGAGAGTCTAGTGCCAGATGGTTAGTTGTCAGCATATTTAAAACACAGTATAATTAAGGAAAAGGTTTCCAGGCAACATTCATTCCAAAAACAGGTGGACAATAAAATTTAAGGTAAGGCTGTATAGAACCTCCTTTACAAAGAACATGGATTTTGTTAACAATCCAGTCCCAGCCTTCTAGGCAGAAAAACAGGTATTTTATCTCCTACATCGAGAAAAGCCACCTCTGTGTTTAACGTTCCTGGGTACCTGTGATCTGTGGGCACAAGAACCTTTGTATCCTCAATGCTTATGACTTCAGATTCATCTGAGATTCCCTTTATTTCCCCAAGTATATGCCACATTCATATCACCAGGCCTCTACATACACTGTTCTTTCTCTATAAGAAAGTTAAGCAAACTTTTCAGAGCTCAGTGTTGATATTGTCATTCCTCCCATAGCACCTAGGGGTTGATAATATTTGAAAGTTATTTTCTTAATTTAAAATCTTTTTTAGCCATTTCATTTTAGATTCACAGAATTACAGGCCCCCTACCAGTGAAAACCATTGTGGTATTATTCAAGCTTTTAGTAATATAGTAAAAAAAATCCTGCATTTTAGTAAATACCAGCATATTTTATAAGTATGCAAGAGATGTTTATTCAATTAATAAGTAAATGTCATTATTATCAGTTTATGATTTAAAGACATTTTATTAAGTGGTGTATTTTTAAGTGTTCATTTATAAGTCATTCTACAAAAACTAAATAAATATTCAGTGAATATTTATTAAATTGAAATTTTTATTTGTAGGTTTTAAAGCAAGGAGTTACTACTATTCACTGTAACTGTTAAAGAGGTTGTGCTGAAATTATTTATGATCTTGACTATCAATCATATTTAAAAACAATAATTTTCTGATTTAAATACTTCAATAATTAAATGCAGAAAAGTATACATAGTATTTCTATAAGAAAATGGTGGAAGACAATGTAAAACTTTTCTATAGGCCAAAAGAGAATTTCAAACCATACAATCTTTAAAAAAATAAAATTATACTTAAGTAGGTCATCTCATTCTCAGTATCTACCATATCCTTTGGGGGGTCAACAAACAGTGATAAAAAGTATTTTTAAAAAATAACTTGCATTTGTGATTTTCTTGTTGAACTATCTACACAGCATTTTTGCTGTTTTTAGATGTTATAAGTATTCTTTTTTTTCATTTTTTTCTCCTTTATTAATTTGTTCTTGTTACATCTCAATGGTTATCCCATCCCTTGTATCCTCCCATTCTTCCCTCCCTCCCATTTTCCCCTTATTCCCCTCCCCTATGACTGTTCCTGAGGGGGATTACCTCCCCCTGTATATGCTCATAGGATATCAAGTCTCTTCTTGGTAGCCTGTTGTCCTTCCTCTGAGTGCCACCAGGTCTCCCCCTCTGTTATAAGTATTCTTTAGATGATTTTTAAGTATCATACAGGAAGATATGTATGCCTTAGTCATAGATGGAGGCTGCTTTATTTAAATGAGAGGTAAGTATCCATGAGTCTTGGTATTCAGAGTGGTTTTGGACTCTCTACCAAGAGAACATTATGGAATTGGTATGTACAGATAATCTAGTCTTCTTGCAATATGATTATAACTAGGCATATATATATACATTATTTGACTGAAATTGAGTATAAGTTATGTCATAAAAATGATTTTTACTCCAAACCTTTTCTTACACTATATATATATATTTCTTAGTGCATAGCATTTTATACTTCTTGTATTGAAAAGGGAGATTGAATAAAGAATATTAGCTAGAAAATATAGCTTAATTTATATATATATATATATATATATATATATATATATATAGCTTAATTGAGAGATGAAATATTTCAGTAAAAACAAAGTCAAACTGTCAAAAGTAACATACATAAAATATGAGATATTAAATGACTGAGCAAATTAACCTTCAAAAATAATAATGGAATTATTTCTTCTTACTAAAAATAAGCACTGGCTAAACATATATCTAAGTCTTACCCAAACATGTGTTTCAGTATTATCCAAACTTTCAATATCTAACAAAAGCCCTGAATATATGGATCAAAAATGTAAAGTACAAAATTCAAGATCATATCCAAACCTTGCAACATTTTAGCATCGAGATTCTGTTAAAATACTTATTTAACAAGTAGTCTATGCATAGCACAACAAGGAAACACATGGTCTATAAATCTGTTCAATTGACAACATGCCTCTCTGAGACCTGTTGTAAAGTGTCTTTTCTTTATCTGCATAAATGATCACTGGATTCCTAATTACTCCAGATTTTTATGTGACAAAATCAATTTCACCACCTATGAAGTGAGCGGAACCATGAAACATTTGTCTTTATAAACATGCTTTCCTAACGTTTACAGTCCCTTTATTTATCTATTAGACCTTACAGCATTCATTGAAGAAACTGCAAAAGGGAGTCAATTGGGCTGTGGTTCAATCATTTAAAAATAATACCACTATAGGAGATAGTTCTTAGTAATTGTGATAAGGGTACTGCAGTGTAGCTCTGAACAATAAATGGCTACTGGCAGAGGTGGGGAAGGACCTGCTTTTCTTTGAGGGGTTGGCCACTGGGAGTTGACCATGCTCCACTGAGTGTATGGACACCACAAATTGGACTTGCTTTTAAATCTTTTTTGAGGATGACACAAGGGTTGGGGTAAAATGGGAGGACTAGGAAGTGAGGGTGATCAGGATGTGCTATGTGAACTTTTCAAATAATCAATAAAAATATTTATGTTACAGAAGCGAGCCAGGATAGCCAAGGATAACACAGAGAGACCCTGTCTTGAAACCCCTTCCCCACAAGGAATACAAACTATAAATGTTGCCCTTTAAAATAACTTGTGAAATAACAAGAACTATGAGGTAGAGAAAAAATTAGCATAGTTTATTATGAAACAAATATCCTGAAAGCTGCACAGGAAGACGTTATAAATAAAAGGCCACATCAGAAGATTTGCATACACCGTTTCTTAAATGTCATGATGAGTGAAGTTGGCATATTCAGTAAATGAGCTTCGTAGAAAGGTGGAGTAAAAATTAAAACAAGCCAAAACCCCTCATGCTGTCACAGAAACAAGTAAAATAAATATAGTACGGTAAACATCCAGGCTAATAATGATTCCAGCATGGATTAAAATGTGTGCAGAAACACTACAAAAAATATGGCAATTGAAGTTCTAAACTTATACCTAAGTTTAGGGTAAGAAAATATAAGCAAATTCTTTAGCAAGTGATACTTCTGATTCAATAATAGACTAGAATAAGATAAACACTCAGAAATGTAAAGTATGGTCCATGCACTGTTGCTTAGGAATAGAGTTGAAAGTACAATGGAAGCCTGACGTTAAATGAGTTCTTAAAGCCCATTCACACAACTTAAAAAGCTGCTCTCAAGGTGGAGTCAGTTATAATGTCCATTGCCTGGTTTGTGTAGAATAATTAACCAATGATAATTGAGCTAGATGGAAGACACAGATATTCAAACAATGTACAGCGTGGGTCGCACTCCTGTGTTTGGAACCAGACCTGAGAGTAAGTTTATATCCCTTTGAAAATGTTCCATATTTACCGTCATTGTCATTTCCCAAACATCATTGAAGTATTCTTTGGTTTTGATTCTCACCATCCTAACTTGAAAACAAATAAGCACACTACATGGTGCTTCTAAAATCCACTAAATCTGTAGATCTTAAAGGTATATGTCTCCTTTCTATGCAGTTGCTACACATTTGGTAGAGTAATTCTTTTAAAAATCCTTGAGTGGATGTACACTACTTCCAGTGCAGTTCCTGAGGCTTTCCAGTAACAGGGATTTGTGTTCCACTTTGCACACTTCTATGACCTACAACAATTCTCAAGGAAAAAAAACCCTCTGGTTCAGGTATACTTAAGTTTCCTGCAATGAGTATGAATGTATCAAAATGTCCTCACAGGCAGAATTCTCAGAAATTACTTTCTGGAAGTCGTTTGTCTATTGCTTTGATCAACTGGGAATTTTTTTTCTCTTGTTCATTATCCTCATGTAAATACAGCAGTGAGATGTGGCCATTGGAACTCTGAGTTTAGAGAAAAGATTATTCAAGGAATTCTAACATTTCATTACAGAAAATTAGAGCAAATGAGGAAAGAAGATTGAGGTTTTTTTCAGAAAAATCAGGCATCGGTTTGGACGGTTGCTGGTGGTCCTTGGTGATAAGGATGAAACATCAATCATGATTTTTACTTCCATTTGTGAGCGAAGCCATTTATGAGCTTGGCAATTATGCTAGAGATAGGAATGCCAGTTGATTGAATCAAAGACAATGCGACATATAATAAATATGAAACTATCTTTGAGTTCTCGGTGTATGTGAAAGAAATAAAAGAAACTCAGGGCTGGGAGAAAGGGAGGTGAACATATATGTACAAGTCACTCTATACCACTGTTCAGTAATGACTCCTTTCTTGTCCCAAAGCTATGAGTAAAGGTGAGTACGGATATGTCAGAGGCAAATGTGTCACGGATTCATGGAGACTCTAAAGTCTGTGTGTATGCATGCGTGTTGTGTTCCTGTGCGCAAGAGGCAGAAGTATGCCTGACTTCATTCCTCAGGTGCAGCTGCTTTATTTTTTTTTTCAGTCAGGTTTTCTCACTTGTCTGGAATTTACAGAGTAAATTAGGAGGGTCAGGGATCTAGGCCCTCACCGCTTGAGTTTTACAAGTAATGCCACAATGCCCAACTATTGTTTTATATGGGTTTCATGGAGCCTCCTTAGGTCCTTTGGATCACAAGGCAAGCCAGACAACGTGCAAACTAAGCAATTTCCCCTACATTGAAAACAGTTTTTAACTTTAAAGAAAGCAGGAGTAAAGACTTTCATGGACATGCCATTTGTGCTAGTGACCAATTATAAGTGAGTGTATACCATGTGAATCTTTCTGCTCCAGAGTTAACTCACTCAGTATGATCGTTTCTTTTTCTTTTGTAAAAATATATTTTATTAATTTATTCATATTACATCTAAATTGTTATCCCATCTCTTGTATCCTCCCATTCTGCCCTCCCTCCCATGTGAGAGTATGGTCGTTTCTAATTCCATCCATTTGTCCATAAATTTCTGGATTTCCTCATTTTTTATAGCTGAGTCTTAATCCATAGTGTAAATGTACCACAGTTTCTTTATCCATTCTTCAACTGAGGGACACTTAGGCTGTTTCCAGATTCTAGCTATTATGAATAAGGCTGCTATGAACATGGCTGGAGATATGTTCCTGTTGTGTGGTGGAACATTTTCTGGGTATATTCCACGGAGTGGAAAGGCTTGGTCTTGAGGAAGACCTATTCCCAGTTTTCTGAGAAATCGCCAGATAGATTTCCAAAGTGGTTGTACAAGTTTGCATTCCCACCAGCAATGAATTGTTCCTCTTTCTCCACATCTCGACAGCATTTGTTGTCACTTGAATTTTTTTATCTTAGCCATTCTGATGGGTGTAATATGGAATCTCAGAGTTGTTTTGATTTGCATTTCTCTGATGACTAAAGATGTTGAGCATTTCTTTAAGTGTTTTTCAGCCATTCAAAATTCCTCTGTTGAGAATTCTCTGTATAGTTCTGAGCCTCATTTCTTGATTGGGTTATTTGGTCTGGTGGTGTTTAATTTACCAGGAGATTGGGATAGATGTGAGGACATCCTACTGGGACTCTAGGTAAGAGAAATATAGGAGATGGGGAAATAGAAGGATCCCAAGGATCTTAGAAACCTACAAGAAGGACAACATAAACAGGTGGATCAGGGCCCCGGGGTGTTTGCTCAAACTATTGCACTAACCAAGGACAATGAAAGTAGTAAACACCCACTCTGATCTAGCCAATGGACAGGATATTCTCTACAGTTATGGGGAGAGCAGGGACTAGCTCTGCCTTGATCTGGGGCCCCATATTTGACCACCTCCCCTTGGTGGGGAGTCCTGGTGGCATTCAAAGAAAGAATAGGCAGGCTGCCAAGATGAGACTTGATAGCCTGTGACCATAAAGTGGGGAAGGAGAACCCCCTCCATCATGGACCTAGGGTGAGGGCAATAGGGTGGGGGTGGGAGGGAGGGAGGAGCGGGAGGATACAAGTGATGGGAGAACAATTGAGTTCTAATCTGAATAAATCAATTAATAAAAAAAGGTGATTAAAAAAAGAAAAAAAGAAGAAAACAGGAGTAAACAAAGACATAGGAGGAACATCCCATCCTAGGTGGTAGAAAAAAATGACCCCAGAAAGCAACTTTACCTCGTGTTGTCTGACTTCTATAAGCAGGCTCGGAGAACATTTTCTGATGCTGCAGCACATGCCTGAGATAACAATGTGCTAAGAAGAAAACATTCATTTGGGCTCACAGTTTTGGAATTTTCAGCTCGCAATAAATCTGTCCTATTGCCCTTGAGTTCTTAGTGATGTGGCCCATCATGGTTGTCAACTTGTGGAGAAGCAAAGCATTCACCTCCTGGCCAGAAGTCAAAGCATAAAGAAGAAAAGGAGCTGGAAGTTTATTCCCACCAACAAGGTCTTTTCTGAAGTCCATAGATGTGGTTTACTCTGCTTCTTCCACACATTTTGTCTTTTCTGTCACTAATCAGTGTGTGAAATAATCAATAGTTTATTAAAATGTACTTCATCCCTCCCCAATGTTTTTACTCTCTAAAAGTAAATATTATAGTAAGCATATTATCATCAGTACTAGAGGGAAAATTAGCGTAAGTAAGCATTTGAATGGCATTTATTGAGTAAATAAGCACATCTCTTTGCTTTAATTGTCTATTTTTATATCTAGGTTTATTATGCTATAAGTAAAATAAAAAATAATGTGTACCCAATTGATTTTTGAAGAGATTAATAGATGCCATATATGTGTAAAAAAGGGGGGTCTTGTTTGTTACCTGACAAAATGACAGTTTTAATAAATTTTAGAATCCCATGCTTAAATTAAATATGTAGTAAGATGTAATACATATTTTCTCCTGATAATTACCATCCAATCCTATTTTCTCTCACATATTTATATTTCCACTTTAGATTATTCTTTCACTGTGTTGACTATATTATATACAATTGTGAAAACGTTTTCTTCTGGGAAATTATAAGTCACTTGAAACAATAGAGTAGTTGTAGCTACCTAGTGACATGCACAGCATAGATATTGCATGAAACATCTGTTCAAAGTTTTGTGCTTTGAGCAATCTAAATACCATGATGATTAATATGGATTATCAATTTGGTAGGAGCTACAGTCACCGAGGAAACAAACAATTGGCATGCCGGTGAGGGGTTGGTGTCATTTAACTTGGGTAGCAAAACTCACCCACTGAAGACAGCACAGACTGAGAACTCAAAATAAATAAAAATGCTAAAAGGAGCCAAGTAAAAACATGCACCTCTCCTCTTCCTGACTGTGTAAAGTGCCAAACTATCCAATAATCTACTGTGATGGACTAGACCATAAAACTATGAGCAGATGGAGCTCTTTGTCCCTTAAGTTACATGTGTCAGGGTGTTTTATTACAAGAAGACTGTTGTTATTAAAAATGAGATGGCAAGCAACAGAAATCATATGGAGAGATTGATTTGTAGAAGGAGAGAGGGGGAAGAGGGAAGGATGCCCTAGAGGGACAGAGAGAGCAACAGAGAGACTGACGGAGAGAAAATGAGTAAAATAAGAGAGGAGCACAATAATAGGAGAGAGACAGGGTTGCAGTTTGGCCCCTTTATAGTGTGTGGCACATACCCGGCGTGGTAGGTGATGATGTCATAAGTTGCTAAGCAAACCAGAAACAGGCTGCTTATATGCCAACAAAGACAAATAAATAGTGTAAATACCAGGAAATTTGGAGAAAAAATGTTATTGTCTTTAATAAGATAACAAATGGATTATATTTACTTTATTTTTATATAAAAGGGGAAGAGAAAAGCTTCCCAAAGTGATATTTTAGAAGTTGTTGGCATATTCCAAAATACTATGGCTTCACTTTGAAATACTAGTAATACACAGTTAAAAACTTTTGTCTGCGAGGAAGTCAGATGATGGTAGATTTTAAGCATCCAAAAGATCCTTGCAAACTCAACTCTTGAATTTTATGTATGTCTTCAATCAAGTTCCAGGATAGCTAGGCCTACACACAGAAACCCTGTCTTGGGTAATAAACAAACAAACAAACACACAAAAAAGAAAGAGAGACAATTTTGCAGTTTTAGTGGGAAGTAAAGGATTTGTAGAATCGTAAAAACTCACTATTTATACAAATGGTTTATGTCTCCAAAAGCATCAGTAATTTAGATGAAACTGTCAATTCAACACAGTTGAGCTGCAGCAGAGGTTTAATTGAATGTCTGCTTGAATTATATTCAATTATATTGATGTTTCGCTAATATGCCTTGCAATGAACATAAGAAAATCTCCCACAAACTTGAAATTTTTCCCATGTTGTTAAAAGCCTCTAGTTTAATTATCTTTAATTTAAAGTTAGGTTTTTTTTAGGGCTGCTGCTCATGGCTGCACATTGATTTTACTTACATTAAGGAAATTCGATTACCTCGAATCACATATATATATATATTTGTAAATCATGAATGGTGCTTTTTTGAGGTTTAAGACTAATTGTTTTGATGAATGCAAATGTCAGCAATATGAAAGCCAGTTGCAGAATGGAACAAAACAAACATAAAGTACCTTACCAGAAAATAGTTTAGAATTGCCTCATCGTCCTTCATGTCCTTTATAATCTAATGCCTTTGAAAATGTGCACTGGTGCAGAGAGTAGCACGGAATTTGTCTCTCTGTGCTAAGCAATACAATTTGAGTTTGCTTCATTTTGTTTCAAGTACTGTATCTGAATAGACACATAAAAACAAAAGCAAAAGCTTGGCCACATCCATTTATGTTTTTGTTTAGTAAGTCTCACACAGCAAGTTAGTAATTGTCCTTAATTACTCTCTTTTAATTAAAGGAGAATGAGTTCCATAATAACATCAGAATGGATACAAAATGAGGTAGACTTTTCAAACAATTTCATGATCAATAATCAACTATTTATAATAATTTAAAGTGTTGCTAAGTCAAATAGTGTGGCCTATAGAAAAGACAACATGGTATGGAAACCTAATGTGACCTGCTAATTAGCTCTCCATTACACTTGAAAACATACACTGCTAATGCTGGTCCATAGCATATTTAATTTTTTAAATATATTTTTAATTGATTCATATTAAGTCTCAATTATTATCCCATCCCTTGTATCCTCCCATTCCTCCCTCCCTCCCATTTTCCCCTTACTTCCCTCCCCTATGACTATGACTGAGAGGGACCTCCTCTTCCTGTATATGCTCATAGAGTATCAAGTCTCTTCTTGGTAGCCTTGCTATCCTTCCTCTGAGTGCCACCAGGCCTCCTCATCCAGGGGACGTGGTCAAATATGGGGCACCAGAGTTTGTGTGAAAGTCAGACCCTACTTTCCACTTAGTTGTGGAGAATGTCCTGTCCATTGGCTAGATCTGGGGTAGGGGTTTGAAGTTTACTGCACATATTGTCCTTGGCTGGTGTCATAGTTTGAACAGGACCCCTGGGCCCAGATCTACCCATAATAATACATTTACACTATAGAATACTACTCAGCTATTAAAAACAAGGAATTCCTGAAATTTGTGGCCAAAGGGATTGAACTAGAAATGATCATAATAAGTGAGTTAACCCAGAAGCAGAAAGAGTCAAATGGTATATACTCACTTATATCTGGACCCTAGCCCAAGGGGCATGTCCCATGAAAGTCTTCACTTACCAGGAAAGTGGGACAGAGGGAGGACATACTATTGGGACTCTAGGTGAGAGAAGCATGGGAAAATGGCAAAGTAGAAGGATCCGGAGGGTCCTAGAAACCTACAAGCATACTTAATCTTAGAGAAGCAGCCTGAGCATGCTTTGTATTACATTATTTCCTACAACAAAGATACATGAAAAAAGAAAAAGAAAAAGAAAACTACACTGAAGTACTGAAACTTTGAAAAGCAAAGATGGTTTTAAAACCATGCGAGATACACTTATTTCCTAACCGCAATCTTTATTTACAGCATTTCTTGAGAAAAGTAGCTTGGGATACGTAAGCATCTGTAATACCACCGCCACTGAACAAGGTTCAGGTGGATTCTGTTACAGAGAGAGCTGTTCTAAAATACTTTACATTACCTTTCCTTGGTTGTCACGGAAGCTAATGTATACAATTTTTAGTATGGAATTTACCAACTAATTTAGATAATGAAATTCATAAGATGGTGCAGTAAAAGTAACATCAAACCATGGAACCCATTGCTATAACAAAATTGTGTGCTTTCCAAGGCAGTGTGAGAATAAGCCAACTACAGCCTTGCATTTGGCTATCAGAGCCCCCCCCCCCCCTGAAGAAGCAGAGAGCCGTGTTTGTTCGCATTAGGTGCTGATCCACCCTAGCTGAGGAAATAGGTGAGGAACACAATCACAGAAATGATGGTACCAGACTACTCAAGCATCATTTCCATTGATGTGAAAAAAAAAATACTCTGACCCAAAAGGAACTTAGGGAAGAAAGGTTTTATTTGCTTAGCAACTCCAGGTTGCAGTCCATCACTTCCTGGAAGTAAGAGCAGGAACACCAGTAGTTAATCATATCAAATTGACCCCAGTCAAAGGAAGGAATGAAGGAATCTGCCCGTGCAGTCTGATTAACACAGATGCTCAGCAAGCTTTCTTATGTCATTCAGAGCCCAGTCCAAGAAGTGCTGCTACCCATATACTAGGTGTGTCATGTGACCTTGATCAACAACCAAGACTTTTCCAAGGGCAAACCCAGTGTAAGCGAGGGGTACTCTCAGGTGATTCTATAATGTAGCAAGTTGACATTTAAAACAAAATATCACACAGACTCTTTGACTTTTTACTCTCCTTCCAAAATAAAGTCTGGAAATTATCATGTGTAGAAATATCTTAGTGCAAATCAAACTACAAGGCAAATGAAGAAGAATTAATAATACCCTGTCAGCAAGTCAATGACTACCTTAAATATGCCATAATATTTAAACTTGTATTTCCCTAAAGTGTTATTGTGACATGACCAGTAGTTTGCTTTTCTGAGTTTCCAGATATTGCAATCTGTGTACTTTAATGATGCAATTTGTAATTAAGGCAAATAATACTTTAATACAAAAAGACAGAGACATGAGAAATGAGCTTAATGTCTTTTGAATTATATTTTTATTGGATAAGCAATCAAGTAATTAAAGAAAACAATGGAAAATGAAGAATTTTAACACACGTAATATCATTTCAGTTTCCAGGTAATTTAATAACAAGACAATTGAAATACTATTGAACTCTAATTTCCCACAGTATAGTACATCTCAATATGAGTGTAATGTGCAGATGTGGATACTGATAACAGTGTAGATGCTTACGTGTATTTGTGGTTTACAAAGAGTTTAGTGCATAGATAAACAAAGAGATAATTGTGGGTGGTAGGAAACTCTAAAACTGCTTTGGAACATCATCCCCCAAATAGGTAAAACAAAGTTTGAGCATGAAGTCAGTGTGGCCTGTGGTTTCCATCTAGCGGCAGTACCCATGAACTGCAAATGCTTGGTGACCAATGTGTAATTGAAGGTGTCTTTTGTGACCAATTCAACCCATTTTCTTGATTTAATAAACATTACACAGGATAAGCAGTCAAACACGTACATAAAAATGAGAACTTGAAACATATTCAGTTATGGCTTATATATATATATATTAAAGAGAATAAAAATTGGAGAGTGTATAATTTGAGAGACATGAACACTTGCATTTCAATGGTGTTGAAAAAAATACTAGTTTGCATTCCCACCAGCAATGAAGGAGTGTTCCTCTCTCCCCACATCCTCGCCAGCATGTGGTGTCGCTTGAAATTTTTATCTTAGCCATTCTGATGGGTGTAAGATCTTTCAACTTTTCATGAGAGTTTAAAAAATACTTGCTTATAAATTTGATGGAACAAATAAAAATGAAGACATCTTTAAAATCTTGATATTGAAGAACTAAATTCCAAGTTTTCCAAACCTACTTTATTTGGGGTTCTTTAAGTGTTTATACCTCCCTTCTAACCTACCTACCATAGATAGGAGAGAAAAGAGATTTAGGGGAACAAGAGAAGTAGACCTAGTTGATTTCAGTTCCTGGGAGCAATTCCCCTGGCCTAGCCCACCAAAGTTGCTGCTGGAACTTGGAACAGGAACCTGAGCCTGGAGCCTCAAAGCCTTTGCTGGAGCAGTTCTTTCTTGGAGAGCCTTGGAATGCAGTTCTGAACAGCCAAACAACACCAAGGCTGAAAAAACCCTGCCTCCTGTTTTGGGCAGGCTTCTATCTATCTATCTATCTATCTATCTATCTATCTATCTATCTATCTATGTATCATATATATAATCCTTATCTCACACTTGGGATCAGAACAAAAACACATTTATGCCCACTACAAATGGTGATGATTTTCAAAATAATGGAAAAACTAAAATAATTGTTTTAGACCCACAGAAGGGAAAAATGAAATTCACTTTGCCTTTCCTGAAAAATAAAGTAATTATGAAGCCTTATATTCCTAGAGTCTACAAAATGGTGTTTCTAGGTTACGTTCCAAACACAATGGGCACTGTTTCTCCTGATATAAACATTACAAACATCTAAATAAAATGTTTAAAAAAGTATGTTTGCGTAATATTCAATTGTACCTTTATAATTACTAAACAATGCTTTATTTGTTCGTAACATGAAGATCTGAGCTTTTGGTCAACCACTATGTGGTCAGTGTGCTCATGGATTCTATACTTAATGTTTGTGTTTCCCTTTATTTTAAATGTATCCTATTTTGTGTGTTATTTCTCAACCTTTGACCAACAATGTTTAAATGCATATATTTATTTAAAGAACATGGATGCTCTTTAGATTAATGCTTTAAAATGCAAAGAGTCACGAAAGTTACAAGGGATAACATTGGATGATATTAAAATATTTGCAGTCTCAAATATAATATTGATATTTATTAGCCCATAGATGGAAAAAATGCCATGGTTACTTAGTAGCTACCACAATTTAAAGAAGAGGTGTGTTCACAAATCTTTTATATAGCCTTGGTATTATATGAGATAAAATGTCTGCACTGTCTGCTGTTGAACAAAAGTCTCTGACTTTTTCAGTAAATTTTGGTGCAGTTTGGCATCTACATTTATCCTGAATAAATATCTAATTCTAAATTGCCTAAATACTAATGAATAGTTATAAAAATAACACATTCACTTATTTGAGAATTCACAGATACCATATATTGTTGAAATCTATGCCTCCTCTAACATTATAATTTGAGATTCTTATGCACATATATTCTATTCAACATTGTATTAACACAGTTCCAACCCATGTAGCTCTTTCATAGAGATAAATAAATGCACACAATGAAAGTAACAATGATCTCCAAATTACATACAGAAAAAATACATAATAGCAGATATCACATAGAATGGTTACAGGAGAAGGCTTAACTAGTAAAGTGCTGTACAGTGATAAGAAAATAAAAATGGATTTTACATAGACTTGGAGGTATAGTGGGACCACTTTTAGTGAAACAGTCACAACCATTTGATATCATGGTTGATTTAAGAGATGTCAGAGATCAACCAGCCCATGATATTTGAACTATTACTTGGTGAATCACATTATGAACATAATGAAGATATAAGATGCAGGAGGATGTTCCATTTGGACTAAGAAATGCAGTCCTACTTAGGTTCTCTAATCTTTTTCTATGCCCATTGCTATTGCCAAAGTATGATGTGCACTGGGATCTGTTTATGCAGTGTCAGAAGACAAGTCTCTTTGCCCTCCTCATGCTGTCGTTTACTTGTAACTCTTTGTTCTGGACACCTCTTCAATAGGTTCTATTTTCAACGCTCCTAGCCAAAGTTCTGGTCTCCCTGCTTTCAGTCCACACCAATGCATTCCTAATTTTATCCATGCATTAAAACCACATGACAGCTAAGGATGGATTCCTTATGTTCTCTTGGCTCAATATGGATTTATATCTGATGCACTGTCAGGTAAATGGAGATATAGATATGTAGATTATAATAACACTGGTTCAGATAAGGACATATAGATTGTCTATGTCCAACCTACAGTCTACGAACCATATATGTTCTAGGAAGTGATTGATTAAATAAACAGAATGAGCTAATTGGCAAGGAAGCTATAACATATAAATGCAGGTTTATTGGTAGTGGCATAGGATGGGGAAGGGAAGGGGGAAGTGTGCACTGGTGGTGGGGGGAGGGAAGGAGAGAGGGCAGGGAGGTAGGAAAAGGGTAAAGGCAAAGGTGGGCAAAAAGCCAGTGGAACCAAAATGTCTGGTTTATATACTGAGTCTCTGGGAGAGGGAAAGCCCCACCCCTAGGTAGAGGACAGAGATTACCAGCTATGCCCTGCAGCACAACCTAACATGAAGGTTGCAAATATAGCATAACACACACACACACACACACACACACACACACACCTTTCATATTCTGGTGGGTGGCCTCCTTGGTTAAACTTCACCAAGCGGATCCAGTGCTGTTTGCTTCCAGGTGAGATCAGACAGACCTGGAGATCAAAGGTCCCATTTCTCTCTGAAGGAAAGCTTAGAATGCTCAGGGTGAGGCCTGTGCACTAGGCCAGCTCCTGATCTTACTGGGAGTAGATAGAAATGAGTTTTTCATTGGGTGTTACAGTTAGCTCTTTTAGAATGAAATTGCTGGTATCAGAAGACGGTGGAAACTCAGGCATTCCAAAGGCCTGTGGTGATTCCAAAGTGTTATATCCCCTTGTTTAAGCTGCTCTTCTAAATACAGCAGAAGATGTGAGTGGATAGATGCCTATAACTGGCCAGAAGGTAGGTCCAGTGAGACACAGGCCCAGAAGTGCTCGGTTGGTGCTTAGCATTGAGCTTGTCAAGGCAACGGAGCAGGCTTCTGTGCCTGCCAAGACAGCTCAGTTATCACTGCCTGAAGAGCAGACAATGCCTGGCTTCCAGCAGTGATTCTCCAGGAAGGAGGGGAGCCCTCCCTTCCCCAGAATAGATGAAGTCTCAGATGGTCATGGTGGAGGAATGTTGTGAGCACAAGAGAGAGCAAACCAACTTCTATTAATGAACCAGGGATTTATTAACTGTGGGCAGCATGGATGAGTTTGAAGGTGAAATGTGTCTGATTTGCTAATGCGAGGGGTGCCAGAATACTTAATCTACATGCAGTGGTACAGTACCACATTTACATGCAGCAGCACAGGGTCCTATCACAAAAAGGAAAACACAGTGCCTAATTGTTCTCTGAGTGGGGGAAGAATTTCTAGGTACTATTAAAAATCTCCTTAGCATAGGGTGGGGTATTTCCAAGAATCCCCAGGTACTTTCTGAACAGTTCTATCAGGAAAGCTTCAGGCTTGTAATCTTCCCTGAGGGCTATGTGACATTCCTTAGAGTGTCTAAGGTTCAGGTAGAGAGAGTGAGGGAACCAGCCGCCTTAAGGATCCTCATTAAGTCCAAAGTCTGGGAAAATGTAAACGCTGGCCTACCCAGTCCTCCCTTAAGGACCCTCATTAAGACTAAAGTCTTTAAGTCTTATTTGCTTAAAAAGAGTCCAGTTTGTCCCAAGGTCAGCCCACCTTTGCTAAGAGTCCAGCCTAACCCAAGGACAGCAAGTTTGTGTTATAGCTTGTGTTTAAAACTTCCACTTTCCCAGAAATGCACTTACCCCTCCCAACTAACAAAGTTCCTTTAGCCCCCGTGACTGCTTCAACCAATCTTCTCCATAGGTCAACTTACCCCTCCACCCCATTACCCAACCACAAAATGCCAAGACTTGTAACTCCCTGCTTACAGCTTTTCTGTCCAAATGCCAACCAATCACATACTGCAAAACTCATTTCTCTGTCTAAAACCTATACAAGACCCATGCCTCTCTTTCTTGGGGTCTGCATCTTGAAAGAGCTGGACAGACCCTGTCACTCAGCTCAATAAATTCCTATGCGTTTGCATTGACAACGGACTCCACCTCTTAGTGGGGACTCCGGTAATAGACTAGAGATCTCTTTAGAAGTCTTAATGTTACAAGCGAACTCCTGATGAGCAAGGAAATGCCATCATTGTATACCCAGCTCAGAGACTATCAGGTTACACCAGACTTTGACCTCTCTAGCAAAGCCTGCCCCCCTATACACACACACAGAACAAAACAAAAAACATCTTGAGTTTATTTAAAATTGCAGTTTTTCAGCTTTGTTGTGTTGTTCTTGATTGTGAACTTTGTAGACGACAACATCAGGCTGTAATGCCAGAAGTCTGCACACACCTGGTAGATACATACAAAAGAAGGGAACTAATTCCCACTGGAAGGACATTAAAACCATCCTTCATTCTTGAAGCTGGCACTCAGATGCCCCTCCTCCTCATTCCTAAACTCTTTCACGTTTTCCCACTCCTACAGAAATACCTGCAATTGTCCAGGTTGCAAACACTGACTATCTAATTAAAAAGCAGTCTAAATTATTTAGGGACATGGACAAAGATAAGAGATTAGAGAATATAAACAAAGCAAATGGAGTTGGGGAAAGAGAAGTACAGATGTTCCTCAAAGCCCTACAGTGTTTTCTGACATATCCCCTTATAATGAGTGCTTGCAGTTCTGTTTGATGAGCGGCTATGTATATTTTATTTATAACTGCCTTGGTAATTGGTACTGACACTGTTTTGAGGCAGAGAGTTGATACCAAGAATGTAAAACAAAGTGATATGACAGGTAATGGCCGAAGGAGGCTACTTTGAACCTTGTCAGGAATGAGCGTTTTTGAATGAGTGACATTTCAAGTGAAACCTGAATGATGGGAGAGTGGGAGGTGGTGCAGTCTTGTGGATGCTCAGGAAAGAACATTCCAGGCAGAAGGAATAACACAGACCAAAGGTCTTGGAGATAAGGTCAACTGTGTGTTTGTGGAGAGGAATCTGAATGGGAGCAAAGAAAAACAGCGGTGATTTTCAAAGCATGTAATTAGATAAGGCTGGTAATATTTGGTCATCTACATCACATTAAGGTTCATTACCTAACATTTTACCCTAAGTGTAGTAGTCAGTATAAAGCCCATGGTAAGAGTTTTGAACATCCCACTTTAGATCTTTGGCCTCCAGATTATAGAAGAACAGTAAATACGTTGGGGAAAGAATATTGTATGGGAAGGATCCTTCTTTTGAGAAGAAGGAAGAGGAGAAGTAGGAGGAAAGGAAAGAAGGAAGAAGAGAAGAGGAGGAGAGAAAAAGAAAGAAAGAAAGAAAGAAAGAAAGAAAGAAAGAAATACTTATTCCAGTAACTGAAGGAAACATTAAGAAATCTTTTTTTGAGAATATTAAATCTCAATCACATTATGGATGTCCAATTCCAAAGACACTAGATAGTTTTTCTATCTTTCTTTGGAAAAGTCTGTGTGGTCAAATTACCACACATCATCTATTTCAGACAATTTCTGGAGCTAGACATGCAAATTCTGTCTCTACCTTTTACTATGCATGCAACTGTCAATGTTTATTAGAATTCTCTGTGCCTCTATTTCTTCAACTGTAAAGTACTGGATTATAAAATTTTTCAAATCAGCTCTTCAAAGATTAAATACATTAATCGATCTAAAGTCCTGTACTAAGGACTCATACATAATAATGAATGATATTGTGTTTCTTATGATCATCTCTAAGCAACAGTGTCTGCTATCAAAGCACATTATAATGCATTTCCATTCAATAGGGTTTAAAAACTTACTTTTGTAGCTCATGTTTGTTAAGATTTTACCTTGATTCTTAGCAGAGCCGATCACTTTATGACTGAAGAAAATGAAACTGCAGCAGAGGAGGAGGCAATAATTTGCTGAATTGTGGCATTTTGGTTCTTTGTAGAATTTTTTAAAAAATATTTTATTAATTTATTCATTTTAAATCTCAATTATTATCCCTGCCTTGTATCCTCCCATTTCTCATTCCCTCCCACTTTTCCCCTACTCCCCTCCCCTACGATTGTGACTGAGAGGGGCCTCCTCCCCATGTATATGCTCATAGGGTATCAAGTCTCTTCTTGGTAGCCTGCTATCCTTCCTCTTAGTGCCATCAGGCCTCCCCATCCAAGGGACATGGTCAAATATGGAGCACCAGAGTTCATGTGAAAGTCAGTCTCCACTCTCCCCTCAACTGTGGAGACTGTCCCGTCCATTGGCTAGATCTGGGTAGGGGTTCGAAGTTTACTGCACGTATAGTCCATGGCTGGTACCAAAGTTTGAGCAGGACCCCTGGGCCTAGATCCGCCCATCATAATGTTCTTCTTGTAAGTTTCTAGGACCCTCTGGATCCTTCTATTTCCCCATTCTCCCATGCTTCTCTCACCTAAAGTCCCAATAGAATGTCCTCCCCTCTGTCTCACTTTTCTTGTAAGTGAAGACTTTCATGGGGCATGCCCCTTTGGGCTAGTGTGCAGTTATAAGTGAGTATATACCACTTGACTCTTTCTGCTTCTGGGTTAGCACACTCATTATGATCATTTCTCGTTCAATCCATTTGTCCACAAATTTCAGGAATTCCTTATTTTTAATAGTTGAGTAGCATTCTATAGTGTAAATGTACCACAGTTTCTTTATCCATTACTCTACTGAGGGACCTATCAGAATGGCTAAGATCAAAAATTCAAGTGATACCACATGCTGGTGAGGATGTGGAGAAAGAGGAATACTCCTTCATTGCTGGTGGGAATACAAACTGCTACCACCACTTTGGGAATCTATATGGCGCTTTCTCATAAAATTGGGAATAGGGATTCCTCAAGACCTAGCTATTCCACTCCTTGGAATATACTCAGAAAATGCTCAACCACACAACAGGGACATATGCTCAACCATTTTCATAGCGGCCTTATTCATAATAGCCAGAACATGGAAACAGTGTTTGTAGAATTCTTAGTGAGGTCACTTGAAGGCTGTTCAATGAGTTTAAGAATTCTGCAAAACATAATCCATGGCCAGATGTTGTGAGACAAAACTTTTGTGATAGAAGAGTAAGGGACTCTGACCAACGGGAACATGGCTCGGGCATATCTTGCCCTTCTCCCCATTCCCTCTGCTTTGTTAAAAACCATTAGACTACTGTAGCCACCAATGTCTATTCCCTTATTTCGCTACTTTCTCCTTCCAAGGTTGACTACTAAGGTCCTGCTATCAAAGTATTGAGTTCCAGCAATCAAATGTCCCCATTGGTTCACCTAGTTAACACACCCAATCAAAATATACCTCTGCATCCTAGCCCATTCAAACATATACCGCCCCTTTTTCTCTTCTTAAAAGTTACATCAAATAGGTCATTTGTTGCTGTTTTTCTGCCTGAGTCAGAAAGCAGCCACTTGAAGTTTTTGACCTGCCTTAACTAAAGCTCTCCCTGTGAAAAACAGGATTTTAGTGTGGTTTATGCCTAATCTGATGTAGGAAAGGGAATCTCTGCTGTGCAGGGGTTGAGAAGAGTCTGCTTCAGAAGCAACACACATTTCTATTAGCCTGAGATAAGGAACTCACGACAGACCAAAGTGCCAATGCCATCAAAGTCCAACTTGGTGAAATAATGTTTTATGGCAGTTACTTATGGGAATATAACTAGGAGGTTACTTATAGGTGCAGAAATGACTCAAAGACAGCTGCATCACTAAAGCTCACTGTTATAAAATATAAAGACCACCATGCAACATATCTGGTATAAAGGAAGCAAATTTATTTGAGGGGGAAGGGAAGTGATGTGAGTTAGATCCCAGAGAAGGGGTAGAGGAGTTAGGGGTCGAGTGAGCCATGAGGGCAGAAATAGACAGAGACAGACAGTGGAAACCGGAAAGATGGAGAAGGAGAGGTAAGAGAGACAAACAGAGGGAGAGAAACTGGGAGAGAGCAAGAGAGAGAGAGAGAAAAGGCTTGTAGGTCCTTTTTAATCCTGCACACACCTGGAGGTTGCCTGGAGCACACCTGGCAGTGGCAGGTGATGATGTCATTGGTTGCCAGGCAACCCTGAAGCAAGCTAGTGAAATTGCCTGTAAACTAATACCCACCCCACAGAGATCACATCTCACAAAAGCTAGAGACCCAGAGCACACTGCACAACCTACAGGCATCTCAAAATGTTGGGGAGTGTCCTGTCCAAGTGACTCAGTTGGCGTAAACTTCTTCCAGGCAGGGGAATAGGGTGAAAGAGGGAGGGAGGGAGGAAAGGGAGGATACAAGTGAAGGGATAACAATTGAGATGTAATTTGAATAAATTAATAAAAATAAAGTAAAACAATCTTCTTTGTAGCTTGGCTTGTCTGGGAGGGACTCAGAGCCATTATTACTTATTCTGGCAGGAAGGGACCCAAGAGAATCTGCTCAGTTTGGGGGACTTCCTGAAGCTGTTTTGAGTTGTTTGCCATCCTGCTGAAGGAAATTCCCTACAGGTTGGAATGTTTCCATCATAGAGGAAGCAGTTGTACAACACCTGCCAGTGTGAAAACTGAGCTGTAATCAAGGCTCTTAAATCAGTGTCTTTTCCCTGAACAAGGTAGATGCCACTGAATGGATGGGAAGACTGTAATATCTCATGTATGTGTGCTTGGAAACAGTGTCTTCTGAGCTGTAATCGAGGCTCTTAAATCAGTGTCTTTTCCCTGAACAAGGTAGATGCCACTGAATGGATGGGAAGACTGTAATATCTCATGGATGTGTGCTTGGAAACAGTGTCTTCCGGATATAACAACTTTGCATCCATGAACTTGTAGCAGCCATGATTTCCTGTGCAAGCTTATCAGAAGATCACGATTTTCCAGCACAGTGGGAGGTAGGGCTCCTGAAGCCCTGTATCTGAGGAGATGTTGATGCTTGATGGCTGCTCTGGCAAAGAAGGTCATTTTTCCTTGTGGGTTATGCCTCTGATAGGTGTGTTGTTTGTTTTCCTGGGGATGGCAGCACACCTGTGCCATATGGGGAGTAATAATCGGACTCAGTTACTTGAGAGGCAGAGGACATGAAGTTGGGTAGGGATCATATGGAACAAAATGGTAGGAGAAGCAAGGGCTGGATATAATGAAAATACATCGAATAAATGTATGAAATTCTCAAAAATAAAAATAAAAACATTTTCAATAGAAACTAAAAGTATCTCTTAATATCCCTTTATAAATTTATAATTTTAAATTATAATAGAACTCTAATTATCTCTTTCAATATTAAATCATATAAAATTCAGCTGAACTATAGGTGTTGGAGTATAACCAGATATATAGCCAATGTTTGTGAGGAAATACCGCACTCCTAAAACTTACAATTAATGAAAAAAAAATCATTTAATGATGAATCTGGAAACAATAGAGAAGTGGCAGAATCATGTTTTTGTGGTCCTTAGCAGAGACAAGCTTAATAAACTCATTCAAAACATATGATGCAAAGTTCTGCAAGTTATTTTACTTTTACAAATATAGAATATAATAATCCTTTAAATCAAAACAGTTAAGAATGAGAATCCATTGTGGGTTTGCAACAGCTTAAACAGAAATATGAGTTCCACAACAATGGTTAAGATTGCAGTCACAATCATAGGAGAGGGGAGTAAGGGGAAAATGGGAGGGAGGGAGGAATGGGAGGAGACAAGGGAGGGGATAACCATTGAGATGCAATATGAATAAATTAATAAAATTAAATTTAAAAAAAGATTACCCCCAGCTCCATCTCACACTTCCCATTAACATACTTTACATACATTGGAGGACAATTTTCAACTCCAACACTAGCAGGTGTGATGGAGGCTCTAAAATTCATATCTGTGTGAGAATTAAAGAAACATTAACCTCCAATTATTAAAGGGTGGCAATGAAAGAACGAATTGTTTTTTTTTCCTTTGCTGGAAAATATAGCAACACATGAAAAGACTTTCCCCCAAGCATAAGTAGTTTCTCAAAATACTTGAAAAGACTAGACAACAAACATTCTCAAACTCTTTTTCAAAAGTGTTAATCCTTGAGTTATTTTTATGTCTTGACCTTAATGGCTATTCTGGAGAAAACACTGGCACAGGGTATCTACCTACAAAAAAAAAGAATATTTCCTCTTAGACTTTGAAGTGATTCCGTCTCATAAAATTACAGGTTTAACAGTTGACAGAAATCCAATTTCCCTTTGCTTCAAAAATTTGCATAGGTAAATTCTATTCAAGCAAATTTACACAAATGTCAATTGTGTAATATCCTGATATCTCAGAAATTATCTTCAACAAGCTCAAAGTTCTTTAAATGATACATATACCCACTAAGGGATTGAGATTGTTTTAAAAAATAAAAAACTTTTACTAACGCCACATCCCAAAAATTTCTTTAAAAAAATCTATAGGAATGATATATTTTTCATTGTCATTCCAAGAAATGGTGACCCAGAGACATTTGTGTGTGTGTGTGTGTGTGTGTGTGTGTGTGTGTGTGAGTTTGTGTGTATGTGTGTATGACAAAGAGAGAGAGGTGACAGAGAGAGAGAGAGAAAGAGAGAGTTCAAATATTCTGAAGTCATATATTTTTATTCATATTCACAGAGAAGTATGTACACATAAGACATACAAAATAAAGACAAACTGACATTGTAGCCCAGTGTTTTATCAAATGCCCACAATTCTAATTAACTTGAAGTAAGCCTTTTACTGTCATAATAGCATAGAATCAAATGAAGAATTATTTATTTCATCAGATTACTAATCATAAACTTAGACAAAGGCTTACTATTTTAATTTCATTCAAAATTACATTTGTCCTTCAACAAAATCATTTTGTTGATTGCATTTTCTATTTCCTGGTCAAGCTAACAAAAGAATTCTTGGTACATCACAATTTTTAAAAATATCAATACGAGTAGGTAAATAAAAGACAACTGAAATAAATAGTTTATCATCATCTGAGTGCAAACTAACACAACACAGAAATAAACCAGGCTGTTGTACCTTGTTATTTATTCAATAGCTATTAATTATGATAATACATTTCACAGTAAATAATGAGAAATCTTGACAGCAGTGCCACAAATTGAATAGAGAAACACATACCTCAACATACGGAGGAATTCAATCTTACTAAGATACAAATATCATTAGATAAACAAAATGTTTATAATGAGATGGTCAATTTTTGAATATAAAAAAACACTGCAAAAAGTACAGAGGCCTCATAAAGCTCAACCAATCTCTTTTTATGTTAATATCTCACATTATTAGGATGTGGCTAGGTTCCGTATCTTTTAAGGCTCCATGAAAGGTTTGGTTGTCATTTCCCCTTAGGTCCTTGTGGCTCTGAAAGAGTCTCAGACATTCCTTGCTGTTAGACATTCCTGGCACTTTTCATGAGCACAGCCTAGGTAACTTTAAATATATTCCTTTATAATGATTTGCTTAAATTTCTTTTCTCTCCCTCTCACAATTTAGATTGAAACGATGGGTTTTGAGGAGGAAGGCTACTAGGGAAAATTATTTTTTCATTATAAAATATTCAGTGTATGTGTTATAAAGTTATTTATTGATATCAGTTAATAGCTGAAAACCTTGGACAATCAAATATAATATCCCATTTGTCCATCATGAAGTTACTCATGCTTTTAGCCTTACTCACTCAGCCACCTCAGGCTGCATGGAATGAGGACTTACCTTCCTCCTGCTCCAGGGTGGAATATTCCTGTGAATCATCTTAATTTCCCTGTGAGTAAATGTGTCTCTTCTCACTCTATTTAGTTATGTAACTGAACCAGTTCTATCCTGTGAAGATGATTTAGTGCCTTTTGTTTCGGGCCTTTGAAAGTTCTATTAGCTGCATTTTTTTTCCTTTGAAAGATCTTTTTCAGTAAAAACATTTGTTTTCATGTTTGGTGTGTTTCTTGCTGAATAGTTAGATAATTCCTTTATGTTTTTAATGTTTTAGTCAGTCTTTGAATTACCCCTTAAGCCAAAAAGTATTTATCTCCATACCAAATAATCTTAAAAATCAAAGATAGGAAACCAGGTATGCCGACTGTAATATAGATCATGCTCCTTGCTCCTTGGTCCTCTCATCTAAAATAGAGAAATGCTTGTGTATAATACCAAGAATCTTCGTCTATTTTCTGATGCTAAAACATAATACTTGAGACTGGTATTTTATAAAAATATGTTTTTGATGGCCATAGACAGTGTTAACTTCCTGTGGCCACAATTCATGGCAGAAAACAAAAGGGTAGGTAGCTATGTCTGCAAAAGACAAAGCATTAAGTGAATCTTACTTTAATGCAGCCTGTTCATGTAGTAATGGTCAACTCTTGCAAGAAATGCTTAGATCTCTTCTAACTTTTAAAGATTTTTATTTGTGGATGTGTATAGGTATGTAGCAACCATATATGTCTGTGCACCATCTGTGTGCAGTATCCTTGGAGGTCAGAAGATAGCAGATACCCTGGCACTGGAGCTGTGAGCTGCTATGTAGGTGTGCTGGGGATTGAACCTGAGTCCTCTGGAAGAGCAACTGCTCATAACCCCTAAGCTGTAGCTTCAGCACATCTTTAATCTCTTTTAATAAGCTAATTTCTTAAAGAACCCACCATCCAACACTGCCTCAATAGTAATAAAATTTTAAAAGCATGTTTCACGGGATGCATAATTTATTAAATCCATAATATTATATATGTGTGCAGGCATGCACATATATGTACAAACATATATACTCACACATTTGTATATACATGTCTGTGCAGATATATACACATATGTTTGTATGTGTCTCTATATGTCTGTTGCTACATTAACCTAAATATTAGCAGATACTTATATTTTGCAATCCAACCAGTAATAGATGAGTAATTCTGGAATCTTCCCAATCTTACATGTGGATTCACACAATCAGCTTGGATAGCCCCATTACCTCACTTACCTCCACTCTCCTAATTTAACAATTTCAGTATATAACATAAAATCATCACTACTGTTAAATTACATTCTTGTGGAATGATTTTTGTCAGCTAGCATATAGAAATAAATATTTGGAGCTACTAGAATAAAGTGCCCTCTTGCTCTACTGTAGTAGGCAATAGAAAGCTGTTCACAGTCCAGACCAAGCGCTAGTAGATGTGCTGTTGCTCCAAGCAAGGATGGTGCCTTTTGCTGTGTCCACCCATGGCAGTAGAATAGGGAACACCACCACACCTTCAGAATATCCTTAGACCCATTCCTGAGGAAGGAGATCCCAAGCCTACTTCATTTTTTCTCAATGTTATTTCTTTCACTTAAATTTTTTATATCTACATTTATATTATTACACATATATACAATAACCTACTTATACCAAGAAGACCATGACACAACCAGGAATTATATTATATAAATGTTACATTCTTAGTGTTTTGGCTATTTGTATTTGACATCTTTGAAGAAAACATATTTCCTATCATGGTGTGTCTAAAATTCTCTTAATAATCAACTTAAAACATCTATCTAGACCTAAACTATTTTAACCCTCAAGCAACTAAGTTTAATTGTAGAACTAAGCCATCTGGTCCTCAAGCCCATCAGAGACTTAGGGAGGAATAAAATTGATTACCTGAGTATAGCAGGAGTGCTGGTTAGTAGCTTTCCACATAAGAAGACAAAAGAGACAGTTTTCTACCTGAACAGTCACCCATTTATAATAGCTGATTTTATTTTGATCGCATTTTGCTCCCATCCAATACGGGTTTGTAAATACAAGGAAAACAAGAATGAGCCACCTAGTGCTGGTGTCTTAGCTTTGGTTTTTGTGTGGCAAAATTCAATATATTGTGAAATTTTTGTATTTTACTCACAGACAGCTGCAGTATTACACTTTATCTGCCCATCCTCTTTATTACTATTCATTAAAAACTGGCAAGCATTGATCTCTTTGTATCATCACCATAGCTTTCCTTTCCCCAAAATGTCAGTTGCCTTTACAAACTAATTTCTTCCACCAAGACATGTGCGTTTAAGACATCTGTTGTGGTGTCATGCTACTCCAGTTCTCTTTATCACCGGATAGTCTCCATCACGTGCAAGTCCAGCTGTGCTTATTTATTCACATTTTGACAGGCATCTTCTTCACTTGTATTTCGGTAAGACAGTGTATAAAAATGTTGTAAATACTTGCCTAAAATATTTTTGTTTTCAAAAAATAATATGTTTTCCAATTAGATAACATTGCAATGGCTGAATAGAATTACATTACTTTTGGATTATAAAAACTCTCAGCTTTATCTTCCAACATGAATATATTCATCCTCATTGTGAATTGAAGGGAAATTTTTTATTATTCTGTTTGATATAAATTAATGCTTTAATGAAGTTTGGATACACAATTAGTATATAAAATGTGAATGATGAATTTCATGTATCTTATATCCCTTTCACACATCTTTTGTGATACCTGTGTTCATACCATTTGCCTATTTTTGAAACTGAACCATTTTCTAATTGTTAAACTTCAAGCTTTCTTGAAGTTAAACTTCAAGCAGGTGTTTCTTGTGTGTGTACATTGACAACATTTACTCCAGTTTATTGGACTTCTTTTAATTCTTCTCATATAGTCTCTTGTGAAGGACATACCTTTAACTTTACTGAATACTTAGTAACTATTAATTTTCTTTCTCAATTTCTCCTTTTGTTTGTGAAAGTTCATTGTCAAATCTAAGGTTCTAAATACCTTCATTATAATACTTTATAATTATAAGTTATAAATAATTTCATTTAAGAAATTTAATCGAGTTTTATGTTGTATATTTAGGTTTTTTATTCTCTTTGGTTTAAAGTTTGTAAAACATGTGAACTTAGGTCTAGGTGTTCATACTGTCTCATCATGCTGCCTATAGACATGAATTTACTATAAAGGCTCTTTTTCCACTGAATTGTCTTTGCTCGCCTGACAAAGAGCGCATTATTTTGAACATTTTCATCCTAGACATACTATTCCATTAATATAAATATGTTTTCTTTTCACAAATTTATGATTTTGATAATTTTAGCATTTTTAACTTGAAAACTGGGTGCTGTGATTTCTTCAACTTTGTTCTTAAATGTCAGTGATGTCTATTCAAAATTTTGTTTTGTTTTGATGTCCCATACCAATATAATCTGTTTAGATCTACCTGTTCTACTTTTAATTATTTTGGACTTATGTAATGGATCAGCTCTTAAAACAAAGTTACTGGAGCTTTCAGCTGAAATGGGTGATATGTGTATGCCATGAAATTATTTAACTTTTTAAATAGCGTATAGTGATTCTCTGCTGTTCAATAACTACATTAGAATTGCTTCTTTCCTTGGCTGTTTAAACACCCAGCATTATATAGCATCATTTTTTTTTTACCTGATACACTTCCTTCTCCTAAAATCTGATTTGTCTGAAATTAAATTAGGTAACAGTTATTAGGTAATAAACTCTTTTATTAGGATTAGTATGGATTATCTATTTTTGTTAGAATTTTGTCTGAATGTTTCTGAAGAATATGTCACTAAATCTGGCGTTCTATTCAACTGAGTTCAGTATTCTCCTCTGGGTTCTTCTTGCTTCACGTTTACAGCAAATGGTCTTCTTCTTACCATCTTCTTACTAATGCAATGCTACTTCCTGCCACACCCACTTTAATCACTTTTAGGACCTACTTTTCATATTTGGCTTTCTAAAGTTTGACCCCAACAGACTTATATTTAGCACTGTTTGTTTGGGTCTATTAGATTATAGGTTTGGTGCCTCCAATTTTAATTTTAAAAACCCGCAATGATGTTTACTCCGTATATTTCCCCTCTCACAATTTTTGCATAGTACTTCTCGTTATTTTATCTCTTTTTACCATTGTCTGGAGACTTCTTATTGGCATATCTATATGCACATTAATTCTCTTCTCAGTAATACCAAATGTATTGATGAGGTTATCAAAATGAATTTTCAGTTGTCATTATTCTATTGTACTTCTCTCATCTCTTCTATTTCTTCCTCAATAGTATCCATCTTTATTTTCATTCCTCACCTTTTCTGGTCTACTATTGTTTACTTCTCTATTTACAAATAAATTGGTTATTTTAATTTACTACTCAGTAGTTCTAAAACTCGATTCTTGTGGGGCTCTGCCGTAAAGGTTGAAGTCTGGTATAGACAGATAGACAAAGGAGCTTAGTCTATTACGATGGACTCTGTTTTTCAGTGGGCTTCTCTCGTTACCTTATCTGGGAAACCTCGGGTCTTATAAGGAGCATCACATAACCCTCAGGGAAGATTCTTGATAGAACCTGTTCAGCAAGGACCTGATGATTCCTGAAAAAAAAAACCCCACCCTATGTTAAGGAGATTCTAGCCTTCAGCAAAGACCATTTAATCATTTCTATTTCTCTTGTGAGACTAGGAACCTAACCTAATGCCTGGGTCTTGCCTTAAAATGGTGTAGACATTCCTGAGAGAAATAAGATATTTGATCTTGAGGTCTGTCTGTTTGTCGTCTGGAAGCAGGAAACACCTGGACTGACCTGCTAGAAGCCGCCATCTGGTCCATCAGATGCTGAATGACACGTTATGACAGGTTGTTTTACATTACTTTGTTTTTCTCTAAATATTATGTGGTAATGTTTGGGTTTTTTTTCCTTGCTTGATTTTTAGAATGTCTTGTAAATTTTTTAGTTGAACGACAAGTAAAATCAATCAGAGAATAGGAAATCATATAAATAGGGCTCCAGCATAAAAACATTGTATTAATATGAGAACGAGTCTTTGTTTAACACTTATAACTCCTCCTAGACTGTAACCTGGCCCCCTGGATGAATGCAGAGCTTTAATTTCCCACCACATCTCTGCATTGATCTTGACTGTCTATTTGGAATTCTCCAAAGACACTTCATTTCACATTGCATATTTCTTTCAGTGATTTCACTTATTGTACAGTATTACTATACCAGAGTTGTGTTGATCTCATATTTGGGGATATGGAGAGTATTGTATAACTTTGTGGGTTAAACTGAGCCTTTTGGTGGTCTTTGTCCTCAGAATGGGATCCCTATCAGGAGTCTCTGAGGGCCTTCTCTCCCAACAGCGTGGTCCTTAGTTGAGATAGGAAATGTAGAAAAGACAAAAACCATCAGGAAAATGTACTTTCCCCAGTTGGAATAAAGCACTAAGTCTCTTCAATTATAAGTTGGTCTTTGTTAATGGAGGCACCTCTAGGTATGTTTCACTAAAGTCATTGTGTATTCCTCTATCTTCCCCCAAAACGGGCCTTTCTTGCATCTTTATTGTTATGGTTTTGTTTGATCCTTTGGGTACATAAAACTCAGGAAGCTAAAGTTCTAGTTCTAGCTTTTTCCTCCTCTTATATTAGTCCACACCCAGGCCCGGCCAGTTCAAAAGGCTGTCCTGCAAGTGTCCTCTATCCCCACAGAAACATTACATGAGATCTGGCTCTAATGTAAAAGATCTTGCCTCTTGCTCTTCAGATTTTCATATATATACGTGTGTGTGTGTGTGTGTGTGTGTGTGTGTGTGTGTGTGTGTGTGTGGTAGGGCAACAGGAGTTTCCATGAAACTTCACTCCTCCATTAAAATGAATTTCTAATTTTCCCAATTTTTTTCTTTTTGCAAAGATAAATCTGACAACTTTTAAACTATTTACAGGCTGAGGCCTGTTTTAGCTTCTTCCTATGTTATAATGCTGATTACAATGATGATAACAATAATAGTGGTACAAATATGGTAAAATATTGGAAGCATAAATCCTTCTCTCACAACGGAGTAGGACATGTTTGTCTTCTCTTTGAGAAGTAAACACTAAAATGTGTGTTCTTTAACGGTAATAACTTTGCTTCCCAAAAGAAACTATATCACCCATTCCCTTCAGATACTTGAAATGGTAAAATAAGATATATGAAAGAGTTTAACTCATTTGGTGTTTACATCTTATTTGGATCACTTTGCATTCTGAAAGCATGATATATCAGAATAAGCAAATATGCCATGGCCATTTACTCTTATAGCTTGTAGATAAAAGGATAACCCTTGGATAATAAAAAATGTTTTATGCCTCTGTAACTAAGCTATTAATTATAGACATTATTCTGTTTAATGTGGTAATACACTTTTCTACATTCAATGTCTATTGGAAAATATCTCAAGTCAAAACACATTTTATTGGTCTTACAAAAATACTGGCAGTAGACTACAACTCACACAAATTACCTAACACAAAGCCTATTTTACAATAATGTTTGAGTATCTTGTGTAGCTTATTGATTATTTTATTATACTTTGAAAATTGTAAGATATTCATCATAAATAAAGGACTAGTATTAATAACATTGATAATTTTTAAAAACACTGAATGCCATAAAGAAGAACAAAATGCATTGTTTTGTATTTGTCACCTGTAACAAAAATGATGGATACTGTGTCACAAAACCGAATAGTGATCAATCGCTTTCAAAATTCAATGTCATTCAATATAATATCGAAGTTCTATAATGTTGAGTGTTTTAAATTTAGTTTCCATTAAAAACTTTAAGATGAAAACTATGATTAAATTAATTGCAATTGCTTTCCCGTAAGTAAATTATGTTCAGATACAGAGTCGATACCAGTAAAACACAATGATCTATTGTCTTTCATGTCTACAATTTGTTCAACAAGAAACTCTACATTAAAAGCTTAGAAAATATCTTTGTTGGTCGTTGAAATATTTAGCTTTGAAAGTCATGGTCCAAAACCCTTTTTAGGTTTAGATTTTAAGTGCTATTTCTTATACTTGTCAAAGCTTGACAATTTATCATTTGGTATTTAAAGAAGCGGAGATTATTGCCCTCCATGAATACTGTAGAAAATAGTATATTTATGCAGGTTTGCCAATAGTATTATAAATCAGCCTTATTGTATATGGATTATATTGGTCCTTGATAAGTGACTGATGTGCTGTATAAGAACAGGTTTATGGCTTAACTACAGTGCCGTGTGTATTTTTTGAAGTGAAAGTTTAAAGAGAAAATATTACTAAATATTACTGCTCATTCCTGTAATACATGTAATTATCTACTTGGCATTCTGTCTTCTTAGTCTTATTAAAATTAAATTAATCCTGCCTCAGACAACAGAACTCTCTCCTTCCACAATACTTTAAAGTATGAAAAAGCTCATTGAAGGTAATTTTATATAAACAGCAATTTATTTTTAATATTGCCTTTATTTAATATGAATTAATTTGTTTTGTTTTGTTTGGTTTGGTTTAATTGCTGATAAATTCTAAGGATAAAAAGCAATATTAACCACACAACACACGGTTACTTTGTATTAGTTGAGAGAATGCCTCCTTCTGTTGAAATATACTGTCTCCCAGAGAATTCTTTTGTTTGGGTCTCAGTTGTGTCTTTAGTACAAGAGTAGACATTTGGTGGATGCCATTAGACTGACAAGTTAAATGGTGAATTTTTAAAATATACCAGTTTTTCACTGTTGGTAGTGGAACAGATGAGCCTTGTGGCAAATAATTAGAGCACTCCAGAGACTAAGACGGATGAATTAGGAGTTGGAAGGCAGCTTGGGCTACAGAGATAGAAACTGTCTTCAGTATACACATATGCAAATATTCATATATACATATGAATATATAATTTAATATTGGTAATAAAAGCAGAACATGGCATAATGGTTGATTCATGAATGATCTATTAATGCAATACAGTCCTGAAAAATTTTTTTAAAAATCAATGTTTGTTAAATTTCTGGTGATTTATAATGTGTATTTTTTCCCACTAAATTTCCCAAAGATGAATGTACTTTCAACACTAGCTCAGCTATTATAACAGATAAGCCAGAGAGCATATTTGTGAGCACTTTCAACATGAAATTTCCACGTTTCACTTGTATTCATTCTTCCCTTTAGTCAAAAACATGCCATCAATCTACAAGTCATTTAAAATTCTCACAAAACCGAGAGCAGAAGACATCACTGGAGATGGAGCTAAGATCACAGCTATATCTGCACACTTGGCAGTAGTGATAATGGTGACGTTAACTTTCACGACAACGGCAATCGGAGGCAAAGCATCTTCTAAAGGGACATTTTAGAGCTATAAAAGATAATATGCGCACACTGTGCACATTTCTTAGTTGTAAGCTAACTTCATTAGCATGGGTGTCACTGAATCTATTTTTTATCACACTGCTTATTTTGTTAGTACCTATATAGAACTCTTTGTGGCATACAAATCGGAAGACCTGCCACTCTTTTCTTTCTTGGTTTCTTTGTCATAGTCATGCCTACCACAACAAAAGGTCATTGCTTTTTCTTTCTAATCCTCCTTTCATCTTTCTGTGTTGTATGTTTCCCTTTCGACTTAGCACAGAGTAATAAGAACATAGACTGGCAGTTTAATTTAATATTGATTCTGGAGAACACCTGAGGATGCTATGTTTTTCCTGACGAATTGATAGGGTGGAGTTCTAGAGGCACCACATGATGTCCTTCTGAAGAAAAATTTAGGAGGTCATGAATCCCAAGCTTAATACCCCAGAAAACTGCAAGTGTGTGGATCCGCCATCAAGAGGGGGACAGGTGATTCCTGAAGGTTAATATGATATGTTTCTTTTAAACATAATATTTTATCTCTTTTATATTTCCTCAGTTATGGTCTTAAGTTTCACACTAATTTTTCCCTTTCTTCTTTTCTCTTTCTTTTTTCTTCTCTTTACATTTTCTCTCAGGAATTGCAAAGAAAATACATAGATGTTGGGGAAATTTCTCAGTCTTCCTGTCATCTTTGTGAGATGCCGAGCTCCTCAGTATTCTTTCAAGGTATGCCCTGCAGAGCAGTCAGGTTGGGAGGGCTTTCTGCTGGTCAATGGGTTTTCACTGCTACAAATGAAAATACAAATCACACAGATTTTGAGGGTCAGCAGCACAACTCTTCTATAGCAGATACAGACTTGCAACAGGACTGTGGCCCCTGGATAAAGATTGTAGCTGAGTCCTTAACCCTTCTCAAACGAGGAAAAACTTTATTATGCACTTTGAGGCAAATTCTTCTCCTTTCTAAGTTTGTTTCTATTTAAAATATTTTCATAGCCTATATTTTGATCATATTCTTTCCTTTTCTCCAACATCTTCAAATGTCAGGGATTTTTTTTTTAATTTTAATCACCAATAAGTTGAATTTAATCAATGGTCTTATTGTGAGAATCCCTTGCTGCAGACCTCTTTAGTTGCTTCCAGAAACTTCTGTTATCTGACAACTCATTCTGCTCATGGTAGTGCACTTAGGAAGTGATCATTTAGAATATATAAGGGGAATTAATGTAAGCTTTCTTTTTCTTTTTCAGCTTTCCTAACATGAAGTCAGCTTTGGAAAAATTTCACAAACATCCCAAGAAATCATACAATGGGGGTGGGGGAAACATCCTGACTTTTGCCTGTAAAAATATGATGTTTAACTTTCCTAGGGACAGTAGAAGGGACATATAATATAAAAACTAATTTCACAGCAGTTGGAGAAGTAGGGAAGAGACATAAGGGCCTCAGAATAATGATGGTTTTATGCTACAATCTTGTAGACTTTGAAAATAAAATATTTTCATTATTAAAAGTGTAAATGTGTTAGATGCTTTAAAAACCCAATCCCAGAGGCTAATATGTATGTGAGGTAAATTGTTTTATAAAATTTCTTTTGTGTTTTCTTCATAACAGCCTATAGTCAAGACAAACAATGTAACCTTGATGTATTAAGCCACTCAGTCGATAGACCTTTAATCGCAAACTCAAATCAGCACTATAGTGAGTTTATCATTTCTCAGAGCTCAGTTTTGTGTTTTGAGAAATCTGTCCCTTTCTTTGCTTCCTTGTCCGTAATGACGTTAGATAGGTGTTATTATCTCTCTAGTCACCTTATAAGAAAAATCACTTTGTGCTCGAGAGAGTTCAAAAACTAATGTAAATACAAGAGGTGAATTTTCAAGCTCAAGGTTTAGCATGCTCAGTAAAGTCTCCCCAAGGCTGAGGGTAACACCATTTACTTCTGAGCAAGGTTGAATGAGATGTGATGAGTAAAGGCACAGCATAAATCTGGGAGGGGGTTTCAAATTGTGATACATCTTAAAGACGTGGTCCAGCGTGACATGCTGGACAAACACTTGAGTAAGCTAAATTTTTTTTCAAATCAATTCTTTTACATAACCACTCACAGTTTCAGCTTCCATAGAGAAAGTTTATAATCTAAAAAAAAATATATATATATATATATATATACATACATATATGTATATATATACATATTAGATTTTATATATATATATATATATATATATATATATATATATATATATATATATATATATATATATATATATATATACAAACTGTGCAGCCTAGGCATTTCCTTCCCTGAGTCACAAATCTCGATCGTGACCCTGTTGCAGTTGCCAGCTAATAAATTTAATTGGGTTAATTTCAGAATTTCATAACATCTCAAGGCTTATTTTCTCAGTCTTCTGGGATTATATTACCAGGGGCACATTTGAGAAGTTATGCAAGAGATAAAGAACAAATTGTTTTTTTCTACTAAAGATGATTTTATGCCTGGTAGCAACTGATCCATATGCTTTATGAGGTATATAAAGAGGCAGAAACTCCCTGTTGATCATTCAAGACACACTGCAGACTCTACCGTACATGTCTGATGCACAAAGAAAGGGGACTTAGTACAATAACAAAACTACCTTTTGCATTTCCCCAATTCATTTAATTTCAGCACCCTCTAATGTTTAGTATACGGTCCAAAGTCCAAAGTGTGGTTTTCTTTATTTGTCTCACATTGTCATAAACTTTGTCTAAATAATTTTGCTTAATAAAATTTGGATAATGGAAAAATCATGAAAATACTGTTTATGTGTTTGTTTTTAATTCATACATTTTAAAGGCAGATGTACTTGATTAAAATTCTAGTTTACCTTATGTTAGTTACTTGATCTTTGTAACCTTATTAATATGTTAATTTAACATTTATAAAATTTCATTCAACACCCAGTGCTTATAAGGTTGTAATTTTATATAACAAATGTTGATTTACTATTTTTCCATCCATGAAAGTGTTTCTCTGTACTGTCCAATTGTCTAAGAGCAGATTTCAAGCTCCTTTAATGTACAAGAACCTTAAACAGACCCAGCGTAAGAATTCACATATATCAATATGTGATATCAAATCAGTATCTATATAAGTTTATTGAATGCTATATAATTTATGTTTTATGTGATCTGTATAATCTTTGTTTCTGAAATTGTACTAATATTCCCCAAAGCCTAAAAGATGATGTAAATATTCATTAAAATAACTGAGATGCGAAATATTGATATTAGTGTGTTGTTTTACGATAAGCTATACTTACTCTGATTTATTACTTTGAAAAGCCTTTGATCTAGGCAAAGGGAGTATTAATTGTATGAGACTAAGTTTATACAAGCTTACTAAGGGACTCACAAGAACTGCAGACTTCCATCTATCATTAAAAACCAGTTTATAGCCTGGTTTCTAGATCAAGAATCCACCCATTAGGTCATAGTGTCTTCCAAAGAAAAAGTACTACCGATCACACGTGTGAAAATTATCCAATTTATTGATTTTTAAAACTATGACAGGTTTTAGAATACATTTTTTCTTCCAAGTGATACACAGATATATTTTATTAGTGTTGCCACTTTTGCCCTGTGATAAATAAGACTTCTCTAAGAAAAATGATCAAGAGCATCTTCTTTTTGTTCACTAGATATCTGTTGGTGGTGATGTTTTGTTTTTTTAGACTGGCAGTTCTTGGAATGTGTTTTAAGATCCTTTGTGCAATTAGAAGCAATAACAACGTAGTCTTCAAGTTTATGAGTCCCCAGAACAGTTTATCCCACTAATATATCAGGAACTCACCTCACATTTCAGCTTACTGTCTCTACTAATACACTACCTCTGTGCTGTGCTACATCCTTGGAAACTTTCTCTTGAACCATTTAAAAATGCATTAACTTCTGATAGATTCTGGGTCCAGTCTCTAACTACTGTATGTGATTTCTAGTAAATACATTGTTTTTAATCTTTCTTGATTTTTTAAATAGTTTATCATATGTAAGAGCATAACAATAAATAAAATATCAACAAAGAAGAAATATCAAAAGGTACTAAAAATATAAATGGGTGTCCTACTGATAAGTCTGAAATAGCTGCTCCATGAAGGTCTTCCTACTTTATCCTCTCTACTGCTGGGAAGTCAGCAATAAACCAATATGCTCAACTATAGTTGTTTTTATTATGTACACATTAACAATTTGTTGCAAACTTTTGGAAAAATCTAAGTCTTTCCGATATATTTTAAAAGTTTATCATTTTGGTTTCAGTTTTATATTCACAGAAAAGTCCTCTTTGAGAACAACTTCTGTTCTTCATTGATCATGAAGAATGGTGGCTCTCTCTTCCTGTACTGATGTATCTTTTTTATCTCTGTATTTTCCTTCTGTCTGTGTGTGTTCAAGGCTTTGAGCTTCACTGACTGAGTTCCTCCATAATTTTATACTTTTTACATGTTATTACTTTTACAAAGTCCTTTCCTAGTGTTTAAATCTTCTTTCTGACATTGTTTGTTTCTAAGAAAATATTATCTCTAAAGCTTTGAGGTGATTAAATTTTTACTTCATTAAAAGGTATTGATGTCTCATGTTGTCTTTGTTATTCTCAAGTTAGCAATGCCTTTTGGCTTTCAAACGATCTGTTACCATTTCTCTCAGAAGTCTGGCAATACGTAGCTCAATATCCAGACTAACAGACCAAGTAAAATAAATAGTGAAATAAAGGGCTATGTGTGAAAACATTTGCTGGTCAGGGGGCCTCCCACAACAGTGTCACATCTCTTCATTATGGCTCTAATGCTTCATGTAGGAATTTCTTTATCTTTGGTGCTGGGCTGTTAGCCTTGACCAGGCAGCATTCTACAAGTACAGTGGGAAAGGCTACTTAAATTACTAATGCTTTTTAGATAAACTGACAGGGAACCTAATTTTTCAGTAAATCAAGACATGCAGCCCCGCCCCCAAATGTAACGCAAACCGTCATCAAGAAATCAGCTTGCTGCAGCTGGTGGGGGAAGCCAGATTCAATTGCCCCATATAAAAGATGTCAATCTTTAAATCACTTTAAATCTCACTCTCAGAAGTAACTGATGTCTATGGTTCTTAGGTATTATTGAAATTTTTGTTCTCAAATTCATTAGACTGTCTTGCAAGATATTTTTTTTACTTACAAGAAGTTCGTGACAATCCAATTATTTGATTTCCTGATGTATAAGTCTCATTACTGTTCTTTGCCTTGTGGAGAAAGTAAAGATCAACTTTTGTTTGATATGTGTGAATTGAGAGTCACAATGAATTCTCTACTTTAAGTATATCTAAACAAGAGAAATGCAGCATGTCAAGTAACGGGAGAGAGTCTTTTTTCACAAAATTATTTCAAAGTGTCATGTCAAATTTATTCATCTGCAAGCTGTACTTAAAAATAAACATTGTCTATATCAATGTAGGAGTTTTTATTTTTCCAAGTATTTATAAATAAACATATGGCTGACTCAAATCACCAAATGTATACTTTAAATCCAGTTCCATATAATTTTAGCTAGATTTTGCTAGTGCTACTGTGGTTTTAAATGGTGTCAGTCCTTGAGTGTGCACATGTGTGCGTGCGCGCACACACACACACACACACACACACACACACACACACACACACCTTATCCTCTATTTTACTGTTATTTTTGTTTTCCTATATGTATACCTTTCATCTTCCTTTTAAAATATATCTTCATTCTTTTTAATACTTTATGTATGGAAACTGTTAGCTTTCTTCTATCTTTTGTTATTTTTGCTACTACATTAACCAAAACAAAAACAAACTAAAATCTAAACTATGTAAATTGTTTTTATCTAAATGAGAAATGAGAATTAACCCTTCTTGTGGTTTTAAAGCATATTTGATTTCTATCCTTTCAGAATAGTGCAAGCTATAAATACAAATTAATGGTAAGTAAGGACACAAAACAATATTAAATACAAAGATAAGATATTCTGTTTACCTTGGCAAGCTCTAATGAAAAAAAAAGTACTTAATTGAAATCACTCATCTTTCAACAAATTGCCTTTTCCTACCTTATATAATTTGTTTCTTAATGAAGTTTATCACTTATTTTTGGGACTACTAAGATTGTGTAATAAATTTGTTTCATAGTATGTTTTGTTTCTATTTCCAAAACATGAACATAATTTGTGGGTTTCAGTGACACATAGATGTGTGTCCTGACTACAGTTTAGGGATGAGTGCCCACTTGAATTTTTGGTGTAAATATTAACTGTACTTTAATAGAAATCAGATGAATACAGTACTTTGGTGTCAATTAAGACCACAATGTCAGTCTCTAAAGAGTGTGTTCAAACCTTGGCTTGGGTACCGTGCTTTCAAAGTTGTGATAATTCTCTTGACTCCAGTCAAATTTCCAGGAAGATGATGACTTGTCACCCAACACTGTTATAAGAACTTGAGTTCTCTTTCTAAAGTAATTAATATAGTACACATCTCAGAGTCAGCATCCAATGAACAGTTATTAATAATATTAAAAGCCATCTAAACACATTTGACTTACACACAAAATTTTACCAATCACAAATAGAATTAATTTGGCTGGTCAATATCTATCCATTAAGCAAATGAAAACAAGTAGAGGGAGGGCGTGTGTGTGCTCAACGAAAGTCTGAAGATTAAACAAAAATGTTTAATGGTAGGGATTGGTGGAGGGCCATGCTAATTTTAAAGGTTAAAAAGGTGGTTTCTGAAGGTGAGTTTTTCAGGCCAGTAGCTATTGTTTTCATCTCAAAACATTCAGAGGAGCCATTTAATTAACAAATAGTCTTGCATTCCCTGCTATGTATCCTGCTGTGTTTACCAACCACGCAGAAGAAAATTTCACCCTTTTTAATGCTTGAATACTTTCCTTTTCCACAGACGTTTCCACTGGGCCTGGGAGATGGGCAATTCTACTCCTGGACAGATGGTCTGAGAAGAAAAGACTGGCACAACTATGAGAGCATTCAGAAAGACGCTGTGCGCTCAGGTACGGCCTTCAGAGCAAGACCAACGCTGCCTTTATTTCAGTTCTTTGTTTATCACTTCAAAATTCTCACGTCAGTTTTTTTTTTTTTTGTTTTTTTGTTGTTTTTTTTTTTCCGCAAGCAGTAAAGATGTCTGCCTAATGGGAGCACTGGGGATCCACAATGGACAGAAACAAATGGCTTCAGATTTCACAGACAAAACAAATAATGAGAGGCCTTTTCTTGGCTCCAAAGGAGGCCATTGAAAAATGTGCTCATCTAATAATAATAAAAAAAAAACTTTTACCTATACATTTATATTATTATACCAATATACAACACACACACACAAGAACTAAAAAACAATTGTGATATTCATGTTATACTCATAATGTTTTGCTGTTTTCAACGCCGTCAGAGGCTTGAGAAGGAATAAAATTAATTTCCTGAGTAAAAGGGAAGTGAAGATTAGCAGCCTGCAAAATGAAAAAAAAAAAAAAAATGACAGAGATACTTTGCTCCCTGAACAGTCACTCAAAACTTTCAAATATGTTGTAGCATCATCTTCAAAATGTCTTGTGTGGATTTAACAACTGTAAAGTGCTGTTTAGCCAAGCAGCTGGGCAGAAGGACAGGAAGTGGAAGGTGGGACTTCCTGGAAACGGGGAAGAGGCAGGAGTTGACAGTTAAGAGTTCATTGTTCACAGTTGACAGAGAGTAGAAGGACAGAAACTGCCTAAGAAGGATCAGATTGGCAAGTGCTTGGGATATATGAAGGTTATGAGGATTAGAGTAGTTTATTTTCGTTTATTGTTAGATTAGTAGCAATTTAGATTGTGCCCAGTGTAGTGCTTGCAGCTTTGGATTATGGGGAAGAAAAAAAAAAAAAAAGAAAGAAAAAGAAAAGAAAAGAAAAAAGAAAAATGTGCTCATCTACACTATCTTGTATTTCCAAGCCCTTTTAAAATAACACTGTGGGATTTATCATTGAGACATGAGCCAGCTTCACACATTGGGATGACTTATCTAAGTGGCAATGCAAAGCAACTCAGACATGCCACGTATTTTTTTGGCCTTATAACTGGTTATGGAAATACCATAAATTACTGCATCTCAGAATCTGAAGTTGACAATAATAGGACCAACTAGGTTTAAATTTGAGTAGAGTCCCAGCTTTAGTGGTATGTCTAAAAGAAAGAAATCACAGAAATTTTCTTGTAGAAAGTTTGAACAAAAATGGGTGTTTTGCAATTAAAAATCCAGACTAATTCATCAGGAGAAATCAATGGGAGGAGAATGGCGTGTTCTAGGAAGCCTCATTCTTTCAAGTGGCCAAAGTTACTTTGCTTTTCTCAGTGAGAGTGTCACAGAAATAGGATAAGAACTGTTTGGAAAGATATTTGGACACGAGTGAGGCACTGCATCTGGGTCAAGTCGGAAGCATTCATCTGACTACTCAGTGTGGGGTCATCCTGGTCAACTTTGCACAAACTCATCCCCTAGGGATAATTGCAAAGATAATGCTACGGTGTCCTGTCATTGTGCAGGGCTGTTCTATGTTGGGTAGAGCTGATCTAATTATAGCTCTTTTCACTCTCCTCTGGGTCTTTTCTTTCTTTCTTTCTTTTTTTTTATCAAGGATATCCCACCTCTCTATCTCATTAAAGCAACTTGTCCCAAAGACGATTCCTGTTTTAAGAGAATTGACCTCTTTTAGATACCATCTTCCCACCATGACCATGAGCCAATAAAAAAAATCTCACAAAACTGTTTTCCTCATCACCTGCTTCACTTGTTAATCCTCTTATCTCTTATCTCTGTCAGCTTAGTCCACCTGTATTAATCTGACCATCTGTTCCTTATGCTTCAGGAATCAGAACAGTTTTTGAAAAGTTTACTTAACCTTGTCAACTGAATCTGTAAGGAAATAATAATAACAAAATTATCCCAAAATATTGCATGAGTATTTACTGAATCTTGGAACAAATTTGGTAGATATTAGCCAAAATTTATAAAATATTGGGTCTTTAAGACTCTATTAACCTAGTGAATAACAATTATCTAACATTGTGTGGAGCTAAACAATATTTATTTCTTCTCCATCTTTCTACGTCAATCCTGACATCAAAAACATTGGGTCTTTAAGACTCTGTTAACCTAGTGAATAACAATTACCTAACATTGTGTGGAGCTAAATAATATCTATTTCTTCTCCATCTATCTACGCCAATCCTGACATCAAAAATCATATAATATTTAAATATAGAGTAACTACAGACTTATGGGACACAGACCTGAGTTAAAATTCTAGATATTCCATTCATGAACTACTTAACAAATCAATTGATACTTCTGATATTCTACTTTGCAGAAATTTCATAACGATTAATTTATAAATAATTGACCAGTTATCTGGGCATCAGCTAATAATAACTGTAATTATTTTTAAATTCTAATTTTATTTATGAGTACATATGCCTGTGAGTGCATGCCCACATGACTGCAGTGCCCATGGAGAACAGAAGAGAGCATTAAAGCACCCGGAGCAGTAGTTATAGGCATTTCTGAGTTGCTCTACATTGGTAGTGGTCACTAAATTCAGGCTTCTGGAAGAGTAGGAAACACTCTTATATTTTGGGTCATCATTCCAGCCCCCCAGACTGTAATTTTTAAACAATGTTAGTTACTTTCACAAGAATGGTTATACCTTCTGTTTGTGTGAACAAAATTTGGATACAAACTATATGACTTTCCTTTCATATATTTTGTGGTTTATCTATATGTGAACAAAGGGGTATTCAAAGGACCTACTAATGTAGCACTTTTTGATATGAATTAGTTATGTGTTCTTTTAATGACTAATGTCAAGGACGTTTAATGGCTTATTAAAGGATATATAGATATATCCTAAATGAAAGCATTTTAAATAATTCTGATGCATATGAATAGATTATCAAATTTAAATAAGCATCTGTATATACCACATCCAGGCCAAGTGTGTCATTATGTCTCCTCTAAGATTTAAATTTAATGTTTCCTCTCTTATTTTTCTCCATAGTTAATGGCATCTGTGTATTTACCCTTAAACAAAATCTGCTTTTTTTGCTTGTGTTAGAAATTTATTTAAAGTCTAATCATTCCCAATGGTATTTATTTTCCATTCATAATTATTTTCAAAAATAATCATTGTCAATATGCAAAACCAGTTGATTCATATTTACTATTGTTTAATTTTCTGTAATATTCTATTTGTGATCATGAGATGTTTCCCATGTTTTAGATACCCTTAATAATCCTTCTATAAACATCTTTATATAGGATCTTGGGATAGAAAAAGTATTCTATGCGGAATATATCAAATAGTATATTTATATGTTAAGGAATTCATTTCAGTGACTAGTAAATTGTTCTCCAAAATTCTTCTGGCAGTTTCACTTTAGACAGTAATGGATTGGATTCCCATTGCTGTAACTCCTTGTAAGCACTTTGTTCTATAGAAGTAATTCCCCAATTAATTGTGACAGAATTTATATATAATCTCTACAATTTAAATGTTACCCATTTTAATGAGATTGATCTCTTATGCTTATAAGCTTATTTCCTCTATTTGAGAATTTGTTTTAAGTTTCCAAATCAGTTTTTATTTTCCTGTTCCTTATGTATCTACACAGTGCCATTATCTTTCTCAGTTCTCCTGGTGGCCTTGATCTCTCTAAACTAAACTGAAATTTAAGAAATTGTGAATATTAGAATTGCCTACTCATATCATTTAGGATTTTCAGTGTGAGCATTCATAATATTTGTGCATTATGACAATATCTTAAATATTTTTCTATCACAATACATTTGGACACTAGTAAAAGTTGAACCGCTGATGACAATGGCTACCTTTGACTTTGTATGATGTCTACAATAGCAAAGTCAGTTTTTTAAAAAGGTTTTATGTAGAAGTACCAACTTCTTTAACGATCTAATTTCTTCATTATGCATGTCCTTGGCTACGATTATTAACATGGTTAAATACTCTTTAGCAAACATACTTCTCATGCTTCTTCTGATCAAATCAGCTACAACTATGGATTTTATGTTTACTTATATGTATCGTGTGTGTGTGTGTGTGTGTGTGTGTGTGTGTGTGTGTGTGTGTGTGTGTGTGCACATTGCCATTTTGTGCATGTGAAGATGAGAGGACAACTTTCAGGAGGAAGTTATCTCCTTCCTGAGTGGAATTCTGGGGTTGAGCTTTGGCCATATGCTTTGCAAGGTATCACTTTTATGAGATGAATTGCCATGATAATCTATGAATTTAATTTTATAAAGCTAACACCTGTTGATGTCCTGAAAGAGTGACTGATAGTTTTCCTATGGTATTTGTGTAACTACATCTTTGGGTTTTGTTGTTGTTTTGTTTTGTTTTTTGCTTTTTACCCCAGAGCTAACAGGTTTAATGGCAGTTTGCCTAAAGAACCATTCCCCTTCGTCAGCCTCCCATCCACCCCAGAGATTCTTTCGTGGACTCAGTAAGACCCACATCTTTGGGTTTTCTAATGGAAGTTACAACCTGAAAACAACGCAGCACTCAACAAAATCTGCATATAACATGAAAAGATTAATTAGAGAATCATCTTAAAATTTTAAATATTTTTCTTATCTAGCCTTTTATCTTAACTCATATGTGCTTCACAATCCTTATTGTGGAATAATTTCTTAATAGCCAGCCTTTTAAATAGTTTGAGTGGAGAAATAAAATTATCAGATTATCTCAAGAATATCCCTTTGAATTGTATCTGAAGAATTTTCAAAGAAGGAGACCAGTTTGAAAGTTACTTAAATAATTAAGGCAAGAATTTTATGGTTTGGATTAGGATGGCCACCATGTCATTCCGAAATCCTAAGTTTGGAATTAACTACAGATTTATTTTATTCTCTGTCTCTCTCTATTTCTCTTGTGTATGTGAGTGTGTGTGTATGTGTGTATGAGTGTGTATGTGTGTGTGCATATGCAGGCACATGTACAGGCACATGTGTTAGGACTATAGATAGAAGCACATATGGGAAACCTGTCTTGTTAACTGCATTCTGGGATCCAAACTCTAGTGTTCACGATTGCATACAAAGTGCACATAACTGCTAATCCATCTTTCCAGAGCCATAGGCATTTTAATATGAGTGAAATAATCATTTAAAAAGTTTCTTTGAACCTTTCTATTTGATCTTATTTCTTTGAAATAGATTGTCCACTTATATATTCATAATCAACCCATAAATTACACTCTAATATTCAATAGTCCTATGAAATTACATTTAACTTTTTTGCTACTTCCTCTTGCCTTAGTCAAAACTACTTACACATTTGAATCCATGGAATCTCATCAATCCGTATGTCTTTTTAAATGTTCCATTCACTCAATATGTGATTTAGAGGTTAACTGCAACTCAAAGGCAGAACACTTGCCTAACATGCACAAGACTACAGGTTATATCACCAGGACTGAAACTAAAATAGTGATAATTATATGAGCCATCCATGCCATCCTGTGGATCAAGCCCATCAAAAAGTGATTTGAAAATATGAACTACATGATGGACAGTAGATACAGTTCTAGTGTGGGCTTTTCCTTTTCATTAGCACTGTGGTTGTTTGGTCTAATCCATGAAATTCTTGCTTTGATGATTTAATTAAGTTTCAAATTGTTCTCCCCATTTTAACATTCTTGATCTTATTGAGATAATGAGATAATTTTATTTCTCTGTTCAAAATGTGGAAAAGGCTGACTATCAGATTTAAGACTAACCTCGAAGCCCCAACATGATCTATAAGTGACCCATCTGTGACCTCATATGTTGAGTAGTGTGTAGTCTGTTACCCTCATGTTCTCCTTCAATGTGTTGGAAATTTTCCAATGGTTTTGACTGCCTCCTGAATTCCTTTTATCTATATTGCATAAACTGATTCATTATAGTCACTGGGTTCTTTCCTTTAAACTCAGAAGGGTCACACACATGTGATCATATGTACAAGCAATCATTCATGCTTTGTAACTTTTCCCACATTTTTGTAGAGTTTATACTTTAACATATATATATATGATATATGTATATATATTTAAATCATATGTGTGTGATTAATGAATTACAGCTTATGATTCTATGAAACATAACCATTTACCCAAAGGCTCTAAATTACATTATAACCTTGAATTATTTGAAGTGCCTTTTTAACTGCCAGTGTTTCCATAATAAAACAATAATACAATATACTTGCTATTTCTTTCTTTTGGAGAATGCAGCGCTATGCCCCCTTAAATGACCTTTAGCTCATGGTCCAAGCTGGTAAAGGGTCACACACATTCCTGTTAATTCCCACAGTAACATATTGAAAGGATATTTATTCAAAGAAAATTTAAGAGGTGTGAATTGACCATTCTTTTATATCATGATTGTTACAGTTACTTTCCTAGGTTTCTCTAAACAATATCTCACTTCAATGCCAATCAGGAGCCCATTTTTCTCCTACATAACTGGACAAGATTGCAGGAAAAAAAAAGCTCAAATGTATCCAATTGGGAGAGACTGTAACTACACTGCTTTCCAAATGTAAAAAATAAATAATGTAATACTGGTTTTTGAAAGTTAAAAAAATACAATTTTGATACAATTAGCAAGACTGCTGGTCATCTTTTATTGATTCATCCTGCAGTTTAAAACCATCATCTGCCATTCTTTTCTTACCTAAAACAATGAAACAATGTTTATTTTTAATAATTTACTGAAATTTACATCTGAATGGCATATTCTCAAGAAAGGTCATAATGATATTTGTTGAGAGAGGGACAGTTTTAGAGAAGTTGCAAATTTCACTATTACATATTGAATTAAAATGAAATATTAATGAAATATTGCCTTCAACAGACATTGTACAAAGTGTAAAGTGAAGTTAAAAGACTCTATGGAGATGTCTCATCTGTATGTCCAGAAATAGAATTAAACTTAGCTAAAACTAAATTAACTAAAAATCTGCTAGAGAAAATATCCTTCAATCTTACAATCTGAAAATAGCAATGTAGAAACATCTCAAGAGATTTATTAACCTGAAATCCATTTGTATTAAAATATAGACAAAATAATTCAGTTGGGGGTAGAGATTTAGCTCAATGGTAAAGTACTTGCCTTGTAATCACAGTACCCTGATTTAGGTTCTTATAACTGAACAATAATTCAATTTAGCTATGTGTAAAATTTGTAATATCTCTCTGTTTAGAAAGTATCTACTTCCCAAGGCAGGAATGCATGAGATTTATTAGTCGTATTTTCCTCAGTAGTAAAATACGGTTTGATGATCACACCTATCGTAGTTATTTTAAATGTTAATTATATTGTCCAATTAAAATGCTTGTGATGTTCCCTAGATGGTATTTATATATTCATACAACCTTGATTTCTGCTCCTTTCTGACTATAACTTGAATTATCTGTCATATTTTTCTTATGCATTCATATCTAATCAATATAGACAAACTCTTGCAAATGTTTTCCCTGTAGGTGGTGTATTAATTTGTACATCACACAAGACATCTCTTTTACTCTAGCATTTATGTAGTATTTTGTGAAATTCTGCCTCATATCTATGTTCCTCTAGTATTATATATATATCATTTATCAAACATCTCTTTCATAAGGCGAAGTATTGATTATTATCAAATTGTTTCTGTCTATAAATGTGCATATTTTATAAGGATCACATAGTTAGAGCATAATCTTTGATTATGAAAAAAGAAAATTTGTCCTGCTATGGAAAGAACAATCCTGATTTTTTTTAAAAAGCTTAAAGACAAACCTATGAACAACTAGTAAAAGCAAAGGATGGGAATCCACAGGGACCTAAGAAAACAAAGTTTAAATGGATATTTGCCTGAAATTCATCTCAATGAATTTCTGACTTTATGAAGTTTGGCACTGTTATGCTTTGCTTTACAATGAAAAGAGAGAAGCTATCCTTGCACACAGAGTTACATAGCTGTGTGGCATGTACAAGACTCAGGAAAAAAAGAGTAAGACAATTGAAAATTGAGTTTTAGTTTTGGATGACCTGGACTATAACATCAACATCATGACCTTAAGAAAGTATAGGAATTGTCACATGATTTTATAACAACCCAGAGTCTCCCATGATTGAGGGGACTCATTCATTTGAACCCAAATTGATAATAATGAAATGTATTATATATTTTGTCACAATTTCATAGATGTGTAAGCAATTACTTGGCCCTTCTATCAAAATTCATATCCAGAGGCTGGAACAATTTTCTTAGCAATGAATTATGAGCCTTCTTGGCCCCATTTCTTAATGAATACAGAAGAGGAAATATGGTTTTATCCACAAGAAAGGCACGATGTCAGCCATGGAGACTGACATCAGAAACATACATTAAGTTTTACTTAATATCCTCTCCCTGAACAGCGTCGGGTCCTAAAAGCAACTGTTACTCTGATGTTTTGTAACCACAGACACGTGACACAAATGCTCCTTAAGAGTGCTAGAAGCCCAGAACATGGATATTACTACTTGAATTTTCATTTCTCCGTCCCTAATCTGTGTAATAAATTTGCATTATTTATAAAGCATACTTCATAAAATAATAGAAAAGAAAAAGACTGAATAGCTAATTTAATTTAGTGAAGTGTTTGATGTGCTGGTATGAAATGACTAGGAGAGCACAATGGAATTAGCATCATCAAGTATTTAATAATGATCTGAATCTCTATGGTGACCAAATGAGCCTTCGGGATCCAACTTCATTATTGGATGAAAATGACTAGATTAATTTATCAGGCATTGGCCTATTTAGCAATCTGGTAGAATTTAGTTGCACTAGTTAATTTTACTGTAGGTATTATGATCCAGATCAATTTGTGCAAAAACAAGTGATTAGAAAATTAGTAGAATCATATTTATTTTGTAAAGACAAATAATTCTCTGGACATAACAAAATATCTATATATGATTTTATGTATACATTATAATTATTTTTGATCCAAAACAAAGGCATTAAATGTGTTATCCAAATTTGGGATATTATTATTATTATAGTTTAGGATGAAGACCAAGAATTTTCTTACATATTCTTCATTTTCTACAATACATTTTTCTCATTTCTTTCTTTCTGCATGTATAATGTTTTAACATATAGAGAGTAAGTTCTTATATCTAAATTCATATCACAATTCCACAGGAAGACAAATATTATTAAAACTACTTTTATTTAAATAAATGAATTCAGGAAAGTTAGTATATATATATTCACATTCTCTGTATAAAGTCAATAATTATACTATATTATAGACAATCTAGTCAATGACAGCAATATGAATCTTATATTCCTCATTCCTCTCATTTCTTCTTTTTCCTCATATCCACCCTTTGTGCTTACTGCACATGTAAGCTGAATTGTGCTGTAGTATCTCATCCAACTGCAGGTAACAGGAGGAATACAATATGCAATATATTTGACAATGTTTTCCCCTCCACCAATTCTCCACCAATTCTCCACCAATATATATATACATATATATACATATACATATACATATATATGACAAATATAAATACACACATATTCCAGAAAAACACAAAAATGGGAACCCAAAAGTAAAAGAAAAATATAAGACAAAAAAAAAGGGCTCAAACAAAGAAAAATGAGACAAAATATCTATAAAAATACCAAATACCATGGAGTTAATTTTGGGTTGGACAACTCCTCCAGGGCAAGGGCTATACCCTGAAATGTGCCTGATATACCCAGTGAGACACAATAGCTAATTTTCCTCTTGCCAGCCAGTATCAACTGCAGATAGGAGTCCATGTCCACTTTCCTTTCTCAGTGTGGGGACCCAGCCTGGATAGAACTTGGGCATGCTGCCACAGTCTCTGTGAAATTCATGTGTGCATCAGTTCTTTGTGTCTGAAATACAGTTTTCTTGAGGTCATCCGTCCCCTTTGTCTCTTAGAATCTTCCCAACTCCCCTTTTGCATGGATCTCCGAACCTTGAGGTAAGCAGCCTGATGAAGATAACCTATCTAGGTTCTCCACGGTGACATGAGGGATCATTAACAATCACAACAAAACTGTGATTCCTGTCCTCTGCTTCGCTTAGTAACTTCCGTTCTTCTCTCTCAAAAACCTTCCCATAGATCTAGGCACCACGGAGGTCTTATGAAACCTCACCAAGTAGCAATGCCAGTCTTCTTTACTCTGGCCACAGCGTTGACAGTGAATGTATGATAGCTACCCGGCTTCACTAGTAACCGCCACAGGCCCGGACTTTCCACCTCTGTTCCCCTAACATGGTGTATCCAAACATAACCGATGTAGGTCTCATGGGATCCAGCCAAGATGGTCAGAAGGCATCCCTCTTCCGTGTTGTGTTTGCAGCCATTCATCAAGCCAACTAGTATGTAAACCCTGCAGTTTCCTCTTACAGAAAACCTTAAATAAAATAGCTCATCCAGTCAGTTTCACAAAATTAATCAGCTATTCATTTGTCAATCAAACTGAAAATCGGTATCAAAGAAACACCAACTGCATGCCCTTCTTATTCTTACCACCACATGATGAGCTTCCATCCCAATTTCCTTCTCTTCCAGCCACTATGGGCTTTCTCACCATAATAGACTGAAAATCTTCTAAAGCAATCAAACAAACCAACTGCCTTAAGTCATTTCCCTCAAGTATATTTGTGACAGTAACAAAAAGCAACCAATAGAAAGTAGACCTTACAAGGTAGTCCCATTAAAAATACTATAACTGAAAGTTATAATATATATTCATAATGTCCTAGTTTTCCTGAGTGGTTTGTGTCAGGAGTATTTTAGATTTAACATTTTCTTTGGCCAATGTATCCATTTCCTCTATTATATCTTCAATGCCTGAGATTCTTTTTTTTAATTTATTTTTTTTATTAATTTATTCTTGTTAGATCTCAATGGTTATCCCATCCCTTGTATCCTCCCAATCTTTCCTCTCTCCCATTTTCCCCTTACTCCCTTCCTCTATGACTGTTCCTGAGGGGGATTACCTCCTCCTGTATATGCTCATAGGGTATCAAGTCTCTTCTTGGTAACCTGCTATCCTTCCTCTGAGTGCCACCAGGTCTCCTCATCCAGGGGACATGGTCAAAATGGGGCGCCAGAGTTCATGTGAAAGTCTGACCCCACTCTCCACTCAACTGTGGAGAATGTCCTGTCCATTGGCTAGATCTGAGTAGGGGTTTGAAGTTTACTGCACGTATTGTCCTTAGCTCGTGCCATAGTTTGAGCAGGATCCTTGGACCCAGATCTGCCCATCATAATGATCTTCTTGTAGGTTTCTAGGACCCTCTAGATCCTTCTATTTTGCCATTCTCTCATGCTTCTCTCACCTAGAGTCCCAATAGTATGTCCTCCCCTATGTCCCACTTTCCTGGTAAGTGAAGACTTTCATGGGACATGCCCCTTAGGCTAGTGCCAGATATAAGTGAGTATATACCATTTGACTCTTTCTGCTTCTGAGTGAACTCATTCATTATGATAACTACTAGTTCAATCCATTTGTCCAAAATTTTCAGGAATTCCTTGTTTTTAACAGCTGAGTAGTATTCCATAGTGTAAATGTACCACAGTTTCTTTATCTATTCTTCTACTGAAGGACACTTAGGCTGTTTCCATGATCTGGCTATTATGAATAAGGCTGCTATGAACATGGTTGAGCAAATGTTCTTGCTGTTTGCTGGAGAATCTTCTGGAAATATTCGAAGGAGTAGAATAGCTGGGTCTTGAGGAAGCCCTATTCCCATTTTTCTGAGATAGTGCCAGATAGATTTCCAAAGTGGCTGTACTAGCTTGCATTCCGACCAGCAATGCAGGAGTGCTCCTCTCTCTCCACATCCTCGCCAGCATGTGGTGTCACTTGAATTTTTTATCTTAGTCATTCTGATGGGTGTAAGATGGAATCTCAGAGTTGTTTTGATTTGCATTTCCCTGATGACTAAGGAGATTGAGCATTTCTTTAAGTGTTTCTCAGCCATTTGATATTCCTCTGTTGAGAATTCTCTGTTAAGTTCCAAGCCCCATTTCTCAATTGGGTTATTTGGTTTGGTGGTGTTTAATTTCTTGAGTTCTTTATATATTTTGGATATTAGACCTTTGTCAGATGTAGGGTTAGTGAAGATCTTTTTCCAGTCTGTAGGCTGTCGCTTTGTTCTCTTGACAGTGTCTCCTGCCTTACAGAAGCTTCTCAGCCTCATGAGGTCCCATTTATTAATTGTTGACCTTAAGGCCTGGGCTGTTGGTGTTCTGTTCAGGAAGTTGTCTCCTGTGCCAATGTGGTCCAGGCTCTTCCTCACTTTTTTTTCTAACTGACTTAGTGTCTCTGATTTTATGTTGAGATCTGTGATCCACTTGGATTTGAGTTTGTGCATGGTGACAAATATAGATCCAATTGCATTTTTTTATATGCAGACATCCAGTTAGACTAGCACCATTTGTTGAAGATACTATCCTTTTTTCATTGAATAGATTTGGCTTCGTTGCTAAAGATCAAGTGACCATATGTGTGTGGATTCATATCTGGGTCTTCAGTTTGATTCTTTTGATCAACCAGCCTGTTGCTGTGCTAGTACCATGCTGTTTTAATTACTGTTGCTTTATAGTACAGCTTGAGATCAAGTATGGAGAGTCTTCCAGAGAATCTTTTATTGTACAAGATTGTTGTAGCTATTATGGATTCTTTTCTTTTTCCATATGAAGTTGAGAATTTAACTTTCAATATCTTTTAAAATTTGTGTAGGTATTTTGAAAGGGATTGCATTGAATCTGTAGATTGCTTTTGGTAAGATGGCCATTTTTACTATGTTAATATTCTCGATCCACGAGCAAGGAAGATCATTCCATCTTCTTATGTCATCCTCAATCTCTTTCTTCAAAGTTTTGAAAAATTTTAAAAACAAGTACTTCACTTGCTTGGTTAGAGTAACTCCTAAATATTTTATATTGCTTGTGGCTAATGTGAAGGGTGTGGTTTTCCTAATTTCTTCCTCTGCATGCTTGTCATTTGTGTATAGGAAGGCTACTGACACTTTTAAGTTAATTTTGTATCCAGCCAATTTGCTGAAGGCGTTCACGGGTCTGGATGGCAGGAGGCTAGCCCTGTAGTTTTGGACTCTCACAGCCAGTGATCTCCAGCTCCCCTATACTGTGAGTCTTGTAATTGTCCTGGGTCTCTGAATGTGCATTGGGCCAGGTCAAAGTGTCCACAGCCTTCTGGGTCCCCTTGTAGCACTGGAGCTCTCCAGGGACCAAAGCAGGTCGGGCAGAGGTGGGCTGATGGCCACTCTACTCCCTGTCTCCCTGAGAATTCCTTAGTCCAGGAGCTTTGATGCTCCGCTGATCTGTGGTTCCCGGTAGCATTTCAGGACCCAGACCACTTGCAGAGTCCAGGTTAGTGTCACGGGGCACAAACCACCCACACACTGAGTCCAGTTCACGTCTCTGGACCCAAGGGGTCTCGAGGCCTAATCCATACACTTAGTCCAGTTAGTGCTGAGTCTAGCTAGGTTTGGGTCTCAGGCCCAAATCACACACTGAGCTCGCTGAGTCCAGCCTGAGTCTCTGGGCCCAAACTGCCCACCAAGTCCAGCCAGGGACTCTGAGCCCAAACCATGGCCGAGCTCAGGTAGATTCTCAGGGCCCGAACCACCTGCTGAGTTCAGCTCGGGACTCTGGGCCAATCTGCCTGCCAAGTTCAGCAAGGAACTCTGGGCACAAACTGCACACCAAGTCCAGCCAGAGACTCAGGGCCAGGACTGCATGCCTAGCTCAGCTAGAGTCTCAGGACCTGAACACCCACCAAGCTCAGTTAGGGACTCTGGCCACAACCGAACGCCGAGCTCAGTCAGAGTCTCAGAGGCAGAACTGTGCACCAAGCTCAGCCAGGGACTCTGGACTCAAACTGCATACAGAGTCCAGCCAGAGTCTCAGGGCCGGAACTGTGCGCCAAGCTGAGCTAGAGTCTCTGGGCCCAACCTGTCCACCAAGTCTAGCCAGGGACTCTGGGCCAAAGCTGCACGCTGAGCTCAGCTAGAGTCTCAGGGGCTGAACTGGGCGCTGAGCTGAACGTGGGTCTCAGAAGCCAAACCGCGTGCTGAGTCCAGTTTAAATCTCAGGGCATGAGCCACACACCAAGTTGAGCTTGGGTCATGGGGCCCAAACTGCACGCATGGCCCAAATCCTGCCCAGAGTCCCCTCACCCGCAGCAACTCCCACTGGCCACCACACCAATCAACTCTGCTGGAGGGCTCCCAGCTGCAAACCGCAGCCACCGCTGCTGCCACTCCAGTCTGAGAAAATCCGTGCTCCTCCCGTGTGCAGGGGCACACAGGTCCTCTGCACCCTGGTCACTTCGAACCGTGGAGCATTCCTGTGGTAGTGCTGTGAGGACCTCAATTCCCTGAATCATTTACTGGAGCTTCTAAACATGGTCCACACTGCTTGCCACCATCTTGGAACCCTCCTAAATCTAGATTTTTTTTTTTAAAGCCAGTTGCTACGTCTTTGTCTTGATCGCCTGAGATGTCCCAGACACTGACAAGTCTTGCTTGGAGCTCCCAGAAGAGAATTGCAGTGTGAAGGTGGTAAAGACTGCAAAGGTTGCTGTGCAGCAACCTCCCCAGGCCCTTCAGGTGGAATTGTGTGCTGCTATCATCTTCTTACTGCTGATTTTAATGGTTTGTTTGTTTTTCTTGTTCATTGTCTATGTTGGAGCACTCCAGGCCTGCTGTGGTGGGATAACTGTGCTCTGGTGGAGACAATGCCCTGGCTGTTAGTAATGGTTTTTTGTTTTGTTTTGTTTTGTTTTGTTTTGTTTTTATTCTGGCATCTAGGCATATGGGTTTGTCATGCTTTACTGGGAGTTCCAAGTAAAATGTCCTTTGGGTCTTGGGAGTGACACTTAGGAATGAGGATAGGCTAGGTATCTAAAGGATTTCACAAGAGGGAAGAGAACAGCATGTTCAACCAAGATCTGCTTGTTTTGTCTCCTTGGAATGCGGGAGAAACCAGTGAAGACACGTCATCTCAAAGGGTCTGAGATAGTATTGGGCATGCGGCAGAGAGGGGGCCCTGGATGTAGAGAAACAGAAAGAGAAGGGAAGGTTTACATCTCGCTTGTTTTCTTGACAGTTGTGGTCTCTGGTCTAGGTCATATTGCCTGCTGCAGTTGCAGCCGGGGACAAAACAAGTAGGGAGAGGAAGGTTAGGAGGGGAAGATCTGCTGCATGAACAGGAGATGTGAGCAGAGGGAAAAGGAAGGCTGTTGCTGCAGACTTCTGTTGCCAGGTAAGGGTGAGACTACAGGGTTGGCTCTGGAGGAGAGGAGGGAGTTGTGGAAATCTTCAGTTCGCTTGCCTGTTTGCCTGGCCTGTTCAGTGGGTTGCTCACAGGCAATGTCTGCTGGAGTTGAAGGCTAGAATAATGAGCTATGTTGGGGAGAAGGAAGGACAGGGAAGAAATCTTTGTGGTCCATTGGGGATGGAGTCAGAGAGGAGAAGGGGAGACTGAGGCAGGTTTCTTTGCTACAGACCTGGGCACAAGATGGGTATGTTGGATTTGGGGGAGCAGAAGAACTGTGCATCTGCCATTGGCCTACTTGTTGCTCTTGCAGGAGCAGACCTTGGGCTGGTAGGGGTGCCTGTTGGGGTTTGAGCATGGAGACTTTAGAAGAGCAATGTTTGTGGGATCCACAGAATGAGGATACAGAGGTGAGAAGAGGCTGCCCAGGTATGCTGCTGCAGTGCTGGGAAATGAGACTGGAGGATTGGATCTGGATGAGCAGAGGGGAGGAGCCAGTAACCTCTTCTTAAAGTATATGATGTCATTTGAGGGAAACATTGTTTATGCTTTCTTATAGAGGATTTTTTTAAAAAGAAGTCAGAATAGAAACAACTGTGCCACAAAGGATTTAAAACCAATTTGTTTTACAGTGTCATCCTTAATGCATGTATCTCAGGGAGCAATGATTGTCATTTCCAACAAGAAATGAGGCAAATAGTATGAAGTCCAGAGAAATTTTGCTTAATATATTTAGCTGCCTGCATTATAATTAATTAGGATATTTTCTAATATTCTAGTTTCATTTTAGAAAACGTTTCTTACTTCAGACATAATTTTAATTAATCTTTATTTGGGTTTATTTATTTATTGGGGAAGGGGCATACACATACACATACTATGGTACAAAAGTGGAAATCAGAGAACAGTGTGAAGAAATAGATCTCTGTCCACCATGTTTTCCAGTAGAATGAACTCAGATTCTCTGTGTTGACAGTAGTTTCCTTTACCAGTTGAACCACAGCACCAGCACATTCACAAGGTGTGACTTTCAGAGTACTGGGACTTACATGATTGTGTTCATATTCTTGATCAGTTATGGAATCTATTCAGTCCTTTTCCTAAAATAAATTATTACAAAAATGGGTGACAAAAATTCAAACATAAAATAAATTAATTTGGCACTGCCATGCATCTCCTAACAGCTGTGCTAAAGGCTCTCATAGCCTTAATAATTTCATGTTTTAAGCCATTGTTTAATGTCAAGAGACTATAAGATTTCTTTCTCCCCAGAGAGTTGGTATTTCACACCAAAATTCCTGCAAATATGCAATTACTCTATCTCCGACAAAAGCACTTAGAATACTGCTTAATTTAGTCCTCATTGGCTTGACAGCCCTACAGTGCTTCCTGTCATTAGAGTCACCACAATGTGGCTTATAGGTGCATGAAAATAGTTTCTTTCTACTTATATTTTAAATTACTTGACTGCCAAGTAAACAGAAAAATAATTAGTTGAGCCTGTTCAATTAGTTTAAAGAGCTCAAGATAATAGTGGTTTCTTAAAATAATAAGAGAATAAACTAAATATCTTATTTTTTAAACTGTAAAACAAGAATATTTCTTTTTTTTACTTTGTTAAGTAATTTATTCAGATTACATCTTAGTTGTTATTCCCTCACTTGTATCTTCCCGTTTCCCCCTCCCTCTTTCCCTCTTTCACTGTATTCCCCTCCCCTATGTCTGTGACAGAAGGGGACTCCTCTCCCACTATAAGATCACAGCCTATCAGGTCTCGTCTTGGTAGCCTGCTTATCCTTTCTCTGAGTGCCAATGATCCTCCCCACCAAGGGGAAGTGGTCAAATATGAGGCACCAGAGATTATGTCAAAGTCAGTCCCTGCTCTCCACACAACTGTGGAGAATGTTGTGTCCACTGGCTAGATCTGAGTAGGAGTTCTAAGTTTACTGCATGTATTGTCCTTGGTTGGTACACTAGTTTGAGGAGACACCCCTGGATCCAGATCTGTCAGCCTTAATGGTCTTCTTCTAGGTTTCTAGAACCCTCTGGGTCCTTCTACTTACCTATTCTCCCATACCCCTCTCACATGGAATCCAAATAGGAAGTACCAGCATCTATCCCAATCTCCTGCTAAATGAAGACTTTCAGGAGACATCCCTGTTGGGTTAGCATCCAATTATAAGTTAGTATATATCATGTGTATCTTTCTGGGTCTGGGTTAACTCACTTAAAGATACAATTCAAGAGAAATAAAAACCAAATTTATATAGATGTTGTTGTGGTTGACTTAAAGTTACACATATGTCTTAGCTGACATTTGTGACAGAGAAGCACTGGACGCATACTTGTTGGCAAAGCACATTCAGAAAGCAGGAAGCAGGAAGGAATGTTGCTGGATGTCACTGCAGTAGTCCATTGGGATACTTTACCAGAAGCGAATACTAATAGAAAGAAAAACATTAGAGAATGGAGAGAAAGCTTCATAGTGAAGAGTTCTCGCTGCTTCATCCTGACAACTGGAGTTCAGTTCCTACCTAGCACCCATTTCAGGCAGCTCACAGACACCTGGAACTCCAGCTACAAGGGATCAACACCTCTCTCTGGCCTTTCTGTGGCACCTGCACACAATATGTGTGCATACAGTTACACAGGACTATGTGCACATTCACAGGTGTGCACGCGCATGCACACACGCGCGCACACACACACACACACACACACACACACACACACACACACATCAAACTAAACAAGTCTTTTGTTTTAAATAAAGCTGCCTAACTATGGACAAACGCTGTAGACCATCAAAGTCAGCAAACATGGCCTTTTACTCCACTAATAACATTATCTACTTAAGAATATTATGTGTGTGTGTTTGTGTGTGTGTGTGTGTCACTCATGGGCACATGTATCTTCACATACATGCATGTGTTTGAGGTTGAAATCATGTATCTTCCTCAGTCCCACAACCGCATGCCCACCCTGGAGCTGACAATTAAGTTAGGCATACTGGCTGGCATATCTCAGGCATCCTCTTGTCTCTGATTCCTCATATTAGTCCTGGGATTACAGGTACATACTGCCAGCCACACCCACTAAGGATGTAAATTTGTGTTCTGAAAATTACATGACGAGTACTTTAATGACTGATAGATCTTCCTTGCCCCTCTGCAAGACAGTTCTAATAATTAATGCCTCTTTTTCTTCCTTTCTACTTTTTGTCTATTTAATTATCCTATTTCTATTCTCATTATGTGTACATATACATATCTATATTGATACATATGGATGCACATACAAAAACCACTTGGAAAATATTTAAGCCAGTTCTTGACAACGATTATATATCTTATAATTGTATGCCATGAATAATTTTTACTTTAATCATTTATTAAACTGATAAATATATTTTATGTGTATTTGAATAGAAAACTAAATGAAGCAGAAACAAAATTGACTAAGGAGTAAACTGAAGGAAAAAATGTGTGTGTGTGTATGTCTGTTTGTGGATGTATGTCTGTGTGTGGGTGTATGTCTGTGTGAGGGTGTGTGCATGTATGTGGTGTGTGTGTGTGGGTGTGTGTGCATGTATGTGGTGTGTGTGTGTGGTGTGTATGCTGTGTGTGTGGTGTGTTTGTGTGTGTGTGTGGTATGTGGTGTGTGTGTGTGTGTGTGTGTGTGTGTGTGTATGTAATAGTCTAGCACCTGCCACTTGGAAGGAACTGTGCTGACCCAGCCAGTTCGTTTCTTCCACCTCATGGATCTAGGAAGTGAACTCAAGTGGCAGGCTGGGCTGGAAGCTCACTAAACTTTCTTGCTGTCCCCACACAGACATTTTAACATCAATGGTTAAACTATGATTAACCCCAAAACTCATATATAACATCTAAATTAACTGTCACTGTCACAAATTTGTGTAAAACCCAAACATTTTGAGTACTATGACACCTGAGCTTCTGGGGTTTCTGTCCTGATTCACCCCTCTGCCTACGGACCACTACACTCTACACAGCTTGTGTTCTTTCCTTAACCCTTGGACCGGTTCCGATTATTTCCAAGTCCTTTCCAGTGCATTTCTATCTGGTCATTTGGATGAAAGACGTTATTTAACTATCACATTTCTTCTCACAGAGCGCCTGATGCCTTCTGACTCCTTTTAAATAAGAACGAGATGATAGAACAATTGAACAACCCGCACCCCTGACTCTCCAGTTTACTCTCTCTTTATAGCTGCGGCCTATTGTTTGCATTCACCTCTGTGGTCCTTGACAAGGAATTGCTGTTTTTATGGTGAAGTATAGAAAACAGCTTTCCACACATAGTCGGCAAAGCTGTAAAATTAAATAGCTTTGCCATTTGACACTGATTAGCTTGCTTATGCTTAGTAAATAGGGAACGATGTCAGCATAATGCACCAGCCATATCTGTTTGCTCATGTCTCGGCCGACATTAATATTTTAAGGGATTAGAGCAAGCTTTCTCAAAATTAAAGAGAAAGATTAGTAATATAGGGCGTTCATAATTAAAAAATAAAATCTCAAAAGTCTCCTTATAAAGCATCCTGTTTCATGGCAACAAGGACTGTCTTGCCTTGTACAAATATTTATTTGAGAATACCTTGAACAAGCAGCTGTAAATAGGTCAATGGACCCCCTCCAGACCTAAAAAATGACTGACTGAAAAGTCAAGATCACTGACTCTCAAGCTTCCTAATGCTGAGCCCCTTTGAAACACTTCTTCATGTTGCTGTGACCCCCAACCACGACCCCCAACCATAAAGTGAATTTTTGCTGCTACTTCATCACTGTAATTTTGTTATTGTTGTGAACTGTAATGTAAATATTTTGAGGGATAGAGGTTTAACAAAGAGGTTGTGACCCACAGGCTGAGAACCAAGGGCCGGCACCATTACTCAGTCCTTTTGTTTGCATAAGGTGTATCTTTAATATAGTGAGTGGATTTAAATGAGCATACCTTTAATAGAGAAATATTAACATCAACGTTTGGCTGAAAGTTTACTGTTGTTACATACAAGCAAGTGGTAGTAACTTGATTTTTATTTAGAATATCATCCTTCTATTAGTGGCCTCAGTACAAATTTCCACAGATTTGGCATCATCTTTCACATCACTGTGTTTCCAATTTATTAGGTTGCTTTCAAAAAAGCAGAAATATTTAGTGATGTACATTTGCTACATCACATATGCTTCAGCTTAGCAGGCTTCATTTGAAATACATCGGCTACTCTTGGTTCAATATAGTGATTAAAAAAATAAAATCAATAGAACTGGAAATCAGCTCCATTATATATTTAATTCTGCCTTAAACATATGCCCCAGTTGATAGTTGTATTTCTAAAATAATACTATTCAATATTTATATGAAGTGATGTGTACACAAATATCTAGCTGAGATCATTCACATATATATGTATATATATACATACACACATAATACATACATATATACTTGGTTTCTTAGAATTATCTTTTTAGTATCAGGTATAGTATTGCAGTATCTTCATCATCCATTCTTCTACTTAGTTAAAATGTTTTTACTGCTTATATAACCATACATAAGCTCTGTGCAATATTCTCAGGCTTTAGTTAAAGATAAAATAATTTCCTTTCAAGAAGTTTTTAAATGACTCTAAAGTCATGTCAGTCCTAAATAAAGCTGCATTACTTACCTTTGGAAAAAATGCTGGACAAAAACATTTTAACCATCATCCTGACTCTTTGTGTAACTGCTTTGCACACTTGACACTCAACTCTCAGTTGGCATGGTGTGTATACATGGTTGCATGAGTGGGGCACATATGTGTGGGCATGTGGTTATATGGGGACATATGGGGATATATGGGCACACATTCATATAGAGGTTGATGGTGTACGTTGGGAATCATCTAACACTCCTCGCCTTATTAATTGAGAATGAGTTTCTCAACCAAACCTTGAGGTAATTTATATGGCTACTTTCTCAAGCTGTCCTGAAGCAAGACTGTAATTACAGTCAGACCACCATACCTACCCATCCTTAAGTGGATTGTAGGGCTCCAAATTCAGATCCATCTCAAGCCTTATTACTTACTCAAGACTAATTACTTACCGCTGAGCTGTCTCTCCAGCACAAACTTGTTTCCTCTTTGTAGTTGTTTTTGGGGATTCTGTTTTAAGCCCGCTGATGTTTTTTGTTGATAAATTCTGTCTCTTTAAAAATTTTTGCAAGCCTTTTCATTCATCTTATTAAAAGTTCACATGAACATATCTTTTTTTATTTTATTTTTATTTTTTATATGTAATTTTTTATTAATTTATTCTTGTTACATCTCAATGGTTATCCCATCCCTTGTATCCTCCCATTCTTCCCTCCCTCCTATTTCCCCCTTATTCCCCTCCCCTATGACTGTTCCTGAGGGGGATTACCTCCCCCTGTATGTGCTCATAGGGTATCAAGTCTCAGAGGAAGGACAGCATGAGCATATCTCTTTCTCACCAAGTTTGTGTTCATTTATCTTAGAATCATAGGGTATTTTTATCTCATTTGTTTGTTTCTGAAAAAAAAATTCATAGAATATACCCTGATCACATTTTCCCTCTCCCAACTCTTCCCAGAATCTTCTCATACACCAGACCCATGTCTTGTATATTTTCTCTCTAGAAAGCTGGTAGACGTCAACTTTTCTTAAAAAAAGAAACAGAATAAAAAGGAATAAAAGGCAAAAGCAAATGCGTGCGCACACACACACACACACACACACACACACACACACACACACACACAACTGTAAAAGCACAAAACTGGAAACCATAATATACCAGTAAAAGACCAGTAGTAAAAAAAAAAAAAAAAAAAGCTGAAAGGAAGCAATATGTGACAGATTATCTATACAGTCTTATTAAGTGTCTTTTGGGCTAGCCATCTCCTGCTGGGCATGGACACTGTTCTGAAATGTGGTTTAGAGAGACTGTGATTCCATTGGAGAAAACGAATTTTTCTTTTTTTATGTAGATGCCAACTTGTTAAGGATGAATGAGAGCTTCTTTACTAGGGATAGGAACTTGAGCTCACTGGCCCCATCAGCACTGGGACCCCATCTGGCTGTTTTGTTTATTCGTTGCTTTAGTATTTGAACTTGAAAATCCCTTATTATCATGTCACTACAACTGTCACTTCTTTAATAACTGCAATTCACCCATATCAAATCTTAAAGCTATGTGTATAAGCTGTTTAAAATATTTTTTTGGTGTCTGTGTGTACAGAATTATAACAACCCATCTATATAGCCTTTGTTGGAGGATTTTTGTTTCTCCCATGTGTTTTACAGTGCGTGATTGTGAATATTTTTTAGAATGTTGTCTGTGGGAATTCCAGGAAAACTCTTGGATACTATGTCCCTACGGAGAACATTTCTTTAGCTCCTCCAGGAGCCTGAGACTAACTAACTGCCAGAACGTGTACTAGTTATTTGTATGCATCTCTCAATTCGTGCAGCAATCATAAATGTGCATCTACCTATGATGGATACAGAAAAAATAGTACGGTGAAATTTCTGAAGAAGTGATTGTCTCCACACATCTAAAACGAAGCAGAATAGCACGTGTGTGTGTGTGTGTGCGTGTGTGTGTGTGTGTGTGTGTGTGTGTGTGTGTGTGTATGTGTCCAGAATCCTATTTGCTTTTGCTTTCAATTGCTGAAATTCCCTTCAAACTATTTACATTACCCTTCCTTGGCAACTAAAGTCTTACCAGTCTCCTTTACTTTCACATTTTTGTCCCTAGGATTTTAGTAATATTAATACTTAAGCTCCATTTTCTGTTTTAAATACAACAATTGTAATGTTCTAGAACTTCTAGAGACTTCTGTGTTATCTAATCTGCCATCAAGTGTGTAGAATTTATGAAGAATATTATTTATTTTATCTATATGGATTGTTGATTCAGCTGACAGTGATATAACTTCATGCACAGCTATTGCTGTAGCTACTAAGTGCGTAACTGCACAACTCCTCTTCTTTTCTAAAATTTTCTCATGGGTTTTTGAGTCTATCACTGGACATAAACAATGCAAACAATAAGCTAATACTGTGAGTACAGCTGATATTTCAGTGTCCAGATTCTTGCCCCTTATTTGATATCCGTTATCAATGATAATTCTTGTTTATTCTTGGTCGAAAATGCAAACCCGCCACTATTAGAACTCACCCAACTTTTAAACAACCAAGTTCCCTTGGTGTGCTACAGATCATAAGTGTTCTGCAGTTGCTTCTACAGTATTAATAGTTGAGAAAGGGATAGGTACAAAGACTGGATTTAAAGGCTCAACAGCAAAGCTAGGATTCATTAGGATTAGACGAGAGTGCTAGCAACCCAGAGACATGACAACAAAAGGTAGGTCATGCAACAGAAAATAAATTTCACAATTGCAATCTTTATTGACTTGGAAGCCAATCACAAGGAGAGGAGTGCTTTGCACCTGCACTTCCAGTGAGCTGCTTTCTTTGAAATTCACCTAAGGTCAATGAGGACAATGGTAAAGGCTAGAGAAAACATTTAAATGATGAGACATTGGAAGGTCCACCATGGTCAGAGCACTGGGCACCATTTCAGAGAGAGGAACAATCCAGCTTCCGATTGTGTTTCAGACAATGGACCCAAGATATAAATAAGAAACACTTTTCTCGGGGTCACAAATGAGAACGTTATGACATGTTGCGTAGAATTAAAAACTGCAGGAGCCACCCTTGAAGCAGATAACTCATTTTCTGACAAATATTGGGGATGGGGGCAGTGGGAGGGTGGGATGGGGAGGTGAAGAGAGAGGGGAGCTCTGATCAGGATGCAAATGAATAGATAAATAAATTAACATGAAGAAGAAACAAATGTACAACTTTCATAGTCACTATGATAGCATACAGAGTAAGATAAAGATTTCAAAATGAGATAGCAATCTGTCATTTCTGTAAGTAGGAATTATTCTGTAGGCCAATAAAACTCAGTAGTTGTTTCTTCTGCAGACAGAAGGGTACTCCAGTACATGAAAAGCTGTATACAGATTTATAGACCACATCACTTAAAAACATTTTGACTTCTGAAACAATCTGAGGCTTCTGTGTTCTAGCTGATTAGTCACGATATTCAAGTTTCTTTTCTGCTGATGTTTTTCCATCATGGATGTCCATGATGGAAATCCTTAAGATAGAGGAGGGTAAAGTTACTTCTTAACTTCCAGAGAAGGTGAATGAAAAAAAAAAGATTTAAGTGTTTCCCTGGCATTAGTAGGATTTCAAATAGTCCTAAGGCAATTTTACTTTGTAAGTGGGTTAAGAACCATAGGACAGCTTTAGGGCTGAAGTTTAGGCATAAACATTGGAAGTAGGCATGGGCCACATAATATGATTTTTGGGGAAAAGCTGCTGGATGTTTATGGTATACATAAGGCTTGTTTGTCTTCAGAAAGCTCTTAAGAGATTTGCCCTGACTTATTTAAAGTTCCAAGTTCACATACATGGATTCCAAGTTCCCCGGGACTACCTTAAACTCAAATACCGTTTATATAGTAAGTGGCTAGTTGAATTTTGGCCATTTAAAACTTCACCCACAGTAAAGAGTATTTATACACAGGTTAAATAATTCATACTATATAACACCCTTAAAAACATGTGTAAAATATTGAAAATGTAAGATATTTATTAAAATTTACCAGTCCACATTAAGTACTGGCTTATTACCAAGCATTGATTCTTATTTTGTTGGTGGTGGTTTGTTTGCTTGCTCGTTTTTTTGTTTTTTGTTTTTTGTTTTCTCCTTTCTTAATTTATTCTTGTTACATCTAATGGTTATCCCATCCCTTGAACCTCCCATTCCTCCCTCCCTCCCATTTTCCCCTTATTCCCCTCCCCTATGACTGTTCCTGAGGGGGATTACCTCCCCCTGTATATGCTCATAGGGTATCAAGTCTCTTCTTGGTAGCCTGCTGTCCTTCCTCTGAGTGCCACCAGGTCTCCCCCTCCAGGGGACATGGTCAAAGGTGAGGCACCAGAGTATGTGAGAAAGTAATATCATGAAAAAAAAAAGTCAGGACTGGAACTCAAACAGGGCAGGAACCTGAAGACAGGAGCTGTTGCAGAGGCCAGGGAGGGGTGCTGCTCACTGGCTTTCTCCTTATGACTTGCTCAGCCTGCTTTCTTATACAATCCAAGACCACCTGCCCAGGGATGGCAACACTCACAATGATCTGTGCTCTCTCACGTCAATCACTAATTTTAAAAATGCCCTACAGGCATGTCTACAGCAGATCTTATGGAGGACTTTTTTTTTCCGAGACAGGGTTCCTCTGTGTAGCCTTGGCTGTCCTGGACTCATTCTGTAGACCAGGCTGGCCTTGAACTCACAGCAATCCACCTGTCTCTGCTTCCCGAGTGCTAGGATCAAAGGTGTGTGCCACCATGCCCAGGTGGAGGAATTTTATTAATTGAGGTTCCAGCCTCTCAGATGACCTTAGCTTGTGCCAAGTTGGCATATAACCATCCAGCACAATATCCATGGAGACTAGGATTCTCAAATTTACGTTTCGATATGATCTGTTTTTCTGTAGTAATCTCTGTCTAATACGAAGAGAGGTTTCTTTGATGAGATCTGAGGATTTCTGGGGCCTTAAAGGAGAAGAACTGTTTAGAGATAATAATTACATTAAGCACTAATAGCGACCTTTCCTTAGAGATTTGGAAAAATAACATCCAAATTTCCTGGCTCTACAATCCTAATGATTTATGCCTCAGAGAATTGCATGTGAGAAAATAGCTTAGGCAACATGCAATTGCTTCTAAATCTTCAAATTTTATTGCACTGTAGGTGTAGCATGGTGTATCAGACCTTACATTCTGCTGGAAACTCACAACCTATCATTTAGTAGTTTTGCAAAGAGTCAGAACCAATGGCAGCTGAAAGAGCCCCTCAGAATAGTAACATGGGGCAGCAGAGCTGGGCCTTGGATCAGGAAATAGATGTAGACTATGTTTGGCAAGTCTTTGATGAGAATAAAGCATGGTCTTCAACACAGGCAATTCCAAGTTAGAGCAGAAAACTTATCACTCACTGATTTTTATATTCTCTACAGTTGAGAATACACGTTTATCACTAATTGGCCATTTGTTCCTCTCTCAAATTCATGCTACAGTCTTGTTACAATACAGTCGCTGGTATTTTGTGACCCAAACCTATAGGAGTAGAGGACCCTAATGGTAAGTGCTGAGGGGGAAGGACTGGGGATGAGAAATAAATAAGACAAATAACTAGGACCAGGAAGTCTTGCATAAGCTGATTACATATGCCAAGCAAGTACAGCATCTTATTCACTATTTGTATGGGAATAAGATCCACGGTCAGCAGAGAGCTAAATCAGTATTGGCAAAGAGAATACAGGATACCTCAGACCCAGCTGCCTTAGGACTGATAACTGTATCCTTTCGGCGGGAGAAAGCTGGGTTCCTTTAACTTCTTTGAAGCTCAGACCCCAGACTCAGACAGAAATTCACAAAGACTGCTCCTAGAAAAGGACACAGAAATACTGTTCTCTTTGTCCTTTAGTTGGGGCCCCTGGGAAAGCCCTGGATCTCTAAGCCTCCCAAGAGTTTAATAGATGAGACTGTTGGCAGGTAATTTGTTTTAAATGAGGTTATAAGTACGTAGCACCCAAAATAGAACTGGTGCCCCTCCATAGGAATCTGAAAGTGCGGAAAAGGTTCCTCCCTAGAAACAAAACTAGCTCATAATTGTCTAAACCTTAAAAGAGAGAGAGCAAGTTATCCTAATAAGCAAGATATCCCAACAAGCAACAGAATTTCCATTAATTTGGAGAGGTCGCCTCAATCTTGGTGAAAATTCAACCTAGGGAATCATAAACAACACATCTTTCCAACTCTGAATCTATGAATTTATTATTTATGTATTCTCTGATCCTAGATTTTAAATACTTTCAAAATAAAAAAGCTATTTGTCATAATCTTGTGCTATTATTTCTCTATAATCATCAGTTTCTACTAATTTCTACTTCTTTGCTTCCTTGTCAATGGATAAGTGTGTGTGTGTGTGTGTGTGTGTGTGTGTGTGTGTGTGTGTGTGTGTGTGTGATTGTGTGTGAGAAAGAATAAGAGAAAGTGCTATGCTTATGGGTGTCCACGTGTCCATACCCTTGAAATACTTTTATTATATGAATTTTAGTTTTTTTTATTAAATAATATAGTCAAATTTTTAAGTTTTCAGAAGATTAGCAGACTTCTCTAGAACCTGAGATTCTGGAAATATTCATGTCCTCTTCCAGCCCGGCTCATCTTACATTCACGAGGCAGTTCTATTTTCAATATAAACTGATGACGACATGGATGTGTACTTGGGCTTCCACATGTGGCACCGGGGTTCATCATCAGTCTTGGAAGGCTCGATACACATAATGTCTATGGATTATACAATACAGAGCACACTGTCCTACACACAATCCTCATCTGTCATCTACAGCTGCTCTGACATGACAGAAACCAGAAAAAGCACTTTAGTGGACTCAGCTGAGATAGCGGCATAACAGTCAATTACTCATTCAGAGTCTGGAGTCCGCCTGAAGATGCTCAAACCAGCTGAGAGGCCTGTGCTTTTCGCAGCTTCTCCCTATGCCACTCTCTGTGTCTTTTTCTGAATACCTACCTATCTGTAAAGTAAAGTAAAGAGCTACAGGTGAATTTATAAGCACATGAAGTCTTTATTTTTATAGTAGAAGGTCCTTGGAATTAAAGCCCATCAGTCAAATTATTGGCTGTATTTTATTTAACATAAACAATGCCATATAGACAAGTTATTAAAAATGTGTAGTTGTTGGTGATATTTATTGAAATTAAACATATTTTCAAACCTTCTTTTTATATTACTTATATAGTATAAGGACACCAATTGCCTTCAGCATTCTTAAAGAGTTTTTCATTTTTCAGGAAGATTTCACTAAGATTAACGAGAGATACTTTCTAATTCTGACTTTGCTATCACACAAATCTATATCTCACAAAGACTTGCCATGGGGATTTGCAGCAGTTGAAATACTTTTAGTTATTAAAAGATGTAATGTTGTAATAAATAAATGGTCTTGTCACAAATTAAGAAATATAATTATCTAGGGGTGCACATTTGTGTAGTTCAACTTATAAACCTCTTGGCTGGAAGAAATATATTTGTGTATGTGTGTATATATGTATATAAGTACTCATTTCTATATATCATATATGCAAATTTTTGTGGATATAGTATGTAAATATTTAGATTTAGCTTCAGTTACTAGTTAAACCTACATATGTTTGCATGTATATATGTATACATTTGCAAACATTTCCACATATGAAGATTTATGCAAATATATAAAACTTTCATCTGTATGTATATGCCTATGCATGCATGTGTAGACATCTCTGTATTCATCTCTCATGTATGCATATAATGAGTATACATATGTACATACAAATATATATACATTTGAGTATAAATATATGCATGTGATATGCTCTTTATTGGATATATATATATCTGAAGGTTTACAACACATGTACAGCTGACAGATATATATGATTAAAGCACTTTCAAAGGAAAAAATATAGTATTGGAATGTGAATTGATTATGATATGCTTTATAATTTAATACTTGAAAATAATGTTAGTTTTTAAATGATTTGCATTGGAAAAATTGTTCATGTTTTAGTGCAGGTGAATTTTCTTAAGGGTCCTTTCAGTATGCTTGGTTTAGTCATATAATTTTTGATATTTCTTTTTTTATTTAATCTTTAGTATTTTTAATTTGTTCACTTTACATCCCTCATTGCCTCCTGATCCCACCTACCTTTTCTCATGGCCTTTCCCTTCCTCCTGTAGTCCTAGGAAAGGGAAGCCTTCCTCCCCTAATATCTGCCCTCAGCCTATCAAGTCTCATCTGGACTACTTGTATCCTCTTCCTCTGTGGTCTGGCAAAGCCTCATTGTTAGGAGTAAATGATCCACATGTGGGAGCCAGAGTCCATGTCAGAAGTAGTCCCTATTCCCCATATTATGGGACCCACAAGAGATTATGATACCTATCTACTACATCTGAGCAGACTGCCTAGGTCCTCATGATGCGTGGTCGTGTTTGGTGGACCAGTCTCTGCAGCACCCACTCCTTTGCTAGAATTTGTTGGGTCTATTCGTCTTCTTGTGGAGCTCCTGACCCCTCCACATCCTTCTATCCCCCCAACTCTTCCATAAGATTCTCTGTTCTGCACCCCACAGTTTGGCTGTGTGTCTCACCATCTGCTTGGATGTCCTGTTGGGTGGAGTCTTTCAGAGGACCTCTATGGTAGGCTCCCTTCCTGTTCCTTCTCTTCAGCTGCTTCTAGTGCCTTTTCTGTTTGCCCTTCTGAATGAGAATTAAGCCCTAGGGTCCTCCTTGTTATTTAGTTTCTTTAGGTCTGTGTATTGTAGTGTGGCAATCCTGTAGTATGTGGATAATATCTGCTTATAAGTGAGTGTATCCTATGTGTGTCTTTCTGGATTTGAGTTACCTCACTCAGGATGACCTTTTCTAGTTCTATCCATTTTGTCTGCAGATTTCAAGATTTCCTTGTTTTCAATAGCTGAGCAGCATTCCATTGTGTAAATGTACCACAGTTTCTTCATCCATTCTTCGGCTGAGGCACATCTAGGTTGTTTCCAGATTCTGGCTATTACGAATGAAGCCGCTATGAACACGGTTTCTTTTATTGACTTATTCTCTCGTATATCACATCCCCGCCTCAGTTTCCCCTCCCTGCTGTCCTCTGGGACCCTGCACTCCACTTCCTACATCTTCATCCACAGCTACTCAGTTTCCCTTCAGAACAGGGCAGGCCTCCCAGGGATAGCAACAAAGCACTCCATATCAAGTCGCTGTAAAATGAGGTACCTCCCTTCACGTTGTTAAGGCTAGACAAGGCAATCCAGTATAAGGACAAGGGTCCTAAATCAGTTAAAAGCATCAGGAACAGGCCTTGCTTCCTCTTAGGAGTCCCCCAATACACCAAGCTACACAACTGTAACTTATATGCAGAGGGCCTAGGTCAGATCTATGACGCCTCCCTGATTGTCAGGTCAGTCTCAGTGAGGCCCTATGAGCCCAGGTTAGTTGATTCTGTGACTGGTTTTCATTGTGTTTTTGAGCGTGATGTCTCCTACAATCCTTCCTTCCCCTCCTCAGGAGAATTCCCCCAAGGCCCACCTAATGTTTGGCTCTGGGTATCTGCATCTGTTTCCATCAATTTCTGGCCTCTCTTATGGTGATTATGCCAGGGTCCTATCTACAAGTAGAAAAGAATATCATTAGGAATCATTACTTTTTCTTTTTCTTTTCTTTCTTTTTTCTTTTTTCCCCAACATACTTGGTTCTATCCTAGGTCTATGGGTCATCCACCCTCTAGTTTCTGGTCCTCCAGGCAGTGTCATGGGTGAGCTCCCTCTTGAGACATGAATTTCAAATGGGACCAGTCATTGGTTGGCCACTCTCACAATTTCTGTGCTTGTTTACCCCGACACATCATGCTGTCAAGACAAGCTGTAGGTCAAAAATTTAGTGTCCCAACCCCTCCACGGGAAGATTTGCCTGGTCATAGGAGATAGCCGGTTGAAGCTCTGTATCCCCCATTATGAGAGTGACCGTTGTAGATCCCTGAGAGTTTCCATTACAATAGCTTTCTACCCTGCTACCAAATTGTCCCCAACACCTGTTGTCTCTCCCACTACTCTCTCCCTCCATCTTCCCCCAGCCTGATCCCTCCTATTCCTGTCCCCACCTGCAACCAGTACAACCACAATATCTATTCTATTTTCTCTTCTCAAGGAGACTGTGCACCCACTCATGAGCCCTCCTTGTTATTTAGCCTCTCTAGGTATATGCATTGCAGCATGATTATTCATTACCTTACGATTAGTATCCATTTATAAGTGAGTACATAACATGTTTGTCTTTCTGGATCTTGGCTACCTCGCTTGGGATGATTTTTTTTCCAGTTTCATCCATTTGCCTGAAAATGTTATGATGTCATTGTTTCTAACAGCTGCATAATACATCATTGTACAAAGGTACCTTGTTTTCTTTATCCATTCTTTAGGTGAGGGATATCTAGATTGTTTCAGTTTCTGGCTTTTATGAATAAAGCTGCTATGAACATAGTTCAGCTATGACTAAGGAAAAGTGATGTGCGCTATGACACCAACACAGCTGTTCAGGCCAGTCCAGCAAAGCTGAGCTGTGAATGTGTTCACCATTGTGTTGTCTTTCACTTTGGGTTTCTGATATCTGCGTGTTGCATTCATGGAGAACATATTACATTGTGATTCATTTATGTCTTTTCCACAGAAAATTGCTTCTGCTATAAAAGAAATAATCTTATCTGACCTTACTTTGGAGTCTTCTTTGCCATGGAGATTGCTCCCCCCCCCCCCACACACACACACTGGATAGCTGTACAGTTCTTTTGGCACACCTGCCTCTAAGCAAACTCAGAAACAATATATTTAGCAGCAGATCAGATTATAGGCTTCCTCCCATTTGTAGGCTATGGGATATTGCCCCTACAAAATGTAACTTTAATAGCAAAGTTACTTTGCCTAAAACAATCTTTGGTTATATATTATATATAATGTATGTATATACATATATATGATACAAAATTAATATAAGAGAAATATAAGAGTCTGTCAGTCATAAAGAGACTGATTCACATTAAGTTACAGTGAGGTATTTTAACTAAAAAACAAAGGAAAAACAAATGAATAGAACAGGGCACATGGCAGCCTTGGTGAGCTTTCAACCTTTTAAGCTAGGTTGATTTACAAGTTGTACTTCAACCACTGTACATTGTTCAAAGCTTGGGCCCTCATCTAGACTGACTCAGATATTTATCTATCTGTTTAATGTTTTACTTTCCTGAAGAATAAAATGCCATATGTCACAAATTCTCGTGTGGTCTAAAATGATTTGAGATTGACAATACCTAGTCTGTCTTTCCTTGTAATATTTGTGTGGGGACAAAATGATATGTTCTGTATTTCTTTTGCAACCATTACATTTGTCTCTTTTGCAGAATCTGTATAAATAAACATCCTGTTTGCTAGTCAGACAGAGATGGAAGACTCTCCCTTCCAGGATTTCTGACTCATTCATCCATTACTCCCCTCCACCTGAGATCCTTGTCCCCAATCTAACTGTTGGGACTTGCTGACCCCCAGCAGGGTCTGTCTATCTTGTTGATTTTCTCAAAGAACCAACCCTTTGTCTTATTGATTCTTTTTATTGTTCTCTTTGTTTCAGTTTTTATCGAGTTCAGCCCGTAGTTTGATTATTTCCTGCTGCCTACTCCTTTTGGGTACATTCGCGACCTTTTGTTTTAGAGCTTTCAGGTGTGCTGTTAATTCACTAGTAAGAGATCTCTCTACTTCCTTTATGAAGGCACTTAGTGCTATGAAATTTCCTGTTAGCACTGCTTTCATTGTGTCCCATAAGTCTGGGTATGTTGTGCCTACATTTACATTGAATTGAATTTGAGGAAGTCTTTAATTTCTTTTTTTTTGTTGTTGTTTTTTTCCTTTATTAATTTATTCTTGTTACATCTTAATGGTTATCCCATCCCTTGTATCCTCCTATTCTTCCCTCCCTCCCATTTTCCCCTTATTCCCCTCCCCTATGACTGTTCCTAAGGGGGATTACCTCTGCCTGTATATGTTCATAGGGTATCAAGTCTCTTCTTGGTAACCTGCTGTCCTTCCTCTGAGTGCCACCAGGTCTCCCCCTCCAGGGGACATGGTCAAAGGTGAGGCACCAGAGTATGTGAGAAAGTAATATCTGTGAATCTCCTCTTTTCTCAGGGATGGTTGGCTACCAGTCTACTAGGGTAAAAGGAGCAGAGACAGGGTTCAAGTGGCCTAAGTAAGACAGATTGGCTTCCAGAACCAGCTTCAGTGAGGCAGTTCAACTTTATCCTGGTGAATAAATGTTATATAAATTATTGGAGAGTGGGTACTGATTTCTAGTGTGGGTATAATCGTTGGCTGAGAACTTAAGTTACTGGAATGCCTCATTTGCACGGAGAGGCATTCCATTAATCCCAGGTGCTTGCTGAGTGGATTTTTATCAGGAGAAAGGAAGTTGAACCTGTGGTTTCCCTAAGGACTACAGGTAGGTGGTGTGAGGATCTGGGTTCCCCAAGCAGTGAAGAGAGAACGCCACTCTCTGACAAAGGGAGTTCTTCATTTTTCAAGGAACTTGGGGCTTTCTGGTCATGATGGACTGCAATCTCATCAGCACGGTTTCCCAATGTCTTTATTTTTGCCTTAACCCAGAAGTTATTCAGTAGAGAGTTGCTCTGTGTCCATGAATTTGTAGGCTTTCTTTAGACTCTGTTGCTGTTGTAATCCAGCTTCAGTCCATGGTGATTTGATAGGACAGAGGGGGTGTTAGTTCTGTCTTCTTGTATCTGTTGAAACTTGCTTTGTGACTGAGCGTTTCATCAGTTTTAGAGAAAGTTCCATGAGAGAGTGAGAAGAAAGTATTTTCTTTTTGCGTTTGGATGAAATATTTTGTAGATATCTGTTAGGTCCATTGGAGTCAAAGCATATGTTATCTCCATTATTTCTCTTTTTAGTTTTTGTTTGAATGACCTGGGGAGAGTTGGGTATTGAAGTTTGGACTATTAAAGTATAGCATTCAATGTGTGATTATGCTTTAGTAATGTTTGTATTGCAAATATGGATGACTTGTATATGGGGCATAGATGTTCATAATTGATATGTCACCTTCATGGAATTTTTTCCTTTGATGAAAATGAAGTGCCTCTTTTGATTATGTTTGGTTGGAAGTCTATTTTGTTACATATTTGAACTGCCACACCAGCTTTTTTTTTTCCTGTGTCCATTTGCTAGAAAAATCATTTTCCAACCCCTAACTCTTTGGTAATATCAACATGTGATACTCTTTTTACAACAAGTGCCGGACTACAGGGCATGCAGGCATGGAAGCAGGTAAGGAGAGGACCTACTCCTGTTGGTCTCAGGATGAGATTTTCTGTCTCAAGTTAAGATTTTGGGGATTGGACACATCTCTGACCCCACTGTAGCTCCATGTGTGTTTTCCCTGGTCACTCAGCCTACATGTCCCATAGACTTTCTTTTCTGGTCCCATCTATTTGGAGTTCTGTAAGCTTCTTGTACTTTTATAGGCATCTCCACTTTTAGGTTAGGAAATTTTTCTTCTACAATTTTGTTGAAAACGTTTTCTCAGCTTTTGAGCTGGGATCGCCTCCTTTTTCTATTCCTATTATACTTAGGTTATGTCTCTTCATAGTGTCCCATATTTCCTTGATGCTTTGTATCAGTAACTTTTTAGATTTAACTTTTTGTGACTGATGTATCTATTTCTTCTGTTGCATCTTCAACACCTGAGATTCTCTCTTCCATCTCATGTATTCCGTTCATTGTGCCCGAGTCTGTGATTCCTATTTCTGTACTTAGACTTCTTATTTCCAGAATACCATCATTTTGTGTTTTCTTTATTGTTTCTACTTCTAGTTTTAGGTCTCGGACAGTTTTATTTGTTGCATCCAACTGTTTGTGTTTTCTTGGCTTTCTTTAAAGGGGTTACACATCTCTAACTGTTTGTGTTTTCCTGAATTTCTTTATGGGATTTATTTATTTCAGTAATTCTTGCCCTTTTATTGTTAGAATATTTAAGACTTGTTGTATTAGGATAGCTGGGTTCTGGTGGTGACATTATTCCTTGGCTATTGCTTCTTTTGTTCTTACATTGGCCTCTAGACATTTGGGTTTAGGGTAATTATAGGTCTATGTACTGATTTCTTTTTGTTGTTGTTGTTGTTGTTGTTTGTTTGTTTGTTTTGAGACAGGGTTTCTCTGTGTAGCCTTGGCTGTCCTGGACTCACTTTGTAGAATAGGCTGGCGTTGATCTCACAGAAATCACCTGCCTTTGCCTCCCATAGTGCTAGGATTACAGGCATGCACCACTGTGCCTGACTTTTTCCTACTGATTTCTGGGTTTTTCTTTGTTGCATGAGTGTTTTGCTCTTTGCTTTCTGTTTCCTCTCTGGTCTTCTTGTCTGTGTGCTCTGTAATTCTCCCAGTCTTTGTAGTCTCTGTACAGCATAGAGTTTCCAAGGGATTAGGGATAGGGTAAGGGAGATGTTGAGATAGTGAGAGAGTGTAAAAGGTTGAAAGAAGGGCAGCTTACCTGGCCTACTCCCAGTCTTGAGGTTTCTAGTAGGGTTGGGACTCTCCACCACAGGATGGTCACCGGTATAGCAAGGAGTTTGTGCCAAGTTGGGGACTGGGGTATGGAAACTAAGTAACATGGGAGACCTGGGACAAGGTGAGCAGAGGCAGAGATTTAGGGAGTTTGGTAGGCAGACAGCCTACATGGGCTCTGGGAGTCCTCTAGTAGGACAATGAGGTTTATGTCTAGAAGAAAAGATTTTCTTAAAAAAGAAGTATCAAAGGACAAACATCTTAAAAATAGAAAAACAATTAGAAAAAAAACCCAAAAGGGCAAGGGAGTGTTAGAATAATACTGTTTGCATACATACCCTGAAACAAATTTTCAAGCTTCAAATTAAAAGAAAAAAAATCATACCTGAGGAGGGGGTGTGTCAATAAAACTAAGTCTGAAGGAGGTAGTTGTCACATCTGATTGTTAAAAATAAAATCATTTTTAGAGGCATAGGATATCCAAAGCCTTGTTTTTTACTATTTTCCAAAAATTTAATAATACATATTACTTCCTCACAATTGTTGAAATAAACATCCCTCACTCTACATCTCAGTCAAGAACTTTTTAGAAAAAAAAAAAGCATAAACTCTATTTTCTTTACTGTATAGAAAGGAAAACCCATACATTCAATTATATTTTAAAATATATAATTTTTGCTATGCTTACTTATTGTGAAAATATCACACACATTTGTACTAGTAAGTGAAGCACACATATATCAGTACATATGGGTCATTCATTCTCAGTTAGAATCCAAGTATGAAAGAAATTGGCTGCTGAATATGCAAGTCAAAAGATACTACTAACTCTTTGGAGGTATAATGGATGCTTATAACCTCTGTGCTCAGGAAGATGAAGGAAGACATGACTACATTTAGTTCGTGCTCAAGTACTTAGCATGGCACTGTCTAGCTGTTGTAGCCTGGCTTGCCCTTTAAGCATACATGTGTCAAAGCAACAGAACATGAAGAGACACAATAGTCATGATTATTATATGAGAATATATTTTTATCTATAAAAATAGATAAATAGATAATGAACTAAAATCCAAAACTTAATAGCTGACCTAACTATATATGAAATAAGTATATTTTTACTGTCTCCAGATAGTTACATATAATGTTAACGTATGATCGTATATATTTTATTATTCCCTAGACCTCATCAATAGTACTCTTTAACTCATAGTATGCTGCGTGAATTATATTTCTAAAAAAAAAAAAAAGAATGAAAACAGAATGACAAAACCAAATCATGAAAATCCAAAGGGTGGACATGATATTATCCAGATCCTGAACAATAACCTGAGTGAGGTGAATTTAAAAGAAGGAAATGTTTATTATGCCTCATTGTTTCAGGCATGCTCAGAGTTGGTGCATTAAGCTAAAGAGTTTACTTAGACTATCAGTTCTCTTCTTAAGGTTTGTCATCCCCTTGTAGGATGAATGACCTTGTCACATGACTCTCCTAGACCATCAAGAACAACAGTCATTTAATTTATGATTTATAACAGTAGCAAAATTACATCTATGAAGTAGAAACAAAAATAATTTTATGGTTGGGGCATCACAGCAACATGAAGAACTGTATTAAAGGGTCATGGCATTAGGGAGGTGGAGAACCACTGCCTTAGATGCTCGTGGGAGTATCGATAAAGTCCTTGTTTCTCTGCTTTAGGCAAGTAAAAAATAAATTTTGCACTATAAACTTATTGATGAATTAAATCTAAAGGCTCCCAATTATAAATTACACTGATTGAATATCAGAATGTAGACTTAGAAGTCCCTGCTTTCTTCTCAACACTGGAGGACACAAAAATGCAAAAGAAAGCCAGAAGACTATAAGATTTAGTAGAACTTCAATAAAATAATTCAATTTATGCAAGCATTAATGAAAGTGATCAACATTTTTTTTATCTTTTTACCTATAGTAGGTTTCTAGGGTAGTTGTATCAAATCCATCTGAAACCCAGATATAAATAGTTCTCAGTCACGTAGAGTATGAGACAGTTGCTCATAAATCTTATCTCAAACCCAGTGTACTTTTTAAACATGTATTCATTTTTATTTTATATGTATGAGCATTTTTTTGAATATACCACATGCCTAGTGACCCCAGAGTCCAGAAGTGGTCATTAGATCCCCTGAACCTGCAGTTAGGAACTGATATATGCCTCTATGCTTTTGCTAGGATCTGAACTTCTTTCTCAAATGCAGTGAGTTCTCTAAACTATGAGCCATTTCCCACCCCTAAGCCTGTGTTCTTATGTGGGCACACAAAAGTAAATACCCAAAGAGGTGTTTTTCTTTCTTTCTTCTCATATGAAGCATCATGGCTTTTGATCTATGTGTTTTCAGCCTTTGAGAAAACTAATAGCCAGGAGTGGTGGTGCAGGCCCTTAATCTCAGCACTTGGAAGGCAGAGGTAGGCAGGATCTCTGTGAGTTTGAGGCCAGCCTGCTCTATAAAGAGAGCCCAGACCCCTTCCAACCCCCACAAAACAAAGCAAAACAAACAAACAAACAAACAAAACCCACAAGAGTCCAGACCAACCAAAAGTACACAGAGAAACCCTGTCTCGAAAAACCAAAAAGGAAAAAAAAGAAAAAAGAAAAAGAAAACTTAAGGCTAAAACTTAGTGTCAAGTGCTTGTAGTTAAAGTTCTTAAGAACTCAAAGCAGGTGGATTGTGAGTTCAAGACTGGTTTAGGCTCTGTATATAGGAATTCTAACTAAGAAATAATCCCAAAGGACAGTCCAAAGGAGCTCCACAGTCCATAGGTGCCTGAGATAGTCTGACCTAGTGGGCTGGAGGAAAGAATGCAGAGGGAACTACAGATTCTGTCTCTTTTGTGTATCATCATATACAAGGGATGATTCCATAAGAAATTTCAGAATTCAAAGCCATAGTCCCTTAACTCAAGAGTAAGACTGAATTTTGGTTCTTAGACACGAACCTTGGTATCCTATATTTTCATGTCAGACCAAAGGCCTGACCTAAAACACCTTCTCAATTTTCAAGAAAAGCAGCAGGGAATTAAAGTGGAACCTTTTAAATTTTGGTGAAAATCAGTAAAATCGAAACTACTTGATGTGTAAAATACAGATCAGATTATTGTCTCTTGGAGGACATGAGAGCAATCAGGCTATAGTATTTTACTGGATTAGATGTATTAAAATAAGGATTTCATGATGAATGCCAAGTTATTTCTTTTAGTCCCCTTTTCTATGCCCAGAGACAATTGCAAAAGTAAATCACAGCCTACAAAATTATAGATAAAATTTGAATGATTTCTCGTGATTAGAGAATGCATTAAAATCAAACAGAAGATTGATGCCATTTATTTCTTTGTTCCAGTAAGTATCAATGCTGTGGTGATGTGTGTATAGATTGTTTATTCTTACTGGCTATAATAACAGTGCAAATTATTTGTGGATCATATGTTATCTGGAACCAAACTACCCAGCCTGAAATATGTTTTCAACACTTACTAACTGAGCGACCTTGAGAAAGTCTGTACCATAGTTTCAAAAAAAATAAGAAGAAGAAGAAGAAGAAGAAGAAGAAGAAGAAGAAGAAGAAGAAGAAGAAGAAGAAGAAGAAGAAGAAGAAGAAGAAGAAATAGAAAAAATAGCAGCTATCTCAGGAGATTTCCCATTTTGGTAGATACTGTTAGTGCTTATTGTAATAATTATTCTTAAATGGCTTGTCGCCTTTAAGCTCCACAAGTCCTCATCTCTTGTTAAGAAAAATTCTCTTTGCAACAGAGACCTTTAGAGAAAAACACAACCGATCAAAATACAGATTTGTGGAGCCTGGTCTACATCTACCAAAAAAAAAAAAAAAGACAACAAACAAACAAACAAGCCTTCTACACTTAAGGTTCATGGAGCATTTTGGAAGAGGAACAGAAAGATTCTAAAAGCTGCAGGAACTGGGCTGGCTGTGAGACTGTGTTTCCTAGGATTTTTCAGGAGCTATGGCCATAAAGTCTCGTCAAGAAGACTACCTAAACATGAGATGAACAAGGACAACAACAGACATGCCAAAGTGGGCGTGGAAAGCCTCTAAGTTCTCAACGCCATACAAGGACTTCAGGCAACCAAGAATGCTGAGTGTAGGAGAAGGAATCTTCTCCAGGGAAGAGCACACAAACTGCTTATCCAATACCAAGTGGTCAGCCTCGAGAACACATACACAATACAACACAAAGTGAACAGCTTATATTTAGGAATGTATAAATATAAATACATTCATAAGAAAACTTTTCATGAAAAAGAGCTCATAGCTGGGTGTGGTGGCACATGCCTTTAATCCCTGCACTCGGAAGGCAGAGGCAGGGGGATCTCTTTGAGTTCAAGGCCAGCTTGGTTTACAAAGTGAGTCCAGGACAGGCAACACTAAAAGAGAAACCTCATCTCTAAACAACAACAACAAAAAAACAAAACAAAACAAAAACAAAAACAAAAACAAAACGAGAAGAAAAAAAGCTCATAGATTTAAAAGAGGGAGAAATGCCCTATTGGAGAGTTTGGAGGGAAAAGGCAGATGGATAAAACAATGTAATTTATGTCAAAAATTCCAAAACTAGAAGAAAAATTATAACATAATCATATTCTAAAATTCTTTGGCAGCCATGACAGACACGTTACCCAATTCCATCCAGTGAAAGAACTTTTCTCTAAGACTCATCCCTTTGGTAAATGTCAATGTGGTGACTAGTTTTATGTCAACTTAACATAAGGTAGGGTCATCGGTAAAGAGGGAACATCAACTGAGAAAATGCCTCCAGAAGATCCCACTTTAGGTTATTTTCTTAATTAGTAATTGATTGGGGAGGGATCATATCACTGCATCTGCTGCCATTGCTGGGCTGGGGGTCTTGGGTTCTATAAGAAAGCAGGCTGAGAAAGTCATGGAGGAAAATGCCCTTTTCCTTGTTATTATTACATACATTTGTTAATGTATAAATATATGAATAAAGCTTGAATCCATTTAATGGTACTTGTATACGTATAATTATACCTGGTATTGGATAACTAATTAGGGTGCTCATCCCTTGGAAAGAATAATCCTCCCTCTCCTGGAATGCATTAGTAATCTATATTCTTTTACTGGGATTGGGATACTATCAGGTTTTCCCTTTCCACGTTAGGATGTTTATTGGTGTTGTTCTCGTTCAGGACCTGGTTTCGCAGGGCATCACATGATCAATAGTTATCAGTATAGCTACAAGTTATAGTTTGGCATAATAGTGTCCGTTTGATGCTTTGAGGAGGATTGAGAGATACACACTCAGTAGGTATAAGGATATGAATTTAGAATTCAGTTAGAAATTATTATGTTGTTCAGTGTTCTAGTGCTTTGAAGAAACACTATGGCGACCCAATTCTTATAAAAGAAACTATTTGACTGAGGCTTCCTTACATTTCAGAGGTGTGAGGATCTCAGAGCTAACCTCCAGTGACACACTTCCTCCAACAAGGTCACACGTTCTAACCCTTTCAAATAGTATCAGTCCCTAGTGACCCAGCATTCAAATCTCTAAGCCTATGGGGCTCACTCTCATTCGAACCACCACGATACTGGATTGGTAATGTAGGGGTAGAAGGTTGTCCTTTAAGATTTATGAACTCACTGTGCCTAAGAAGTTGGGTAGGTTTTTAATAGGAATAATTCTGAGAGGGCCTTAAATCCAGTTAGACAGCTGTTGGTTACCACCTAGACATAAATGACACTACTACAACTTTAGAGATACCTTGCGTTGTTGTGGTTTATAGGCACTACAGCTGGGTAGTTCAGTACGCTTGGTTATTTACTGCCTCCCTGCTGGCCACTTCTACAGTAATCTTCATGAAGACATTCTTCGGATAGATCAGTTCAATCCTCTGAGTCCTGTGTCCAAAGTACATGGTGTCCTCAGCAAGAAGGACTTAATTTCAAGCCTCTGGGAGTCAATCAAGGCAACAGCTATAGCTTATATTGTTTTGGGATTCTCTTGGATTCCCCTCATAAACAGCTCAAAGTGTGTCTGGGAGGTCTCATGCCTGGTGCTGTTTTTGTTTTCTTTCAAGTAGTCTATGATTTGGGAGGAATACGTTTTCATCCTAAATGACATAACTTAAAATATAGGTTAAATATATTTAAATGCTACGATATTTTATTCATTTAATTGGCAGTTTTTATTTTCACAGTTCTTAATTACAGTACAATTTAAGTTCTTTGACAACTGTATTTTATTGAAAGGTTTTCTTTATACTATTTCACAGACCACAGTCTCCTCTTCCTTCTGTCTACCCGCCCCCAGCCTAGCTTTTCTGACAATTTTTTGTCTAGCTTATAAATGATAATGTTACTCAGCTATATTTACTTTACATTTTCTGCTCTTTGCCTGTCAGATATTTCTCACTGTTATTCTTCAGGGTATTTGTGTGAATAAAAAAAAACACGTTATTCTAACTTTAAACTAGAAAAAAAATGGAAGAATACAGAATGGCATTTCCCAAGCACTGAAAATAAAACATGGCCAAAGAAACAGTAATATTCTGTGATAGTGTTGTTTTATGTGAAATCTTCCCTGTAGGGTTTCATTTAATGGGCTGAGGCTGTTGCTCAAAGTGCCCGAGAGCTGTCTTGATAATAGGTCAGTTGCTACGGATGCAAGTTCAATCTTAGCAACACTTGGTAGCCCCTTGGATGGGTTTTTTAATCAGTGACCGATTAAGAGGGAACCTAATAACCAAATAATTGAAACATCTACAAATAACATAATATAGAATCAATAAATGAGCATCACTTACTTTACATAATCCAGCTTTGCATGGAAAACAAAAGTCAAATTTTACCATGTTTTTTTGTCCCACAATTACCTTACTAGTACCTATGTCAGCCAAGTCTCTTTTGCATCATTTTCTACCCTGACAAATGTTAATGTTTGCTCAGTGTGGCTGCACCTGCCTAGAGCAAAGTCAGTATGATGCTTGGTTTGCTTCATTGGTAAATTGGCTCATTTTCAGAAAGTGCAAAAGCAGACTTCTTCTCTTGCAATGGTTTTCTGAAATTCTGCTTATACCTGCTGCCTATATCAGTCATCATCTTTAGCATATTTCATTACAGAAATGCAAATCTACACTATTATATTTTGTTGATCATAAATGACATATATGTACATAATTCAAAACTAAAGTATAGCAATATAGCTACAATGTTACACTGTAAACTCAGTGTGTAGTGTGTCTGCCTCTCAATTTGCCTAAAGAAATTTGCACCAATTTTTCTATATATTTTAAAACTTAATGGGTGACTAGGTTGAGACTTACTGATTTGTTTTTATTTGGGCTTAAGCATCTATTATTGAAGATAAGATTTCTATCCCCCTATGCCTTCTCTTATCTTTCCATTTTATTTCTCCTCTGCACAGTATTTTTATTGTCAAAATTATTTAAATTTTTGACATGAACCGAGTGGCCTCGTTAGACAATATTTATTTCCTCGAGAGGTGTAATGAATTACATGTGACCTATTGCTTGTATGTAGTTTTCATTTCATTTTGCAAATAATAGGATTTTTAGAATGGTGTATAAATCATTCTATACCAATAGTAATACCTGTAGGTTGATGATTGAACATTCTCATCTTTAAAATCTGTATACTGCCTGATAATCTGTTCCATTTCCTTCCCTGCTGAGCCTCCGTTCTAATTTGGTCTGCACATTCGCCAGGCATTCTGCACCTTCCAGATGTTCTTTTGGTCCATACTGTGGATGTTGGCTTTCACTCAATCCTCCTTCAGAGAGGTTGTTTGCTGGACCTACATTACTATATTAGGATTTTCCTGAAATTTTTTTTACTGTGATCTAATGACTCTGAGAATGAGCATGAATGTATTATGTTTTAATTTATTCTCTAAAATTATATTTTTGACAATTTTACACATATATACAGTGCACTGTCATCACATACAGCCTTCATTACTCTCTTTTATAGCTCTCCCACCATAGACAACCACATTTTCTTCCTAACTACTTCACCTCCTACTTCCTTGTGTGTGTGTGTGTGTGTGTGTGTGTGTGTGTGTGTGTGTGTGTGTGTTTGTGTGTGTGTGTGTGTGTGTTCATGAGAGAGAGGGGGGATATTTGTATTATGCCATAGGCACAGCTGCCATGTGATTTTTACTGCCATGCTCACGTCAGCTACAGAGAACAGAACTTCATAGCAGTCATGTCTACCCCCAGCTCCTGCATTCTTTGTACTCCTTCCTCCACAATGCCTTTGGGCTTTGGAGATGATAATATAGATGTCTTTTTTTAAGATTGAGCCCTGAAAGATGTTCTCAGCACTTTGACCAGTTATGAGTCTTTATGTTACCATTAAAACTGCAAAGATATGCCTCTTCTGATCCAAACCATAACTAATGCTAGTGTGTGGGTATAAACACAAAAATGTAGAATTAAGCTTGACTACATACTAAAACATCAGCAGTACATTCCCTGTTAGGCTCAGTGACCTCCATAGCCACAGGCTTTTTAGAAGTTGTAAGTACCAGCTACATATGCTTTCCTATGGAGCAAGACTGCCATGCAGTTAGAAAGTGGTTAATTATCTCCTAAACAGTCTTGCACAATTGGGCCTATCCTTGCAGGCAGAGTCTTCAACTGGTTAAGATCATTGATGAATACTCCCCTAGCAGGCTAGCTCACAAATCTTGGCACTATGAATGCTTGCAAGCAGGGAAGAAATTTCTAGTTTAGTCCCATCACGACTTCTCTAGTTCCTAGTTCCTAGTTCCTGTATCATTAGTAAAATGGTTCCCACACCTATTTCTGTTGGGTAGCCAAGTACAATAATCTATAGTGTTGTGGGCCTTGGAGGCTCTCTAAAAAATAAACCACAGGGAAATATTCCACATCACATGAGAATTTTTATTAATAAGCCTTTTTTGTTTTGGTTCTTGGGTTTATTGTTTGTTTGCTTGTTTGTTTGTTTTTTTGAGCAACTTTATCCACTCATGCAGGGTACCTATATTCAAACTAGTTTTTAAAGCTTATTTTAAGTTAGTTTCTAAATTAGCAGGATTCCATATGACTTCAATGCTTATACTGATGACAATCATTTCAATAGGACTAGAATTTCAAAAATCTAATCTTAAATAACCTAATACCCAAGTAACGCAGTGTAGCAAATAGGTTAATATTATTTCCGTGGGTATTTTTAGACTACTTATGGTGGAAGAAATACTTTCAACAAATGGTTCAGGGAACATACTATATTCACTGCAGAAAATGAACTCACACTAATACCTCATATTATGTAAAGGAATAACTCAAAGTCATCAATGTCAAATATTAGAATTAAAAATATAAAATTATTTGTTATGTTGCATTAACATATTCTTGTGTTTATTTTTGAGATTTTGTTTTAATTACAACATTTATCCCTTTGGTGTCCTCCATCCCAAAACTCCCATATACTCTTCCTGCTATCTTTCCAAATCATGGCTTCTTTTTCATCAGTTATTATTGCATGTATATATGTATTTATAAGCTCATGTATATTCCTAACTATAGCCTGTTGAGTCCATATAATGTTGCTTGTACTTATGCTGCTTTCAGGCTTGACTCTTAAACCATGAGGAACATTTCTTAATATGGAATTTAGCAATTTTTAAAGATGTGATACAAAAACCTCAGGAAATAAAAATAAATATAAACTGTAATTCATTGCTCTGTATCAAGAACAAAACAAAACTAAACTAAAACCATAAAGGTCAGCCTACTATCTTCTGTTGGCACTCTTAACTATGTTGAAGCTGAACACAAGAAGTCTCTATTTGCAAAATTCTTTTGTCAATAGAACTCTGGTTTATATTCCACCAAGTAAAAAGGAATATGATCAGAGTCAGACTCAGTTTGCCAAGGACAATTTGCAATGGGAAAGTTAACTTACCAGGCTCTGATAAATTCTCTTGGTATTCAGGAAATTCCACAATAACCAGTGGACACACAATAACCATGTGTGCATGTAGTGCATGTGTGCATGTAATTCCTACAGAGAGTAAAATACCCAAATTCCTAAATTCCTTCCATTTTAAGAATAAAAAGGAATAAAGAAAAATATGCCATGCTGTAGCAATTATTTTACCAATATGACCTAATAATATTTATTATTAGGCCTATAATTATTATTACAACATTATTTTCTAGCAATCAAGACACAGCACTGATTATATTTTAAAATAGCCTTAGTTAATCTGGAGCAGGGAAGATATTAATCCCTTAAACTACTTCCCATAGTGAGGCAGGTATGGGATACCCGCCCCAGTCCCATGCCATCTGCTTCTAATAATTTCTAGCAAGCTACCTCCCATACATAATCCCAAATACTTGCTAATTATCATCATCTGAGCCAAGTCTCTATCCTTGCCGGCCATGTGCTTCTCCTCCACCTAACCCATGATGGCACAGCCTCTTTCTCTCCCCTCTCCTCAGGTCTCTCTTCTTCCCAAGACACTCTCTCTCTCTCTCTCTCTCTCTCTCTCTCTCTCTCTCTCTCTCTCTCTCTCTCTCTCTCTCTCTCCCCAAGCCCTGGAACCTTAGCCGCACCTATCCCATTTGACCTGCCCAGGTGTGATAGCCTTTTATTGTTCAAACAGGTTAGGCTCTTAGGCAAAGTACAGGTGGGGTAGAGACAGCGAGAAGTAATTAGCGTCAAAATACACCAGACCAACGTTCAACACCATGCCACAGTGTAGAGCCAAAATTATGGGGAGCAATACGGAGGAATTCTCTTAGGAAGCAGTCCAAGATGAAAGGGAAATTCCCTCCTCACAGGAGAGAGATTTTATGAGAATGGTCAGGGGTTATTTCCCAATAACCATACACAGGAATGTATTGGTTGAGTTATTTATTTACTTTTTATCTCTATCTAAACATCCTTCCCTCTTCTCTCTCCCTCTCCCCTAACCTCTTTCTCCCATTTTCCTCTGTGAAGCGGAGGTCTCCCATGGATATCAACTAGCCTTGGCTTATCAAGCTGCAATAAGATTAGGCACATCTGCTGCTGTAGCTAAACAAGGCAGCCCAGTTAAAAGCAAGGGATACAAAGGTAGGCAACCGAGTCAGAGACAGCCCCTGCTTCTGCTTTAAGAGTCTCACACGAAGACCTGGCTGCACAACTGTTACCTATGTGCAGAGAGCCTAGGTTCCTCCCATGCACACTCTCGGGTTGACAGCTCAGTCTCTATGAGGCTCTATGGACCCAGGTGAGTTGATTCTGTAGGTATTCTTGTGGTGTCCTTGACCCCTGTGGCTCCTTCAATACTTCCTACCCCTCTTGTATAGGATTTCCCAAGCTCCACCTAATGTTTGCTTGTGGGTCTCTGCATCCATCCCCATCAGTTGCTGAGTGAAGCTTCTCTGATGACAGTTATGCTGGGTTCCTGTCTGCAAGTATAGCAGAATCCTTCTCAGAACATCTTTTATTGTATAGGGTTGTTTTAATCATTATGGAGTTTTTTTTTCATTAAAAGACTAGAGAATAAAATCAGTCATATCAAAACAGAGCAAAATCTGCACTGTAAATCACACACTGGAGCTCAGTGTCTGGCATCTTGAACTTATTCCTGATCTTCTGGGCATCAAAACTCTTAGCCAGCCCACTTCTCCAGTTTTTCCAAATAAGTTTACATATTTTGTGTCATAGTATCAGGTCATCACAACTTCGCAACCTGCTACTGTCCCTGGCATGTCTAATCAGTGACACTTCACCATCACCAGTAACCGTTCCTACCCTCTCTTCTTGGGCTCCTGCCATGGACTGGCTCAGTCTGGGTTAGTTTCTTGGGAATGGGGTTCTCAAAGCGTCGGTGAACAGAGATAAGGCTTGTTGACAAACAGACCGACTCAAGAGTGAGTTTTGCATCTGAGTGTATTTTTCAGCTAAGCAGTCTAAGTTTTTAAACATATATTTCAAAAGCAGGAAAGCTTGTGGTTACATTTTCCCACGGAGCAGATTCGAGGAAGGCAGTGAGCACTCAAGCATACACAGGTACAAAACACGAAGTTATTGTGTTGTCATATTTTGAATTACAACTTTGAATAAAACAATACAAGGTACAGAACACACAGCAAAAGACGTCATCACTTCTAAGTTACGGCTTCTTATCAATATGTATGTGCTCCCTTTGTCCAGGGTCAATGTTCTCTCCGTAACACAACTTGTGCCCAGCACCTGTGTGCCAGGACAGTGTTTTACCTTTTCTGATATCTGAGTGCCACTACCTGGAGTCTCTTGAAATATTCCGTTTCTTTGTAAGCCATAATATAACTTATTAACTAATGATTAATTTCTAGTCATGTTTCTTTTAATAAGTGGAAGCGAAGCAGAACTGCTCCAGACCTGGACAGTCCCTGGCTGCAGTCCCGAGTCGGGGTCGTCTCCTAGCGACCATGGATGGATATTGCCTGAGAAGTCCTGATCTGGGAGTGCAGTTTAAAAAATAGGATAAAGACAGAGAATGTCACACAATGAGAGAAAAGAAACGGCAGTTTTTCTCCTGGCAGAAATATCAGCCCCAATCAAAGAGACTCTTCCCCTTTTCGGGGGTCTTAGCCTCAGGCCCATGTAGTATTTGTCAAGCAGACCCCACTGGAGGAGTGACAGGCTCTAGCCTTTCCACAATACAATGTGATAAGCCTCAGCCACCTTCTATGACAGTTACACACTGCCATTCTTGCATTTTTCAGGTCATCAAAAGCAGTACCACACAATAGAATCTCACATATCATTGACCAAGTGCTGATGCCAACTTGATCTAGAGCCTTGGCCCACCTTGTACCACAGCTTCCATGTGCTGACCCTGAGGAAATTCCCCAACTGCCCTAATAAAGTACAGGAGTTTATGCTGATCTCTTATTAATTACAGCTGATTCCCCTGACTACCTTCCATTGTCCCAGGAAAGTGTAAAGGTTTTCACTTCCATATAATCCTAATCCAAACTATCAGACAAACGACCCTGATGGGCTTTGATTCCCTCTGTAACTTCATAAGACAGCCCTCCGTAGCCTGCTTTTCTCTTAGCATTCTTATCTTCCACACTCCCCAAATAGCTCATTAAGTTCTGAGCACTGGCTGTATAAAAGAATGATTATATAGAAGAATTTTCTGAATTAATTATCACCTTTTGAAGAAGTGTTTGTTAGAATAAGAATGTTGGAATAAATCAAAGCTATGTAGTAAAATGCTGGTAGTAAACATTTTTGTTTGTTTGTTTGTTTGTTTTATCCACTAAATAATTCAGGTCAAAAAAAAAACTCCATAGACTAAAATTAGGCTTTATAAAATTGCACTAATTTCTTAAGAAAATATGTAAGTATCAAAAATAACAATTATTACAGTAACTCATAATACTCTGTCTTCAAAGTCACAAATGCCTTCATTATCTAGGAAATGTTCATGATAAATTATTATATCATTTTTCTAAACAAAAGAATGTTGTGCATTTATTTAAAAAGGCATGTAACCATTAGAGATTTGACCAAAAATAAAGACTAACACAGAGCAATTAATTGCATTTTAAATAATATATCTTGCATTTTATTTTCTCCATACAAACACAATTGGGTGTAGAAATGTGGCAAATTAATTTAATATTAATTAATGATGAACATTAAAGCATGAATGGGCTGAATATAATACCAATAGAAGATCATTCATAGTAGCAAATATTTTATGTAAGTAGTGTAGCTAATAGCACCCAAATTAATTATCACAGAATGAATGCTAGCATTTCACTGGTTAAATATTTTATTATGGTATTTTAGACTATTAAACACCTTCAAGAGAATGCATTCACTTCATTTTCATAATTTATAGTGATTAAATATGAGAAATACACTGATTTTTTTAGATCAGTGGATAATTGAAGCAAATTAGCATCTAATATAAAACTTAATTTTCCTTCTCAACCACTTTTATCTTGGCTCTTTCACAGCTTAAATCAATCTTTAGAATATGATTGAAGAGGAAACATGGAATGTTCAATTCACTATAAAAGTGTTATTAGCTTTTCCTCTGAGATCCTGCATTAGAAAGAATTTTAGCTTTGCTTTATTTGCAATTATTAGTAATTGAAAAATAAAAGAAATGGACCAATTATTCTTGCTATCAATAAAATCAATCTTTTATATCTGCTTCTACTTCTGCAATTACAAAAACATAAAGTAGAGCTTTGGATGACGTCACCTTATATTTGTTGAATTTTTTAAAATGTAAAATGCTTGCTTATGTTCTAGTAGTACTTATAAGTTTTTAAGGAGAGACAGGTAACTTTTACATATTCTGAATCTATGGCTGACAACAATGAGAAATATTCATAGGATTAGAATACTAAGAAGATACCTGAATGTAGTACAGATACAATCTTGACAAATAAATTAGATTGACACCAAGTCCTTACTTTGTCAAGCTGACAGGAAGTCAGTTACAATGTTTCATGTTCCCAGAGGCATTAATAAACAAGAACTATGCAGAAGACTGGCATGTGCCAAGTAATACACTCTGGAAATATATATTTTACTGGCTATCCTCTTCAGACTGCTGCCCAGCATTTAAAAACAACAGTTCTTCTTAACTCTCAAGTGCTAGGATTCCAGTGATTCCTGCCTTTCTGCCTCCCAGGGCTTTCCCAATGCTAACCTCTGGCAAGGATTCCATGCTCACTGGAGGAGGCTCCTCCCAGCACTCCAGTCCTCACCCCTGGCACACACTGGCTGTGCCATGCATTGACTTCCCCCTTGTCTGCCTCTTTCTATGCAACTCTGATTACAGATTTTCCTTCAGTCCTAAAGCCCCAACGGTAACAAAGACACAAGGTAGACACTGCCCTTAAGTTGGATAAAGTTCGCCAGGCAAGAATGTAAAGGTCTGTGTATTTCCATGAGAAACTCAAAAGGCAGAGGAAGTTAGCATCTCTAAAATTACTTTCTTGAGAATAAAGCTACAGAGATTATGCATGCCATTCTGTGAGTCTGATGCATTGAAATCTTGGCTTCTTGAATACAGATCTATTTATTGTATTGTATCATTTAGGGGATTTAAAAAAAATCACTCAGTTGTTATTTTGACACAATTATACATCTTTCTAAATAGTTATATTTTTGAATATGCTAAAGAACTCATAACTTTCCCAACTCACCAGATATAACAAAGAATACTGAATACTTTCACTTATCTTCTTTTATAAAGAATTAAGTCTCAATCAGTTTTAGTGTACTGGGTTATGGGCTTAATTATGCAACTTAGTACATACAAATCATTGTACTTTGCTTATAGTCACCGCATGGTTACCTCCCTTATCTCACTGATGATCTCACCTTCTCCACATACAGCCCTTTCTACTTCAATGTATTCACAAATGTATATGCATGAATATATGTATCTAAAATATTTATTTGCAACACGTTGTGGGGAAAAAATGAATGCCTCACTATGTAGTTAGATTAATTTATTTGTAGGCTTTTTCTCCAAATATCAATTAAAGTCATAAAGTAACTCTAATTGATGTATCACTAATATTTGTTACTGAAAGTGTGTTCAAACTTTAACATTTTTTGTGTCCTTTAGAGACACCTATTCTCTCACTGTACTGTAGTGCTGTGTTCCTCTCATTTTGCCTCTCTGTCTTCTAAGTACACTCTACGTAACACTCTTTAGTAACTTTATATTTTAGAAATAATTTCTTTCTTGCATTTATAAGCAGTGAAATTAGGCAGAAAGTGGATTGTGTAACAGTAACACACAACACATATAAACACCAAAAGCGAAGAGATCAAGTGTGGGTAGAGGCCCTTCATCTTCTACTGATGCTTGTTTGTATTTCTGAATATTTGGCCGAATTCAGTGTCCGTTAGCTCTCAGTGGTGCTGGTCCCTGCATGGGGTACATAAAATATAACTGGGTGGAAATCTGGTGCTGAGGATGGATGGTGGAACATGAAGATGGATGATGGATGAGTTGGGCCTATCTTCTGTTCTCCTTCTTCCCATTGAAGGCCACAATCCTATCCTGGAGAAACTGTTGGGGACATGAGAAGTAATCCCTGAGGAAAATAGTCATGTTAGAGACGTTCTCTGGTTTGAAAGGCTCAGGTTGATGTATGAGATAACTAGAAGAATCTGGAGGAGAAAGTCCGTTATGTTATATTCTGAATAGAAAGGTTACAATATGTTAATAAATGGAAGAATTGGAAGTGTGATATTGTCTTCAGTTTTGCCATACAAAAATAAATATGCTAAATAAAAATAAGGAAGTTAACCGGGCTTGGTAGTGCATGCCATTAGTCCCAGCACTTGAGTAGACATAAGCAGGCAGATCTCTGTGAGTTTGGGGCCAGCCCGGTCTACAAAATGAGTCCAGGACAGCCACAGCTACAAAGAGAAAACCTATCTCAATCAATCAATCAATCAATCAATCAATCAATAAATAAAACAAAGTAAATAAAATAAAAATAATGAAATTTTAGTTATTGTTTTCCTCTTCTGTATTTTTGGCAATTATAGCAACGTACTTTTCTAATTTGCATTTTAGAAAAGTTATTGTGTATATTATATTTTCCTCTTCCAGAAGGTGGTGGTGGTTATAAGAACATAAATGAAAAATGTGGAACTGATTATTATCAACAAAGCATATTCATTTGGTGGCTAGGTATATAGTTACATTGGCTATTAGACCTTTGTCAGATGCAGGGTTGGTGAAGATCTTTTCCCAGTCCGTAGGCTGTCGCTTCGTTCTGTTGACAGTGTCTCCTGCCTTACTGAAGCTTCTCAGCCTCATGAGGTCCCATTTATTAATTGTTCACCTTAAGGCCTGGGCTATTGGTTTTCTGTTCAGGAAGTTGTCTCCTGTGCCAACGTGTTGCAGGATCTTCCCCACTTTATCTTCTAGCTGACTTAGTGTCTCTGGTTTTATGTTGAGGTCTTTGATCCACTTGGATTTGAGTTTTGTGCAAGGTGACAAATATGGGTCCAATTGCATTTTTTTACACGTAGATATCCAGTTAGACCAGCACCATTTGTTGAAGATGCTATCTTTTTCCCATTGAATAGATTTGGCTAGTTACATTGGCAAAGTGATTGCCATGTATACTTGAAGACCAGAATTTTATTCTCAACACTCAGCCTTGGTCGTTTGTACTCATAACTTCAATGCTAGGAAGACTTCTCCCTGAGTGTCACTGACTAGCTAACCTACAGACTGACTTTGACACAAAATACAAGGTAACACCTAAGAAAAGGTACTTGCAATTAACTTTCAGTTCATACGGGCACGCGCGCGTGTGTGCACCCACATCCACCCACCCACCCACCCACACACACACACAGACACACACACACAGAGAGCAAAAGTAAAGCCAAATTCTTGCCAAATCCTCAAACCTACTTACCACTTAAATTTGCTGAGAAGTTATATACATTTCATTAGGGTTGAAAATATTGTGTCAAAATAAGTTGTTATAAGAAAGCCAATCTGTGTGCTGCTATCTGAAATGTAGAGGCTACTGAGTGAAATGGAAGTGAGATCTTTAACTCAGATTGCGTCATTCTCCTCATGTCTACAACTGCAATGTTTTAGCAATATGTGGTTCAGCAAATACCCCAGAAGAGTGCAGAAGCCCTGCTTCCATGTTTGCCACAATTTCTCATGGAGTCTTAATCTCTATTCAGGTTGCTTGATTATTATTCATGACTTTATTATGGTGACATCAGTTGTGGAATATTAATCTGGTTTTATTTTAGAATATGGGAGCCTGTGTTTCAAGTGAATCAATCTTTCTTTCCTTACCTCCTTCCTTGCTTCCTTTATTCTTTTATTTTTATTTTTTTTTTGAACTTGCAAGGTAGTTTATATTTTTTCCTTTTGCTGAAAATAGAATCTTTTCTCATGCAATATATCCTGATTAGAGTTTCTCCTCTCCCTAACTCCTCCCATTTGCTTCCTGTCTTACTTCCTACTCAGATCCATTCCCTTTCTATTTCCCCCTGGAAAAGAGAAGGCTTTTAAGACATAACCAAACACAACCAAATAAAATATAAGCCATCACAAAATGCATCACATTGCGGCTTGCCAAGGCAAACAAAAGGAGAAGATCCCAAAGTCCCTCTCATTCACATGCTCAGGAGTGCCATGAAAATCCTAACCTGAACGTTATAACATATATGCAGAGGACCTGGTGGGTGCAGACCCTTGTCTGCACTGTGCCTGAAGCTTCAGTCTCTGTGAGTTCATATGAGCCTTGCTCAGTTGGTTTAGAAAGCCTTTTCTCCTGGAGTCCTCCGTCACCTCTGTCTCTTACACACTTTTGCTTCATTTTCCTCAAGGTTTGCTGGGCTTTGAAGGGAGGGATTTGAAATAGGTATTCTATTTAGAGCTGTGTGTTCCAAGGACTCTCTCTCCTCTCTCTCTCTCTCTCTCTCTCTCTCTCTCTCTCTCTCTCTCTCTCTCTCTCTCTCTCTCTGTGTGTGTGTGTGTAATGCCTGTTTGTAGGTTTTTGAATCTGTTCCCATCTTCCACAGGAGAAAGATTTTATGATGATGACTGAATAAACCACTGATGTCTGAATATAGCAGAATATCATTAGGAGTCATTTTATCACTACTTTGGTTTTTAAGACTGGCAGTGTTTGGCTTTATCATAGGTCTCTGGGCTATCTAGTGTTTAGCTCTTTTATTTTTTTAAGATTTATTTATTATTATGGATACAGTGCTCTGGCTGCACGTACACCTGCAGGCTAGAAGAGGACATCAGATTACATTATAGATGGTTGTGAGCCACCATGTGGTTGCTGGGAATTGAACTCAGGACCTCTGGAGGAGCAGTCAGTGCCCTTAACCTCTGAGCCATCTCTCCAGCCCCCTAGTGTCTAGCTCTTGATCATGCAAGAAGTGTGGGGTTTGGGTTCATTCTACCTGTTGAGTGAGCTTTAAGTCAAATCGGACCCTGTTTGGTTACTCCCACAAATTTTGTGCCACCACTGCCCTAGCATATTTTACAGGTAGGACAGCATTGTAGATCAAAGGTTTTGTGACTACATTTTTGTCTAAGTTTCTCTTTTGGTAGATTGCAGAGTTCCTTTCTGTACCAAAACCACTAGACTATACGAGTGAAGGTTCTGCATAGGCATCAGGTTGTGCCGGTGATGTTTTCAGCACGAGCCTTGCTGTCTTGGAAATACATTGTTTTGAGCAATCATGATATACAGTGCCTTAACAATGGAGTCATAGCATCTGGTACTGTTTGTAGTTGAAGTTGATTATTATTGGCTAATCATTATCCTTAGAGGGATTCTGGGGACTTTCTGTACAACTTCAAGGAGATTTTCCATAGCTCCGTTAGAACAATGAGTTTCTTTTCTAACATTTATTTTGTTATTTTAAATGTATTTTTCTATTTTTGCTCTCTATGATGTCTGTTGTTTGTTTTTTTTTTTTTACTTTATTTGGAAAATTATTGCAATGATAGATAGGGTCTTCTTCTAAATTCTGATTTTAGATCACCGATGTTTAAATAGATAGAGTAATTTCAATGACTCCTTTTGAAGATAAGGAATGTAGACTAATTAAGGCATAAAAATGCAGTTTTTCTAAGAAATCTTTTTGCACTTTTCTTCTCTATTTTTATTTATTTTTTAAACCAGTATGAGATATAACACTATTTGCAGTCTGATAACAGAATATTAGACTATGACATGTTAGTTTGCCTTTGCTTTCTATACTCAAGTTAACTTTAATTTCTATATGTGTGATATATACATATATTTATTAACTTGGAATGTGTGTGTGTGTGTGTGTGTGTGTGTGTGTGTGTGTGTGTGTGTGTGTGTTCTTTGGAAAATGAGGCCTGACTTCAGAAGCTTATATGTTATTTTCTTAGAGGATTCTCACTATTTTTTCTTTTTAAATATATTTTATTAATTTATTCATATTACATCTCAATTTTTATCCCCTCCTTTTATCCTCCCATTCCTCCCTTCCTCCCATTTTCCCCTTACTTCTCTCCTCTATGACTGTGACTGAGGGGGGCCTCTTCCCCCTGTATAGGTCATAGCCTATCAAGTCTCTTCTTGGTAGCCTGCTATCCTTCCTGAGTGAGACCAGGCCTCCCCATCTAGGGGAAGTGGTCAAATATGGGGCACCAGAGTTCGTGTGAAAGTCTGACCCAACTTTCTACTCAACTGTGAAGAATGTCCTGTCCATTGGGTAGATCTGGGTAGGGGTTTGAAGTTTACCACCTGTATTGTCTTTGGCTGGTGCCTTAGTTTGAGCGGGACCCCTGGGCCCAGATCCACCATCATAATGTTCTTCTTGCAGGTTTCTAGGACCCTCTGGATCCTTCTATTTCCTCTTCTCCCATGCTTCTCTCACCTACAGTCCCAATAGGATGTCCTCCCCTATGTCCCACTTTCCTGGTAAGTGAATATTTTAATGGGATATGCCCCTTGGGCTAATATGCAGATATAAGTGAGTATATACCATGTGAGTCTTTCTGCTTCTGGGTTAACTCACTCATTATGATCATTTCTAGTTCAATCCATTTGTCCACAAATTTCGGGAGGGGAGTTCCTTGTTTTTAATAGCTGAGTAGTATTCCATAGTGTAAATGTACCACAGTTTCTTTATCCATTCTTCTACTGAGGGACATTTAGGCTATTTCCATGATCTGGCTATTATGAATAAGGCTGCTATGAACATGGGTGAGCAAAAGTTCTTGTTGTGTGGTGGAGCATCTTCTGGGTATATTCCAAGGAATGGAATAGCTGGGTCTTGAGGAAGACCTATTCCCAGTTTTCTGATATAGTGCCAGATAGATTTCCAAAGTGGCTGTATTAGTTTGCATTACCACCAGCAATGAAGGAGTGTTTTCTCTCTCCACATCCTCGCCAGCATGTGGTGTCACTTGAATTTTTGGTCTTAGCCATTCTGATGGGTGTAAGATGGAATCTCAGAGTTGTTTTGATTTGCATTTCCCTGATGACTAAAGAGGTTGAGCATTTCTTTAAGTGTTTCTCAGACATTCGATATTCCTCTGTTGAAAATTATCTTTTTAGTTCTACATCCCATTTCTCAATTGGGTTATTTTGTTTCATGGTGTCTATTTTCTAATAGATACAATGTTTTTCACAATCAGTGCATTTCTTAAATGTACACAGACACTCAATTATTTTATTATAAATTACCAAGGGAAGAAAATATATAGTTTATTAGCTCTGGCTATCAAATGTTTTAGGAGAGGAACAACGAGTATGAAGAAAAATTTGGCATGGAGAAGCAACCTTCTCTGACATCTGCAAACAAATATGTTGCCAGTTCAAATGAAAAATGAGGAAGGACATTTAAAACAAATTTAGTAGCACTGCACTGACAGATCAGGACTAAAACGACTTACTAGATTCTCCAGAGTAAGATGATATTGTGTGAACATGTCTTATTGATATTCATATTCAATCTGCCTTCTGTGTAAAATCAATCTTCAGTGATTATTTCCAAGAAGATACTGACAAGTCTGTGAGTGAGGCATGAAATGGGAAGTCAGCTCAAGCAGACTGCACACCTGAAGTGAATGGCCATGAGAAACGTTCCTCATTCTCTTTATAAGTGATACAGCCAAGTGCTTAAATGTTCAGTGAATTGGAGAAAAAATATATATATATTACAGTTTAACATAGGCAGAAATTTAATAGGTTCATTTAAAAGGTAGGATTTTCTAATCTTAAATAAATTGGATTTAATTGATGTTATAAGAAGTTAAGAAGTTAGGATTGTTGCATACTTTAATGAAGAAATTTAAGCCAGATGAAGCAGATTCTGGGAACTTACCATCCTCATTACTCACAAGGCTGTGAAAGAAGAAGCAATAAACACAGTGGTTTGGAGACAGTGAAAACGTAATCCATAATAATAGTAGAAAAATTCTCACTCAAGTACCTTATCAGATTTCATCGATACACATTTTGTGTGTCTATCATCTTCATATGTACTATTGGAAGTTTATGATATAAAAAGAGCAGGTAATTTTTCTTTCATTTCTACAGAAATTAGAGAAAGCAACAAACACTCTTCAGTGAGCTAGCTCCTCAACCAAAGACACAGTCCCAGACCTCAGTATCTTAAAGACCATTATACTTTTTTATAAACTCCAATATCCTATTTTCACATTTTTCTTTTAAATTTGATGTCAAAATAGTAAGTATGATAATCATAACTTAATCCCCAAAATCTTTCTATGATAAAGTAATCAATATTTGTTTATAAGAAAATGAATAACTTTATTTCCAAAATATCAATTTCTCATTATATGTTCACCACCCACTAAAATGGACTATGTAATGATCACATCACATCATAGATGTTGGTGATATTATGGTGACCAGCAAACCCTTTATCCATTTTGAGATTGTACATTCTCCTTGGAAGAAAGCCATTAAAGAGACAAAAGCATTCATTGACATTTATCAGTAATATGTGAAAGAAGAAGATTAAGGTGATATAAATCGGAAAGGAAGAAATCAAAGTATCACTAGTTGCAGATGATATATAGCAGTATACATAGTATACATAAGTGACCCTAAAAATTCTGCCAGAGAAGTTCTACAGCTGATAAACACCTTCAGCAAACTAGCTGGGTACAAGACTAATTTTTAAAAAATCAATAGCCCTCCTATATACAAACAACAAATGGGCTGAGAAAGAAATTAGTGAAACCATACCCTTCACAACAGACACAAATAATATGAAGTTGGTGAAACTCCAAGGAAGTAAGGGAAAGACTGTATGATAATAACTTCAAGTCTCTGACGAAAGAAAATGAAGAAGATAAAAGAAGACGGAATGATCTCTCATGATTATGGATCTGAAAAATTTACATAATAAAATGACCATCTTGCCAAAAGCAATGTACAGATTAAATGCAATCCTCATCAAAATATCAATACACTGCAGACCTTGAAAGAACAATTATCACCTTTATAGGTAAAAACCAAAATTAAACAAGAGTAGTTAAAAAAACAATTCTGTATAATAGAAGAACAGGAGGTATCCCCAACCCTGACCTCAAGCTATACTACAAAGCAATAGTAATAAAAACCGCATGGTACTCAGAAAGAAATAGGCTGGTTGATCAATGGAATTGCATGGAAAGCCCAGAAATAAACCCACACCTATGGACACTTGATTTTTGACAAAGAAGCCAGAACGATACAATGGAGAAAAAAAAAAAGATAGTGTCTTCAACAAATGGCCCTAGACTAACTGGATGTCTGTCTGTATATAGAAGAATGCAAATAGATGCATATTTATTAGTCTACACAAAACTAAATTCCAAGTGGATCAAAGATCTCAACATAAAAACAGAGACAATAAATCTATTAGAAGAAATGGTGGTGAAGATCCTTTTTTTTTTTTTTTGACTGTTTTGTTTCCTTCTTCTTTTTTTCATTTTTTAAAATTAATTTCTTCTTGTTATCCCATCCCTTGTATCCTCCCATTCTTCCCTCCCTCCCATTTTCTCCTTATTCCCCTCCCCTATGACTGTTCCTGAGGGGGATTACCTCCCCCTGTATATGCTCATAGGGTATCAAGTCTCTTCTTGGTAACCTGCTGTCCTTTCTCTGAGTGCCACCAGGTCTCCCCATCCAGGGGACATGGTCAAATATGAGGCACCAGAGTATGTGAGAAAGTAATATCCCACTCTCCACTCAACTGTGGAGAATGTCCTGTCCATTGTCTAGATCATGATAGGGGTTTAAAGTTTACCGCCTGTATTGTCCTTGGCTGGTGCCATAGTTTGAACGGGACCCCTGAGCCCAAATCTCCCTATCATAATGTTCTACTTGTAGGTTTCTAGGACCCTCTGGATACTTCTACTTTGCTATTCTCCCATGCTTCTCTAATCTAGAGTCCCAATAGGATGTCCTCCCGTCTGTCCCAGTTTCCTGGTAAGTGAAGGCTTTCATGGGACATGCCCCTTGGGCTAATATGCAGATATAAGTGAGTATATAATATTTGAGTCTTTCTGCTTCTGGGTTAAGTCAGTCATTATGATCATTTCTAGCTCAATCCATTTATCCACAAATTTTGGGAATTCCTTGTTTTTAATAGCTGAATATTATTCCATAGTGTATATGTACCACAGTTTCTTTATCCATTCTTCTACTGATGGACACTTAGGCTGTTCCCATGTTCTGGCTATTATGAATAAGGCTGCTATAAACGTGGTTGAGCAAATTTTCTTATTGTGTGCTGGAGCATCTTCTGGGTATATTCCAAGGAGTGGAATACCTGGGTCTTGAGGAAGCCCTCTTCCCAGTTTTCTGATATAGTGCCAGATAGATTTCCAAAGTGGCTGTAGTAGTTTGCATTCCCACCAGCAATGAAGGAGTGTTCCTCTCTCCCCACATCCTCGACAGCATGTGGTATCGCTTGAATTTTTGATCTTAGCCATTCTGATGGGTGTAAGATGGAATCTCAGAGTTGTTTTGATTTGCATTTCCCTGATGATTAAGGAGGTTGAGCATTTCTTTAAGTGTTTCTCAGCCATTTGATATTCCTCTGTTGAGAATTCTCTGTTTAGTTCCAAGCCCCATTTCTCAATTGGGTTATTTGGTTTGGTGGTGTTTAATTTCTTGAGTTCGTTATATATTTTGGATATTAGACCTTTGTCAGATGTAGGGTTAGTGAAGATCTTTTCCCAGTCTGTAGGTGACAGTGTCTCCTGCCTTACAGAAGCTTCTAAGCCTCATGAGGTCCCATTTATTAATTGTTGACATTAAGACCTGTGCTGTTGGTGTTCTGTTCAGGAAGTTGACTCCTGTGTCAATCTGTTCCAGGCTCTTCCCCACTTTTTCTTCTAACTGACTTAGTGTCTCTGGTTTTATGTTGAGGTCTTTAATCCACTTGGATTTGAGTTTTGTGCAAGGTGACAAATATGGGTCCAGTTGCATTTTTTTACACTTAGACATCCAGTTAGACCAGCACCATTTGTTGAAGATGTTATCCTTTTTCCACTGAATGGATTTGGCTTCTTTGTCGAAAATCAAGTGAACATATGTGTGTGGTTTCATATCTGGGTCTTCAATTTGATTCCACTGATCAACCAGCCTGTTGCTATGCCAGGACCATGCTGTTTTAATTACTGTTGCTTTATAGTATAGCTTGAGATCAGGTATGGAGATTCCTCCGGAGCACCTTTTATTGTACAAGATTGTTTTAGCTATTCTGGTTTTTTTGTTTGTTTGTTTGTTTGTTTGTTTTTTCCATGTGAAGTTCAGAATTGAACTTTCAATGTCTTTAAAAAATTGTGTAGGTATTTTGATAGGGATTGCATTGAATCTGTAGATTGCTTTTGATAGGATGGTCATTTTTATTATGTTAATTCTCCCGATCCATGAGCAAGGAAGATCATTCCATCTTCTCATGTCATCTTCAATCTCTTTCTTCAGAGTTTTGAAATATTTTCAAACAAGTCCTTCACTTGCTTAGTTAGAGTAACTCCTAAGTACTTTATATTGCTTGTGGCTAATGTGTAGGGTGTGTCTTTCCTAATTTCTTCCTCTGCAAGCTTGTCATTTGTGTATAGGAAGGCTACAGACTTTTTTGAGTTAATTTTGTATCCAGCCAATTTGCTAAAGGTGTTTATCAACTGTAGGAGTTCTCTGGTGGAATTTTGGGAGTCACTTATGTAGATTATCATATCATCTGCAAATAGGAATAATTTGACTACCTCCTTTCCCATTTGGATACCCTTGATCTCCTTTTGTTGTCTTATTGCTCTGGCTAGAACTTTGAAGAGATATGGAGAGAGTGGGCAGCCTTGCCTTGTTCTGGATTTTACAGGAATTTCCTTGAGTATATATATATATATATCTTTTAGATCCATTTGACCCATGGCATTGGTTAATGATGTTATTTCTTGGCTTAGTTTCTGTTTCAGTGACTTGTCCTTCAGTGAGAGTGAGGTGTTGAAGTCTCCCACTATTATTGTGTGGGGTTCAATGTGTGGTTTAAGTCTTTTTAGCAGATCTTGTATTGTATTGCCTTGTATTGGGAGCACAGATGTTCAGAATTGTGATGTCATCTTGGTTGACTTTACCTTTGATGAGCATGAAGTGTCTGTTCTCATCCCTTTTGATTAATTTTGGTTAAAAGTCTATTTTGTTCGATATTAAAATGGCTACGCCTGCTTGCTTCTTGTGACCATTTGCTTGGAATTTTTTTCCCAACCTTTTACCCTGAGGTAATGCCTATCATTATGGGTGAGATGTGTTTCTTGAATGCAGAAGAATGTTGGATCTTGTTTATGCACAGTTAGTCTGTGTCTTTTTATTGGAGAATTGAGACCATTGATGTTGAGAGATATTAATGACCAGTGACTGTTAAGAGTCTTAATTTTGATGTTGGTTCCAGTCGAGTGTTTGTGTATTTGTGTTTTTGCCATGGTATAATTATATATTTCCTGAGTAGTTTTGGGTGTAGCTTGACACTTTGGGATGGAGTTTTCCTTCTAGTACCTTCTGTAAAGCTGGATTTGTAGATAGGTACTGTTTGAATTTGGTTTTGTCATGGAATATTTTGTTTTCTCCATCAATAGTGATTGATAGTTTTTCTGGGTAAAGTAGTCTGGCCTGGCATCTGTGGTCTCTTAGGGTTTGCAGGATCTCTGTCCAGGATCTTCTGGCTTTTATGGTCTCTGCTGAGAAGTCAGGTGTAATTCTGACAGGTTTGCCACTAAATGTTATTTGGCCCTTTTCCCTTGCAGCTTTTAATATTTTTTCTTTGTTCTGTATGTTTTGTGTTTTGATTATTATGTGATGGGCAGTGTTTCTTTTCTGATCAATTCTATTTGGTTTTCTGTAGACCTCTTGAAGGTTTATAGGCATCTCTTTCTTTAGATTGGGGAAATTTTCTTCTATGATTTTGTTGAGAATAGTTTCTGGGCCTTGGAGTCTGATATCTTCTCTTTCTTCAATGCCTATTATCCTCAGATTTCTTCTTTTAATGGTGTCCTTAATTTCTTGGATGTTTTGTGTCAGGAGTTTTCCAGATTTTCATTTTCTTTAATGGTTGCTTCAAGATCTGTGATTGTATCTTCTAGCCCTGAGATTCGTTCTTCCATCTCTTGGATTCTGTTAGAAAAGCTCACCTCTTTGTCGCTCGCCTTCTTCTCTGAGGTCTCACGTTCTCATTTTTCTTCTGTCTGTGTGTTCATCATTGAATCCATTTTCATCTTCAGATCTTGAACTGATTTTTTAATTTCTTTCACCTGATTTTTTTGTATATTCCTGAGTTTCTTCCATTGTCGCTTTATAGGTCTTCAGAGCTTGAACCATTTTATTTATTTATTTCATCTGGTTGTTTGCATTTTCCTGAAATTTTTCCAGTTCCACTCTATGTGCTTCTTTTATGTCTGTCACTTGTTCGGCTGTGTCTTCCTGCATTTGATTACGAATTTTATTTGTTTCCTCTATTATCATCCTCATTACCAAGGATTTGAGGTCATTTTCTTGTGTTTCCATTGTATTTGAGTTCTCTGGGTTGTTTTCTTTGGGATAGCTGGAAACTGGAGACGCCATGTTGTTTTGGGATTTTTTGCATGTGCTTTTATGCTGTCCTTTAGACATCTTGCCGTCTCTGTTTTTATTGGGTAGCTTCCAGAGTTGGATGGAGGTAGTCTGATGATAGATTCACTTGTTTTTTTCATGATTCCCGTAGGCTGGAAGCTCTGATGCTTCACTCGTGTGGATGGCAGGAGGTTAGCCCTGTTGTTTTGGGCTCTCATAGCCAGTGATCCTCAGCTCCCCTGTGCTGTGGGTCCTGCAATCATTCTGGGTCTCCTAATGAGCGTTGGGTCAGGACAAAGTATCCACAGCCTTCTGGGTCCCCTGCCAAGTCCAGCCAGGGATACTGGGCCCGAACCACAAGTCAAGCTCAGCTAGATTCTCAGGGCCTGAACCGTCTGCCACAGCAGGAGAACTGCGGCTGTGCTGAGATCGCACCTCTGGTAGAACTGAGCGCTCCACCCAGCCTGCGTCACAGCAGGAGAACTGCAGCTGCACTGAGCAAGTGCCTGTGGTGGAATTAAGCGCTCCACCCAGCCTGTGTCATAGCAAGAGAACTGTGGCTGTCGCTGGGCTGAACTGGTACCTAGGGTGGACCCAGATGCTAGGCCCAGCCTGCGTCACAGCAGGGGAGCTGTGGCTGCACTGAGGTAGTGCCTCAGGTAGAATTGCTTGCTGAGCTGAGCCAGCGTCTCCATGGTACTGCTCACTGAGCTGAGCCCAGGACTCTGGGGCTGAACTGTCCTCTGAGTCCAGTTTAGGTCTCAAGGCACGACACAACCCAAATCCTGTCCAGAGTCCCCTCTCCCGCAGCAACTCTCACCGGCCACCACACCAATCGCCCCCACCAGAAGGCTCTGAGCTGCAAACCTCAGCTGCCACCATTGGTGCCACTGGTGCCACTGCTTCTGCTTCTGCATCTGCCTCTTCCTCTGCTGCCACGATCCTAGAAAATCCATGCTCCTCCCATGTGCAGGAGCATGCAGGTCCTCCGCACCCTGGTCCCTCCGAACCATGGATCACTCCTGCTGCCGCAGTATGGGGGCCTTGGTGTTCCTGGCTCAGAAATCTGTGCAATTCCCTGAATTGTTCACTGGAGCTTCCAAACACAGTCCACACTGCTCGCCACCATCTTGGATCCCAGGGAAGATCCTTGAACTCATTGGGCCAGGCAGGTTGGGATCAGGCAATGAGAGCTCCAAGCTGATGGTTGCTTGGTAAGGTTCCCCAAAGGCCTCCTCAGGTTTGTTCACAGTGGGTGGTGGAGGCTGCACCCAGCTCAGCTCAGCTATGTTCTCTGTCTATATCCCAATTGGATCAGGCAGGAGAGGAGTAGATGACAGAGTTCCAAAGCTGCTCAGATGCCCTGCAGTCCTTTTTGAGGTGGCAGGGCTCTGCCTATCTCCTCTTGTTCCAGGTGGGCTGGGCCAGTAAGCAGCTGAGAAGAGACCTGAGACCAAAGCTGCTTGGGAGCCCCACAGACCTTCTTGAGATGGCAGCAAATGTGTGTCAGGCTGGTAAGCAGCTGGGGGACGGGTGCTGAGGAGACTCTGACCCTGAAGCTGCTCACAGGGTGGCAGCTAATGTGGAGTGTGGCCCAAGCAAGTCTCTCTGTTCAGCCTGTCTGCTCTGTGTTCTAGCTGTGCCAGGCCAGTAGGCTTTAGGCTGGCAGAGCAAGACACGAGCTGGAAGCTGCTCGCAGTATGGTAGCTCATGTGGAGCATGGCCTGCACAGGTTGGCTGAGCCTGTCTGCTCTGTGTCCTAGCCTCATCAGCCCAGTAGGCTCTAGGCAGGTGGAGAGATATCTAAGCCGGAAGCTACTAGCAGAATGGCAGCTAATGAGGATTGTAGCCAGCACCTGGATTCAGCATCTCCCTGTATGCTCTGTTTCACAGATGGATCAGTTGGGTAAGTGCCTTGGGGGGGCTGAGAGAGATCAGAGCCCAAATCTGCTCAGATGCTCTACAGGTCTTTTTGAGATGTCAAGGCTCTGTCTATCTGCTCTGTGACCCAGCTGGGCTAGGCCAGTAACAAGATCATGCTAAGAGAGATCTGAGCCAAAACTGCTCAAAGGATGGCAACTAATGTGGATTGGGGCTGGCACCTTGATTCAGCTCTGCCTGTCTGCCCTTTTTCCCAGATCTGGTAACCAGAAGATAGGCTGAGAGAGTCCAAAGTTGCACTGGTGTCTTGCAGTCTTTCTCAAGATGGAGGCTAATGTGGGCTGTCCCCCATTCTCCTGGGATTTTTCTGTCGGTTAGCTGGGTGGCCAGGGGTCAGACTCACCCATGCTCTACATAATGTGGATTCCTCTCACCTAGGAATCAGCAGAGTTGGTGTTTCATAGGTCTCAGTTTGGTCTTTAGGTTGCTGTGCAGTCCTGGTTGTCCTGCAGATCAGAAGTGGTGTGTGATTGGCACCACCATCTTCTATCCCCTCATATATTTTGACTTTTTATAGAAGAGAGGTTCCCACATTTTAAAACTTTCCCAATCCTGAAAATGTTAATGAAAGTATTTTTCTTCTTATTTTATTCACATGCAGATTGCACAGAGCAAATGTTATTTTACTGCATAATTTTATTGATTATATATATAATTTCAGTGCAATATCTTCTACATGAAACATCTGACTAAATTAGAAAATAATTAAGTGGTATTTTCTTTAAAAAATAAAATTGGGAAGAGCCAGAGTATCAGGACTTTGTTTTGTATCAGTGTTGGTGAAGGAAGGAGGTGTTTTGTGGATTTTGTTGTTTAAGACAATGTATCTAGCACAGACTAGAATCAAACTTCCTGTGTAACAGAAGATGACTGAACCTTGGTTGCTGCTGCCTCCACTTCCCTAGTACCAGGACTAGCTGTGAGTCCTTCCATTCCTGGTGATTCAGTGTTAGAGATCTGACCCAGGGCCACACCGATGCCAAGCAAGCACTGAGCCCTCTGAGCAACATATGCAACAAAGCACAGTTTATGAATGCTAAAGTAAGAACACTTTTAAAAATGTTTTGTCCCTACAGTATAAAACTTTCCTTTGTGTAGTATTGTCATCATTATTGTATTTTGTTTGTTTATTTTTATGTTAGCCTTTAACCAGGATATCACTGGCTCCAGGACCATGAGCTCAGGGACCACAGAGCTGCACCATCATGTATAACTTCATCCTGTTTTTAGAGTTGTACTTTCTTATAATTCCAATGCTTCATGTGGATATCAGGTCTACTAAAGGAACTATCACAGAGATTGTTCCAGAAGCAAAAAAGAATGTCTTCTGTTGTTATTTTTGGAGTATAACTTTGATATAGTAACTGAATTTTTCAAAGCCCTTTCCCCAAATAGCATTTTGGTGATTAAAATCAAATATGTTTGCAAAACAAATTAAAATTATTGAAAAAAAATCAATATTTAAAAAATTAACCTTTGGTATTCTATTAATATAAAGCAATATTTTAATATAGCATAAGATCCTCTATTAATATAAATTCATAGCTATGTTTATGTAAGTACATACCTATGCACACTTACAAATACATAACCACAGTCAGATTTGTAGTTCTTTGACGCCATCACATTTAGGTCAACTGAGGGCAAATAGAGATAGAAACTAATGTTATTCATTGTAAGCTATAGAATTAAATTAGAAATCTATGTTTGATTCAAAAAGAAAAGAGGAAACATGAGTAGTATTGTGTGATGGAAAAATACTGTTTTTGAAAGCTTTGGAGATGTAAAACTCTGGGAGAGACAATGAGTTTAAAAAGTGAGCAACTAACAACAGTATTAAAACCAACACTGTGCATTTAGGATAATATACTGAAATGAAAGCTATTACAACTCTGTGCGTGTGTGTGTGTGTGTGTGTGTGTGTGTGTGTGTGTGTGTGCAGGTATGTGCGCACACACGCCCACATGCATGTTTGCGTTTGTGTTTGGTAAATATTTATATAGTCACACACACATGCACACACACATGCACACACACACACACACACACACACACACACACACACACAGAGGAAAATAAGGAAAGTCAAATGAAATCCCAATGAGATGCAAGGGACCATTGCTTCAGAAATTATTGTTATGTGTAAATAGACTTTCCCAAGCACGTAAATGAAGGTTATAGACAGAAAAAGATTAAAAGCAACAACAACAAAAACCTTACTGTTTTTTCACGTTTTAACTTTGTCATGATTTTTTTTTTCATTTTTTGCTGATACCCAGGTGATTTAAAAAAATAAATTAGAACTCCATAGTTTCAGAATGGTTGTTTTAACTCTTGACTCTCATTGAGATATATAGACTTTGGGACTAGTTGATTTTACTGTGTGATTCTTTTATTTGCATATTCATTATAATAACATTTTTAATAAATAAGAAAATTTATTAAAATACAGGAGAGAAATATAATAAACTCAATGTGTCAAAACACAATCCACGAGTTTCTTTGTTTAACACTAGATATTATAAGTTTGATACAATTTAGTCTTAAAAAGAATAACTTAAGTGACAATTCTTTTTCAGATTCTAAATATTAGCTGTTTTGAGCTTTTGATTTCAGTTGAATAAACTGAAAGCAAATGTACAAAAGAACAAAAATACTAAACAATATTTCTACTACATCATGACTTTGTATGCATATGTGTGTATGAGGTGCACATCTAAGTATGGTATTTATCTGCAGTAGGTATATGCATGTGTGCACATGCCTATGTGTGAGCATGTGTGGCATCTTGAGATAGGTTCCAATACAGAAATTGCGTCAGTGTTTAAGGTGGAGCAGGAGCATATGATGGTAACCACCAGAGTCCGGATGCACACACATGGATATGTGCACCTGCAGGTATGCTTTCACAGTATGTAAAGACTAAGATGTAAAACCTACATACGTGAGAAAACAAAGTGTCTTTTGGAATGTTGCTTTATTTGTTTAATATAATAGATTTCAGTTCAATCATTTTCCAGTATATGTCATGTTTTCGATTTTCTTCAGGGCCATTGTTTATAATTGCACATTTTCATTATCCACTATGTGTTGGTGGATATCTGTTCTAGAATATGAAGTGGATACTGTTTTCAGATGAAAACTTTATTTTTTTTCCTTGTAGGGAAAGGTGAGCATGGAAAACCATACCCCCTTACTGAGGAGGACCATGATGACTCAGCTTACAGGGAAAACGGCTTCAATATTTTCGTCAGCAACAATATTGCTCTAGAGAGGTCTCTGCCAGACATCCGCCATGCAAAGTAAGTATGAGCATCTCACTGGTGCTTCTTCCTTTGGCTATTTTGCGTTATTATTTTTTAATGCTTATCACTGTGGTATATATAAGCAGAGTGTCATACTCAGCATTTGGATTAAAACTTTCATGTTTTGTAATGCTAAATATGATTAATTAACATTACAAAGTTTTGAAATACTGAAAGAATGTCAGTTGCACTTGATCCCTTTCTCCCTGCTGAAACTTTTTTTAAACGGAGGGAAAAAACAAAAAGCAGGGGAAGCAGTAGGAGATGCCTGCAGCTGTAGATGAGGCATTGTGGTCTTCTTCCGTAAGGTGCATGCGTGCATCTGACCACATCTGAGCAATCACCCAGTCAGAGATGAGCCACAAAACTGAACCAAGATACAAAGCATAAGGCCAACCCACCAAGGATTCACTTCCTTTACTTAAACCCCACCTCTTAAAGATTCGATCATCGTCCAAAACAGTGCCACTTCTGGCGACCAAATGTTCAAATACATGATGAGCCTGTAGGAGACACATTAAATCTAAACCACAATATGAACTCTCAAAATAAATGCATTTTCATTATGTATATTATCTTCATTTAAAACAAAATACTTTAATAAGATATCTTTACTTTTTAATCTTTGATATTATGGGTTCGAGATAAACGTTTTTCTCTGGTTGTTGGTGTTAACAGTGTTGTCTTTGGACATGCACCCGCAATACACTGCTAACTTAAGCTAACATTACTCAGGGCCCCTGACCTAATATTCCCATAAGGAGTGATTACAACAAGTTATTACATGATCATGGTTCCTTTTTCAATTTCCTGTCACCTTATGGACTGCTTGTGGTTTGACAAATGACAGTGAATTATTTTTATTAAACCATAGCTAAATGTCTACTTTTTCTTTAACTTGTTAGTTGTTAAGGGAGGTGGAATCTTTTGGGGGTTTAATGATAGATAAACAAAGTCAAAAGAATGTGACTATAACAGATGTGACTATGAACTTCAACACCTTAGCACCAGTCCAACCACACTGGTGCATTTCTCCTCATTCTCCTTTAAGAAACACTTGCATGAGAGAGGAGGGAGGAAGGCAGAAAAAAGGAAAGAGGGAGGAAAAATAGAAAAGAATGGGAGGGAACAAAAATAACATAAACTAAGAAAATAAACATTGGAGCTATAGACTAAGGGAGAATTATAAGTTCATAGTGTTTTGATAATTGACCCCTAAAATAAAAAATATCATATGCTTTAGGGGTTATTGTTTTATTTACATTACTACTTTTTAAATTTACTCTAATTCTTTAATGTAAGAATTACTGTGTTTTTCCCTCAGAATCTAGATTAAATTATCATTTCAAATACCTTTAAGTGGAGGATTAATGTGAAGAGCAAATCATTTGTTCCCTAAACTGGAAACTCTATATATTTCCCTTGGCCTTTTATCCTGGTATATCATTTGCAGGTTATGTACAATTATCCATTGCACTTCCCACTGACGGAAATCTTTCTTGTTATGAGAAAGTATAACATCTAATTTTGCTCCATCATATATGAATAAGCATCATTATTGTCACCATAAATATGCTCAGATAATAATTTCCTCTTACATCCTTTCCTCCCCAACACTTCCAACCTATTAAGGGGCATTCCAGTGGAAAGTGTTACAGCTAGAAACAGCCAAAGGCTGCCGAAGAAGATAGACAGCATTCTCTTTAGAGCAGTTTTAGTGTGACCAAAATTCTGAAGACCAAATTTTCTTTTTTTTAAATTATATTTTATTAATTTATTCATATTACATCTAAATTCTTATCTCATCCCTTGTATCCTCCCATTCCTCCCTCCCTCCCATTTTCCCCTTACTCCCTTCCCCTATGACTGTTCCTGAGGGGGATCACCTCCCCCTGTATATGCTCATAGGGTATCAAGTCTCTTCTTGGTAACCTGCTGTCCTTCCTCTGAGTGCCACCAGGTCTCCCCCTCCAGGGGACATGGTCAAACATGGGGCACCAGAGTTCATGTGAAAGTCAGACCCCACTCTCCACTCAACTGTGGAGAATGTCCTGTCCATTGGCTAGATCTGGATAGGGGTTTGAAGTTTACTGCATGTATTGTCCTTGGCTGGTGCCATAGTTTGAGCAGGACCCCTGGGCCCAGATCTGCCCATCATAATGTTCTACTTGTAGGTTTCTAGGACCCTCTGGATCCTTCTATTTCCCTATTCTCCCATACTTCTCTCACCTAGAGTCCTAGTAGGATGTCCTCCCCTCTGTCCCAGTTTTCTGATAAGTGAAGACATTCATGGGGCACGCTACACAATCCTTAAAAGTGAAAGCAAAACCAATTTGAATATTTTATTATATAAAGGAATAATATTACTATTAATAAAAATACTATTTTAAATATTAAGGAAGAAAATGATGGCAACTCATACCACATTCTTACCACTGCTGCAACAGGATCCTGAATAGGGCCAAGTGCCATGGAGTAAAAAGATATCAAACAAAAAGTTAAAGTAAACACTAGTAGAGACTGTACATGAGGAATAGTTCAGCGATGGCTAGGATAACAGCTTAGCTTTACTGCAGTCCATATCTGATTCTCAGAAGGGCAAGAACAGAACTGTGACCCTTCCCTGACGTTGTCAATCTCACCCACAGAAAAACGCAAACTAAAGTCTTGCTGGACCCACACTGCTGAAAATTTTATGCTTCCAGTTTCCCTGTGCATCTTACTTGGACATGGATTAAACAATAACACCAGCAAGCGCTCTGTGCAAAATCCCAGAAATCACAGAATCAACTCAACACATATTTTAGAATTATTTGTCAAAGTACTCTGCAGCTAACTGACCATACTTTCTTTAAGTTGTTTTAGTCTGTGAAATAGGATGCAACATTTTTGTGATATTAAAACAAAATAGTTCAAAGAAACTTTGGACGGCCTCCAGAGTGTCAGAAGGAAAGGGTTCATTTTTCTGGGCTTTAGGTAATATTGTGAGAATATTATCTTGCCATTTTTGTTAACTTAAACTTCATTGCAACACACTAGCTTACAGTGTGTATGCTTTTGATGTACTCTGCTGATCCACACGCTCACCTGTACCTACCTTCTGTTCTGGGTGGTTTGCTATGCTTAGTGTACATTTTTATTTACAGAGAGAATATTCATTACCAGTTACTTTAGAATTCTTAGTCTACAAGGCTGTATTATTTTATTTTATTTTACTCCATTCATTCTCACTACTACCAAAGCTATCAGCCGTCTTAGGTTGTATACGTCATAGACAATAGCAGATATGTCATAGGCAATAACAGAATCATCTTAGAACCATGGATGAAGTAAAGTTGAATAGTAGTGGCCAATAACTTGAAGTAATTAAATTACTTCAAACATTTTAATTTAGGCTTTTTAATTCATTTTTCCAATTTTTTATCATCTCCCTGTCTTGCAGATAGTTAGTTTATAGTATCTGTGCTGTGGTAGAATCAACGCATTCACCACCTTTTCCATACTATTAATCTATATATTTTCAAGCTATAATCTATATAATCTGTATATTTTTAACCACTCACCTCTTTGGCATGTTTGTATGTTCATTGCCTAGAATCTATTATTATATCATCTCTTGATACCTTATTTCATACAATGCTAATATGTTATAGGGGCATATTTGTAATATATGTCCTTTTGGGAGTTATTTTAATGACATGACTTCACAATAACACATTTTTATTTTACCCCTCAAGAACATTAATCGTGTCTTACCTTCATATTTAGACATCTACCTAGGCTGTCACATAAATGTTTTATTTTATTTAAAACATCTTATTTAATTCCCACTTAAGAATTTAAGAAATTAAGACATTTATTTGAATTCAAATTATAAAAGATTATAATTATAAACTATGGAAAAATAGCCTACATAGAAAAAAAGTTCAGCTAAATATTTAAATAATAAAGGGAGTTTGAAGGATCTCTGAGCAAGTACTCCTTTCTTGGCATAAGCAAGTCTACCCATTATTGTTATAAGCACTATTCAAAGCATGAGATATTTAATTAATGAGAAGAAATCAGGTGTCAAAAGACAGGAGTAGTCTCTCTTGAAATGACCATGCCTGCCTGTGGGTATATAAGGAACTTTTGTTTAGTATCTCTCACCCTCTTAAATCTTGTGATTAGATATACACTAAGCCTTTCTTATTCATATATATTCATATGCATATTTGAGCTTGGGGTGGGGGATGGGATGTGTATATGCTACTAGACAATTGTAGAATTAAAATGATAATTTGCAAATTCAGTTCTATCCTTCCACTGAATGGGTTCTTGCAGTCTAATTTAGGTGTAAATGCCTTTACCTATCGAGCCACCTAACCAGCGTTGTTAACATTGTTTCTCAATAAATCCCAATTTTGTTTCCCAGAGAGAGAATGTACATGAAATAAAGTGACCTAAAATCCTCAAATAGCAGGAGTTATATACAATTGCATTGGATTTATGTAAATGTGTCATTAGTGTGTTAGTTATTTTGACTCTTTAAAATAGGATGCTTACAAGTACAGATGTTTATATGAATTTCCATGTATTTGTTTGTTAGGTGGGGTTTGTTACTTCTATTGTAGTTGAGTATCTAGGACATTTTAAAGTTAATACTGTCTTACTCTGCTTCTTGGCTTTTCTATTTTCATCATTTCTATTTCATTGGACTGAGTTTTTCTTGATCAGAATAGTCTTAGCTTCATAGCTTTGACAATAAATGGGATATTGAGGCTTGGGAGAAGATGCTGTGATAACTCATCTCCTGAGAAAAATACAGGAGTGTTTTCCCACTCTCAGATCTTATCATTGCTCTCAGTAGTATTATAGTAATATCACAGCAATATATCATACTCTTGTTGCCTGGACAATTTCAGAAGCAATTGAGATATTCTCCCAGAAGCGATTTTTCTATTGAAATATTGCCTTTAATATTGAGATTCTGCGGATGAGAATTCTAATGTGAGCCAAGTGTAGTATCCAGTGCTGAGCTCCGGAAGGAACATGCACAGGCTCTAAGTCCCAACCTTTGCTGACTTGAGGCATCTGCAGAGATGAAGGGGGTGCATGCAGAGTTCAGAGTACAACAGGACTCTGCCTGCAAGAAGGGCCCAAAGTAGAAAATGAAAGTCGACAGTGAGACATGGTTAATGCTCCAAGTCTCAAGTGCATCAATCACCGATGCTTATACTTGTTCTGGAATAACAGCTGGAAGGGTTCAGAAAAAGCAGGCGTACTCATGACAGGGCACCTTGCCCATTGGAACATCTGTTAGGAAAGGAGTCCCTCCCTTGACAAAGAACACAGGGTGCTTCCTCTATGGGTAACATGGAGAATTTCTGAGCATATTCAGAACTTAGGTTACTGGTTTTTTTTTGTTTTTTTTTTTTTTTTACTTTTTAGTATTCTATATTCTAACCGTCCTTACCTACCAAAAAGGATGTCCCATTGAACAGGCTGAAAATTTTAGTTTTTCCTATGGAATTTTTATTTACCTACTATACTAAGAATGCATTCTTCCTTTATGTCTCTGACTACACATTACAAATTTTACAACTGTGACCAGGTTTGCCAAGCAGTTGAATCATAGTCTACTCAGGGTATTTGTTTTTCATTTATTTTGTTTGTTTGATTGGTTGATTTGTTTGTTTCAAATGATGATGCCTTATGAAGTACCTATCAATATCTTCCTTATTTTCATTTATATAAAAATTACAATATGGATAATAAACTAATGTGAACTCTAAACCTGAACTGCCAGTAAGTAACTAAATTTGTGGGTAAATTTCAGTTTAAGAAAAATAAGTTATATGTTCAACTTTTAATTAAGATTTAGTAAATATGCTTACAATATTTATTTTAATTATATATGAAATATAACTGTGATTTAATAGGTGTGACTCTTTCACAAAAATGTTTGGGTATAACTAGCCAAAAATTTGCAAGAATACTTTTTTATTTCAGTTTAAATAGCTCTCAGCACATTCTAACTGGCAAAACTGAGTCTTCTTTCCGTTTTTATGGTGGTATGTAAGGGTAGTTGACTAAGTGCTTTCAGTCAGTGAGATCACAAGTAAACTCAGCATCAAACTAAACCACAAAGCCCCTTTCTGTACTCTGGCCACCTGTGATACTGCCGGAACAAGAGGGGGAAATATGTTCTTTGAAACAATTGCGATTAATGTTGAAGCATTGTTTATAAATAGAAAAAAAAATCAATAAAGATTACAAACAACATACTGAAAGAATGAAAGGTCAGTCACAACAAATAAAAGTGAATTTTCAAAACTTAAATTAGCACCTTCCATATTGAAGAGTGTGTATGTATAAATGTGACACTATTAACATCAATACATAATTACGTCTCTATGAGTTAAGATCTAGATTCATAATGAAATTACCACAATAACAAGTGCGCGCACACACACATTCCTGATCTATGACTAAAGACTGAGAAGTGGGGAAGAGGTTTTGTCACTGTAAATAAAAGTTGCATATGGTTTTGCTGTCACGATGGAGATATGCCTGGGAGAGAGAGCAGTTGACGAGCTGTCAGGCTTTCAGCCTTCAGCATGAATGACAGATTATGAAACAGTGTCTTTGAAAAGTGGAATGAGGGCAAGTGGAAGGGCCCTTTGTCTCAGAGTGATGGTGGGAAAGCAGTGTACATAAAAAAATATCAGGAATGAGCTAGCAGCTTTACAAATATATCTATTGAATTTCAAGGTGTGTGTGTGTGTGTGTGTGTGTGTGTGTGTGTGTGTGTGTGTGTGTGAACTTGTGATAATAATCAAATAAAAAAAAAACCCAAAATTGGTATGGGTATGAGAAAGAGTCATGTCTTGAATTGTGTAAAGAGAAGAACAGAGGTCTCAGCATGGTTGTTCCTGCTTGAACGTTTGGGAGGGCCGAGCATAAAACCTGGAGGGTCTGTGGTCAACCTGGGCTGCACAGGAAATTCTCAGTGAGGCTTTCAACATGTAGAGAAAAAAAAATTGTACTTTTCTATAAACGTTAAAGTAGCAACCATAACTCTAAACTTATTATTTAATTTTACTCGCTCCAGAAGTTTTCTGAAATGAAAGGAGGTGGTTAAGGCTGTAACTTGCACATAACAAATGTGGTTCTGAGAAATCTTTCTTATTCTCAAGGACGTGATCAACTTTGTTTTTTTAAACCAGTGAGCCATGTAATCATCAGTACTGCGCAGGCTATGGAAGCATAGCAGAAATCAATCTTTGGGTGATTTGTGTTACAAACACATATTAGTGTTTGTCATTCATATGCTTTGCATGAACTTTGTCATAACACAAATGGCAACAAAGTTTACACATATTATTGAAAAAATTATTTTTAATCAGTAATATGAGCTTTAATTGGATATTTATAAACTTTATTGAGAAATATTTTTTAAATAAAGCCAAGTATAATGACTTGTAAATAGTTGAAAGATTAGTGATATAAAAATATCCATTTAAAAATATTGCTGTAAAATGTGAATTAGATAGTTGTTTTATTTTTGAAGGACCAATCATTATTTATTGATAATTGAGTTAATTTTGATTAATAATTATGTGAAAGAATAACATGTACACTTTTTAAACTTGAATTAGTATTAACTCTGCTCCCCAATTAACCTGGGACAAACACTTTCAAAACAAATATATTTTAACCCTCTCAAAAATGTCCAAAAAAGTAAAGTAATTAAATATATTCAAGTATATATTTAGTAGAATAAGATTTGGTAGAAAAAAATAAATTAAAAAGTATCCCTACCACAAGTGTGTCATCCTTCTTTGGCAGAATCTCAGCAAGTCAGATTCCAGTGTGCACTGCCAGAGAAAGTCTCACTGTGCTACCTCTGGGCCCTGCTCCCAGCCAGGACTCTTTCCTGGGAGGCATGGTATTTCTGCTTTTTTTAAACAAGGTTTCCTGTTCTGGAAGAGACAGCAGGTTCTCTTGCTCCTGGGCATCACTCTAACAGCAGAAGCTCTCCTGGCATGTGACTTTCAGAGAATGCTTCAATCCCAGTCAGTGTCCTGAGGTGATGTGGTTCCCTGTGAGCAAAGCAGCTGCTGGGCCCTCTCCAGAGCCCTCAGCTCCTGGAGCACGGTATCACCCTGGGGATTTTGGCATGCTCCCCTCCATCCTCTGAAGATCCCTGCTTCTGGGGGAGCCTCCTGCCATCAAGCAGTTGCTGTTTATGCTCTTCCCAAAGAAAACAACTTCCTTGAAACATAACAGAAAGTTGTAACAGCTCAGTGCACTCTGACAAAGCTGACACCACCTTTAAGGCAGCCAGTGTGTTTCACAAAGATAGAACTATGTCTGAAGACAATTATTTCTCAGGAAAAGAAGTGAAGAAACAGAAATCTGGGAAGAGTACCAAATTAAGAACAGATACCAAAAGCTGGTTATATCAATCAACCTGGGGCAGGCCTCATTCTTATGACTGGTTGGTAATTAATAACACAAATTAAACTCCATATTTTTTTATTATTTTATATATTTGTTTTTATATCAGGAGAATTAACCTGATGTTTGGTAAAGACAGTGGGAGGATGGAAAAGAATACAATAAAAATGCACTGTACCAAATTCTCAAAGAATAAAAATCCATGAACCTTGGAAGCTAAGTCTTCAAAAGAGACACAATTTTAATGGCTTCACCCATAGAGTGATTTATACTTCAAGATATTATATTGATTAAAAAACAATAAAGCAGCCAAGGAGGGTTTATTGAAACCCCAAGCTGGGGATAGTCTGCTAAGGAAAAAGCCTCCTTCTAAGTCTGGGAATATCCAAGCTGCCACTCATGAGTATCAATACTAGGGGCTTAATACAGTGCTGGAAAGAAATAGACTTCACTAAAATAATCAGGTCAATCATTAAGAATTAAACAAGGGATTTTAATAAGCTCAGGGCATAGAAACACTAGTACTCATAAAATAATATCTAACATGTCTAAATTCAAATAAACTATGAAGCACACAGAAAACAAAGAAAGCATAGCCTGCACAGATAAGGGGGTGTCCATACTGCATGGGAAAGGGAGATAGATCCATCAGTGAAGTGCATCCCACAGTAGCATGAGGACCTATGTTCAGATCATAGAACCCACGTAAAAAGCTGGACCAAGCAGTGTGTTTGTCACCCCAGTGTTGAGGAAGTAGGTGATGGAGGAGGGTTCCCTCAGGCTTTTTGGGTAACCAGTCTAGGTGAATTGTTTAGCTCAAGTTTCAGTGAGAAACCTGACTCAAAACAAATATGGTGAAGAGTAATGGAAGAGAACACTTGCCTGTACATATATATGCATGTGCACATGCATGCACGCACAGACACACACTCATATGTATACTGAGACAACAGGAACACACACACACACACACACACACACACACACACACACACATGTAATCAGGTAATATAAATTCCCCACAAGAGATACTAAAGATTGTATGTGATAGAAAAAGACTTTAAACCAGTCACTTTCAGTATAATGACTAAGCTAAAGGAAAAAGTTACCAATTGAAGCAGGAAAGAAGGAAATAAATTTTTATCAAATGGAAAATACCAGTGATTAAACATGAATTGTAAGCTACAGAAAAGAACCAAATAGGACAATGATAAGTAAATTAAAAAAAACTAGAAGTTATATAATAAAGAATCAACAAAACTGAAGATAGAAATTATTTCAAAACATCATAAAGAAAAAAAATAATCTGAAGAAAATCAAAAGACATGGATGAACTTATGGCTCCACCATGAATGTGATCATGTAAGGAGAGAGTCCTCTTGAAGGACAAAATAAAGAATAAAAAGAAGATAAGGTACTTGAAAAACAGTCGACACAGGAAAATGTCAGATTTATTGGAAAATAACAGCCTACACACCAGGAAATTCTAAGATTCAAGTAATATAAATTCCAAGAGAGCTATCATTAAGGCAAAAACTGCAGGACACCTCTGCTCGAACCGTGGCCTGCAGAGTGTTGATTTTCAAGAGGAAAAAGGAATTCAGGTTCAATTCGACTCAGTAGCCAGTTTGGTTCAAACTAACCACGGGTGGCTTATTTCAGGCAGATTTAAGCACAATACACATGGCCTCTTTGATAAAGATGGTTTCTATAGATCGCTTGAGAAACAGTGCTCATGGTAAAGATCCAAAGGCGACGACTGAGATCAACTTAAGGGTCCAGACGAGCCAGCTGTGGCTTGGGCATATAGATAGTGCGCAGGTCACCAGGCTAATAACCACATCCATCCCAAGCCAGAAAACAGGTTATAAGTCACTTCCCTTCAAGAGAAAACCCTGTGTGTTTAAAATTCTCAGTTCCCCTAGTGCTTATCTGTTGAGTACAAGGGCCTTTTTTTTCTCCTACTTAAAAAAAATGAAGTAGAATATTCACAACAGTAAAAAGAAAACTGTCTCACTACTTACAAGGGAATCATAGTAAGAGGGGCAGTGAAGTCATCCCATTAAAAATGGAGGCACAGTGACTATATCTATGCAACAACTCTGTGCCTAAGGCTTAGGGCACGCTGCAGAAGAGAGGGTGGAAATAAGAGCTACTTTTTATTTGGGTGGGTTCAAGAAATTTACTTTGAGATTGTCTCTCCTGGTAATGTCAGACACGATAGCATAAACCCTCACAAGAATGACTGTCTGTACATGAGCTGAAGAGAGACAACAATACCAGACTTGCCAAGGTGGATGGAGAAAAGCCACAAGGACTCAAATCTACACAGAGAACTACAGGCAACAAAGAAGTGCTAAGAGCAGGAGAGACAGCCGTCTCCAGGGAAGAGCAAAGCAGCTGGTTATCCAGGACCACATGGCGATCCTGGAAAACATATATTTATGTAGTACTATAAAGACCCAACAGCTTTTATTTAAGAACACACACACACATACATATGTACACACACACACACACACACACACACACAGGTACATATGTACACACACACATACACACACACAACATATGTACACACACATACACATACACAGGTACATATGTACACACACACACAGGTACATATGTACACACACACACAGGTACATATGTACACACACACACAGGTACATATGAACACACACACAGGTATATATGTACACATACACACACACACAGGTACATATGTACACATACACACACACACAGGTATATATGTACACACACACAAACACAGGTACATATGTACACACACATACACACACAGGTATATATGTACACACACACAAACACAGGTACATATGTACACACACATACACACACACAGGTACATATGTACACACACACACACACAGGTACATATGTACACACACACACAGGTACATATGTACACACACACAAACACAGGTACATATGTACACACACACACACACACACACACACACACATATATATATATATATATATATATATATATATATATATATGCACACACACATATATGCCTGCAATAACAATGAAAAAGACTCCATGTGTTTGAAAGAGACAAAGAAGGCGTGTGGAAGGTTTGGAGAGTGAAGAGGGAAGGGGGAATAATATGATACTGTTATAGTGTAATATCAAAAAGGATAATTAATTAGCAAGCAATTGGAGGCCAGTGTGGCCTTGCTGTTCTTCACTTGTCTGGTAAAGGTGACAGTGGTTCTTCATGCATTTAATAGTGCGTGTCTTTTGAATAGCATCGTCTCATTTACTGGTCCTTTTTATCATGTGCTTTGCCTATGTCCGTGGCTGATTTCTTGTTTTGGATATGCGTTTTTCACTTGATGCTATCCCATGTACGAACCATTTGCCCTATTTCCAGAATCATTGGAGTCTTAGGAAGTTAATATTGGTGCCTAGGCCTAGTGTTCTCCAAATCTACCTCTTGAAGTTTTAAAGTGCAACATCAAGATTACTCGATCTATTTTGAATTAAATTTACAGGAAGAAAGGTAGGGATGTGATTTTAAGGTTGTATTGGTAGATACTCAGTCTTCCCAGGATCTTTTTTGCATAAATTATCTTTTCCCAATGTAGTTTTTTTTTTTGAAACTTGCCTAGAATAAGATGACTACAGCTGTGTAGGTGCATTTCTGATGCTGCATTTATTTTGGGTATTGTGACTAGATGCCTGCATTAGACAAGAAAGACACAATGTATCTGGGCTTCATTTCAGTATGGATGTGACATAGACTCCTAAACCACCACCACTAACTGGAGCTGTTGATATTTGACAGCTGTTTAGGGGAGGAAGGGTCAGTTTTCACTAGGGGTATGACTCATGATTCATTATCCACGCTCCAGTATAGTTCCCTAAATCCATGACAGACTTTCAGCATAATTACAGTCAATGGATACATTGGTATTGCTGGGATAAAACACTATGACCAAAACAACTTGTAGAACAAAGGCTTTGTTTGGGTTTATGGTTCCAGAGGGAAAGTTATCCATCAGGGAGGCAGAGATGGTGTCAGGCAGCAGCAGGCATGGCATCAGGAGGAGGAAATTAAGGGACTACTTTTTGATATGGGAGAAAGCAAACTGGGGGTAAGTTGGAGCCTTAAGCTCTCAACGTCCTGCCCCAGTGACATGTTTTCTTCAGCAAAACCACAGAGCTTAAGAAAAAAAGTGTCATTGACTGGGGACCAAGTGTTCAAATGCATGAGCTTATGAAAGATATTTCTCATTTCAAAAAAATTTCAAGTTCTCTTTTAAAAAAATCCCCCCAAAGTTAGTATATAAAGTTGTGAAGTAGATGTGGCAGGAAGAGGAGTTAGAAAGAGTAAGCAAAGATTGCGTGTACCAAAATACATTGAATAAATATGTAGAGTCCTTTACAAACAAAAGAAATGTATGTGTATGTGCATATATATCTATAATATATTATATGATATTACATCTATAAATGCATGTATGTTTAATTTGCTCTGTCTTTTGTCATTATGGTGGAATACCAAAAAAAAAAAATACTATTTTATTTTAACTCAAATGGCCATAAACAAAGGCCTGGAAAAGCAAATGCTACTAAGTATGATGAGAAATCAGAAACTTCACTTCTGATCAAAGTATAAGGTGACACAGAAACTTCGGGACACACTCTTGCAGTTTCTAAAACAGCTAAACACCAAGTTTAATGGGACAGCACTTCTACCTCTAGGTTTCTATCCACCAAAATGAAGAGAAATGTCTGGACAAAATTTACAGGTGTATATTTTCATCAGAGTAGAAACGAAGGCTCTACCCAAATGGCCACCAACTGATGAATGGATTAATAAACCATAAAATAAAATTATGCACTCATTAGGAAGTGTCAATATGTGTTGATTCTACAGCTTGCTATTATCTTAGCCCTGAAAGCCTTTTGCCAAGGGACTACAGGAATGAATAATTTCTTCCAAAGTCTGATTATATCCACACACAGATGTCCGTTAAAGGGAAGCCCGGAACACAGGGAATTGACAGTGATTACCTAGGGCTGCATGGAAGGAAGGGTGCCATGATGCTTAGTAAAAAGATGTGGATGCCCAGCATGGTGGCGCACACCTTTAACCCCAGCATTTGGGAGGCAGAGGCAAGTGGATCACTGTGAGTTCGAGGCCAGCCTGGTCTACAAAGAGAGTCTAGGACAGCCAAGGCTACACAGAGAAACCCTGTCTTGAAAAACTAAAAATAAATAAATAAATAAATAAATAAATAAATAAATAAATAAGAGGTTCCTGGTTGAATTAATGAATACACCCTAAAACTGACTTTCAGTTGCTTATCAGGGTATGTGAATGTGCTAAAGATACTGGATTTGTGTGTCAAATAATAAAAGTATGATTTAAATCATATATAAATTATGCCTCCAGAAATCATTCTCAATTTTCTAACTGAAATGATTGTACTCTTTTTGTTCCTGTATTTTACCAAACATAACAATTATTTCTTCCAACAGACCTGATCAATGTAACAGGTATTCAATACTGGGGGATTATGAACATTATGTAGCAATAACTGACTATTATTTATAAAGTGGATTAAAATATTCAAATATCTCATTGTCAAATACACATGTTATAGAAAGTTCTTCTGAAATTTTGGAACCCCACTATAGAAAGTATTGTTTATCATTCACTGAAGCTGTGTTGAGCCCAGATTAATCACATATTTCAATAATATTTCATTTCACTGTATTGCTTCTTCATGCAAGGCAGCATCAGTGCTTCCACATTATTATTATTTACCTGCATCCAATATTTCCTCTAGCTCACCTTGCCAAAGTCTACCTTGGGGCTGACTTCTCCAACTTCCTATCTGTCCACAGTTTCAGTGTTATTCAAGGCACTGCAATGTCACCAGAATATTCCCATCAAATTCACCTGTGTTTTGCTTTATGTGGCAAATGTCCAAAATCTTCTCCAATCTATGTTGTGAAACTTGATAGAGCCAACAACTACATTGATATTTATGGGTTCTTTTACCTTTTTATTGTAACTTATTAACATTACACCTGGATGGTAATCCTCTCTCGTTCTTACCTTCCTGTCCTCCCCAATCTATTCCCCTCCCCTAGATCTCTGACAAGTGGGGTCCCCCTCCCTACCATCTGACCACAGCCTATTAGGTCTCATCTGGATAGCCTGCATCCCTGTTCTTTGTGTTCCCACGGGGCCTCTCCACCAAGGGGCAGTGATGAAATCCTGGGCACCAGAGATCTTGTCAGAGGCAATGCCCATGTCATCCCTTCCTCTGCTCCCCCCTCCCACGCCTACCCCCTTCCCTGCTTTCCCTTTCCTCTTGTGGAGATCTTAGATCTTATGAGCTTAGATCATAATCCCCAGCATTGAATGAGCTATGCATTGGCTGCAACCAAACAGGGGTCCAGGACCTCTGCTTGTACTGTCCTTGGTTGGTGTGTCAGTCCATGCAGGACCCCCTGGGTCCAGATCCCTCTGTCTTGATAGTCTCCTTGTAGAGCTCCTGACAACCCCCACCCCTGTTTTTCCATGGCCCAACTCTTCCATACAACTCGCAGCTCATCTCCCAGAGTCCAGATGAAAGAGACATTGGGACTTGGAGACACATATCTTTAACCGCTTTATCTGTTTCAAGGATTAGAAGCTTTCTTGCTTTCTCCCGCCTCAGCCTTTCATCCTCTCTTTCCTGATAAATAATTTACATTTGATGCCACATTCAAATTTCCTCAAGGCCCAGTACCAGTACCAGCCCCAGTTTCTTTTATATCCCACCCCTCCTTTTTATTCGAATCAGTCACATTTTTCTCTTAAAATATACAGCCAAAATACACATTAATGCATCCACATCTTCTGAACTCACTTCTCTCTTTGTTGAAATACCAGGACAGCCTTACATTTGGACTGCATGTGCTTCTCCCTGGCCTTCTGAAATGTTCTTCAAAGGACACAACTCTGAGCCTTAGGAACCAAGGAACAACAGTATTTAAAGTACCTATGAGGCCCACAGCTTTTCAAACACAATAACAGTTCAGAAAATATCAGCATCCTCTTTTTATTCATTACCTAGCTTTAGTTGCCTTCATATTGACTATGAATAGAAAAACTCATAGATGATGCACATACTCATTCCATTGTTTTGTAGTGTAAGCATAAAAGATTATATTAAAAGCTTTCATTCTTCCAAATAACTTTATTTAAAATATTTATATGGTCAAATAAAGGTATGGGTAAATGGATAAACAAGTAATGATGACCCCTTTGTACTCAAATGCGCACACATGGCAGTCAATACTAGCTTTTATGCCTGTCAAAGGCAAAATAAATTGCCAGTTATCACGACTTTATCAAATCCAGTTGACATGGAAAGATTGAAACAGAAAATGGAGTGACAAAATCCAGTCACTGAAAATTGAATATGCTGACATTAAAACAATTACTATGTAAATTGGTGCTTAGAAATGACTTATACCGATCAGTTCCGTAATATACTTGTCACTAGCCAGATGTCAAGTTGACATTTTATTTTGCCGCTATTGAACATGGGGCACAGAGACCTGTAGCTGAACCATAACAGATTGTGAAGGAACAATGCAGTGGCAAAAGGTTAGAGAAAATAAAGATTTTCCCTTAACTTTCTGAACATTTCTGATCTACTTATAATAAAAGGTAAATAAATAATTTACTAACTGCTATAGATGAAATCTTCAAAGTCCTCCCAATGATGGTATAATAAAGACTTGGTGGACAGCTTGTGGTACTACTAAAAGATGGTAAAACATTGAGGAGGTAGGAGCTAAGCATCAGGGGCATGCCCTAGAAAGAGCTATTGTATCCTAACACTCCTCTCTCTTTGTTCCCTAATTACCACACTATTCTACCATGATGACAAGCTCTGCTATGTCCCAAAGCAATAACCAGTGGACTGAAATATCTAAATCTATGAACCCAATATGAATGTGCATTGCACTTGTTGATCTCAGGCATCTTGCCAGTGATGGAACTCTTGACTAGCGCCCTAAACAAAATGTTATTAGCTATTCTGCTAATCTTGTTTAGTTAGCTTGAATTCTCTCAAATGTAGTTACCTGAATCTCTAAAGAACACCACTTTACAGAGCTTTTGTTTTATACACTGGGAGATAATAATTCCACATGTAACTAATAATTTGGCATGTGACCTACTGAAAAATAATCCCAGTAAATAAATTTAGACAGCTCTTTTGTTGTAATTATGTGTCTTGGTTTTCTGATGCTTAGTTTTAATTATCAACTTGATACAATCTAGAATCATCTTCAAAGGGAACCTCCTTGAGCGATTGTCTAGATGGACCTAGAGACATGCCTGTGTGGATTACCTAGATAATAGGAGGAACTTGGCCACTGTGGGTGGCACCATTCCTTAAGCAAGGGAACCTGGATAATACAATAGTGGAAAATGGTAGCTGAGCACTGCAATACATCAGTCCATTATTCTGTGCTCTTGACTGTGGATATGGCTAGATATAATTGCCAGCCCAGCAAACCTTTCTCCCCTTAACTTGCTTTTGTCAAGACATTACATCACAGCAACAGTAGAGTAAGCTAAGATACCATGAGTCTAAACAAAGTGTACCATTTGGAATTAGTTTTCTCCTATATACCCCTTTTATCATTGCCACTGGTAATTTCCTAGATTATTCCAGAAGTGCACAAATCATTACTAAAATATGTGCTCTAAAGTAAATTTAACATCTGACTCCATGCCTATTTATTATAAAAAGTACAAGCCTGTAATATTTAAACATTATATTAGAAACATTCTGTTATAAATTTCCCATATGTTATTTGTATATAAATATATGTACATATGCAAAACATACATAAATTAATTTCATCTATGTTGATGTAATTAAACATTTTTTACAATCTGGCTGTCACTCCAGTTCCAGACTTCAGACAAGATAATTGATACTGTATAGTTGAGGTGCTACTGGGATTTATTCAACAAATGTGAAAATTATGTATGCATCAAACTATTAAAACTAAAGAACAGTAATTTCTTTCCTAATACTTCAAGTAGAAGTAAAAGGAAATGAGTTCGTCAAATTTTGAAGCCACTAAATATGGTAGCTTTGAATATTAAAATTCATGGGTTTTGTATTTATATTACCTTTTTATTAATTTATTTAGATTATATCTCAATTGCTATCCCCTCACTTATTTCCTCCCATTCCTCCCTCCCTCCCTCTTTCATCCTATTCCCCTCTCCTAGGTCTGTGACAGAAGGGAACCTCCTCCCCCAAGATGTGGTCACAGCCTATCAAGTCTCATCCTGGTAGCCTGCTTATCCTTTCTCTGAGTGCCACCAGAACTCCCCTACCAAGGGGAAGTGGTCAAATACGGGGCACCAGAGTTCATGTCAGAGTCAGTATGACTTCTGTAAATACACGTTTTGGAGATTTTAGTAATTAGCCTCACAATGAATTTATATTTGGAGGGAGATATCTGGTGATCTAGTGTTATGTTTTGTTTTGACTTTTTAAAGTCCAAAATGTTTTGTTACTGTAAACGCTACTGAATTGTGTTCCTGTGGTGTGTCTAAGGTACTTGGAGACACTGTAACAATACTAAGTCTTGCTTCTAAATTTGATAGGTTGTCCAAGAGCTGCTTTGGGACTTGAGCTAATTTGCTGCCTTACTGAGACAAAACGCTTCTAGCCTTTTCTATTCTTTCCACGAATTCTCAGGGATTCATTTGAGTCCTTGTATATCCCTTAGGTACTCTTCACCCTGAGCTTTTCAGGTGTTTCAGTAACAAAGTAAGGGCCATTGGTTTATAAACACGTATCAACATGATTTGTTGGTTTCTGTAACTTCCAGTCTTAACTTCTGCTGTCAAAATGACACCAATGGAGTCATCTGGTTAGAGTGATCCTCACAATTGTCTCAAACAATTGTGCTGTGGCCATTGGGTGAGGTATTTTCCTCTTTGCTTTTGTTTGTTAATAATTAATTTTGCTTGTTTTTGTAAAAATAGATTCTTTTCTCATGACATATACCTGCTTACAGTTTCCCCACTATGCCTTCCAGTTCCTCCCATTGTCACTTGGTATCCAGATCCATTTTCTTTCTGTATCTCATTACAAAAGAACAGGCTTCAAAAAGATAACCTCAAAACATAACCGAGTAAAATACAGTAAGGTAAAACAAAACCCATCACCTTGAATAGGACAAGGCAAACTAACAGAAGAAAAAGACCTCAAAAAAAAAAAAAAAAAAAAAAAGAAAAAAGAAAAAAAAAAAAAGAAAAAAAAAGCACATGAACCAGAAACCAACTTCTTCATATACTCAGGAGTACCATAAAAACAATCAACTCCTTATTTGTTTGTTTGTTTTGTTTATTTTTAGAGTTAGAAACAGATCTTTATTTTAAGCTCTGATCTACCAGGTTAGCGTTTTCCACCAACTTGGGGAGCAGAGACTTTCACAGGTTTCGAGATCTTTTGTTTAAGTGAAGCCTTTGTGGGAGCCTTGGCAGCACCCACTGCTGTCTTCTTTGATGCCTTAGCAGCCCTCCTAGCCTGCTCTCGCTGAGCTTTCCTGACTTTGGGTTTCTGGTTCCTCTTGGCCATGATACCAAAAAGAGAAGCACCAGTAATAGCCCACAGGAATTTGACTGCATGTCAGCGGGTTCTTTTCTTTTGAGTTTCTTCAGGATGTCCCGTCTTGTGTTTTCTTCTGTAAAGGACAGTCCAGTTTATCTGCCGAGGATTCCTTTTGGAAAGCAGTGCGTACTCGCATTTTGCTTTAAGAAACTGGAAAACCGGCAAAGACCTTGTAGCTGCTGAAACTGCACAGCCGGACCTTCACGGTGACAGCTGTTGCCGGCTGGAGGGAAGATGGCGAAAAGATTAAACTCATTTTTTTTTTAAATTGCCAGATGGACTTGCCCAGTGAGGGCAATGCTATCTCTGTGCAAGTTGGTCTGAACTGTGTAAAAAAAAAAAAAAGGTGGCTAAACAAGCCAAAGTACTAAGCCAGTAAGGAGTGTTCCTCTGTTGATTTCTTCAAACTCTTGTCTTGAGCTTACTCTTTGAATTCCTTTAATTATAAAATAAAACCTGCAAGTTAGTAATACACCTTTTGTATCTCCAAGTTGCTTTTTTTTATCTCAATGTTTATCATATCAGCAGAAAAATGGGGGGAAAAAAACACTGACATCTCATAAATACTGTCAGCACGCCTCTGAACTTCAGAGCTTTACCCTGCAGACCCTAGCCAATTTTAGTCTTCCAAGATACTTGTGACCATTTCTCATTTATTTTTGATGCGTAGTTTTTATGTATTCATTGTACAAATGATTCACTCTCTCATATCTCAACCTTCTATGCTATTCTCTCTTTTTCTTTCTTTGTAAATCAGTTGGTTCAACCTATAATCCCCCTAACTGTATCATTACCTGGAATCCTTGGGTGTAAAGTAAGGAAGGAGAACTATATTTATGTGTAAAGGGTTATTGTCTTTTTCTCATTGGTATCCCAGGTCTTGAACTATTTCATATTTAAATGCTGGCTTGGTGGCTGAGGGTATGGCTCAATGAATAAGAATGCTTGCTGCGTATACATGATGACCTGAGTTCAGACTTGTCCCATATGTGAAAAGTGGCATGGCCTCCAGCTCCTTCTCAGAGACATGAGGTGTAGCGCGGTTGAGCAGGATGTAAGATATCCTCCTTTAGTGTCTGCATGATCACACACACACACAGCTGCACCTCACGGACATACGTGGGGATACACCTACACACATAAACCCTGTAGACATGCGCCAAAATATTTCACTTGGTACAAATTAAAAATCCATTATCATCTTTGTAAATGTACTTATTTAAAATATAAGTGATAATTTTGCTTAATAAAAATATCAGATAAAAAAGGAAAAAGTAGATGTACATTAAAATATATAAAACTAAAAAGGGGAAGTATATGTATATTAAAATGTACAAAGTTTTTACAGTGGGTACATTTCCCATCATTTTGGTAATTGTAGTGTAATGTTAATATCAAGTATCACTTAAGATTCAGGTTACAAAAGCATGGCAGCCAGCTCCTGGAACATTCAAGAAAACTAACCTTGTTGATAAAGGAAAGTACCTCAGGACATGCTCTTGAAAGAAAATGTGAAATCCTGGATCCTTTCCTTAGTATCTTCTTGCATCTGAGTTACCATTAAGTATTTTTGCCATTCTGCAATCAGAACATGATGTACTACCTAGGCTCAAAAGCAATACAGACAACATAATTTACTTTGCTGTTCCAGGCCTAAAAGCAAGAGAGCCATCCAACCAGGCACTTAAGCCCCTGAAAATGAGTGCCAAAATAGACTCCTGTTTTTGAGCTGGCTATAGTCGATCGTTTCGCACAGTGAAATGAAAGTACCACAGAACTTGAGTTCATATATTAGACCGCTGCCTTCCTGTTGTGACCAGCATTTCCTAAACATATTACTGAATGCTTTATTTGCAAACATATTCAAGGGTGATAGAATGTCTGTGTTGATTGTTTATTATCACGTTGACACAAACCTAGGTAATATGTGGGAAGAAGCTATTTAAATGAGAAAAATGCCTTCATTGGCTCACCAGGAGGGAAGGAAGTCTGTGGGGGTATTTTCTTGATTAATAATTAATTTGGGATGCCACTGAGGGGTGTGCCTTTCAATGAAAGATAAAAAAACAAAACAAAAAATAGAAACAAGCCAATAAACAGTGTTTCTCCATGGCCTCTGCTTGAATTTCTTCCTCTGGGTCGGTGCCCAAGTTCTTGCCATGACTTCTTTTCAGAAAGGACTGGAAACTATAAACTGAAATAAACTCTTTTCTCCACAACTTACTCTTGGCACAACAATAGAAATCTAACTAATACAGTATGTGGTTTCTTTTCTCAGTTTATATTTTTTCTTCAATAAAATATTTGCCACTCATTCCTTAAAATATGATAGAATTTATATAAATTAATTAACATAAAATTAATATAAAATGCCTTAAAAGGACAATGATTCTCAAAAGAGAAGGAGGTCTCTTTATGCTCTCTTTATGTAAAGAACAATGTAACAAGCAACTTCATTTTCTATTACTACTTTGAAAGGCAAAAGGAAAAACTGGTAATGATTATTGCAGTAATATGCCAAAAGTTTTGATCATATTCCTACTAAACAATTTGATTGTCCATAAGTATGTTTGAGTGTCAGACATCAGTGATCTGTGAGCAGCTATGACCAATAAGCTGCAAGTAGAAAACAACATGTCATTTTAATGGCAAACTAACAACTGGCTTGAGAATCATCCATGTTTTCGTCTAGGTCTAAATCAATGATGGGCAGTGCTCAGGATGCTACACCGTTTAACATTTTGAAAAGAGCAGACACCTTCTTCCACACAGTGACTTTTAGACAAGTAATAAAAGACAGAAATAGTATCTATTATTTAAAAATGTTTATTTTAAACATTGGAACATGGCAGTGATTTGTAGAATAACATTCTTGAGTAAAACAGTTGGTCATCAGTAGAAACCTTAAAGCCATACTCTGGATAAACTAAAATATAAACTTTATTTCCCAAGGCTGCAATCTCAGAGTTTAAATTTGTAGGAGAGGAGTTTCAACTTTGTTATGAAAACTAAATACAAATGAGCGGCCAAAGTATCAAGAAAAGTAGTTAAGTGATGGGGAAATGTCCAGGAAGATTTCATGAACTCAGGGCTCATGATCATCTTGGGCGATATGAGCCACAATGAGAGACCATATTCCAAGATTCACCAGAAAGTGGAAGTGAGTATTTAAACATAAACACATACATGTGGGAGAGTGTGTGCATGGTGTAACATGTGGGATGTGAGCTCACATATATTTTGGGGTGCTTGTACCTGTAGGGGCTCATGTAGAGGTCAGAGGAGGAGAGCCTATGTTCCTCTCAATCACTTTCTGCCTGCTAGGTTCCTTTGAGAAAGGCAACCTCCTGCCATCCTCAGCATTTTCCATGGTGCTGAGTATCTGAACTAGGATCCTCAAGATTGTTCCACAAGCCCTCTTACCCAGTATGTAGCTATTTCATGTTCTTATAATTTTGCTTTTATGCCTCCCAATTGTAAACTATTCCTTTGAAAGAAAACGATAAGAAAGCAAAATAGTATAATATGAATGGAAGGATAGTTAAATATATTTTAAAGTAAGCAATCATGTTACTTTAATTATTCTTTTTAAAATCTCACTTTTGCAAAGCCAATAGAAAGCTATCAAAATTATTTTTGCATTTTGTTTTAGGAAAACATAAGAGTGAGAAATTTACCATTGATGTTTATTTGCACTGCTGTGAAAGGCTTAGCAGAATGTTTGCAGACTAATTTGAAGTTTTGCCAGCGTTTTGCATGTCTTCAACACTTGCTGTATTTCTCAACTAAATTTTAAGGAATACACACTATTTTTCCCTTTTGGGGACATCTAAAATTTTTAACTAAACATTTTATCCAATTATGCAAAGTGTTGTTCAAAAAAGAGATAGCCTCATCCCTAAAACACTCCTAACCCTTCATTTCATTTTGAAAACAATATATTAAAATAAAATAAAGTATATGAAGACATTTAACCCACATTTCTGCAAATATATCCCAACAAATGCTTCCAGTTTTGCTGATTTTCTTGTGTTAATAAACCTGCTAAATATTTGTGCACATAAATTAAATTTGTTTTACTTACCTTATTTTTTAATTTTTAAATAATTAATTTATATATTCCCTTTTCATCTTGGTCATGTCTCCATCCCTCCTGACCTCCCAGTCTCACCTTCCCTCCTTCTCCTTTATCTGCCCTATCCTATTCCTCAGAAAAGGGGAGCCCCCTTCCCATACACCCCAGCTCATCAACCCTCATTAGAACTGAGCTTGTATTGTTTCCCTGTGGCCTACTCAAGGTAGTCCTGCCAGGCAGAAGTGACTGAAAAGCTGGCAAGACAGTCCATTTGAGAGACAGTCCCCACTCCCCTTACTAGAAGACTCACATGAAGCCTGAACTGCCTATCAGCTACATCTATATAGTGGACCTAGGTCCAGTCCGTTCATGGTTCCTGATTGGTACTTCAGTCTCAGCAGGCCACTCTGGGTCCAGGATTAGTTTGCTCTGTTCATCTTCTTGTGAAGCTTCTATTACCTCCAGGTCCTTTCCCTCTTCCATCCACTTTTCCACAAGACTTCCTACATATCACCTAATGTTTGGCTGTGAGTCTCAGCATCTCCTTTGAGGCACTGCTGGGTGGTGTCTCTCAGAGGACAGCTCGGCTGGTGCCTATCTGCAAGCATAACGGAATATCATTAATAGTGCCATGGGTTGGTTTTCACCCATGGGGAGGGTCTTGGGTTGGGCCAAGCATTGGTTGGACCTTCCCTCAATCCCTGCTCTATCTGCTCTATCTTTATCCCTGCACATCTTGTAGGCAGAATGAATTTTGAATCGTAGGTTTTTGTGAGTTCATTGGTCTTCCCTCCTTCTACTAGAAGACATGTCTAGTTGGAGTGTCCTCTTCAGTCTCTATGGCTCCTACATCTAGCATCCTCTGCTAGATTCCCTCTGATATCCTCATAGGAACCTACATTCACTTAGGTCTCCAGCTTGTCACAGAGATTCCCCTGCCCACAGTTTCTCTTTCCTCTACAGGATTTCTGTCCTCCAGGTCCCTGCTCTCTCCAGGTCTTATCTCCACCCTCACATCTCTCTGTGCTCCCTCTGTCACCTTGTTGCTTCTCTTCAACTACTACTTCTATTCATTCTATTTCCCCTTCTGAGTGAGCTTTAAGCATCCTCTCTTGGATCCTCCTGTTCCTTATCTTCTTTGGGTCCATGCATTGTATGTTTACCCTGTACTAACTGGATAAAATCCACTTATAAGTGAGTAAGTGCCATGTGTGTCTTTCTGGGTCTAGGTTACCTCATTCAGGCTGATCTTTTCTAGTTCCATCCATTTGCCTACAAGTCACATGTTTTGGTTTGGGTTTTGCTTGTTTTGTTTTTTTTAATAGCTGAGTAGTATTCCATTGTGTAATGTACCACAGTTTCTCAGATTGGGAAAAGATCTTCACCAGGCAGTCCTACATCTGACAAAGGGATAATATCCAAAATATATAAGGAACTCAAAACATTAAATAACCCAATTAAAATAGGGTTCGGAGCAAAACAGAGAATTCTTAACCGAGGAATTTCAAATGGCAGAGAATCACATAAAGAAATGCTCAACATCCTTAGTCATCAGGGAAATACAATCAAAACAGTCCTGAGATTCTATCTTCCAGCTGTCAGAATAGCTAAGATAAAAAAAACTCAAGTGACATCACACGCTATAAAAGGTGTGTAGAGAAAGTGAAAAACTCCTCCATTGCTGGTGGGAGTACAAACTTGTACAACCACTTTGGAAATCAATCTAGCTCTTTCTCAGAAAACTGGGAATAGCTCTACGTGATGACACAGCTAAACCGCTCCTGAGCATAGATCTGAAAGATGCTCCACCATACAAGGGACATTTGCTCAATTATGCTCAAAGCAGCTTTATTCATAATAGCCAGAATCTGAAAACCACCTAGGAGTCCCTCAACTGAAGAATGGATACTTAGCTTTATTTTAATAGCTTATTATTTAAAAATTTTAATGTATTTGGGGAATGAGCTCAGAGACTTGTGTAAAGGAAGCTTGTGCTCTCCTACTGACCTGTGACCCTACTCTTTTTTACCTAGCTCTTAAACACCATGTCATCATTACACATTGTCTTCTTGTTTGCCAACCTTTCATTCTCATCTTAATATGACATGAACCCATAAACACACAGATCCAGATCCTCATTAAAGCTAGAAATGCCACCATAGCTCTAACAAAGCTGAGGATGGTCATCTGCACCACAACATCTCAAACCAAATATCCTTACTCAGTAGTGAATTCAATCTTCTGACAACCAACTTACGTGATAAAGTGACTAAATAACTGAACGCAGTTCTATGAAATTAAATACTGATACAAGTAGGATGGTTCTCTATAGAGTAAAAAAAAAATTAGATTCACAGCAGCATTCCTTTTTGCCAAAACTATTACAATCCATAATCGTGTGTCTAGTCTCTGCTGTCTTTGAAGCATCTTCTATCCTGCAGCTAGAGAAATATGTAAACATGGTCCTGTCTTCATCGTGGTTAATGATATTTGAAGTACTTCACATTGACTAGAGGGTAATGTCCAAATTCCTTAGAATCTCTTTCAAGATGTTATAGGATCTGTTTTCAACTTACACACACATCTATTAAGGTTTCCCTAATCCTTTCAGACAAACTTAGTCACACTTCCTTCAGGCTCTCATTGCCTGTGCACTACTTATTATGTCACTTGTCTCATCGGAGTCCAGTTATCTTTTTTGTCTGTCTACTGGTCTGTGAACCCTTAAGGGGAAAGACAGTAATTTATTCTTTTTTTTTCCCCTTCTATCCAGAGTCTTCCACTTGCCTTTACTGTGTCCCTGTCTCTCTCTGTATTCTCTATCTCATCCTGTAGAGGGTATGACATATAAGAGGAAAACAATTAAAATAGTAAACATGTCTGCAATAATAAACACACTGTTAACAAAGCCTTACCTGTACTGTCCTAAGTGCTTTGTATATATTATCTAATTTAATTCATCATAACACATTATGAAAATAGGGAGTTTTTATGGATGCTGTTGATCTTGGTTAGAATTTTTTTTTGCTGTGATAAATAAAACATGATGACACAAAACAACTTAGGAAGAAAGAGCTTATTGCATTTCACTACATTCAGTGCACTCTCCCCTGCTGAGGAGGGCAGAGCAGGAACACAAACACAGCAGGATCCTGGAGGCAGGAGCTGATCCCGAGGACATGTGGAGGTGCTGATTTCTGGATTGCTGTTCATGACTTGCTCATACTGCTTTCTTATAGCATCTAGCACCACTAGCCCAGGGGTCAATTAAGAGTCTCTTCTTCTAAGTGCTCTACTTTGTGTCACGTTGACATTAAATGAGCCAGCACAGAAACATAACTATTCAAACAGAATTTTTCCTTTCTCATTTATCCCCAATAAAGCCCCACAAACTTTAACATTTCAAACTCCTTTAAAGTTCAGTCCCTTTTGGATAGCTACAGTCTCTTTAAAGACCAAGTCTCTCTAAATAGCTAAAGTCTTTTTCTATCTGACATGCCATAACTGTGGGATCCTATTTAAAAAAAAAAAAAACAACCAAAATCAGCTAAATAGCCAGGGCAGTTATAATCCAAGCAAAGCAAAGTCAAAGTTCACCAACACAAACATTCTATGCTTACTATCTGGGACCCACTCTCTCTTCTCTGAGCTCTCAATGGTGGATCTGCTCTTGGCAGCACACAGACCTGCTCTCCATGGCTCCTACTGTCCTTGCAGTCATCTATCTCACTGTGTGATTTCTCCACAATGCTGGTGTCTCACACTTTAAACTGGGCTGTACTGTCATCAACAGCCTCTCTTGGGCTCTCTTACTGATCCCTGCTCCTACAATTTGATGCCAAGCCTATACTTGTCTCCACAACCACTTCACTGGCATACCTTCTGCCTCAACTGAGTGTGCGCTCTCACCAGTGGCCTCTTTGCAGGGAATCCAGCCCTGCCTCTCAGAGGCAAGCCGCAGCTCCTCTCCCTGGCTACTTAAATTCTTCATGGGCAGTATCACTTGTGTGACTCATACAGATGACCAAGCTCTGCTTCCCGTATGAGATGCATCCTTGGCCCACCCTGGGCTGCACTGTGTGTGTGACGACCCTGAGTGGTCTCTTTTCAATCACCATTGGTATTTTCTTTTAATTGTTTCTTTTATTTTTGAGACTGATCTATAATTAAATTATTTCCCTCTGCCATTTCCTCCTTCCAGATGGCCTCTTTTTAACTTAGTCATCATTACACACACACACACACACACACACACACACACACACACACACATGTAGGTGTATATATTCCTAAATACATCAGAACCTGCTCAGTCTGTATGTTACTTGTATTTATGTTTTCTTAGTCACCACTAATTTCTCTTCTCCAGTTAACCAGCATCATTGCCCCAGTAAATCAAAGCTTTCACTTCAGTGGTGCTGGTCCCTCCTTTATAAGATGCTGACCAAAGCCAAGTATTATTAACTCAAAATATTAAATAAATGTCCCCATTGGTCTTTGCTTCCCTCTGAGACCTCACAAGTTGTAGATACATCAACTATATGCTGTCAGGATTATCTTCCTAGTTCCCACAACAATTCACTAAGCTCCAACATTCAACAGTTTTTCTGGTCCACCATTCCAAATGCTACTACATTCTCTACCCATGCCCGCAATATGGTCAGGCCAGTCACAGCAATACCCTTAAGCTAGTACCATATTTTATCTTTGGTAGGTTTCTATTGCTGTGATAAAATATCGTGAGTGTAAACTACTTGGGGAGGAATGTGTTTATTTCAACTTACAACTCTTTGGTCATTCTCCAAAGCTAAGGGAAATTACAGGAGGCACCTGGAGGCAGGAGCTGATGCAAAGGTCATGGAGGAGTGTTGCTTGCTGAGGCAGCACTCATAACTTGTTCAGATCACATACTTAGAGAAGGCAATAGTTATATTTTATAGGTACAGACTGATCAAAGCATGAGTTTAGAAAAGAACTGAAAGGGAACCAGGTATTTCATCCCATTCTTATTATCACAACACCAAAAGAGACAGAGAGAAGGAGACCAGGAGCCAATGACATCTTTGACTACAAAATAGGTTTCAAGTCAACTGAGAAGAGAGACAGAGATAGAGACAGACACATACAGATAGAGACAAGAGACAGAAGCAGAGACACAGAGAGGGAGACTGAGACAGAAATAGTCAGAAAATATATTAATATTATAAAAAAAACTCCTAACTCCCAAAACCCCATCACTTAAAGGCTGAATACCAACTTGGGATAAAGAGTGGATTTCAGACTTTTTAAACTACAGTGTGAACTTTGTTTCAAAATAGTCAAACAAAATATAAAGCAAAAAGGTGAACTAGGTCGTGAAATGCCTCTATGGTCACTTTTCAAATTTATTTTAATGGTTTAATATGTAAACAAGTCTGAAATTTCTCAAGCCCAATACAACAACAAAATACATGTTGTTTAATATTTTTGGTCATTTTGTAATTAATGACTACCTCTCCTAAATGCAATATAGTTTGTCTAAGATTAAGATTAAATTCATTGGAAAAGAAAAAAAAATAACTGCAATGGTTTCAGAACCACTATGAGTTACCTCCCCCATTAGAAAGTTTCTAAATCTCTGACTTTCATTCTTCATTAGTTAATTTATGTTCCAGAGGTTATCCAGAGGGAGAATATCTTGTCTCTGAAATGAGTGTATGTGCTTGGTCCATTATTGATCTTAACATGAGAGCACTTGGCTTATAATGAAAGAGTAAGTGCAAAGGATTTGTTTCAGGTATACCAGCATCATCGAAGATGCTCCAACAACAGGTACTACCATAGTTTTATTTTCCACAGGTGCTTGAATTTGAACTTAAGGTCTCAGACATACTATGCAAGCAGTCTGCTGCATCACATTCCTAGACCCTACAAAAATAGAGCCTTATCTTAAACTATAGACATACTTTGGGAGATGTGTGTTTGTGGATAAACTGATTAAATGGATGCCTGATAGATTAAGAAAGATAAAGATAGATGAATAAGATAGTTGTGTAGTAGATGAATATTGTTCTCTGATTACGTGATATTTTGATACCTCCACTGTCCAAGCAGAACTTGCTCGCTCTAGCCTCAATCAGAAGATGCTTATGTGGGACTGAAACCTCATCCCTACATCATTCTCTAGATCAGCGGTTCTAAACTTTCTGATTCTGTGACAATTAAATACAGCTCCTCATATGGTGGTGACCCCCTACCATAGAATTATTTAATTGCTACATCATAACTCTAGTTTTGGTACTGTTATTAATCATGGTATGAATGTAAATATAAGATATTCTAGATAGCTAATATGAGAGATCCAAAGGGGCCATGGCCCACAGGTAGAGAAGCACTGTGCTAACCCATTAAATCAGTAATTATGTTCAAAAGACATGAAAGTACCCTTGCTTGCATCTCACAATTATCATGTCATTTCTATTGCAAAACATACCTTGAACCTGCCTTGTAGAGGCCACCTACAACTTTGAATTGTACTGGTTACTTTTCTTTGCCAGATAAGCAGAAATTAACAGGGTATGTCAGGTGAATAATTGCTTCCCTCAGATTGGCATTTGGCATGTATGTGCTAAATTATCTTGATTAGTGACCAACATGGACTGGCTCATCTCACTGTGGACAGTGTCACTACTGGGCAGGAGGGTGGTTCTGGCTTGTATCAAACCTTCAGTAAATCACTGAATGAATAAATAGAAAGGAATCACTGATTTTAATGTGTGCTAATAATTTGAATTTATACAGATAGAGATGATTGGAAGCATTTTTTGTTTTTTGTTTTTTGTTTTTTCGAGACAGGGTTTCTCTGTGTAGCCTTGGCCATCCTGGACTCACTTTGTAGACCAGGCTGGCCTTGAACTCACAGCGATCCGCCTGCCTCTGCCTCCCGAGTGCTGGGATTAAAGGCGTGCGCCACCACGCCCAGCTGATTGGAAGCATTTTTAAGAGAGAAAGCTCATACCACTTTAAGTTAGTCTTACATCGTTATCTGTCTGCTTTGTGTTTTTCTTGGACCTTGCTAGGCTCTGGGATTTCATTTTTGGCATCACTGGCCTGATGTTTAAAGAATATGATCACAGTCTTTTCTTAATTAATAAGAAGTTGCTATAAACAAAATGTTGTCTTAATATTTGAAAAATCCTTCGTCTTCTTTGAACTATTATTTGCAGTACAAGAACACTATATATTGTGTGAATTTGGGTCACTTACCCTGTGTACTGATGTATGGATGTACAGAAGGACAATTATCTTGGGCTACTGGCTTTACTCAGAAGTCATAACTATGACGTGTGCAGAACCACACTCACTCTTCTTTCCACATCCAATCATTTCAAGCAGCCATCTGCTTCACTTGGTTACATTAGAAGTTGTTGACAGATATTCTTTTCAAAATTGCAATGTTCATATCAGGCTATAATTTACATGGTTTTCCCAGTTTTTCCGTTATTTTACAAACATCAATATATACTTGAAAGGTAAACAATTTTGAACATCATAAACTTTATACTTAGTAGTTTATATATGAATACAAGGTAAAATCTTTATTTATCATATTGTATTGAAATAAAAAATTTACATGGGAATTTCTTTTCAAAGTTTCCATGAGAAATGTAACATTGTCTTTATTGGGATATTAAATCTCTATGGTTTCTATGAAATAAATGCTCTTTTACAATTAAATTCTCACATAAAGTATAGAATTTCTTCTCACAATATACCATAAGTATCATCAAGCTAATGAAACAGTATAATCAAAACTAAATAGTGAAAGAGAACTATTAAGAAGTTAAATTGCAGGACTCTCCATGAACCCTATTTAAACCTTAATCACATCTTTTTGGAAAATTGTTTGAATTAGTTGTGATTTTATATTTATTTTCATTAAATAAAAGTATGGTGGATTGCTGAGATAGCTCAGTGGGTAAAGTCCTTATTACGAAAGCGTGTAGACAGACCTGGGTTCATAACCCAAATACCCACATAAGTAGCTTGACACAGTAGCACTTTCTAGTGGCTTCTCTATTCTGGGATAATAGAAAAGGATGGATCAGGGATGCACTGGCCAGCCACTCTAGTTGGAATGGGCCATATTCCACCTTCAGTAAAAGACCCAATCTCAACAAAGTACAAAATGGGAAGTAATGGAAGAGGACATATTTGTATCAACCCTGGGCTCCTACATGTACTTACAAAGGCAAGCACACCACACACCCTGATACACACATGCACATAGATGCACACCATAGAGTCACATGTGCACACAATATGTACTCACAAATGGATAAGACTTATTTTTTAATTTATTTATTTTTAATTAATTTATTCTTGTTACATTTCAATGGTTATCCCATCCCTTGGATCCTTACATTCTTCCCTCCCTCCCATTTTCCCCTTATTCCCCTCCCCTATGACTGTTCCTGATAAGATTTATTAATCTCATCTGAATCACAATATTTTAACACCTTGAAATATGTGAGCCACCCAGATACAAAATATTTATATAAAGTGAGAACAAGAGTGATCAAATAAAGATTCGTGAGGGAGAAGAGTTCCTGTTCTAATTCGCAACCCTTGGTGGGAAAATATTAGGCAAATCCATGATTTGCATATAGCATAATGATTATATTGCATTGTGATCTGTATTACAGTTTTACATTGAACATCTCTTTCTTCCTCTATTTTCTCCAGTTGTAAGCACAAGATGTATCTTGAAAAGCTGCCAAATACCAGCATCATTATCCCATTTCACAATGAAGGCTGGACCTCACTCTTGCGGACCATACACAGTATAATTAACCGAACCCCAGAGAGTCTGATAACTGAAATCATTCTGGTTGATGACTTCAGTGATCGAGGTAAGTGGCACTGGGAGCATTGTGTCTGAGAATTGTGAGAGAGATTGTGAGATGGTTCCTTTTTCATCCCATCGGAAAGGTGATGGTGAAAACTGACTTGTGCTGCGATTGCAGAACATGTTGGCAAAATGAACATAACGAAGAGTTACTAGCATGGGAGATGTTCTGGTAAAAAGAAATGTACATTTCATTCTATTGGAAATCAAACAATACTTGAGAAAATGTCCCTAGCTCTACATCCAGGCTTGATAAACATGGAAACTATGTTACTATATGTATGTGTCATAAACATGGAAACTATGTCACTATATGTATGTATCAATCCAGAGATATCCATGTAAGTCTACAGAATGTGTTTCTTCCTCTGAACCATAGTGTGCCTTCTTTGGTAGTCTGATAACATTCTTCAGGGTGTGGTTGTGTGACTTAACCAATATTACAAGGGACAAGAGACATGCATATATATTTTTACTCATGGTTTCAGTTGTTTTGTCCTGTCTGAGCACCACAGAAACAATTTGATACAGCAACGTAAAAGAAAACCTGAGATAATATTAATGGTTCCCATCCTGGCAAAGCATAATTTGCTAATACGGAAGGGGTGAAATAAGAAAACCTTTGTTGGTCTAAATAAGGAACTATGTTGAAGAGATAGGAAAGCCACTTTTGATGTGCATAAATAGATGAGGAGGAGCTTTGAAGATATTCATATATCTGTGAGTATAAATTTCCATGCCACAGTTTACCACACGGACATGCTTTATTTAACATGACACCACAGGAAAGGGTGACAACAGATTGTTTGTGTTGATATTATTATTTCATTACAGAAGTAAACCCATCTTGAAGTCATAAGGCTGCAGTGTCATTTTGGAAAGTGTATCTGCAGCAAAGCATCATAAATTTTCACAGTATTTAGAAGTTATATAAAAGATGCTTAGCGTGCTGATACTTGAGGAGGGTTGAATTGAATTGCTGACAAAGATCAGTATGTTGTGGACTTTGTATGTCAAAGTAAATGAAGTCAACTTTATTCTTGTCTGGGGAAGTGGCCACCTTGGTCATTTTTGTTTAACTTTAGAGGCTTCTCCCTTCTGTTGCCAAGGGCCTGTTTATACTCTATACTACCATAGAATAAAATTATATACAAAACTGCAATCGTCAGTTATTGTTCAGAATTAAATAGCATACTATTTTATTGGAATTAATGTTACATATTTCAAAGTAGCCACATTTATCTCATATAAACACAAATACTTATGTAAAACTAAATCTTTGTTTCTAAAAGTTAAAAGCCACAATAAACTCCAAGATTGCAGATCACCAGGTGAATGGTCTTTAGGGTTGGCTGGTGACGGACAATATTAAGCAGCATATGTGTGGGTAATTTTCTGCATAATTAACTTTGTTGTGGTAAACTATTTATTATGGCAGAATGCTTATGAAGTGGTACTACTATAGGAAATTTGTGACAGTAAAATAATGTGGCTTTTGAGCATTGTTTGAGGACTATATTCAGATACATTTTAACTGAAATTCTACAAAGGAAGAGAATCAATGGTATCTATGTTTTTCTACCTTCAAATTACTTTTCTGTTTGGTGCAGTAGCTACTCTGCCACACCCATGTGTCTACTCCTACTGTGACTATTACACATATGTCAAGCAACAGAAACAGGGCCAGTTAGGACAGCAATGGCAGTTTTCTCTTTATTATTGGACTCTTTTAAAAGAAAAAAATGATCATTTTAATGTCTATGCAAAGCTTTCAGCTAAGCATTATTTATTTTATTTTTAGGCTGTTATTTTGATTACGTACCTTCCCCTTCCCTTAACTCCCCACCCCACTTTATGTTCTCTCTCCTCTCCTCTTCTCTTCATTTCTCAAAACCAACAGAGCAGCAATGAAGCAAAATGTGAAAATATAAAACAAGCAAGCAAGCAAGCAAACCTAATAAAACAAACAAACAAACAACAACAACAACAACAACAAAAACCAAACCCCCACACAAGACAAAAAGTACACATAAAAACAAGGAGTCAGAAGGCTTGGATAGCTCTATTGATAAGGCTTCAGACCCTGAATTTGGAAAAAAAACAAGGACTCTGCCTTATTTTTGTCAAGTACTTCGGGGCAAGGAGTCTGATCTAGGCTCAGGCTGAGGCACACAATAGCTCTCCACTGGAGAAAATCCAGCTGTAAGCCATGTTTTGCAATGAAATGAGAAGCTAAATGTTGAAAGAAATAAGTGATACAAATGTCCTTATAATCCTCTGAAACTACATGAAACAAAAAGATACCTTTTCCATGTTTTTGTTTGGGATTATACCTGTTTTGATAATTTTAGTCAGTATATTATAATCCTATACTCGATATTAGAACCCTACTACCTAGTTCTAACTACATGACTCTGAGTGCAGTTAGCTAACGTTTTGGAGCTGCCACCTTCTTATCAAAGGGAGAGAATGGTGTGTCTCCTCGTGTGTAAGTCATGATGAAGATGTGTTCTGCATGGTCCAAGGACCAGCTGAAGTACAGAATAAACAGCGGAGTCATTGACCTCGTCCGTTTGTTTTTACCACATAATCTCCTGTAACTCTAAAGTGATCTCCATATTTTTTAAACAATGTATTTTTAATTTCATCAAATGTAATCCACAGAGTTTGTATTTATCTGTCTGTCTATCCATTCACCTATCGCCTCGCTATTTCCGGAAACAATTCATCCGGAATCCACGTGATGACAAAAATTGTGCTAAGTCATAAATTCTGGAAACTTTTGTAGTACTGAAACAGAAAGAATCTCCCATACAAGATTATTAATTTCAGAAATTTTAATTAAATAAAATTCCAAGAATTTAATAAAAATGGAGATCATGATTTCTGCCAGTGTTATGCAAGTGGAATTACAGAAGCATTTAACATAATATTTTCCAAAAATGATTTTTACCATGATAATATAAGCAAGATATCCTCAGGCAGATCTCCCTTGCAGCTCCTCCAAGGCAAGAGCTCCTTCTATGTTTCTTTGAATTTGATATATCTATCTAGATATTCCATTAGTGATAAAGTTAATAGAAACACCATAGATGCATATATATATATATTTATATATCCTCATGCATTAGTTTTCTTGGCATAATTTCATAAATTTCAACCTTACATTACTTAAGAATTTTTTTTTACAAAGTCTTTAAAACTCAGATAAGTTAGCTAGGAAATTTTAAAGTCCAGAAAGATGTAGGTAATCTGCTGGTTTCCTTGAGGAAATTATTTCTGAAGTTTTCCACTTTATTGTCAGTAATACATTCCTATCCTGGTTCCTTTCAGTATGCGCCCTCACACCTTGCCACCATACCTCTTCTGGATATTTTGTAATATTCTTCAGCCAAAGGCAATAAAAGTTTGACAAGACTTAATAAAAATTTCCTGCCCTACATTTTGGGTGCTTGATGTCAATAGAATGGGAACACGTGATGAAAAAAACGATGGGCGGCAATATCTTAGCTACGTTAGTAGCACGCATACAGTATCACTTGGATAAACCTATATCTAATACATGTATTACAGTAATTTGGCAAATACTGTTATAAAGAAAACACTAAAATTTCTTGTAGTTATGAATAATTCTGTTTTATTACTGTGTGGCAGTCTCAAAAATCTGCCTGAGCAGGCTTGACCTAGTTCTCAAAAGTTATTTTTGCAAGTCAAAATCCCACCCAGGAGTTCTCAGTTTAGGTACTTTTCACAAGGCAAGACTGGTGAAAAATACATTGCTTTAGCCTCAAAAAAATAAGACTATCACCTCTAAAGAATTGAGGTTGAGGCCTGCAGGGAAATTTTCAACAACCCCTGCATTGTTTCCACTATTTAAAGCTCACCTTAGTGTGGTGAGTGACTGTGTGGCTTTCCCCCAACTAAGCTCATAGAAATACATTTAACAACTTAACTTGAGCCCTGTAACAAGGTTTCATGATGACTTTAAAGCAAGACTAATCCTGGGCTTATCTCCAAATTCCAGGCACCCTTAACAGCATCCACATGGAAACTGTTAAAATGTGTGAAATAAGCTGTGGCTTAACCTTGGAGATTGGATGTGTTTGAACCTGACAATTCTGTAAGCTGTGTATGCTTAGATGAACACCAGTCAAAGTTAGGGGTAGTCACAGCACGGTTGCAGATACCTTTCTGTCAGCATGACAGAAGTTTTACTGTATATCTAGTAACACACACAAGCACAGCTACACACACACACACACACACACACACACACACACACACACACACACACACACAATGTTACTTATCGCCCCTGCTTGTTTCAAGTTTCATGTCAACCCAGGTAGATAGTTCACATTTGTGTTTCACAGAGAACTTTTCTTCTCTGTGTTCCAGTTGGGAAGAAAAGCCAGAGACTTCGCCTACCTTCATAAGATGCCCGTTCTAGCAATTTCAGAGAACCCCACCTTACTTTTTCTCAGATACCCTAGCCTGTTGCTGCCAAAAGTGTGCCCTGTGAGCTAGCAGCTTCACCGCCATCTTGAAACTCTTTAGAAGTACAAGATCTCAGGTCTTCCTCACATGGGTCAGAATTTTAATTTCCATCAGAGCACTTTGATATGACTTAAAGTATGAATCACTGTCATAAATCTCAGGTTTGGAACAGAAACCCTAGTGGTAAGAGGGATGACTTAAAGGGTTGTCTTCAGGAAATATGTTTGTGTGTATGGTAATGAGAACAAGATTCTTCCGGCTTGTATTGCTCAGTGCGTACCTTAACATCAGAGTCCTAAGTCTAACATGGGATCATATTGTTTTGTGTCCTGTTAACCCTTACATTTCTCTAACAGGTCCTGACATTTTCACTAATTTATACACCTCTCTCTTACCTTCTCATGGAAGGATTTGAAGTAAATTTAAGCTCAGTGATACTATCCTTCCCCTTGACAAACTTCTTCTGTTTTATAGGAAATATCATTAACATGCTATGTGTCTGTTTTGGTAGAGAATTAGTCAATAATTCTGTGTACCAAACCCAAAAGAGAAATTCATATATATATCCATAGAAAATGCATGCAAAGATACATATATATAATATGTATATATGCAGTTTGTGTGACAACCCCCACTCTCATAAAGTCCTAACCTCACTTCATTGTTTATAAAGCTCTAAAAAAGCAGGAGTATTTTAATGACTTCAAGAATAATGACAGGGTGTCCTAAATTTTAACATCCATTTTACATATTACTCTCAAGTATGCATTAGATTTCTACATTTTCCCAAGTAGATAAATCAGCTGGCACAAGAGTCACAGCTATTCAAAGTTGAGCAATATCATCAATGTCAGAGGACTGTGAAATAGATGAATGCCAACATGTTTCTATTTTATATTATGAAATACTAACATTAAGGTGCATATAAAAATTCTGAGATGACAGTCAACAAAAGTGTTTTAGTGCTGGCATCCATCAGCGACTCCACTAGACCAGGAGACAAACAATTTTTATGGAAAAGTTTGTCTTTGGAGTTGTGCAGACTTGATATTTATATATTAAATATCAAAATATGGCATCAAACTCAATACTAATAAGCAATAAGAACTAAGCAAATACTATAACATTCAACTTTGTTTTTCTGTTTATATATCCTAAATTTCTCACTGTGGAAGTGAAGGAAACTGTTCTGATATATTACGTTTGTGACCATATAACAGTATGGGTAAATATAGGCGGTTCTATAAAATGATTTTTATTTATTTTTTATTTAAATAATTTATACAGATTATAGCCCAATTGTTATACCCTCACTTGTATCTTCCTGTTCCCCCATCTTTCACCCTATTCCCCTCCTCTAGGCCTGTGACAGAAGGGGACCTCCTCTCCTGCCATATGATCACAGCCTATCAGGACTCATCTCGATAGCCAGCTTCCTCTTTCTCTGAGTGCCACCAGGCCTCTCTACCAAGGGGAAGTGGTCAAATATGGGACACCAGAGTTCATGTCAGACTCAGTACCCTCTCCACACAAAGGTGGAGAATGCACTGTCCATTGGCTAGATCTGAATAGGGGTCTAGGTTTCCTGCCTGCATTGTCCTTGGTTAGTACAGTAGTTTGGGCAGGGCCCCCTGGGTCCAAATCCCCCATCCTCCATCGTCTTCTTGTAGGTTTCTAGGACCTTCTGGATCCTTCTATCTCCCCATTCTTCCATACCTCTCTCACCTGGAGTCTCAATAGCAAGTCCCAACACCGGTCCCAACCCCCCACTGAGTGTAGACTCTCAGATGACATCCATGTTGGGCTAGTATCCAATTATAAGTGAGTTTATACCATGTGTATCTTTCTGGGTCTGGGTTAACTCACTCAGGATGATCATTTCTGGTTCCACCCATTTGCCTGCAAATTTCAAGGTTTCCTTGTTTTTTAAAAGCTGAATAGTGTTCCACTGTGTAAATGTACCACAGTTTCTTTATCCATTCTTAGCCTTTTGTTCCCTCTCTTTCTTCTAAACTGCGCATGTGATAACCTGACAGTTTAAAAATTGTTCTGGTAATTACATCCAACTGACCTGTCCCAGAGATATGACTGTACAGCTTTCTCTTTTCTCATGGAAATCTCTCTTAATTCTCGCTATTAGTGCTCACTCTACAGAATAGGATAAAAGTTACTTAGAAGTTGCTATGGTATTCTTCTAAAGCCTTTCACAGGCTTACCTTTACATGACCGACATTGAAAATAGTGATAAGAGGATAGTGTCTATTTCTAAAGAAAATAGTTGTTCTCACTTAACTAAAGCTATTTTCAATTTTTGTTATTTTGGTGTTTATATTAAATTTACAAATATAAATATTGTGGAAAATATGGGATTAAATGAAGTAATACAAATAAGAAGTAAGTAGTCCTACTACTAGCGTACATTTAAAAATATACTTTATTAATTTATTCATATTACATCTCAATTGTTACCCCATCCCTTGTATCCTCCCATTCCTCCCTCTCTCCCATTTTCCTCTTACTCTTCTCCCCTATGACTGTGTGACTGAGGTCCCCTCCTCCTATCATACATTTTTTGAAAATTAAATATTTTACATGGAATTAAAACAGATTCCAGTTAGAATTTATTTTAAACTATCTTATTTTTAAAAGTGAAATACATTAATATATTATTATCTCTCATGAATATGAATTAATATTATTGTTTTATTTTAAATACTAGTTTGGAGTATATTAAATCCCCCAGTTTAAGAGGATATTAATATCTGACATTTCAACATCAAAGACCAGGTATCTGAAAACAAGTTTCTGAACTGAGAGTCCATCAAGGGCTTATGTTTTAAAGCAGGACCTGTAAAGGCACAGAGAGACATTAGATCAATGCTGGATAAGCTGATATGGCTTTGCAGTAGCTTTTCCAGAAGGAAATTCTACTCTGTTGAATTAATATGGCTTTGGAATAGGATGAAATTTTTTTTAGAGCAAAACTGTTTCAGCTCACCAGTGTCACAAAGGCATGACTTCCTCAAGAAAATAAATCGTGCAATTCATTTTATGGCAGATTAAATCCCATTTATTTTCCCTGCAGACTGCTGTTTTGAATAGAATGTCACTTGTGTGAAACCGTTTTGTGAATGTTTAGCTTCAGATCTTGAGCCGGCATAACTTTCTCTGAAGAAATAAAAGGTTATGTTTTATGATAGTTCCTCCTGTCAGCAATCCCTGGCTTGTGAACTTTGATAATACAGTGTTCCATATTTCAAGCTGCTCCTTTGATGTCTAAATAGCCATCTGCACTTAATTTTCAAAAATGCATGAACATAACGCAAAATAAAGCTCACAAAATACAAATATTTCCTTCCTTCTGAAGCACAACACTTAAGTTAGGTAATTAACATTCTCTTGGCATTCAAGATTTGTTGGATAAATGATACATTTTGAACACTTAATTAACCTGTGTTTATGAGATATGCAATTAACAAAATTCTTCTAATAGAATGAGACGCTTTGTGTCAACTGAGTAACAGTTCCATAGGGAAATAATAAAATCATTGAAATGAAGAACTTTCCACTGATATGACATATTTGTAACATTTAATAAATAGTAAACAGATGCAGAAAGTCAAATCCACTTTTTACACGCTGTGGCAATTTTCTTTGCTGAGATCAATAGTAGACTAAATTGAGGTGGATAAAATTCATGCTTCAATTTGTAAGTCTTCATTCCTCAGTAGTGTGTTTTCAGGCATCTAAGTCTGAGAAAGTGGAACATTTATGATAACTATCTTTAGCTTAATAAAATATTACAAACATATCGATACTCTAGATAATTGGATCTACTTCACTTTTGCCTTATCACCACAACAATAATAGAAACTATAATTTTTCTGTGTGTATAAATAAGTGAGGGAATATAGGACATACGATAATAATCATGATTTGCACATGAAATTTCTAGTATCAACACTGGCTTTCCAGGACTGCAGGGGGCCAATCAGAGTGATTCTCTTTAAGAGAATCACCAGCAGTCTGAACAGCTCTCAGAGGAATGAAGTGGGTCATAAAATACAGTTAAATATGTTCCTGTAACTTTACAATATGATATATAATCAAATTGATGAGGCATATGAATGGTTTGAGGCTGGGCCATTGCAGGTCATTGGATTCTGTCCTTATTGTGGATAGAGATTGGCATCCTCTCAAGGCATCTTCACTTTTCCTCTGCACTGAGATGCTGCAAAAGTTCCCAGAAAATGAGAGGTATTTGTGGATAGAGGCCTGGGGTGGCAACAAGGATGAAGGGATGTCCAGCATCTGTTTAAATACACATTTGATATTCACCATTTGCTTTCCAATCTGTTTTATCTTACCTCCTAAGGTCTAGAAGAACACTTCACTGAGGGAATTATTTTTGCTTTAATTTTTTTCATTTGTTCCTAAGTTGGTAGAGGCTGTCTGACTTCACAGTAAGCCTCATTCTGATGTCTTGGCGCTATAAAAACCACTAAGTGTTAGCAACTGAGAAAGGGAAAAGAACGAAACAAGAATGATTACTTTTATACATTGACTAAAATATAGCTGCTGTCTTATAGTTTTTTCTATAGGTGTGTGTGTGTGTGTGTGTGTGTGTGTGTGTGTGTGTGTGTGTGTGTGCAGGTGCCATGTATTCAAAAAGCAAATATTATTATCCAAGTTCAACATACATTTTTGTCATCTATCTATCTATCTGCCTGTCTATCATCTATCTATCTATCTATCGATCGATCGATCTATCCATCAACTTTACAACCTGATTCCAGCTCCCTCCCTCCTGACCTCTTTTTTAAATGGTGGAAAATTTTGAGATAATACAAGTTCTTGTTTTTTAATAATTAGAAAAATAACTAATATGAGTTAGCATGGATATATTAAATTGTAATTAAACATTATCCTTGATAGAAACAGGTATAGCTTCAAAGCTCAGGTTTCCTTAGAGTCAAGACTTTCTTCATAGCATATTTTTCTGAATATTTTATTTCATCAAAAATGACCCCACAGACTCTGTTACAGAGCACAGATTCTTCCAAGGTTGTTTGCATATATGCCCACTAAACATTCCACTGAACATCACTGAGGTGTTACTGGGGAATTACCTCCCCTACCACAGTCTCCAAGCTGTGTCCAAATAATGCCACAACAAGATAATTTTCAGGGCAACTCTAAGCTCCTGGAAGTTTTTCAATGTTTTGCTTTTGCTAACCATAATCCAGTATCTTTTTCTCTTTTCCAAATTCCTGATACAGCAGAATCAAGCTGCACAGATATCCTGGTGACAGGAGAAGTCCTGATTTACATAAGACCATAGGTGACACACTTCTCTTCATTGCAAAAGGACTTATGTACCAAAAGAAATTGCAATGAGGAAGAAAGACTCGGGGATGAATAATCCCAAGACCCAGGAATTCTGCAATTAAGTATCAACAATTCCTGTGCAGCAAACATAACACCTAAGGGAGATACTGAAGCTATGAGCTCAAACCACTGCACAAATGTTTATATCCATCACCTTCTTCCTGTGGGAATTGTTTACCGACTCCCTACAGTACCAATAAACAAGATACATTTAATAATTGCTGTCCTGATTCTTGGCAAGTGGTACCAAAATTTTTTTTCATCTGTTCATATTTTGAAAGTACTGCCTGGCTGTGTATTTAAATTTAAAATGTTATAAAGGAATCTCTGCTGCTTCTAGACATTGCTGGAGTATAGGTACCACCATCACCCAAAAGCACCGAGCACCGCCACTCAATTTGATAAAGCTCACATTTACTAGTCAGCAGCGTACTCGTTATTGATACTTACAATTGAATCAAAAAGCATAAATGAATCACGTTTTAGGTTCCAAAAAAGACACAAGAAAGAAAGAAGTCAAAATAAGAGAAGCCTACTATTGTAGACTGACTTTCTATTTCTTGCTGGTCTGTGATTTTACTGGTCTTGGTGGACATTTTGAAATACTGTTAGAAGTGAAAATTTGAAAGAGAATAGCAATATATATTTTCAGTTTATGTGCAACTCTGTAATATTAGATACTGACTTTTGATCTTCAGTATGAAAGTTTCATCTCAAGCCCAGGTATCAAAACCTGAAATTGTTTACAGGCAATCTTGTTCAGGTTCTGCATGGAAGCTCACACTTTCTTCAGCCTATTTCCTAATTTAGTTTCTCCATCTCTCCTTATGGCTTAAGACAGTAAAAAAAGGACAACTGATGGTTAAGGATGTGGTAGAAAACAGAGCAAATAAATATAAAACAAGCACATGCTTCAAATATTAAAAGATCAGTCATAAGGTCTAGGGAAGTGGCTTACTTGGTTAAGGGTTTATCATGCAATCATTAAGATTTGAGGTTTTTTTTATTAATTTATTCTTATTACATCTCAATGGTTATCCCATCCCTTGTATCCTCCCACTCTTCCCTCCCTCCCATTTTCTCCTTATTCCCCTCCCCTATGACTGTTCCTGAGGGGGATTACCTCCTCCTGTATATGCTCATAGGGTATCAAGTCTCTTCTCGGTAACCTGCTGTCCTTCCTCTGAGTGCCACCAGGTCTTCCCCTCCAGGGGACATGGTCAAATGTGAGGCACCAGAGTATGTGAAAAAGTCATATCCCACTCTCCACTCAACTGTGGAGAATGTTCTGCCCATTGGCTAGATCTGGGTAGAGGTTTAAAGTTTACGGCCTGTATTGTCCTTGGCTGGTGCCTTAGTTTGAGCAGAACCCCTGGGCAAACTAGTACAGCCACTTTGGAAATCTATCTGGTGCTATCTCAGAAAAATGGGAATAGGGCTCCCTCAAGACCCTTAGAATATACCCAGAAGATGCTCCAGCACACAACAAGAAAATTTGCTCAACCATGTTCATAGCAGCCTTATTCATAACAGCCAGAACATGGAAACAGCCTAAGTGTCCCTCAGTAGAAGAATGGATAAAGAAACTGTGGTACCTATACACTATGGAATACTACTCAGCTATTAAAGACTTGAGTTTTATTACTTGAACCCTTATGTAAAGTCCAATACTTGCAACCCAAGTACCGTAAAATGTACTTGTACGTACGTATGTATGTATGTATGTATGTATGTACGTATGTATGTGTACGTATATGTACTGAAAAAGTCGTGTATGAAAAATGATACAGCTTTATCTTTAAATGGAAAAACTGAAAAAAAATCTAAGAAATCCAAAACTGATATTTTTGTGACTCAAGGTGTAACGTTATTACCCTATGTCTCCTGAAGCCCTTTCAGGTCAGATCATGTCACCTCTTGTTTGGCATTAAACATTTCACTTCAAAAATTGACTGCAACCTTTGCACCACGAGTATAATGAGAATATTTTAACTGTGTCACATTATTTTACCAGTACATAGGATTTCAAGCAAAACAAAACAAAACAAAACATAGTACCTTAATGTACCATCCTGATTTGTCTGAGATAAGCTCAGAGTCTTATGTTAAATATAGTAAACATACTACCATTTTGGCTGAAAATCTATAGTCCTTTGGGAAGTTATAGCTCTATAAGTATGGATCTATTATTATTAGAAAAAGAAAATGGTTCTTTCTTTAAAACTGACTGTAATAACAGGATGACAAGGGACAGGAAGGGAAATACTGAGTGAATGCATTTTTTTATTAATTTATTCTTGTTACATCTCAGTGGTTATCCCATCCCTTGTATCCTCCCATTCCTCCCTCCCTCCCATTTTTCCCTTATTCCCCTCCTCTATGACTGTTCCTGAGGGGGATTTCCTCCCCCTGTATATGCTCATAGGGTATCAAGTCTCTTCTTGGTAACCTGCTGTCCTTCCTCTGAGTGCCACCAGGTCTTCCCCTCCAGGGGACATGGTCAAATATGAGGCACCAGAGTACGTGAGAAAGTCATATCCCACACTCCACTCTACTGTGGAGAATGTTCTGACCATTGGCTAGATCTGGGTAGGGGTTTAAAGTTTACGGCCTGTATTGTCCTTGGCTGGTGCCTTAGTTTGAGCAGGACCCCTGGGCCCAAATCTGCCTACCATAATATTCTACTTGTAGGTTTCTAGGACCCTCTGGATCCTTCTACTTTGCTATTCTCCCATGCTTCTCTCATCCAAGCAGAAAGACTCAAATGGTATATACTCACTTATATCTGCATACTAGCCCAAGGGGCATGTCCTATGAAAGCCTTCACTTAACAGGAAACTGAGACAGAGGGGAGGACATCCCATTGAGACTCTGGATGCGAGTGAATACATTTTATTTTTGTAATATTAAAAGGTTCAGCACTACGTATAGTAGATGGAAGAAATGTTTCATACCTAATTATCTATAATTGGAGCAAACTTGTAAAGTACACAGTAAGATATTCAATTAATGAATAAAATAGGATAAATTTAGAGTTGTGGATGGCAGAGGGAGGGAGGAGGGAAGGCGACTAGAAGGGAGGGAGGGAGGGAGGGAGAAAGGAAGAGGGAACAAAAGAAGGGAAAAAAGAGGAAGACATAATAGGTAATACATAAATAATATAATTAATAGATCATGGTTACATAGTAGGTAGATAGATAGATGGTAGATAGATAGATAGATAGATAGATACATAGATACATAGATACATAGATACATAGATACATATATAGATAGATAGATAGATTGTGGATGGCTATGTAGATGATAGTAAAAAAAAATACATAATGTTTTATCTAAAGTAAGAAATGTAGGCCGATCTTCCTAAATGAAACTGTAGGCGCAGTCATCATAGCCTCCTGTTTATGTTATCACTATGTCCTCAATGACTAGAATATAAAATTGTAAGTACCGAATCCACCTTCTGTAAGTACATTGAAGTATTATAAAGAGAATACAGTTTCTCTCCATGTTTGAAACTAGGAACAAACCTCCCAGCATTCACAGTGCCATCCTTGCCCCTTCCTCACTCTCTTCTCAGCATCCTTCTGCATAAACTTGTGAGTTCATTATCTAATGTGGGAAATCTTTCTTGAAAAAAATTAATGTGGGTACTGAGCACCTCCAAATTTTAACTTTTAAGGAAGGGCAAAAGTTCACAGAGTCCTATTAATTGGGTAACCTTGACAAAAATCAGAGACATTTTAAGAGCTTAAAAAGCTCGGCTGACCCACCTTTAGACATAGGATATAATTGAAGACAATTTCAGCTTCCATTAAGAGCTTTGTTATGGCCCTGTCTAAAAAAAAAAGAAAAAGGCAAAAGAGGAAAATGAGCTAAGCCTCATAACACTGCCGAAGAGCAGCGATTCATCTGCATCCATTTCAGCTTGAAACCTGTGCTCTGAGGATGTGAAATAGATCATTTGACAGCTTGTGAGCTTGGGATCATATTGTTTTCTGAGGATTTTCTAGTACGCTTTGTCTCCACTTTTAATTTTGAAGGTCATATCCCTACCTCACATATTCATGTACTAAAGATCATATAGAACACTACCTCAATGTTTCTCAAAAAATGCTTACTATTGTCTAAATGATAGACTTAAACTACATTAGCAAACCGAATTCAATAACATAAAAAAGTTTACCCACCATTATCAAGCAGGCTTGATCCCAGAGATGCAGGCCTTGTTCAACAAACTAAAATCTATCCATGTATCCTGTCATATAAACAAACTGAAAGAAAGAAAAACCCCACGATCATCTCTTTAGATGCTGAAAAAGCCTTTTACAAAATCCAACGCCCCTTCATGATACAAGTCTTGGAGAGATCAGAGATACAAAGGACATACCTTAACATAATAAAAGCAATTTACAGCAAGCCTATAGCCAACATCAAATAAATGGAGAGAAACTCAAAGCAATTTTACTAGAGATCAGGAGCAAGACAAGGCTGTCCACTCTCTCCATATCTTTTCAAAAATAGGATTTGAGGTCCAAGCTGAAGCAATAAGGCAGCAAAACAAATCAAGTGGCTACAAAGTGGAAAGTAAAAAGAAAATGAAAATTTCTAACCCACCTTATTTATTATGATTTTGTTTGCCCAATCTAGAAAATGCATTTAGAGATATAAAATATTACCTATCTCAGGTGAGTTCTTCCTCCCTTTTAGAATCAAGTGCCCAGTAACAGAACAGAGTCCCAGCAACCCATTGTAAAGATATTTCTCCTTGGCCAAAGAATTGGGATAAAATGAATGGCATCGCTCACTCATTAGCATTTTATGCTAATCCAGAGAGACCTTCCTGCAAAAAGTAAGGGAAAATGGAAGGTGTAGGGTAATATGCAAGAGGATTATCTATACAACCATCATTGCATGGGAGAAAAAAGGTTCAACTGGGAACTCTAAGGCCAAAGCTGGTTCTTCACTCTCCATACCAGATCTGTTGGTTTGGTTGGGTTTTGGAGAGGGGATTGTTTAGTTGGTCATTTTTCATTTTTGGGCTTTTTTTTTTTCAAGCTCTTACAACTTTATTTGTTCTCACAGCTTATATGTCCCAGTAATATCTTCAAGCAGCATAAAAATTATAATGTGTTTACATTTTTTTCTTATAATTAATGATCATGAAAACACGGTATATTCCCCAATACTTTTACATAAAAAACATTTTACGTATTATTGGTGAAGAAAACAAATTATTCCCAAGAACCTTCATACATTTGTAACTTAACAATCTGCTACAAATTAACAACATGTAAGCAAATAAGGTAATTTCAGCCAGTTACTCTTTACTGGAAGGCTGCAATTTCTTTTCTTTTTTTTTAATTGTTACATACATATTTATGTTATTAAACATCTATACAATAAACTACATACAGGAAAAAGAAACAGGAAACAATCAGGAATTATATAAATGTTACATGCGTAGTGTTTTGGCAATTTGTGTTTGGTAGCCTTGTTGGAAACATTTCCCTATCTTGGTGAGTCTAAAATTCTGAATGAATATCAGTATCTATCATATCTGGTCACTATCAACTTAAAACATCTGTCTAGACCTAAAAACATCTTAACCCCTAAACAACTAAGCTTAAGTGTAAAACTAAACTATCTGGTCTTCAATCCCATCAGAGACTTGACAAGGTATAAAATTAATTACCTGAGTAAACAGGAAGTGCAGATTAACAGCTTCCAAAGTGAAAAAAATTACAGAAACAGTTTGCTGTCTGAACACTCACACAAAAATCTATAATATTGGAGCATCATAAGCCTTCTGGTCAATATATCTGACAGACATATTTGTGAGGCAGGAACTATTGAGGACTTGCTTACCCTGTCTTGGCAGTTTGGCTATCATAGATTCTGCCTGCATCTAACCTTGCACATTTTTAGGCTGAATTCTGTCTGTGGCTGAAATGAGGACATTTGGCCCAGTGGCTAGTTTGTTACATGTAAAGCCAATTCCATAAGGAGATCCCTTGATGCTCATCATCTTCTTTGAGGCAGGCTGGGTGTTGCCAGGAGTTAACTTGTCTATTATCAAAGAATCTTTAGAATAACAAAAACATCTTTAAATGCTATATTCTGTAGGTCTCTGAGGCTTTTCAAGATCTTATCTAAGTATTTTACCTTACCTATCTATAGAATCATATCTATCTGTTAGACCTAGGATACATATTCTGGTGATAAAATTAGAATAGTATTTGACAGGGCCATGATTTGCATCAATATACAAAATTCTGTACCAATGAAGTAAATAAAGATAACCTTATTTGTGAGTAACAATTAAGGCTTTGAGTTGAGGAGTAGATTCAATAATCTATCTTTGGTTCTATCCTCCCTCCAAATTTCTATATACCCCCTTTTTTCAGCTCCTATCTCCTTACCTGTAAAAGAAAGATAAAGGAAAAGAGAGACATCCCTGAGTCCAACCTAGTTTTCTCTATATATAAGACCAATATTAACTTATTGCCAACTCCCTGTGGAAATAAGCATCTGTAGAACAGGAAAGCATACAGAAACTTATGCAACCCCCCTTAGAAGAAATGGGATGTCATTCACATACGATTTCTTCAAGCTGATTTAAGGCAAAAAAAAAAAATACCTTTAAAGGGGCCCCCAAAATTGGAGAAAATAGTTAAGCAAGCCAGGGATAGTATTTGTGGTCCATGTTCTAAATTTTGAGAAAGTCTAGGCTTAAGAAGAGTCCTGTGTGGAACAGTCTGAAATGCTGGACCAATTGTGATCAGAAGGTTTCTACAACACTGTCCTGGAAGCACTCCTGGGTAACAGCAACTGAGGCACCTAGGGCTGGAACATGGAGGATGCAGGATGTCATTACCCAGTGTGCTGAAAAGAATGAATCCTGTAAGGTCTGATCCAGCATCAGTGTCTCATTTTTTTGTTCTGAAAACATAATTTCTCACAAGTATTATACGATGCTAACATAATAATTGTATGAGGTATGCTAAAGAATAATCTTAAATTTGGATTCTATACCAATGTATCAAAAAGAGAGAATATAGAAATATATAGGGATGATAGGACAAAAAGTAAGTTATTGAATCTTCTCCTCAGCTTAAGGCCTTAATTGTTACTCGCAAGGTTATTTTTTGTTTCCTTTTTTATTTTATTTTATTTTTTTATTATATAAACAAAAATTTTAAATTATTTTATTTTTGTACATATACATTTATATTATTACACATATATACAATAGATTACCTATGGTAAGGGGAACCATGACACAATCAGGAGTTATATAAATGTTATATTCTTAGTGTCTTGGCCATTTGTATTTGAAGCCTTGAACAAGACATCTTTCCTATCTTGGTGCATCTAAATTTCTGAATGTAAATCAATCTCCATCACATATTGTCATTATCAACTTAGAACACCTATCTAGCCCTAAAAAATCTTAATTCCTAAATAATTAAACTTCATTGTAAAACTAAGCCACCTGGTCTTCAACTCCCTCAGAGATTTGAGGAGTAAACTTGATTACCAGAGTATTCTGAGAGTGCAGGTTAGTAGCTTTCCAAATGAAAAGATGACAGAGATAGTTTTCTACCTGAATAGTCATCCAAAACTCTCTATAATGTTGGAGCATCTTCTTCAGCCATATGGCCCAATATAGCTGACAGAGAGGAACTACTGAGGATTTGCTTACCCAGTCTGTAGGCTGTCGCTTTGTTCTCTTGACAGTGTCTCCTGCCTTACAGAAGCTTCTCAGCCTCATGAGGTCCCATTTATTAATTGTTGACATTAATGCCTGGGCTGTTGGTGTTCTGTTCAGGAAGTTGTCTCCTGTGCCAATATGTTCCAGGCTCTTTCCCATTTTTTCTTCTAAGTGACTTAATGTCTCTGGTTTTATGTTGAGGTCTTTAATCCACTTGGATTTGAGTTTTGTACAAGGTGACAAATATGGGTCCTGTTGCATTTTTTTACACATAGACATCCAGTTAGACCAGCACCATTTGTTGAAGATGCTATCCCTTTTCCATCGAATGGATTTGGCTTCTTGGTCGAAAATCAAATGACCATATGTGTGTGGATTCATATCTGGGTCTTCGATTCGATTCCACTGATCAACCAGCCTGTTGCTGTGCCAGTACCATGCTGTTTTAATTACTGTTGCTTTATAGTACAGTTTGAGATCAGGTATGGAGACTCCTCCGAAGCACCTTTTATTGTACAAGATTGTTTTAGCTATTCTGGGTTTTTTGTTTTTCCATATGAATTTCAGAATTGAACTTTCAATGTCTTTAAAAAATTGTGTAGGTATTTTGATAGGGATTGCATTGAATCTGTAGATTGCTTTCCTGTCTTGGCAGAGTTTCACTGTTGACTCTGCCTGGATCCAAGATTGTCCCTGTTTAAGGCAGAATTCTGTTTGTAGTAGAAATGAAGACCTTTTCCCCAGTGGCTAGTTTGCCACATTTGAAGCCACGTCCATAAGGAGGTTCTTTGATGTTCATCATCTTCTTTGAGGTAGGCTGGGTGTTGCCAGGAGTTAACCTGTCTCATTGTCAATGAATGTTTAAAGTAACAAAAACATTTTTAAATGCCATATTCTTCATGTCTCTGGGGTTTTTGAAGACCTTATCTCTCTACAGAGTCATAGCTATATGCTGTACCTAAGATGCATATTCTTGTGATAAAAGTAGACTGGCAATTGATATGACCATGATTTAATCTACTAACATTTTATTTGTATTACTTATTTCTCTTAAACAGCTTGCTATCACTTTCAAAGCATTGGAAGTAAACCTTGTATTCTAATTGAGTTATATGAGTACAATAACTCATATTACAGTATATATATATATATTGTATGTAATGAATAATCTTACATTTGAATTCTATACCACTGTATCTAGAACCTATTTTGCATCTATATACAAAATTCTATATCAGTGAATTAAAAATATCTTGCGAGTGACAATTGAGGCAATGTGTTGAGGAGTAGATTCACTAATCTACTTTTTGTTCTATAGTCCCTGTACATTTCTATATTCCCCCTTTTTTCTTTTCAACCACTTTCTCCAAACAGGATGTCAATGTCCAGTGTTCTGAGAGGAATGCATGCTGTCAGGTCTGATCCAATATCAGTGTCTGGTTCTTTTGTTCTTAAAGCATATAATGTCTCACAAGCTTTATACAGTCCTAAAATTATAAGTGTATAAAAGTTGTGCATGATGCATGGAGCAATTAAGGCTGGATTTCTGCTCTTTGTATGAGAGGGAAAAGAAAAATGTCTGTAAATCTTCATTCATGCCATAAGAAGAATGGCATCTAATAGTAATTCATAGGGGCTCTTTAGTCAACAAGAATCATTGTCTGTGCCTAGGCATTCACGTTTCAGCCAATCTCAGAGCTAGTCCCATACGGTGGGATTAGCAATATAAGTCACCTGCTTGTTCTGCAGTTTAAATTCTTCACATCCTGATTGTAGCCCCTTCCTTCATTCCCTCCTGATACCACCTCCCTCCTTTATCCCCTCTCCTTCCCTCCCTTAGACTCAAGACAAGGGAGCCCTCTTCCCCTAATATTTGACCTCAGCCTATCAAGTCACATCTGTATTAGCTGTAACCTCTTCCTCTGTAGCCTGGCATGGCCACCTTGTCAGGGGGAAGTGATCTAAGGTTGGTGGCCAGAGTGTATGCCAGAAATAGTCCCTACTCTCCAGATGTGGGATTCACAAGAAGACTGTGCTATTATATCCAAGCGGTGGGTCTAGGTCCACATCATACATGGTCCTTGGTTGATGTTTCTGAATCTGTTTTGTAGTGTAGTTATCATGTATTACGTGCCTAATGTCTGATTATGAGTGAGTATGTACCATGTGTGTCTTTCTGCGTCTGGGTTACCTCACTCAGGACGATCTTTTCAAGTTCCATCCATTTGTCTGCAAATTTCAAGATTTCCTTCACAAGGTTATTTTTAATTCTTTGGTATAGAATTTGGTATATTGATGCATAGCCGGAATAACCTTCAATTTGAATTCTATACCAATATATCAAAATTAAACTTTTTTTTTTGCATCATGAAGGATGCAAGCTGGCAACATCCAGCATGATGAGAGTAATGATTCCTGTCAGGTTTGACCCAGCATTAACGTCAGGTTCTTTTGTTCTGAAAACATATAATTTCACACAAGCATTGTATAGTCTTAAAATTATGAATGTATGAGTGTTTAGGATGCATAGAACAATTAAGGCTAGTTCTTTGCTTTTTTGTGAGCAGAAGAAAGACATCTTTAAATCTTCATTCATGCCATATGAAGAATGGCATCTAATCATAAGTCACAGGGATTCTGTAGCCAAGAAGAAGCTTTGGCTATGCATAGACATTCATGTCTCAGCCAGTCTCAGAGCTATTCCTGTGTAGTGGGATTAGCAATATGTTAACTTCTTGTTCTACAGTTTGAGTTCTTTGTATCCTGATTGTAGCCCCCTCCCTCATTGCCACCAGATCCCACCCACCCGCACCCCCTCATCCCCTCTCCCTCCATCCCCTAGGCCTAAGAAAGGGGAGTCCTCTCCTGCTAGTATATGACCTTAGCCTATCAACACTCATCTGTACTATCTGTATCCTCTTCCTCTGTGGCCTGCCAAGGCCACCATGCCAGGGGCAAGTGTTCAAAGTTGGGGGTCCAGAGTCCATGTCAGAAGTAGTCTCTACTCCCCATATTGTGGGACCTACAAGGAGACTATGCTGCCCATATACTACATCTGAGGAGAGTGTCTTGGTCCTTGCGATTCATGGTCCTTGGCTGGTGCATCAGTCTTTACAGTAGCTCCCATCTCGGCCCAGGTTTTTAATGTATATTTTATTTATTATAATATATTCACATTACATCCCAGTTGTTATCCCCTCCCTCTTATCTTTCCATTCCCACCCTCACTCCCTCTTCTCCCTATTCCCTTCCCCTAGACCTTTGGTAACAGCCTATTAAGTCTCATCAGGATAGCCTGCATCCCCTTCCTCTGCATTCCCTCTATTCCGTCTTGCCAAGGGGCTGTGACCAAATCTTGGGCACCCAACTGCATGTTGGAAGTTCAGCAACAACCAGGCCTATGTGGAGAATTGGCAGTCCATTGGCTACATCTGAAAAGGGTGTCTAGGTTCTCTGTATGCATTGTCCTTGACTGAGGAATCAGTTTCTGCATGTCCCCCCGCCCCGTGTCCAGATCCACAGGCCTTGACGGTCTTCCTGTGGAGCTCTTGCTGTGTTCTGGACCTTCCACCTGACCCCAACTCTTCCCTACAACTCTCACCACTCTGCCCAGAGCCCAGCTTTGAGTCCCAGTTTCTGTCTCACTGGGTAAAGTCTCTCAGAAGACATCTATGTTGACCTAATATCCACTCTAAAGTGTGTATACACCATGCATGTCTTTTTAGGTCTTGGTTACCTTACTTAGAATGATTGTTTCAGGTTCCATCATTTGTCTGAAAATTTCAAGATTTCCTTGTTTTTAATAGTATTCCATTGTGTAAATGTACCACAGTTTCTTTACCCATTCTTCAGTTGAGGGATATCTAGGTTGTTTTCTGATTCTGGCTACTACAAATAAGACTGCTATGACCATAGTTGGGCAAATGTCCTTGTTGTATGCTGGAGCATCTTTTGGATGTATGCCCAGGAGTGGTATGGATGGGTCTTGGGGTAGAGCTATTCCCAATTTTCTGAAAAAATACCAAATTTATTTCCAAAGTGGTTGTACAAGTTTGCACTCCCACCAGCAGTGGATGAGTGTTCCACTTTCTCCACATTTTGCAAGTATGTGCTATCACTTGAGATTTTGGTCTTAGCCATTGTGATGGGTGCAAGCAACAGGTCACACTACAATCTGGCTGGCTGGCTACCCAGATATGTAGCCTAAAACAGAACACTGATTATTAAAAGCAATTGTCTGTCAGAGATTCAGAAGGTGTGGGTTTGCTCACTGTACTATAGCCAGAAGTTAAATGTCTTAATTTTAAAAGTCTAAATGATAATTGTGTTTATGCTCACTACTTTAATTAATCTTTTATTTCATTCCTTTTCATGAGATGTACTGTTTTTTTCTTGGTTTAAAATACTACTAATGCTTTGTCACATGATGCTAACTAGTAATTGTCAAATGTGAGTGAAATGAAAAGACATGAAATCTCCATGAAAAGTGTCTTAAATGCTTCCTTGAGGTTCTCCAATTGGGAATCAGAACTTGCTTCTCCAATACGATTCCATGAATCCTAAAACTTACAAATCACCTTGAAAGAAGGGTGGCCATGTCCAAATCCACAAGCCTTGAGTTATAAGCAAATAACATTATTTTCTTTTGATAGATTCAACCATCATAGAATGAGAAAAATGTGTGTATGTGTGTGTGTGTGTGTGTGTGTGTGTGTGTGTGTGTGTGTGTGTGTGTGTGGAAGGAAGGAAGGAAAAAAGGAGGGAGGGAGGAGAGAGAAAGAACAGGAAGGTCAGGAGGAAAACAGGGAGGTGGGAAGGAGCAGGCAACAGAGAACAGATAGAAGGAACAGAAATAGTGAAAGACTTAGAGTTCTCATGTTTGATTCCTGCCTCTGGTGACTGTTGTGTCAACTCACAGCTGGAATGGTTCTTTTCTTCCCATGTAATTCTTCTTTGTGTGTGTTCATACACATTATCATTAACTTGAACTCTCTGTTCAGATCTTCTGATAGAACAAGGCTTCAGAAACAGCACCTCTCAGGCATAATTTAGAGTAGACCTTGGTAAATTTACGAAGATAATGAATGTCCTCACAGAGCCACCAGACTGGACGTATCTTGTTGAGGAGGTACTAATAATGTATTTCTATATCTGGATTTGTTCTATATTGGAGAATTAAAACAAAGGTTCTGGTAAATATCCATTTTCTAAATTAACAATTTTTATCATGTTTTGCTTTGCTATTTGGCACTTTTGTGTGTGAGTAAACACCATCTCATTTAATTAATATTTAATTGTTGCTATGTGAATCACAATTTGCATATATATTATTTCAAGTAAATTTATCTTGACTCGCAGATAAGTCTCATTAGTATTCTCAGAATGTTATTGTAAATATACTATATTTCAGATATTAAAATGACTTACCAATGCTATTAACATTCTACAAAATATTAAAGGCAGTTTCCTCCTGTATAAATCAAATATATAAAATGACAAAATATATGTGAGGTATCATTTGTCTTCCATGATAAAAGTGACTGAAAACATACCAGGAAAAATGATATTTCTAAGTACCATAGAAATTGTTATACATGGAGTTTTACACTGGCCCTGAGGACATGCTAACACTATCTGATACTAATACTATTTATATCAAACACTAATACACATGACACCTTGAAGGCTTACTCTCCTATACATGTTGATATATAAGTAGATTTAAGAGGGTGAATTATGAAGTGCAAATGAGAAACAACATGGCCCAGTTTTGTCTGCCTAGAATGAGTCTTTCAGTGTAAGGGCCACCAAGGGCATGTGAAGTATGTCATGAAATAAAGCTCCAGTATACAACTTCTTGTATGGAAAAGAAACAGCTGGAAATACAGTGCTCTTGTGCTAGTCTCAGGAATAAATACTGATGCTCTCTTGACTGCCTGTATTCCTTCACTGAAAAGTAAGTTGTGCATGGCAACAGGCAAACGTAGCTCACTAGGATAAGGAAATTATATCACCTGTCGGCCTTGGACATAGTGAAGGACAAAATGAATACTAATTAATTTAAAATACCAACTTGTGTATTCATGTTTGAAATAAATGAAGGTGATCAGGAATATAAAATACTATACATTTGATGGAATTCACCTAAAAGATGCATCAAGATAAATCATAAAGGTTTTTGTTTCATGTTGTTGCATAGTATTACTTCCTGTTCAAATGAATAAATGCAATAATGATTTATAGCACTTCTGTGAAATCTTTTTTTTCTTTTAGCCTAGGATCTTAAAGGTCAGTAGTTACATAAATTATACATTGATACTATAATGGACAAAAGTATACTACATCATGCTTTTTATGAAATATTCATGTTATCAGTGAAATTTTGGAAAGTGTATTTCTTAGACAATGCAGTATGAATCTGAAAACATTATTATTATATTTTATTTACACGATTGTAGTGGTATACATTTATTTTATTAAATATTTTATACATCTTTCCTTGGTTTCATGTAACATCTTTTTAACAGTCATCACTAAATGGATCAGTTTATGATAGATATTATTTTGATGTCATTTGACTTTTGGTTTCTATGTTCTATTTTTCATTGTTAAAAGAAGTACCCTTAGCTTTAGGAGAAATAGATATTTTATTGTGATAAGCACCAATTAGAAAATCACCAACTTTAATGGTACTTCAGAACAAAGAAAAACTCTTCCCTAAAGCTTAAAAAACATGAAACAAGTCTGTAAAAAATGAATACATAAAGTAGAAAAGGTTATAGTTTAATATAGTCACAGTTCTTTGGGGGGGGGTATTTGTCACTTTTTAACAATAAAGACAGAATATCACATCCTCAGATAAATTTGGTTTCTTTTGGTTTTTAGTTTGTAAAATTCTGTATTTCTTTTGGAGTTCACAAAAGAATGATGAGAACAAAATTTGTTTTCCATGTCTATAAACTGACAACAGTCAACTTTAAAGATACAATCTGACAGATAGAAGTGTCATATTAAGAGTGATGTTTTCCCCTCATAATTTGTGAATTTGGGCTTCTGCCCTCTGGTAGGCAGTCTTGGCGACTACATGCAACAGCTTGTTGACTATTAAATATGGCAATGTATGCAGTGAATTCGGATAGACCTTTAAATATTTCCAGGGTTAAAAATGCTGAAGACACTTATAATGCCCTTAAGAGTGATGATGTTGAACATATTTTTTCACTGCTGAGTGGCGTTTTGCTTTTCTTTGTGGGACAATACATATTTAAATCCTTTACATGTATTTTGACTGCTTCAATGTTGAGTTGAATGGGCCTTGGTATTTCTAAATACAGGTGTCACAATACAAGTGCTACAATATTCTCACATTGTGTGCATTGCTTTTGTGGTCTTGATGTGCCCTTGAAAGACAAAAGTTTCTTATGTTTGTTAAGTCTCCCTCCTGACACGACCCCTTCCCAGATCCCACCCTGTGAATGCATGTTTTTCCTTTTTTGCTTGGTATCTAAGATACCACAGCCTAACAAAAGTTTATTTAAAAACTACCTCTGTGTTTACTTTTTTTGAGCTTTACATCATTTCAGTATTTATTTATAAGCTCTGACCATTTTGTGCTTATTTCCTCATTGTTGCCTGCTGTGTGAGGCAACGGTCCAGGGTCTTCCTCGACTATATGTGTCTACCCCTTCTGGCAACTCCTAAAGATATCTCTTTCTCCAGTGTATTTTCAATGAATCAAAATGCAAAATCAAAGCTAATAATTGTAAAGTCAAATTTCCTGACGTTCAGGTGTGTTTCTTTTGACCTAGTTGTCTATCATGATGAGCTACACACTGTGATAATCAATGCAATTTAGTAACAAATTTTTAAACCAGAAAAATGTATGCTTTGGTTTTTCAAATTTGTAGGTGATTGCTGAGACAACTCCTAATTCACTGCATTCTCATGTCTACTACAGATTCACCAGCTAGTTTCTAACATAGACTGGAGAGCAGATGAGTTGTTCTGTGGAAATTGCAATTAATCTGTGGAAAACCAAGGTTTTTCAATTATTAATTAATGTGTGTGTGTGTGTGTGTGTGTGTGTGTGTGTGTTATGTGCATGTGTGTTTTTGAATATGGATACCTATGCACATATGAGGAGGTCAGAAAAAGATGTCAGTATTTCTTTATGGTCAATAACAGTACCCTTAATAATATATTTTTCTCTTATTTCATCAAGCTAACATTTGTAAAACATTTTTTGTTTGCCAGGGGTTTTAGTTTTTCCCTATTGTTTATTCAATAATTTCTTTTTTAAATTTTTATTTTATTAATTTATTCATATTACATCTCAATGGTTATCCCATCCCTTGTATCCTCCCATTCCTTCCTCCCTCCCATTTTCCCCTTACTCCCCTCCCCTATGACTGTTCCTGAGGGGGACCTCCTCCCCCTGTATATGCTCATAGGGTATATGTAAGGCCAGTTTCTCAACTTGCCAATAGCTATCCTTTCAATGTATCCTCACATGGCAGAGAGCAGAGAGCAAGGCAATTTCTTTTCTACTAGTAAGTGTGCTCTTCTAGAAAAGTCTTAAAGATGCAGAACCAACAGAACATACAGGGAACAAATGTCCCTTATGAAGGCAGGATAGTGTCAGAAGAGGTCATCCGAAGGTGAGATATTTTACAGCCCAGTCCCAGTAGCACAAAAGCCTCAGAATTAGAGGAACTGAGGACTCAGCTTTCTATGTTAGTCCTGCAGACCAATAGCTGCTAAGAATACCAGAGCCCACCAGGAGAGCCAGGCCCCTTGACTCAACTGAGACCTACATGAGCTCACAGAGACTGAATCAGCAGGCACAGGACCTTCAGGGGTCTGCAACTGGCCCTCAGTATATATATATATTACTTATTAGCTTAGCATTTTTATGGGACTCCTGACTGTTAAAATGGGTGGATCTCTGACTCTTTGTCTGCTCTTGGGACTTTTTTCCTCCTGATAGGTTCAACTTCCTATGTCCAACTTCAATATATTAGCTTTTGATTCATCTTATTATATTTTATTTTGCCATGGTTAGTTGTTACCTCTTGGAAACCTGTTCCTTTCTAATGAGAGACAAAAAGGAAATGAATTCGGAGTGGAGTGGAGGTGGGGAGGAACTGGAAACAGTAGATGGAGGGGAAGCTATAATCGGGACATATTATATGAGAAAAGAATTTATTATCATTAAAAGGAAAAAAATACTAAAGAGCAAAGGTTGTTTTTATGGTTTTGCTCCACACTTCCAATTTTTCTCAGAGTTCATAGCTTGAAACTGACTTTTTCTTATTAAACATAGTCCATAGTGTACATAATACAAGCGTGTCACTTGTTAGCCGTGCTACTACGAGATAATCATTTTGATTTCTATATCAAATATATAATTCTCTCTCTCTCTCTCTCTCTCTCTCTCTCTCTCTCTCTCTCTCTCTCTCTCTCTCTCTGTCTGTGTGTGTATGTGTGTGTGTATGTGTGTGTGTGTGTATGTGTGTGTGTGTGTGTGTGTGTGTGTGTGTGTGTGTGTGTGTGAATTTACTTCTCTCAACAATTCTGAGGAATTCTACTACCTCTGGTTAATAGATGAAGAACTTTTGTCACCGCAAGGCAGTGCAAATCTTGGTTTTACCTCATAGTTCTATCCATATATCTCTAATGCTTATAATGAAGCATAACGGTGTTATGCAGACTGAGTGTTAGTTAGTCTGCCTTTGTGGCTATTTGTTCATTCGTATTAGAAAGACTGCACAATAACAAATGTGAAATGACAGGGTCTTTGAATTAATTCTGCTTCTCACACTAGAGTTGTTAGATCTTCATTTCAGTACTTTCTTGAGTGTAAGATAGAGGTGTAAGTTTCTATATAAGAGTCGCAGAAAATTCCTCTTGACACAAATAAAGATGTCTGTTTGTAATGCTGCACAGAGAAAGTAACCATGAGTAATGTCTCGGCAGAGTCTTTAGTGAGTGTGCAAGAGAATCTAGCCATCAAAAGGCAATCTTTCAAATCGAAGCCAGCTTTTTCAACTCAGATTTGCGCTTAGTATTTTGTGTCTCTCAACTGCACTTTCATTTGCTGTGTTCTGTACACTATTTTCTGGTATCCATCCCCAGCTTATTTGCAAGAGATGCCCTCGTCGTAGTAACACAGCCAGCACATTGAGTAAGCCCTCTATGAGGAAATCACATGGATTTCACTGGGGGATGTCACACAATCCGCATCTACTCCATTCTGTGTAAGCTCCTATCTCCTTTAGGCCGGGGGTGGGAGTCAAATAAGCTGCTGTGTTAAAATGGTGTGTCAGTTTCTCCCAAATTGAAAGCTTCCATTCCAGAAGGAAGACCCTTAAGGCTGGTAAAGTTCTAAAGGGAGCCGTCATTAAGATGCAGGAAGTAAATGAAAAGTTAACAAGCCTCAAGAAGTCCATGGAACTTACCAGATTCACAATTTTCCCTTTCCCTAAGGATATATAGGCAGGGCTTCCAAGGAGAGACTCTCTGACCTGTTGAGCTGCCTGTAAAGTGTGCAGAGATCTTTAGATTTTCATGTGCGCTGATCACCCATGGTTCAGTGCGCTGTAAGTGACCAGCGGCTCTTGAACCCCCCACACCCTCTAAGTGAATCGTAAGCCACACCGCTGTAAATAACCCCAGGACGCTGACTTCTTCACCAAGTCTGCCTTCAGTGGAATCATGTCTCTTCAGGAAAAGTGTTGCACAGCATACATCCATACAACAATAAGAATTGTTGTTCTCCTAATAGATACTCAAACATAAACAGTAATCAAACAAAAAATGTGTATGTATGTATGTATGTATGTATGTATGTGTGTGTTTAATGTTATTGTGTAAATATTTGTAACATGGTATATAAACATTTTCTCTGGTTATCCCAATTCTTAACATCCTGAAATATAAGTTTTTAAATCAACATAAAAATTTATGATCCAATTATTACATTAAATAAAATATAGAAATTCATGACTTACCTTTTGGAGTATTTTAACATGAAATCCTTTAACATTTTATGGGATAAAATATTTGTAATAACTTTATTCATATATTAATATATATTTAAAAATTCATCTAAAACCACTAATAAAAATTAAATGAAAACTATAACTGTTCCAACCAAGATAAAATTAATTAGTTTTCTCTGTCAAAATATTTAAAAACTAATAGAAAAAAAAGATAAAGAAGAATAAAATTAAACTGAGCAGAAACTATTAAGATAGCAAAAAGGAAGACTTTAATTGTGTTCTTAACTAATTAATATTATTTCATTTAAAAAGTCTAATTCACAGGTATGTTTTCCAAAGTTTATTGCATAAATTAGGTGTATACATATTAATTGAAAGGTTGTGCATTATATACAGAATCAAAGTAATTATAATAAAGGAAATTGTAAGTTCTGTTTATGTATCAAATAAAAAGATTGGTAAACATATGTAGAATAGAGTACATGTTCAAATTCAAGTTCAGTGCAAGCTACTAAGAAAGGTGCTGTTCTCAGAAATTATAAGAGCCTTATGGTTTTAGTGTCCAGCCATATCTCACTTTAGTTCAGAAAAACAAGACAAACAAACAAAAACAAAAGAAAAGAAAGTATGTGAAACAATGGAGCAAATAACAGTTTTTCCAAGCCATGCTGGTGGTGTGTATCTGCGTTAAAATCCAAAATAATCTGTCAAGTAACTTTACAACTATGGAAGGACAATAAAATCTAAGAAAATTCTATTAGTTCAAAATTTTTTTAAAAACCAGTTGCTGGTTTTTCTCTAAGCATTCCAGCTTGCTGTGTTCCCATTTGACCATTTGGATTTAATTTAGTGACAGATTCACACTGTATGACAGATTGCTTGGCACAGACTAATAATATACTTAGTGATGGCTCATTGTTAACTGAGCACTAGGAAGTGCTGATGAAAGCATTTTCTACTGCTCAGATGTGATTTTTTTTAAGTTAAATTTGTCTTTTTTTTTTTTAGAAAAATAAAGTTCAGTGGGTTTTTTTTCCACTAAAAGATTGTGACATGAAATATTCTTCACCCTGAAGTCTAATATTTTGAAATTATAAATTACTTTTCAAACTGCAGTATAATATCTATTTCCAAACGGTGCTTTTAACAGACTCTTGGCATTTCATGGGTGGTGCCTGCGACTGAGTCAGTTTAAGCTCTTTAGAGATTAATTAGTGGGGAAAATACATTCTTTTCTATGAAAAAAAAAAGAATAAATACACTTAATTGTGTCTTGGGACACTACACTCTGTTCAAAGCAGACATAAAGAAAATGGTTAATCAGTAGTGTTACCTAGGCACCGAGTAAGCTAAATTACACAAAGACCATGATGAAATCCTGACTTCTTTGATTACAATCATTGCATGTAAGCCAGAAACCATGGGCTCCCTAACCTCATGAAGGGATGATGATGATGATGAGCCATCTGCTGAGGTAAATGACCCCCTCAGTGGGCACTAAGCGACGCTAAAGAACAAGCAAAGGGAAAGAGTATTAAAACTTGTAGAAACCAAAAGAACACTGTGATGGGTGGATCGGGGCCCAGGTGGGTCTGCTCAAACTATTGCACTAGCCAAGGACAATACAATAGTAAACATCGAACGCCTACTCAGGTCTAGCCAATGGACAGGACATTCTCCACAGTTATGTAGAGAGTGGGCACTGACTCTGACATGAACTCTGGTGCCCCATATTTGATCACCTTCCCTTGGTGGGGAGGCCTGGTGGCACTCAAAGAAAGAATAAGCAGGCTACCAAGATGAGACGTGATAGCCTATGACCGTATAGTGGGGGAGGAGGTCCCCAACAGTCTTAGACTTAGGGAAGGTGAACAGGGGGAAAGCGGGAGGGAGGGAGGAGTGGGAGGATACAAGTGATGGGATAACAATTGAGTTGTAATCTGAATAAATTAATAAAATTAAAATAAAAAACCTTTTAAAGAAGACAACATATTTATGCTTTCAAATAGATTAGATTAATACAGGTCCATCATTTATAGATGAGCTGAATGGGCATCATCTTAGCACGAGTGTAATTAAATCAGTCGTGTGATGGGCAATTGGGCAAGTCTGTCTGTGCTGCTGTGGCACACAGCTACCGCCTGGGTAATGTAGAAAGAACGCCTGTTGATTTCATGTTCAGAGACTCATGAGTCCAAGGTCTAGTTGTTGGTATGCTCTGTTCTCAGGGTCCTGGTCCTGTTTCTGCTTCCCTGGTAGTGCCTAGAGAACGGTGCATATCAGAAGAGAGAAATGCTAGGCCCTCTCATAGCAGAAAGCAGAAGACCAAGAGCAAAGGCTGCACGTAGTCTTCCTTTGAGGCCCTTCATGCCAGATGGTAGAAAACACATATGATCTATTCAATTCTTAGAGGTCCCACTGCCTTTTCTTTCCAGAGAAAAGAGATTTATTCAATGTACGTGACTGGAAAACGGAACAAAGAAGTCCAGTGTCCCTCAAGTCTGTCTTCAGGGTCTTGGCATGAGGTGTAGTTTTATTTATTCATCTATTTACTTACTTATTTATTTATTTCCTATTGCATCCCAATTGTTATTACCTCACTTGTATCTTCACATTCCCACTCTCCCTCCCTCTCCCACCCTATTCCCATCCCCTAGGCCTTTGACAGAAGGAGACCTCCTTCTCCACCTCAGGACCACAGCCTGCCAGGTCTCATCATCCCCTTCCTCTGTGTGCCACCTGGCCTCCCCAACATGGAGAAGTGATCAAATTGGGGGCACCAGAGCTCATGTCAGAGGCAGTCTCTGCTCTCCCCACAATTTGGAGAATGAGCTGTCCATTGGTTATATCTGAACAGGGGGCCTAGGTTCCCTGCATGTGCTGTCCTTGGTTGGTGAATCATCTGGTGCAGGTCTTAACACTTCATGTTTCTTTAGATTCCGTGTTTGGGTTTTGGAAAGGACACAATCAAACCATAGTAGCTACAGAGATGGTGCAGTTGACAAGAGTGGTGTGGCAGTCAAGTTTGATTTCTAAGTGTACTGTAAAAAGAAAAAGAAAAACTTTAGACCATCTTAGTGTGTAAGGCCCACTGACACAGGAATTTACACTACAGTGTTGGAAAGGAAGAAGCTAGTGAAAACTCCCCCTTAGAAATAATGAATGTATCTAAATAGAAGTAAAGATGATTTCCCTGACTGACAGTTTTCTAGAAGAGGAAAGCTCACGTGGGTAATGTGGAGATTTGTGTCGCTCACGTGTTTCCAGCTCTTGCAGAGAAACAGATCCAGCAAGATGGCGAAGCTAGGAAGGGTGCTTGCTGAGGAGCCTTTTCACCTGAGTTCAACCTTCAGAACCTGTATTGTAGAAAGAGTCCATCAGCTCCCACAAGCTAGATTCTTCCTTCACACACATGGCAGCACGCACACACACACACACACACACACACACACACACACACACACACACACACATTAAATTTAGTAAAATAAAACTTTTAAATAGTATATTTAATATTTAATAGTATATTTGGATTTCAGTCTTCACTTTTTGGCTTCCACTGCCCTTTGATCTCTGAGGAAAACCAGTTCTTTTCCACCTCCATATTTTCATGCATCAAGTGCATGACCTCAGCGAAGCTATCTACGGTGACTTCATATTAGAGCATGTAATGAGCACAGCCCCTAGGAGCACATGCCTGGGAAAAGGAAGAGCATGATCTTTAGTTCTGGGAAGTCCATTACATCACCTCAGCATGGCTGTGCTGGGCAGTAAACACAACAGAGTGGTAACAAGGCAAGTCCACAGCCCTGAGGAACAGAGTGGTAGCCTCCCACCTGCAGGAAACATCAGAGGTACTCCTTAGGGACGAACCAAATGATTACATTTGATGGCTTGTATTGGTGTTGTTTTTAATGTCTAATAAAGCTTAATAGAAGCGTTGTGATCAGTAAAAGTCTTTGTGTCATAAATTTGACATTAAAAATTGTATATATTTTACACACAGGATTTTCTTGTGCCAGCCCCACCACTGATCCTGACATCCTAAATTAAATATGATAATGAGCACCTGACTGGCTGGGCTTTTAATTAACTACTTTCTAAAGTGCTTGATTTCTCACTACTGTAATGCCCTTAATTATTTAAGTTATCACTTAATGCTAATTTATTCAAGCCCCTGCTAAGAACTCAAAAGATTAGACTTTATATTGATGTTCACTGTCTAACCTAACTTTAGTTTAGTTTCTACATTCTAGATGTCAAAACGTGCAGAGTGGACTACGTACTCTTTTCCCCGTTATTTCCTAAATAAATTCAATGTAAATTTTCAATAAAAAGTTTTGTTGAGTTAAAGTGATAAGAAATGGTGGGCTGTCTGTCCCTAAAATTCATTTAAACACTGCCATGCTGGTAATCACACATTTTACAAGTTTATAACTTAAAACAGCTTCTAAGTGTTTATGAGTTTCTCTTTGCCAAAACTTTCTAATACCCTTACACATAGAATTAGCTTTTCTAATTCTGTAGTTTAATTTTGAGGAAGTCTTTTTAAACATTTGTAGTGTAACGATGAAAATGATTGTTCTTTGCAGCAAGTATTGTAAAGGACATGGAGCTAATTACACCTACCGATGTTTACAACTGCCTTCAAAAAGTGAGAGTGGAGAGTGGGATATGACTTTCTCACATACTCTGGTGCCTCACCTTTGACCATGTCCCCTGGACGGGGAGACCTGGTGGCAATCAGAGGAAGGACAGCAAGTTACCAAGAAGAGACTTGTTACCCTATGAGCATATAGAGGGGGAGGTAATCCCCCTCAGGAACAGTCATAGGGGAGGGGAATAAGGGGAAATTGGGAGGGAGGGAAGAATGGGAGGATTCAAGGGATGGGATAACCATTGAGATGTAACAAGAATAAATTAATAAAGGAGGAAAAAAAAAAGAATCATTGAAAAAAAAAAGTGATGTGTGGGGAACTTAAAAGAGCTGCGGGCAATTTCCTCCTTTCACCACAAAGAAAGAAGAAAGCAGAAGTGCTCAAGATGCTCTAATCATGCTGGCAGCTCTCTTGTCAAGCAGCTGATAATTTTTACTAATAAGTCACTGTCTGTGATTGTATCAGAGGCGTTTGGTCTGCGTACAAGACTTCTTTATTGCCTGCTGCAAACACTTCGATGCCATCGGTATCATTTATGTTAGGTATTCTCATCACCTATGTTTTAAACATCTTTTCACAGTAAAGGAAGATGGAAAGCACCATTTTTTTTTCTTCCTATACTATGGTTTTGTCCAACATATCTAGCAATAGATTCTCCCAGAAGAAAAATGTGTTGAAATGTTTTCACCATCCTTTTAAAAGTTCTGCATTTATGATTAAATCTTCAAGTCAAGCCCAAAGAAGCCATCAGTTCCTTCCTTAGTCTAGAATTCACACTTATATGCCCATAGGTTTCTGAACTAATAACAGTTTGTATAATTGTTGGCATTACAGAGAGATTCAATGTGTTCTTTTTATTTCTAAATGTTTTAGAACTTCATACTGCATATAATATATTTTTATCAAATCTATCACCTATTCCACTTCCAAATTCTCTTCCATCCCCACTAAGACTCTTCACTCCCAAGTAAATGTGTCCTTTTTTTTTCTTTTAAGCCCAATAGGTCCACTTAATGATGCCAGTATGGGTGTAAGGGCATCTATTTCATCACAAGCAGCTTCTGAGAGGCTTCATTCTTGAAGGAAGCTGGCATGCCACTCCTAGAAGCCATCAGTTTGCCAAACCTCCTCACCTAGGGGTGGGCAGTACTTTATGACCACAGTCCTCCTCCATCCTAGGATTTTTGTGTAGCTTGATCTTGTGATTGTTACTGCAACGACTGTGAGTTCATATGTCCAACTTTTTTGTTGTTGTTGTTCTCACTGGAGCAGTGTTTCCCTGCACTCTTCTATCCCTCTGAACATTACAATCTTTCACTTCTATGATGCTCTCTCAGCTATGAGACATAGTAAGGAAGATGCCCCATTTAGAGCTGAGCATTCTACAGTCTCCCCTTCTCCAAACTGGCCAGTTATCAATCTTTCCATCTAGTAAAAAAATTATTTCTTTAATAAGGGCCAGGAAATACACTAATCTGTGAATGTAATGATAGGTCATTAAGAGTCAGTTTAAGCCTGTGCCCATTAGCCAGTAGAAGGAAGCTTTCAAGAAAGTACAAACTTGATTTTTCCATTTTATGGAACTCAGGATTTTGGTGTCTTAATCAATAGGGTCTTATTGTCCAATTCTGGAATTAACCAATGCAGTGACTATAGCTTCTAGTGTTGGTTTTGATCAAATTCTATTGGTCAACAACTACAAAAGAAGTAACTCATATTTGGCAAAGTCTTTTTTTTTTTCTCCCTTTTGTGTTTTGTTTATCTTGTAGCCTATTGTGTCTTGGAGGGGAGACACTTCTCTTCATTATACGTTAATTATATGTGTGTGTTTATGAAGCTTCTACAGCAGTAAGTTTTCATTTTTTAAAATGTTTTTTGATTTAGTCATGCCATCCTTTATCTTGTATGCAGATAACAAAATTTTTTTTCTGTGTAAATAAGGGTATTTTCTTCTTCTTCTTCTTCTTCTTCTTCTTCTTCTTCTTCTTCTTCTTCTTCTTCTTCCCTGGGCCCTATTCTTTTCTTTATTTTATATATTTTAGTTATTATATTTCTTTTTAACATAAATATTTATATTATTACACATAAATTAAATAAAGTACATACAGGAAGAAGAACCACAGAACAATCAGGAATTATATAAATGTTACATTCATAGTGATTTGGGTATTTGTATTTGGCAAACCTGAAGTAAACATCTTTCCTATCTTGTTGTCTAAAATTCTGAATGGAAATCAATATCTATCATATTTCATCTCTATTAACTTAAACATTTATCTAGATCTAAAAACATCTTAACCCCTAACCTACTAAGCTTAATTGTAAGACTAAACTATTTGATCTTCAACCCCATCAGAGGCTTGAGAAAGAATAAAACAGTAACCTGAGTGGGCTAAATTTCTGAATGAAAATCATTATCTATCATATCTTGTCTCTATTAACTTAAAACATCTATCTTGATATAAAAATACCTTAACCCCTAACCAACTAAGCTTAATTAAAAGACTAAACTACCTGATTTGGTCTTTAATCCCATCAGAGATTTGAGAGGGAATAAAACTTAAATGTCTGAGTGAACTGGAAGTGCAGGTTAGCAGCTTCCAAAATGAAAAAAAAAATGACAGAGACAGTTTACTGCCTGAACAGTCACACAAAACTCTCAATAACATTGGATCATCATCTTCAGCCTCCTGGTTCAATATATCTGACAGACATATTTGTGAGGCAGGGACTGTTGAGGACTTGCTTACCTTGTCTTGGCAAAGGTTGGCCATCAACTCTGCTTGCATCAAAGCTTGCCCATTTTTAGGCAGAATTCTGTCTGTGGCAAAAACGAGGACATTTTTCCCAGTGGCTTGTTTGCCACATTTGAAGCCATCTCCATAAGTAGGTTCTTTGATGCTAGTCATCTTCCTTGAGGTAGACTGGGTATTGTCAGGAGTTAACTTGTCTCATTGTCAATGAATCTGAAAAATAATAAAAACATATTTAAATGCCATATTATGTATGTCTCTGAGGATTTTGAAGACTTTATCTAACTATTTTACCTTACCTTTCTATAGAATCATATCTATCTGTTACACCCAGGATGTATAATCTTATGATAAAAAGAGACTAGTAATTGATATGACCATGATTTGATTAACTATCAAAAATCTTGTAGAACTTACTTATCCTAAAAGCCTGCAATGCACTTTCAAAGTATTGGAAGTAAACATTGTATTATAAGTTGTGTGGATACACTACCTCATATTAGAGTAGAATTTTATTTAATGTGTGTTAAGAATAATCTTGAATTTGAATTCTGTAGCAGTGTACCAAAATTAAATGAAGGCATAATAACCTATTATGTAAATGTGTCACACTTTAAATATCCACTTATTGGTTGATGGAAAGTAAGCCTCTTCCCATTCTCTGGCTATTGTAAATACAGCAGCAAAGGACATAGCAGAGCCAGTAAACTCTATATTATGATTCAGAGTTCTTTGGGTGAATCTTCACAGCGATTTACTGATTTCTACAATGGCTACAGCAATTTTCCCTTGCCCAAGCAATGAATCAATGAGTAACTGTTTCTTGTCTCTGCATTCACACTTGTACACCAGCATTTGTTGTCTTTGTTTGTTGATTTGTCTGTTTGTTTGTTTTTGTCATAGTTATTCTAATTGGGATAAGTTGAATTTTCTAGGTAGTTGTAGAAGAGGAATTCAGGGCACGTTACAGTCTTACCTTTATGAATCATTGCATATAAAGATTTACTAATAGCATGCTTAAAATGCAAGATATAACTGGATTGTTTATTACATTCAAACAGAAAGTGCAAAAACCTCTGACATTGTATATTTTGTTTCTAATTTAATTAGTGTTCAAAATTTGTTTTTAATGTCATTTTATTAATTTATTCAGATCACATCTAAATTGTCATCCCATCACTTGTATCCTTCCATTCCTCCCTCCCCCCTGCTTTCACTCTATTCCCTTCTCCTAGGTCTATGACCGAGGGGACCTCCTCCCCCTCTATATGGTCTTAGGCTATCAAGTCTCATATTGGTAGTCAGCTTCTTCTTTCTCTGAGTGCCAGCAGGCCTTCCCACCAAGGTGAAGTGGTCAATTATGGGGCACCAGAGTTAGTCTCTGCTCTCCATATAACTGTGGAGGATGTCCTGTCCATTGGGTAGATCAGAGTAGGGATTCGATGTTTACTGCGTGTATTGTCCTTGGTTAGTGCAGTAGTTTAAGCAGAACCCCTGGGCCAAGATCCACCCATCATGAGTTTCTTCTTGTAGGGTGGGAATGCAAATTTGTACAAGCACTTTGGAAATCTATCTAGTGCTTTCTCAGAGAACTGGGAATAGGGCTTCCTCAAGACCCAGCTATTCTACTCCTTGGAATATACCCAGAAGGTGCTCCACCACACAACAAGGAAATACACTCAACCGTGTTCATAGCAGCCTTATTCATAATAGCCAGAACCTGGAAACAACCTAAATGTCCCTCACTTGAAAAATGGATAAAGAAACTGTGGTACATTTGCACTATGGAATACTACCAAGCTATTAAAAACAAAGAAATCCCGAAATTTGTGAACAAATAGTGTTCAAAATTTTGAAATGATTGCACTAGAAAGATTTGACATTTTTACCCAGAGTAAAATTTTCTTTTAAGTTATACTACTCTTTGAAAAGAAACAATAAAATATGTATATACTACATTTCTTTTGGTGAAAGTGGATGTAGTTGAGTGAAGAAAAACAATGATTCCCATAGCCCCACATTCCAAGATGATAATTACTAGTGCAAGATTTAAAGTATTAAAGATTTTAAAAGAGGTCATCTTTTTTGGTAACTGGAAAATTGGCAAGAATCCTAGCATTAGCATTGTAACAAGCAATCAGTCAAATAAAAACAGAATTTGACAAAGAAAAAATAAAATAAAAAGAGGTCATCAGCTCAAACTACTGTTCCAACCAAGGACAATGCATGCAGTAAACCTAGAACCCCTATCCAGATCTAGCTAATGCACAACACATTCTTCACCATTGTGTGGAGAGCAGGGATTGACTTGGCTATGAACTCTGGTGCCCCCTATTTGACCACTTCCCCTTGGTGGGGAGACCTGGTGACACTCAGAGGAAGAGTAAGCAGGCTACCAGGAAGAGAACTGAGAGGCTGTGATCTTATAATGGAGGAGGAAGAGGTCCTTTTCTGTCACAGACCTAAGGGAGGGGAATAGGATTAAAAAGGGAAGGGTGGGATGGGAAGATACAAGTGATAACAAGGGGATCACAATTTAGATGTAATCTGAATAAATTACTTAATTATTTTTAAAAAAAGAGCTCATCAGATGTTTCTCTGGAATGATCAGTATTTTTAAAAGAGATTCATGACTAAGTTTCTTCTGGTATGAAAGCTTAAAGAATAAACACTAAAAATTAGATTCATGGTTCTCTGGCCTCATACATAAGAAAAAAACAACTGAAAGGGCCATATCAGTGTGTACAGGGATCAGCTGTGGTGACTCTACCCCTTCCCGGGTTCCTTCCCCAACTTGAAATGCCCACAAGCACAATCGTGCTTGAGTACTTTGCCAGCTTCAGAAGACTCTGTCCTCATGTCCAAATGCTTTGTATAAAAAATGTGTACATCGCCCCATATTTGGCCATGTCCCCATGATGCGGAGGCCCAATGGCACTCATAGAAAGGATAGCAGACTACCAAGAAGAGACTTGATACCCTAGCATCATATTCAGGGGGAGGAGGTCTCCCTCAGTCACAGTCATAGGGAGGGGGAATAGGGTAAAAGTGGGAAGGAGGGAGAAATGGGAGGATGCATGGGATGGGATAGCAAATGAGATGTATAGGAATGATTTTATTTTTCAATAAAAAATGTGTACCTCATCTTTGTATTAACCACAGAACTTCTTCCTCGTTCATCTGAAGCCACCTTCAGAGACTTTGAGAATCTAAATCTTCCCTAAAAGTTTTCTTCACCATGCTAAGAAATCTGATTTTTCCCAGTCTAAATGCTACATAGGATTACATTTTATTTCTTTCAAACTATCCTAAATCTCCATGTACACCCTATGTCTTTATTGACTAGTACTTTCACTGTAAAAACAGAATGAAACATGGAATATATTACCCTTAAGTTTATAAAATCTCTTTTTAGAAGAATGATTTCAGCAACCTCAAGTAATAGTTACTACTCCAAAATTTTATAAATATGCAAAACGCGTCAGAGTCTTGTCAAAATAAGAGTTAGTTCTGGATCAGTATCCAAACCTGGTGATATTTTCTCTTTATTTAAGAACAGTCTGGAGTAAAAGTGTTTAACTAAATAATTATAATTATGAAAAATTTTTATTGCAATTATAGTTCCTTTAGTAAATTTGCTATCATAAGTTCTAGACTATGTGAGATGCATTAATGGAAATGTTATTATCATTTGAATGAAGAAACAGAAGGAACTCAGAGAATAGTGCAGATACTATTTTAGTTTTATATAACTAACAGCATGTTTCAATTAAATATAAATATGGAATAGCTTAATGGATGCAATTGACACTCTCCAATGCATTTTGTCTGCCTGTGTTTAAGTCTAGTAACAAAATATCAAATAGCTTAGTGGGTGCAATTAATGCTCTTCAATGCATTAGACTTGGTTGTATTCATGTCTAGTAAAAAAAAGACCCATTTTTACAAGTTATATATTCTTACTAATGTTTGAAATATACTACAAAATTTGTCTTTTAAAGTCACAATTACTGGATAATAGTTGATAATTCTGTGTCACAGTTTGCTAACAAAATATAACAATCTTGTTAAGCATAATGATATAAGTTTGAGATGGAATGAAAGAATATATGATGGGAGTTTGCCAGGACATATGCGTCCTTTCTTTACATGAGAGAGAACGCTACTTGCTTATGTATGACTCCCAGTCATTAAAGTCCTTAATGGATTTATGAATAGTTATTAATGCCTTTGTGAGTTTTTATTTTTGTGTGAACTTATTTTAGTGCATTAACATTAATTCTTTTACAGTAGAGTTAATTAGATGGTAGTAGAAATTAGGTCATCTCCTTGACTCCCCACAGAAGGTTATGATAAGAATTTGAAGGTATGATTTTGAGAACAGTATTTTATACTGCAACTGTAATGTCAAATGGCACAATCTTTGAAGTACTAGAAATCACACGCTAATTTTTAAGTCTTCAAACTTTCTTAATAATCATATTCATAAAGCAGTTTTACCTAAGCTTTTAATAGACAAAATGGATGTATTTTTCCCTAAAATGAGCATCTCTTATTCTCTTTCTTTTTCCAAATGTGACTTCAGCCAGTGTAACAGAATACTTATAATTATTTTCCCCAGTTTTACCTATTTTATCCCAGTTCTAGCATGTCAGAGTTAATTTGAGATATCAGTTTGACAAAAATTTAGTGTTATCTGGGAAGAGGCAATCTTAAAGGATACATCATCTTAAACAGATGGGCCTGCTAATTGATGTGAAAGGATCCAGGGCACTGTCATCATGCTGCCCCTAGTGACATAGGTATGGATGGGTAAGAAAGGAATCTGAGCAAGCCAGAGGAAGGAAGCCATGATCAGCATCACTTCATGCTTTGAGATTCAGGTCCAATATCTCCTACTCTGACTTCTTTTGATGACAGAATGTAACCTGGGAGTGTAAGCCACTTAACCCTTTCTTTCCCCCCAGCCACCTTTGGTAAATGTTTTGCCACAGCAACAGAAATCAAAGGAGAACCAACTTGTCCTTAAAGGAACTCTCCATTATTCTGAACTTTTTAAAAACTTCTCTAATTGTATGCTAAACATTTGTAATTGGTTTGCTGTTCTATTTCTGAAGCAGTACACATGTTAAAGGTTTGCTTCATCACATATTTTTAACATAATGGAAGAATAATTCCATCTTTAAAACAGCAATTTCTAGCTGTTAATACTACATACTTGTTTAAGAGAGAGAGAAAATACTCTTCAATAATAATAAGATTGGAACAAAAAGACTTAATGTTCATTAAGTAATTAATCTTGACCTAAGTGATACTAACTGTTGGTAATGTGAAATGTCAAAATTATAGGGTATCTGTGCAGCAGGTCTTCTGTGAATATTTAAATGGCATTTATGAAAAATGACTGATTGTAATAGTGCACGGCTATTATTCATATGACCTTCAGAGTACCCTCAGCCATGATGGGGATATTTAAAAAAAGTGCTTGTTTTTTATCTGTTGGAGGGCTACTTTTCATTCTCAAAATGAATGCACTTATCTGCTAGAGGTTTGTTATTTGAATTTTGTTTTGAGTTAAAGAAAGGAGCTAACAGACAAGTCAGAATTTATTCATTATTCTTGTGAGATAAACCACAAAAATGGATTCTTCTTGGGCATTGGCAACAACCTAACAACTAACCAAAAAGAACTGTTTAAATAGAGAGTACATCAATTGAACAAAGTCACATAATATGCAAAAATACTGTAAAAGAATATGCAGTGACATAGATTTACAATTATGTTAATTAATAATTACAAACTTGTTTTCATATGTAGTTGAGTTTCTCTCACAGGTACTCTGACAGTTCCAAAGTTTTTATTGGTTTGGACATATTGATTTAAAATATTAACTGAGCCTAAACTTTGCAAAGACTTTGTTTACTCACTTCCATATAAATTCAAATCAGGCAGTTTAGGAATTGATACAAGAAAAATTTAGTATTTGAATTATTTTTTATTAATTTTTCCATTCATTTTAGGAAAATAGTTGTTATTTTCAAGATATATTTTACCAGTATATCTTTAATGGCTGGAATATATGATGTATCTTCCTAGGTTACAGGACATCATATTGATCTATATGTAAAGGTTATATAAAATTAGTGCTTACATAATCATTAAGAGTTTAAAAAGTAATCACTGTTGTAATAATATAGTTATATAAGTAGATATGTAATATGTATATTTATAACATAAGTATAAATGTATCTTTAAGTTCATATGCTTGGTGTTTTCCTTTCATTTTTGAGAAAAAGTCATGTATATCAATCTGGCCTGGAACTCACTAAGTAGCTCAGACTGTCCTCACACATTGGTCTTCCTGCCTCAGTTTCTAGAATATTGCAATTTTAGATGTGGGAAAATATACTTTATTGAATCTACACAGATTTTTTTAAAGATAACTTGAATTGTGTATATAGTAAACAGGAAGCACTTGATGCTCATGATAAATTGAATGAGCAATGTCCATTTTCAGCTCAGGCAATCGAAAACTTGATTCCCAGTTTGTGGCTGTGTTTTAAACAGTGATAGAAACTTTAAGAGCTAGAGCCTTGCTGGAGATAAAAACATATCTGGGTGTGATTTGAGGGTCTATAGCCTTCCTTCCCGTTCAAAGTCCCTGTTTGCGAAGGTAAATGAAATGTGGTCACTCAGGTTCCTGCTCCAGGGACCATGCCCTCTCTGCCTGTAGTCATATATCCTTCCCCCATGATGAACTGTAGTGCTTTGGGATTGTCATCCGAAAACAAACCCTTTCTCCCCACAGTTGCTTTTAGTCAGAGTTTTGTTTTGTTTTTGTTTTTTGTGGGTTTTGTGGGTTTTGTTTGACTATTTTTCCCAGCAACAGGAAAGTAAGCAATGCAGTGGCTGTTAGGTGTGTCTTGACTGCAAGATGTTTCATTGATGCTACTAATGAAGAATTTTATTTTCTTCCTCAACTTCTCTGTTTCTGGACATCTCTGTTTATTTACAAGAACAACTCAGAAATCAAGAAACAGTGTTCAGATTTCTGCACTGCACCCTAACAATTCAATTTGTTATTTTTAATTGTATTTTGTTTAAAATATAGCTTGACATTTCCACATTGTTATTGTTTCTTGTAACAAGAACCCTACCTATGCTCCTCTTTTCTAGCCAGATTATCTATCACTATACATTATTTAATTTAAAAATATGGTACAATTTAAGAAATAAATCTATGGATTTTTCCTACTTACCAGTAAAATAAAATAAGGCTGAAATTTCAAAAATGTACTTTATTGAAGACTGATTTCATTCCTCCTTGTACATTTTTCTTATCCTATTTACACTAGTGATTTGGTTCAGCTTTGGCCAAAGGAGATTTTTATTTTTCTCTGCACATAACTGAACATCTTCCTTCTGTGTTCTCCTTTTACATTTCTCATTATTATTTGTTGAATAAACCAACAAATTCCAACTGACTTAGCTATTGAATTTTCCTTGAACATTATTGTACCATAAATAGTGTTCCAACAATACAACATTATCAAAAATGTCAGTTGCATTTATTGTATCTTGTTCCCAATTATTATAAACATGCATTTTGTGTCTCTTTGATGGAACAAATGCATGTATTTTGGTGCTTTGCAAGTTTTGGTAGAGTTTGAAGATATAGACAAAATTCTAAATCAAAACTGTCTCTGAAAGTCAGTTCCTACTTGGATTGCAGTGCTGTTATTAACTTCTCAGGAAAATGAAGTTCAATCAATTTTAATTTTATAAAATTGATTTGCTAGCATAATTTTATCAATATGGACAAAGATGTACCAGGAAAGTATCAAAATAAATATTGATAAAGTGATAGATGTGCAACATTGTGTGAGGAGGGGACAATACATCATTATCCCTGAGATACTATCTTGCAGATGAGCAAAGCCAACAACTACGATGTGTCTTAAAATCTATACCATTAATCAATAAACCCCAAAGGGAAGTCTATAGACAGGAAGTTCAGAGGAGTAAAACTTTGTGGGAAAGCTAAACCTTCTGGCAACTGTGTAAAGGCCATGTCAGGCTTAGAAGGTAGACTGTTTATGCCAGAAAGAATGTAAAAAAAGGAAAAAAAAAAGCAGAGACATGATAAAAATATTCTCTCAAAGGGGAGGAAGAGGGAGATGTGAGGGTGATGCAGAAATGGTAGAGAAGAAGTAGGCTCCCTGAGACCCCAGGAAGGATGGTTTGCTTCTGAACAAGCCACTGAGAGGATCAGGCTTCTTTGGGGAGCACATTTGAAAGACCCAGCCAAACTACCGAGAGCCTCGAGTGTGCATTTTTGTTTACCAAGAGTCACGCACCAACATTTTCCGGGAAAGCTGTTGCTTTTGTGGAATGAAATGGAAAAGTATCAAACACTCAAGAATGATAATTGAGACAGCCACCAAAAGCATCCAGCACAAAGGACAGGGAACAAGAGCAAAGCCAATCTGTCTTCTGCTTTGTAAGGAGGAGACAGAAAAAGAGCTAATTGGGATAAGGCACATAAAATCTCATAGCTTCTGCAAGCACTTTTTTAACTTGTGAGCACTTATTTTTCTTTAGCCCTCCTCCTTAAAAAAATGGCATTGAAATATAATTTCACTATTCTTGCTTTTCTATGATCATCTGGCCTTACTGATGTATACTCATCTGTTGACACACTATGATGGAAAATCCTTGCTTCTTACTAATCCTCTCACTACATTTGTGCATGATAAGTTGTATCACGAGTATAAAAGACAGTTTGGGCTGCTGAGATGGATCAGTGGGCAAATGCACTTTCTACCAGTCCTGTCAACTTGAATTCAACACCCAGGATTTACATGATAGAAGAAAACGAACTTTCATAAATTATCCTATGACCTATCATGAAAACCATGGCAGTTGTGACTACCATCTCATACGCCTATATGCATATAAATTAAAAATTACAATTAACAGCACGTAATTTAGAGACAGGCCTCCAAAACATGGAAAGTATGACGTGCTTCTGAAATGTTCATTTGTGAGGAAGGAAACACATGATGCTCCAATGTTATAGAGAGTTCTGGGTGAGTGCTCAGGTAACAACCTGTCTCTGTCATCTTCTCATTTGGGAAGCTGCTAACCTGCACCCCCTGTACACTCAGGTAATTAATTTTATGCCTGCTCAAGTCTCTGATGGGTTTGAAGGCCAGATAGTTTAGTTTTACAATTAAGCTTAGTTGTTTACAGACTATTTTTAGGTCTAGATAGATGTTTTAAGTTGATAATGAGGAGATATGATAGATATTGACTTACATTCAGAATTCTAGACTCACCAAGACAGGAAAGATGTTCTCTTCAAGGCTGTCAAATACAAATAGCCAAAACACTAAGAATGTTACATTTATGTGATTCCTGATTGGTTCTTTGTTATTCTTTCTGTAGGCAGTTTATTGTATATATGTATAATAATATAAATATATATGTAAAAAGTATTTAATTAAAGAAGAATTTAAAAAATTTCAGATATCTAATACTAGTAAATCCTTGCAAGATTTAGGGGGCAGGAGTAACTTGCTGTTACGCACTTATCCACCCTCTTCCCCACAAAAAAAATCCACTCTCAGCGTTCCTTACCTGAGTATAAGTCTTTGTGTAGGATTTAGATTTCCTGGGTCCTCTCCCCTGTGTACGTTAGCACATCTATTGTTATTGTTGTCCTTGTTCAGCACATGCTAACAAAAGTTAATTAATAAAGATACCATAGATTTGAAAGAGAGCAAGGAGGGGTATATGGAAAGTTTTGGAGGGACTAATGAGAAGGAGGAAATGATGTGATTATTATATATTCTCAAAAAAAAACCCAAATAATTAAAAAAAAGCCAAAATGCTCTGACACTAAAATCTTTTTTCTTCATAACTTCTTATCTAATCTTTTATGTATCTTTCTTTCTTTTTTTTTACTTTTTTTTATTAATTTATTCGTATTACATCTCGATTGTTAGCCCTTCCCCTGTTTCCTCCCATTCTTCCCTCCCTCCCACTTCCCCCCTTCTCCCCTCCCCTATGTCTGTGATTGAGGGAGACCTCCTCCCCCTATATATGCTCTTAGAATATCGAGTCTCTTCTTGGTAGCTTGCTATCCCTCCTCTGAGTGCTGTCAGGCCTCCCCATCCAGGGGACGTGGTCAGAAAAGGGGCACCAGAGTTCGTGTGAGAGTCAGATCTCACTCTCCACTCGACTGTATCTTTCAATGATACTTTCACCACATAAAATGTTTTTCTTTGCAAATATATCATTTGGGCATTGATCTGTGCCTGACTTGATGTGATATACTTCATACTGGGATGCTGTCTCTGAGATTTTTTAAACGGTTGCCCTGTAGTCTTACAATTGAATCTGTGTTAAACTTGTAGGCACAGTGATCTCTACAGAATGATTTATAAGCCCTGTTATTTTAACAGATAACTTGGGAAATCTCTCAATGAGGTGAATAGCACGGCTGCCCCTCAGTAACAAAATTTATATTATCAAAGTGCGCTTAAATCATAATTTTAAACCTAAGGCAGTCTATGGCTATTGTTGGAAAAGTGGAGGAAACAATTTCTAAAATACTGCTGGCTTTCTTCACTACAGCACTCCATGGTATTGAAGAACAGCATGGCGCTGAAGAAAGAAAAGATTTTTCTTGACTGTTTGTGAAAAAGCACTTCTCCATAATGCTATAAGAATACACATAATCTCAATTTCTTATGCTAATGCTTTAACTTATTTCTGCATACTTATTTGTATTAAAGATGGCATCATCTTCTAGAGTAAGAGAGATGCTCTCATACTACTACTTTGAGGGAATTAGACTTTTGGTCTTCATAATGTTTATTTTCTATTTTCAAAACTAAAGAAGAATACAAATTATCATTTTATTTACTAAACTAAGGGGACATATTAATTAGTGTTAATTGCTTGACTATTTAATTCAATAAAGTAATGTGCAAAATAAGAGCGATATAAAATCAGACGAGGAAGGTTAGAATGGCAAACATATAGCATTATGTTTTCACTGTGGAAAAGGATGGATAGCCTTAGAAAGATAGGTCATACAAAGATTTTAGATGATTGTTACTGTACCAATTTTTTCTAACATTTAAAGGAGTATATTTGTTTTCTAGAACTAATTTTCCAGAGACTGAAGCTATTGTGTTCTTAATTAATAAACGTCTTCAAATAATTTATACAAAAAATAAATCAATGCTATACTCACAGAAAGAGAAATCACAAAGCCAATATCTGATGTTATTGGCATTTGATATGCATGGCATTGTTCCTTTCCCAGTTTGATCAGCCAACACATCATAGATCAAGAGACATAAGAGTTATCTCAGGTTTCCTCATCAACTCAAGCAAAGGGAATAGTAGAATGTTGTCGTCCCATTATAACATGCACGTAGATTACATCTGAGACTGAAGGCGCCATGTAATATTAATATTCCTCAGTTAGTCCTATGTGAATGAGTAACATAGGATGAAATAGAACACATCTATGTTTGACAATATCTACCATGATGAGAACTCATAGAACATGTGCAAAAAATCATGTCTTGGAGTTTGTCATACAACTCAATGGGTAAATTGCTTGTCACCTGTCTTGGTTACCTTTTGATCATCATAGTAAAACATCATAGCTACTACAACCTGAAAAATAAAAAAATATTGAGGCTTAGGGCTGCAGAGGGTCAGAGTTCATGATCAACTTGGTAGAGAGCACGGCAAGAAGCAGATAAGGCAAAGCTGGCTTAATAGCTGAGTACTTACATACTGTTCCACATTCTCAAAACAGAGAGAGCTACCTCAATGATATGTGCTTCTGAAACATCAAAGCCCAACCCCAGCCACATAACTCCTCCAACAAGGCCACATCTTCTAATCCACCAAATGGGGACCAAGTATTCAGGTATATGAGCCTATGGGAGCCATGCTCATTCAAACACACACAGCACATCAGTGTGGATGACTGGGTTTCAATAGTCAGAGCCAGTACAAAAGCTGACATTGGCAGTATAGTGTTATCTTTTCCAACAGAGATAGAAAAGAAACATCTATTTACCACAGATAAGGCACTTACAACAAACCAAGTTATCATGTTGATCTTAGTCCAATTTAACAAAACCATAGGTTTATTGAGGAGATTCTTAGGGGAAGGGGTAAAGTATTCCATCCAGCATGGATGACTCAAAGGCAGCCCACTCTTGTGTTGGTAACCACTCAGGAAAGCTGCATCCCAAAGCATTCTGAATTCCTTGCAGGCAAGGACAGCTGCACAGCTCAAGAGAATTTTATTTCTCCAGTTTTGTACCACTTCCATAACTTGGGTAGGGGCCTGTGACTCTTGTAAATTCCAGCTGTTCTAAACTTGTCAGGTGGATCTACTTTCAGGTTTTCCTGAGTTTTTCTTCTCCCTGCAGAAGGGAGTGTTTCAATTCAGAGAGAATTTCTACAAAGCATGTACCATCCTGTGCTTCTACAAACATGGAAACCTGAGACACAAAAGCCCTGGAAGCCTGCTGGCCATGAAAAAAGAAAAAGAGATCTTGACTCAAAATATAATGTGGAGACTGACACTCAAAGTTATCTTCCAAAGTCAACACACATCCTGAGCCATGTGTGCAATTATGAAGACTCACACATGCAGGCACATGCACGTGCATACCCCCTGCTTCCCCTACACAAGTGTGTATCATAGATACATGACTACAATGAACAATTAAACAATTAATTCAAGGCTAGAAAAGAAGATAACCATCTTGACTTATTGATTAGCCAAAGAAAAAATTCCCTGACTATAATACACTCAGGAAACTGTAAGACCAGCATCTCATGATTATACACAATACTCCATCCTATAGAAGAATACAATCTATTATGTGAGGCCAGATACAGTCACTTAAATACTCACACTCACACTAACTTTAAAATGTTCCACAAATTTTTAGAATGAGGGACTACATCTAGGTGTCTAAAGCAATAGATCTTTTATCATAGAAACCTCAGGATGCACCTGTTATAATAATTGCAGTTCAATTCTAGAATTGCTGTTGATAGTTTTCCTAATGCCCAAATATTTGAAAATTTTTAAATGAATTAGCATTGTTTCTGAAGTAAAGATTTATACAAGTAGACAAGACCCTGAGGTTGGAGAATTTTAAGTTGAAGGACAGTATAAGTAGTTTAGTAAGAGACGGTCTAAATAAAACAGAATAGAACAAAACAAAAAGGCCAAAAAAGTGAAATGAAACTAAGATTGGGGCACTGAGTTGTATATAGTTCATTAGTATAACACTTGCTTAGCATGCATAAAATGGTACATTCATTGCCCACTTCGCAAAAAGAAACAACAACAACAACAACAAAAAAAGCAAAATGGAGCATCATTAGTAATTTGCACCTACTCCCACATGCCAGCCATTACATTTTTATATTTTTATATTTTAAACCATGTGGTAGTTTGAATAGGAATGGACCACAGAGACTCTGAATCCTTGGCCCATAAAGAGTGGCACTATTGGGAGGTGTGGCCTTCTTAGAGTAGGTGTGGCCTTGTTGGAAGAGGTGTGTCACTGTGGTGGTGGATTTTGAGTTCTTACATCCTCAAGCTATGCCCAGTGTAGCACACAGTCTCCTTCCTGAGGATCAAAGATGTTGAACTCTCAGCTCCTTCTCCAGCACTACGTCTGCCTGTACTCTGTCATGGTTTTCACCATAATGATAATGGACTAAACCTCTTACAACTGTGAGCCAGCCCCAATTAAATGTTTTCCTTTATAAGAGTTGTTGTGGTAATGGTATCTTTTCACGGGAATTAAACCCCAGCTAAGACAACCCATCATCTTTCAAAGGATTAAACACGTTGGAAATCTTCTGAACCTCCTACATATCTTCACCCTGACTCAAAGGAACACATGGTTGATCAATTGAAAAAAAGGCTCTCAGATGAAATATGAAGTGCTCATATTTAATGCAGTGTGGCAAATTTTGTTTGTTAAATATGCCAGGCCTCATTTGAATCACCTACCAGCTGTCCCTCCCAGTGATGAGTCTCACTAGTGTGTCAAACGCTCAACTGTCAAACACCCATAAGGAGAAAGAACTAACACTAGCCATCATAACAGCTTCCAGAGATCCAATATACATATTGAGAGCTGAAGATGACACTCAGTGATGGATAGCTCATTCATCTGCTTTAACCTAATTTGAATCTTACACAATTCCCTGTATCCTGGCTAGAAAAATGATTTGTTCAAAAGAAATTTTACTCTTTCGTTCCCTTGGGTTATGTTTTTGCTTTTGGCATTTACCTCCAAGAACTCTGTGCTTTATATAAAATATTCTGACCATAAATCTTAGCTTCCCTCTTCAATTATAAAAATGTGACTATTATGTAGCTCTTCCTGTGCATACAGGGATTTTCAATGTTTTAACTAGACTTACTTTACTTAACTGTTAAAGGAAGCAACAGGCCTGAGATTGCCCAGGCACTAATAGTACATAATATAGCCAATTGCAAACAGCAGTCTAATTTGTTGATTTCAACTGAAGTGTAATTATATTGCTTCATTTGCTGAGCAAATCATATGAGAGTTTCTCTAAATCAGCCTGATTGTGTAATGAAGAGCTAATTACAAACAGCAGTGTTCTTGCAGTAAATTCATTGTAAGTGCTAATGCCAGGTTGGCTACACTGTGACAATGGCTCATTAGTACATTAACAAAAGCAACCGTGGGAACATGCCCAATGCTGGGCTGCTGGTCTCCTGGTTTTTGAAGCTGCAATGATTACATCCTTCAACATATAATTACCAAGAAAATGGTGCTTGATTTAGGTTTTGGCAAAAATTTTAAGAGAACACAAAGACATTTTCTAGAGCAAAATAAAATGATTTGGAAAGCCTTCCTGTTGGGCTTAGTGTAGGCTTCATTATGCCAGGTGTGCCCTGGAAACCTAATTTGACAAGGGGCTCATTTAGATGAGAAGCCATTCTTGACAACTGAATTTTGACATCCCACCATGCAAATGAACTCTATGACAGATATGTGTGTTTTCATACTGCCCACAGTCGGCCTGACGTCATTATCCGACTGCCACTAGATGGCCTACTTGCCCATCTGTTACTCCCCCCGCCCCTTCCCACCCCTTTGAGGTGGCCCTTTTCTTTCTCTCCCATGCTTCTACAATAAATCTCATACCATGTATGTTGTGAGATTCGTATTTCATATTTAAAAATGTGTATCTGAAGATGTGTGTGTGTGTTTCTGCATGTATTTGTGTATGAAAACGCACGCATGTTTGTCTCCTGGCTTTATGTGGTAATACAGAAGGATACTGGAGCCTATCAGCTAAACAGACACAAGTCAGTAGCTCCAGGCAGCTCTTTTCTATTGAATACCCTTGAGGTGAGTGAGACAGGCTTTTCAAATCTAATTCAATGATAACATCTAAACGTTGAATTCTGAAATAGCTCCCAACTCCATGCAGCTAAACAGTGTATAATAACCAGTTGAGCTGAGGAAACTCTGTTGCATGATCATCGTGCTATGTTCATAGACCTAAATGTGCTTTCATTTTCAGAGTACTCCAATTTCCAAGTAATTTCTTCTTCTTCTTCTTCTTCTTCTTCTTCTTCTTCTTCTTCTTCTTCTTCTTCTTCTTCCTTTTCTTCTTCTTCTTCTTCTTCTTCTTCTTCTTCTTCTTCTTCTTCCTTTTCTTCTTCTTCTTCTTCTTCTTCTTCTTCTTCTTCTTCTTCTTCTTCTTCTTCCTCTTCTTCTTCTTCTTCTCCCTCCTTTCTCCCTCCCTCCCTTCTTTCTCTCAGGAAGTTTTCTCTCTCTGCTTATGCTAGTATAGAGGCTTATGACATACTTCTTTTTTCCTGGATTCATTAACAGTCCGATACATCACCAGTCCTTTTAGCAACACCTTCAGAAAGAATCTTCCTCCCTCACATTTGCATTGTGTTTTGCCTATAACCAATAAGCTACAGTTCTTCCTACACTACAACCTTTTAGCTATAATTTCAACATTGATATTATTGAATTTTATGTTCCTATGCCACCAACAAAACTAAATGTGGCCATAATGATACCTAAAGGTTTTAGGTTTCTTTCACAATAAAGAAATCATTAATAATGGAGATGTGAAGTTTAAATGTAGACCAATCACCAGGACTTTTTATAAATTACAGATTAACAGTGTTACATTTTAGAGGAGTACTAAAGAAGGATTACATATTTAAAAAATAAAAAATAAAATAAGAAATAAACTTTAGCAATAAGTTCAAAAAGGAAATAATATATGAATGCTGAGTGGAAAATGTAAATAACTTGCATAAAATGATGGTATTCAATTTATCCTTCACATAGGAAGTAAAGACCATAGTCCATTGAAAACATGGATGTTGGTATTCACAAACACATATTCAGCAACAGTTACTAGGAAGAAAATGCTGCAAAAATTATAACACAACAATTTTCCTCTTTTTAGAGCCCTAAGTTTAATTTTTATTGTTTCAAAACTATTTCTAAATTCTAGAAAAATTTGTCTTTTAAGGAATCAAGACAAAACTGGAAAAGGTTACCGAAAATTTGCAACTCGTTAGTAGCAGGGCAGAAATAGTGGGGTTTGTGTTTTTATTATAGATCCTCTACCCATGACAAGACACAAAAGGCTTTCAAATTTTAAATAAAGAGTATTTATCTGGCTTTTTGAGCATAAAAATGAATCTTTACATTTTCAAAACTTAGTAAAAAGTTAAAACTGATTAACAATAACTATATATATATATGTATACATATATATACATATATATATATACATATGTGTGTGTATGTGTGTGTGTGCTATCAAGTATCTTGTTTATCCTGATATGTCTCTTTTCAATAGATGGTATTAATATTGTCTTCTATTAAGTATTAACTCTTTTCTGTGTTTTGTTTAGTTTTAGTTTTGTCTTTTGAGAAATATTCTCATTATGTATCCCAGACTGTCTTAGACCCTACAATGTCCTAGACAAATCTGAAACTCAAGGTAATCTTCCGGCCTTGGCTTCCTGATTGCTGTTAGTACAGATGTAAGCCACTGTGTCTGGCTACATTAGCTCTTGTAGTAACTGAATTTAAATTGGATTCCTACACTTAAACTTTTACTATTGAACACCCACTACTACAAAATTCATTGGTTTTTTTCAAGGATGTTTGGGGTTATCTAGAATGCACATAAGTGGATTATAGAGTGGTCCAGCCTCCTGCTCTTCATAACCATGGTTTACCAATGTTCCGTGCTCACCGCTCTAAGTCTTTTGCTTTTCATGTTTATGCGTCTTTGTCTTATCTCCCAATATGATCAAGCTTCTGATGGAGATGAAGAATAATACCAAGTGATTGATATCACTGATAATTCATGCTTTAGGACACAGCATGGGCAGAGGAGTATCTATTCAAAAGTCACAGCAATAAAGTACGATGAACTAAGTAATAACAAACTGATGAAGATGTAAAGTTATTCAGACATGTGATAGATTCTATGAGAACAATGCCACAAATTACAGTAATATTAGCAATACTTTCCTGGGCATTCCTGCCACTTTATATATCAATGCTTCCTGTTTTCATTTGCTTAGAACCTATTTGAGTAACTTCTTAAGACACCGAACTCTTATATTGGATAAAATGATCAATGTTTGTATAACAAATTAACTTTTATACTATGTTTACATGACATAACATTACATGAATATTCACTTTGTCTAACGTTTCACACACAAGGTCCATTGGCTTTTCAGGCAGAATGATTTTTTTTTAACTTTGTAAGACACCAAAGGAGCCATATCCATTAAAACAAAGGCTGCATTTGTTTCACAGTGAATTAGCATCATTAAGGAGGAAATAGACTGAATGTTTAGCTAATTCTCTGCAATAGCCATGAATTCCTGTAATTTATAACCAGCAGGTAGCCTTAGAGTGTGATTTATTTCTTCAAAATTACTCTCTTTATCACAGATACAAGGTTTTATTTTACAAGCAATAGTTTGTTAGTATATTGTTTGGTAAATATTTTTGAAAGTCTCAACTTTCTGCATACATAAACACAGTACACTGCATACAACAAGAAGAATCATAAAACAATCAGGAATTATATAAATGTTACATTGAGAGTGTTTGGCTATTTGTATTTGGCAACCTTGAATAAAACACCTTTCCTGTATTGGTGAGTCTAAAATTCTAAATATAAATCCATATCTGTCACACCTCATCTCTATCAACTTAAAACATCTATCTAGCTCTAAAAATAACTTACCCCTAAATAACTAAACCTAATTATAAAACTAACCTCTTTGGTCTTTAACCCCATCAGAGACTTGAGAAGAAATAAACCTTAATTGCCTGAGTAAACCAGAGATGCAGGTTAGCAATTTCCAAAAGAAAAAAAAAAAATGACAGAGACATTTGCTGCCGGATCAGTAACCCAAAACTATCATATTGAAGCATCATATTCAGCCTTCTCACCCAATATATCTGATGGACATATTTGTGAGGCAGGAACTATTGAGGACTTGCTTACTCTGTCTAGGCAGAGATTGGCCATCAACTCTGCCTGCATCCAAGCTTGCCCCTTTTACACAGAATTCTGTCTGTGGCAGAAATGAGGACATTTTGGCCAGTGGCTAGTTTACCACATTTGAAGCCATCTCCACAAGGAGGATCATTGATGCTCATCATTTTCTTTAAGATAGGCTGGGTATTGCCAGGAGTTAACCTGTCTTACTGTCAAAGAATCCTTAAAATAATAGGAACATCCTATGTCTCTAAGGTTTTTGAAGACCTTATCTAAATATTTTACTTTATCTATCTATAGACTATCTTAGAAACTGGACCATAAATATTTCCCTGGCTTGTTTAACCATTTTCCCAATTTTATTTGGACCCCTACAAAGGTATTATTCGCCCCAAATCAGACAGAAGAATCCTTAAAAGAATGATGCTCCATTTCCCCTAAGGAGAGTTGGGTGGTTTTTTTGGTTGCTTTTTTGGCCTATAGATGATTATTTTTAAGTAGGAGTTGGTTATAAGTTACTATTGGCCTTATTCAGAGAGAAAATGAGGATGGGCTCAGGGAGGTCTCTCTTTCCCTTTATCTCTCTTTCATGGGTATGGAGATAGGGGTTGAAAAAACAGAGAGAATTATAGGATTATACATGCACTATAGGAAAAAAGTAGATTATTGAATCTACTCCTCAATTTAAGGCCTTAATTAATACTCAAAATAAGGTTATTTTTATTGAATTGGTATAGATTTTTGTATATTGATGCAAAATAAGTTTACTTTTGAAACATTGGTAAAGAATTCAACTTTAAGATTATTCTCCACACACATTACATACATCTCTAATGTAATATGTGCTATTGTACCCATGCAACTCAATTATAATACAGTGTTTACTTCCAATACTTTAAAAGCACTACTACAGGCAGTTTAGCTTAGTTAAATAAAACAAGTTAATTGTTAGTGGATCAAATCATGGTCATGTCAATTACTAGTTTATTTTTATGACAAGAATATGCATCCTAGGCTTAACAGATAGATGTGAATCTATAGATAGGTAAAATAAAAGAGTTAGATAAGGCCTTCCTTCCATTTTGCTTCTCATAATTTTTAGATTTTTGAAGAACAAACTGATAATCCTAAAACCATAAACTATTTGAATCAACTGCAAATTACTTGTTAAACTCAAGTGGTAGAACTAGTCTCCGAGAGACAATGTTGCATACTTTCAGCCCTGAATTATTTAGTGGAAAGCAAGAATCATTAAAATCCTGATTTGTCGACTTGAAATAAATCCAATATTTGGAAAATAAAGCCAGTATTTGATAAGTATCATTAAGTTATGCAGTTATTCCCTAAATTATCCAGAAAATCTTTTTCTTTAAAAACTAATGAGTTTCAGGATAGACCAAAGTTTGAAGGAGATGACCTGCACTTGATGACTCACCTGAGTGATATAGACTAGCCAACAGTTGTTTGAATTGTCACCAGGAACAACGAAAGTCCACAGACACTCAAAATCCAAGGAATGACTTTGTAGCATCCTCATTATCAACTTAAGGCTACAATATACAATAATCAGAAATTGTTATTAGATAGATTATCGAATCTCTAATTTCTGCTCCTAAATGCGTTATAATATTTACTTCAAACAAAATATCAATATTGTAGATTATCAACTTCCATATTTCCTTTCTATAACATCCCCTATACAATGTTTTATATTAATACAATGAATTTACAATGGAATGACAGGAATTTTTAATTTTCAAATAACAGATTTTATTCAATAGCAAACTTAACGTTTCTCAAACTATACACTAGCGAGGAAAATCCTATTTTAAAAATACTATAAAATACAAACTAGAAACTTTCTGTTTGAAAGTATGCTTCACACTTCTATATACATTTTCTGATATCAGGAATTAAAAGAGAAAACAAGTGCTATCTATGTTAGGTATAACAAGTCATTTAATGTATTTACTTATTACAGGCAGCATCTACATGCACAGTCATCACTCTCCTTAATCTGATAATACAATGTGGTATTGAATACTAACATTTATTTATCTGTCTATATTTTTATTGTCTTGGGTTTTCAAGTCAGAGTTTTTCTGTGTAGCCTTGGGATCTTGAACATTGCTCCACAGACCAGGCTAGCCTAGAGCCTACATAGATTCACCTGCCTTTCCTAGATCTGGGACTAAAGGAATTGTGTCACCACTGAACTGCAGTACTAACATTTAATCTGATAAATATTTAACTGAAAAGAAGGATGTTAATTTAGTTGAGCTTCTGTTGTGTTCTGAGCACTATAGTAGATACTATTTATGCATTATCCTAATTCATATACCTAGCCTATAAAACATGTATTGGAAAATAATTCATGAATTCTCCTATTGAAAAGCTTTAAGATGTACTGATAAATATTTCTGGATTTTGTGCTTTTAAATATTACCATAAATATTCTAAAATATGCACAAGAGTTAATCAATCTTCATTTAAAAACAAACAAATTGATAGTAAGTTTTAAGTCACAAAAATTTATCTAAACTTCTTAGAAATTAATGAGAAACTATTGTTTAAATAGTGAGCTCCTCATAATTATTAACTGCTTTACTGTTAAAGGAGAAACTGCAATAATATATCTTCTCTAATTTTCCCTATCAACAATGTCATTTTTAGTTGTTTATATTCAGAAGAAAATTTTAAATCCTACCTATTTTCATAGATATACATCATAAGTGTTAGATGTATCCATGTAGTTTTTCAAGCAATGCCTCCAATTTTGTCATGCAATTTTTTTTAAAAATCAGCTTCTGGGTGGAAATAAATGTAGAAAACAAGCACATATTGTTGATTGTCACTCCTAGAATTATATCTTAAGATATTATTTGTCCCCATAGAAAGTAACAATTACAACAGTCAATTTTTAGCACCAGTATTTATAGGCAATATAACTTACTAATTAGCTAACTGCTGCAAATATTTGAGTCATGATGTCTTGTGACCCAAGCTATTCTGCAAAATAATTTACAAATCAGAACATATTTCAAATGTAACTTTACTTGTTTAGGAGATCTAAAAGATATCCCATTAAAAAAAAAAGAATCCCAAAAGCGAAACATAAAAACACATCTGATTTTTAAATTTATTATAGTATGCATGTAAACTCAAACACCATCAGTTAATTGTATTGGTGTTTTTATTGGCTCTTTTATTTCTCACTTTTTTCTCTGGGTTGCTTTATGATGTTGTGACACATTGATTTTTTTCTTCCCACTCCTCATACTAGAGAAGTCTACAGAAAATAAAATACCTTCATTGTTGTAGAGTAGACATCACGTTTATTGTGGAGCCAAATAACTGAAAGACTTGCTCTTCATTATAGACCAAATGAGCTATGTTTGAAAAGACCATGAGATATGAAAGGTCACAGATTGAGTAAATTACAAAAAATGATTGCTGATTAAATTAATTAAATGAGCTATGTTGTATTAAAAGGAAAAGCTATTTCGATTTTTTGTGAAATTCAATTATTCATCCTTAATATGTGAGTATGAAGATGTTTACTCAGCAAACATGACTGTGTATCTGCTGATGAAGTGGCTACATTAGGACCAAAGGGCTTTTAATGTAGTTTAAAAAATGGTGAAGATTTATATAAGCTCTCTGCAGTGAGCTCTTAATATGGAAAATGATACATGACTACTAAAAGAAAAAAGGAAAGATTAAATCAGTTTGTATTGGTGATGTCATAAACCACTAATGCAGTTTGAATAGTTTATAAATATTAGAGGAAGTTGGTAATGCAGCCACTGCATTAGTATGCAGTTGTGATCTGCTTTTGGCCTTCCAAAATAAACTCCAAATGAGTCATTTGTTTGTCCTTGAGGAATGATAATTTTGACTGACTTTCCTACCTGAAAAGGGTTTTCTGTAAGAGTGTCTCTACCTTGTGTATGGAAGAGATTTGAAAGTAACTGACAATGGTGTGAGCTGAAAACATCTTCAATGCATTAACATCTTTGTCGCCTCATAGGGCATATTAAGGGGAAATGAATAGCACCATAGAATAAACTAAGAGCCCTTTTCACAGTTATGGAATTCAGTTGTCCTTGAAAGATAACAAGGACATTGTAGTTTACTGGCAATATGTCTCGGAAACATCATGTGCTATGAAATGAAAACCATCAAACGTGCAATGTTCACATATCTCTTCAGCACAAGCATATTAGATGCCTACTATGTACCAGTTGGTTTCTGGGCTCTGTGCCTATGGTAGTGAAAGCCTTAGGAAGGAAATACCCCTGTCTTCTTGAAACTTATATTCAGAGAGAGGGATAGAAAGATTATAGGTTAAAACCCCAGATGTCATGAAGCATTGTTAGGAACTCAGTTAGGATCCTTAGACTGACATTTCAAAAAAAAATAAATAAAAATATGAAAGATGATGCTCTTCAATAGAATGATATTATTTAAAGAAATCTTTTTCAAGAATAGAAACAAATGAAAGGCAAAGTGGTAGAGCATTCATGTTGTTCTCCAAAAGCTTCTCAGTGCCACACCATGTGGATGCTCACCCGCGACTCTGCCACGCCAGATACGTAACAAGGACATGTCAGACTGAACTTTGAAAAGTAGCTCCTTGTAAAACATCTTCTTCTTAATTAACAATAGTAGAGTGATTTGATTCAGTGTGTATACTGTGAAAAAACAACATTCTTTTTACTAACATCGTTAAGAATGGCAGTATTTTGAAGACAGAATAGGTGCTTATGATTTATAGCACTTTTAAATCGAGACATATTGTGATTTCTATGGTTTTGCTGATCTGGATGTTTATAAAGATAACAGTTCAAATATTAAAAGAAATACAGGTTACATGATAACTCTCCTAAGAAGAAAAGTAAATCAAGTGACAAGAAACTTAAAATGTGTGAATAATAAAACCAGGGAGAGCTAGGGAAAAAATGGATAAGAAAGGAAGAAGTAAAGTGAGGAAGAGGTAGGCTTCAATAAAAAGATATTATTTGTGAAATGCCATAAGCACTGTTAGCATCTGAGATTTTCTTTTTTGTAAAAGTTTACAAATATATAATGATATAAATTAGGGAAAAATATTAAAAGTGAGAACTTATTATTAACCGTGATATAAGAACAATAACCTACTTCATTTCCAAAAATTAAAAAGTCTTATACATAAAGAAGTCACTAGTCTGAGGTCAGACATCTTTCACAAGGAGATTCCATTTGTTAGAGAGAGACGAGATATTGCCGTAAAGACACTAGAACACAGTAAGGTGACAGCTTGACCAAATAATTGCAGTGAAATAACAATAATGTCTGTGTAGCAGATTGACTTCTATAACAGGTTTGCAGAAGTGAGCTGTGGAGTGGAAGCGGAGGGTGGCATAGCAGAGTGTACGTGTATCTAAGAAATTTCAACTCTAAATAGTGCTCCAGGGCAGAACTTGTGGAGGGAAATGTTGAGTGATGAGGTTCGTTTTTGCATGGCATTCTTTTTCCCAGTGTTGGACAGGCTTAATATAGTTCTTTGTGAGAAAAGGGATGTGTGTGTGTGTGTGTGTGTGTGTGTGTGTGTGTGTGTGTGTGTGTGTATGTGTGCGCGCACGCGCAAGCACATGTGTGTGAGTGTGTTCATACACGCACATATGTGTAGAGTCCAGGGATCATCTTTGAGCATTATTATGCCATGGTATCCATATTTTCTTTTGGAGACAGAGGCTCATTGGTGGAACCCATCAATAGAATAGAATCACTGCTCTTGGATGAGCCCCAAGCATCTTCCTGTCTATGCCTCTCCTGACCTGGGAGTCCACTTACACCACCATCCCTGAATTGTTTCATGTGGGTCATTAGGGTTGAACAAAGTTCCTCATGCTTGCAGGGCAAACACCTTACCTCTTAAGTAACTTGAATAACACACTCATTATAATTCTTTACCTTAAAGCACCACCTTTGGTGGGAATAGGATTGTTCAGCAGAGTCAGACTTGGCAGCTGCAGAAGAAAGCATGACCAAAACATGTTATGTGGAGCATAAATAATTATTTTCAAAGTTTCTATGGTGCACATGATTCTAATAAATGGTGGATACTACAAGTCAGGCTAATATTGCTTTGGATCTCAGCCTACAAATTGGAAAACTAATGAGCATGCATGTCTCATATTTATTTATTTTTCACATACAGATATATAGAGTTTATCAGATTGTATTATTTAGGTTTCAGTCCAGGTTCTGTCTCACAGTCCAGAAGCCAAGAATCCAGCAGTTGTTCATTCCAAAAAACTAGATGCTACAGCAGTTATTATCTGACTGAGAGGATTTCTGAGGAGTTACTTGTGTCAATTCTATGTCTGGGTCCCAAAGAAGTTAGTTGTAATATCAGTGAAGGAATGTCACAGCAACTGGATTAATGGGCTTGCCATCAAGAAAGACAGGAAACAGGCAAAGTACAAACATTCTTTCTTTCATGTCCTCACTGCGATGCTATCAGAAGATGCTGCTGTAGGCTTTGGACTTTTTCTAACCTACTTTATTTGAGGTTCTTTAATGCTTACACCTCCCTTCCAACTCACCTACCCTAGATAGGAGAGAAAAGAGATGAATAGGAACAGAAGTAGACCTTTTTAGACTCAGCTCCTTGAAGCAATTCCATTGGCATAGTTGGCAGGAATCCAATAGATCAGGTAAGCAGCAAATCATGAATTCAGTGAAGGTGACTGCAGCCACAGCTGCTGGAACCAGGAGCAGCAGTTGGAAAGCCTGGGACTGCAACTGGAACCTGGAGCCTTAAAGCATTTTCTGGAGAGTGGGTCTCTCTAAGAGAGTCTTGAAGTGGAGTTATGAATAGACAAGACCAAAAAGGCTTTGTTGTTGGGTCCCATCCTGCGGGAAAAATCGAATCAGGGTTCACCTGAAAGAGGGAGTGGGGATTGAAAGTAGGATACAGAGACGCGAGAAATAACAAATCAAGTCAGGACATTTCTGACCAAGATTCCCTTTATTTCTGACTAGCAGGAACATATATAGGGCAAGGTCAATAGAATCTATTCTTATCTCACTCACCCTAGCCCCAGGGCAAGAATGCAATAGACTAAATCGCTCCCTGTAGAACTTCCTAGATCCTCTGGGTGGTTCCAAGTTGGGACTTCTCTACTTCTCCAAAGGTAAATAGTCCAAGGACAGCCTAGAACACAAGACCTCGTGGTGAGGTAAAGGTCAGCATCTCGAAGGTCACAGCATACAACCTAAGCACAGGATTTCTGACATGGCAGAATTTGGCACGGGTCCCTACACTTTGTGCGTGTATATATATATATAATAAAACAAGCAAACTTTCCTTCTCAACAGATTCATGTATTTGTATTCATGTATTTTGAAAAATGTTATTCCTCACCCAGACAGTATTCTTCACCTAGGTTTCTTGGCATGCATCTGTTGTGGGTAGCTTTGGCTCAAATGGTGACTATGGGAGCAAGGCTATTCCTATTTTATGGCATATATATGTATATATGGGTCTTCCTGCTCCAAATAATCTGAACAAGAAAATCCCCTACAAGACTGCCCTATGTTTTATTAGTTGCTTCCAAATGCAGTCAAAATGACAACCATAACTTCATAGCACACCTCCAAACGTCCCTTTGTGTGTAACACACAGTGGATATTTCCAAATCAGCAATTATTTGAGTGGCAGTGAAGGTGATGGACTGGTTCTTTGGCATTGAGTTGTGGATTGCATGTCATGAGGTTAAAATAAAGCTGCATGGCTCCAGGTATTATTCTAGATAAACTAGATAACTAGATAAATGTGAGGAAACAGAGGGTCTGGACTGTTACTTCCTACCATTCTGGGCAAATGGCTATGCAAGCATTGTAATAAGAGAGCTGCTCACCTGAAAGCACTATATGCATGCCCAATTGTTTGCAAAAATACTTAGACAGTAAACAACAAATATTAGCTGAATATGGTTTACAATTATGAATAACTTCATAAGTTCCCTTAAAATAGTCACATTTTAAGCCTAAAATGTGCTTAAAATTAGACTCTAGTATATCAGTTTTTCTAACAATGAAGAAAGAAAGAGTTAAGACAAAAAATTACAGAGTTTAGTTCATCATAAAAATAAATACACTATTTTGTTCTATATTAATTTTTATCATTGATTTATATTTGTTACTATTACTCCTTATAATACATTGAGGTTTTAATATCAATAAGTAAGCTAGTCTCAAAAATCATCCCATGAATTCTTGCCTTCTGTAATTCAAACCCTAATTCAGTCTTCTCCTACCTTTGTCCATGTGCCTAGTAATATATAGCAGATATTATAATATAGCATTGTGCAGACTAATTTAAAATATCAGAGTTTACTCATGGTTGTCTATACATGGTCTTGCTCCCTTCCCCTTTCTTTTTTGAGTCACTCTGCTGCAACTACCTTGATGCCATCAACAGCAAGATGTCTTCTTGGTGAGGAATTGAGCAGGATAGCCAGCAGCCTTGTAGATGAGCTTGAAAACGGAGGGTTTTACCACAAGGACAATCCTCCACAGACTGTATGCTCAGGTGGCACTGAAACTTCAATCCAACTGAGTCACTCACAGAATGTTGGGTTGGCTGCTTTAAGCCACTGTTCTATGACAATTTCTTTTGTGGTAAAAAGATATATCATCTAATAGCTACTGTAATAAAACAAGCAAAACTTTCCTTCTCAACAGACTCATGTGTTTTGAAAAACGTTATTCCTCATCCAGACAGTGTTTTTCACCTAGGTTTCTTGGCATGCATCTATTGTGGGTAGCTTTGGCTCAAATGGTTACTATGGGAGCAAGGCTATTCATATTGTATGGCTTCATCATTTGTCACATTAGCATCACCCTATAACAACAATGGGAGACCAGTGGAGGAAACAGGATGGATAAATGTATTTTCAAAGGCCAAAGCAAGCATCTATACTGGTACAATCCATTGAGCACAGTCACTGGGTCCAAATAAATTGCAAATTAGAAAAAGTCTTGGCAAACATGTGCCATTGTCTCTGTTGCCTTTGTTGCTAATGACTTGTGACAAAGTTAGTTGCTAGCAGAACAGCATCTGAGCAAACTGAAAGATGCCCAGGAAAAAATGTTGGCAGTTCTGAAGGATTGAGGCATATGAGCTGTGTCACTCCATTTTGAAAATTATCTTTTAGTGGAAAAAAATATTTTCCAGCTGGAAATTTTTTGTTATAGGAGTTTAAAGTAAATCAGATCTAATAAAGTAGCAGAAATGTGTCTTTGACATTAAGGCACTCTTAAGAAAGCAGTGGTTGTTAAGATATCAAAAGTGAAATGACATCATTTTAAAGCATCATTGAATATCACTTAATTATAAAAAGAAATGCAAATGTAGGTTCTCAAATGTAGTCTCCTCCACAACAAAGTTAGCCAAATGATTCTAAACATGGCATATTTTAAATTACTATAAAAATAAAAAGCAGCAGGAAATAACATAATTAAATGGAAGACTAAAGTGATGGAGTTCCACATATTCACACCCCTTACAATGGAGATTAATATTAATATTTTAATAGCTGTGTTTTCTTTTTTCCAAGTGAAGTCATGCAGGAAGAAAATGATAATAATACAGCACATGACGACATTACACTGAAAGCTTCAACCTTCTGTATTTGGAATAAAATCCATCATTCCTTATGAAAACATTAAATCAACCATCTAAGGTCCTTATGAGTCTCAGATACATAATTTATAAACTGAATCAGTTATGATGATTTGTGACAGCAAATATCAGAAATCCAACCTCATCATCTTAAGTGTATTCTTATTAATATAACAAAATCAGACAGTAAATGAACCAGTAAGGTAAAGCGGACATCTCTGAGCTTTTCTGGCCCTTTCTACTGTTGCCTGTCTCAATGCCACAAAACTGCTTTTACAGCTCTAGAAACATAGCCCAGTCAGCGGGAAGATAGAGACAAAAACAGCATCAGTTCCCATCATTTCAAATCTTTCTATAGGAAAGAAAAATGTTCACAAGTTCCTCTGTCTTTGGCTCCAACAGACTTCCACTTAGTTCTCATTAGCCAAATCAGAGTCATGTAAGTATTCATAGCTGAGGCAGGCTGGCAAAACATTGGGAAGTCCTGAAAGACATTAACAGAGTTCACCATCATAGACTGTATTTTTATCTTCTTTGTCCAGAATTATACCTATATCTAATCTATATATAGTTATATATATATATATATATATATATATATATATATATATATATATAATAGATAAATGATAGAAGAGAGATAGATGATATATAAGTGATATAGATGACAGGTAGATAAATGATAGGCAAATAGATGATAAGGATAGATTTATAGATGATAGATATATAGATTATAGATAGATAGATAGATAGATAGATAGATAGATGGATAGATAGATAGACAGATAGATACATAAGTGTAAGACACATCAATCCAACTAAGGGTAAACATAAAACAATGAAACTAATCAATGTTATGAATTAAATGGACATAATGGATATCTACAAAACTTTTCACCCAAACACAAAATGATATACCTTCTTCTCAGCATCTCATGGAACCGTCTCCAAAATTGGCCATATAGTAGGTCACAAAGCACACTTCAATCAATGCAAGAATATTGAAATAACTCTTTGTACCTTATCAGAGACCACCAGGGATTAAAGCTGGTCTTCAACAACAACAGAAACAGCAGAAAACCTACAAACTCATGGAAACTAAACAATTCTCTACTCAATGATAACCGGGTCTAGGAAGAAATAATGAAAGAGATTATTTACTTTCTAGAATTCAATGAAAACAAGAGCACCATGTATTCAAACTTATGAGACACAGTGCGAGCAGTGCTAAGAGGGAAGTTCATGACACTAAGTGCCATCAAAAAGAAATAGGAGAGATCTCATATTTGTGACATAACAGCACACCTGAAAGTGCTAAAACAAAAAGAAGAAAACACGCCCAAGAGGAGTAGATGGCAAAAAAAAAAAAAAAAAAAAAAAAAAAAAAAAAAAAAAAAATCAAATACAAGCCTGAAATCAACAAAACAGAAGCAAAGAGACCAATACGAAGAATCAACAAAACCAAGAGCTGGTTCTTTGAAAAAAATTTACAAAATAGAAAACCTCTTAGCCAAACCTACTTAAAAGCAGAGAGACGGTATTCTGGAGGCATTTTACCTTAATTAAAATTGGGTCTAGCAATGTGCAGCACTTGAAAGCAATTGTTAGCAAGCCTATACCCCAATCATGATATTGTCCCGCAGTTTTTCACAATAAAGGAAAGAAACTCAGGTGGATGTGGTTTGCCACCAACTATCTTTCTATGTATCAGCATAAGCTGAAACTGAGATTAGAAAAGCACCTACATAGATACAAATCAGATGGAGTCCCAGCACTGAGGTGCAGAGGTTGACACTGACTCCTACACTCAGCCAAGGTACTATTGCCAATTAGCAATCACTCAAAAAAGAAAAATTAGTTTTTTTCCCAATCGAGTCTAATTGAATACACAAACTGATTAAGGGCATGCCCCATGCCCAGCAGTATATGGGCAACACAAAACAAAGATATTTTTGAAGCTTGTTGTTGTTGTTGCTTTGTTTTATTTTATTTTTGTCTCATGAAAAAATCATCCTTTGTTTTTTGGGTTTTTTAATCTCACTGGACTTCTACTTTTATATTATGTTTTTCTGATTTTGAGTTCTTAAGATAGTGTGTGTGTGTGTGTGTGTGTGTGTGTGTGTGTGTGTGCGTATATGTGTGTGGTGTGTGTTTCTCATGTTCTTTCTTAGTTTCCTTTCTTTCCTTTGTTGGTTTTTCATTTTTGTCTTATCCTTGCTTGTTTGTTTTCTCATGAGAAATCTTAAGAAAGGAGGTATGGAGTAGGAAAGAGAGGAAGATGAGAAGTATCTGAGAGTAGATGGAAAAAGACACTGTGACCAGAATATACTGCATGAAAGTAACTATCTTCAACAATAAACAAGATTATGAGAAGATAATAAATTAAAATCTCTAGGCTTCAATTTTCACTTATGATAATACGGTAACAGGAAACAAGAAACAAGAGGATCATAAGTGTGAGGGCCATGTCTCAAAAAACACAAACAATAATATTAAAAACTAGTAATAAAGTAAAGCAAAAATACAATAAAGACTATATTTCCTGTCATCTCTACTGAAATGCTATAATATAATATGTACAGTTAGGAATAAAGAGTTGGCTTATCAGGCTTGCTGATCAAGCATGAGGATCTGAGTTTGGAATCCTAGTCCCATATGAAAGCTGGGTGTGACACGTGTGTCTATTATAGTGGGGGGGGGGGGACCGTGTAGACCAATCTAGCCAATTCACAAGCTCTGGGTACAGTGAAAACTGTTTTCTCAAAAAAGGATGGTAGAAAAGCAATTGAAGAACATTATTTATTAAATTTATTTATTTATTATAATTTGTTTATATTACATCTCGATTGTATCATCTTAACATCAAAGTCTATTCTCCACATCTACCACCCAGAGTGAGAATGCATGTGTGAGTGCACACACAACACACACACACACACACACACACACACACACACACACACACACACAAACACACCACAAATGCAAACCTTTTCCAAAAAAGCCCACAGAATTGTATTGTACAGTGTGCATTTAGTTGCAAGTTATTTGCCCTCGTACAAATTTTGTGATATACATTTATGCTATTGAATTTAATGACTGTTTTATACATGTATACAATGCATTCATATTACTCTCATCCCCATACTTTCTTATTTCCATCCCACTCACGTCAAAACACCTCCATCACACCAGTTCCTTTTGTATATTCATGTCTTTTTATTGTTTTAAGACCCATCGAGCTTAAACAGACTCATAAGGGTCAACACAGCTATGAAATTAGTCAGTGCAGCCTAGTGAACGCAACAATGATTTCCAGAATCCATCAATAGCTAAGCCATTCATCAGGGGAGGGTGCAGGCTCCATGAGCCCCTCCTCCACGCTTCCCTATCATTATAGTTCCAGTCTTATGCAGACCAAGTGTTCCCAAAACATAACTGCTCCTGTAAGCCAAGTGATCTCGTAAGTGCATAGTTGCAATAGCTTTGTGATATCCTGAAAATAACATTTGCAGCCCTTTCCCTAAATCTTCTGACTCTGAAATTCTTTCTGCCCCTTCTACAGTATTTCCTTAGCCCTGAGGCAGTGCACATAGGTGTCGTATTTGTGACTGAACATTCATTCAACAGAACCTTTTTTCTCAGCATGCTAAAAGCCCAAGCATCTCTGCACTCATCAGCTGTTTACTGTATAAAGAAGTTTCTCTGTGCAATGCTGAGTATAGCAGCTGTCATTGGACATGACACAAAGACTTAATAGACAGTTTGGAATCAGGTAAATATTTGTTGTGAAATTAGTTATTCCTAAAAACTCAGTTTCACTGGTGGTGGTGAAAACCAAATATTCACAGTCAAATATTTACTTATATGGGGTAAATGATCATCAATTTGGGATGCTCTGTTATCTTCCCTAACAAGATTGATTCTTCATTTTCATGTATAGTCAGAACACTTTTTTAATATTTAAAAACTGTAAAAATCAATGCAGTAACACCAAATAAGAAAATGTCACAGGGCTGTGTACCTCTCAAAGTATGAATGCTGGCGCTTGGTTCATATCTGACTTAGACATACCTACCTTTGGACTCTTCTTATTTGAAAAACAGAAGAGAATGTCATAATGGCAGAAAGGAATAATAGAATGTAATAAATATCCAGCCCTTTGGGTTCATAATCTATGAAAACACATGTTCTGTAAAGCAAAATTCAGGAGAAAAAATATTTTCTGCAGAACAATGTTCTTGGCTGTGTTAACTCTTCCAAACCTTTGTTGTCTTCTTGAACTCAGTGGCTCCACCTCAAATCTCGGGTAGTCTAACAACTATGGTAAAACCTAAAAATCCTCAGTGGCTGCCATAGAGTTTCTTTAAGATTCAGTCATCTGTTTGCTTCTGTTAATCAGTCAATATCTCTACAGATATGTCCTAAGAAATACCCAGCCGACAAATTCATCCAAACATGTAATGCACTATAGTCTGTCCAGTAAATGTAAACATGGAAGCTCACACAAACACACACACACACACACACACACACACACACACACACACACACACACACACACACACACACCAGTAATGGGAATAAGAAGAGATAGATTTTTTGGTCTTAATTGGCCTTTGTCCATTGAACCCTCTTAAAACTACCATTCTTTTCCAAATTGTCACTAAACTAACATAAAACTCCACTTCTGACTGTCAAGTTCTTTCACGTAGCATTTCACCAAACAGCAAGCTTAGTATGCCACTAGTTCTTGTCCCAATGCCCCAAGAAAGGAATGTTCTCATTCTTTTCTTTTTTATTAATTTATTCTTGTTGCCTCTCAAAGGTTATCCCATCCCTTGTATCCTCCCATTCTTCCCTCTCTCCCATTTTCCCCTTATTCCCCTCCCCTATGACTGTTCCTGAGGGGGATTTCCTCCCCCTGTATATGCTCATAGGGTATCAAGTCTCTTCTTAAACATAATGAATACAACACTTCATCATGTGTTTTCCAGTTGTTGTACATTATCTCACCCAAGCTCCAGAATTGAAAAGCCAATTTTTCACAGGTTGCGATCCAGTTGCTGAGGCAATATGGTACACAGGAATTTCATTAGTGCATCCAATAACCAGTAGTACATCACATTATAAACTTATCTCCTTACATCTCATATGTCCAACACAGCCATGTGAAGAATTATACCCTTATATAATTATTTATCTCTGTCCAAAGAAAGCTCCACTTACTTTTCTCCTCTTTTATTGAAAAAAAAAAAGATCATTTTCACATGCAATCTATCCTGATTACAGTTTCTCCATCCCACAACCAGACATTACCCAATAGATTGAGGTGACCTTGGAACACTCATCTCTAACCTGCCCTGCTCAGGAAACCTTGCAGAAGAGGAGGTGGAAAGAATGGAAGAGCCAGAGGGGATAAAGAACACCAGGAGAGCAAGAGCTCATAAATGAACTGAGTAAGGGCTCATAAGAACTCAAGAGACTGAAGCAGCATGCACAGAGGCTGCACGGGTCTGCACCAGCTCCTCAGCTCATGTATCATTGCTCCACTCCCTTTGAATGCCATGTGCTTCCCAGATTAAATTCTCATGGCTGACTGCCTAGAACAGGTTACAGTGCCCAACGTTAATGATATCTGTAATTGTTAAATTTGAATTGTCAACTTAGCAATATTAAAAATCACCACAGAAACCAATCTGTGGGCAACACCATGAGGGATTTTTCTAAATGAGGTTAATTTCATTTGGAAGACCTTCCTTCACAACAGACAGCACCGATCTGCAGTTTGGAGTCTGGGACTGTATAAAAAAAGAAAGGTGATGAGCAGTAGCATTCATCTGTTTCTGTGTCCTGAGTGTAGACATAATGGGACATGCTGCCTCCAGCTTGTGTGGCCACGATGTCCCTGCCATGGAGGATGGCACCCTCCGATTATCAGCCTAAATATATCCTCCCTTCTTTAAGTGGCTCTTGTCAAGGTATTCTTATTACAGTAATAGGGAAGTAGTTAATACAATATCATATATATATATATATGGTACACTCCAGGAACATATATCATTATTGCTAATTAGAAAAATTTGGAATATTTTCTGGACACATTTATCTTGATCCCACACTCTGACATCATAGTCTGTATATGTTTCTATAAATAGATGGGACACTGATCCTGTAGCTCAGATACATTTCCCTCCGGTCATGAATCTCAGTCCCAGCACCCTCATCCTAATCCCAGCCCTTCCTTACAGCACGAGCCCCACTTCTAAGGCTCGGGTATCACCATGGGAAGAAGAGTGGGGAGGAAAGACTGTCAGAACCAGAGGAGAGGGAGTTTGCTATGAGGTCGTGTCTTCAAAGGGGTTCTGTTGTTATTTACTCATTTACAAGCTTATTTACAAAGTTTCTGTCTTCCTTTCCCACCCTCTTAACTCTCCCGCAAGTCTTTACCTATGTTCCCTCAAATTCATGGCCTCTGTTTCAAAGAATTTTAAGAGAAATAGGATATTCTCCTTGGAGTGAGTGAATTAATGATATTTATCACTTTAGCTTCTCCTTATTTAGGAGCTTCAATAAATTGAAAATGAACAAAAAAGAGTTTAATTTCTAAATTATCAAAAAATAATAATCTTCAAAAACATTAGAACAGGTATAAAATTTCTCATCTACATGTAGTAGTAAACAAAATAGTGCAGAAATTCTTCACTATTGTATGTTATCTATCTCAGTAATCTTAATTAGTCTCATTTTTTTTTTTTACTTTTCCTGTGTCTATGAATACATATTTATAGCAGCAAAAAGTGTCCAGGTTCATAATAACAATTAAAATTAGGGGCATTAATATATGCAAAGCACAGTTTCATTTTCTCTTCGCTGATGACTTTTATTAATATAAATGAAGAAAATTTTAATTTATATTACTTTTATTTTTTTTAATTAATTTATTCATATTACATCTTGATTGTTAGCCCTTCCCCTGTTTCCTCCCATTCCTCCCTCCCTCCCACTTCCCCCCTTCTCCCCTCCCCTATGTCTGTGATTGAGGGAGACTTCTTCCCCCTATGTATGCTCTAAGATTATTGAGTCTCTTCTTGGTAACTTGCTATCCTTCTTCTGAGTGCCACCAGGCCTCCCCATCCAGGGGACATGGTCAGAAAAGGGGCACCAGAGTTCACGTGAGAATCAGATCTCACTCTCCACTCAACAGTGGAGAATATCGTGTTCGTCGGCTAGGTCTTGGTAGGGGTTCGAAGTTTACTGCCTATTTCTCCTTGGCTGGTGCCTTAGTTTGAGGAGGACCCCAGGACCCAGATCTGCCTGTCATAAAGTTCTTCTTGTAGGTTTCCAGGACCCTGTGGGTCCTGTTATTTCCCCATTCTTCCATGCTACTCTCGCCTAAAGTCTCAATAGGATGTCCTCTCCTATATTAGTTTTAAATATGTAAAAACATAGCTACAAGATTTAGCTTTGAATGAGTATTTTTTCACTAATGAATATTTTGATTAAGGTAATAAACCTTTAAAAGTAGAGATCATTATAGAAATGCAAGTGTGCTCTAAGGAGCACCAGATTCCACCTGAGACATGAAACATTTAATTTAGAAATGAGCCTCCTTTCACACTTAATTTCTTTTTGTTCATTCTCCTATTTTACAAAATTAAAGACTACTCTCAGAACAGGGCAATTATATCCTAAAAATTCATAAGGTTCTGTTTTAAATTCCTCAACCATGGTCTTCAGTCCATTATTTGTAGCAGTGTTGGTTCATATAATCAATAAAAAGCATGTCAGATAATGAATCAAGAGAAAACAAGAAAAATATTGGGCAAATCTTACATTTTATTATAACTGACTTTTCTTTTCCGTGTGCACATGCGTGTGTGTGTGTGTGTGTATGCGCATGTGCACGCGTATGTGTGTGTAGCCATACTTTTAGCTACTTTATTGAGTTCCTATATCTACCACCCTTCCCCATTCCAGTCTATTCCAAACCCCCAACACTAGCTCTGCTAGAAAGAAGGTTAGAGATGAAAGGGTGCTTAGACTCTTTAATCTTTTTTTTCCAAGATATATATTATTTTATTATTTTGTTCTTGTTACATCTCAATGGTTATCCCATCCCCTGTCTCCTCCAATTCTTCCCTCCCTCCCTTTTTCCCCTTATTCCCCTCCCCTATGACTCTTTAATCTTCTTCCTGCTGATTAGGGGTATCTAGTTCTTTGGAGCAAGTCCAATACTTGTCATTAGAATATCTCCAACTAGCAACCCAATAAACAGCAATCCAGCAATAGCAAAAGCAATCAGCAACCAGCAAAAGCAACAGCAGCTGTAGCGCCATTGGAGCGCTAGCCTTATATACCCTCTGAGGATTCCACAGAATTCCTAATATAAACTATCTACAGCTGCCCAAATCACGCTCCTCCTAGAGCACAAGTCAAATTATAGTTACCTTCTGTGGACAATCTGAAGCGCCCCCATATCCCAGAGTCTCTCTGTGTAGCCTTGGCTGCCCTGGACTCACTTTGTAGATCAGGCTGGCCTCGAACTCACAGCGATCTGCCTGCCTCTCTCTGCCTCCCAAGTGCTGGGATTAAAGGCGTGTGCCACAATGCTCTACCATGTCCTTTTCTATTTGGAGCAGATGACAGATTTCTCCCTGAGTTTTTCAACTTTGTCTAGATTCTTCAACCGGTCACTGAAACACACTCTTTGTGTTATTATGGTGATGTGTTTCAATACTTCCAACCAGGGGCTTTCCAGATGAGCAGCAGATACAGAAGCAGTATTTAGAACCTTTGTTACAAGACAAGATAGAACCCAGAGAAGTCATAAGAATAGGTCATTTTAAATGTTTACATATCATTGAAATGTGTGTGTGTGTGTGTGTGTGTGTGTGATGTAAGTGAAATATACAGGTCGCTTACCCATGTTGTATGAATGACTACTGACTGATCATGTACCGAGGTGGCATTACTGATGTGTAATTAGGAAAAAGTTCAGAATGTAGTTGGTGTTGAGAATAGAATATTCTAGATGTTATACCAGGCATTCTAAACTCTAACACTCACAAAGTAATTTGAGTTTAGTTCACACAGTTCACATGCCCATCTGACTTGTACAAACTCTATTGCATTTGATTTTATGGCCTTTGACAATTGTCCTTGCCTTTCTATGTATGCCTTCTCCACCCCTTGCATAAAGTTAAAACAATATTTTATGCTTTCATTTATTCTTTACTTTCTTGCCCTTTATTATGTTATAAATAATTACAACCGTGCTCATTCCCTTGATATGTGGGGAAAGTGTCTCATGGCTGCTGCAGTGAGGACTTGGGCTTGGAGTGAGAAATTATTCTTCCATTTTTGAATCTATTTCATTTTTTGGTGCTGCTTTATAATATCTCTACACTTTCAGATGTAGTCAGCAGTTTCACTTCACCGAGAATCATTAATCGCTCTCTACCTGACATCTGGTGTAGTTTATAATTCTCTTAATCTCTTTGTTAGCTAGAGGCAAATGGACAGTAATAGTTATGACCCCATTATAAAGTTTTCCCTATGCTGAATTGAAGATGATGTATTTCTTCTTTGGTTCTTTTATTAATATTTTAAAATGAAAAATAGTGGGACTTTCATGTTTCAGGTTATTTTCAAGAGCCTATGCATTGCATTAAACGTACTCCATGATGGCTTATATTAATGCACAGTAACAGAATTCCTGCCCTGCTCAGAAAGCATGTACTCTGATCTCATGCTTAGTAATGTGACTTTCTTTGTTTGATGAAATCCTAGCAGACATAACAGAAGCTGGGGATTAAGATATATTTGTGTTATTTGACTTGGTTTCCTACTTACTTATGTATAATTAAAACTGCAGGATCCCCAGGTTTATTTCTTTCCCCTTTGGTATGAGTCTTCGAACAGGTTTACTCCTGGGAGAGAGTAAAAGCCATCATAAACCTGTTGGGATGCCTCCACAAAATCCTTCTCAGGAGAGCTCAGGAAATTCCTCAGAATTGAAGGCAGAAAGAACGTAAGAGCCAGAGGGAGGTGGATGTAGGAGACCAAAGAAACAACACCTTCTCAACATAACCCAAGTGCCCCACATATGGACTCACAGACTGCAGCTGCATACTCAGGGTCTGCATGGATCTGCACCAGATGGGGTCCTAGAGCTGAGAGAAGTGGACACTTGTCTCCATCCTTAATCCAGAAGCCAGCTCCTGGTGATTACTTGCCAATGACAAATTAGTTCTCTCCAAGGCAGTCTCACTAGGGAAACAAAGTACTCTAAAGGTAGGCTGCATGCCCCACAGTGGACAGCCAACAGAACAATAGAAAAGGAATTCAACATCATCTCTGAAGTTCCTTGTTCTGTAATGTCGTGTCAGGGCTTTTCCCCCTTTCTTTTAACCTTACAGGTCCCATGCTTATGTATTATGGCTTCTGGTTTTCCTGGTTTTGTGTTTTTATGGAACTTCTAAGTATGCAAGCATTTATCTCAGTGACTTTGTTTCTAGTGCTGTGTGTGTGTGTGTGTGTGTGTGTGTGTGTGTGTGTGTGTGTGTGGGCATGCTATTTGTTTCATTCTATTCTGATATGTTTGGTTTTCTTTTTCTTATTATAATTTATTAGTATTTTTTCAGATGGCTACTTGTTTTCTAATCAGTGACAGAAAGGATATGGATCTAGTTGGAAGAGAAGGTAGGGAGGGACCATAATCAAAATATATTGTATGAAAAAAAAAACTCTTCTTTCAATAAAAGAAAAAGTCCTATACCTATCTGTAGCCAACTGAACCTGAGGCAGAAGGACCCTAAGGACACTCACCTTAGACGACACACTGCAGTCATCTTGGAGAACTATAACCAAGGAATAAATACTTGTGTGCTAAGTCACTGAATTCACAGTGCTTGTATATCCAATATTCAATATCACTGTGGTATTAAATCAATGATATAACGTCTAACGTTATAACAAGTGAATATTTCCCATATGTAAATGGAAGAAATAAAGCTTTGATAAAGAATATTATATCCATATCCAAATGTACACAAGAGAATTATTTACAATTTCCAACAGTTATTTTCTACAATATCACATGTTAATTCAGGGTAATGTTATAATAACATACAATTTAATTAATGAGTTCCTAAAACAATGATACATAGCTATTTCTCCAATATTTATTATAAAGCAACAAAAAGTCTTTTAATTGTTACTGAATCTGTTGCTCTGTTTATTTTTAGTTTTATTATTTAGTTGTCTTTTGCTGCCTTTGAGAATGTTATTGGAAGGCCACTTAAGGCGGCACATGCTTTATTTCCAGCACATGAGAGGCAGAGGCAAGTAGATCTCTCTGAGAAATCTGTCTCAAAAATGAGAGAGAGAGAGAGAGAGAGAGAGAGAGAGAGAGAGAGAGAGAGAGAGAGAAGAGAGAGAGAGAGAGAGACAGACAGACAGACAGACAGACAGAGACAGAGAGACAGAGACAAAGAGAGACAGACACAGAGAGGGAGAGAGAGAAAGAGAGATACAGACGGACAGAGACAGAGACAGAGACAGAGAGAGAGAGAGAGAGAGAGAGACAGACAGACAGAGACAGACAGACAGACAGAGACAGAGAGACAGAGAGAGACAGAGAGAGATACAGATAGAGTCAGAGAGAGACAGAGAGAAATTTTGTGACTATTGTACAGAAAGAGAAAAATACAGTTATATTGTCATGCATACAATATGTGATCACGTGTTTATGCTATTTCATAATGTTGGTATTTGGCATACCTTCCAAAGATGAATATATTCTATGAGAATTTCTTGTTTTTTTCCCAAGAAAATAATGAAAATTTGCCAAATATCTTGTGTAACAAAAAACATACTTTGAAATAGTGAATATCTGGGAATAGTCTTGAACTCCTCGAGGCTACCTAATTTACAACAAAAATAATTACCTCATAGGTAATGAGGTGTGTGCACAGTGGGTAGCACACCATAGCTCCTTAGATCCCATTTATGGAGGAAAAGTTACAGAACAATTGAAAATGTTCATTTTAAAATTTTCTGTGTTGTGTTTTATTGCTGACTTTTTCTATACTGTAAAGGCTCCACAAATCTAAGTTTCAAAACTCATCCTTAATTTGAAGTTTAACAAAATCAGCAAGAAGAAGTCTGAGAGTGACTAAAGTTGGATTCAGATGTAAAGACTTTATGTGTTTTAATAGGCAACATTGTGCTACATACTGTAAACAATCTCAAGTTAGTTTTGTGTCTTTCTTATGTCTCACATATAAGTCTTAACACTATTAGCGAGAGGCAAGTCCTTGTCCAGATAAGAGAACTGTGTATCTCAAACTGAGACTGCTGGAATTGTATTCAGAGTTTCCCTGTTTATTTTTCTGTAATATTTTAATCCTTGTGATGTAACAGGCTCCTGGTACTTAGCACAATGGACCCCATGTTAGAGGCATCATTTGGACTTTAAAACCCAGCACAAGGGCCCCAACACCTGCTGAATCACGCACAAAGATTTAATCCATCAAAGACCTGGCTCATAGGTCCAGGATCCAGGAATGCCCCTAAGTGTACCTGACCTAGCTTTTTGAGCTTCTGTAGCTCTGCCTGTTCATGCCAACAAGGATATTGTTTTGCACATAAAATACAAAGAAGTGTGAGGCCACGGGATGCATGATTTCAGCACATTCCCAATGTAGGCTTTGCCCTGCCATAAAGACTCTTTTCCACTTTAATAGTGTTTGTGTGTTTTCTCTGGTTGACATATATCCAAAATTGACTTTTGTCTGTCTAGACTATTTGTAACTGTAAAAATTTCAGAAGTGTCTTTTAGAAACATTTATGGTAAGATTATATTTTATTTCTAGCATTTGTAAAAAACAAAACAAAACAGTGGTTTCTATATACTAAACATCTATTATTTTGTGTGAGAAACAAGAAGAAATGATTTTCAATGTTTTCACTAAAACATATACTTTAGATATTATGGCTTTTATTGTATGCTTACATAAGAAAGTCTCTATTTGTGCACTACAAATTGTTCATAATGATGTTTTTACCAGATGAAAGGTTAAAACTTGTGATTTTCTTTGTTTATTAAGTTTCCATTTCTGAATTCACCATAAGAAGTGAAATTCTTTCAAATACAAATAATACAATCATCGATGCTCAAGTCTATAAAGGCAAAGAAGCTCACTTTTCACCTAAGACTTGAAACAGTCCATGGTGCAGGACCACGGCCCATCCTGTGTGTCCCTTCAAGGAATAAACTTGAGTCATAGCTCTTGATCTTTCTTACCACTGCACATAACAAAGACATTAATTGGCAGCAGATATACCAGGGAGTTAAAAAATAAAGTAATTTTGAAAGAATTTTTTTTTTTTGAGACAGGGTTTCTCTGTGTAGCCTTAGCTGTCCTGGACTCTCTTTGCAGACCAGGCTGGCCTCGAACCTGCCTCTGCCTCCTGAGTGCTGGGATTAAAGGCATGTACCACCATGCCTGGCTGAAAGAAATTTTATGTGAGTGGAACTATATGCAGAGAGAACAATCAATTGTAAACGCCATGTAGAAGAGACTGACCCGGCTTTACCCTCAGGTCCAGTGAGCCTCATTGCTGTGGCTGAACAGTTCAGTATACCCTCAGGGTATGTGTTGGAGCACGTTGCTCTATTGTAGCTCTGAGAAGGCTGCAGAACCCTTAGGAGCCGAAGCCTAACTGAGAGAAGTGGGCCGCTGGGAGTAGGCGTTGAGATTTTATAGCTCAGTCACGTTACAGACTCTTACATTTCAATTTAATCAAAAGGTAACAATTAGATACGTATATGGAGCACAGTGTGAACTTTTTGAAATAGTTACTTTTACACTTTTATTTATGGGGGGGCATACTATAGAATGTACGTGGAGGATGGGAAACAAATTTTTGTAAACAGTTCTCTCTTCCACCTCTGTGTAGGAACTGGGCGCTGAATTCATCCTGCTCAGCTTAGGCAACAAGCACTTTGCCACTGAGCCACCCTGCTGCCTCCCTTGGATTTATTTATTAGATTGTGTGATGATCCAAACAGAGTAATTATCACACAGCCTGCTTTCTTCGCTTTGGAACAGTAAAAAAAGCATTTCCCTCAGCTCTTTTGAAATTCACAATAAATATTGTCCCCTAGAGACAACACATTGTTGTGCTAAAGGACACTAGAATGCCTTTCCCTTATTTTCAGCATCTTTGCAACCAACAAGCAATAATTGCTTCCTTTCTTCCTTTTCTGGTATCTTCTTACATGCTCTGATGGCTAGCTTTGTCAACCTGACATCACCCAGAATCACCTTGGAATTGTCTATTAGTTGTTGTCCACATTGAACGGGCCTATGGATAAATCACGGTGGAGGGTTACCTTAGATAGGTTAGTTAATATTGAAGGACCAGACCGATGTGGGCAACATCACTCTCTAGGCATGAGGTCCTGGCGTGCCTATAAGTAGAGAAGACTACCTAAGTGCAAGCAAGCTAGATCGCAAGCCACCCATTTCTCTCCACTCTTGACTGTTGATGTAATGTGACTGACTACCTACTTCAAGTTCCTGTCACCTTGACTTCACTGCAGCAGGAACTGTACCATGGAATTGTAAGCTCAATAAACACTTCCTTCCTAAACTTGCTTCTTGTGTGACTATTTTATCGTAGCATCAGAACTGAAACTAGGACCCATGCCTTGTTAATGAGAATGAGCAAAACAATGTCAGTTTGATTGAGGTATAATTAATATACATGAGTTAGTCTACACACAATAGATGGAAAAAGATTTCTGGTTGTAGCAGCATTGCCTTCAATGGAGTAATGGTGAATATTCTCTACTGCCCAAACTTGTCAAATTGAGTAGGTTTGATTCTTTAAATTCAGTTATTATTATTTTTTTTTTGCCAAGCATTGAGAGCATTCAGCTCTCAGCTGAATTGTGTATGTGTAATTATTATGAGTATTTTAAGCATCACGAGATTTACATTCATGACATTAGGTATTGACATACAGCTTGGTTGTTAAAATGTACACTACAATGGTTCTCCATTTTCTATACTTCAGCTTTTCTTTGTTATAATAGTGTATATAGTGGCCAAACTGCAATGTGGTAATATATGTGAATTTGTTTTGCTCACATAACTGTGACTATTAGAGGAACTTGGTAGCAAAGGTGAGCTATTATAGCAAATAAATTTAAATTATAAAATGACTCAAGTATAATAGAAGTTTATTTCCCAGTCACATAACAATGATTTTTCTATGCAGGATGTAGAGGGCAGGGTCCAAAGACCAGGATTGCGAAGACCTGAGCATTCTAAGGTCACCAGAGTTTCCTTAACATCCATTTCCCTCTGACAGGAGAGAATTAAATTATAAAGGTGATACTGTTAAGGGCTTGGAGTCCAGGAACAGAAATGACAAACATTTTAGCTCCAATTGCATCTGCTAGAACTCAGATTCATCATACACATACAGTTAATTTTTTATTATTTTTTACATATACATTTATATTAACACATACATATGTACAACAAACTACACACAGCAAGAAGGACCACGAAACAATCAGAACTTATATAAATGTCACATTCATAGTGTTTTGGCTATTTGTATTTAGCAACCTCATAGAAAACATCTTTCCTATCTTGGTGAGTCTAAAATTCTAAGTATAAATCAGTATCTACCATATTTCATATCTATCAACTTAAAACATTTATCTAGACGTAAAACATCTTAACCCCTAAACAACTAAGCTTAACTGTAAAACTAAACTATCTGGTCTTCAACCCCATCAGAGACTTGAGAAAGAATAAAATTAATTTTTGAGTAAACAGGAAGTAGCGGTTAGCAGCTTCCAAAATGAAAAATGACAGAGATAGTATGCTGCCTGGACAGTCAACCCAAATTCTCTGTAATGTTGGAGCATTGTCTTCAGCCTTCTGGCCCATTATATCTGACAAACATATTTGTGAGGCAGGAACTATTGAAGACTTGTTTACCCTGTCTTGGCAGAGTTTGGCTGTCAACTTGGCCTGTGTTTAACCTTGCTCACCTTTAGGCAGAATTCTGTCTGAGGCAGAAACAAGGACATTTTGCCCAGTGGCTGCTTTGCCACATTTGAAGCCATCTCCATAAGGAGGTTCTTTGGTGCTCATCATCTTCTCTGAGGAAGGCTGGGTATTGTCAGGAATTAACCAGTCTCATTGCCAAAGGATCCTTAAAATCAGAAAACTATGGTTAAATGCCAGATTCTATAGGTCTCTGAGGTTTTTGAAGACCTTATCTAGCTATTTTACCCTATCTATCTATAGAATCATATCTATTTGTTAAATCTAGGATGTATATTTTTGTGTTGAAAATAGATTAGTGATTGACATGACCATGAGTTAATCAACTAACAATTAACTTGTATTACTTAATTATTCTAAACAGCCTGTAATAGCACCTTCAAAGTAATGGAAGTAAACCTTGTATTATAATTGAGTTGTATGGGTACAATATCTCATATATAATATATATATATATATAATATAAATAATATATTTATATATATATAAACCCTGCTTGTTCTGCAGTTTGAATTCATGTAAGTATATACTGACTTAAGAGTCTCTCTTTCATCTAGGTCTGTTTTGTTTTGACCACTTCCTTTTAAATGTATATTTTATTTATTACAACCTAGTCACACTACATACTGACTGCCATCCTGCCCTCCTATCCTCTCCTTCCCACCCTCCCTCCCTCCTGCCTCCCTCCTCTACCCATTCTCCTCCTTCAGTCCTCCAACAGGGGAGGAGGACCCTTCTGCTCCAACTGTCTGGTGATAATCTATTAGGTCTCATCAGGATGGCTGCATCCTCCTCCTCTGTGTGCCTGCTAGGCTGTCTTGCCTAGGGACAGGGACCAAATCATGGATGCCAGAGTGCATGTCAGAGCTTCAGCAGCAGTACCCCCATCTCTGTGGAGAATAAGCAGTCTATTGGTTACATCTGCACAATTTCAAAGTATCTCTCCTCATGGGCTGAAAAATAATCTGTACCTTAAAATGGCCGTAGTACAGCACACACATGGGCAAATCTAGATGCTTTCCTAGGAGTGCATGTGCATAATACATGTTCATTGCATGTATACCTACAGAAAATCTGTAGAATGGATTATACTCTACTATACTGGTAGATTGGAGCCTAGCACACTCATCAGCAGCAAGGCTTCATCCATGAACTGATGGGGTCAAACGCAGAGACCCACAGCCAAATATTTTGTGAACTCAGAGGATCCTGTGGAATAAAGGAAGAATTGTAGGAGACAGTGGGGTCAAGGACACCACAGGAAAATGGTGCATGGAATCAACTACCCAGGCATCATAAGGGCTCACAGAGACTGAACCAACAATCACAGACCCTGTATGTGTCTGACCGAGGTCCTATGTAGCTCGGAGTCCTCACGGGGCTACTAACAGAGGAAGCAAGGTGTATCTTTGATTCTTTTGACTGTTATTAAGAGCCCTTTCCTCCTACTGGTTTGCCTCACCTAGCCTTAATATGAGGGGATGTACCTAGTCTTATAATATGATGACATGCCCTGATTGGTTGACATTCCTAGGGGCTTCTCCTTTTCTGAAGGCAAAGGAGGAGCAGTGGATCTGAGTGAGAGGGGAGGTGGGAAAGAGAGACCAGAGGAGAGGAAGAAGGGGAAACTGTGGTCAGGATGTAATACACGTGAGAAGACTAAATTAAAAAAGAAACCATAAGAGTACAGGGTGTGACTGCACTGGCTTCTTCAAGTAGAAGGAAACTGAGAAATTTTAAAAGTACAGCATAAGCAATTTAGAACTTACATATTTCTTCCTTTGTGGACATATATATGCCTGTAACATACACACACACACACACACACACACACACACACACACACACACACACATATGTGTGTAAAGCACTCTAATAAATAATCAACATTTTTTAAACCTGACTGAAAGAAATTATACTGAATGGGTTAACTTCTCCCCAAATATAAAGACATAGTGGGAAAAGGAAGGGCATAGAAACATAATTGTACAAACCCATTAAGATACTCCAGATTTTGCATATAATTGGAGGGTGAAAATGACAATATGTGTATAAGGTATTCTTCCTCAAGATATAGCCAAACAACAACCTTTTATATTTTGGATTGGTCTAGAACAGATAGATGGAGAAATCCAAATGAGAAATAACTTTTGAGACTAATTAGAATTTTAGTTTATAGACCTTATTTTACAGTCAGTCAATTAAGGACATTTTGTTAAAAGAAATGTAGAGTCTACGAAAAGTTAACAAATAGAAAATTAATATGATTATAATGATATCTAATGTTGATCATAAAACTATTCCATGTATATGTTTGGTGTACTCCTAAAATATACTCTGCCAAATGAAAAAAGTGTATCAAGAATGATACATAAACTTCTTACTTTTCTGTGTGCATCATTTTTACTTAAATGACTTTAAGAGAACATAGCATATTCATCAATATATTATTGCTGCAACGAAGTACCTCAGGGAGGATAGCCTCATCTTACTTAGCTTCCAGTTTGGCAGTTTGAGATTCCAACCAGCCTAACAAATGTTCTTATGAAAGTCAGCCTGCCTTAGCCACATCACCACATGCTGGACGGCAGTGGTGGAATATGTGGGAACAAGCAAACACATTTCTAGACAGGACTTAAGAGACCTGGGTTGGGCTAGTTTTGCTTTTTCAAATAATTTTTTACATATATTTTGTTATCATTTTTGAGAATTTTATGAACTAATTCTGTATTTACACAATTCCCACTCAACTCCTGTACATTAAATCTATTTCAACCCTGTGATTTCTACCTTAATTATCACTTGTGTGTTTGTGTATGAACATGTACACATACATAATGTGTATATATATACATATATGTGTGTATATATATATATTTTCAACCTGCTTGTTTCATTTAGTGTTGCTTATATCTTTATATATTTGGGGATGACCACTTGGTATCGCATAACCAATTAGTGTGCTCATTTCTGGAGAATACCCGTTCTCCCTCTCTTAGCATCCAATAGCTGCTTATATCTGTTCCCTAGAGTTACTGCCTTGTAAGATATCCCTACCCATGTTAGAACATCAACTACTATTCTATTTTCATGTTCCGTTGATCCTAAAATCATATATGCTCAAGCATTTGCTGAAGGTCTTCCCACACCATCTCAGGGCAGAAGATGGAGGAGCATAGCAAGGAGGGGAGAGGAGAAGGCAGAACTGGACCTTCTGTCAGCGTAAAAGCCCATCTTCCCTTGAGAAGGCTTTGTGTAGGCTTAGTCTCACTCTATTTTAAAGTTCCTTTTTTTTCACCAAATAATATACTAAGCCCACTTTGAATAGCTTTATATACTCTAATTATTCCAGTGACTCATTAATTCAGCCATTATGATGTGGTCCAATCAGAAGTGTCATGGATGCTAAATCCTCACTTAAGGAAACCTTTACTGGGATTTTTATTTGCAGATTCTGACTGCTTAATCAAGTAATTGACTCACATATGCAGTTGTTTCCTGCATTTTGATGTTATTGGTTTAGATGACCAAGAAATGGCTATTTCAATGCGTAATTCTGGAAAAGCATATCACTATATAAAGATACATATACATACATGCCTATATACATACCTATATATGTTAGAGTTACCCTAAAATTTTTAATGACTCATAATATTCATTAGCTCATATTTAGATGCTGAATCCCATAATTCTAAAAATGTATCTCTCTAAAAATAATGGAAGTTTTGTTTGTATGAAGTCATACATATTTACATACCTACATATATGTACATTTGGAGTTGAGGGAATCTTCACACAAGGTTTCCAAATTATAAGTGTAATGCAATACAAATCCGAACTTCCTTCTGGCATGAGACCTGGGTTATCATGTGACAATGTTCTTTGCTAGTTCTATTATAGTAGCACCACTCACATATGCTCTTAATATGTTAGTGGTGTTACTATTACACTAATTATCATGTGATCTTTGGAATGAACTTGATTTTAGTATTGTAACACATTACACGTAAACCAGACATCTATAGCTACTTTCATCATATCTTTAATATAAAATTTGATCCAGTAGAAAGATATTGAAATTGTTGAAGTCACTCAATATTGGAGGTGGAAGTCAATAAAATAAATAACACTTCTTGTAGTATATTATAACTGTAATCATAAAAATAGGATTATATAGTGGTTCCATGAGTGGAGTTCAGTCACAGCTCCAAAAAGCAGTACTAAGTTATGGAGATATGTTTAGGTTGCTCCATCCCTTGATCATGAAATTTATTGTGGTAGCAGGGGTATATACATTCTAATGTATACGTAATGTATACCATCAGATATGTATGTCATTTAGAAGGAATAAAAATAGGATGTTTAGATATGTAAATCATACTGCAATGAAGTTATTTTAAATGTAGGATCACAAATCATATCAATAAATAACTTAGACTGAAGCTATTTTATGACTTTAAAATATTTTGAGAAACATAGGAGATGCTTATGAATATATTATTTTCATAGGAGAACACACGGTGTTGTTAACATAACCATAGCAAGATAACTAATCATATCTTTAGCTTCTAATAATGTATAGTTGTGGGTGATGAAGCTATAGATGTTTCTTGACTTCCAAGTGGTCCTCTTCCCAATAATAACGGGAATACTGCTCCGAGACATTGGTAACATTGCATCATTTATTACAGTTAGTCCTTGGTTTATCTCTACCTGTACTGCACCCTTCCACATAAGTTCTTAGAGTCTAATAATTTCTGATGCATTTTCTTACTCTAAAATTTTTTAGTACCTAGTTTGTGTGTGTGTGTGTGTGTGTGTGTGTGTGTGTGTGTGTGTGTGTGCGCGCGCGCGCGCGCACAGTATAGTTGTTTAGCAAGCTGCCAATACCCTTCTCAAAAGAAAAGAAAAAGGAAGCAGCAAGTAAATTTCCTGAAAAGCAGATGGAGGAAGGAAGAGCAACAACTTCATTAAAATATACTTGAGTAAGGAGGCTGTGAAAAATGCAGACTGAATTGTCTAAGCTCTGTAATTCTAGGATAGTGTTTAAGAAGCACTCACGAATGAGAGTTTTAATGAAGACTATCAATTAATATAAAAGAGTGACTGATATTTTATGGTTTCATCATACTGTACCATGAATAACCTTATTCTCACTGCTAAAAACAGTTTCTTAAAGAAATATATTCCCCGATAATCCAACAAATGACAAAGCAACAATAATGACTGGTTTAAATGAATTATTTTTGTATATGAAATAGAGTAAGGGGCTTCTTTTTTAACCCAGAAAGAAAAATATCTGAAGACACAAAGTTAATATCCTTGTGCACTTTCCCTTAAAGAAATCTACAAATAGTACAAGTATCTGCAGTTTAGGAAACTGAAGCTTTTTTCCTCCAGGCTCCCTTTCTCCTTCAACTACTACTTATTTAGCATGCAGATGGAAATAAACAGAGAACATCAAGGTGGGTAGGTGAGGAAGTAAGTGCTGGACCTTGGATGGATTGAGGGGGAAGGAATATTATCTAACTCCGGGTTATTAAATTCTCAAAGAATTATTAAAGTATTATTTTAAAAAGAATTCTAAGAATATTTTTGTACTATGTGTAATCTGGATGTGTTTTTATACTTCAGAACTTCATATAGATTTTTTAAAATAATGCTCTTAGAAGTTCTTTCCTAAAGTCATTTACACCAGAGCTCTTCTTGAGGCCACCACTCCAATCATAGGGAAATTGAACCAGCACACAATTCATTTGTGCCTTTCCAGTCAGTATAACCTTCTATACCTATTATTATGACTCATATTACATTTACTTATATTTCTTATCATGACATCAGACATTTGTCCTCTGCTTCCTGTAGTTGAACATCATGCTTTTAAGTTTGCTTAAAGTAATTGAAGCATGATGCTCAAAACTGAATGAAAAAAAAATGTGCAGTGAATTCTGAGACATGAACTACAGTGGGTTATGACCGCCTTTACTTTAGATGGGAGTTAGCATTCAAATACTTGGAGTGACATACTTTTCTCATTGCTTTGACTGAATATGCTTTAAGGAGCTAGAACCCACCATGACAGGAAAGGCAAAATATTGGGATTATTAGGTTACTTAATTACATCTCAGAAAGTAAACCTCACCAAGGTTCACAAGAGTCACAAGATTCTGCTTTCTCCTATCAACATTTGGTTCATTCCGGATCCCAATCCCATGCAGGAGCATGACCCATGTTTAGAGTGGGTCTTCTCTGAAGTTCTTTGGAAAAGGCCTCCTAGCCATTCTTAACAGTGACAATCCAAAGTGATAGGAAATCCAGTCAGGCTGACAATATAGATTAACCATCATTCCATGCATATATGAGAGACAGGAGTCCAAACAATTTGGAGTGAAAGAGACCAGAGCACATAGACACTTTAAACTCATTCCAATGACACCCAAAATACCTGAAGAAAAAACATAAAAGCAAAGAAACAGATACATTCTTCCTTAACAAATCTGTTCTTGTGTCTCATTAGGTAAACTTACTGCCTATTTCCACCTGTTCTCGGAATAATATTCCTTACTTTTCTTCTTTCGTTGTGTGTGTGTGTGTGTGTGTGTGTGTGTGTGTTCTTCAGAGATTTAGTTTGATGTCCTTATGATGGGGTAAAGGTCACTGCAAGTGTGCATTGTGCAAAGGGCAAAAGGACTGGCATGCCTCTTCCCCTTCTTCCTCCTGTGTTAAAATAACCACCTAATCATCTTTGCTCAAGAGACTCTCCTACATACCTCTCCTCCTCTACTCACCATAGCCCTCCATTTTTTGCTTGTAATATATTCTCATGCTAATCTACATACGTTGTTTTCTTTGGCGTGGAATTTTTCTTTTCTGAGATTTTATGTATGATTCACTGACTCTCCCTGTGATATGTCTATAGGTTTTTCTTATGACTTCAGTATCTTAAGGGACAATCATTCCAATGTCATTTAATGCTTATGCCCTCATGTCCTTTACCTCTTCTTTTCAGCTGCTGGTCATCTCTCTGTTCCACACCACTTCTTCACTAGTGTGGCTGTGCCCTTAATCATTATGTGTACCTACAAAGCTCATATACACCCAGATTCTGTATTCTAGGTTATGTCATATAGTGCTCTGACTCCAGTAATTCTTCTCACAATAAAATTTAGAATATTTTGCTGTTAACATTTGCTCACGATCTATCATCTCCATTCACCTACCCATTTCAATCTATGTCTGCTTAAATTATTCAATTCCTCAAACAGAGTTTTGTTCTCATATACCTTCAACTTCTATGACCTTCCCTCAGTTAAAAGAATAGTCCCATGACAAAGTCCTTGGTACTTGTTAAACTTGTTTTTTTTTTTTTTTTTTTTTTTGCCTATTCTATACCTCTATTGGTACAACTATAATTTGCTAAAGAAAAACTTGTAATCTTGTTGACACATCCCATTTTAAATTCATGATCACTAACCTCTACTGAAATGTAAATGTTGCCTAACGTTAGGCGATTGCTCTTTCAATAACTGTTATCAACATGTTATGCCTTTTTGTCTCTTCTCATATTTGTATATTTCCTGAGTATTTAAATGATCTTCGTACTTCCCTGGAAAAAGAGGATCAGGAGAGAATCTCCACATGCTCTCCTAACCACCTCTTTGCTGCGTCTGTGCTCGTAATCTCTGCCTTCTTTTCTATGACAAAGAAAAAAATATTCACACCAGTAATGAAGGTTAAACCCTTCCCTTTAGAACTGAATATGAGTTCTGCATTGTACCAGTAAGTTTCCCTTTTCTCTACTTACTGTTAATAGTGCTTTATCAACTACATCATTCTTGTTGCTACTGCTTCTTTCTTTCTCTTTCTTTCTCTTTCTTTCTCTTTCTTTCTTTCTTTCTTTCTTTCTTTCTTTCTTTCTTTCTTTCTTTCTTTCTTTCTTTCTTAATATGAGGTGTTTTAAAATCTTTCTACAGTGTCCCTAGCCATATCTCCCTGAGATATATAGAAAATTTCCCACAGCTTATCTTCTTATCTTTTCAAATTACTCCCATCCGAATTTTGATTTATTATTATGCAAAGACTCTTTGAAAGTACATACTGTGTATGTAACTTTTCATGTGCCATCTATGGCTTGTTGGCTTGTGTAGGAGATTGTTATTTCAGTTGGCTTTGTACTCAACTTCTGTTTTCATTGACTCATTTTGGGTCTTCCTCTTCCCAGTCATCTGTAAATGTTGTTTCTATTTTCTCAGACGAGGGAATAAGACAAAAACCTTACCCAAGCTTTATGAATATGTGGCTTGGGCTGAGGCTAGAGCATTTATTCCTATCTAGCTATCTGTAGGTCTGGGTCTGGAAGTTTCTAAGCTCTGTTCAATATAATCTTCTGCAACCCTGGACCTTGAAGACTTCAGTTTCTAGCCTCTGTCTGCTAACCTAGACCTAGAATGCTTTCAGCCTCTGAGCCTTACTGCTAAATAAGCTCACCATTTCTAGTTCTTTCCAAACTCTGGCTAGCTGGTTCAACTCGGCTGTTCTAGCTGACTTCTCTTGGCTTGTTGTTGAGTTACTCTGCTTGGAAAAACTGCCTCTGAACTCCATGAACAAAACTGTACTGAGTGTACTGACTGCACAAATTGAACTGAACTGCACAAACTCAACTGAACTGCACCAAAGTGAACTCTTGAATTCTACTGTACTGTCTCCAAGAACTCCCTATATTCCTGTCCTATACTTTCCTCCTCTTTTGTACTGCACTGTCTGCCTAACTGTCTTTCTCTCGGCTGCTCTTAAGTAGTATTCTCTCTCCCGAGACTTGGGAATATTCTACCCTAATTCATTTTGCCAAACCATTCTGTGATTCATCACTTTATCTGTCCCTCAAATACACATCATTTGGGGACATTAAAGATGTGCATTAAAGGCTTGTTGTATTCCAGCAGGATCACACAGACCTACATCTTTTGATGTGATCCCTTGCCAGTATAGCCACGTTGCTACATTAAAATTTTTCCGTAATTATCCCTATGAGTATTCTCCAAGGCTCAAGCTGGTAACCCACCATCATCCTTAAGTTATTCTTCAAGCCATATCCAATTTATACAATCTGTGATACCAAATTTTCAAATTCAACCCAGACTACTCAAGTTTCAAAATATTTAAAATGTTTTATTGAGTCTTTGTGACTTTCATATCATGTACCTCAATCTTACTCATCTCCACATCTTTCCATATCCACCCTCAGCCCTTGCAACTTGGGCTGAAATAGTAAAAGTAAAAAATAAATGAAATTAAATTAAAATGTAAAAAATTTTTCCATGGAAGCTGTAATGTGTCACAATGTATCACACAATTTCTTTTTGAAGAATATACAAGTGCATTTAGAGACTAATTTTAATAGAACTAAACAGAGAATTTCCAACAGAGGAATATGGTATGGCCAATAAACACTTTAAGAAATGTTCAATGTCCCTAGTCATCAGTCATCAGGGAAATGCAAATCAAAATGACTCTTAGATTCCACCTTACACCCATCAGAATGACTAAACTAAAAAGCTCATGTGACAGCACATGCTGGCAAGGATGTAGAGAAAGAGGAACACTCTTCCACTGGCGGTGGGAGTGAAAACTTGCACAACCACTTTGGAAATCAATCTGGCACTTTCTCAGAAAATAATTCTACCTGAAGACCCAGCCATACCACTCCTGGGCATATACCTGAAAGATGCTCCACATTTGCTTAACTGTGTTCATAGCAGCTTTATCCATAATAGCCAGAACATGGAAAAAACCTACATGTCCCTCAACTGATGAATGGATTAAAAAAAACTATTACATTTACATTATATGCTTCATTGCCATTTTAATTTGTATTCCAAAAAAAAACCATATTGCTATACATGTCTTCATGCATTCAATTAGTATCTTTTTGCTTGTGAGATCTCTCTCTCTCTCTCTCTCTCTCTCTCTCTCTCTCTCTCTCTCTCTCTCTCTCTCTCTCTCTCTTTCCCCCTTGGAAGCTCATGTCTTATTTGTCAGCTGTTCTGTCAGCTTATCAAAACCTTCCCAAGGTTAGATCCTCTCTAAGATTAGGCTATGTTCTCCTCTCGCTCATATGGATTACTATTACTACTCTAATATAAAATGACTGAGGTAATAACTAATTCAGTTTACAACCAGGGTGCACTAGGAATATGCTAATGTAACTGACTCAAAGATAAAACTAAAAAATTATTAATAACCCTTTTCTTGTTGGTTTACAAAGGCTCTTGTAACTGAAATTAAGCCTCCAACATATAGAAGTTATAAATTGGTTTTGTTTCATATAAACAGATTTTAAAGTACATATTTTACCTTTTGGTGAAACTATCAATGTATTTAATAGAGGTGTTATGTAATATGTGAAAAATATTTTCCATTCTTAATTTTTAAATATTTTTTAATTTTTTTCATGCTTTGTAATTTTGGAGTTAACATGTCAGTTTATGATATTGGAAACCATACTTATTTTTGTTTCAAGTGGATATCTTATTAAGCTAATATTATCCATCCAAATAGCCATTTTTCATCACTTATTAGATTCAGGGCTTTTGCAATATTCCAAAATAACATTTAATAGTTTCTAGATATAAATACTTTTCATGAATCACTTTTATATTGAACGGAGTTCTATAATTTCAAAGTATCTCTTAACAGGATAGTTGTTACTCTGAAATCATTGTGCAGAAAATTGTCACCAGTATTTTTGAAACTATTTTTCTGATTCAGCATAAAGTCTTTTTGTTCTAATAGCATAATATGTGAATAAACAAGGATAGTTTTTCTTTACTATTTCAAATATATAAAGCTTAAAATTATGCCCAATGTATTAATGCATGGAGAATTGCTTCCCTTTTTTCATAGTAGCATCCAAATTACAAAAATATATCCATGCTATTTAATCTGGACTTATTAACCTATTTTCTAATGCTCCATCTTTAATCTTACAGGTATTTAGTCATCTATAAGTCTTTAACATATTTAAGCATTAGTTTATGCCTTGTGAAATGAGAGTAAATTCATCATAACTTCATAACTTTCACTCTGAAGAATAAATCCAACAAGAATATCAGTATATTTCTATGAAAAAGTATAATATATATTAAATAAATATAATAACCACAGAGAACATTAGCAACCATGGAAATGACACATTAGCTTCTGTATGTCAAGTAAGAAGAATGGACAAAAACACAATACAAATATTCTTCCAGGTTTTCCTTTTTTAATTTTGGTGTTCATACAAACCAAGGGAATATCACACAGTTAGTCTTCAGTATTTCCTAAAATGCATCTATAATCTCCAAATCAATATACAGTGTTTTCATGGTCACTTATAAACACCTTTCCTCGTGCAATTTTGTAGAAATTTCCTCTTATAAAACTCCCCCCAGCTAGAAGTGCTGTACACTATCCCAAAGTACATGGAGGGAGAAAATGCAGCCTTAGGATAAATAATATCTCTTATCTACTTTTTTTTTCAGACCAAGTATAAATGTGTGTGTGTGTGTGTATGTGTGTATGTGTATGTGTGTGTGTGTGTGTGTATGTGTGCCCAAGTTGAAGAAAAGAATAGGCCATTCTTTGCCAGTTAGTTTAAGATATACTTCATTCAAGAAATTAGTAATTTATAGCTATTAAATAAACAATGCAACTTTAAGGCAGGACATAAAAAGAACAAAGTTAAATATTGATTAGCTGATACAGCTCATGAATGAAGGCTACAGGACCCTAATCTTTTATTTTTTCCTAAGAATAGTGGCCCTTATTTACTCACTCACTCACATGCTCCTTCTCTCATTCTGGGTTATATAACATCATAGATACAATTGAAAACGAAAAATGTCAGTATTTAAAAATTAGAAACAATGTGCAAAAAGTATTTAGAGTGCATATAGAATTCTTTGCCCTAGCCGTTAGCAATGTAGAGGACGAGGACAATGAAAGTTTGAAATTCTACATCTCACCATCTTAGATCATCTCCAGTCATGTCGCACTCCACTTGACACCTTCTCTGCTTCATAGTCAAACCAGAGCAGGAAAGTATGCTCGTTCATTCATAACAGGTCCGTTTCAATATTTTAAGTGATGGAGTAGGTGTTTGAAATACAGTCTCAAAATGATGTACTCTCTGCTACTAAGAAGAAGAAAATTATTTCATCTAATGGTAGAGAATTTTGAAGTATCTTGTTCAGTTTCAACGATGCAAACAAAAACAATAACATGCTGATGCTTTTAACTTTCTAACATTTTATGTATGTGTATGTGGTATACATGTGTGTATGATGTGTTTATGTGCATGGTTGCATGTGGATGCATATACATATGTGTGTGTACGTGGGCAGAGGACAGATATTGATATAATTGGTCACTCTCCACCCTGTTGTCTGTAACAAGGTCTCCCATTGCATCTAGAGCTCATCAGTTTGACTAGAATGTTTATCTAGAAAACTCCAGAGATCTACCTGTGTTCACTTTCCCTATGCTGGTATGACATATGCACAAATCTTTCAACATGGGGAGTGGAGAGCCAAACCCAGCTCATTGTGCTTATATCACAAGGTCTCTACTGACCGAGCAATCTCTCCAGTGCTCTGTAAAGTGTGCGCATGGACAGTTTGGTGGCTGCATTTTGACACATAATAGTTAGCAAACACTGCTTTGAGATACTTATTACTACTGAGGAAAATATTTGAATTTCAGTCCTTTTTATATGAAAAGAACTTATTAAAGAAATGAGGTATGAAGAGATAGGTTTACTGTGCACATTTTATACTATCTAAGTTATTTATGTGATAATATTTCAAAGGTTTTTCTATCTTTACATTTGGGGAAAAGAATCTAACAAGAGATGTAGAAGGTTTATCATTGTAGATATTATGAATGTATGGAGATAATTATTCTTTCTCCCTTGAAAAAAAATGGAGGTGCTGATGGTGAGAGGTTGGTAAGGAGCTTAGATTTTACTAGTCAAATAATAAAGAACTTATTATCCTACTTGATCATGGCAGATGATGTTTTTGAAGTGTTCTTGGATTCAGTTTGTGAATATTTTATTGAGTATTTTTGTGTCAGTGTTCATAAGGCAGATTGGTCTGAAAGTCTCATTCTTTGTTGAGTCTTTGTGTGATTTACTTATCAGAAATGAGATGTCGGTGAATGTTTTGACATCTATATCAAAAATTATTTTTTATTAATTTATTCATATTACATCTAAATGGTTAGCCTATCCCTTGTATCCTCCCATTCCTCCCTTCCTCCCACTTCCCCCCCTACTTCCCTCCCCTATGTCTGTGACTGAGGGGGACCTCCTCCCCCTGTATATGCTCATAGGGTTTCGAGTCTCTTCTTAGTGACCTGTTATCCTTAAATGACAAAAACAAGATTGATTCAATGGTTGGGATAATAGCTAGTAAGATATAAGTAAGCTAGCAGAGATAATGAGGAAGAGGAAGCTTTAAGAACTATAGTCTACAGATGGATGTTCTACAAACTAGTACATTGTATCTGCATGCCTATATATAGTTTTTGAAGTGCTAGATGATTGATTGTTCAGGTTTATGACGTTTCAGTTCAATCTTGTATTCCTTAAATAATCCAGTAGTCTGCATTCTACCAAGCAAGAAAAATGAAGAAAACACCATTTATCAGCCCAAATGTTGACATCAGTCTAAAATGTGCTCTATTTATTGTACGCCTTCACAATTCCCTGGATCCTAACTCTGTCCTGGCAGTAATTACCTGAGGTAAAGGCATGGCTGTGGACCTGACACATTACCTGGAAGTCTGAAGAACTGCAAATGACTTTGTAAATTGGCTGATTTGGACCTGGGAGCTTTGTATTGAAGCAGAAAAACTTGTTTTCCAGCAAATGATTTGAAACTTTGCAAGCCCACATGTGCTGAGATCCAAATACTTTTCAGGCCCTGCATCTTTCTCTTCCTGGGAAAGAAAACTGAAAATAGCACCTGTGGAAATAATACTCCTCAAAAAGTTTCAAGTTTGTGGTATGTATTACATACTCGTGAAGATAAAATATTATGGAACATGTAGTTGAAACCATACAAGTAGTTGAGTGTGATGATATATTTCTGTAATCCCAGAATCCAAGAGGCAGCAACAGGTGAACTCAAGGCAATCCTCAACTACATAGCAAGTCTGAAGCTATCATGGGCTACAGGATACCCCATCTTAAACAAAACATGTAAAAGTCTGAGACTAGAGAACATCGTATGACCTGAACCAGTAAGTCATTCTTCAGTGACAAGGTTCTAGCAGGGAAGGTCCAGGGGATGAGAAGATAAAGAAGATAGAAAATCTATCTATCAGGAGATCTTGCACGAGCTATGTTATAAGCCAAGCAAGTTTATTAAGAGGTACATCATCATCTAACCTAAGCCTGCGGTGTGGGGGAATGGCTTACAGAAACTGATGCACCAAGGACCATGCATGAACTCGACCTAGGTCTTCTTACACATGTGTAGCTGATGGGATTGGTAGTTTAGCTGTCATGTGGGTTCCCTATAAAAGGGAGTGGTGGCTGTCTCTGACATGGACCATGTTGCCTGCTTTTCCATCCCTTCCCCCTGGCTGGACTGGATGGCCAGGTCAGGGTGAAGAAGATGCTTTCGGTCCTGATGGTACTTGATGTGCTGGTGTGGGTTGGTTGGGGGGGACAGTGCTTCTCTTATCTGAATAGTATGGGAGAGGGGAGAGTGGGAAGAGGGAAGGAGGGTGGGACTGAGAAAGGAGAAGGGATGACCTACAATTGAGATGTAAATGGAATAAATTTTAAAAAGAAAGAAGTGCAGCATCTTCTACAATTTTCCTGAAAGAAAAAAATATGACAGTATCAGCAAAAAAAAAAAAAAAAAAAAAAAAAAAAAAAAAAAACCATCATAAAATACAATAAGGTAAGCAGGAAGCCAATCAAGCAATATTGCCCAACAGGAATGCAGGTTTTGTCAAGTGCATCTCAGACCAAGAACACAGCAGCCTTTGAACTGCTAGTCATAGTCTTTTAGGGTGGGAAGCATTGGGTTCTCGGGATTCAAACCTGCTGGAGGTCTAAAGACCCCAGCCGCGGGACATAACTGGCCTTGCCAAATATGTACCAGGTTGTAGAAGAGGAACTAAATTCCCTAACTGTATAGCACAGTCTCGGGGAGAGCCTTGCATCAGGTGGGCACTCAGCAATAGTTAAACAACCCTCACCACACAGATTTTCAGTTAGGTAGAAATGGGAGACAATAAAGCACCTCACCCAAGGCTAGAGATATGGCTCAGCAGTTAAGAACATTCCTAGCACTCGTATAATGTAGCTCACAACCACCTTTAACTCCACTTAGAGTCCTGTCTTTTCTGTGTACTGTTCCAGCATCTACATATCTGTACACATACATATTTTTAATCTTTAAATATATGTCACCCAATCTACTCATAGTAGCTTTCATACCCCTACAGCATGTTTAATTACCCATTCTCAAATAATCAGTTTATTAAGAGAGCTGCCTTAGAGCAAACAATCTACAACAACCAAAATAATAAGGACAGACAGTCTATCTTCCTAAACTGTTTCTTCCCAAGCCGAAAAACTCTTTGTGTTCTAGCAATCCTTGAAATACTTGAGGCAAATAAGGAAGACATAACTTTGTTGTTGTTTATTTTTTTCATATATTACATCCCAACCACATAGTTTCCCCTCTCCCTTCTCTCCTCCGAGTTTCTTCTCTTCCACCTTCCTCCCATCCACTTCTCCTCTTTCCCCTTCAGGAAAGGGTAGGATTCCCAGAGGTATTAGCCAAACATAGTATATCAAGTTGCAGTAAGACTATGCTCCTTCCCTCATATTAATGCTGGGTGAGGCAAACCAGTAGTAGGAAAAGAGTCCACAAAGGATGCAGAAGAGTCAGATGCATGCCCCATTCCCAATGTTAGGGGACTCACAGAAAGACCAAGCTACATAATTGTACCCATATATGCAGAGAACCTAGGTCGGACCAATACAAGTCCCCTGGTTGTTGTTTCAGTCTCTGTGAGGTTAGTTGAGTCTGTGGGTTTTCTTGTGGTGTACTTGATCCCTCTGATGTAGGAACCAGGCACAACTGGGCTGCCTGCCTGTCTTGCTGTTTCCTGTCCTGTTTCTAGCAGCTTCTGTGTCTGTGTGTATGTTGGTTAGCTAGTCATGTTTACTGCTCTGAGAATGCACTCCTCCCCTCCTCAGGACTTTCCCTCCTGTGTGCAGTCACCTCTTGAGGGATTTCACCTGCGAGTGGCATTCCTGTTTTGCTGCCTATAAAAAGGCTCTTTGGACCCCGAATAAAAGCTGCTGCTCTCTTAGCACAAAGAACCATTGTTTTAGTGTGGTGTGTGTGTGTGTGTGTGTGCATGCGTGTGTTTAATCCGCAGTCCCTCACCGTTGACTTGGTACCACGGTGGCGCAGGCATCACACTCTGACACCACAATCCTTCTTCTTCCACAGTATTCCCTAAGTTCCACCTAATTTGTGGCCAAGGTTCTCTGCATCTGTTACCACCAGTTGCTAGATAAAGCCTCTTGATAATGGTCATGTTAGGCTCCTGTGTATGAGTATAGCAGGATAATATCAGTAGTCATTCAATTGACTTGTTTTTGCTGGTCATGTTTGGCTCTATCCTTGGTCTCTGAGCTATGCAGCCTCTGTTCCCTAGGCCTCAAGTCAGTGTAAGGGGTGAGATCCCTCTAGTGGCATGAGTCTCTCTAGCTGGACAAGTCATTGGTAGCCACTCCCACGATTTCTGCACCACCCCAGCTCATCTTGTAGGCAGGAAAAATTGTAGGTTGAAAGATTTGTGGCTGCGTAAATATCCCAATCCCTCCACTAAAAGTCTTGTATTGTTATAGGAGATGGCCAGTTCCGGCTCCTTATAACCCGTTCATAGGAGTCTTAGTCTAGTCATGGATTCCTTGGATTTTTCCATTGCACTAGGTTTCTAGATCATTCCCCACAGAGCATGCCCACTTCTAGTTGTCTCTCTCAGTATCCTCTCCCTCCATGCTCCTCACACCTGATCCCCCACTTGCATCCCCATCAGCCTTCAATATATAAATGATATCCACTTTATTTCTCCTTCTAAGGGAAATTTATGCACCCGCCCCCTTGAAGCCCTCCTTGTTACCTAAGTGTATGTGGTGTGCAACTGATTGTTCTTCACCTTACAGTTAATATCCACTTATAAGTGAGTACATGCCATGTTTGGTGAGACATAGCTTTAATTATAGCATTGGGTTTCTAGATTTAGAAAAAGAGCTAACAACTTGATGCATCCATTAAACATCACCCCAAAGAGAAGTATGCAAGGCAAGCATCCTCAGCCTAGGATTAAAGGATGCATGCAAATGAGAATTATCTGCCTACTTGTAGACATTAGAAATCAGAATCCCTGCTCATCAGTTTTGCTCCAGGGAAGTATCAGCAATCATAGCCACAGTTTGTTTATAAAACCTAGTGCACTGATGCCTCGGGCACCCTCATTTAAAGAAGGGTCCTACTTCAAAGCTGTTTGACTGAGATTTATTTTACCTTGTGACTTTATCAGTCCTCAAATTAAAATAAATGAGGAGAAGACTACAAGTGAATATTTCATCACTTCGTTCTCTAAAATAATGTGTTGTAAGCATAGGTATGTAAGCATATCTGACTTTGAGGAGTTTCATTTTTGACAACAGAGATAAATACTTTTTTTAATTAAAAAAACTGTATATTGACACATAGACACACCCAAACATTCACACACACACACACACACACACACACACACACACACACACACACACACCATACTTTCCTTTGAAGAAAGAAAGTCAATTCAATACATGTGAGTAGGTGAAACTGAAGAGCTGGATTATTTTGTTTTCTTCTTGGCTTCTGCATGAAAAGATTGACTTGTGAAGTAAATACTTCTGTTTCCAGACATGCTTATGGTTGAGAGGGTTCGTTAAAATTTATGATACCTGTGCTTTTGTTCCCTCTTCATTTACAAAAGTATAATTTGCACCTGCACCAAGAAGTAAATGTATCTGGCTCTTATTCTTTCTCCAGTTAGTTATAAATTATTTGAAGACATGGGTAATTTTCTCTCCTCCTTCTTTATTATGCATGAAGAAGATAATGAATAATTTTTGTCATGAAAGGTGTAAAAACATATATTACAGAGAGATGAGGCAAAATATATGCCTAGTGCTGTTATTTTAATATTAAATCGACATTTTCAGAGTATATTATACAGTAGCATATGGAAAGAAATAGAAAATATTCTTCTTATGCTCAAGGCCCATGTTGAAGCATTTAGTTATCCATAGTTTTAGTAAAATATTATATATAGTATCCTAATAAGTGGAAAACAATGGGGATATTATTACCATGATATCTTGAATTACTGTATACTAGGGATATATATGTGTGTGTGTCATATATATATATGACATCCATAAATTCAATCATACTATGTAATATATAAACAGCAGCCTCTTAATTTGTTGATTATTTAATTAATTTAAGGGGTGCCATAGTCAATACTGTTTGAATTTCAAATGATGTGGGTATAATTGAATCCAGATCTTTCTATATCTCTGGGTTTACATAACCATTTATGACACTGTGAAACATATAAAAGAACACCTCTGGGATGATCTTGGAAGCCAGTGATAGGAAAGTCAAGAAACATGGCTAAGAGGGCAGGACTGAACAATCTGCAACAGATTGCCAGGAGCATATGCATAAATATCAGAGGAACCCATTTTCAGTTGCTGTCCAAACAGGTAAGAGCCATAAATGCTCACACCTAATCTAGGGATATAATCTGGGGTTGTCCTGGCTTTCTGTGGAAGCATGACTGGTAAAATATGAAGAAAATATAGAAGGATGTGCCTTGTAGAACTTTCTAATTTTTGATGAATATTTCTATGCTTAGCAGCCAAAGTTGCAGAAGATCTTAGTTCTAGATAGGCTTGCCCTTTACGATATACAGAGGCTACTCAAAAATCTAAATCCCAGATCAGTCTTTTCTCCTTCTCAAGACGATTGGTGTTTGGCAACTACAGAGAGCATAATGTGTGGGATTGGGTTCCCATAGCCTGCTCCTGGACGATTCATGCTTCCAATCTACATGCCATTCTTTTTCTCTCAAGGAATATGATTGTGTCTTTATTGTCATTTTTTTTATTTTATTTTGGATAATTCTTTTTACTTTATTAATTTATTCTTGTTACATCTCAATGGTTATCCCATCCCTTGTATCCCCCCATCTTCCCTCCTTCCCATTTTCCCCTTACTCCCCTCCCCTATGACTGTTCCTGAGGGGGATTACCTCCCCCTGTATATGTTCATAGGGTATCAAGTCTCTTCTTGGTAGCCTGCTGTCCTTCCTCTGAGTGCCACCAGGTCTCCCCCTCCAGGGGACATGGTCAAAGTTGAGGCACCAGAGTATGTGAGAAAGTCATATCCCACTCTCTACTCTACTGTGGAGAGTGTTCTGTCCATTGTCTAGATCTGGGTAGGGGTTTAAAGTTTACCGCCTGTTTTGTCCTTGGCTGGTGCCTTAGCTTGAGGGGGACCCCTGTGCCCAAATCTGCCTATCATAATGTTCTACTTGTAGGCTTCTAGGACCCTCTGGATCCTTCTACTTTGCCATTCTCCCATGATTCTCTCATCTAGAGTCCCACTAGAATGTCCTCCCCTCTGAAATGGTATATACTCACTTATATCTGCATATTAGCCCAAGGGGCATGTCCCACGAAAGCCTTCACTTACCAGGAAACTGTATTGTCATTTTAAATAATTCAACCATTCCAAACTTATTTCCCTTCTTGGACCTAAAATCACGAATGTGAATGGAAGCAATGTTAAAACTTAGAGGGGTTTTGGCAGAGACGTGACAATGACAGTCCCATAGTAAATGTCTTATAGAGAGTGTTATATAAATTAAGCTGTATGACAAAAGTCAAAGATGTGTCTCAGAGAGCAAGAAAAGGCTCTCCAAAATCATTGACATGAGAAGCACTATTTTCAGAATTGTTCTTCGTGTCACAGTGCCTGCACTGTCACCACACTGCAAGTATCAATCATCCAATTATATCTTGCTCTAAAAGACTGAACTGAACCAGATATTATTATCCTTTGGCTATATGGCCCTGCAGTTTTAAAGAGAGATATATATGTACTTACAAATTTGATCAAACTTTAGTGGCTATTACATTTGACATGTGTGTAGGTACAAATCTCACAATTCTCCATAATAATAGAAGAATGGAAATAGCTATAGGTATAGAATCACAGTCTTGGTTTTTGACATAAAACACAGAGAGAAGAATTCCATTTATGATAACAAATAGCTTTTACAACTTAATATAAATGTAAATGGTAGTTTTATGAAGTAAATGGAGATACTAATGCATGTATTTCCAGTGTCACGAGTTCATTGAAAATGGTTCTATACATTGTGCTGTCTTGAGTTCAGAAAAATCTCATTAAAAGAAATTATATAGATTTTTAAGATAAAGACAGAGAGTATATATACTGCTTAATGTAGGTCAGAACCTATACTTCATGAGAAGTGCACATACTGTTTTATTTCAGGGGCTGAGGTTTAATAAATATTCTAAGATTTTTCATTAAGTAATTCATTATACTTATCTTGAATCATACCCAGACCTAATATTAGCTAGTATTCAAAAGTTATAGTTATATTAACAGCTCTTTTTTTCAAGTAAAATTTTTAAAAGGAACATAACATTTTCTGGGAAAAAGACAAATGTTATTGAATCATCATTTCTGAAAACAACAACAAAAACAACCTGGTGCCAAGGTCTACACAATAAATAGCTGTTGGTTCTGTATTGTTCTGGGGCTTTCAACGTCAATTGTCATGTTTGGCCACTAATATTCTAAGTAGAGTTTAACATTTGTTCTTGAGCAATTAAAATCTTGTTCCTTATGCATCATTTTAGTGCCTACTTATCTTGAAATTCTACATCCATCTTTTGGAATATGTAAAAACTATTTCAAAAGTTGAATGAAGACCATTTTAGACATTAATCTGGCCTTACATGTCTTCATTCTGTCTTCCTTGGGCCACAAAATTTACTTAGGACATTATTGCCATGATTGATCAGATTGCTAAAATGAGGCTTAGATAGTTCAGTCTAGCAATAAGAACAAGATAAAAGTTATAGAAAAACAAGATACAGCTATCCTCTATAATCTCTACACACACACACACATATACACACGTTAAGGAAAGTCTACCTATTATTGATTTTTTTTTTTTAGCTTTCTCTATGTATGTAGTTATTTTAAAAGTGAGAGATGTAGATTTGGAACACTTATTTGCCTTTGAGAATTAGACATTAAAAGGTTTGTCAACCTTTTATATCCTGAGGATACCATTATATCCTGAGGGAACTTAGTAGTAAAGGATTGTCTGAACCATGGATAAATAGTGACATATCTAATAATGATGCTATTATTTACACTAGTCTATTTTTGTTACTATAATGAAATACTCAAGACTTATTTATATTGAAATTAGGATTATTTATGCTTTATCAAGGTCAAGTGGCCACATGAAATGATAGCCTTTTTGATGATAGATCTGTGTGTTAACATGTAAGCATAAGACAGGAGATACGGAATATCTATCTGAATTTGTGAATTTCTCTTGTCTCTCTTCCTCTTATGAATCCAGTGGTTTTCCATCATGGGGGATATATCCTAAAGATAATATCTAAAAATGGATATATTTGCATTATTCTACCTACAAACATGCAGTTTGACCAGCACTATTTGTTGAAGTTGCAGTTCTTTTCCAGTAAAAATTTATAGCTTTGTTAAATAAAAAAATCAGGTGTCCATATATGTTTGGATTTATGTCTGGGTTCTTTAATTTGACTCCATTGATCAATGTGTCTTGTTTTATGCCAATACCATGCTGTTTTTATTACTATAGTTTTGTAGTACAACTTGAAATCAGAGATGTTGATAGCTCTAGAAATTATTTTATTGTTCAGGTTTGTTTTAGCTATCTTGGGTTTTTTGTTTTTCCATATGAAGTTGAGAATTGTATTTTCAAGGCCTGTAAATAATTGTGTTGGAATTTTGATGACAATTGCATGGACCATGTAGATTTTTTATAGGATGGCCATTTCTACTACATTAATTCTAGTGATCCATGAGTATAGGCTATCTCTCTGTCTTCTAATATTTTCTTCAATTTCTATCTTCAAAGACGTGAAGTTTTTATAGTACTAGTCTTTCACTTGCTTGGTTATACTTTCTCCAAGATATTTTATATTATTTCAGGCTATTGTGAAATATTGTATTTCCCTGATATCTTTCTTAATCTGTTTGTCATTTATATATTGGAGACACTCTGGTTTAGAAAAGGGTGTTAGACTTGTTACTAATTGCTTTGCTTCAAGTGTTTATCAATAGTAGTGGTTTCCTGATGGACCTTTTAGGGACACACACACACACACACACACATCACTGCAAATAATGTTTTTCCTTCTTCCTTTTCAATGTACTCCTTTAATCTCCTTCTGTTATTTTACTGCTCTAAGACTTCAAGTACTGTGTAACATATATGAATAGAGTGGCAACCTTTTATTGTTCCTGTTTTTTGTGTAATTGGTCTTTGTTTTTCTCCATTTTTTTTGATGTTGGCTATAGGCTTGCTGTAAATTGGCCTCCTTATATTTAAGTATATCTCTTGTATACCTAATCCCTTTAGGACCCACCACCCATAGAGTTGTTTATAAAATAATTAAAAACACACCTTAAACCTATCTTTCCCTTCACCTCTAGTCACCGAGGACTCCTTCAATTACTATAACCATTGATGTGATAATTTTCTTATGCTGTTTCCTGAACTCCTCTCTTCTCCCTCATTTAGTTTTGAACAAAGTGTGTGTGTGTGTGTGTGTGTGAGAGAGAGAGAGAGAGAGAGAGAGAGAGAGAGAGAGAGAGAGAATAAGTAACTTTTCTATTGTTCATCAAGTCCAAAACAACTTATAGAAGAAAGGCTCTATTAGGTGGAAACTTACAGTTTTAGAAGTTTAGAGTTTATGACTATCATGATGGGGAGCATGGTAGCAGGAAGACAGGCATAGCACTAAGGCAGTAGCTGAAAGCTTATATACTGATTCACAGGCTTTATACTAAAGGCTTCTGAAACTTCAAAACCCACCCTACTGACAACTCTTCAACAAACCTCCTAATCCTTCCCAAACAGTTCCACCAACTAGGAAAAAGTTATTAAAATACATAAATGTATGGGAGTTCAGGAAATCTCCTTCAAACAGTACAAAGATCATGATATCTCTGCTTAGATATCTAATTTCTTTCTCATATATTATATTTAATAGTTTCTCATTATGTATGTGTTATCTTTTTCTCCAACCTCATTTTTATTTCCTCTATTACTAGGAAATACATATCTTATGGTAGTTTCCCTTTGTGTTTTAAACAAGCAGGGCCTATTCTTACCTCAGTGATTTTCTGCTTAACTAGAAGGTATTTATAAAGAATGCACTGCCTTAAGAAATTTTCATGGTAGCCTCACTTTTATGGCTGAAATCCCAACTAAAACACTGCCTTCTGAAAAAAGCCTTTCCTGGCTAATGGAAACTCTATTCATTCTCTATACTAGTCTATTTTATCTTTCATAGTGTTTCATAGTATTTACTGTCTGGATGCATATGGCCTATCTTCTCTTTTGAAGTCAGATAATATGCTTATCTCAACATTGGCAGTCCAAAATTCCATGCAAAATTTGCTACATTCCCAAAAACAGGTCTGTATTATCTGTGGCCAACATTAAATCAGCAGACAAGCAAAATTTTCTGAAAAGAAAGGTTTCATGGTGATTTTTGTGTTCTATTTATATGTTATTTAAATTTTTCTTCTGGGAAATGCACACATGGATCTTTCTCTGATTTAAGAATAATGGACACAATTTGCTGCTCCCATCCCATTTGTTTCCTATATTTTAGCTGTTACTAGGAGATGAGGCAAACAATTTGACTGTCCATTTCCCAGAGCACTCACTAAATCAGAGCAGATATTCCTATAATAAATTATTTATAATAGTTCTTGCCAACAGTTGCTGGGCTTTGGATCAAACCACAGAGACCTTTTAAATACGTGTAACCAAGACCTGCAGATCACTGAATAAGAACAAAATGTTTTAAAAGTGCAAGTCCTGGGCACAGATTTTAGAGCTTGATAGGAACTGATAGAGATTGACTCAAGAACAAAGTGCTTAGAGCAAAAGAGTACTCAGGGCTTCGGAATAGTATAGCTGTACAATATAGATCAAAATATCATTAGCATTGATAAGGAACTTAATACAATATATCAATTATAATTTTGATGTAACTCTCATTTATCATGAGAATAGTGATTCATTAATCAATTTAGATCTATGTAAGTCTAAGTCTAGGGTTGTTTTCTTTCATTATTATTTAAGGCACAGTACAAAGAAATCTTTAAACATGACTCATGGCTGTGTGGTTTTCTTTTAAAACTGGGTGTTTTTTAGTTTTTCATTCCTGTGAAATAACAGAAATGACATATAATAACAGAAAAATGCCTTTTAAATAGAAATAACAGCATAGCATAGAAATGCCCTTAAAGTAGAAAGATTTAGTTTGGTTCAGAATTTCAGAATCCTCAATCCTAGGCAAATTGGTTTTGTGGTATCATATCATGTCAGCAATTGTGTAAAACATCTAGAAAAGAAGAAGAAGAGGGACAAGGACCATTATATTTACTTCATACACAGATCTCCTGTGACCCTGTTTCTGTAACAAGAACCACATTCTTCAGTTCTACCACTTTCCAATAACCTACTCAAATTCTGATGTCATCAATGGACTACGGTCCTGAATACTATAGGTCAAAGCCCTAATGATCTTTTGAAATGCTCTCACCGATTTAATGTCTCTGGTTTTATGTTGAAGTCCTTAATCCATTTGGACTTGAGTTTTGTGCATGGTGACAAATATGGGTCTAATTGTATTTTTCTACATGTAGACATTCAGTTAGATCAGCACCATTTCTTGAAGATGCTATCATTTTTCCATTGAATAGATTTGGCTTCTTTGTCAAAAATCAAGTGACCAAATGTGTGTGGATTCATTTCTGGGTCTTCAATTCAATTCCATTGATCCACCAGGCTATTGCTGTGCCAGTATCATGCTATTTTAATTACTGTTGCTCTATAGTACAGCTTGAGATCAGGTATGGAGATTCTTCTGGAGGATCTTTTATTGTATAAGATTGTTTTTGCTATTCTGGGTTTTGGTTTCTCCATACAAAGTTTCAATGTCTTCAAATTATTTTGTAGGTATTTTGATAAGGATTACACTGAATCTGTAAATTGCTTTTGGTAAGATGGCCATTTTTACTATTGGTTAGAGGAAAAAGTGAGGAAGAGCCTGGAACACATTGGCACAGGAGACAACTTCCTGAACAGAACACCAACAACCCAGGCCTTAAGGTCAACAATTAATAAATGGGACCTCATGAGACTGAGAAGCTTCTGTAAGGCAGGAGACACTGTCAAGAGAACAAAGCGACAGCCTACAGATTAGGAAAAGATCTTCACCAACCCTACATCTGGCAAAGGTCTAATTTCCAAAATATATAAAGAACTCAAGAAATTATACACCACCAAACCAAATAACCCAATTAAGAAATGGGGCTCAGAACTAAACAGAGAATTCTCAACAGAGGAATATCGAATGGCTAAGAAACACTTAAAGAAATGCTCAACATCATTAGTCATCAGAGAAACGCAAATCAAAATGACTCTAAGATTCCATCTTACACCCATGAAAATGGCTGAGATCAAAAATTCACATGACACCACATGCTGGCAAAAATATGGAGAAAGAGGAATACTCCTTCATTGCTGGTGGGAATGCAAACTGATACTACCACTTTGGAAATCTATCTGGCACTTTCTCAGAAAATGAGAATAGGGCTTCCTCAAGACCCAGCTATTCTACTCCTTGGAATATACCCAGAAATGCTCCACCACACAACAAGGATGTATACTTAACCATGTTCATAGTGGCCTTATTCATAACACCCAGAACATGGAAACAGCCTAAGTGTCCCTTAGTAGAAGAATGGGTAAAGAAACTGTGGTACATTTACACTATAGAATACTACTCAGCTATTAAAAATAAGGAATTCCAGAAATTTGTGGACAAATGGATTGAACTAGAAATGATCATAATGAGTGAGTTCACACAGAAGCAGAAAGACTTAAAGCATTCTTATCAAAGCATCTGATGCTCTTTGAATCCAAGGAAATGCTTTGGGTGGTAACCTTCTGCCAATAGAACAAGATCATTGCCAATACTTAGGACACTCATATGATGGTGCTCCCGTGAATTTTAAATGACTGAAGTTATGCTTTTAACTTATAGTCACAAGCTTATTTAAGTAAATTCTGTGAACAAAACATTTATATAACTGACAATGAATCCACTAAAGTATGATAATTTCTGGTGTAAGTAAGGTTAGTACAACTATCTTAAGATGATATATAAATTTATAATATGTTGTTTTCACTAAGAGACACATCTTTCTGAAAAAAATATATATATACTAAGAAAAGCAATGACAGCTAAATTTTACTCAGACAGCCAATGATTAAATAATGTTAAGATCTAAAATATGGGGCCATTAGCAGTATCGAATCTCTGTATCCTATGAATACTAATTTGTCTAATGAAGGCATGCGTCAAGTTGGGAAACACAAGATTACATAAGAAAGAATACAGAGACTTTAGGGAGAAATGAGAAAGAAAGCCTTGCCTTTTCATTAAAGAAATACTGTGCTAGAAATGCTGATTGTTTCATATAAATCACACAATTGCTGTCCTTGCGGCTATTTGAGTTTAATGCTGACTTGCTAAGAGAGTATACTAATTAAACTATGCAGTTGTCTTATGAGGAAATAAAAACAGATGCTTATAAAACCCTGATCAGAAAGAATATTTACACTCTACTTAATCTTTCATCTCCTCTCTTTAGTGCTTTTCAGAGTCTAAATTTGTCATGAGCTGTAAAAAGTGATCATGATTAAAATATTAGGTTCCTTTCCTGTGAAAATTGAGGCAAAAGAAACCATACCACAACTTATATGACTAAACAAATGTTTCCTCTTTTTTTTTCAAGATCCTGACTTCACTCACTACTATCCCATCACTCACAATTCCTCAGGCCATAACAGCACTATTATAAAACCAGTAAGTTCAGAATATTAAATGGCAGTAAGAAATATGCTTTTGTGCTGCTAGTTCCATTTCTGAAAACATATGCCATTTATTAAATAAGCTTTAGCTTTTAAAGGAAAGCAATATAATAAAGGTACTATGGAAGAAATTAATTTACTTTAGCAAACATTTATTGGGTACACACTAAGTTTGGGAGCTGTGGCCTGCACTACATGAATTACAGAGGATGTCCATGACACTTCATAATGTTACAGAGGGGGTAAGGCAAATGTAAAATTTGATTCCTGGCCTAGTAAGATAAACTAAATAAGAAAACAGGGAACTCAGATATCTAGAAAAATGAGATGTTAAGGTAATATGGAAACAGCAGTGACAACTGTCCCCACATCCTTTCTCTACATTTGCTGATAACCCTCCACCTCTGTCCCTTACCACCCCCAGTTTACTGCCGAAATCCAATCGGACTAATAACTATATTATTGTCCTCCATTCCATGATACAAAATGTCTTTTTAAAAATAGGTCCCAAATTTACCATATGTGAGATGTGATATGGTCCCAAGCTTATATCTTTGTCTATCTAATGTGCTTGCTTTATTTTTAAGATGTCAAGGCACCTGTAATGATGAAACATATGCATCAGCATGACAGGACTGCAGAATGGCCAGGCAGTTTATAAAGTATTTCTTTGTGTGATACTGGAATTTTTTTTTTCTGGAACATGCAGCCAGCCTTCTTTAAAAGCAGAGGCATGATCCAATCTCTTGATATGTCATATAGCACAACGAGGTACAGAGAGGGTGAATTCATGCATTTTTTTTCATGAATCTTGAGACATCTGCCTTCTCCTACATATAGACATTGGCAATCCTGATGCTAAGGTTTTGAACATAGATCAAGAATTGTACCACCACCATCCTCATCACCCTTTCCAACCTCTAGTCCTGATCTAAATTATACCACTGGCTTTCCATGTTCTCGGGGTTAAGGTTGTATACCACAGGATTCTGTGCTTTATTCAGTAAGCACGTGAGCCAATTGCTATCAGAAATCCTGTAATATAGTTGTTCACATTCATTTGGTTCTGCTTCCCTTTATAATAACAGAACTGTTTCAAATACCTTACGAGATGTGCTGCTTTATAGAGCACAGAAGCAAGATGCCACGCAGAAAATCTAGTTCTAAATCCTTAGTAATCCAAGTCAGAAGTAGAAATTTCCGTCTCTTATATATCAGAGAGATTTCCAGTATTATTTATTTACTTTTATAGATCTTAGAGACGTTGGGGCTTAGCTTAAATGTACTGTCACCTCCTGCAGTGTTTTTGTTCCTTAGAATGTGTGCTTGAGGAAACATTGTGCAGGTACAGGTGTTTCAATGTAGGTGATTGCTTAAAATAGAAAAATATTTAACATATCATTCAGTCTTGGGGTTGCAGGTTCCATGAGCATTGAACTAAGTCTTCTTTCTTGATACTCTCTCACTAAAATTTTGCATGCTAACCAGAAAAACAGATGTTCAAGAAACACTTATTGTCACAGTTGGATTGCATATAGAAAATGTGCCAGGTAAGGAAAATAAATCAATATAGTTCCATTTGTTTGTAAATACTGGACATAATTTCAAGAGAGTGTAATTTGGGGTGAGAGTATCACAGACAAGCACCTAAAGCAAAAACAAGCCAGGAAGGCATTGGAAACAATGGCACATGTTTGTGATGAGTGAGTTATCTATTCTGCTGCCATCCAATCTACAAAAGAAAAAGAGTGGTCCCACACATCAGTATTGCCATAGTCCCTTTCTAGGTTGGAATACTGAAGTGCTATATTTGATTTACTTTCCTTGTGGCTTATTTGTAACAATCTATGCAGGGAGATAAATAATGAGACCTGTTTAAAGGAACATGGAGCTCAAAAGGAGAGTAAGTGCAATGATTGATTGAAGTGAAAGAGTACATATACAATTTGTTTTCTAGCTGATTTTCAAAGGGAAAAGAAGAAAAGTTAAGTAAAATCAGAGTTACAAAATACAAAATGCCCAGTAGTGATGGCACCTGCCTTTAAATCCAGCATTTGGGAGGCAAAGGCAAGTGACTCTCTGTGCTTGAGGCCAGCCTGGTCTGTAGAGAGAATTTGAGGACAGCAAGGGCCACACAGATAAACCCTGTCCTGAAAAACCAAAACAAACAAACAAACAAACAAAAAAAAAACAAAAAAAAACAAAAAAAACATATATATTACATATATACATAATAAAAACTACCCACATTGTTTTTGATTTGACATAAGGTTACACTGTATGCATCAATATGTGCAAGAACAGAAAAGAGGTAAAGCTTTCCCAACAGAAATGGGAGAGAACACTAAGACTAATAGTTAAACACTGTTTTGCAAAGGTGTGTTTGTATTTCATCCCTCTTTCCTTTTGTTGACCTGCTGGAAGCCATTAGATAAGTCACTGATCTTGAGAAGTCCTTCCTTAAATTGTACACATACTAGATAAGTAATTCTATAAATCACCATTTAATTACAATGTGACAAAATGTATGAAAGACAATAAAAGTGTGCTATGAGAACTTTTAACTTCTAGAACATCTTTACTTAGATGTGTAGAGGAATTTTAATCCAGCCACATGTCTGCTCTGGGAAAACATCCCATCCAAACACCTAGGTTTATGTGATCTAGCTGGAATACAGACACACCCTCATTACACACTATTAAACCCAATCAATGAAAGTAAGATCAGCTTATAAAAGGAAGCAGCAGTGTTTGAAAATGTTGTATAATTGAGGGGCAGACAAAATGACAAATCAGAGGAAAAAATTGAAAGAACGAGGTACAGGAAAGGTACACCTAACTCCCGTGAAGAGGGCACAAGAAAGAGAGGCTACTTAAGAGCGGCACAGGGAGAGTACCAGGAGGAGGAGGAGGAGAAGGAGCAAGAGGAGGAGGAGAAGCAGGAGGAGGAGGAGAAGCAGGAGGAGGAGGAGCACAAGAAGGAGCAGGAGGAGGAGAGGAGGAAGAGCAGGAGGAGGAGCAGGAGGAGAGAGGGAGGAGGAGGAGCAAGTGGAGGAGAAGCAGGAAGAGGAGGAGAAAAAGGAGCAGAAGAAGGAGAAGGAGGGAGTAGTGCCTGTGAGCCTTTATGGGGACGGTTTTACAGAGACCGGTTGCAGAGAGAACGAACCAGAGAATGAGGTGCTGGAAGACTAGAACGTATTGTCGGAGTTAGTTTGAGGCCAAGCAGAGCAAGCAATTCAGTCAATAGCTGAGAGAGAAGGCAAATTGAATCAATCAGTTTAGAGAGCAGTTTGGGCCAGAACATCTGAGTTGAACCAGCCATCCAAAGTTCAGACAAAGCTAGAAAGGATGAGTTTATTCAGAAGCAAATCTGCGAGGCTGAAACTTTTAGGCATAGATTAGCAGACAGAGGTTGAAAGCTGAAGCCTTCAAGATTTGGATTTGCAGATTAGATTATATGAAGGTCAAAAGCATATAGGTCTTGGCAGTTAAACAGAGAAAGAAATGTTCTGGGCTTGGTGCAAACCATATATTCCTACAGTTTGCATATCTCATCTGGGGAAATAAAAACATTTACATCTGATGCCCAGCATTTACATAAGACCTAAAATTAGCTAAAACTCTCCTTAGACAATAGCATTCAGTAAGAGACATATAGATAAGCATATCATTGCTATGATGTGATGGTTGGTGATAAATCCACTTGTATAGTTTCAGTTTTTACACTTACTTATTATAAATCATTTCCTCATAGCTATCTCCTGTAGAGCAAGTGTCTCTGAGTGATCGTTATTCGCTAAGAGATGCTGTGCAGTAAGGCGTTCTGAAATTCCTTCTGTGCCATTTTTATCTGAGTTTGAAAGCTGTTTTTTTTTTTAACTGTCCTTGTTTTTCTGGGGATGAAAAGCACAAAATAAGCACTGATAAGAAAAGTACAGGCTACAAATCTAGAATGGTGCTAATAACAGTAATTATAACACTGACAAACTTGGGCATTGCAAAGCACCAGGCTTTGCTGTAAGCTTTACTGTAGTCTGCATAATGAATGTCTAAAAATTTTAAATAGACATAATTCAAGCTGGTTGCCATTTCCTTAATTTATGTTAAAGGTAAAATTTCTCATGAGCGATAAGCTGGAGAATTTATTCCCAATGCTTTGAATGAAGTTTTTTATATGTAAATTTTAACGTAACAATTTATGATTTGTTTTCTTTTCCTTTCTTTCTTCCTCCCTCCTTCCTTCCTTCCTTTCTTTCTTTTTTTTTTAATCTTTCTTTCTTTCTTGTAATTCTGAGGCAGGATATCACAAAGTTGAAGCTTGCCTCAGACTCCCATATGCTAGGTTACAATCATATACCACCACATCTGGCATGATTACTTTTCTTAATCTTTTACTTTCATAAACTCCAGTGTCTGTGTTTCAAAGAAAAGAAAGAAAACTATGCCAAAGAAGCATAAGCTTGGAAGAAATCTTAGTAAATTAGCCACAGTGATTAAGAAAAATAGGCTGGGCAGTGATGGCACATGCCTTTAATCCCAGCACTTGAGAGGCAGAGGCAGGCGGATCGCTGTGAGTTCGAGACCAACCTGGTCTACAAAAGTGAGTTCAGGACAGTCAAGTCTACACAGAGAAACCATGCCTTGAAAAGACACACAAAAAAATTTTAAAATAATAATTTGCATCACTGCCTCTAGTAAAGGTCTTTGGACTTGATTATAAGACTGTGGCATTCTTTGACACCGTGAACACTCTTATGTAAAGATCACCATGCTAGCAGTATATTCCCATGAAGCATAGTTCTTAATATGCCTATGCAATACTTTGCCATACCTAAGGAACTAACATTCATTGTTTTAAAAATTGTAGGAATTTTGTCATCAAGTCTACAGAACTGTATACTTGACATTCTTTACTAGTAAACTTAAATAGAATCCTTGTTGCATTATGAAGAAACAGCAGTCAACAGTGCCAGGAAGTACCTGTTATATACTTCTAATCAAAAAAATCATATCGACACCTCTCATATAAAATGTATAAAGGAAGGGCTAACAATCTAGATGTAATATGAATAAATTAATAAAAAAGGGAAAAAAATAAAAGAAGTCAACTATTAAAAAAAATAAAAAATAAAATATAAGGATTTAATTCAGCCATGTGATAATTGTAGTATAATCTTAAAATATGGTTTAGTGTTATCTATTCTGACTCTACGCAAATTAGCTTACCAAACTTTCCTTCATTCTTAAATAATCTCAGTTACTTGAATTGATTTTTATGAGTAATAAAACAATTGAGTTTGTATCCAGCTCAAATATTATATCATAAAACACATTGTCTTAGTTGAGGTTTCTATTGATATAAAGAGATACCCTAACCATGTAAAACTTCTTTAAAATTTATTTTTCTCTCATACAATACAAACCAACCTCAGCCTCCCCTCCTCTCAGGGGTCCCACACTTGCCCTCACCCTAGATCCACTACTCCTAAGTTTTCTTTCAGAAAAGAGCAGACCTCACAATGAAATCAACCAAATACAGCATAACAAGATGTAATAAGACATAGCACAAACTTCATATCAAGAGTAGAAATCAAGTAAGAGGAAAAGGGTCTCAAGGGAAGCCAAAAGAGTCATAGACACCCTCCTCCCATTGTTAGGCATCCAATAAAAAAAAATCCTCAAGCTTAGCAACCAATGCATGTATGTACAGGACCTAGAACAGGCCCATACAGGCTCCGGACTGTGACAACTCCTATAAAGGAATCATTTAATTGGGACTGGTTTATACTTCAAAGGTTTAGCTCATTGTCATCACAGTAAGAAATAGGGCAGTATTCAGGTAGACATGGTACTGGAGAGGTAGCTGAGACTTATATATCTGGATTGGCAGACAATAGGAAAAGAGACATTGGTTCTAGCCTGAGCATCTGAAACCTCAAAGCTCAGCCCTAGTGGCAGACTTCCTCCCAAAAGGCAACACCTATTCCAACAAAGCCACACCTCCTAATAATGTTATTCCCTATGAGACTGTGGGGAGAATTTTCATTCAAACCACCACGCTCAACTTCCTGGCCCCATAGACTTGTAGCCATATCATAGTCCAGTTTCAAACATCCCAATAGTCTATCACAGTATTAGAACTTTTTTGTTTGTTTGTCTTTGTTTCTTTTTTTATTAATTTATTCATATTACATCTCAATGGTTATCCCATCCCTTGTATCCTCCCATTCCTCCCTCCCTCCCATTTTCCCCTTACTCCCCTCCCCCATGACTGTGACTGAGGGAGACTTCCTCCCCCTGTATATGCTCATAGGGTATCAAGTCTCTTCTTGGTTTTAAGAGTCCAAAATTCAAGAATCTCCTCTCTGACTCATGCAATCTCTTACCTATCATCCCTTGCAAAATCAAAATAAAAAAGCAGATCTCATACTTCCAACAAACAATGGCACAGAATATGCATTCTGTTCAAAATATGCATATATTCCAAGGGAAGAAAACAGACAATAATGAGGAAGCACTTGGACAAAAGTAACACTGAAAAACAGCTTGGCAAAGTCCAAATTCTAATATCAATTTGCTCTTCATATGTTCAACTCCTTTCAGTTTTGTTGGCTGCAACACCTCTGTCTCTGTCTCTGTCTCTGTCTCTGTCTCTGTCTCTGTCTCTGTCTCTGTCTCTGTCTCTGTCTCTCTCTCTCTCTCTCTCTCTCTCTCTCTCTCTCTCCCTCTCTCAGGCTTCTGCTACTTCCTGTTAGTAGCAGCTCTCCTTAGCAGCTCTCCTATAACTCAGGCATCTCCAATATTTTATGGAGATGCAATCCAGGCTTCCCCTTCACAGCTTCACAGAATGGCCTCTCTGGACCTCCATGCAGGGGCACGCCTGGCACATGCCTGGCCTCAGTAGCTTTTCTTAGTCATGTGAGGAGACTCTGTAACCACTTTGTTCTCTACATGACTCTAAATCCTAATCACATGCCTGGATCTGCCAAGGTCTGCTGCTGAATGCGTCAGAAGATGGTGCTCCCATTCAATTACATTTTCACCAACTTCTTATTTTTGACAATTTCCTTCACTGACTAAGCTTGGCTATCCTGGAGCTTGCTCTGCGGACCATGATGGTCTTGAAAGTAGAGATCTCCTGGCCTCAGTCTTCTGATTGTTGGTATTAAAGGTGTGTGCCACCATGCCCAGCCCTAAACTTTTCTTTGATTTCTTTTAACTTTTCTTTTATTCTTTTTCATAAATTGGAAGCTTAGCTAGGTGGGGTTTTACTATGAGGTCACCACTGCCTTTATTTCATGTAACATCAAGCTTTTCATTAATCTGTTTACACTTCCATGTGCACCTTTTCTCTTCGAACAGTGAATTTCGTTTTTTTGTTTTGTTTTGTTTTGTTTTTGTTTTTTCTCAGCTTGCTCCTTTTCATTATAAATCTGCATAAGTGTAGGCACTAATAACCAAGTAAAACAGTCATCACTAAGTTGTCTGAGAATTTCCTTTGCCAAAGCTGTTAATCCATAACTCTTCAATATAGCCTCAGGCATATTTTTCATTTTTAGGCAAGGGCAGAAAGCAGTCACACTCCTTGCCAAAATGCAACAATGGTTTCTAGGTTACATACTAATATCCTTCTTCTTTGAAAACTTTGGAACCAGGTCCCCACACTTCAAATCACCCCCAACACTCTCTTCCATGCTCCTACAAATGCTGCTTTTTTGCATTCAGCTGCTTTTTTTTTAACCAAATGCCCATAATCTGCATTCCTTCCAACAAAAGCATGGGCAGGACTATCAAAGCATTACCCCAGTCCCTGGTACCAACTTCTGTCTTAGTAAGGCTTCTATTGCTATGAAGAAACACCATGGCCACTGCAGCTCTTATAAAGGAAAATGTTTCTTTGGGGCTGGCTTACAGCTTCAGAGGTTGGGGTCCACTATGGTCATGGTGGGAAGCAGGGCAGCACGCAGGAAGAGATACTGTTGGAGAAGTAGCTGAGAGTTCTACATCTGGGCTGTCAGGCAGCAGGAAGAGAGAATGACACTGGACCTGCCTTGAGCATCTGAAACCTCAAAGCCTAACATCGGTGACACACTTCCTCCAATAAGGCCACACTACTCAAATGAGGCCACCCCTCCTAATAGTGCTACTTCCTACGAGGCTAGGAGGGACATTTTCATTCAAACTAGCACACACATATAACATCTTTGGTATTATTTTTAAAGGAACAATGAAAATACTAGTTTCTTTTTAACAGTTTCTATAGATATTCAGAAGATTTTCACAGCAGATTTTAAGTTATCCAAAGCTGAAGCAAATGCAAAGTATTATACATTAGACAGAATTATCTTTTAATAAGTACAATATAATTAACATAGAACTTATTTTTAATAAAGTTTTAAAGAAATATGATAATTTAATTTCATGACAAAGATTTGCTAATTTCAATTTTTAGTCATAAAACAGCTGCTTTCTTAATGGTCAGGTTTTAATTTCTAGAAAAGTAACACCTGACAAATGCAAAGATTTTATATTTGACTTTTCTTATATTTGTCTTGTATGTTGTGACTTTCCGCCAGCTTGGAGGTGACAAGTACAGCATACTTGTAATTGAAGTTACATTGATTACAAGATTAGAAATACAGATTATTCACTGAAAAACATTAGTCATAGTTTTCAGTCTTGTACTTCCACATTGTTTTTAGAGTAACTCTGCAGTCATAAATGCCCTTGATCCATCATCAGTTGGCACATTTAAAGGAAAATAAAGCTTCAATAACTAAACAGCAACTCATTCTGAAGGACTAACTGCATTCAAAGGGTAACAAAGCCAGTAGGAGATATAAACAGGATTGCCACCTAAAGGTGGGTGATGAGAACTAGATGGAATGGAAGGAGGAGAAACTGTGGTTTGGATGTATTGTATGAAAAAAAAAAGTCATGTGTATCCTTCTAATGAGTACATTATACTGCACATCTTCTTTTTGTTTACTCTGTTTTTCCCATTGCACCATGTGCACACATGCTATATAACGTCTTGAGTCTTAGGAGAATTGCATCTTATTGTACTGCATAGCAGTGTCCTTACTTTCTGTTATTATACTCTTGGGAGAATATCTGGACCCAAACTGGACTCGTTAGCTTACTAACCATCTCTTAATCAATGCAATGACTCTGAGGGAATATAAACTTGAAAGTAATAAATAGAATAATAAAGAGTATTCTTAAGCTAAGGAGAAGGAAAGTTCAACAATGTGAGGGTAAAGGGCAAGGATAATTAAAGCCAGTGAATTTTAGGCTACAGTTGCATGGAATGTACTCCTACACAGATCAAAATAAATTGCTTTAAAACTACTAACATGACTGTATCTCAGCTACCTCTCAGCTAACTTAACATTTAATTGTTTGAAATCTTTCCATGTACTTAGCACATAATTCACAGTCTGGAAAAATGATTTGAAATTCCTTTTGCAATCAATCTATAACAATGATATTAATTTTCTGGGCATAGTTCATTATAAAAGTTTTTAAAATATTACAATACTGTTATTTAAAATAAAGAGTTGAATTATATCTTACTGACCATTTGGATGAGTTATTTTTTCTTATCTACTAGTGAAACAATTATCTAAATTCATGCTTGCTTATACAATCCTAGAGATTCCCAACATTTAAGAAAAGCTGGCTATGTCTCTTTATAACTATTAGAAATATATGCTGTGAAAAATGATTTCAGTCAGTGTTATTTAGATATCAAGTGTATGACTAGTGTTGTAATATGCTAGGTATGAATGAAATAAAATATTTTATTTGAATACTCAAGTTTCTGTATATATGAAATCACCAGTGAATTGAGAAAATAAGTGTGCAATCTATTTATATATTTATATAAATTCATTTTTCTATAAAGTAATGTAGATTGTGATACCACTTGAAAGAAACATAACAGAAAAAAAATTATAGGACTATATGTTAGTTTTTTACCAGCTTGACACATGCTTTGGTTATCTATCTAATTTTGGTATATTTTCTTCTTTGGTTGTACAATACTATAGTGTCCCTATATGTGTTCACTTTTTCTAAGAAAGGGAAGTCTTAATATTTTACTCTTTTATCATTTATCCACACTATTATTTGTCTATCCAAATAATGAAGAGGCTTTTAGTTTGACCTGATGCCAACTTCTCCACCCTACTGAACATTGTTTACCTTTCTAAGGTTACTTTGTTTTGATTATCCTGTTCCTGAGTAAGGAACATCCATGGGCAGATGTGCCAAACAGCGTCTTTGAGTCAGAGCCTCGTAATGAGGTCTCTGGCATAATTATTTGAGTCACAACCTCCAGGGCATAAGGAAGACCCTCAAGCAGGGCCACATAAGGATAGCTCCCTAAAAGAGGGACAGGTAGTATGGTCAGGACATTCCTGGGGAAGCTTAGAAGCAGTGCTCCAGGAAGAGGGCATAACTGATGCACGAGAAAAATTCCATCAACCCAACATCCCCAAGTTGTACAAATAATAAAAGCCCTCCAAGCATACGACACATAGAGATCAAGGCCAAAAAGTGGGGGACCATACCACAGCGATTGCATCACTAGGCTCAGCTTTGCTGGAGCATTATCAAACAGCTCTGCTGGAGTTACGACTTTCACTGTTCCTATTAGATATGGCTGTGCCAAACATGAGCTAAGAAGTCTACAACAATAGGACTGAATTTATCTTCTGTCGGCCATTTACTCCTAAGCATGAAGACTGCCCTGAAGTATAATTAATTTATCCAATGAGAGTCCATTAGAGAAGACAAATTTTTTGTTTGTAAGTGGGACCCAATTGCAGGTAGCTTCTTTATTAAGGTTACAAACCCATCTCTATTTCCCCCCTTTAACACTCACACCCCATGTGGCTTAAATCTATATAGGCCCTGAGACTATTGTTGTAGTCCCAGTGAGTTCATATGTGCATCAGTCCTGTTGTGTCTTGAGGACACTGCTTCCTTGGTGTCATCCATCTCCCCCAGCTCTAAAAGTCTTTCTATTCATATTATGTATAGTTCCTTGAGTCCTGATGGGAAGGTTTGATGAAGACATCCTATTTAGGACCAGGTCTTTCAAAATCACTCACTTTCTGCCATTGTCCTGTTGTGGGGCTCTGTGTTAGTTTCCATCTACGGCAAGAAGCTTCTCTGTTAGTATTTGCTTCCGTTTCGACCTCCCGATTCCTTCCTTGTGTCTCTGCCATGACTTCCCTTCGTGATGCGCGGTAAGATGTAAAATGAAGCAAACCCCTCCTCCTCAGTTTTGGCCAGGGTTTCATTATAACAGTAGAAAATAAGCTAAGACAAACATCCAATAAATTCTTAGCAAATGAGCAGTATCCAAAAAAAACTAGAATTGGCAGAGCTACATTGAAAGAATGTAGGAAAACTTATAAGACACTTTGGAGACAGAAGGTGAATTTGGTCTCGAAGTATCATGACAGTCATAACAATTATTAAATTATTAGCTTCTGAGTTACTTCAAGCCTAGTCTTCTAAACACTGTTCATCTGCCGTCCCTCTCCGTGGGTGCTGGGTGATACCCATCCTCTGACTTGGCCAATGGAAATCCCTCCTTCCCACAGCAGCAGCCAAATCTCCTTTACAAAATTTCCAGAATTTGTAAAATCAGGATCACTGTCCAAGCCATCAGAGACACCAGATCAGGTCTCCCCTGTCTCTGACTTCAGACACCAGCAGCACTGCTAAGCTTCTCCGAATTGTGACAGATGTCCATGATGTGTGTGTGTAGGGAGAGGGGCTATGGCAGTTTATAGTTACAGCCCTTTTATTCTTTCAGCTACCAACCTAACTTCATTTCTATATTAATATTCTTCACATTGTCACTTATGCTCAGATAATTGATAGATACATTCATAGGTAGATAATAGATCAAAGCATTACATAGCACCCCATTAAGATGGGCAGTTTTATGTATAAGTGTCAAAAATAATTTATTCTTTAAAAACATGTAATGTGGGCTGCAAGGTGGTTTAGCACGTAATGGCACTTGCTGCTGAGCATGATGACCAGCTAGTCTAATCAAATGGAAGAACTTCAAGTTCAGTGAAGCTCAAAATAAAAAAAAAAAGTAGAGGTAGATAGAGGGTATAATAAGGAAAGGAAGTTAATCAACATCAAACTGTGCCTCCACGCTCCTGTCCACAGTGTACGCACATGCACGCGCGCGCGCGCGCACACACACACACACACACACACACACACACACACACACACACACCAGAATAGAAATCAACCCTCTGTGAATCAAACCACATTTTGAAACATTTGCAAAACAACAAAGGTTGGGTGGTGGGTATAATGGTTTGAATTGTCTAGCTGAACATACAGGGTAATATTCAACAGTGCCTTTAATATCTGATCATGCAATTACCATGCAGTAAACCCTTAAATGCCTTTCTGTTCAACTCCCAATGTAAAGAAACCTCTGACCCTGTCCTTGCCTCCTTCTTTCTCTGTATTAACCTCTTCCATTCTCCCTTCCTCTCTCCATTTTCTGTGCTCTGAATACTGTGACAAAGAAGTCATCTATACTTCAAGGTTAGAGCTTTCCTTGTGTTCTTGCCTGGAGTCTGGAATACTATTTTTTTCAGGCATTTGTATGGTTAGCACCAACACAACCATCAAATCATCATGGAGATGTCACTGATGCAATAATGATTGCACTGGACAGACTCCCTAACATCAGAAGCTACCTCTCTGAGCCTCCTAATCTGGGGTCACTCACCCCAAATATCTTGCTTCCTTTTCATCATAACATTTTAGCATGCAACATGATTTGCATAGTATATTCTCTCCCTCCTTCTGTCTCTCTACACTACTAACAATTTCTTTAATAATGACGCTCCTGGACTGTTTTGAGCACTGATAGCCCAATATATGCACAAAGCCTGACACAAGTTCAGTGCAGAGAAGAGACTTGTGGAAAAGGAGTCTAGTGTCAATGATGTCTGCTTCATGGGACTTCACTATTGTTATTATAATTAGGTACAGTTCACATATAAGACTACAGATTTTTAGAATAAAAATTGACATTTCTATATGAAAATACTTGCACAGTTTTGTTGTGTCACTAAGATGGTAATTACTATTGAAAAAGGAATCTAAGAGTTGTAGAATTCTTCATGAATAGATTTTGGTTTATACTATTCTTTTGATTCTCCTGAAATGAATGAAAGTTTTCCCCTAGGTCATTTGTCTGTTATTAAGTAAAAAATAAAAAGGCAGCTATTGTGTTGTGGGCACTGTATTCCTCTGTGCAGTTCACTGAACAGTCAATACTGATTTACATTAATGCAAGACTTAGTGCTTCTACCAAATGGGTCTCCAAAAGTTTTCTCTGAATAAATTGGAAAACGGTAATAAATGTTCAGCAAATCTCAAATCCTAATTGGATCGCTCTGCCTCTGACTGGTAAAAAAAAAATTGTAGGTGGTGGCAAGTGCAATCTTATTTATTGATTTTCTTCATTCTAGAGTTGGTGAAGGGCAAAAAGAGGAATGGTTAAATCAGAATGTTGAAATGTGATTTATTAATAGAAAGAATATGTCACGTCTCTCTGCACACCTACAGAACTGCTCTGCTTGTCCTAAAATGTATTTTCACACTGTAAAATAAAATGGTCATGAGGCAAGTGTTAGTATTGTTTTTCTTACTTGAAATTTTTAAGTGAAAAATATGTATGTAACATATTGTGAGATAAATTATTTAAGATACGACCAGATAATTTGAAGGGTCTCATGACTTACTTAAGTCCTTAACTTCATGTTTTAATTTCTCGGGTGAAAGAATTCAGTCAGGAGCAGAATTAGCAACAAATAGGATTGAAGTTGAATTGACTAGTGCAGCCCTGTGCATTCAAAAAGGCACTGAGGTGTAAATTTTCCAGAAGGTTATAACTATGCTGGTTGTAGAGAGCCTCTATTTGCTGTATGTATCCTTCCCAGAAACTTGTTTCATGAAAATGGTGTTGAATTTCACAAAACCTTGAACTTAGGAATTTCAATTTACCTATTTGTGTAGAACATATTCCCAGCCACTTACGAAAATGACAAGTTGAGATGACTCCAAGCAACGACATAACGTTGTTAGTCTACGGTAAGGTTCTATCAGACTAGTGTAAGGGATATAGATAATGTGTGGGATGCATCCTCCTATTTACTCTATAAAGAGAATGCACCACAATAAAAATTTATTTGTAATGGTTTCTTGTATTCTACACACTGTAAAGTTTACTTGTATCCTTATACAATACATTTGTGTAATGCATTTTAATGACCTCTAGCCCCTAGCTCCCTGCCACCTCCATCAACTGGCTTCCCTACAAATGTTTTCAGATGCATATACTCCAAAGTAATAATTCTCATTTCCCCATATTTGTCAGCAGCCCATAGATCAACAGAAAGTGGCATGGTCCCTGAGCTTCTCCACTGTCTATGACTGGCTGATTCAGACCCCATGAATAAAAACTACAGGTGTTATGAGTTTGTGGTGTCAGTAGCTTTGGCATGCCTTCTCATGATTTCTAGTTCTCTAGCTTTTACTTTTTCATCCCTTCTTCCATGAGTTCACTGTGCCAAGAGGTGTTATGATAAATATAATATTTAGGGACAAGCACTTAGCTGATCCTTATCCAAACATCTGGAATATCTAAGGGTTTTTGCATTCACTGTCATTCATTTTACAGAGAAGCTTCTCTAGTTAACATTGAGAGTTGAGCTCAACTTGATCACCAACATAGGTGCTTAGAAGGTAGTTTGCTGCTATGCCAGTTGAGCTAAATCTAGCCATGGGCTTCTTGTCCAGCTTTCCTATGCCAGGCATGGATTCTTACCTGTGGAGCAGGCCTGGAATCCAATCAGAGAGTGATTGGTTGTTCTCCTAACAGCTGTGCAATGATTACAGCTGTGAGCACATCTTGCCTTGTAGGATGATATTTTAGTTCACAGAGTTCAATTCTTAGTTCAATTCTTATTCAATCCCTTTCCCAACAATCCATGTTGTACCTTCCTGAATTGTAAAAGGCAACCAGCAGGACAGAATCTACTATTTAGTTCCCATTTTATTTTTCTAGAAATTACAACCAATGGGTGTGTTGTTGTCTTATTATCTAGTTCTGGTAGCCAACCAAGAGGAATGAAGCAATTTTGTATCATTCTGTGGGGTCCTGAGGTCTCCATGACCAACAAGATACAGGGAGATATTATACATCTGGGGCTGAAATTTTTATTTTATAATGTGTGCATACACACACACACATATAAATATATATGCATATATAATTAAAAATATAACCATAGTAACTGTTACATATAAACTTTCTTTACTTCTATATCTATTTATTTGAATGACTCCTTTAACAAAGTACAGAAATTTAAATATTCTTAGAAATTTATGGTTATAAAGTTATTATATGTTTTGTAAATAACAAAATAATGTGCCTACACATATTGTTTTCCTGACTCACATTAGAAAAGCAAAGCCACAAAGCCATTCATAGCAAGGTATCCTTTACCTGTAGACCATCTTAGAACTGTAATTTCTGTATTAGCTCATGATATATGCCCACTTTAGTGGCCTGTTTAACAAAGAATCTTAATTCATTCAGAGGTAAAGCTTTTTCTCTCTTTAAGCTGTACTTATTAAATCCAGTGTTTTTATTTAATTTTTAAGGTTATAATTATACCACTTCAGTTTTCTCTTTTCTCCTTCCAAGTTCTCCTTATTATATCAATTACTATGATTATATATATCTTAAATTAGATATACATATATGCATGTGTGTGTGTGTGTGTGTGTGTGTGTGTGTGTGTGTGTGTGTGTGTGTACTTAAATGTAAATGTTCACAGAGGCCAGAAGAGGGAAATGGAACCCCTGGTTTTGTAAATACAGGTGGTTGTGTGCTGGTATCCAAACTCAGATGCTCTGCAAGACCAGTACTCATTCTTAACTGATAGCCATCTCTCCAACACCCACCCGTCCCCAATTTTTATTAGCTATTACTTGAATTAATATTTCCTATGTAACCATGACTTGAAACACAATTTCTAGCCATTACCCTGAAAAATGAAAGCATGGAATATAAAGTGTGCTTTAGTGATCCTTGACTTTGTAGCAAGTATCACTTAGCACCTGCTTCATAGCAAATCAATCTGTAATTCAGGGCCTTATAAGAATAGATGAGCATTTCATTTGAATGTATTGGTCAGATGAGCAGTTTTATTGTACTTTGCTGATCTCACCCAAGTGTTGGATGCAAGTCAAACATGAGGTTTGTTGATGTGACTGATTCTTTCACATGTTATGGGAGAAGGGCTAACTGCAACCTAGGCCATCTTCAGTTTAATATCTACATTTTCTTTATGTCTTCAGACTCTTCAGTAAGCCTAGGAAAGGGTTGATCAGAGAAAATTTAAACACACAACTCATCTTGGCAACTTTCACACTTTTGTTTTTGTCACATTTTTTTTACCTCAACAAGTAATAAATTCAAGCTAGATTCAACAAGGAAAATAAGTTCTACCTGTTTTTTGGATAAGTTACGTTATACTGGAAAAGGCAATCACATAGAGGTGGAAAACTCTGTAATTGGACTTCTCTAAAGGTCAAAAAGTAATATGAGTTTAGAATTCATGTGGTCTAGAGAATCAAATAAGCATGGTCTCATAGAGACCGAAGCAACAATCATGTGTCATGTATGAGTTTGAGCCAGGTTCTTTCCACATACATTATGGTTGTATAGCTTGGAGTTCTTATGGGACTCCTAACAATGGGAGTGAAGCACTGTCTCTGACTCCTTCACTGCTCTTGGAACCCTTTTACTCCTACTGTATTACCTCATCCAGCCTTGATAAGGTGATTTGTTTCTACTCTTATTATACATGCACAATGGATATCACTTGGTGGCCTTTTTTTTTTTTTTTTTTTTGAGGGGAAACTGAATAGGAATGGATCCGGCTGAGAGAGGAGGTTGGGGAGGACTCGGGTGGTGGAGAGAGAGGAAATGCAATGGGGTTTAATGTATAAGAGAATTTTTAAATGATATATATTTTGTAAATAACTACTGAGAAGGTGAATATTAGTCCTTGAGTAAGGAGGTGCTCTTCAAAAAGAGAGACAACTAGAAACTCTCTCGAGGACAACTTACAGAGTACGCTCAGAGTGCAGAAAGAAAACATACTCTTAAATAAAATTACTTTTATTATCACTCTGAGCAGTTATGAACTTTAGTTTTATAATTTCCTGCTAACAGAACAAGGCTTCTCTGCCTAAAGTTACACATTTAACCCTACATAGGACATCTATATAACTTTTTCCAAGGTCCAAGGGACATGTGGAGTGTAAGGAGGAATGACTAAGAGCCTGAGAGTGGGTGTGGGTTTCATGAAATGCTGTCTTCTGCAAATGACATGATTGTCATAGTCGTGAACCAAAAGATACTGTACCACCTGAACAAAACCTGAATATACACAGAAACACATGAATAAAATGATGATGATGATGATGATGATGATGATGATGATGATGATGATGATAATTTTAAAATAGGAGGACCCAGTTTGGGAGAAGAACAGGATCAATGGAAGTAAAGAATGCCAAGAGAGGGCAATTAGGATAAATATGATTACAGTAAATTCATACATCTATAAAATTATCCAAAAATTTAAAAATCAAATTGTTTCTCATATTAACTAGTTCAACCATGATGGCTGCTGTGTAGCATACAGTGTAATATACATTAGATTTTTGTGCACAGAACCAGAAATACACATCAATTTTTGTATATTCGGTTTACAAACACCGAACGCTCTTTAGGATGAAAGATTTTGAGGGCAATGCCCTGCGTTCTGCAGCTGTAGTATGTTTTTCTGAGGTAAATGACACCTGTCTAGAGTCATAGTAAAATCCAGGGTAAGGAAGTTATATTTAGGAAGTGACTTATGAAGTTCTAGTGACTGAGAGCTCTGGTTAAAAACACAGATGGATTACTATTTAATGTCTTTTTCCAACACTGCTGAATAATTGACACTGATGAGAAGGTGGCTCAGAATTGACTTTTGCAGCTTGGAATGGGCTGTTGAAATGTCAATGCAATAGCATCTCATTAGGCCAACCAGAGAATGAAGAAGCAAACACTTTCACTTTACCTTTCTCTAAAGAATTGGTAACTGTGGAAACTGCTCTAGTTCCTGTAAAATGGTAGAATTGCTGTTTGCAGTTTATAAAGAAGAAAATAAAAGAACACCCCTTCATCTCCTAAGACATTTTACTAAGTAATTTGAAAAATTATTAAATATAACACTGGTTTGCAGGGAATATATTAAGTATGCTCTAAACCATTGGTCATAAACATCAGAGGGAAATGCATGTAATTTAAACACTGACGTTTCATTAATGAAATTACCTTCATAATGAATTGTTTTTGCTCATTTTGACACATGGTTTCACTGTGTAGCCTGGTTGGCCTGGAACTCACTATGTAGACTAGACAGCTTGAGAAGCACAGAGACCTGCCAGTCTCTGCCTCCTGAGTGCTGAGGGACACCAACTCATACACAACATCTTTGACTGACAATTTGTCCTACCTGAAGTATGTGCTAGGATAAAGATTACACAGAAGTTGTAGAAAAGGCCAGCCAATGACTGGTCCAACTTGAGACTCCTGCTATAAGAGAGAACCCATGATTGATACTGCATGTATAGCTAGGAACCAGGGGCAGGGTAGCTCAGAGACCTAGAGTAGAAGAAAACATGACTGCCTGTATAGCTAGGAACCAGGGGCAGGGTAGCTCAGAGACCTAGAGTAGAAGAAAACATGACTGGCAAAATAAATAAATAAATAAAATGGGCAATGAAATGATTCCTAATGATATTCTGCTATGCCCATAGACAGGAGCCTAGCATAATCGTCATCATAGAGGCTTCATCCATCAACTAACAGGAGCAGAAAAAGAGACCCACAGCCAAACATTAGACAGAGCTGGGTTCATTCTGACGAAGAGCGGAGGAAGAATTATATGAGCTACAGGGGTCAAGGATACCACAAGAACAGGGCCCTCAAAATCCTCAAAATCAACTAGCCTGCACGCATAGGGGTTCACAGAGAGTGAAACAACAGACAGTCAGTATGGGTTTTACCTGGGTCCTGTGTATACATGTTATGTGTATATAGCTTGCTGCTCTTTAGGGATTCATAACAGTGGGGACAGGGCCTGTCTTTGATTCTTTTGCCTGATTTTGGGACCCTTTTTATCCTACAGGGCTGCCTCATTAAGACCTGTTATGAGGTATATGCGTAATCTTATTGTAACTCGTTATGCCATGTTTGGTTGATATTCCTTGAAGGCCTGCCATTTTCTGAAGGGAAATTGAGGAGAAGTATATCTGTGGTGGAGGGCAGGTGGGGAAAAAAAACCGGCCAGGATGTACTTTATGAGAACAGAGGAAAATAATAATAATAATAATAATAATAATAATAATAATAATAATAATAATAATAATAATAAGCACAACCATGCATGGGTGACATTTTAAAGGAATCAACCTTTTAGTATTAAAATGGTGTCACTGTCAAAAAATATGAAATTAGCTTGATATTTTTGCTGAATTATTCTGCACCAAGTGATAAACCTCATAGCATACATTCAAAGGGAGGATACAGTAATATCTGTTCTACTAAAAACTGTGAGTGTACCTTCAGGTTTTACAGCACCAAGTTTCGCCCTCCGCTTATAACTTGTACTCAATACTCATCTCTTGTAACAGCTAATGTTTTGTTCTGTGTAGGTCAATGTTTTACCAACTTTGGCATGCATAGTCAGCATTTTCAAAATTGATAATAAGATAAATGAGATTGAAAATATTACAGTGATCACATAAAATGTTATGGAATATTATATTAAGGATGAATTTAATATATGTCTTAAGTATGCATAGATATGTTAGGTTATAATATAACTTGTATTTTTAACAAGATAATGTCGTAGGGTCTGTTTCACCCGCACACATAATCCATGAAGTATTCCTCAATAACAAGTTAACTACTTAATTATATGATCAAATAGTTATTAAGTGCCAGCAACACCTGTAAACCTTAACCTCAAAAGCAAGAAGCCTATCACTTCTATAAATGAGCCGACATTTAGGTAAACAGTTTCCTCAATGATAACTTACAAAATCAATACATCTGGGGCACTGCAACTCAATCGTAGCAGTATTTTTTTTTTCCATCTAGGAATCTATATAGAAATTCATTTTATAAGTTTTATGTAGTAAAAGTACCGAATTTAAACATACAGTGTTTTTGAATGATTGTTCCACCACATGTTTTAGGTGTTAACAGGCTAATTTAAGTCCAAAAAGCTAGGAAAGTCAGACATTCTTTTATGATATAATCACTGCTGACTAAGTTTTATTTCAACATATAAACAAAGGCTTTGTTACAATCACTAAGAACAAGACACCACATTACCTGCTCAGGGTAAGATTATAGAGATAAGAAATCATGGGAATTCAGTCTTATAAAGAAGACTGAAACACTTTAACTTTGGAGAGTGGTGGTGTTTTGCTTGATTGGTAGAAAATGAAGATTCCTAAAATGCCAGAGAAAAATTAGCTACTATATAGAATCAGTTCTTCACGGTTATACTGGGTGTCACCAAATGAAGAAATTTTTTTTATGTAAATGGAAATGGAGTCTAAGGATAGAGAGGTAGAAAGCAATCAAGGTTTAAAAAAAAATCTCATTGGACCTCAGATAATTCATGAGGTTCCTAGAGAAAAGAGATACTTTCAAACGATTGGAAAGATGCTCAGGTGTAGCCATGCATGGTGGCACACACCTTTAGTCCCAGGACAGTCTGGCCCACACAGAGAAACCATGTCTCGAAAAACCAGAGAGACGGGGGTGGGGGAGGGAAGGAGGGGAAAAAAAAGAGATGCTCTGGCACAGATGTGAAATAGAAAACATATTTATGGCACCCCACATCTTATTTGAAAGTTCTTCCAATCTGCCGCCAAGTTCATTCTCTCGAGTGGAAAGAGAGATAGGGCTTAAGTGCCTTGTCATTTCTAGGACACTACTGGATTGTCCTGTGCCTCAGACTCCATCACTATTATAATGACCTTACATGCAAGTCTGCATTTCTTTTGCTTTCTGCTAGACTGATTTTGTATTCAAAACAGCTTAAGTATTCTCCTCATATTTCCTCTGTCGTGCACAATCGTTCCTTTAATAGTAACCTTCTGCTTTCTTGCTGAGGACCTGCTGGGATGTTCTTATGCATAAAAAACAGATGTCCCATTTCTCTCTCAAAACCATTTGCACATTTAGCAAAGTAGACTTAACTTTCTTAAAGTAAATTCAAGATGCTCCCAGATAAACAAAAAACTTCAATACACAGAAAAGACTTATCTTAAGCTATCTAAACAGTGTGCTGAAATATAGTTTTTGCTTAAGATTGACTAACAATATAAATTGATTTCTATAATAACCAAAATATTTACATAACTATCTATATAGTTCAGCTTAATTCAACACAGGCACCCCATGCTGAGAAGCAAACTCAAATTGAAAATTTGAGAAGTTGAGATTGATCTTAGTAACACATTTTCATACAAAAGTTAGCAAGAATAAAAATGATTCAAGTAAAATAATAAAGAACAAAACAACACTAAGTGCAAAATAAATAATAAAAGTAATAAGAAATATCTTCATCACTTTTTCTCTCTTCTATGGTGACCTACTTTCTCACAGCTCATTCCTTAGTGCACGGAGAATCAACTTAGTGCTAGGGTTTTTAAAATTTTAATTCACAGATATAAAAGGTATACTCAGGATCAGTAGAGGCAAAAAAAAAGTAGAAGGAAAAACAGATAAAACCAGGTCAGACAGCAAGTAGGACCAAGACTCTATATCACAGGTCATTATAGTATACAGAATTTTTTTGTAGTTTAGGAAGAATAAGAATAGAACCCGAAATTTTCTACCACAAAAGAATGGTAAATGTTTAAAGAAGAAAAAGGGCCAATCATACTAATTTGATCATTATTCTTTACATTCTTATATTAAATTATTATTCTAAATATATAACTGTTCAAAAAATGATTAAAGCTCAGACCTATGTGTAAAAACTTGTTTTATATATACATTATATATGCATATATATATATGTAACCATATATCTGCAAACTGTTAGTATCTTAGCCCTATGTGATTAGCCTCAGACTAAATCTTAGTAGAATTATATATTTCCATACAATTATTTCTAAATCACAATAGAAACCAAACACAGGCAAACTATCATTTGTAGTTATTTTCCCTCTGATTATTTCTGAATTCTACTCACCAATTACTATTTTGAGTGATAAGGAAAATTATTATTGTAGCCGCAAAGTTGGCATGAAAATAAACATTCAGAACCTAAGGACGACACAGCCAGCCAGAGGACTAAACCAAGGAGGGGCTGCTCAGTGTGTCATTCTCACTAGCACATCTTACAAGGTTTTATAGAAAAAGAAAGAAAGAAAGAATAAAGATAGTTTTCTTTTCACAGATTTAGAAAAGCAAGTTTCCTTCTTTATTATATATATATTATTAATGTATTCATGTTACATCTCAATGGTTATCCCATCCCTTGTATCCTCCCATTCCTCCCTTCCTCCCATTTTCCCCTTACTCCCCTCCCCTATGACTGTGACTGATGGGGACCTCCTCCCCCTGTATATGCTCAGAGGGTATCAAGTCTCTTTTTGGTAGCCTGCTATCCTTCCCCTGAGTGCCACCAGGCCTCCCCACGAAGGGGACGTGGTCAAATATGGGGCACCAGAGTTGGTGTGAAAGTCAGTCTCCACTCCCTTAAAGCAATCGGGGTGCATTCTGACTGATCCAATAGCATTAGTGTCCTTTGCAAAGTCCATGTTATTACTTCAAGGATTTTGGGGTCCCCGATGCTGAATGATGAAGCTTGGTGGATGGCCTTTCCCTGCTGTTTGGTAACCAGGATGAGTGCCTGGGGATGAATGCAACAGGAGACCTTAGGGGTACATCCTTGGGGCTAGCCTGAACACATGGACATGCTTTATCCCTGTGACCCGCCTTGGAAACCCAGCCACTGGGTCACCAACAGATATCTACCTGTCTTCTTAGCACCCCAAAAGTTCAACAATGTTACAGTGTGGCATTAGTCTCCAGAGTCAAATAGCATAAATTTATTGGACAATTGTAGGAACCAGGCCCGACTGGGCTGCCTGCCTGTCTTGCTGTTTCATGTCCTGTTTCTAGCAGCTTCCATGTCTGTGTTTATCTTGGTTAGCTAGTCATGTTTACTGCTCTGAGAACGCGCCCCTCCCTTCCTCGAGACTTGTCCTCCTGTGTGCAATCACCTCTTGAGGGATTTCACATGGGAGGAGGATTCGTGTTTTGCTGCCTATAAAAAGGCTCTTTGGAACTCTGGAAAGGGGGTAGTAAACCGCTGCGCAGCTGCTGCTGCAGCTGCTGCTCTCTTAGCACGAAGGACCCACTGTGTTATTGTGTGTGTGTGCAAGTGTGTGTGCATGAGTTAAATTCGCAGTCCCTCGCCCTCAATTCGTACCGCGGTGGCGCGGGCGCCACAGACAATTATCACAGAAGACCTGAATTCAATTTAAGAAGAGACACACTCCTATTATTTCATGGAAGGAATAGTAAAGATACTGTAGAGTCACCACGGCAGGTAAGAAGTTCACACCTGAAGTGCAGAAGAACATGAAGGCCAAGCTTGAACGTGAATACCACGTCGACTGATGGAACAGACAGAAAAGTATTCCACAGATAATAAACTTAACGCGTGATCTAGAAAGACAGGTGGTTGAGAATAGTCATAATCCAGCCCATTCCTCTACACACGAAAATAGAATTAAAAGCTGGACATGTGCTCATAGGCCTTTATTTAATTCCAAGACTCAGGGGGCAAAGATAGGTGGATCTCCGAGTTGAAGGCTAGCCTGGTCTACAAAGCAAATTTCAGGAAAACCAGATCTAGAGAGAGATCCTGTAATGAAAAAAAAAACCAAAAAGTTTAAAATAATCTAAAATTAAAATTGGTTATGAAAACTTTGAAAATAGGTGAAAATTATGTACATTTTCCACTTCACATCAAGTATACCTCTTCACATTCAATTTCTCACCTCTCATTTCTATTCATTTGCAACTAAAAATTCTAATGCTAGTGTTATAAAACTTGAAAGTTCATGAAGACCAAAATATTATCCAATTTTCCTACCTTCATAGTGTAGCTCCCACGGACAATTGAAATTACCACAAGGCGACAAACACACAAAAAGTACATTTAAAACAACATTAAAATTAAGTACAAATAATACTTGAGAAACACAGATAAATTAGAATTTCAGAGAATTACTTTGTTTAAAATTGATTTATAAATTTGTGTAAATAAATATATATACATTAGATAAAATATATTTCTAGGCACACATAGTGGGTGCATAGACAAACAATAGGTATATGTGCTGATGGTTTTAACTGCAAATTTACAAACATTTATGTGTGAATATGTAGAGACGAATAAGCATGACTGCCAAACAAAAATTGTCCTCTGTATCAATCTGTGCATATTTGTTTACTCACTATCTTTCTAAATGTGTAATATATAAAAGAAACACATTGAATGGTTGTTTCAAATCATAGTCATACCTACATACTCTGAGCATGTACTGTTCAGCCAAGAATACATTTTATAGAGAAATAAAATTCTTGGCCGTTTTATTGTTAATATATGCATTGCCTCGGTGGTTAGAACATTTGGATATAGTATACATGTTGAATAATATGGTAAATACCACATTTGCAGGATGCTTGTTTAACTGTTTCCGTGTATTTTACTATGCCTATTGTATGCAAGATAATTAGATAAAGAAGGGAAGGGGTAAAAATGTGGGTAAGTGAGCTTCCAGTATGCTCCACTGGTAGAAACAGATGGAATTGGGTGCTTGTGTGAGAGTATTTCTACCAGTAGCATCCAGAGACCACTTACTGAACCAGTGCCACGGGGGTCTTGCTTCAATATTCTTAATGGATCAGTAATTTATAAACTCTGATTTCCCAATGCAAAAGACTGAAGCAACATCAAGGGGGGAAAACAATTTTAGTTGAACTTAAAATGAAATAAGTTTACATTTGAACTAAAACCTTCTGTGTGTAGTTGGTTGTAAGGTTCTGGTGTAGGGACCTGACAACAGCAATGCTTATATACAAGAAGTCTACCTTATACATTGCCATTAGATATTCAGAGTTATTGCCACTCTTACTTTTTAAAATTTGAATTTATTAAAATCACATCTTGATTGCTATCCCCTCACTTGTACATTCCTGTTCCCACCCTCCTTCCCACTTCGACCTACTGCTCTCTCCTAGACCCCTGAGAGAAGGGGACCTCCTCCCCCACCATATGATCACAACGTATCAGGTCATCCTGATAGTCTGCTTCCTCTTCTTCTGTGTGCCCACCAGGACTTCCGACCAAGGGGAAGTGATCAATTCAGGGGCACCAGAGTTCAAAGGCAGTCACCACTGTCCACACAATTGTGGAGAGTGAGCTGTCCATTGGCTAGATCTGAAGAGCTGGGTCTAAGTTTACTCCATGTATTGGCCTTGGTTGGTGCAACAATTTGTACAAGCCCCCTGGGTCCAGATCCACCGGTATTGATGATCTCCTTGGGGGCTCCCAAACCATTTGGGACCTTCCATACTGCTCTCAGTGCTCCATCCAGAATCCAGCAGCAAGGTCCAGCATCTGTCCTAATTCCAGGCTGGGTGGAGTCACTCAGAGGACATCTATGTTGGGATAATACCAACTTATAAGTGAGTATATAGCATGTGTGTCTTTCTGAGTCTGGGTTACCTCACTCAGAATGATCATTTCTAGTTCCATCCATTTGACTACAAATTTCAAGATAACCTAGATTTTAATAGCTGGGTAATATCCCATTGTGTAAATGTACCACAGTTTCTTTATCCATTCTTCACAATGGCTATCACAAATAAGGCTGCTGTGAACATAGTTGAGCAAATTTCCTTTTGTAATGTGGAGCATTTTGGGGTATATGCCCGGCAGTGGTATAGCTAGGACCTGATGTAGCACTATTCCCAATTTTTTGAGAAAGCACCCGATTGATTTCCAAAGTGGTTGTACAAGTTTTCACTCTCACCAGCAACAGAGAAATCTTCCCCTTTCTCCACATCTTCTCCAGCATGTGCTATCACTTGAATCTTTTTATCTTAGCCATTCTGGTAGGTGTAAGACAGAACCTCAGAGTTCTTTTGATTTGCATTTCCTTCATAATTAAGGATATTGAGCATTTCTTTAGGTGTTTCTCAGTCATTTGATGTTCCTCTGTGGAAAATTTTCTGTTTAGCTCTGCACCCCATTTTAAAATTGGGTTATTTTCATTGGTGTTGTTAAATTTCCTGAGTTCCTTATATATTTTAAATATTAGCCCTTTGCCATATGTAGGGCTGGTTAAGATCTTCTCCCAGCCTGTAGGCAGTTGTTTTGTTTTCTTGACAGTGTCCTTTGCCTTAGAGAAGCTTTTCAGTTTCATTAGGTCCCATTTAATAATTGTTGATCTTAGAGTCTGAGCTATTGGTGTTCTGTTCAGGAAATTGTCTTCTGTGCCAATGAGTTCGAGGCTTTTCCCAGTTTTTCTTCTAACAGGTTACTGTGTCTGGTTGTAGATTGTGGTCTTGGTTTTAGGTTGAGGTCTTTAATGCCCTTGAACTTCAGTTTTGTTCAGGGTGATAAATATGAATCCATTTGCATTTTCTACATGTATACATCCAATTAGACCAGCACCAGTTCTTGAAGATGCTATCCTTTTTTCCATTGTATGGATTTGGCTTCTTTGTCATAAATCAAGTGACTGTACATGTGTGGAATTTCTTCAATTTCTTTGATTCAATTCCAAGCAGTCTATTTTATGCCAGTATGATGCCACTTTTATTACTCTTGCTCTATAGTACAGCTTGAGATCAGGGACAGAGATTCCTCTGGAAAATCTTTTATTGTACAGGATTGTTTTAGCTACTCTGTTTTTTTTAATATGAAGTTGAGAATTGACCTTTCAGTGTTTATAAAGTGTTATGTAGGTATTTTGATGGAAATTGCACTGAATCTGGTAGATTGCTTTTGGTAAGATGTCCATTTTCACTATTTGATAGTCCTGATCCAAAAACATCTTTCCATCTTCTGATATTTTCTTCAATTTCTATTTTCAGAGACTTTAAGTTTTTTTTTTCATACTAGACTTTCACTTGCTGGTTAGAGTTACACCAAGATACTTTATATTATTTATGTCTATTGTGGAGGGTATAGTTTCCCTAATACCTTTCTTAGCCTGTTTGCCAATTATATACAGGAGGGCTACTGATTTTTTTTTAGTAAATCTTGTGTCTGCCTTCTTTGCTAAAGGTGCCTATCAACTGTAGGAGTTCTCTGGTGGAGTTTTGGGGTTCACTCATGTATATTGTCATATCATCTGCAAATAATGATAGTTTGACTTCCTCGTTTCCTATGTGGATCCTCTTGTTCTCCTTTTGTTGTATTATTGCTCTTGCTAGAACATCAAGTACTATACTGAAGAGATATGGAGAGAATGGACAGCCTTGTCTAGTCCCTGATTTCAGTGGAAAATTTTGAGCTTCTCTCCATTTAATTTGATGTTGTCTATTGTCTAGTGTTACACAGCATTTATTATGTTTTGATATGTGCTTTATATCCTTAATCCATCTAAGACTTTAAACATAAGTTTACTGGATTTTGTCAAATGTTTTTTCAGCATCTAGGGAGATGATCATGTGGTTTTGTCTTTCACTTTGTTTATATGACGAATTTCTGTGTATTGAGCAATCCCTCCTTGCCTGGGATGAAGCATGAGGCAAACTTGGTCATGGTGAATGATATCTTTGATGTGTTCTTGGATTGGGATTGCCAGTATTTTATTGAGCATTTTTGCATCAATGTTCATGAGTGAATTTTGTCTAAAATTCTCTTTCTTTGTTGTGTCTTTGTGTGGTTAGGTATTAAGGGAATTGTGACTTTATAGGATGAGTTTGGTAATGTTCCTTCCATATCAATTTTGTGGAATAGTTTAAAGTGTATTGATATTATCTCTTCTCTGAATGTCTGATAGAATTCTGTGCTGAAACTATCTGGCACACGCGTTCTTTGCTTGGGAGACTTTTGATGACTACTTCTATTTTGGCGAGAGATATAGAATTATTTAATTTGTTTACCTGATCTTCATTAAACTTTGGTAAGTGGAGTCTGTCCATTTCATTTAGGTTTTCCAATATTGTAGCATATATCCTTTTGAAATAAGACTTAATAGTTCTTTGGAATTCCTCGGTGTCTGTTGTGTCTCCTTTTTCATTTCTGATTTTGTTGATATGGATAGTGTCTCCATGCCTTTTAGTTAGTGTGGCTAAAGGTTTGTCCATCTTGTTGATTTTTCTCAAAAAAACATAAAACAAACAAACAAAACAGCTCTTATTTCTTTGCTTTTTTGAATTGTTCTCTTTGTTTCTAATTTATAGATTTCAACCCTGAGTTTGAGTTTTTCCAGTCATCTGCTCTTCTCAGATGTGTCTGCTTCTTCTTTTTGCCTAGGACTTCAAAATGTGCTGTTAAGTTGCTTGTATGAGATGTTTCCAGTCTCTTTATGATGGCACTTAGTGCTATGCACTTTCCTCTTAGCACTGCTTTCATTTTGTCCCAAAAATTGAGTATGTTGTACCTTCATTTTCAATGAATTTTAGGAAGTCCCTAATTTTTTTATTTATTTCTTCTCTTACCCAGTTATCATTGAGTAGAGAGATGTTCAGCTTGTGTGTGTGTGTCGGCATTTTGTTATTTCTGTTGTTGTTGTTGTTGTTGTTTTTGTTGTCATTATTGAGGTCCAGCTTTAATCCATGGTGGTCTGATAGGATACAAGATAGCATTTCAATGTTTTAGTCTCTGTTGAGGCTAGCTTTATGAACTACAATATGGTAAATTTTAGAGAAGGTTCCATGAGGTGCTGAGAATAAGGTATAATCTTTTGTGTTTGGGTGAAAAGTTCTGTAGTTACCTCTTAGGACCAATTGATTCATCATAACATCTGTTAGTGTCATTATTTCCCCATTTGGCTTCTGTTTTGTTGTCATATCCTTTGGTGAGAGAGGTTTGTTGAAGTCTCCCACTATAAATGTGTGGGGATCGATGTGTGGTTTAAGCTTCATAATATTTCTTTTATAAATGTGGATGGCCTTGTGTTTCAGGCATAGATGTTCAGAATTGTGATGTCATCTTCGTTGAGTTTTCCTTTGATGATTTTGAAGTGTCCTTCCCCACCTCTTTTGATTAATTCTAATATCTATTTTATTACATATTAGAATGGCTACTCCAGCTTGCTTCTTGTGTCCATTTGCTTGGAATACCTTCTCCCAGCCCTTTCTCTCAAGTAATGTCTATCTTTGTGACTGAGGTATGTCTCTTGTGTCAGGAACTTTTTAGATTTAGCATTTTCTTTGATGGTTGCATCGAATTCTTCCATTGTGTCTTCTACACCTGAGATTCTTTACTCCATCTCTTATATTCTGTTGGTGATGCTTATCTCTGCAATTTCTGTTATCTTCTCTAAGTTCTCTCTTTCCAGACTTTCCTCAGTTTTTGTTTTTATTATTGTTTCCATTTTCATCTTCAGATCTTGAACCATTTTATTTATTTACTTGATTTCCTTCACCGGATTGTTTCATTTTCCTGAATTTCCTTCAGTGACTTCTTCATTTCTTCTCTATAGGCCTCTCAAATGCCTTCAGTATTTGGCACTGCCATCTTGGATCCTTGTCCCACACTTTTCATTTTTAGCAGGTATTATGTTGTATGCTGTTGTTTGTCATTTTATTGGTTAGAAAATTAAACTTCGTAGATGCACAGGCAAGAAGCTGTCCCAGGTTGAATTTTTCCAAAATATTGGTGTAATGTTTAAATCAATCTGCAATCATTTCTAAAAGAGTCATATCATATACCATATTCAGTAAGTCAACTACAGAGTACTCTCTAAGAACTGCAGTGGTCCACCTATTCAGTGAATTGTTCATAGACAAAAATGAAGGACATATTTCTTCTGTATGCAAGACATTGAGGTAAGTGTAGCTTGACTCTTAAGTTGAAAAAGAAAGAATCAAAACAAAAACCTGCCTTAATTATAAAATTAAAACTAGTCTGTTGTTGTTGCATTTACATATTAGGGGGGGGAAAGGGAAGACACATTTGTATCAACACAGACAAATCTAATCCAGGACTTTTACTGCCTAGACTAGTTTAATGCAATCCAATAATCATCAAGTATTATTACATATAAAATATTATAATTTAATTATATCATATAAAATTATTAAAATATTGATTGTCTTCAATATGTGATTTGCAAATTTAAGTATTGTCTTTTTGTGTCTTTTAGTAAAAAAAAAAAATTCGTCCACAGTAATATAAACAATGTACCATTTTTCTAAGTCGGCTATCAAATAACAAAAGTTTAGGAGGCAAAAATGGAAACTCTGACCTTCTCAGCCTGCTCTCTCGTGTGTGAGGTTTATCAGAAGCATTGACATCTAGATATATGGTAACAAACATTCCATGGAGGCCATCTGTTGAGTAGGTGATAACATAAGCTGAAGCTCAGAAGATCAAAGAATAAGGCCACTCGTGTAAACATGGAATTGACAATGCTTTTGCTATGTTATATTATAAAGGTTTAAAAGTTTCATTACAGTCTTGTTTCAATCAAGTTAAAATTACTTAGGAAATATCAAGATATTTAAAACTGATCAATAATGGTCCTCCAAAGGAATATGGATATTGAAAAGACTAGACACAGATACTCAGTGTAGAGCATTCTTACTCATAGTTGAAAGAGCAGGATTTATTTTGCAATGGATAACTGACAATTCATTCATTCACTTATCATAAAAATATTCATTAACTAGTTATAGTATACCAGAGACTATGCTAAGACTTAAAATTAGAATAGCTGCTAAATTCAAACGTCATGTACTTTCTTATGCAGTTAACATTCTAGATCCCTCTTTGTGGTGTTTTAGTAAGGAGTTGGTTTAGAAACACATGGCTTATTACTTTTCTTTTTATTTAATTAATTTATTCAGATTACAACTCAATTGTTATCCCGTCATTTGTATCCTCTCATTCTTCCCTCCCTCTCACTTTCTCCCTACTCCCCTCCCCTAGGTCTAAGACCAAGGGGGACCTCTTCCCCCACTATATGGTCATAGACTATCAAGTCTCATCTTGCTAGCCTGATTATTCTTTCTTTGAGTGTCATAAATTATTACTTTTCTAAATCCTTTCCAGGTGGTGATAGTGGTGGTGGTAGTGGTAGTGGTGTGTGGTGTTTGTGTATCATAAATGCATAGAATCCATTAATTCAATACTTACCTTAACAAGCATAGCTATCTTTATATTTCTAAAGCAATTATTAAAGGAAAAAATAGTTTCCTTAATAGTTTCTAAATAGTTGATGAAAAGTAATTCAGTTGTTTTTTTTTTAGTTTGTAATCAAATTCATTTTTGTATCTTATTTAGCTTTTAAACTCACTTAGTAAAAGGTCTGAAACCTGAAGTATACAACTGTCTTATATGTCATTTTTTATTTTTGTTAAATTACTAAAAATTTAAGAATATCTTCAATTAACTTCTTAATATACTTTAAAATTGGTTAAAAAATTGCTTCAAACTATAGAGATCTTATGTATGCTCACAGTAAAGTGTAATTGTTAAATTGAAGCTTTTATGATGATTTTTTTCTTGTAGTTTTACTCAATATATGGTTTTAATAGTAAATATAATCTTGTTTTAAGTATTATTTTAGTATTTCAGATATCTATTTTATGTGTATGAACGTGTTCTCAGTATTTGTGTTTGGTGCCTGTGGGTGTCACACAGTTGCAGTTATGATAGTTGTGTGTGAGAATGTTGCTGGTAGAAACTAACCCTGAGTCCCATGAGAGAACAACAAACACTCCCCCCTTTTTTTTCTTTATTCTTCTGTCATACAATGCGTTCTCCCCTCCCTCCTCTCTTCTTAGTTCCTGTCCACCTCTCCTGTCCCCCAGATCCACTCCTCCATCACTCCCGTTCAGAAAAGACGTCTTAACAGATGAGCCATCTCTTCAGCCCCAATCTTTGACATGCACTTACAATTCTATTAAATAATTAACTTCAAAGCTTTTACTTAACTTCCAATGATGGTTTTTCACTTCAGGCTTCCTAGTAGTAGCTAATAAACCTGAAAATGTTGTTTATTACGATATATATATATCAGATGATTTTTTTTGCCATACAATTTGAGTAAGTTTTAAAAACAAAATATTAATATTTCTTATTGAGTTATTGTAATAAAGAATTTAGCTTCATTGTGATCTCAAGGCAGACTTCTACCTATGGCTTTTACAGCCTTCTGTTTTCTCTTTCTCTCTGAGACTTAGCGGAGAAATCATGTTGTGGACGTATCACTTGGCAATGGGCTCGCCACATCCATTGATCTCTGAATTATGACCTGTTGTTGTTTTCTGTAATGGTGTTTGTTTGCTGTATAGAGAAGCTTCTCTGACGAGGGTGACAGCTACACCTATCTGTAAGTACAAGAATCAGTTTTAGAAGGCACTTAGGAATTGTGATGATCTAGAAAGGTAACTAACTATAGGAGGCTCTCTTCTGAGACGCATGGCTGCACCAGGCCTAGGTAGTTGATGAGATTTTTGTTATCAGGCATGATATCCCTCTTATTAGTGGGCTTTAAGTTCAATTAGACAGCTGGGTACCACTATTTATTGAACTTTTAGGTATATCCTTGTCATGCTGGTCATTATTAATGTTCCTAGATATCATGGTTTTATAGTAATTTCTGACACTATAAAATCGGGTTTGCAGGAAGGAGTCTTCCAGGTCCTTTGATACCTCAACAATATAGTCACTTCAACAAGACCTGTACATTGACAATATTAGTATCAATAAGCATGCTTACATGGAATGAGGAAATCCCACAGAGAATCCCCAGACAAACAACTATAGTTAACTAAGATTGCAAAGTAAGGGAGAATTAGCCTTTACCATCATGGGCTTCATAACCACGTACTCAGTGCTAAATCATTGGTCATGAATGATACACACATCCAAATAAAATGGACTCAGCAATATACATACATACGTGCATACCAATATACATACATACAATATATACAATAAATACATATGTATTTATAGGTCTGTATGTGCATGGATGTGTGTGTGTGTGTTTGTGCATGTGTGTGTATGTGTGTGTATTTGGGTTACCAGTTTGAAAGGGGGGCAGGGTGTGGCATTGCATGGGTTAAAAGGAAAAAAAGGATAGGGGAAGTGATATAATTATATTTTCATTAAATTTTTAATAAAGATTAAAACAACAACTACAACAAAATGTGGTTGGTGTGATGTCTAATCTTGATTATCAACTTGACTACTTCTGGAATCAATGATAACTCAATCTGTTAGGCATGCTTGCGAGGGAGTTTCTTGATCAGGGAAGACTCACCTAGTCTGGACCTCACATTATAATGGTACCCTACATAAAAGAACATGAAAGAAAGAAGCCTTTGCTTTTTGCCTGATTTCTTCACTCTAGTTCATCCTTCCTGTTTTCAAGGCTACCCTTCCCCTGTTTTAGAACTAAGAACTAATTTCTTTGGGATTCCCGTGTGGTCTAAAGATCAGCCACTCTCCTAGAACCCTCTAGGACTCCAAACCATATTAGAACTGCATAGATACCTAGTCTCATGAACCAAACAACTTTTTCATTGTCTTTTTGTCCTGTGAGACAGCCATTGACACACTACAGTCTATTAACCAGTAACAAATGTGTGAGTGTGTGTGTGTGTGTGTGTGTGTGTGTGTGTGTGTGTGTGTGTGTGTAGGAGAACTTTCAGAGTCCCATCTCTAAATAGAAAACTACAGATTGCTAATGACTGCAGAGGAAAGATGATTAGCCTTTCTCAGGGTTGGGCCTACTGCAATGCTAGGTGGTCAGCTCTGATATGATACACACAGCCAAATTAAATATATATATATATATATATATATATATATGTGTGTGTGTGTGTGTGTGTGTGTGTGTGTGTGTGTGTGTGTGCATGCTCATTCTGTCAGTTCTGTTCTTTTAAAGAAACCTGACTAAGACAGAAAGTTTAGCAAAATATCTTTTTGTCGTCTATTAATGCAAAGGTAAATAATGATTTGAAGAGTTCAATGAATTGCTTTAACTGACAGAAAAGGATACTTTTACTACCTTGGAGCATGGCTCAGTAAAATCACCAAAGCAATTACTGGTATACTAAGGAAAAATTGGTCCCACAAACAAACAAACAAAAAATTCTTGTATTACAAAAAAATGAAAGGGATCATATTATGAAACCAAATTGGTTGGTTTGGCTATTTTGTTGTTGTTATTTGGTTTGTTTTTATTTCTTTGTTTCTTGTTTTCACAAAGGTTATATATTTTTATTTTTCTGGCCTGATAACTAGCTTACTAACATTTCCAGCATTGACATGGCATCAACTATAAGTAAGAAAAGTGTGGTTTGTAGCTAGAGAGTACTTATAACCTTAAGGGACCTGAGAGAAAACTTTCTGAAATAGGGCTAAAAACCTTTGTCAAAAGTGACATGGCCAGTGAGTTCTATGGTACATTTTGATAAATAATACTGTGTGTTTGTACATTTTATTCCCTAAATGTGATTTGTAGTTTAATTTCAGGATCTGTAGTGAGATTCAAGGGGCATCCAACTAAGCTTCAAATTCTATATTAACACCTTATTCCTTTTTTTTGATATTTTTTCCTTTATTAATTTATTCTTGTTACATCTCAATGGTTACCCCATTCCTTGTATCCTCCCATTCTTCCCTCCCTCCTCTTTTCCCCTTATTCCCCTCCCCTATGACTGTTCCTGAGGGGGATTACCTCCCCCTCTATATGTTCATAGGGTATCAAGTCTCTTCTTGATAACCTGCTGTCCTTCCTCTGAGTGCCACCAGGTCTCCCCCTCCAGGGGACATGGTCAAATGTGAGGCACCAGAGTATGTGAGAAAGTAATATCCCATTCTCCACTCTACTGTGGAGAATGTTCTGTCCATTGGCTAGATCTGGGTAGGGGTTTTTACCGCCTATATTGTCCTTGACTGGTGCCTTAGTTTGAGCGGGACCCCTGGGCCCAAACCTGCCTATCATAATGTTCTACTTGTAGGTTTCTAGGACCCTCTGGATCCTTCTACTTTGCCATTCTCCCATGCTTCTCTCATCTAGAGTCCCAATAGAATGTCCTCACATGCTCACCTCCAGCCTAGACCCTCCTGATAAACACTCTCCTTTTAAGCTTAAGTTTACTGTTTGGATCATTATATTCTGTCTGAATTAAAATTTGTAGATTTTCAATATTTTGCATATATTATCTATATGATTTGCTGGTATGGCTTTTTTTTACTGGGGTAAACATTAAAGTTAACATAACAAAGAATCAAGGTATTGATATAATATTCACACAAAAAGAGAGTTAGAAACTCTCAATGTGTTTTGGAGTCAGGGATCCTCCTAATTCCCACATGCTAAGATTATCGATATGAGCCTCCTTTACAGCCAGTAAATACCTACACCAGTACTGTCTAGAACTCTTGCAGCAATAGGCCTTTTATGTTATATAATACTCTGATATAAAAATACTGGGAACTTTGATAAACAGTAGTAACACCAGGTATACAATCAAACAGAAGGCCCAAGACTAACAGTCAGGAGACAAACCGTCTCTTCTCCTCTCTGATAGCCTCTGTGTTAAGTAACATAATGTTAAGTCACGGCCTCTTTTCAGGGAGTCTCTCCACCCAACACATGGTGGAGCAGAGTATCTGAGCAGTTAGGGTGCAATTAAGATGTGGAAATCCTTTTAAGGAACCCAGATGAAGGGAAGAAGTAAAATGCAGGTCAGTCTATGACAGCCTTTTGCAATATCATAGGAGAAGCATAATTTCATGCTGCAGGGCAAAGTTTGGAAGTCAAGGAAATACTTCTACACAAGCGGAAGGTGAGAAAGCCTTAAGACACATCATGAAGGAAGCCAGAAGAAAACAGTCAAAGAAAACCATCAAAGACTGTTGTCATGTTTCCCATCATTTTTTTCCTCCCATCCCTTAGCTCCAAGAATAACAACTTATGAGACTCAATAGATATTATAGAAATGCACAGGCCGTATACCTAAATTCTTCTCTCACTAGGTCATGACTTAAAAACAACCCATTTATTCCAATTTAAGTTCTGCCATGTAGCTGGTTACTTGAGCTTAGGTACCTTTCCTCCACCTTCCACACAATCTCTCCCGCCTGGCCACATCCCAGAATCCCTTCTGCCTGCTGGATGCCCAACCTACTTCCTCCCTCAGCCATAGACAATGAGTTTCTAATTAACAGGTGTTGCATTTATACAATACATAAGAGATTCCTTCTACAAAAGACCATTTCAGTGAAGAATGGGGATTAAGAGGGGTCTCTGAAAGATGGCAGCATTACTCTAGCTCTACAGTCCTGTGGTTGAGGGATGAAAATGGTCTTCAAAAAGTCTCAAAAGACAAAAAAACAAAAGAGAAAACAAAAAAGTATTGTGACCTGGCCAAAGTTACCCTGTCCACTTAAGCACATGTAAATGGACACTGATGAATGGTGACCAAATCATCTTTTGTATTCCATTCCTCTGCCTCTTTTTTCATTGTCATTTCAACCTGCACAACCCCTGTTCCCAGTGTCCTTGGTTATTTATACAATGTTCTCCATACTGTTAACATGCCTAATGGAGTTAGGTCTGAAGGTCTGAATTCCATCTTTTTTTTTTTTACTTTATTTTATTAATTTACATTATCAGATTACATTGCAATTGTTATCCCATCACTTGTATCCTCCCATTCCTCCCTCCCTCCTGCTTTCACCCTATTCCCCTCCCACAGGTGTAAGACTGAGAGGGACCTCCTCCCCAACTATATGGTCATAGGCTAGCAAGTCTCATCTTGGTAGCCTCCTTATTCTTTCTCTGAGTGCCACCAGGCCTCCCCATATCTCGTCTCTATTAACTTAAAACATCTATCTTGATCTAAAAACATCTTAACCGCTGACCTACTAAGCTTAAAGATTAAACTATCTAGTCTTCAATCCCATCAGAGATTTGAGAAGGAATAAAACTTAAATATCTGAGTGAACTAGAAGTGCAGGTTAGCAGCTTCCAAAATGAAAAAAAAAAAATGATTGAGACTGTTTACTGCCTGAACAGTCACCCAACACTCAGTATAATGTTGGAGCATCATCTTCAGCCTGCTGGCCCAATATATCTGACAGACGTATTTGCGAGGGAGGAACTATTGAGGACTGCTTCACCCTGTCTTGGCAGAGTTTGGACATTGGCTCTGTCTGCATCTAAAGGTGAAAAGAAAGAATGGGGGATATAGAAATATAGACGAGGATAGAACAAAAGGTAGATTATTGAATCTGTTCATCTCACGGCCTTAATTGTTGCTCACAAATAAGGTTATTTTTTAATTCAACTATATTGAATTTTGTATGTTGACGCAATTCACATTCGTAGCAAAAACTAGTCTAATTTTATCACAAGAATATATATTCTGGGTCTAATAGATACGATTATATAGATATATAAGGTAAAATAGTTAAAAAGGGATCTTCAAAAGCCTCAGAGACCTACAGAATATGGCATTTAGAGATGTTTTTATTATTCTGAAGATTCTTTGACAACAAGACAACTCCTGGCAACATCCAGCCTGCCTCCAAGAAAATGATGAGCATCAAAGAACCTCCTTAATGGAAATGGCTTCAATTTTGGCAAACAAGCCCCTGGGCAAAATGTCATCATTTTTGCCACAGACAGAAAAGATCTTTTCTTAATTAAAGTATACAGAAGTCACCAATTAATTAGCCTAAATTTTCTCTGGCACAATACTAAATCTAGTGACTGAGAATTTTACTGAACCTGCAATTTTACTTCTAGGTTGATCATTGCAATTGACATTTCTATCATAATCGCAGGTGAAACTACATAATCTAATGTGAAATAGGGCAATCAATACATAACTATGAAAACATAATCATGGATTCAGTGAAAAATATATTAACAAACAATAAATATTCGGTTATACCTTTTTAATTCCTAAAGCTACATGATTATACAACTCCTGATTTACGATATTAAATATGAGCTTATGATATTATTAGGAAGAAAATTCATACTGATTCAAAACTATTCTGTTAAAAATTGAACTGTCAAACCTGTCCCTGTGGACTCTGATTTAGTGGGTTTAGAGATCCCTGGGGAGTGTGATAGGAAACAAACTTTGAATATATAATAATACATCATTATGATCTATCACACCCACTGCCCTTTAATTCTTCTTCTTCAATGTGACATTTGAAGTGCCGATCTTGGTGCTAGGTTCTTGCTCAGCGTCTTCCCAGGAGACAGGGCAGATTCTGTGGAGTCCATTGCCCATTAGCCAGTTACAGGTTCTTAAACAAATCTATCAACTTATCACAGTTTTCTTAAAGTTTTCTCTATACTTGAAGAATTACTCTGGTAATTGTATTTAGGTATTCTTTTGTATTAAACTGTATGAAAATAACCAAAAAAATGTAATTACTATGCTCTAGGCTGTCAACTGCAGGCTTTATGAAGTCAGACTTATAGCATAAGAAGACATAACATCCAGCATTAATTTTAGTGAGACTACACTGGCAGACACTTATGAATGTTCCTTCCACTCTGAAAAGCTAGAATATTCACTTTGCCCAAGAGATGCAGACTTTAAATTTGAGTTATGTTTAGTTATAGCCTCTATAATGCCTACACAAGTTCAGGTAAACTGCCTTCAAAGTGTGCTTTCTTTGAAGTAAATGTGCAACGGTTATTATTTTAAACTTTTCTATAAAGTTTATACCCTAAAAACTATCATGCAAACAGATCTCATCTATTTTCAATGATTTTTTCATAGCTACTTACTCATTTTATGAATTACAAAGAAAAATGTAACTGTCTCTGTGTAAAAGTATGAGATGACTTCATGACTCTAGGTAAATCTTTTCTTTAGGTCTCCCAAGAAAACTCAGTTTATATTCCTATTAATTAGCAAGCTACACAATCAACAAAGGCAAGAATTGTTAAATTATGTCATATAAGGTATTATATCTTAATGGAACTATATTAACTGACCTACATGTTTGAATTCAGTTACACAATCAATTCAATTCATAATGAATAGATTTTCAAGGCTTGTATATCTTCAAAAATTTAACTCCAAATAAGATGTTCATTAAAAAAAAAGAAAGGAGAATATATAAGTAAATCACTGTAAGTGTGATTCCTATTTTGTGGTGATTCTTTACAATGTTTATGCCTAGCTTCTAATATGACACTGAAAAACATTTATGGTATAAAACATGTTTTATTTCACAGTGTAACAAATTTACTATTGGTATAAATAAGATTGAATGAGACTATGTCAAATGGGGTCAGCAAATTCTGAATTTCCCTCACCTGCCCCAGCAATATAGACACTGCAGAATGTACGACTCACATCTACTTGGCTCTCTGTATACCTCAGTGAACCCACTGTTTCAGGGGGAAAAGGGGGTGATTGAAAAAATATTGCCATTTTAAGCTGAAAGTATAGCTCAGCAGTAGACTATTTGTCAAGCATATAAGACCCTTTCAATTTCATCCATAACAACACCAAAAGTTCCCTAGGCAGTGAGATGCATGTCCATGCCCTCAGACTCACCACATACATTGTAATGATATTGGAAGTCAGGACTTTTAAGCAGCAATTAAGCCATAATAAAATGCAGCTTTCATAATAAAGCCCTTATCATCTGGGTATGGTGGTACATGTCTACAGTTTCAGAATTTCAGGCTACCTGAAGCTGCATAGTGAGATCCAGTCTCAAAAAAAAATTCTCAAAAGTTTTTATCATAAGAGGATATAACATGAAGATGCTTATCTGCCAGTCAAATATATATTCCAATACATTTTATATATTTGCAGTGTAAGAAATAGTTATTATTTAAGTCATATACTTTGTAGCATTTTGTTAAGTCAACCAATTTGACTAATACAAACAGAAACTAGAATTGCATTATGAAATATTCACTATGTTTAAGAAAGAATTTTAGAAACCACCACTAATGTGATAAAAAAGAAATTTACATGAGTGATGCAAGGGCAATCAATGTACTTTAGTAGCATAGTGTGTCAGAAGTTTAAATTTGTTAATTCATGTGCTAGGCTATTTTAAATTCACTTATTATTAAAAGCGTTTCAAATACAAAAAGAAATCTTTTTTTAGTTTTTTTTTTGAGACAGGGTTTCAAAGAAACAATTGAAATCATAAAAATATCATCAAATAGACTTGTTAATAAAAAATCCAAAAAAATTTTCAAAATCACTGAATTTACTCAACAGCAGAGTGATGACACAAGAAGAGTAAGAGGACTTGAATTTTCAGGCAAGCTTGTGTTTTCTTTGCTTTGCTTTGTTTAGATATTGCTTTGTTCTTTGAGTCTTCTGCTGTGCATGTGTTTGTGTGCTTGTGGGGGCCTGTGCACTTGGAACATGGGTTTTTGTTGTTGTTTTTGAGGGGTTGTTTATCTGTTTGTTTGTTTGACAGGGTATTTGTTGAGGAACAGTGTTTCTTGTAGTTCAGGCTGGCCTAGAACTTACTATGCAGCCAAGGGAAACTTGAAACTCCTAAGCGTCCAAGCTCCATTTCTCAAGTGCTGAGGTTACAGGAAGGATCTACTAAACCTCCTGAAAGACCTGATGTCCTTCCAAAGGCATAACAGAGATAAAAAATGCATTATATAGAGTAAAACAAAACAAAATCAGTCATTTAAAGAAAGAATAGGTTAAACAGTTCATGCTTTTCAAAAGACATAAACTTAGAAACTCAAAAACATAAATAAAATAAACAAGGTAAATTCAAATAAATGCATTGAAGACACATTATAATTAAAGTATATGGAAACTGAGGAAAGAGAAAAGCTCTAAGCTCCAACTGAGAAAAAAATACCATCTTAGAGAAGAACTTGAGCTTAGGTTTATCATATGTAGCCATGGAGACAAGGAAAAATTGTCTAATGTATTTCACGCATTCTAAAAGCAAGAAACCAATCAAAAATAAATGTTTATTCTTATATCTAAGAAGGAGTACCTTCACATATCCCATCCACTTGGTTTCTAACAGCCCATTAAATGAAAGAAAAAGATTAGTGTTAAAAACATGGGCTTGTGTGCTGCAGAAGCTTGCCTGTCATTGCAAGCACCCTCTACAGGCCACTAAGTGGTTCCTAGTACAAAGAACTTGAAATATCTAAATCACATTCCTGCAGGAGCTTTATGTTTTCCTGTCCAAACCCAGTACACCACAGAAGAAAAACATAATATCAAGCATTTGTATACATAATTAATGAAATGAAAGTTAAAAATACAGGTATGGAGAGAAACATCCATGAGTAAGAGGATTTTCTACACAAGCGTGGGGCTCCCAGCACCCATGTAAACCAGCTGAGCATGGCTATGGGCACCTGTAACACCTTAGCTTTCCAGGTGGGGACAATAAGATTGCTGTGGACTCCCAGGCTACCAGCCTACTTCCACGTTCAGTGAAAGACATTGTCTCCATGAAATAAATAGGATAATGACAAAGCCAAAGACCCTACATCCTTCTCTCTCCTCAGGGTACATGCAGAAGCATGCAGGAGCATGCATCCACACACACACACTTGTACACACACACACATACACACACACACACAAATACACACACAATACAACACACACTGTAATACAAACAGACACACATACACATACATAAACAACATATAATCACCAGACACCACACACACACACACACACACACACACACACACACACACACACACACACCACTGTAAAACACACACACACACAAAACACACTGTAACACACACACACACACACACACACACACACACACACACACCCCAAATAAGGAAGAAAAAGAAAAATGAAGTCATTTTCAGTAGTCCATTGTAAAAGAGTGCCTGTACCAATGCTGATTTGATGGCTGAAATTTTATCATAGTTAGTCAAGATGTTGTTATTGGGAAAAAATGAAGTGCAAAGTTCACACAATCCCTATTAGTTATTTAAAATAAAATGTGAATCTGTAATTACACTTAAAAATTTAGTTGTTTTAAAAGATCATTTACTTTTCAAACAAAGTTGAAATAGCAAATATAAAAATATTTTCACAATTCAAGTGACAAATTTTGCTTAGAATTATTTTATTAATGTAAAAAATTTTCTGTGTCTTTAAGCTTGACTAAATAAAACAGGTTATGTGAAAAATAAAAAATACTGAAATCTACTTTTAATCAGTCAAGAGAAGGAAATATTAAGTGTAAGTCAGAATGAGGGATTTTTTTTTTGCACTTCCAATTGTTTTATTACTCAATTGGTATCTAAACCTTATTTAACATAAATAGCCAAGGGTATTGTTGAAAAGTAAATAATTTCTTAGATTATGTGGTCCAACTCTTCATTTTTCTAAGAAAATTTTATAATATGTCATAATATGATTTTTTTGTTTGTTACTTTTATTCACTTTCCATCCTGGTCTTAGCCTCATTCCTCCTCACCTCCAAGTCCCACTTGCTGTCTCTCTCCCATCTCTCCCCTGTATTCCTCAAAAAGAGGGAGCCCCCATTCCTATCACCTCTTACCCTTGGCCTGGCAAGACAGTCTGGCCAGGGGTAAATGATCTAAAACGTGGCCGCAGAGTCCATGTCAGGGACAGTCCTGCTCCCCTTACTATAAGACCCACACGAAGCCTGAGCTGCCCATCAGGCTATATTTTTGTAGGGAGCCTAGGTCCAGTCCATGTATGGCCCTTGGTTTGAGCATCCGTCTCAGCAAGCTCCTCTGTGCTCAGTTAGTGGGCTCTGTTGGTCTTCTTGTGGAGCTTCTGTTCACCTCCAAGTCTTTTTCTCCTCCCCGCCAGTCCCCTTTTCCGCAAGATTCCTTACTCAGCAGCCAACGTTTGCCTGTGAGTCTCAGCATCTGTATGGAAGAACTGATGGGTGGAGCCTCTCAGAGGACAGCTATGCTAGGCTCCTGTCTGCAAGGATAGCAGAGTAGCAATAACAGTGTCAAGGGTTGGCTTTGTCTCATGGGATGGGTCTTGGGTTGGGCCAGGCATTGGTTGGAAATTCCCTCAATCTCTGCTCTGTCTTTATCCCTTCACACCTTGTAGACAGGGTAAATTTGGGGTTGAAGTTTTTGTGGATGGCTTGGTGTTCTTCACCCTCTACTAGGAGACTTGTCTAGTTAGAGGTGTCTTTGTCAGTCTCTATGACCCCTGCTATTAATAAGTCTCTGCTAGAACTCCCCTTATGTCCTCCCAGGAGCCTACTCTGACTTAGGTCTCCAGCCTGACACAGAGATGCCTCCACACACAGTGTTTCTTTTCTCTACAGGGCCTTCTGTCCTCCCTCTCCCACTCTTCGCAGGTCTGATCTCTACCCTCGTATCTCTCTGCCTTCTTCTCCTACGTTGATGGCTTTTCTGAAACAAGTGTGTACTTTGAAAATCATATTGTATAGTTTCCAAAATATAAACTTTGAGGTATGTACTGTATGGTTTCCCATCCAATCAAGCTTCCCTCAGTTTCTCCTCAGGAAATCCTGTGAGTGGAAGATGACAATGCACCAGGATTATCTCTCAGCAGAGACCTTACAGTCACAGTGCTCATCATCAGGTACTGCCTGAATGCTGACATCACTGGCCTGACTTATTCAGTAAAATTTCTATCCCCGGACACATGTTATGACTCTTGGAGCTGCCGTCTATGGGAGCCATACAGTGTAATCGTAATCTCACCTCTGTTCACAAGCACACTTTTGGTTTTCAAATAGGTTATAGTAGCTAGATAATAGGATTTCGAAGCATAATAAAGACATACACCTTCTCTAATTTTTGGGCAGTGACTAAGTTGTTACTAGGTAGAACTTAATTGGTTGAAACATTTTTCTTCTTGAGACTGGGGAGCCATGGGAGAGGTTGGAGGGAGGGTTATGTGGGAGACTAGGGAGATGAAAGGTGTGAACTCAATGTAATGTAATTCCATTTCCTTTGAAAATGCTTCTTGAAATGTATTTGTTTGTGGAAGTACCTAATGGGTATCATTTCAGATTTAGCTTAACTACAAAGTAAATACATGAGGCGCCATGGAAATAGATCCCATGCATGCTGCTTGAAACCGTTTACAGCAGTAACATAATAAGGCAAATTCTATCACGAATAACAGCTTTATAAAGTCCCCATGCATGGTTCGATACTCTATTAAGGTCAATCCAAAACCATCACAAACCTACCTTTACATTACTAAACTTTTCATGCAATTCAAAGCCCAAAATTATTTTATGTTGCCTTATAGATGGGTAATTAATGCTAATTTATGTCTGCTGTTACAAACTATGTCTTTTTTGTTTGAGCTGTAACTTATTCTAAGAACATGTTGTAACTGCATAGCCATTGATTAAAATCACTTAATTTTTTAAAAAAACAGAATTTACAGTATAATTGATTCCTTGTTTAAGGGATAAGAAGAAGGCTTGAAATACACTTTCAATAAGCTGAACCTGGGCAAATTGAAATGTAAAACCTAATGAAAAGGCACTGGTTTTAATAAAAACTGCGACTTTCCGCAAATCAAGTTAGTTTCATGAGAATAATGTACCATTATTAAAGACATAAAAAACGATTGAGCACATAGTATCTCAGAATGTCTCAACATTATTTAGAATCAATTGGGTGTCAAGATCATGCATTACTCATTGAAGGTTGGGCAGAGGCTAAGTTACTTTCCCCACACCACAGTGGAAGCTGTCATGGTCAGAAACAGTGTGTTCCCTACATGCTCCCTTGATTCCAGACTCAAGATTAGTCTTCGTATAGATGTAATAGAATAATATGAAATAATGGGAAACTAAATATCATGGAAAAAGTAGATAATTTTTAAATGTCCAAAACTGCCACCTACAGAAAAAGAACAACATCCCAAATGAGCTGCCTGGCTCTAAAAGAAGCGGGTTTATACAACTAAAAGTAAAAGAAGAAAAAAAATGACTCCTGAATCACATTGTGTTGCTATGAAATTAGAGCAACATGTCTGGTAAGAGTTGGCCAAGGGCTGATAAGATTGTCTAAAGAATGACTATTTGCTAAAGTTCTTATTTACTTACGAGAAAAACAATTGTCCATCATCCTTAAAGTAAAATCTAGGGAAGGCAAATATCCTGTTTAATATTCAACAGGTGCAATGTGCACATATTGCTTAATTTGGGTAATCTAATTATAGCAACCAAATCCACTTAGCTAATCATAATACTTAATACATAATACATGAAAGTTATTTGCTTGAACCAAGCATACCATAACTCTGGTTGTTGTCTTATATTACCCAAGCAATTATTTCAAGATTAAACTGTTTCTACTTAAATAGTTTCTAATAATATTAATAACACAGAACATTGGCAACTAAAAACCTGACAAAGGCTAAGAAAATGTGTCAGCAGCTAGAATAAATAAGGTAACATTGTTGCTATCTATGCCTCTACTTTGAGCCTAGTAACCAGTTGAAAAAATAGTGAAGATAGTGGAAAAACCTATATCTGTTCAACTCTAAGGGATTGGCCCTACAGAACAATATTTTAAAGTGGAGGCATTGTTTTTACATACTCATATAGTAATTGACATTAAATTATTTGTTTTTTTACATTAGTTAATTTTTCATTACCACAGTAAAATATTTGAGATATTTTATTATGGAAATTATAAAGAGAGTTATTTCTGGTTCTAAGACTGGAGGAACAAAGTATAGGGATAGCATCTTAAGGTGGGTTTATTGATGGCTAAGTCCTAAGGCATCACAGAGCATTACATGGTGAGTGACAGGGAGAGAGAGAGAGAGAGAGAGAGAGAGAGAGAGAGAGAGAGAGAGAGAGAGAGAGAGAGAGAGTGTGTGTGTGTGTGTGTGTGTGTGTGTGTGTGTGTGTATGTGGGTGCGCGCGCGCACGCACACACACACGCACGCACGCATGCATACACATGCGCATCTTTCTATTCTTTCACTCTCCTTCTTCATATAGAACCACCAATATTCAACCATGAGTATTCTACCAAGGGCTTTAGCTAATTCTAATCAACTCTGAGTAACCTTATCTAAGCATCAGTGGTGTCTAAATTCAATGCTAGATTAAGAAAGCCTTCCCTTGTATGCTGGAGCATCTTTTGGATATATGCCCAGGCGTGGAATAGCTGGGTACTGAGGTAGTACTATTCTCAATTTTCTGAGAAAGTACCAGATTGATTTCCAAGGTGGTTGTACAAGTTCACACTCCCACCAGCTATAGCTCAACTATGTCTGTAGCAGTTTTATTCATAATAGCCAGAATCTGGAAACAACCTAGACATCCATCACCTGAAGAATGGATAAAGAAACTCTGGTACATTTACACAATGGAATACTATTCAGCTATCAAAAACAAGGAAATCTTGAAATTTGCAAACAAATGACTATAACTAGAAAAGTCATCCTCACTGAAGTAACCCAGACCCAGAAAGAAACTGATGGTATATATTCACTTATAAGTGGATATTAACCCAACATAGAAGTCTTCTGAGAAATTCCACCTAGCGGGGGGTTTGGGACAGTACTGGGACTAGCAGCCAAACCTTGGGCAGAGAGCTGAGAGTTGTATGGAAGAGTTGGGGTGGGAATGGGGATGGAAAGACCCAGAGGGGTCAAGAACTCCACAGGGAGACCACCAAGGTCAGTGGATATGGAATCAGGGGGGCTGTACAGACTGATGCACCAACCAAAGACAATGCATACAGACAACCTATACGCTGCCTCCCCCCCCCCGTTCAGATGTAGCCAATGGACAGCTCATGTTCTATGTGTATGTGGAGAGGGGAGAGAGGGGACTGCCTCTGACATGAACTCTGGTACCTATGATTTGATCACTACCCCTTGGCAGGACAGCCTTGTGTGCATACAGATGAAGAGGATGCAGGATACCATGATGGGACCTGATATACTGTGATCAAATGGTGGGGGAGGAGATCCACACATTATAGGTCTAGGGGAGGAGAATATGTTGGTCCCTCTTAGTCATAGACATAGGGGAGGGGAATAGGGTGAAAGTGGGATGGAGGGAGGAACAGGAGGATACAAGGGATGGGATTGGGATAACAATTGAGATGTAAGATGAATAAAAAAAGAGAGAATCACAATAAAATTCTAAAAGGAAAAATAAACAATTAATTTAATTTAGTTAAATGCATTATCATAAATAAATAAAATTATTACAATTAAATGAATTAATTTAAGATAAAGGAAAATGAAACATTAATATTAGAAAGTTGCTAGCTACCCATTTGTCCTGAATTAGTGTTGGAAACTACATACTTAGTCTTTCTTACTTTCTTAGTAAGTAGAGCAATACATACATTGATTCCTAAGTGGATTGCTATGTATTGTTGTAATATAACCTATTCATCAATTCATTGCTCAGTCTCTTCAATACTCTATACAGCTGAATTTTGCCAGTATGTCCCCTCAAAATAAATGTGTACACTTCCTGTCTGCAAAGTTTTGGCTTCATTAATTTAAGCCAAGGAAGTGATTTTGGAGCCAGATGACCCCAAGTGTCTTTTTCTTACTTTCACAAGGATGCTGTTGTACTTGCGGATCCAAAGCAGACGCAGGTGCAGAGGAACTAAAAGCAGTAGAGAGAAGGGAATTTGTAATCAGAATATATTATACGATAAATGAACATATTTTAAATAAAAGGAAAATGAAAAAGAAAAGTATTGGATAATAAAAAAGATAAAGCTACTTCTAAGAAAATGAAGGGTTGGATGATGCATCTTTTTATCAGCAACAATGTTAACGGGACTTGGTTTCTTTTTCCAATTGAATTTTCCAGTACACAATATCCACCATGGAATGTTTACACACACCACTCATAATACACAGTAAAATATGGGTTTTATCCTATTATGTGGACCTTATACATATGCATGTTTATCAGAACACAGATATCTTGAAAATACAGTATCTGTAAAATATGTTTACAGATTACATTTATTGTCTTTTACTTGCAAGTTTTGAACTGAAGAGAGCTGGCAAATGAGAACTGGTATAAACTGTTCTCCGAAGAGTTGCTTAGAATGCAGTTCTAGGAAGAAGACAGGTGAAATTTACTCTTTTCCTAACTGATTATCATGTCATTTTCAAACAAAGCAATTCAGGTTAATTCAATCACTTATTTGCCCTATCTCTGATTCATGAGTAATCTGAAAAATAATTCCATTAACATGAGAGTTTTTGTTAGAGTAGACTGTTTCTAAATGACTGTTCCACACATTCAGATACTAATTCATAATAACCTTCATGGGATTATGAGGCTCTTCAACGCTGAGCTCCAGCAGCCTCCCAGATTCCATTACTCCAAGATAATTCCTGAACTGATTCATTTATTTTCTTAACAAAAAGAGGAAGAATTGCTGAAGCTACAATCAATCCATTTATAAACTTCCCTCTGCCCAGAAAATGGCTATTTTTCCCAATGCTACTCCACAAAGATATCTTTGAAGTATGAGCACATAAAGTACACAAGACACACAGAAATGAAGACCCTTCTCGCCTTGTAGATAAAGGTCAGTGATATGGTGTCTGTCCACCATATGCATGAACCTGGGCTTGACTCCCATTGCAACAATAATAAATTATATTCCAAATTATTTCAATTTCATAACAATGTGGGGTCTTGGGAGGGAGAAGTAGTTCTGTAAGTGTTATAAATCAAATCTTCACATTTCTTGATGGCAGTGAATATCAAATGTACCTTTGAACAACATACTGTTCTGCTTTCAAGTTTTTAAGTTGTCCTAGGATGCATAAGCTCTTCTGCCACCACCTGGCATTGTTTAGTAGCTGATAAATATGCAATAATAGTAGTAATAAAGATTTGAATATAGATGGAGAATCTAGTCATCCTGATCTGTATGAGGGATAGCCCTAGTTTTGTTGGCTTTGTTTTAATAGCTGAAGAGGAAGAATGGTTTCAAGCCTTTCAATACAGAGAAAGGCGATTTCTGTGGGGCGTAGGTACAAGTGCATAATTATTTCTTATTAAACTTTCTCCTTCCCTTAAATTACTTTCCCCTGATAACTCATTTATTCCCAGATTAGGTTACCAAATCTTTACAATAGTCTGGGGGTCAGCTGTAGCTTCTTTCAGATTCTTTTCCGCTAAGCAAGAATCATTCTTTTTCTGCCAAATCTATCTGAGCATACTTTGAATATAAGTATTCAAAACATTGGACTCCGAGAGTGACAATAAATAAAAGATCAGATCCATTCACAGTTACCTGATTCATTGACAAAGTAGAGAGATGCAATATCGGGTAGAAGTTCAAACAAACATCTGGACAGAGCAATAGATAATTGCTCTGCTATTACAACAAAAGTTTACCAGAAGGAGAAAAATACAGATCCACACTCTAAGATAACTTTTACATAAATTCTTACTGCGTCCATATAAAAATTTCTAACTGTCCTGGTCATTATCTCTATCACTATTAAAGTTAGCTTAGGTTTGTCTCCTGTAGCGGGATCTTCATCCAGCAACAGGGCTACTTTGGCCAGAATACAGACAAGCCTTTAGCACACACCTTTAATCCCTCTGGCTATAATACAGACACATTCTTAGTACACACCTTTAATCCCAAACAATGAAGGTAAAGTTAGTTTGTAGAAAGAAGTAGCTATGTTTGAAAGTGCTGTCGAATTAAGAGACAGACAAATCAGAAAGATTTGACAGAGTAGGATATGTCCAACTCTCAGAAGGGGAGAAAAAAGAAAAACTACTAGAGAAAAACAGCAGGAGAGAGAGAGAGAGAGAGAGAGAGAGAGAGAGAGAGAGAGAGAGAGAGAGAGAGTCTTTTCTTTTGGTTTTGTGGATGTAGGGTTGTGGGGTTATTTATTTTCTTTGTTTTCCTCTGCTTAGGTTCTGTTTGAACTTGGTTTTTTAATGGAATATCTTTTTTCCCCTATCTATGGTGATTGAAAGTTTTGTTGGGTACAGTAGTCTGTTTGGGCATCTGTTGTCTCTTAGTCTCTGCATGACATCTGTACAGGCTCTTCTGGCGTTCATAGTCTCTGTTGAGAAGTTGAGTGTAATTTTGATAGGTTTGCCTTTATATGTGACTTGACCTTTTTCTCTTGCATCTTTTATATTCTTTGTTCTGTACATTTAATGTTTTGATTATTATCTGGTAGGAGGATTTCCTTTTCAAATCTACTTGGAGTTTTGTAGGCTTTTTGTATGTTTAAGGACATTTCTTTCTTTAGGTTAGGGAAGTTGTCTTATTTTGTTGAAAGTGTTTTCTGGGCCTTGGGGCATGGAGTCTTCTCCTTCTACTATTCCGATTATTCTTAGAATTGGTATCTTATAGTGTCATGAATTTCTAGTTGTTTTGTGTCAGGAACTTTTTCAGTTTTAACCTTTTCTTTGATTGATGTATCGATAACTGTGACTGTATCTTCCACACTTGAGATTCTCTCTTCCATCTCTTGTATTTGGTTTGTGTTACTTATGTCTGTGGTTCCTGTTCTCTTCCCTGTTTTCCAACTCAAAGATTGCCTCAGCTTGTGTTTTCTTTGCTGTTTCTAATTCTTTCTTTATCTCTTGAAGGTTTTATTCATTTCCTTTTCCCACTTGACTGAATTTTCCTCTAATTTCTTCAATTTTATGTTTTGGGTTCCATTTTGACCTCATAGAGATTACCGGTAATCTGTAGATAATGACACAAATCATGTTTTGAAGATTGCTGTATACTATGAAGTCAGCATAGGAAAGGCAGAGTATCTAGGACAGTATATATGCTACGACTCACAGAGTGCCGTATGCATTCTCTAGCAATGGTTTATGCTCAACAAGTATGCTCTACTTTAAAAACCCTCTGCTTTAACATATAACACATGTTAGTTTTGAGTAATCTTTCACTTCATAGTAACCATGTCTACAGTACCAATCTTTAACTTTCTCTCTCTCTCTCTCTCTCTCTCTCTCTCTCTCTCTCTCTCTCTCTCTCTCTCTCTCTCTCTCTCTCTCACACACACACACACACACACACACACATACACACACATGTGTGCACATATGCACTCCACACACTTGCTATAATGATTTTAAATTTCCAAGAGAACAAATAGTTAGCAAAGGTGGTTTTTTTCAAACCTGTACTTTTATTAAGTACACAATCCATTTTCAGGCTAGAATGGAGTAGCAAGAATTTGAAGCAAGTAAATCCTCACCTCATCCCCAAATCCTACTTTGACAGGCATTTCATTTTTTTTTTTTTGACAGGCATTTCAAATTTTTGACCCAACAATACACCAGGCTCAAGTTGATTTTTCAAAAATATGTATAGCCACAGACTCTGTATTGGTTCTGTAAACATGGAGTTATTGAATTTTACAAAAGAGTTTCCATTTAGATGGTGAGCCTTAGTATACTCATAAAGACTTTTAAGCCTATGTATCTTTCTTTGGATAAGTTGTAAATTCAAGGTCATCAAAGAGATCCTCAGTATTTTTAAGTGGTTTCTAAACTATAAACGTAAAATCTTGGAAAAATGATGACAAGCAGAAAAAAAACTTAATAATGTAATTTTATCTATTTTCTTCTCTAACTCTTTAAAAAGTACTTGTGAAATGTCAAAAGTACTGACTAAAAAGGATGGTATTGAATAATTTCTGGAGAAGCAATTCAGACCCAAATGAGAGGTATGGGCCTCATTTCAATTAATTCTCAGACATCATTCCACTTTTAAGAAAAACAGCATGAATTATAAATTGAAGGCTTACTCTTTTCTCATCTGCACAAAGTCGGTTCTCATACATAATGTAAACTTTTCCTCATTTTCTTAGAATCTGGAGAATAGTGAAGATGGCCATGGTCGGATTCCTGTCATTTCTACAGAGTTCAAAGCATTTTCTTGTCTTAAATTACAACAATTCAACTTATCCTTGGGAAAAAAAATATTTCGATTCTTTGATCTCAGGCCTTTCAGTTAGGATATTCTTTTCATGAAAAAGAGAAAAAACTAATTGATAATTCACTAAAACTTCTCAGTAGGTGAAGTCACTACTTAAGCTACACTAATGGCATCTAAGTGTCCATGTAGACAGACCCCAAATTATGATGGCTCAACTTATAGCTTTTTTTACTTATGGATATGAAAGCAATAGTATATGTTAGGTAGAAACAGAACATCAAATTTTGACTTTTAGTCTTTTGTTAGCTGTACTGGAGAACCTCATCTCTAATGTTCAATAGGAGCCATGATCAACATCTCCCAACAGCCTTGCAATCAAAGTTGCTAATGGGTTTAGCATGGACAAGGGAACTTCTGATCTCTTCCATGCTCTCTGTTTCATTTAGTTGGAGTAGCTTAACAATAATTAAAGAAACATTTTTTTTTTAAACCACTGAGCGTTAAAAATGGATGGAGCTAAATGGATTGGAGTTCTTTGCCTAACTTGGATATGCAGGTATTTCTGCTGTAATTTCCTCTGCTTTTCATCTACCAACAGAGGCTGTAAATTTTCTGTTTTGCTTCTTTTTTTTATTTTTAAAAAAAATTTAATTAACTCATTTACATCCTGATTGTAGCCCCTCCAGTGTCTTTTCCCAGTCCCACACTCCCTTCCTCATTCCCCCTACCACTTATGCAAGTCCTCTGAAAGGGGGAGCCCTCCTCCCTTGTCGTCTGTCCCCAGCCTATCAAATCTCATCTGGGTTGCCTATATCCTCTTCCGCTGGTGGGTGCCTCAGTCTCTGTACCTCCCCTCCACCCCCCTCCAGGGGAGGGGCACAGATTTGATAGCTCCATTCATCTCCTTGTGGAACTCCTGTCATCTCCAGGTCCTTCTACCTCCTAATTACTCCTTATGTGTCCCTGCACTCCACCTCAAAGTTTAGCTGTGACTCTCAGCATCCGCTTTCCTCCCCAACTGGGTGGAGTCTCCCAGAGGACCACTATGGTAGGCTTCCTTCCTGTCCCTTCTCTTTGATGGCTTCAGTTTTCTGTTCTATTTGCCCTGATGCATGAGAATTAAGCATTCTCCCCTGGGTCCTCCTTGTTATTTATGTCTGTGTATTGTAGTGTGGTTATCCTGTACCATGTGGCTAATATCTGATTATGAGTGAGTATATACCATACATGTCTTTCTGGGTCTAGGTTACCTCACTCGGGACGTTCATTTCTAGTTACATCAATTTGCCTGCAAATTTCAAGATTCCTTTGCTTATAATAGCTTAGTTCCACTGTGTAAACGTACCACAGTTTCTTTATCCATTCTTCAGTTGAGGGGCATCTTGGTTGTGTCCAGATTCTGCATATTACAAATAAAGTTTCTATGAACATAGTTGAGAAAATATCCTTGTTGTATGATGGAGCATCTTTTGGGTGTATGCTGAGAAGAAGTATAGCTGGGTATTGAGGTAGCACTATTCCCAATTTTCTGAGAAAGCATAAAATTGATTTCCAAAATGTTTGTACAAGTTGCACTCACACCAGCAATGGAGGAATGTTCCCCTCTCTCCACATAATTGCTGGTGTTTTACTTCTTAATGGCCTGTCTAACAAACTAATAAAATTAATAGCTTTAAAAAGGTTACATCCAGAAAGTAGAAACTTAAAACCTTAATAATCATCTTAAATTATGATGACATGAAAATATCATGATAAAATTTCTGCTTGGGTCAAACTTTTCAATGAAAAGATTAATTGATAATTAGAGTAAAATGGAAAGATTTAAATAATGGCTCTTCTCAGAAATATTTTATTTTTAAAGAGACATATTCATAGAACTTTATACATGTGTAGGGTGATATAAATATAAGGAAATCACAAAATATTATTTAATTTAAGTTGTATAAGCCAAATTGGTAGCTTAGTTATTTTAAATTTGTATCAAGAAATTCAATATTGCAAGACGTTAATTCAAGGATTTAATGATGCAGAAAAGACATTATTATAAATGTAAATGTTTACAAGTACATAAAAGCACAAAATTTATAGATTTATGGAATACCATGTGGCATTTAATACACATATACATTGAGTAATGTTTAAATCAGGCTAAATATGTCTATTTTCTTGAAGGCTTGTCTTTTATGGCTAAACTTTTAAATTATTTCCTTTAGGGAAAATATAGTAAACATTTGTTGTCTATTGTTGGCCTCCTGTGCTTACCAGAATGTCTTATTCCTATTTTACTGTCATTTTCTACCTGTGTGGATCAAACTGTCCCCATTTCAATGTTTTAGCAAAGACCTAGACTCAAAGCTCTAATTTATTTTCTTTGGCTTTTTGTTTTTTGTTTGCTTTTTAAGTGCTATGCTAGGAATAGAATTAGAGCCTTGGGTGTGCTAAAATACTCCTCAGCTAAGATGCATTCTCAGTCCCATGAATCTCCTAGTACAGAGTATGCTCTTCTATACAGGGCAAAACTGTATTCTCAAAGATGTTATCTTACATGTCTAGATTAATTGAAATGGATATAATATAAATTGCTATATCTACTTTTGTGTCTTTATACTAACATGCTTCTCTAGCCTATTGTTAATCGAACTTACTCTGAAAGCAAATAATTCTTGCCATGTATTTAATATCAAAGAAACTGATGATATGTTATCAGCATTATACTACTGAAACTCCAAATTAATTTTTATTTCTTCATTCACTGCTTCCTTCTTTTCTTTATAGTTTTGTCTATATAATTATGAGTCAAATGTTTTTCACATTTTTTCTACTTCATTAAAATATTTTTATAATTGTAAAGTTATTGCTATAAAGTACTTATCTTATTTTCCTCTTTGTAAAAAGATGTAGATTGATAACCAGAGCTTCACATTTGTATTAATTTAAAAATTAAACTTTTCACAGGAAGAGGTATTACAGTGAAGAACTGTTCCAACTTTTTCATTTAACAGCAAATTTATACAACCAAACATTTGATCATGTTACAGATCCAAGTACTATCTCTTTTTTAAATTTAAATTTGTTTTTAAGAAAAATTCACTGTACAGCCTAATAGTATCCCCCTCCCTCATCTGGTCTCACCTACTCTCCTTCTTCCCTCCTATTCCCCTCCCCTAGTCCCCCGAGAGGGAGAGGCCTTCTCCCCTACCAACTGAGCCCAGCCTACCACGTCTCATAAGGACTGCCTGCATCCTAGTCCTCTGTAGCATGGTAAGGCATCCCACCATGGGGAAAGTGATCAAAGAACAGGCAACAGAGTCTGTGGCAAGGACAGCCCCTGTTCTCCTTTATAGGGGACCCATATGGAGACTAGGCTGCCTCTCAGCTACATCTGAGTGTGTATATATGTATGTGGGCAGGGGCTATGTCCTCTCCCAACATGGTCCTTGTTTGTGCATCAGTCTCTGCCAGCCTTTTGGACCCAGATTTGTTGGCTCTGTTGGTCTTCTTGTGGAGCTCCTGTCAAACTTACTTTTTAATGGATATATTTTGCTGCTTTCTATTTTCCTATAGTCACAAAAGTCCATTGAGATACACACTCAAGCAGCAAAAGTGCATGTTCCTAAACAGCAAATCTTGTGTGAAAGGAGCAGCAGGAAGTACTTATCTAAAAATAGATTTTCTCCACACAGGAATGACACATCAATTGTAGGAACGTAGAGAAAAAAACTGGAAAGATATTTCCTTCACTTGCAAAATGCAGCTTTCCTCACAGTCTACTTAATTTCAAGATACAGAAACGATTAAAATAGAGGGAGATTATAAATGTATATAAATATAAAATAATTATTTCACTTCATTAATTATTGTCCATTTATGGTGGAAATACTGAACTGGGCATTGTAGGAACTGTAGTCTTAGCACTCAGGATCATGAGTTTCAGACTTACTTGGACCACATACATAGATAGATAATAGATAGATAGATAGATAGATAGATAGATAGATAGATACATACATACATACATACATACATACATACATAGATACATAGATATATAGATACATAGATACATAGATGATACATAGATACATAGATAGATACTAAAAAGTAAAATTAACATGTTAATATTTAAGGCAGCTTGATCTTTCCTCTATTTTCTCATTTTTACACTTATCTCACATTCAGTCCCCAAATGACATTTCAGTGCTTATTAATAGGAAGTTTCTTCTCTGGAAGGTGTGACGTGATTCATCATAAATAGAACTCAGGCATCTCTAACATGCTGCAAATAGCACTTGCATGTCACCGTACTATAGAAGGTAAATCCAGATCTCTGATGTGTAAATGTGACAAGGGTGTTGTAATGGCCTCTCCCACTGTGCACTGGCAGTTAGGGAGAGTGAAGCATGAAGGAATGTTCACCCTGGAGAAGCAAGTTCTCAAAAGCGCTATTCTTCTTTTATAGTCATGTTTCATTCCAGGAATGGGCAAGACAAGAAGTAAGACATTTCATGTCACTCCAGGATAATATCATGTAATTCTAGGGTAATAAAGAATTCATAAGTGATCTGATATGGGAAGTTCATTTACATTCTCCCAGGAGAGTCCTAGCTCTTCTGATGTGACCTTGTATAATTAAATATATTTGAAATATCAAGAGAAATGGCAGCAAAGCAGACAATGAGATTCTTCATATTGTGTCAGACTGAAATAAAATGAAATTAAATTATGCGAAATAGTCAAGTATAATGGAAGATAAAAGGTTCACTGAAATCCCTTCCATCGGATCATATTCATTAGCATTTCACAAGAAGACAGTCTTTCTATGTGCTATGTGACAATTTTAGAAATTTATTTCATTAATACCGCATCCCATAAAGACTTAGAAGAAATGACCAAAACCACAAATCACTGGTAAACATTACTTCAATAGGTCATGCATACAAGAGGTTAGATCAACTGGGCATGGCAGAGCATGCCTTTAATCCCAGCACTTGGGAGGCAGATCACTGTGAGTTCGAGGCCAGCCTGGTCTACAAAGCGAGTCTATTTCAGCCAAAGCTACACAGAGAAACTCTGTCTCAAAAAACAAAAAACAAAAACAAAACAACAAAAAAAGAAGTTAGATCAAACACAAGAAATGCTTCCTTAAAAAAATATGTAATATAAAAATTCACTTCTCAGGAAAAGTAGGTGCTTCAAAGTATCACAATTTAAGTTTTGATGTAATCAGTCATTTTAAAAGAAACGTCCTTCAAGGTATGTCATATAAATTATGCAATATTAATTTTCTCAATAAAATAATTATTTAAAAAGCTCAAGTGTAATGTCTAAGATACTGAAAATTATTTTTAATTTACATCTTTACAAATTTGTCTCTTATTCTCCATTCTCTGACTCCCAAAGATAAAAAGCATGCTTTTACTAAAACCAGTATAATTTTTTAAAGACTGATTTCTGATTTATTAATGAATCATCTGTCACATGAAAATAAATTTTCTTTATTCATTGTATTAAACATTTATATACCATGTATGTGCATAAAAGCATAAATTTTGTTATTTGAGCAACCGAAATAATTTATACAATTTACTATGAGTCTTTGCAGTTTAGATGTGAACTATTTCCAAAATGGCCGCATGATAGAAGTTTGGCCTTCACAGTACTGCTGCTGAGGTGCTGAGGCCTTTAAGAGTGGGGTCACATGGAAAAAAGGCTTTCCCTCACTTTGGCTTCCCAACTTAAGATATCAAATGCTCTCTTGATTCTGTTGACCAGACGTGAGGCTTGGGCCAAACTTTTTAATCTCCAGAACTATGAACTAAGTAAATATTTGAATTCTATGAATGCCAAGTTTCATGTCTTTTACTATAGCAAAAGAAAAGGAAAGAAGGAAGGAAAGAAAGAAAAAAAAAGAAAGAGATATTGACAAAAATTAAAACTCCTTTCTAGATCAACATGAACCCTATAGCACCCCAAATCTCTTATTAATCAATCTTTCTCATTTTAAGATGTTAACTATCTTGATTCTGATGATACATCAGTTTTTGTCTTATAACTTTATTTTCTCATCATACACCTCTAGACTCTTCTTTATTATCTGTCTAAAGTGAACCGTGCATTATACTCAGCATTGTGTTTATATAATTACATGTGCACTATTACATCCACTTCCATATTTCACTGCTCTATGAAGCACTGTTATACAAATTCCACACAAGATGCACTTCACTATCCAGTAGTGAAATTTAACCTGATCTGCATTTTAGCCTTGGTGTGGCTTTGAATGAAATGTACTGAATGCATTTGTATCTGAAAACTTCATGAATATCTGATAAAAAGAGGGTAGATAGACTCTGGTGGGCAGAATTCTAACATACTTCTAATTTTCTTCTGGCCTACATGTCTTGACTGATTCTGGGACTGTGGATGTGCACTTTATGTACATTATTATCTCAAGCCCCATAGCACAATCAATACTGATAAAGGAGACAATAGGTGGCGTAATTAACTCATAAATGCCTTTTAATTTTTCCTTATTCTTGAGAATTTTACATGTGTGCATAAGGAAATGTGATCATATTCATTCTCATTTTCATCATTCAACTCCTCCAATTTTTTTCATGGGAAGAAAAAAGGTTAGGAGGTGAAGGAGGAAGAAAAGAGAAGGGACACATGAGCAGAATGCAATTATATAAATGAATGAAATTGTCAAAGAATAAACTGCTTAAATACTGACTATTAAATTATATCTTTAAAAAATTCTCTGCGGGATACATTGTCCATAGAAATAAATAGATTCTTGAAAGTACTCAGAGGTTATTTCTGAAGTAATTAACTCTCAGTTCTATTTTTTTATGTTGCCATTAGGGTTTCATAGGGTTAGGTTTGATTTTGATTTTGATTAGGGGATGTTGTTGTTGTTGGTAGTGGTTTGTTTTGGTTAGTTTGTTTTGGTTTTGGTTTTAGTTTTTGAGTCGAGTTTTCACTGTGTATCCCTGGCCAGCCTGGAATTCACTTTGATTTGGCTTCAGAGTCACAGAGCTCCACCACCCTCTGCCTCCCAAGTGCTGCCATAAGAGGTGTGCAACACCATGCCTAGCTAAGGAAGGTGAGCACTACCGTGCCTGGTTAATCCTTGGTCTTCTTGAAAGCAACAACTAAATTCTATGATAATGACATCCACAATATTGTTTACAGTTTTACATGCCTAGCTAAGGAAGGTGAGCACTATCGTGCCTGGTTAATCCTTGGTCTTCTTGAAAGCAACAACTAAATTCTATGATAATGACATCCACAATATTGTTTACAGTTTTACTCCCTTAACTTGAAAGTCTATTGTCTAGTTTAGACTTTTCCTTACTGTCACACAAAAGAAATTGTTTAAAAGGTGTATATTTTAATAGGGATGCCTTCTTCATCTTATGAAATTATGTTTGTAACTATATTAAATTAATCCTCACTATGTCACAGTGTAGATATTTGGCTGACAACTATTTGGGATTTTTTTTCTGACTATAGACTATTTTATTTTTAATCTTTAAAAATATTCATTGAGAATCCCAGGCACGAGTACTGTATTTGCACCATTTTCACCTCCACCTCAACCCCTTAAAAATCCTCTCATATCCCCTCTGCTCTATCTCAAATTCATGACTTCAGCTTCTTACACTATCGTTGTATACAGTCTCCCAAATCCTCTTAGTATTGCTAATATGTGTACTTGTTTAGGCTGAACATCTAGGATTGGAGAATCTATTCCGTGGCCCATTTCTAGGGATGAGTGATAGGCTGCTCACTCGATTATTAGCCACTAGTTGCCTGTATCTCATCATCTAGGTGTAGAGCTTCATGAAATTTATCCTACCCACTTTGATGTACCTACTGGCAGTATTTTGTAGGTCTTCTTTAGGTGATCAGATTGCTGAGATTTCAGGGGTTCCACTTTGCTGCCAGCTAAAAAGACACTATTGCACAGAAGACTTCTTGGTCCTCTGGATCTTACAAATACTTTGACATGTATGTCAGCTGGTGACACTTACCTGTAACCCAAATACTGGGAAACTGAGGCAGAAGGATGGCATATCAAGGTCATCCTATTTGTAGACATTCCCAGAGGTACTGTGGACAATTAATGTTGTACAGGAAAATGAGATCATGTTTTTTTCCCCAATCTACACACAAGTCATAGGTAAGCTGTGCTTGCTTCACCTTTGTTTTGAGATAGTTCTACTAACAGCTTGGAGCTCAACAAACAGGCTAGCATAGATTGTTGTTTCTGTCTTCAGCTTTAGAGTTACAAGTATATATTATCATGACATGCCTGTGTGTTGGAGAGCAGGTAGAAAGGGCTTTCAGGTGGGGACTCTGGGAATCCCAGAACTTGTATAATTGACCTGTGTCCCTAACCCTCAGCTTAATCATCTTAAATAAATTGTTTGGGATATTAGGAGATCAAAATAAAGTGTTTGTGGAAAAAAAAGTACATGGAATCCTTTGAACTTAAAACCCAAATAAAAATATAGCAAGAGGAGATAGTAGAATGTGTGTGATATGAGAACAGGAGATAGAATATTGGTAGGCAAAGGTCTACGAAGTGGGAGCAGAGGGGTGAGGGAAAGGAGGGTGAGTTAAGAAAAACAAATGCCACATGAAGAAGCCCTGTAAAAACTCATTAGTTTGAAATATTGTTAAAATATAGTTTACAGAAGAATTTCCAAGGAGATGCGTGGTAAACAACGTCGCTTCCAGCATGCATAGCTCATTAAATGAAAATCCCAATTCTAGGAACAGGTTACCTCCTCCCTAGCAGCTGCTGGTCAGAAAAGTCCCAAAGGTGCCCTAAATAATACAAGTTGTTACCATTGTTTTGGTTGCCCATCATAACTAAATGGCGAGAGCTTGATGCCACAGATACAGGAAATAGACAAATCAGTCTTAAACTGACTGGAAAAATTCCCTCCATGCTAGATAGAGGTCATAGTGCTGGAAGATACTGCACAGGCTACTAGGGAATAACAGACCTCCGTGGTCTTATTGAGAATTATACACTGCATGCTACAATACTGAGATTCTCAGCAAAATGTGCCAACTTGTTCAATAATGCCATGACTGTTTATCAATGTAACTAGTTATTTTCTTGGTTGGATTTAAGGGCTTTCCATAGGAGGAAATTCATGCTGGGTACATACATGTGGTAAAAAACTCATGGCTAGAGAAGTCATAGGCCTTAGGGTAGAAACTCTTGATTTTCTTCTAGCTATGTTGTCAAGCTGCCTTCTTAATATTGGTTATTATTGTATCTATGAGTTGGTGTTACTCTCAACCCTGGCCACAGAAGTTTCTTAATACAGTGGGAAGTTGTTTAAGCCAAGACTCATAGCTGACCAAAGTGCTGAAGATAAATGATAAAGATTGCTCAGCTAAAGGCAGAACATCCCATAATATGGGTACAGAATACAAAAGATACAGGGTAGTGAAATACTTTCCTCTGGATATGACAGAGCTGTTGCACACCAAGAAAGTATCTTGGTCACCCATACTAGATCTGCCTATGATCCAGTTGGTTTAAAATCCCAAACACAGAAGGTAAAGGCTTCCCTGTCCCCATTCCCAGCTGAGAAGCTATTGACAGTTGATGGCTTCTGGGAGAAGGAGATGGTTACCCGTGCCCAGTGACTGACCCACACCCGTGCATATATTGGCATCACAAATTAGACACCCTGAGTTTAAAAAGTAAAAGGAACTATGAAATTGGGAGGGAGATGTGCTTTGGGTATCAGACAGACATATTGAACACATGTATAAAATTTCCAAACAGTGAATTTCAAAAGCAAACAAAAAAACTTTTTTTTCTCTTTGGCTTTTATTTATTTATTTTCATTATTTCACATATTTGTACAGTGTTTCTTGATTAAATCTACCCGAATTCCTTCACCCCAATTCCTCCAGTGTGCCCCCTGACTTCACATTCTCCTTTTTTCTTATGTTCTTAAACTTTTATTTATTATTTTTACTGTGTGGCGTGTGTGTATACAGATAAGTGGAGATCAGAGCACAGCTCTCAGGAGTCTGTTCTCCTAACATCTTGTGAGATCTAGGGATTGAACCCAGGTGTTGGGGTCTATGGGTGAGCTCCTCTACCTGATAAGATGTCTTACTAGCAGGCTCCACTTTCTTTATTACTCTTATTTTTTTTTTATAATAAACTGAGTCCAATCAGTACTCATTACTTGGACATCATACATATATAGATATAGATACATCATACATACATACATACATACATACAGAGCATCCAGTAAAGTGTGGACAACCAACCAACAATCTCACCCATGAAGAGAAATGCCTCCCCCTCTGCGACAGCCATGAACTGTCAATAGCTCCTTAGCTAAAAGTTAAGCCCAAGAAGCCACCCCTCCCCATGCTGCAGTATTGATTGGCTTGCTCGTGCTCAGGTCTTGTGTAAGTGACCACAACTGCTCTGAGTTTGTGAGTGCGAATACCATGTCACATCCAGATGACAGCATTTCACAGCACTCCTCCCATTTTCCTGCTCTTATTTTTTCCACTCTCTTCCAAGGTGTTCCCTCTGCCTTGTGACTAACTCAAAGCTAAGCTCTCAACAGTCTCTTATCCTCAGTGCTTTCACCATAAGAGAAGCTCATAGCCAATGACTAGCCTGTAACATGAAAGCTGTAAAGTTAAAGCACACTTTTAAGTCAATGGTTTTAGTTATAATCATATTTTATTGGGCCCTTTGCTCTTGTTTACCTCCTTTTGACAAATTAAAAGATATTTGTCCTCTTGCTTTCTTCTTTATGATCACATATGTCTACCAATCAAAGTCTGCCTTTACCTGCTCTTAGCCACACATACTAAGATTTTCACAACTTGGAGTGATAGAGAAAGCAGCTTAGCTTTGCCCCCCAAAAATAGGTAGAGTGTGTTGACCACAGACTCTTGGATGGGTAAAGTCACTAAAGAATAATCCATTATTTTATCTTAATCATTTCAAGAGTTTTGTTGGCTACCTAGCCCTTCCTTTTCTTTCTGGTGTGTAATTACATACCAAATATCCAGAAATCTGTGATATAACATTGCAAGAACAATTCTAAAAGTAAATTAGGTAATTTCAAAGTAATTTCTTTGCATATGAGGTGAAGAGAAGAATCATAATAAGATCTTGATGAAGATGTTTTTGCATCTAAAGTAGATTTTGCTCACGGCATCTCATTTAGAATTCTGCTTTTACTTAGATAATTGTGCTTTGTGAATGGAATGGCTGTTTGTGGACATGGAACCTAGATTACAGGGCAAAGAGGAGAATTATTAATTATAACCAGAGCATTGACCAGCTTTCTTTAAATTCTTGTGAATCCCATTCACATAATTGATTATAGTGACTGTAAGGTGTGTGTGTATGTGTGTGTGTGTGTGTGTGTGTGTGTGTGTGTGTGTGTTTCTTTGTTATGTTAGAGGCCTGTAAGTTCTTGCTTAAGCAAGAGAATGATTATACCTCCTTTGTGATCCTGGCTATAGTCTATAGAAAGGCTGCCAATATGCACTCAATTGTGAATGAACTGTGGACTGTGTTGCATGGAGCAAGGCTTTGAGTTGCTCTCAGGACTTTATTTGTCCCTAAGAGCTTATTGCAAAGCTCCAATCTTGGGCTCTAACGTTGATTTAATATGCTGTGATTTTGTGGCAAACCCAATACAGAACTTCCTGCATCTCTCCTATTTCACATGTACTTTTTCAGTGTGTTAAAAGTGAGTCTTAGAAAAAAAAAGTGAGCCTTAGGTTTTATTAGAGTTGATTGCAGCTTTGCTACATGCCACACACAAACCCACGAGGTTGTCTGAATGGCATCCTCACATATTTAGCTTGGGGCTTAATATTCATGGATTTCCAGTTACTAAAAAGTATTCAAACTGATAGTTAATATTTACCATTTAACGATAATTTTATATGATTTAATTTAATACCCAACTTTACATTTTTACTTGTTTATTTTTTTTAATTCTCAGAAACTATTTTTTAATTAATTTATTCTTGTTACATCTCAATGGTTATCCCATCCCTTGTACCCTCCCGTTCTTCCCTCCCTCCCATTTTCCCCTTACTCCCCTCCCCTATGACTGTAACTGAGGGGGATTTTCTCCCCCTGTATATGCTCATAGGGTATCAAATCAGAAACTATTTTCTTGACCCTTCCCTAGCCCCTTCCAGATTCCCCCATCCACCTGTTTCAATGGAAGCTTCAGCTCTTCTGCTGTGTGGAAAGGTATTTATGTATGCTATCATAGGAGAAAATCAATCATGATCTTTACCCAGCCTCAATCCTTACAAGCTATAACAGTGACCTGACAGTAGGTATATCATAAGATACACCCATTGGTGCAGTAGTAGCACAAAGGTTGTAAGGGTAATGAGCCACTTACCTGACTGGAATTAAGGCCCACTCCTGAGGTTAGAACCCATACTATTAATGAGACTAAGGGCCTAAAACTAGATAGATTATGTGTCCTATAGGAAAACCTACTGCTATTCTTCTGCTACATAAATATCGCAATAAAATGATTCCTAAAAACAAATTGTTATACCCATGTATCAGTGCATTGCTCAACCCCCATCAGAGAAACTTCTTTTTGCAGCAGATGGTAATTAATACGGAGAGCCACCACTGTACAAAATACAAGAGTCTGAGAGACTTTGGAACACTTAGTTCTAAGTGGGATGTCTTTATCACACCCTTAGGCTCAGAGATCAGAGATGGATGTAGAAAAGGAGGCTGAAAGGTTGTAAGAGCCAAAGGGTCTGGATGTGTCCTCAAAAAAAGCATTTTTGTTTCAGACACAAAAGGGATGATGTGTGTATCAGCTCAAAGAAGCAGCCCCTAACTGCTCAAATATTAACCAATTCTGGAAGTGCTGAGCATTCATTCAGCTATAATATTCTGAAGTCGGCTCCACTTTATAAGAGATGTTTTAATTTCACAGTTCACAAAGAATAAAAAACCTCTCTGATCTTTGACTTCTAGATCAACACTTTTGGAAAATTGATTATGAACTTGCTATAATTTCCAGGATTCAGCACTCAGTTGCTAGTAGAGAAATGTGGAGAAGTATAAAATATGACACAGTATTAAAATATATTGAGCCTGGTACCAATCGAGTTGTCTATGGTGTTGGCTGGTGGATCCTGTTGCCCGCTGGAGTTCGTGGTGGATGGGGGAAGAGCCCTGGGCAGGAAGCTATATGGTCCTGAATGTACCCTCCTCAGATTGCTGGTCTAGGACTTGGATTAGTGGGTGGTTATCAAGGTTTTGCTGGGGGCTTCTCAGCTATATGATCCTGGGGGCCAAGTGAACTCCTCAGGAATTCAGGGACCCCTCCTCTCACAAAAGAAAGTCCTGGAGTTGGCTTCCTTGCTACTGGCTTTATCGCTCCAAGGTTGATGAGGTCCCACTTCCCAGACACTGTACTCAGTCAAAGAACTCAGACACTGTGCGCACTGTGCTGTGGAAGCCTGCGTTTTGGTCAGCGTGCTTGGGTATCAGAAGGTATCCATTCTTCCGTGGGAAGGGCTGAGTGAGGTTGTAGTACCCTGAATGTCTTCTCCACTTGGTAGTGAATGTGTGCACCTGAGGTAGGAGCTTTGTGTCTCCTTCCCAGAAGATGACCAAGTTTGTGGCCAAAAGACATGGTACCCAGAGAGTCTTTGCACTGTGGCAGTTATTGTGAGAACCTGAGATATGAGCTATGTGTCCCTGTCTCCGAAGGAAACCACTTCATGGGAGGGTCTGAGGTGGTAACCCACAAAATGCAGTATCTGAAAATCCTCCACTCAGAGAGAGAGGGTGGTTGGTGCTGCGCTGCCCAGGCACCGGAAGTCTTGAAGCTGAGGCCACGCCAGTGGGATGCCCAGAATTTTTTCCAGGGTTTAGCTGGGTGACCTCAGGTTGGACCCGATATTTTCCCAGACTGTGGGCTCTTGTCTCACCTTGGGAAGATAACCATTTGGGATTTTGGGGTCCACTGCAGGCTTGTCTGTTGCTCCGCTCTCGCTGCTGTCCTTTTAGTTACCGTACACTTACTTGGCGCTGCCATCTTGGATCTCCTTATTTTATTCTTTTAAAGAACGGTTTAAGGCTGTCTTGTGTTGTTTCATGTGCCGTATTAGACATTTCTACGTATATTATACACATATGTTGTTTAAGCAGCACAACATTCCTTTCTAGAGATATTCTATTATTCCTATTTTGTAAAGTAATAAACTATGTGTCAAGAATTTTAAATGTTTGTTCCAAGGTAGGTGCCATAAATAGAAATAGAAAGAGAATTTTAAAACATTAAAAAAAGTTATTAAAATGTTTTAAAATTCTCTTTCTATTTCTATTTATGGCACCTACCTTGGAACAAACATTTAAAACTCTTGAGACAGTCATAGGGGAGGGGAATAAGGGGAAAATGGGAGGGAGGAAGAATGGGAGGATACAAGGGATGGGATAACCATTGAGATGTAACAATAATAAATTAATAAAAAACATTTTAAAATGTTATATTGATTGTACTTAATTGTGTGTGTGTGTGTGTTTGTGCGTGTGTGTGCACATGTGTTTGAGTGTGAGTGTACTCATGTTGCAAGGGGCATATGTGGGGGTCAGAGTTCAACTTGTGGTACTTACTTCTCTCCTTTTACCATGTGACATCCAGAGATCAAATTCAGATCCTCACGCAAGGACCTCTACCCACTGGGTCAAGGAACTGGCTAATGTGTTTTAAATTTTAAGTCTAAATATCTTGCAACCATACTACATTTTTATCTTAATGACACTAACATATAAGCAAAGTGTCATTTCCTAAGTATCTACTGTCTGCCAAGCACTGGGAAAGGAGAAACAGAAGCTTCTTTTCCAGCTGAGCATGTCATTGGCCTAAAGCCACATCATTCCTAAATGAAACAATTCTAAATTTATTTGATAATAGAGTACGTTAGTCCAGTTACAACATATATTAATACCTTTGCCTATAGAAATTGCTTGGTAAACATTAAAATATTGTCCAAACTACATTATCAAGAGATCTCTAAACAATAATTAGTAATATAAAAGCAACCAATGACATAGCTTGCTTTTCCATGCTGAGTCTCACTAGTCTACTTTTAAGATAAAGTAGTTAGTATTTATATATGTGTGTAATATCAGAAAGTGTTGATCTTTTTAACATATTTTTAATTACTTTGTGTGTGTGTGTGTGTGTGTGTGTGTGTGTGTGTACGCGCATGTCCACGCGCACATGTCCTCAATCATTTCTTGACCTTAGTTTTTTAGATAGAATGTCTCACTGAAGCTGTAGTTTGCCATTTCCGCTAGACTAGGTAACCAGGGAGCACTGCAGCTCCATCTTCCTTCTTCTCTGTCTCTACCTCCTAGGCCAGGGATTCCGATGTGCCCTGCCCCTCCAGCTTTATGTAGTAGATACTGGAGATCCTGACTCAGGTCCTAGTGCTTTGGCAGAATGCATGGCCAGCTCGCCCTGTGCCATATTCTCAGCCCCTAGAGAATGTTTGATAGTACTTTTTCTTGCATAATTTACCTCTCAATAGGCAATGAGTTTCCCAAAATATATAACGGTATCATAAGAGTTTTAAGGGTTTATTATATTTTGGCCTGTGCATATTGAAGTTGCAACATAAATTTAACATTGTGTAGATGGCTAGTTATTTTTGCATCACTGCATTCCTGATGCAACAACTTACAGGAGATAAGGTTTATTTCAGCTAATGGTATCGCACGCTTTGGTCCATCATAACTGACAAGTCATGACCTGGGAAATTATGACCCTGGCCCCAGTTTGTGGAAGTTATGCCTCTCACATTCAGGATAGGTGTCGCCATTAATCTTCTCTGGAAATGGCCTCACAGAAATCCACCTCCAACTCCTAGGGAATTCTGAGTCCAATAAACTTGATAATGAATATTAACCATCAACCAAAAGGGAAGTTTCCCCAATTCCTTCTAAGTGTTGGCTGAAATGAGTTAATGATAAGCAGATCAGTAGGAAAAAGCAGCCAAACTGATTTAACATGCACAAGCACATATGAGCCATACAGACTTAAATCTCCTAGAAGTGCCAGATGGTTAATGCTTATTCATAATCCGAGCTCTAGAGAGAAGCTGAACTTTAGACAGCAGCTCAGGTTTCCTTTGTAGGGCTGGTGACAAGATATAAGTGAACTGAAGGAAAGAGTATGTGGTTGTTTTATCATATATGTAAAGTCCACTAGGTGACAGTCCTCAGAAGTAGCAAACTATCAGTCTTGGCAGGGTGTCTTTGGCACGGGTTGTATTTTTCCTGAGAGTTAGTATCTCCTAGCTAGTGACATTTGTAAAAGTTGGGAAGACCAAAGGACTCCCCAGAATGATGGGGGAAGGATGTTACAGAAAGTCATCCCTTCTTTTAATTCAAAGTCTCCATATTTTGGTCTTTGAGCCTCAATCAGCCAATGCTCAGCTATTTCTTATGTAAAGCTATTCCCACGTAAAACTTCATGTTCCTTCAGTTACAAACTTTTCGGTGGGTTTTGCTGCCAATGTTTAAAAGAATTACAGAAACAAAAGAAGGCCTAAATTCCTCACTTAAAATTTTTCTATAATCCTGCAAACTCTACCCCAACCCTCCATGAAAGTTTCCATTTCTGTTTTTAATTGGTATTTAATGGGTAGAAACACTTCTCCAAGCAAAGTCACGGCTTCAAGATATAACCCCTGTGACTAGAAAGCCTGAAAGACACATCCCTTTTTGGGTCACCTCAGTGACCCAAGTATTTTGTTTTAATAAAACATAAGAGCTAAATGGAAAAGGTTATTTACCTATGGACGTTCCCAGGACATTTTATTTCCATCTAACATTCAGCTATAATTTTATATTTATTAATACATTGACGGATGTAATCATATATAAACATAGTCATTTAACCTTTTAATATGACAAACCAGAGTTTTACAGTCTGTTCTATTGCACATAAGTAATATTGACTCTCTGACAGGATACCTTTCCCAACCACAGATTCTTGAAAATTAGGATATTAGTGTTCCCTCATAAAGGTGACAAGTTATATTTCCATTTAATGTTCAAATTATTTTACCATTAGTCATCATTATCATGTAATTGATAACAATCATGGATACGTGGATGACAGAATGTCCTGCATAATGGCAGTTCAGACAATGATGGACCACATATGCAGGGGTAGATCCGTAAGAATATCACAGAGCCGGAACATCCCTACCACTTACTGATGTTGTACCTGTCAAAATCATCCCTCAGATCCATTATTCATGTCCATGAGAAGTAACAACTCTGCTTTGAAAATACAAGAAGACAGCTTATTCTGGGCCAGGATGAGTGTCCATGGACAAGAAACATGGGTTCAGGTGTACCTGCATGACATTTATCACTCACCTTGGGAGAAGTTATCAAAATTTTGAAAGTCGTGGGACAAAATTAAGCAGTATATTTACCAAATATGTCAGTAAGTACATGGGGAAAGCAAGCATCAGCGAGGAAGACATACTTTCTGTAGTTCTTGGGAGCTATCCCTTAGCATTCCTTGCTTTTCGGATTGGTAGAGGTTGGAGGTCTGTTGAGTTTAGCAACACATTCTAAGAAGCTGTTATATCAGTCATGATTTTAAAAAACACTAGAGGGTCACAGACCTAGGAGAGAGGAATAGGCTGTAATAGGAGGGAGGGCGGAACAGGGAGAGATAAGCAAGGGGATAACAACTGAGATGTAATCTGAATAAATTAACTTTAAAAACCTGTAGGTAAATGTCTATAAATGATTATAAAATAGCCCAAAATAATTTGGGCCCTTGATCCACAGTGTTTCACCTATGATGATGGTCTTCTAGCCAGTTGAGGTCAAGTACCCCAGAGGATTGGTAGACAGTATGCAGCTCCCTCAGAAATTTCAGTTTCTACTCAAAATCCTATGGTTGTACTTGTGCCATTTCTCTGCCTGCCATCATAGAAGAGTATAACATTACACCATGTAATTATACACCATGTAAAAATGATAATAACTGGCTGTGCTTATATTTTATGAATTTCCAGTATAATATTTTCACCATTATTTTAGAGTATTTTAGAGGTTCCCACACAACACATTCACCTATCATTTTATTTTCAGGGAAGATGTCTGTCAAGTAAGTAACCATGACGGTATTTATTATATGTTTTCTTCCCTAAGGATAAGTGGTGCAATGTGAAGAAATAGAAAAATGTGGCATCGGTATGACATTTGAATAGAAATAATATCGACAATTTCACAAAAGTACTTCATACTGTCACAATAGTTTTTAGCCTTTCACAAGAAAACAAGACATTATACTACTTTGCAGAACTTATGTGGATATAAACAGTGTTCACAGGATAGCTGTACATTTGTAATTGCACTTTCTGTGCACTGTATATGAGAGTCACAGAACAGAAAGTTTATAATAACAAAATAAATGATCACAACTTTGGTGTTCAGAAGCCCTTGGCTTAGGTCAATCCTGTCCTACTTAAGGTGGCTTGTGTTTTCGTCATGGTAATTACCTCTGGGAGAGCTACAACACTAGAAGAGGTTGAGATTGGTTTCTTGTTGGCTCGTTTGTTTTGTTTTGGAATGTCCATTATATTTCAGAAAAGGTTCTGTTTCTCAGAAAAATCTACTTATTGAAACTGTCCATAGCTAAAGCCTTCTTATATCCACATGGAGCCATCAGATTAAAAAAAAAAACCTAATAAACAGAATCAACCTAACAACAACATCAACAACAAATGGGTCATGAAAGAAAAAAAAAAGGGCTTAAAACACTTTGCATAGAATGTCTCAAACAGTTGAAAGGATTTTGCATGGAATTAAAAGCTATAATTTTTAACTAGGACTTTATTAGATATTGTCAAACTTAAAGATATGTATGCTTTGGACTAAGGAAGATTGCTTATAGGTTACGGTGTCTGTCACACAATCGTGAGGGCCTGTGTTTGACTTCTCAGCACCAGATAAAAGACAGTCAGGAAGGGTGGCCCACCTGTAGTCAAACATTTGGGAGGTAGACTCAGGGGATGCCTGGTGCAAATGGCTAGCAGTAAGCTCTGGAGTCTGTGACAGACCCTGCTTCAGTAGTACATAAAGGAGAAAGAGAGATCTAAGAAGTTACCGAATGTCAACCTCAGGCCTACACACACACACACACACACACACACACACACACACACACACACACACACACACACATATACACACACACACACTATAAAACTGTAGTATAGATGTGGTTTAGTTTTAATTTCTGAGTGGCTGGAGGTCTGTAGGGTTCCATAGAATATTACACACTAAAGAAACAGGTTTTTTCTGGAAACAGAGCCACTTAAGAATGCTAGACTCTCTAATCTCTAACAAACACCTACAAAGCCACCAGACAGATTATCTCACATTATTTTCTTAATTCACCAAATTGAGGAAGTGAATGGGGAGTTGAATATTTGGCAACTGGTGTTAAAGCATTATTTCAGCTTCACAGCTGGTAGTGAATATCTCTTTTGAGCATGTGGCTGTCTTTCCTTAAACAAAATAATGGAGTTCTTTAAATGCCCAGCATGAATGGATTCTTAAAATTTCTACAATGTAGACATGTTCAAGAAACTGAGAAACTGTATCAACTAAAACTCCCTATCTTTTCACTACATAGGACGTTTGTTCAACCACTTAGCAGCCTGCTAGATCATTTTCAATTCATGATGAGCAGTGTTGAAATAGCTCTTACCACGTGTGATCATCTTCATTTATCTTCATTCAGTTAATGCAGAATAGCTGGATAATAACTTGTGGATTTTCCCTTTTTGGTGCTGATTTTATATTATTTTCCCTCTGTAGCATCTGTAATACTTTTATCATTAGCAATCAAGTTGCTGAAACTCAGGACTGAGAGCACTGAGTTATAATACAGTCCAAATAGAAAAAGAAAAATCATGTTAATGAGTACAGGATTAGCAGGACCAACTATGTCATTTTTCTGGTTAGAACAAAATGAGAGTATAGTGTTCCTTATTTAACTAACAATTTTTTAAGTACACTTAAAATATTTTAAATTAAAATATAAAGCATGCTTCTTTTTTCTGAGCTCCCTCTTTTGTTGGTCAGGATGTATTTAAAGTTTTCATTCATAACCCTCAAGCATGGGTTTGCTCTCAGTGGAAGGGCTAAACTACACAGGAACCATGGGGTTTGCCCTACAACTTGACAGTTACTCCACAGTAGCTGACACATCCTGCAACCCTACTTGTCAAGAAACCATCAACTGGCATGACGCAGCCTGTGGTGAGAATCCAGCCAATCTTTGCCCATTCTTAGACCTTATCTTTGGAAGCCAGTGTGGTTAACTAATCCTCAATATTTGTAACTTCTCCTTCAGAAATACAGTCAGATACTGGATCTGGAGTGGAAAGGGTCTATCCTTACTGGGTTTTCAGAAGCACGCGCTTCACCCTAAATTTCCCCCAGGACTTGTATACTATACCATGACCAATACCCCAACCCGTTTCCTTTCATGAATGTGTCTCTGGTCCTCCATAAACACATAGTCTGGCACAGGCTTTCCTTACAAAGCTCTCCTGGAAAAGACTCAGCTCTCTGTGCAGACCTGGAGTGAAAGACAGATAAAAGGTTCTTAGCTGCCGAGAGACCAAAGAACTAGCTGCTTAAAATGAATCTAGGGAAGACAGAAAGAAGCGCACTAGCACTCAGGGTCCTAAGCCATGACTTAAGCTCTGGAGTCAGTCCTTCAAGTTTCACCCACAAAACAAGAATCCAAAGATCAAACTCCTAAAAACTTCTAAATTGCAACTATAGCATATTAACCTTCAAGAGTGTGTGGACTGAGGCTTAAGGACTAGAAGCGTAAGGTTCTATGCAACTAAGCTGATTACGCACCCACAAAGGGAGTCATGAAAAGAAGAATCCATGTCCATGAGCAAATGGTTTACAGAGATTGCTATTGGTTTGTGTACCCTGAAAAACGCTTTGATTGTAATCCTCAATGGTTCTGAATATGATCTTTGAAACTTGTCCTTTCAAATGATGTAACGGGCTGTCATTAGGTGGTCACTACTCCGAAGTATCCTTGTTAAAAAAGACAGATCCATACACAGCATGCTGTGTGATGATGGAAACAGACAAGAATGAAACAAATCAAGAAACACCAAGCGTAAGTGATGGAGGAAGAGCATGTAGGAGGCATTTGTCCGTTTTCACCCCACAGATGCAGCAAAGCAAGCTGGGGGTGGTACTTTGATTTCGATTTTCAAATCTCCAGAATTTGGGGAGAACAAATTTAGCATCACCTAAGCAATTACTATTCCCATAAGCAGCCATTTTATTTACAGTTCTATCTTGCATCAGGATTTCTCAACATTTATCCTGAACAAAATTCGAAGCTTCAAGAGATAATTAAGTATTATAAAGTATTTATAATGAATTTTATGTTAAGGTGTGAAGACATAACTGTATATATGTATAATTTATACACATGAGTATTATATATAATTTTGAGATCAATACTGAGAGTGATCCAGAAGACAAGAGAGAACCAAAGAGGAGGGCAGTGGAGAAATGGGAGGTGAGGGGAGAAGAGGAGAGGAGAGGAGAGGAGAGGAGAGAGGTCCTATGGCCTTGTTCTTATGGCTTGGTATTTTTCTTTTCTTTCAGTTTTCTTAATTATTTGATAATTTTATGCACTGTAGTGATGACTGTGGATTAGAGGGCAAAGAAATTGTAAGGACCTTATCTGGCTTGGTGGCACACACCTTTAATTGCAGCACTCAGGTAAGCAGAGGCAGGCAGATCTCTGGGAGTTTGAGGTGAGCCTGGTCTACAAAGTGAATCCAGGACAGGCAAGGCTACCCAGGGAAACCCAGTCTTGAAAAACAAAAAAACAAAAAAATAAAAAATAAAAAATTATGAGAGCCAGAGATTGTAGATGACTACAAAGTTTTACGTCTTTTTAAAACAAGGAGCACTAGCACCATGAGTCACTAGCTTGGGAATTTTTAAAAACTGAATTTAAATATTAAATTCACAAAAGAACAGTAAACTGCTCGCAAAGTATTACATTAACCTATTAATGGAAAACAAATTTGCAAGCAAGAACTTTTTTTTTTAAGTGAACTAAGTGTTGATGAGAAAGATTCAATTGCTTTTTGGGAGGATTTATCCTATATCTAAGATAGTTAAGAGGCTAAGCCTAGGTGATCACTTTAGTTCACGAAAGTAAAGTCAACCCAGACAATATATCAAGACCTCCTGTACATTAAATGCATAAAAACTAACACCAGGCATGTTGGTACATATATGGATCTTGGGAGGTGGAGGCAGTTCAAGGTAACAGGTTGAATCTATAGTAAATTCAAGACCAGGTTTTGTCTTTTAAAATACTAATTGAAAGTAAAGAAATTGAGGCTCAGAGCTTAAAGCATCAAACACAAGCCACACATTAGCCTGCAAGTTAGGCTTCTGATGCCTGGCCCAAACCCCTCCAATTCTAGGTTAGAAATAATGCTTTGGGGGAATTATGATAGCCCTAAAATACATTTAACAATACCTTTTGTACATGTCCAACACAAATAACATAAATTTAATTTTACGTCATTCTTACAATTATCTGAAATCCATATAACCTTTGGCACTGTGGGCTCAACTTAAATTGCAGCAATCATGTACTGATAATCAGCCTGAATTTCAGTTTCCCCAGAAACAGACCTTAATATGAGAATCCAAATATAATTAGCTTACATAGGGAGAGGGCGCAAGAAAAACTGTCAGCTTAGGGAAAGAAAAGCCTTTCACATTTCTCAAAAACTCCCTTGATAGTCATGCAGATTCTCACAATTGGCAGCACATAGACACAATCAGTGTTCAGATTTCAGTAATATGTGTAGGACTGACAGAATCTGCCTCATCTTGAAACTTCATTTTCTGCCAGAAAGAAACAAATCTAAAAGTCAACTAGAAGTGCACAGCTCTATTACAATGCTTCTTTTTTATGATGGATCTATATCTCTGTGTCAGCATTGATATAAAATAAAAAAACTTGGACAGTTTTGAAGATATAAAAACCTAAAAAAAAAAAAAAAAAGGTAAAACTCCAATCTAGTATTTTCATCTAAGAAGAAGCACTAGCTGAAAAATTGTACTCCTCCCCGTTCCCTCCCTCTCTTCCTTTCTCTCTTCTCTCTCTCTCCCCACTCCTCTCTCTCTCTCTCTCTCTCTCTCTCTCTCTCTCTTTCTCTCTCTCTCCTCTGTCTCTCTCTCTCTCTCTCTCTCTCTCTCTCTCTCTCTCTCTCTCTCTCGTGTGTGTATGTGTGTGTGTGTGTGTGTGTGTGTGTGTGTGTGTGTGTGTGTGTGTGTGTGTGTACCTGTACTAGGCAGAAGTCAGCATCAAATATCTTCCTCAGTCGTCTGCAGTTAACTTTTTGAGACAGGGTCTTCTACTGAACATAGAGCAAAGTGATTCAGGCTAGAATGTCCAGCAGCCTCCGGTCTACCCAAGTCCAATACTGAGGTTGCAGACATTAGCCACCGAGCCCCACTTACTACATAGGTTCTGGGGATGTGAACTCAGGTCCCCAGGCTTGCACACTAAGCTCTTTCTTGAAGTTATTTCCCCAATCCCTGGGAAGTACTTTTTACAAGAACATCTATATAGTTTGTGGGGTCCGTGGTTTCAAAATCCAAGCTACAGAGAACATGAGCTAAGCATCACTCCCAGAGCCAGGTTTTATTCTAGAAGGCTCTGTCTTTTAAGTTGAGGCCGACTTTCAATAAATTAATCAATTAGCATTTACCCCCTATGGGGTAAGTTTTTCATACTGAAGGCTACCAGAACTTATAACAGAAATGACACTACGCATGAGATTATATAACTTGAAATACAAGGTTTTATATTTATTGACATATCTTAATGGGAATAATATATGATTTGCTAAAAATCAGACTTAAATTACTTATTGAAAAATATAATGATTGCACTACCACTGAGTTCATCTTTGAAACTGACCTACAGTTTCTACAAAGTAGAAACCACAAATAAATAAACTCATTACTTCAGTGTTCTGGTTTATTTTACACTGTGAAATTGCATTACTTAGCTTGGTCTTCTATATTCTACCAAGTTAGCAAAAGATTACATTTAGTAATGGCCAGAAATTCAGCTTATTATCGAAAGATGCTTTTTGATAATAGATGGTATTAAAAGGAATAAAAGCCTTTGAACAATAAATATATCATTGGATTAAATATTTTAGAAACCATCATACTTATGATTCACTACATTTATTTTAGAAAATATGTCATTTTAAAGCAGTGATTCAACACAGACCAAACCCAGCTGGAGCTTAGAAAAAGCAGCTCAACAAGAGCTTGATATAATATTTTTAGAAGACTTCATATTCATTAAGTATTGGTAGACGGTGGCATTCAACTTAAATTCTGAAAAATTGTCAGGTTTTATTCATCAATTATATTAAAATTCATTTACTAGTGATAAATGGCTTTTATTTATGATTTGAAAATCTAATATTGGAAGTAAATGAATCACATTTTTCAAAAGATCAATTCATATAAATCATTCTGACTATATATAATGTGTGCAAAGTTATACCACAATGTACACACACACACACACACAGACACACACTAAATGATAATAGATAGATAAATAGATAGATTGATTGATGATAGATAGATAGATAGATAGATAGATAGACAGACATATAGATAGATGATAATTAGAAAAACCTAAAAGTATAAATGGAAAGGGATGGTAAGGAGGTGAAATTACAACCATGGACACAACCACCATAACCATTTGGCATGTGAATGCTTGTACACATTTAAAAGAAAGGGGCATAATTTTTATTATGACCAGGAACTGAGTTGACAGTTTGACCAAAAAGGGGAAGAAATTCCTAATCTATGTCTCTTTGCCAATAGCAATCTAACAACGTAGAGAAAACAGGAAAACAAATCCAGAAAATGTATGTGTGTTTATTTAGGTATGTGAGCTATTTCCCAGAACTGCAAGGTGCATTTTCTAATGAGGCACGGATCTTCTGGTTCAGGAACTGGGAGTTGTGCCTCTTTATTTCCAACATGACTCTGTCTTTAGCAATCAGTGGCTCTCAGCCTTCCTAACACTGCGACCCTCATGTGGTGCTGACCCCCAACCATAAAAGCATTTTGTAGATACTTTCATATCTGTATTCCTGCTACTGTTAAGGACCATAACGTAAATATCTGCTATGCGACCCCAAAGGGGCCACAACCCACAAACTGAAGAGCCTCTGGTAATAAAGACACTCCTACCTAAGAGTCTGTTACAGGATGTCCATGATTTTCCTGGAAAACGATGGAGATTTTGAAGGAATTAAAGCATTACAAAGCACGACCTCTTTCAGATCCTCTAATGATTCTGTCTGGAGGTGGCAGCCATGGCGTTATCAATAGATATGACACTGCAAAGGGTGGAGGTGTTATATGTCGTGCCTGTGGAACTAGAATGAAATTACAGGTTGTCACAAGTCACTCTGGCACTCACCTCAGATCTAATATATTTGTTTCTTAGTGCCCTGATGAAGAAGAGATTCTGGACCTTGGCCTTCCTGTCCCTAAATGTAAAATAAGACTAATGTAGACTATAAATGCAGCTAGATCCATGGTCAGAATCATAGGTGATAACGTCTGAGGTTTCAATGCTACTCAGTAATGCATTATTTCAGGATATTAAACACAGTGTTACTTCTTCTTTTGAGGAAACCATTAAGAACAATTTTTCCAACCCAGAAAACCTCACATATTTTAAGCCAGGTTGCAAAGAGCTATCAAATGCAATATGAGATTGCAAATAAAGACATTTTATCTTCACATACAACAAAATAGACAAAAGCATTTTTACATGTGTTCTCTGGTCTTCAGCAGGAGTTGGCAGCCCTCTGTTTTTCACACATGCATATTTTGATGCTTAGCTAATTTGCTTTATCCAAATGCTAAGTGAGTTTTTCATTTCTGTATCATGGGAGGTTCTTTTGGCATGAGATGCTAATGAATTGTTCATGTGCTTGTCCACAAACAAGGAAAGAGAGGTGTTTCATCCTTTATAAGGACCTTTTAGTGTGTTTTTTTTTTTTTTTTTTATCTTTTTGGTAGGTTTGGGAGACTTCCAAGATTTAATCCCCTTTCTGCACATGCTGGCCAAGCACACAATCACTGAGCTACACCCACAACCAGCCCTTTCACAGGAGCATTTCAAAGTGTGGACTCCAAGTTCGTGATAAAGATATTCTTAGATTTCAAAGCTTTCTAGGGTACAAGCTAGGTGTGGTGGCACACACCTTTAATGCCAGCCCTCAGAGGTGCAGAGGCAGGTGAATTGCTGTCAGTTTGAAGCCAGCCTGGTCTACAAAGCAAGTCCAGGACAGCCAAGGCTACACAGAGAAACCCTTTCTCGAAAAACAAACAAAGAAAAACAGAAACACCCTACACAGGACTTTTAAATTTAAGTATTTGTTCTCTCTCTCTTTATTTTGGTTTTGTTTGTTTTTCATATTTCAAGACAGGGTTTCTCTGTGTAGCCTTAACTGCCAGAGACTTATTTTTTTAGACCAGGATGGCCTCAAACTGAGGAGAAAGAAACTTATAATTACAAGTTACTCAGTGAGAGGGGCACCACATGGTTTATTTTTAACAGGGAACATAAGTAATTTCTTCACTTGTATTTGTCCTATATTTGTTGTTCTCTCAGTATTTGAAAGACAGGACTTCACCAGCAATGTATTTTATGTCAGACCCTTCCTAACACAGATGATGACTATCGGGACTATGACTAGCCTGATTAGAAGGTTTCCCTTTGAATCACGTGTGTTCTATAGATTCCGAAGTGGCTTTGTGCATTATGAATCACAATGGCTCTGTGAAGTACATACCAGTTCCCTGTCTTAAGTATTATTTTTTCTCATTCATATCCAAAAATAGCCTCAGAGATAGAAAGGTAGATACAAGGTGTGTAGAGATGTTCAATTCAAGGAGATTTCTTACTTCCAATGAGCAACTTCCTGTTGCTTGGCATCTTTTGGTAGGTTCCTGACATTGGCTTCTTTTCCCACAGTATTTAGGAAGCTTCCTGATGTTAAATCCTAGGACATCTTGTTCCCTGCTTTTCCACCCTCTGTTTCTCCTCATCACTGAAGTCTAACACAGTGGGATAATGTCATATCAGTACAGGATGATTTTAAGCACCTTTGGTTTCTAGTATTCATTTCTCTGGTGTAATTGGAGTTCTCTGTCTGCTTCATCTTCCTTTACTGTTCTAACCAAATCTCTCATCCACAGTAAATGTGTCCATACACATAATTTGTCACCTACTAGAGTCCTCAAAGCTGGTACTCTGCAATAGTGTGGCCTGTGCTTGAGTAAGGAATGATTGGGTAGATTAATGGAATTACTTTCAATAGAACAACTTTAATTCTCTCCTTTCATGCTGTTAGAGTAATTATTTTTTTTCCTGCTAAAGGAAGAATGGAGCATGCAAAAAATATAAAAACTTTCCTTCACATGGTCGTTTTTGTTACTTAAGAAAAACAAAGTTCTCAAATTTTAAACAAAATAGGATTGCTTCTGTTTCCTAACACAAATAGATCTTGTGGTGCTTCAAACATTCGCCTCCCACCTTATGCACTGTGTGGAGATAAGACAAAACTGTAGACTTGTATGTGTGAAGGAGTAAGATCTCAATCAGATGTTAAAAGAAATCTTTGACGTTTAACTAACCATCTGCCTCATACTACACAACATATTCTGGAAATTTTGCAATCTCTGGAGTTTTTATTTATTCTTACTGAATCACAAATTAGACTCATGCAGAAGTACCCAATGCTGACATCCGTAAGTGTATAGTCACAGAAGAAGGCTGGAAATGTATGTCTTCCTGTATGTTCCACTATTCCGATTTACATGATGTCTTGGTTTTCAATGCCTCAATTACCCAGTGCATAACTTTTGAAATTACTTAGTATTGCCAATGTGATTTGTAATGATTTTATTTTAATAAATAAGTGTTTAACAGACAACAGAGCCATTACTGCAAAGACTTAAGGTATAAATGCGCAATGTTTCAGAACACACAAACACAGCAGATAGCTCTATCTCCCCACCTTATAATTTACCTGACTATTCAAAATAACTGTAAACTGAGAGAGAATGACTATACATAGGTTGGGAAAACATAAAAAGAATACCAGTGTTGATAACTGTAATGCTAAGGACTGAAATTTAAATTTCCTAACTTCTTCCTCACAACCAACCTTCTACTCAATTATGAAAATTGGCTTGCTGGTTAAGCACTTTGGCTCTATCACATTTCAGCCCCAAACCTCCCTGAATTTCACAGCCTGCATTTTCAGTGATGCCCTAAACAAGCATGGGATAGAAAATCTTCTTTTTCCCCTTTTCTGGAAACTAAAGCATTGCTTTTGAAATGCTTGGAAGGAAAACAGGGCCTGGCCAGATTCCATCATTGTGGACAGAGGGCTGGAGGAACTGTTGAGTGAAGGATTTATCTTACTAAATGGTTTTCTTGGCCCTGACAAGGTCAGACTTAAAACTGTGCCCTTGAATTGTTTATACATTAAGGATATGTCTGTGATCTATATATTAAGTGGAAGAAAGAGCATTATGTTATATTGAGATAAGCAAAATAATTTATCTTATTTCAAACAAGCCTATTATAAGGGGAATAATAAAAATAATTTTAGTAATTTTAAGTGCACACATTGTGTTAAAGCATTGTTTTAAATATATTTCAAATATTTGTGTATATGCAGATTCTTATTCACATGCATACATAGATGCGTAATGTCACCATATTTTGAAAGAACAGAGTCTGCATTATATGCACTATGAAGGTGAGTCTCCCAGAGGTTAAATAATTTATACACCATCTCTACCTGGAGCAATGTGTGTGTGTGTGTGTGTGTGTGTGTGATGTACGTACTTATGATGTGTTGGTGTACTACATCACCCAACTCTATGGATGTAGAGGCTGGAAAAGGCCTTGTACATCCCACTCTGTCAACGTCTGCCATATTCCCTTGAGACAAGGATTCCCACTAACCCTGGAGATCAGCACTTTGGCTAAGCCAGCTGGCCACAGCCTAATAGGAGGAGTACTGCCCATAGTGCCCCAGCCATAGTACCAAAAACCAGTTCTTGTTTGGTACACTATGTAAAGAACTGAATTTAGCCTTCACTATGATGACTAGCATCAATTTTGTGGGTTTTTTTTTTTAATAAAAAGTCTCACTTCCTCTTTTCCTCCCCTTTCTTCTCCCCCATTTACACACACACGCGCGCACGCGCACGCACACTCGCACACACACACACACATACACACACACACACATACACACACACACACACACACACACACGCAGTTTCTTTCCCAGAAAGATTTTTACCACTGATGCCGTCTCTCAGCCCTTTTGGGACATGCTTTATAAGCACATGCTCTGCAGGTACCTTCAAAAGGTAAATAATTGGGAAAAAGTAGGAAAATATTTTAATTAAATATCCAAGAAAATCTATGCATGTACATACACATTCATGTTGTATCCACATATCTGTATTCGTATGTGCGTTTGTTTTCTTTATATGCTGCAATACTGTCTTAATAGTGTCTGAGTAACTTGTTTTATAGTGAAGAAAAATTTACTTACTTACCTGTCTGCCTTTTTACCTAGGACTAATGATGACTCCTAGTCTCTGTTTGACATTTTTTATTAAAGGCAGCAATAAAAATTTCAATTACTAATGGCTGTGACCTTGTAGATGTTTTTTTTTCTTTTTCATAAAAACAGATAGAAATACAGCTTTTCATTTAGGGAATCTATATTTCTGCTCTGCCTCTTAGTGTTTAAGCTAGCTCCCCACTGAGCTAAGTCAATGCTCCCTGAAGCTAATCTGTCACTCCCAAGTGGCCTTGCTTCTGAAATTGGTTAGATGCTGTCACGGGAAAGCACTCCTGTACAGTGCAGGTTATAGAGGCTTAGGAGCCACTGGGGTGCGGCTTGCCCTAGTGCCTTACTAAAGATGACATAGTGTATCTATACTGCATTTCCTTTGCAGAGATCAGATGTCAGGGGACTGCTGTGTTAAACTTTTGACGATATAAGGATCCTAAATACAATTAATGAAATAATGGGGAGGGAGATTTATAGCTTCCCACTTGCCCCTTCTTTCCTTCGTTCTTTCCTTTCCTCCCCTTTTGTTCTCTCTTTCTCTCCTTCATTTCTTTTTTCATTATGAGACTTTATTTTCTTCCCCTGTGCCAGTTCCAGTGAAGGAGCCAAATAATTATGCTTCTGCTTGAATAAAACCCTGGGGAAGTGTTTTTTGTTTTTTTTTTTTTTTTTGTGAAAACACTTTGACTTCGGCAATTAATTTTGTAAAGATAAACATAGCAGTCTAACAGTTCAACGTCAGCACACAAGGTATTGTGCAGGTATTGGAGGAAGTCAAGGCTCATCTGCATAATGAAATGTGCCTATGAAGAGACCAGTCCTTTGTTCATTAAAGAAAATGAAAGAGTGCCATTTACTAGTATTTTCATAAGAATGTAGATGATGAACCTTAGCAAAAATAGCTATAAGCTAAAGTCCCTGGCTCACGCTATATGATGTGATTTCAGATGTCTAGATACTGTAGTAATATAAAGTTGAAAGTGTGTTCTAGTTATATATTGTCCTGGAAACTCTAATTTAACATCTATGAATAGAAAAAATCAAAATAATTGTCATTTTAATTTTTTAATTTTTATTGGTGTTTTGTCTGTATATATATATATGTATATGTATATATATATGTATATGTATATGACTGTGTTGAATCCTGTAATTACATACAGTTGTGAGCTACCATGTGAGTGCTGGGAATTGAACCTGGGTTCTCTGAAAGAGTAGTCAGTGCTCTTAACCACTGAGTCATCTCTTCAGCCCAAAATAGCTGTCTCCATACTTTCCTCAGTGCACACTACTCATTAGAAGAAGAAATCTTAAAAACAACCAACAGTTTTTCACATTGTTATTTATGTTTAGATTCAACTTCTCAGCTGTTGCTAGAAACATATAGCTAAGAATTAGGCATTTGTGAGCAGCAGAAGAAGGAAGCTCCCTGTATGGTCTTTCATGTTTATCAGCTTTCATTGTTTGTTAGCAGATGCTCCAGAGTCAACCAGAATGTTCTCTAAATAATGACTAATAATAATTTAAAAATGCAATTTTGTGTCCTCGAGTTATTGCAACTACCTGTGTATTGAATTATCAGGTAGACATTTTATTTTGTTTGATATTGTTTTTTGTTTGTTTTTGAACTAAAGTTTATTAAAGTTTTCATTTCCCTCTTAAGCAGTATAGCAAATTTTGGCAAATGTATACAGTGATGTAAACACCAAAATCAAGATATGAAGTATCCTCATTATGTTATAAAGTCTATTCATATTCTTGAGGTTCATATCCTTTCCTAATTCTTAATTCCTCCCAAGAGCCACTGTTCTCATTTTTGTGCTATTATTGAACGTGAGTAGCCCTGGGAAGGAATGCAGGCCTTGTCGTGACTATTGTATCCTACGTTTTTCTAACTCTCTTTCCAGAGAATGCTGGAATGCAATTTAAATTTTCTAATTTTATTCCTGACAGATGATTTCTTACTGCATAATAATTTTCTTGCAGCCAAATTTCACTTGTGTTACTTTAGGCACTATATGCTGTATGTCGTTGTATAACCTGAGACCAACATCTACATGATACCCAATATATGAAAGTGTATAGGTAGATGATTCTTCTTATAAGAACCTCTAAAGTTTTAGATGATATGTAGGTTTTGGCTTTTTTTAAACTACTGCAAACTAAAGAATATTTTTTTGTCTGCAACCCACATAAGCATTTCCTTCCCAGTGATATAAAAGCCTATTCTAAATTATCAAATTTTAAACATTTTTAAAAATACACACAGTGTTGTTCTGTAGGTCAGGCTGGATTTGAACTCATTCTCCCACCTCAGCCTCCCATGCGTCCTAACTTAAAGGCTGACAGAAGAATGGATGGATACATGGATGCTTGGATGGATGGATGGATGGATGAAGGGATGCATGGATGGATGGATACATGGGTGCATGGATGGATGAACGGATACAGGGCTGGATGAATGCATGGAAGAATACATGGATGCATGCATGATGGATGGATGCATGGATTGATACACAGATGCATGCATAGATGCATGGATGGATGAACGGATGGATGCATGCATGATGGATGGATGCATGGAAAGGTACATGGATTCATGCATGGATAGATGGATGAAAGGATGCATGGATGGATGGATACATGGATGCATGGATGGATGAACGGATACAGGGCTGGATGGATGCATGGGTGGATGGATACATGGATGCTTGCATGATGGATGGATGCATGGATTGATACACAAATGCATGCATGGATGCATGGATGGATGAAGGGATGCATGGGTGGATGGCTACATGGATGCATGAATGCATAATTGGGTGGATGGAAGAATAGATCCTATGTAATTAAACTTGTTGGGAAAGTATTCTAACATTGAGCTTTAACAACAGTTCAAATAAAAGTATTTAAAATGGGCAAGGAAGAAAAGCCATGTAAATATCAAAGATAAAATCTACTTTGCCATTTTTCCTTCCATCCTTAGCTGAGGGCTATTATTTTAGTGCAATGAGCATTTTCTCAGGCTCTCTACATCTCAATCACATCTGAAAGCAAAAGCAAAGCAAATAAAAGAAAGGAATCTACAAAGTTTTCTTTTAACTCAGAAATCTCCTGTAAATATCTTTCTGGGATTATGCTATAGACTTATTACATTTTCTTATCAATGAATTATTTTCAGAACACATTTAATCACAATTAACATGTCTTCAATCTCTTATTAATGTTATCTGATGACCTTACAGCCTAGCATACATTTTCTTCCAGTATGGATTTATAACCCCTTTTTGTCAGTTAGGTGAATACTCTAAGAGATGAAATTGTGAAACAAACTCTTGTATTTGCAGTGTTAACAGTCATGTTTGATTGTTTCCCAGGGAGAATGTTATATCTCTTTATTGTTATCAAAGTTTACACTTTCAAACACTCTCAGTGCGCCTTCAGTCCTTTAATTGTAGTTGGTCAGTCTAGTGGGGAAATTAGGGTGTATTGTTTTTCTTCAAAGTCATGATCACCTTCTCATTAGTAAATGTTTTCTACTTAGAAGTGTTGTTGCTTGGTTCTTCCTTGTTTATGAAATCTCAGAATATGTGATATTATATATAGTGTGTTGGATGTCTTTTACTCATCCTGAAAGATCGCTTGGTGTATTTCAATCCTCCATTCACTATATCCGTGTTGCAAATCTTTGCTCTGACTCTGTATTTGCACTTTAATCATTACTCAGTTGTTGAAGGGTCAGTTATATATGCATTTCTCAAGAAGCAGCGGTTCCTTATTCATACTAGAAATAAGGTTCACTCAGGAGCTCTTTATATAAAAGCTGTTGTCCGAAACTCCCCATTTGCAAATCCAGATACTATTGCTTAGAGTAACATTTGTGTGAAGTCCTCTGAAGATGCTAAATTACAGGCAGAGTTAAAAACTACTTACTGTGACACAAATCACTGGGGATTTATCTTAAGTAAAAACTCCTGGGTTGAAGATTGAGAGTCAATATTTCTAAAGTGCTCCTAGGAGGAGCCCATGCAGTCCATCTGAGTTCACACTTGACGAACGCTGGTTGAGAATAGCTGCTTTTTTATTGTTGTTTAGGTCTTGCCCTGCTTAAAAAGATTAAAAACCCTTTTCTTCCGCTCTTTCTTCTAATACATTTTATAAGTGTATTAACATCACAAATACATTTTTCTACATTTTAAAATAATATAAGGTCGAGCTCTTATTTTATATTTCTAATACATCCTATGTTCAATTGATTCCATGCCATGTATTAATAAATTAAAAACACTTACTAATTTCAGAGTGATATATTTGTCCTTAGAACAAAAATAAAAATACACATGTGAACGAAGGTGTTTGATTATTTAAATAAATGGAACTCAATTTTAAAATTTCTTTCTTTTAGAAGAGAAAATTAAGTCTGAGGACGAACTAAACTTTCAATATGAAGACATTTCCCTTTCTGCCTGTTTGTTCATTAAATTATAAACGTATTTGTTCTTAACATTTATACCATCATACTCAGGAAAACAAGCGTGTTTACTCACTTGTCTATGTCTCCATTTTTGATCCTGTTTGTAAACAAAGCAACAGAAATTTCTCTCTGTAACAGAACTTTAGCAGGAACATATTATATAAGAGATATAGCTCTTTCCTTCACCCCTTATGCATTTGATCATAGAAAAAAAAACACACACACACATGTTAAGGATTTTAAAGTTATTTTAAGCATTTTTAAAATTTTCTGCATAGCAGGGCAGTTAACATATTCAATTACATAGGACAGCATAAATAAATAAAATGATTTGCCACATGTTGAAACAGAATAAATCAAAAAGGAACCAATTCAGGTGATAAAGACCCTCCTCTCCAGGACAGTATCATATTTTTTTATTTTTATTTTATTTATTTATTTGTTTGTTCACTTTACATCCTGCCTGTTTGTTCCTCCTCACCTCCCAACCCCACCCTCCATCACTTTCCCCCACTCCTCCTCCCCTACTCTTCAGAGAGGGGTGAGCTCCAAGCTTTCCATCCACCCCAGCTCATCAAGTTGCATCAGGACTCAGCCGGTCCTCTTCCCCTGTGGCCTGGCAAGGCAGCCCCGCCAGGGGGAAGTGATCAAAAAGCTGGCAAGACAGTCCATGTCAGAGACAGCCCCGGTTTCCAGTACTAGAGGACCCACAGGAAGCTTGGGCTCCCCCTCAGTTACCTCTTTGTAGGGCGCCTAGGTCCAGTCCATGCCTCGTCCTTGAGTGAAAAGCATCCTATTTTCTAACTGAGGCAATGAAATAAACATATTCAGTGCCTAATCATTTCTGCTCTCTAATGCAGTTATGGTCAGTGGAATTCAAATGAAAGCCTAGTTTTCACAACTGCTGCCACAATCAAGTAATACATATATATCATACCCTTCTAGAATTCACATACGTCTTTTGATATTTCAGTAATAAATTTTTGAATAATTATACTCTATGATGATGATGATGTTATGCATACAGGAAATAAGGAGTTGATCCCCACATTAATAATTTGAGAAACTCAATTGAAGAAGAGTTTAAAAAGAAACCCTGAGCTAAGTCACGAGTATGAAATAAAATGAAAGCTGAACTGAAAACCCACAACCTGCCTTAAGTTATCTCACTGTGTAAATACTTTTTTCTAAAGGGATGGGTGTTTATTAAATAAGCGAGTCATGCAGCAAAATGAACTTCACAGATTTGGTCTGGTTATCTTCTATCATAATATTGTGGTAGAAATAATTTTTGGTTGGAAGATGTAGCTCTCAGGAGCACATAATAGCTGAAGGCACATGAACTGTTACCAGTAGTGTCAAAGCCCCCTTTTGAAAATAGTAGTTAGCTCCAAGTTGCATTGTTTGTACATTTTAACAACACCAGCAGCAGCAAACCCTTTGAGCTATAGACACCTTTCTTCCACTTTAAATTGTGTCCCTGTGAGGCAAATAGTAATGTCCTCTACTCCAAGCTTCTTGTGAAAATAACAATGGCTTTATTGTTGGCTGCAAAGTGTCTGTACTTCTTTCCTGCTATGTGTGAGTATATGCTGTTATAAAATCTTTATTTCATTATATAGTGATATTTATGTTTTTTGAAATTTCACAATTGTTTTGTTTCACGTCAAAATTAAAAACAAAATAAACCTATAAGATTAGAAAATGTTTATCTGTATGGCACATAAAGACTCAGAATATTCTTTTCGTTAAAAAATAAATCAATCTCAGTCATAAATGTCTATTTTCTAAAATACCTATACCTTTTTTTTTTTTTCTTACTGAGAAGGTTGACAAACACAAGCAAGAAAAGAAAATGGACGTCTGCCTTTTGGATACTCTTAAGTCATTAAGCACTGTTCTCCTTTGAAGTTTCATGATTGTTAGATAAAATATACAACATTGTCAGCACAATAGTGAGCATGTATTTTATTTTCCTACATGATCTGTGACTTGAGAGTTGCCTTAGGAGATTGGAGTGTCATCAACTGTAGCCACCATATGTGCCTACCCTTCTGTCATCATTATCAATCACTGCATGCCTGTATAGATAGACACAAGTTATATTTCTTGAAATTACCAATAATAGGCATTTTGAACCATAAGAATGAAAGTTTCAGTTCAGTTTGGCCATGAGTTTGGATTTCTCATCTTGACATTCGACCCTAATCCACAAGTATACACTTAGCTTCTTGGGATCTGATTGAGCAATTTTACCTCCAAAATGAAGGTTTGCTTCTTGAAGACTGTCCAGATGATTACCAGTGTTGGTTTCCCTCAATCTCAAGTATGATCTATTTCCAATTATCCAGGTCACAGTTCTAACTGATTATGACTCATCTCTCTTTAAATGGAATCCCCAATTGGTCATAAAACTCTCCTGTGATCTTAACATACATGACTTCTTCATTTATTAGACTAACCATATGTGTTCCTTAGGAGATAATCTTCCACCTTAAAGTTAGGTAAAATATTTTTTGAAAAATTTGAGAAATTTGTCCAAATACTACATGTATATTATTAATATCATTTTAAAACATTTATTTACTGTATCCTGAACCATGAAATGAAGTAATTTTGGTTTATCATTAAATTGACTTACATTATCAGTTATTTTTTCTACATACACCATGTATTAAAAGCAATATACTTAGCATGGAAAACTTTGAATTAAACTTCATTTTCATCTCCCTTGATTTCTTATCCTGTTGTGAGTAATTTGTTTTAGTCTTGTTTCCCAAAGAACCAGCTTGAGCGAAGCATCTGGTTCCCACCTAACTTGTTTCTAATTACTATTGCCTCCAACAAACACATTCCTATATTTATCACTTCTCAATTCTAATTATCAATTCTCTATCATAAAAGGCTCCTGAATTACATTAACATAATGCACCATTTAATCTCTGAGTTACTCCATTGTCATATTTTTAATCAAAGTATTATGTAGATTTAAAATTATAAAGAAATGCTTTTTTATTATTAATTTATTCTTGTTACATCTCAATGGATATCCCATCCCTTGTATCCTCCCATCCTCCCATTCTTCCCTCCCTCCCATTTTCCCCTTATTCCCCTCCTGACGGGGATTACCTCCCCCTGTATATGTTCATAGGGTATTAAATCTCTTCTTTGTAACCTGCTGTCCTTCCTCTGAGTGCCACCAGGTCTCCCCCTCCAGGGGACATGGTCAAATGTGAGGCACCAGAGTATGTGAGAATGTCTTATCCCACTCTCCACTCAACTGTGGAGAATGTTCTGACCATTGGCTAGATCTGGGTAGGGGTTTAAAGTTTACAGCCTAGATTGTCCTTGGCTGGTGCCTTAGTTTGAGCGGGACCCCTGGGCCCAAATCAACAAGAAAATTTGCTCAACCATGTTCATAGCAGCCTTATTCATAATAGCCAGAACATGGAAACAGCCTAAGTGTCCCTCAATAGAAGAATGGATAAAGAAACTGTGGTACATATACACTATGGAATACTACTCAGTTATTAAAAATAAGGAATTCCCGAAATTTGTGGATAAATGGATTGAGCTAGAAATGATCATAATGAGTGAGTTAATCCAGAAGCAGAAAGACTCAAATGGTATATACTCACTTATATCTGCATACTAGCCCAAGGGGCATGTCCCACGAAAGCCTTCACATACCAGGAAACTGGGACAGAGAAGCATGGGAGAATAGCAAAGTAGAAGGATCCACAGGGTCCTAGAAACCTACAAGTAGAACATTATGATGAAATGCTTTTTAAAGAATTGATATAGTAAAAAAAAAACAACAGAAAACAAAAAAAATGAGTATTTTTTAAGTACTCATTTTAAGTACTTATTTTTAAAAATAAGTAAGAATGAAAGGTTATATGTTTTCTAAGTGGGAATTGATTTTTTTCAAATCCCTACAGGATGCTAGTAAGAATAATAGACACAAATCTGACAATCTTTTAGGTGTGTGGCAAGTGGGAATCTTAAAATGTTTTGAGGTTGTTCTTACCTTTAGAAATTTTCGTTGAAAGATCAAGAACTCATTTCAAGGAATCAAGTGTCTTAGTTTGCTTCTTTGTTGCTGTAATAAAACACTGACTGAAAGTGATGTGAGAGAGGACAGGTTTTATTTAAGCTTATACATTACAGAGAGGAGATAAAGCAGGATCTCCAGACAGGAAACTGGAGGCAGGAACTGGGACAGAGACCTCCGAGGAACAATGTTTCCTGGCTTGCTTCCTCTGACTTACTTCCCCTGGCTTGCACTGCTACCTGTCTTCTACAACGAAGGTCCCATCTGCCCAGGGATGGAACCTCCCAGTGCACTGGGCTCTCCCATAGTTATCATCAGTCAAGAGAAGTCCCCACAGACCAATCTGGCACAAGAGCTTCCTCAGTTGAGGTCCCCTCTTCTCGGGTGACTTTAGTTTGTCAAAGTTGTCAAAACCTAACCAGAGGAGTGTTAACTAACACCAGGGAAAGGCATGACACTGGTATCTTTCCTGAAACCCTAACTCCTATTTCCCTAATAAAATAGTGACTTAAACTTCTAAAAACAAGAAAGTCAGAAGTTTTAAGATTTATGTGATTGAAATCAGAGCTCACATATTCTTTCATTACACCCATGTTTCTGGGGGTAAAGGTCACACCTCAATTCTCATTACCCTCCTACAAATCTGCTTTGCAAACAGCCCACGATTTCCCCATTCTGTTGATAGCAGTTTGGATGGGTTCCAAGTTCTTATTCTTATTCTCTAAATAGTGCTAGTTGGATCACCATGCAATTTCCTTTGGTGCCCATGCACTTGAATTTCTAAAATTTGCTAAATTATAGGAAATACACATCAATTTAGTAGGTAATTGTTGCCAAAAAGTTGTCAAAATGGTTGAAGAGATTAATACTCCTTCCAGCAATGACTGGTAATTCCACATGCTCAAGACCCTTAACAGGGCATGTTACCACTGCCAGTCTTTTTTCTATTCATGGATCATTGCAGTTGTATAATACTATGTAATTTTCATGTCGATTTTATATCGTGATTACCAATAAGCTTAGCAACTCCTTTCACAGTTTTACTGGCAATAGTAGAAATTCATAATTTTAACTCATACGTAATGCGTTGAAACAATGTGGGCATCCAGAATTGCCAGAATTTTTTCTTATACTCTAATATCCTAATTGTAGGAGTAGATGAATGAAAATATAACATGTCTCTTTTTTTCATGTGGAGAATATTTATTTGTGACTACTGAAGGCTTTAGGTAACTCTTTATCAAGTGCAATGGGTTACGCTAAGGCATTTTAGTCATTAGCTTATTTAATTCTTATGACATCTCTTTGAGTCAACTGCCTCTATGAACTCAACACTATAAATAAAGAAGTTAGGATAAAAAGAATCAATATAACCTGCATATGGTCACACAATAAATAAATGTCATAGCCCACATAATTATATTATGGAGCACTAGTGACACCCTAGTTTTTCCTCAAACTTACACACACTATAATATGTATATACCCATACTCACACATACAAACAGGTATGCACACACACATATATATATACACAAATAATACTTAATCATTAGAAAATATAATAGTAAATACTAATTAATCCATTGGCATATTGTGAGAATATATAGTATATTTAAACTAATTTTATATGGTTATTGTGCTTTATACTATACTTAAAACTTGATACTTTAATTTTCTTTATTAAAATTTTTTTTTTACTGTTGAATGCAAGTCAAGTTGACCTTAAGGAAAGACTGTAAGATAATCATGTTTCAACAGACATTTTAACTCTAAGACTAATTGTTCCTGTAAAGAGAATATTGAACCTTTAAAATGAGTTTTTTAAATGTGGAAAATGTTAATTATGCACATATTTTGTGCTTAGAAAACCAATCCTGGTTACTAAATGTTAACTTTATTATGCACAATGTACGATGCAGTTGAGTTAATGTTGCTGGGAAATTTTTAGTGTCTAAATTGCCTTTCTTGTGTGTAGTTAAATTTGCAAACTCAACATTATGTTAGAATACCTTCTGGCATTTAATTAGGGTTCCATCCATGATTTTAAACTTAAATGTGCTTTAATGTGGAAAACTTTGTTATTTTCATCTTCCATTTCAGTTTTTGTTCCTAGTAGTTATAATAGTAATGTACTATAATAGGGCATTTTACTTTTCCTTGTAGACTTGGTGTGAAATATCATTGAAACACCTTTAAATATTATTATAAACGTGCTCTCATTCTCTTAGGTAGAAAATGTGTGTGTGCGCACATGCACATATGTGTGCATGCCTAGGTGCATGCATGTGTGTGTGACATACTATACATCCGTGATAATAACTTCCAGTGAAAAAGAAAACTAGATACCATGAAATAGCCACAACAAAGATACAAGGTTTGAAATTAATATGGAAATGGTATCTTCTTAGATAAGCATACCCTTAGACTCATAATGAAAGGTGCCTACTTTTGCATATAAGCATACAAATTCCCTAGTTAAATTTAAATTCCAGACAATAAATTTCAAGTATAACCCATTCTACATAATGCATGGAAAATAATTACCTTTGTGCCTCTACTTGGCTTACTCTCCAATGTGGCCAATGACTCAGTGTTTTATCTGGTGACTCCACTATCCAAAGGAGAGCGTGAGAACATTGCCAAGACAGAGAGTCAGCCACTGTGTCAAGGCTCCTAAAATGTTCACTCAATTCTAAGCACAGCTAAAAACAAACTTTACCTTTGGGGACCATCCCTGCCTACTACATCCATACCAAAATAAGATATCTTAAGGAAATATGTTGATAAATAGAAGATAAAACCTCTGGCTTGGGACCCTCTAGTATGCTTATAAGGCCAGTGCATGAAACAAGGGGGAAGTAGAATACAAAAAGTAATTTTTTAAAAATAAAGATTAAATCTGGTCAATAGCTATTTATTGTGCATGCATAACCAGAACTGTTCTCCATGGGACATGAAGGTTTGAGAAATATTTATAGACCTTCATTTAGAACACATTTAAAAAACAAAGAAAGCAACACATTGAACACATTTTCCCTTCTCTGACCTACTCAGTGAAGGCCTATCTCTGTGATGCCGAAAAAAATGTTTTATGAGTTCAGTTTCTGCTGATGAGAAATAAGTTAACCAGGATGTGCCTATGATTCCTCATCTGTCAAATGAGAGTAATTGTAGTAGTTTCTTCAAAACCTAAAAAGACAAATGTATCATTTGAGGGAGGGAAAAAAAGCCTAGAAAGTGACAAATACATCTTAGATATGACAAGAAAATACTGACTGGGAAGGAAAAATTGCCAGTTGAATTTCATCAAAATTTCAAAAGACTGTTCATTAGCAGATACCATTTAAAAGGGAACATCAACAGGGCACTACAGGTGAGAAAATATTTGTAATAGTTACTTAGGACTAAACACACTTATCCTGAATTATTAAAGACACTTTAGCTCAACAGTAAGATGGAAAAGAGCGTATCTTCAGAGAGATAGACCATAGTGCTCAACCAAGAAGGTTTCCAAAATAGAAATGTGATTACTCAACTCTCTACTAATACATTAATGTATTGGCTTATTATTTGCTGAAATTTAGACTCACCTAGGAACACTCTTAAAGTACTAGTGTCCAGGTTGCACACCAAACCAATTACATCAAATATCCTAGGATAAGATCCAGGCATCAGTACTTTTTTTTTTAAACATAACCTCTTGAGAGGCTCAGTGTACAGAGAACTTGGAAAACCAGCATATTCATATCCCTGTGTTCTTTTTAATTAGCAAAGTGTCTAATCAAATCCCCAGTGCCCAGTCACCAGCATGAGTGGCAGTGAGAGAAACAGGTGTTAAATGACCTAAATTGGTGAATCCTCTAGCACTGAGGGTCAAGAAAACTGCACTTTACATCTTCACCTTGAGACTTCATAGCTACAAAGCATTTGCCAAATTGCCTTTTACGAATCACAATTTCCTCGCCCTTGGGGTGTGTATGGGAATTATCACTTCTCGGAATCTTGGTAAGAATGAAAGAGGAAAACTCACCTGAGTCCAATACCTGTAACTACAGACCAGGTTGCTTCTAATCATTGTGCTCAAGTGTCCGTTTGTCTGTGCCTCTCTGATGGAATCGCCCTCTTTTTGCCTCTGTCCCAGATTCAGGCTATCTCCCATTCGTCCCTTTAATCATATTCTTTTCTGCCATGCCCCTTGACTCACAGAATCAGGCCTCCTTCCAATTAGTGATACCATCACTCATTTGAAAGTGTTTTCTTCTTCTGGCAATCACAGCCATCACACTCAATTTAGCCTCCGGCTCAAATGTGAGACAAGCTTCCCCTCTCAGTGCTTAACGGTACTGCAGAGAACAGGCCACGGCATTCAGCAAGAATTTATTGAAGGCTCCAAAATGACAGACTGGCTTGCTATTAGATGTTCTTAAGCTCAGAGCTTCTTCAGGACCCGCCCTGGCCACTGGGTTCCTTACCAGGTCACCTCTTTATCTAGCTCTCCATTAGCCTCCGTGCTCAAGGGCCGGCTTACCCGACACCAGTAGGGTGGACTGTTCGATGTAGTAATTTGGTGCTGTCTTCCCAAGGAGCAGAAAACATTTGTCAAGGATCCTCACTAGCCTTCGCATAGCAGCATGAAGCCATGACAGGAGCCTTGCTCAGTCTCTTCTCTGATTTAAGCTCTCAGTCTTGCCTACCACGAACAATGCTCAGGAACTGTATTTCTCTTCAACTTCAGCCGCAAACATATTTTAATATGCTTCAAAATTTAGAGCAAATCAGAGTGTGCCACCAGCTCTACTGTCTGTTTACAACAGAAATTTAAAATGAAGGAAGGAAAAACTGGGGGAAAGTATATACTGGTAATTCTGTTTTTGTCTCTCTACTCATGAAACTGTATCAGACAATTGTGACTTCATCATACCTGTCCAATTTACATCTTCATTGTCCACAGCAAGCATTTCAACTCACTCAAGTTCAAACCTCTGTGTTATACATATCTGAAAGGAATTTTTGCCATTCATGATCCCACCTAAATTCAACAGTTTGCTCTTTCAATGCTTTATTAGTAGACATGAAATTACTAAAGTAGCCAATCCCATGGGTTCATGTCTTGATGACTGCAAAGCTAAGGAGGGGAGAAAAAAATATATAAGTTTAGTAGATAAGGGAAGCAAGGCAGTCACTTCCAAAATACTGCCCTCTCCAAAAAAGAAGTATAGTCATTGTATTTGGGTGACATATCAATTCATTTAGGGAAGACCTGTAGGTGACGAGATGGTTACTGAGTATGCACATGTGAAGGGCATAGCTTAAAAAGGAAGATGGCAGACATGTTTCACGGTGTACGTATCTCATGTTCATGGGTTACAATGGCAGATGGGGAAAATTTTTTGCATGCTCATCATGTTTCTTAAATTTCTAACTGCAAATAAAAGAAGGGACACTTAAAAGATGTGTTAAAATAGTTTGCCCCTGCAATCCACTACCTCATCTGATAATACTGATTAACACCCACGCCTCCATGCCAGGGACCTTTTCATTTCTAGACATATTCTTTCTTGCTTCTTGCTAAGCACGTTTTTCTCTTTGGCAGGTAAGATTAATCACTCTTGGAAAGTTATCAATCCTGTTTTTACCTCCTGTCACTATGATATGAGCAAGCCAAACTAATCAACTGTAGAGCCCAACTTAGCTCAAGGAAAGCATTGTGGTATCTTCTAAGCACACAATCCTAATTTTCAGAATAAGATTGTTTCTTATTTTGTTGGGTCTTCCTGTGAGCACAGCATCATGGACCTAAGAATGCCTTCATCACTTGTGTTTAAGTAGATGAACAATTCGAAAGGTTGTCTGTCTTGTCCTTCGCCCTCATATAGTCAGAGTAAATGAAGAACATGAAAGCAGTCATAAAGCATACTGTTAAAAGGATATTACAGTCTACTCAAGCTGTTCTAGAGATATTTCAGATTAGATTATATAGAAACAAAACCAATGAATTTCTCATAGCTTGCAGCTGAGAAGTCCAAAATGCAAGTGTCAGCTCGTTCAGTGTCTAATACAGCTTCACACCTGTGGTCTAGTGGCTGGCATTAGTAATCTCTAATGGCAGAAGGGCAAGGAAGCTCCCTTCAACCCCTCAAAATAAGAATGTTGTCTGGTAAAGTATCACTCCCTTTAATGTATTTACTCAAATTTTTGTAATATGGTGTGTGTGTGTGTGTGTGTGTGTGTGTGTGTGTGTGTGTGGTGTGTCCTACTTGGTTGAATTGATTCTTAATTTTTTGGTCATTTTAATGTTCTTGTATCTTGAATTTTTGTCTTAGTTTCAATTTCAGATAATAAGTTTATAACAAGATAGCTTATTTTTTTTGTTTAAAGATGCATTTTACAGTAAAACAGGCATAGGTTGCTTCCCATAGTCTTCAGTTTTTTTCACCTTCAGAAATGCTCTTTTATTATCTAATAAAATTAAGTAATGCAAAACAATAAATATTAGCTGCCTAAATTTCCACATTCTTTCCTTGTGAGTAGTGTTTTATTTTTTTATTTTTTTTATTTTTTACATGTACATTTATAATATTATACATATATACAATAGACTACCTATAGCAAGAACCATGACACAATCAGGAGATATAAAATATTACATTTTTAGTGTTTTAGCTATTTGTATTTGACAGCCTTAAAAAAAAAGTCTTTAATATCTTTGTGCATCTAAAATTCTGAATGTAAATCAATATCTGTCATATCTCATAATTATCAACTTTAAAACATCTATCTAGACCTATAAACATCTTAACCCTAAACAACAAGGCTTCATTGTAAAACTAAACTATGTGGTCTTCTACATCATCAGAGACTTGAGAAGGTATAAAATTTATTATCTGAGTATACAGGGAGTGTAGATTAGTAGTTTTCCAAAAGAGAAGATGACAGAGACAGTTTGTTACCTGAATAGTCACCCAAAACTATCTATAATGTTGAAGCGTCTTCTTCAGCCTTCTGTCTCAATATATTTGACAGACAAATTTGTGAGGCAGAAACTATTGAGGACTTGCTACCCTGTCTTGGCAGAGTTTGGTCATAGACTTTGCCTGCATCCATGCTTGCCCTTTTTTTAGGCAGAATTCTGTCTGCAGTTGAAACGAGGACATTTTGGCCAGTGGTTTGTTTGCCACATTTGAAGCCATCTCCATAAGGAGGTTCTTGACGCTTATCATCCTCTTTAAGGTAGGCTGTGTGTTGCCAGTAGTTAACCTGTCTCATTGCCAGTGATTCTCTAAAACAATAAAAAGCATTTTAAAATGCCATGTTCCATATGTCTCTGAGGTTTTTGATGACATTGTCTAACTATTTTACCTTATCTTTATATAGAATCATATCTATCTGTTGCACCTAAGATGTATATTCTTGTGGTAAAAATAAACTAGTAATTGATATGACCATGATTTGATCAACTAACAATTAACTTGTATAACTTGTTTATCATAAACAGCCTGCAATAGCTCTTTCAAAGTATTGGAAGTAAACCTTGTATTATAAGTGAGTTTTATGGGTACAATACTTCATATTAGAGTAGAAATATATATATATATATATATATATATATATATATATATTGTGTGTGTGTAAAGAATAATCTTACATTTGAGTTCTATACCACTGTATCCAAAGTTAAACTTATTTTGTGTGTGTGTATATATATATATGTATATATATATATATATATATATATATATATATATATATACAAAAAAATTCTATACCAGTTAATTAAAAATAACCTTGAGTGACAATTGAGGCATTAAGTTGAGGAGTAGATTCATTAATCTACTTTTTATTCTATCTTCCCCATATATTTCTATATTCCCCCTTCTTTCTTTTCAACCCCTATCTCCAAACCTAAAAATGGAAGATAAAGGAAAAGAGAGACATCCCTGAGTCCAACCTTGTTTTCTCTCTAAATAAGACCAATAATAACTTGTAACCAATCGCATTGAAAAATAACCCTCTATAGCCCAAGAAAGTAAATAAAAACCTACCTGACTCCCTTAAAGGAAATGGGCTGTCAATCTCTTAAGAGCATAGCTTATTTTAATCTTGTTTTTTATCTGGTTCTAGTTGTATTAAGAAAGCTTCATAGGTTTACACATATTCTCTGCAAAAATAAAAATAAATGTATATCCTCTTGTTTTGTTGAATGGGTGTTTCATTACCTAATTGCTATGGCTGACCTCCAATAATATATAGAGCAGAAGTATAAGACAGACATTCTTTCCTTCATCCTAATCACCACTGAGTATGATATCTGCAATGTGTTGATAAATTATCTCTATTATTTTGATGTAAATTCTTTCTGTCCATGGTTTGTGATTTGTTTCACCATGAAAAAGTATTAAGTTGTCAATATTTTTCTGTATTTATTAAGATGATTATTTGCTGCCATTGGTTCAGTCAATACAATGAATTTTATTAACATGTGTGTGTGTGCACCTTTGCATTCCAGGAGTAAATATCTTATCCTCATAGGTTTTAATTCATTTAATGTATATTTGTATTTGACATCTTAGAATTTTGTTGAAGAGTTTCACATCTATATTCATCAGAAGTATTGGCTTATATTTGGCTTTCTGTGCACTGTGTTTGTTTGGCTTTTATGTCATGATAATACTGGTTTCACACAATTGTACTCAATACACAATAGAAGATAGAAGTGTTTTCTTCACATTTAAAAGAGTTTAAAAAATAGTGTCATTACTTGATGTTCTTTGTTTTTATTTATCTTGTTAATGTTTAGTAGCATTCACAAGTAAGCCATCTGGTCCTGTGTGTTCTTCATAGGAAGTTTTTTTAATTACTAAAATAATCCTATTTATGATTCAATATTTTGGGTTATCTATGTCTCTATTATTCAGTTAGAGTAAATTTTATGTTCTCAGGAATCTATCTATTTCTTATACAGAGTAAAAAATGAATACACTTATATGAAAGAAAATGGTCGGGCAGTGGTGGCACACACCTTTATTTTTTTATTTTTTATAACACATTTTTATTGAAAAATAAAATAATTCATATTACATCTCATTTTCTATCCCATCCCATGCATCCTCCCATTCCTCCCTCCCTCCCACTTTCACCCCAATCCCCCTTCCCTATGACTGTGGCTGAGGGGGACCTCCTCCTCCTGAATATGTTGCTAGGGTATCAAGTCTCTTCTTGGTAGTCCGCTATCCTTCCTCCAAGTGCCATTGGGCCTCCCCAACAAAGGGACGTGGCCAAATATGGGGCACCAGAGATCCTGTGAGAGTCAGTCCCCAGTCTCCACTTAACTGTGGAGAATGTTCTGTCCCTTGGTTAGATCTGGGTAGGGGTTTGATGGTGACTGCACGTTTTGTCCTTGGTTGGTGCCTTAGATCAAGCAGAACCCCTGGGCTCAGATCCACCCATCATAATGTTCCTCTTGTAGGTTTCTAGGACCCTCTGGATCCACCTACTTTTCTATCCCCTATATTTTTCTCACCTAGAGTCTCAATACGATGTCCTCACCTCTATCCCACTTTCCTGGTAGGTAAAGACTTTCATGGGACCTGTCCCTTGGGCTAGTGTCCAGTTATAAGTGAGAGAGGCACACGCCTTTAATACCAGCACTTGGGAAGCAGAGGCAGGCAAATCACTGTGAATTTGAGGCCAGAATGGTCGACAAAGCGAGTCCAGGATGGTCAAACTTGTCTTGAACCCCCCCTCAATAAAAAGAAAGAAAGAAAAAAGAAAGAAAGAAAGAAAGAAAGAAAATGGATTCACTCAAAATCTATCACAAAGCAAGGAAGAAAATTATGTAATAATAGTTTAGTTCATAAAGAAGATACAGCAAGTATAAATACAGACACACAGGACAAAAAACCACCTAAATTTATAAATCAAATATTGGTAGTACAGGAAGAGGAACTAAACAGCAATACCCTAATAGTAGGAGACTTAAGTGCTCTACTTGCAGTAATGGATAGGACATCCTGACAGAAAAATCCATAAGGAAACAGAAGACTTAAACAATGCCATAAATCTATTGAGCTCATCTACTTCTACTGCACATTTTTCTTTGCCATAAGGAAATACACATTCTTCTCAAGCATGTACAGACATTCTAAAGGTTAGAGCACCTGTTTGTTTACAAACTACATCAACAAGCTTAACAGTAAAATCAAAGTCCCTTATCTAATCATAAAAGAAGAAACTAGAAATCAAAGACAAGAGGAACTCTGGAAAATTAAAAAACAAGCAGAAATGAAACCACACATCTCTGAACAAAGAAGGTTCAAAAAAGTTTTCGAAATTGAAAATAGAATACATCCTGAGACAAATGAAAATGAAAACCAAACATACCAAAATGTGTGAATAGAGCAAAATACATTTACAATAGTGCATGCCTATGGAAAAATTAAAATGACTTCAATCGGGTGTTATGCATAAGGAAACTAAAAAAGAAGCAAACTAAGATCAAAGTCATCAGAAAGAAGTAAATATTTAGGGCAGAGATAAAGGAAAGTGAAAGTAAAAAAAAAAAAAAAAACCAGCAGAAAACACCAAAGAGACTTTGTATCTTTGTGTGCATATGTGGTGTGTACACGTGATTGTTTGTGGATATATGCAAGAGGTCGCCCCTGTGGAGACCTGTGCTACCACGCTCCACCTTAGAACTTCAGTCAGACAGGGTCTCTCACTGAAATGTGATGTTGAGCTGGCTGCCAGCAAGCTCCAGCAACTGTTCTGTCTCAACGCCCTAGAACACCTAGTTACAGGCGTACTAAGGACTACGCCCAGGTCTGTCTCCATGCCCTGGAACACCCAGTTACAGGTGTACTTAGGGCTACGCCCAGGTCTGTCTCCACACCCTAGAACACCCAGTTACAGGCACACTTACAGCTATGCCTAGGTCTGTCTCCATGCCACAGAACACCTAATTACAGGTGTACTTAGGGATATGCCCAGGTCACTTGGGTTTTGAAATTTTGAGCTCAGGTATTCACACTTGTAAGAAGTACTCTTAACTTCCGAGCCTTTTCCCCAGACCGTAAAACTAGGGTTTTATTGGTTTGGTTTTGTTCACAAAAGTAAACAAAATCAAGAAACCTTTAACTATACAAAGAAAAAAACAAAATGTACCAGATAAATAAAAACAAAAACAAAGGAGGTGACAAGAAAACTGTTGTACCTGGAATAAAATAGACCATAGGAGACCATGAGAAGTGCACACCATTTTTTCCTTAAATACTTGTTTGTTTTTTTTTAATTACTAGTCTCCAATGTCTATTTCTGGTAATACATCCTTTGGAAAGGCATCCACACAAAATATTTGGATACCTTGACGCTGCTTCTTTATATTTTCCATGTGACATAGAACCCTGCTTCATATATCTTCCACGTCCTTGTGAATGTTGCTCACCATGTGTCAACCTTGTGACGATGCCTCTATGTAAAAAGCCACTCATCTCCACTCATTAATGCATTCTTTCTCACAACAGCACAAATGTCATTGCAGCCTGTCTCTTTTTCCAGGGAACACACTACTCCTTGGAAGAGAGGTCTATAATCACGTAAAATCTAAGTTTGATCTAGGTTTCAGTTTTTCAGAGCTGGTGGCCCCATGGAGTAATGTAACTAGCCCTAATTTCTATGTTTTCCCAAACACCTAACTCCTGAACAGAACTATCAATTGATCCAGAATTCAATGACTGTGTTAGATTTGGACTATTTTGTCATATCCTTGATTAGACATTAAGCAATAAAACTCCCTAGAAAATATGGGCCAGAGACATAAAGGTGATGTCTCTCAGCGTATAGTTTGAGACTTGCACGCCTGGGAGGCAGGAGGGATTATGAGCTATGTTTAAGAGGAATGATCTGCATCCAGAAAATCCCAAGTACATAAGTGGGAAGTTGTATCCTCAGTGTTGTTTTGGTGTTAGAATCCTAAGCATTTATTTAACCAGCTGAGTGCCAGGAGTTCTGAAAGTTGTTGAAGGGAGGAAATCTGAGATATGCAGAAAATAGATCATCTATCGGCTAGGTAGTTCCTTGTAACATGAGAAGTGATCTTATTGACTAACACACATGGATTCAGGTTGAATTGTGTTCACTGCAGTGTCTCTGTTGGCAACCTAATGCCCACTATTTAAAACTATGATTTCAATAGGAAAACAAGTCTTTAAATAATTATATGCATTTTTTTAAAAAAAGGAATTCTTAGAGCAGGGACCATACAGTGTGTCTGTTTTACGTATGAAGAGTAGATATGACACAGATCTAGGCATATGGGAGACAATTTTAGTACACAATGAGAAACCGGCCACACATAAAGCAATATTCATAGGAACCTACCTTTGTCAGTGCCTTAGCTTGCTGCTGCTTGATTCCACAGTTGTGAAAGAAAATGAAATTGCTGTTATATAGATATTATAGTCTGAGGTATTTGTTGTGACAATTTTAGCAACTAAGGTAGAACTAGAATATAATGAGAAGTGAAAAACATTGTTCAGAAATAAAAAGATGAAAGTGTTCATTCAGCCAAAAATATTGCATTTGAATATTATTGGTACATTAACATTTTTATGTTTTGTTGGCCAGACTTACTAAGTGAGTTGGCAAGCATCAGTGATCTGAGACCAGAAAGGTCCATAGGGAGAGAACAATGTATATCGAAGACTCAATCGCGCACGTGCGCGCACACACACACACACACACACACACGCATGCTCATGGGGATGGGGGAGAGAGACAGAATGAATTATTCTGTTTCTGGATGATATGGATCTCCCTCAGGAGAATCTGAGTATTCCTAATGAAGACTTTTCTTTCCAATGTCTTTCTAATGTAGAGTAAGGATGCTATCGGGCAGATCAAAGGAATAAACCAGGTAAATCCAGTTCTTGTTAGTATTTAATCCTCTTGAGCTTAAAAGGTTTACACTGAGTTCAATATTCAAGAAATTCAGTATAATTCAAAGAAAGCTTAAATCACTTTATTGTTGTAGGGCAGGAGAACACATCCTTACTTTACTCCAAATAAATTATGAGGCCTTACTTTTGGTCTTTTGAAATAAAATAAAATTATGTGACAGTTTTCTGTGTTTTTCAATAAAACATGTTGTAATTATGCCTCAAAGTAATAGGTAAATTTTTTATTCAAACAGCATGCAGTATCTTTTTCCCAATGCATTTGCAAGTTCGCTCTCTCTTTTTTTTTTAGTTTCTTTTTTTTAATTAATATATCCAAATTACATCTCAATTGTTATCCCATCCCTTGTATCCTCCCATTCCTCCCTCCCTCCCATTTTCTCCTTACTCCCCTCCCCTATGACTGTGACTGAGGGGGATTACCTCCCCCTGTATATGCTCATAGGGTATCAAGTCTCTTCTTGGTAGCCTGCTATCCTTCCTCTGAGTGCCAGCAGGTCTCCCCATCCAGGGGACGTGGTCAAATATGTGCAGTAAACTTCAAACCTCTACCCAGATCTCGCCAATGGACAGGACACTCTCTACTGTTGAGTGGAGAGTGGGGTCTGACTTTCACAGGAACTCTGGTGCCCCATATTTGCAAGTTCTCTTATCGTGCCACTGCTTGACATGACTCGCCCTGCAGGCATCCTTCCTAATTCCATGAAATTTACTTTCTTCCACATTGTTAACTTTTCCATGTAGCTTAGCCCTATCCTAGAAATCTTGGACCATACCTTTCATTTGGAAAAGACCACTGTCTTCCTAAACTGAAATGCTGAAGGTGACAATTATTGATGGTACTCTACCAACAAGTTCATCAGATCACCTAATGCCATCAAGCCCGTGGCATACATCCATGCTCTGCAAGTTCCCTTTATTGCTGCAATCTATGCTTTCTGGACAAACTGATGTGGACCATGCAGTCCCAGTCCTGTCCACAGGGCAGCCTCCACACTCCCTTGTGGCTCTGAAAGTTAATAATCATAATATTATAAACAAACAGTACATAGAGAGAAGCCAGAATCTATGCTATTTACAAAGATTATTGTGCTGTTCAACTCTAAAACCCAATAATGAAGATCCCACCATTCATTGTGTGTGGTATGTCTGTGGTATGCATGCAGTGTATGTTGTTTGGTGTTACAGTGTGTGTGAGGGCTGTGTGGATGTGATAGGAGTACGAGGGCACATGTATGTATATGTGTATGTGAGTGAGTGTGGAAGCCAGTGGTCAAGGTTGGTCAGGTGTCTCTCTTCAATTGTTCTCTACCTTCATAGTTTGTGAGAGTGTCCCTCACTAAACCTGCAGCTCATTTATTTATATAGACTAGTTGGCCAGCATCCTAATTTCTCTGAATCACCAAAGCTCAGGTTAGAGATGCATGTCATACCTGGCTTTTCATATGGATGCTAGAGATTGAACTCAGGTATTTTTGCTTGCACAGCAAGTGTTTTACCTGTTGAGACATTTTACTCACGTGTAAAAATTATTCTTAGTCCTTGTTTTAAACGAAGTGAACTAAAATTCAGAACAGCTATGTAATACACATAAAGTGATGATGATGATGATGATGATGATGATAGGATAGATAGACAGACAGATAGATAGATAGATAGATAGATAGATAGATAGATAATAGATAGATATAGAGGTAGGTAGATAGATACATAGAAGGATAGATATAGAGGGAAGAAGATAGATAGATAGATAGATAGATAGATAGATACATACATACATACATACATACATACATATATACATACATACATATATACATAGATACATGGATTTGCTTTATTTAATACATTGCTACTATTAGGAATAATATCACTCCCTACTTTGACAAGTTTTAGGTGCATGACATTAAACAGTTCTTTTAACTCATTTTTTCAGTGGCCAGTGTAATCATTTCAGGATTTTAAAAACAGCTTTGTTCATGCTGTGAGAATCCTGCACCGTGTATTTTGATCATAGGCACCTGCTATCCTTTAACTTTTCTCAGATCCTACACCCCTTCCCTACCTACCCAAAACTGTGCCCCCACCCAACCATCAAGACAAACTTATGTTGCCCAAATATTTGGAAATATAGGCTTATATCGGAGCTTGCTCAACTTACCAAGGGCTACATTCCTAAGAAAAATGAACTATGCCCCAGCAGTGAACAACTGCCAATAGCTCTCCCATTAGAAGTGGAACTTTGTGCCCAATCTTCCCTTGATGCTAGGATTTAGTCTTCCGGGGGCTTGCACAGGTCTCGCATTCTGTCAAAAACACCAAGTTCAAATTTAAAGCTATACAGCAAATATATTAATGTATGAAAACCTCAAACCGGATTCCGAGCCCTGTATTCTAACTACTTGCTCTCAGTATCTCACCTGACCCTGTAAAGATTCCCTGGTTTTCTAAGCAGAGTTCTAAAATCCACCTTTGCATGTGACTTGCAAAGCCTCCTTCATAGCTTCATGAATTTTCTTGCTTCTATGTACCATGAGCTCCTACCATGTCAATTATGATGTTCTATTCCGAATAAACTCTAGGTTTCTGTGACTCTGATCTCTTTTACCTGAGGCCATTCCAATTTTCCAACTTGAAAATTTTGCCTCTATTATTTTGGCTGTTACCATTCTTTGCTATAGGTATAACTTAATTATTTTATTACAAACCTTGAAAAGGACAAAATGTGTTGCCTTTGTGCCTTCAGCCTGATTATTAAGTCTTATCTTTCTCAAACTGAGTCTTTTTTTTTCTTTCAAAAACTGAGTCTTTCTAATTGAGTTTCACACTAACTCTTGTTTTGAACCAAACTTTATTTGGTAAATATCCCAGAGTTAGAAGCAGATGCATGCTTTGTTTTCACTTCATTGTATCAATATAGAGAAGAGGACATAATTCCTGGTGTAATTACTGGAGTTATTTATCCAGCTCCATTATCTGTCAGTTTTGATTCCCCCTTTTAAAAATGGCTCATTTTAGATCCAATTCACTAAGCATCAATAAAAAAATAAAAACAATTATAAATTGAATTTCCATGCAAATGTGGCCTTTTCCTTATGCTGCATGAACGCACATCCATCACACTATTCTGCCTTACGTTGACAATATAGTAGTGAAATAACGACAAAATATCCATGTTCTAATTGCTTTGACAGCTGCCAAGGTCAAGATTCATTTTTTTCCAAGAAATTTTGTAAAGGTCATTAGAGACTAATAAACATTTCCATTTCCTTCTCATGAAAAAATGCAGAGCATTTAATTTTCATAAGCAGATGTCGAAAGGCACAAACTAATATTTCTACCAACTATAGACACCTGCCTCTGTATTTTTCACAAAGTTTTTAAGGTAACTGGGATATCCTGGTAATTTATTACAATAAAGCACCAAGTGGAATGATGATATGCAAAAAGTGTTAGCCAGTCTTCCCATCATGCTTGGTCTTGATCTATTCCCCTCCAGAGATCTGGCCTTACTGGGTTTCTAAAATATAGATATGGAGTCCTGGTCAAAGTTCAATGGATTTGAAGATATTAGTGTCCCTCTAGTCATTTCTGCAGTTAAGCAACACACAGGTGCTCAGTCAATGAAATGAGGAACCTTCACCCTTTCCCACCACAAATACCTTCCTCATACTTTAATTATGTAGGTTATTATATAGGATCATCATCCATTATCAACTCTGAGGAGAAATTTTTTTGTTTGTTTACTTGTTTTAGCCCTTGTGTTTGAGTTATCGCTCACCTTCTGGCAATTTCGTTGTTACGAAAAATAAATTGATTTAGAGACAGTTTTATTAGTATTTAAGAACCTGTGAAATATTTATCAAAGGAAATGTAATATATATAATGTGATGCTTAGATAAAGCATAAAACAATGATGAACATGGAATCTGTGAATATAAAGTGATACGAAGGAAATCATACAATCTATAGCTATTGGGATATGAATTTCAATCTACCTGTCCATCTTCACTTTGTCTTTTACTCTTACAAATAATAAAGTCAGTTCTGAGATTAGGTAGCAATCAGTCCTGTATTTATTAAAATGTTATCAATACAGATGGAAGATCCTTAAATACATGAACGGAATTTGCAAAATATATCATTAGTGAACAGCTATGATGAAGGAAAAGAAAGCTAACAAATAACAGCAAAAAAGAAAGAAGAAGGAAGGAAGGAAGAAAGAAAGAAAGAAAGAAAGAAAGAAAGAAAGAAAGAAAGAGGCAAAACCCTAAAATAACCCTTAAGACATTTCAACATAAAGAACAAAAAAATTAGTTCATGGGTTCAGACTTAATTAGGTAAATTGGATCATCAGAGGTAATTTAGCATTGAGTAGCAGGGAGAGTAGTCCCCAAGTATATATGCCCTGTTTGAACTTTATTATGGATGCATAGAACTATGTATAACATACTTCTATTTTTACAATGTACCGTTCACATTATCAAAAAACCATATATTTCTGAGGATGTGTGAATGTATACATACAAACACATATATGGGTATATATTCACAACACACACACACACACACACACACACACACACACACACTTGCACAGGATCAGGGCTCATTGGCCCATTTGTGTACCCTAAAGCAAATTCAAGTGGGGTTAATCATGGTATTCTATGCCTTGTCAATACAACACTTCATCATGCTCTGTTCACCGTACCCACTGCTAAATATCTAGACAAATGCTTTAAAGCTGTAATTGAGCACAATGCTTAAAATATTTTGTTTTTCTACACATCCATTTCAACGAATTTTCCTTATTGCAATCATTAATATTATTGCATTATTATTGCGCCTCACCATGACTGTTCTAGTCCGTGTAAGCTGTTTCATATTCGTAGCAGAAGTCCAGTTATTATTTACAAAATTCAACCAATGCACACATTCATGTAAGTAACTCATATGCATTAACAAGCCTCTCTGCTTATGGACCAGCTCTCTCTCCACCCATGCAGAATGCGGGTCAGGGAGGCTAAGAAAACAATTGTTGGTCACTGGACTAGCATGAGATCTAGACCCTACAGGAAAGCAGATTTCTCTGACCACAAGTGCATGAGATTTCCATGAATTCCTGCTTCTGTAACAGAAGGCCACCCAATTACAAAGTCTGGGTCTGGCTTAAAACTCACATAAACTAGCCTAAGCTTCTTGTTTTGCTCTTTGATATTGTGCCAACGGGTAACCACACATCGCCTTTTGACGTGAGTGTTTACTTTTCTTCTTTTTGATTTGAGTGTTTTCTGACAGTATTTTATCTGTGTGTTTTACTGCTGTAGCAGTGTAAGTGACAGCCATCTTGCTTCTTGAAGATACTTTAGGTTTAGGAACACCTACTGAAAACAGAACTCCAGCTTTTGTTGACATAATCCTATGATGTATTTGGTATGGGATATTAATGAGTCATTTGTTTCTACTCATTTAAAAAATATTATAGGTCAATGTAGTGTTGGTGGTTGATGTTTTCACAAATGTTATTAGCATGCATTCTTTCCAATTTCAACACTACTTTTTATTTTATTTCCTCATTTCAGAGAAGTGGTTTTCTATTCTATTATTTATCTAGATTTATAAAATGCTGAAATGAAGTATAATCACTGGAAATAAATTTTATGGTGCCAGTAGTGTGTTTCTTAGTTAAATTAAATATGATGATGTTTCTTGGGCAAAGGATTGGGAGCCTTGTTAGTAGGTTGACCTAGTTGTATAAGTATATTTTTAACCATTTATGTGGTTAAGTATGCTTAGCAAAGTATAAATCACTGCCAATTTCTCAATATTTAAATAAGAGAAAACCATGTAAAACTGTGCTTGTTTCTTTCCCAGTCTTCTTTAGTCTATAGTTTCTCAGGTCATAGCCGTGATTTAAAAATATAAACGGTTGGGGAAAGGAGATGGAGCAGAAACAGAGGATAGAAAAGCAAAGAGTCAGAGATCTAGAGAACTGTGTTCATTGGCTTTAGAGAATTGGGAAAGGACTGCTCAGTTACTTTGCTTTAACAGTAATAGCTCTCTGATCTTAGGGTCTTGCATCTGGATGAGAATGCAAAGCCATCCCCTGGAATGGAAGTCTTCCCAATAGACGTATGTCAGATTTTTTAAAACAGCAATATGCCATACTACTATCATATAATTCCAACTGTACCTTTCAGACAACCTGTAGCTATGCTCTTGTGTCAGGGCAACTCTTGGTGTCTAGGTTTAACAACTCGTGAGTCAGTTTTTCATCAATATGTCAGAAACCAGAAAGGCACACACTGAACAGGAAAACAAAACAAAGCAAAACAAAACAGGACATTATCTTAGCCACTTCTCTGCTGCTGCCAGGTGTACCTGTGCTCCCTGTTAACTGCTTAAAACTTAAAGCCTGGCTTGGCTTTGTACTCGCAAGTGTTGCTCATCAGATATGAGGGGCACAATCCAGTTACCTTATTTACACACCAAGTTGCTTTCAGAGAAATTTCCAACAAGTCATTTTCTTTGCCATTCTCTTATTGATGTTTTTATGACACCAATAACATGAACAAACTCTTTCCTTGGGTTGCTGAGGCAGGAGAGTGGTGTTTGTGAAAGATTCTCCAGTTGCCTGCTGAGGTTTTTTTTTTTTTTCAGACATTTATGCTTTGGACTTGGGGTCATCGTTCATACAGTTTTATTTTGTACTGTTTATGTTGGCCACCATGATATTCTCTGATTCTGAATCTGTTAGTTTCTTATTAAAGGGCTGTTAGGGGGGGAAATTCTTCTGATAGTGTATTTTCTGATTGATCAATTACTACCAAAAAAAAAAAAAAAAAAGAATGAGTTCAATTAGGATTGATTGATTTTGATCAGTGTGCATACTTGATATTGATAATCAATCCTTACCACATATAATCCCTTTTGAGAAGGAAAACCTTAACCTCCTAAGCCTGTGGCTTGTGATGCATTTTGGGTCGAATGACTCTGTCACAGGAGTCACGTATCAAATATCTTGTATATCAGATATTTATATTACAATTCATAGTAGTAGCGAAATTACCTTTATAAAGCAACAATGAAAATAATGTTATGCTTGGGCGTCATCATAACATGCGGAACTTTATTAAAGTTTCACAGCATTAGGAATGTTGAGAACCACTATTCTAAGCAATAAATGTGCTTTTTCTTAACTTCTCTTAAATATTTAATATGAAAGAAATGATATTATTCATTCAGTTTATCTGATTGATTGTGCTTTCTATGTGGAGAGATCTATATACAGGGAGAAACAAAGTCAGTGTGTTTTCATAATCTTTATCATTCCTCAAAGTCCCAACACATTTCCTTTATTGTCTTTATTGTCTAGGTCCGTTGTTTTCATGAATATGCTCCTATTCTATCTGAAGCTACCTTCAATCTTTCTGGTAAATAATGCTGTTCTATCTTTCACTGTGTGAAGGAGACAGTAACTGGAGGATATGGCCACCGTTATTTTTCCAACTGTGGCCCTATGGTTAAAAATGAGGAAACTCTCAGAGATGGCAGAATGAAGGATCTTGTGAAATGACGTTAGTCTCTTCCTCCCACAGGTGTGCGCATACTCACAAAGTGCCTTCTTGATGTTGTATGCTGTTCAAGGCACTTTATTTTAATTTTTTTCTCTCATGTCATTATTTTTTTTAGTTTTTTAACTACTTGTTTTTATTTATTTGCATGTGTGTGGAAGTATTTTTTTTATTAATTTATTCATATTACATTTCAGTTGTTAGCCCATCCCTTGTATCTTCCCATTCCTCCCTTCCTCCCACTTCCCCCCTACTCCCCTCCCCTATGTCTGTGTCTGAGGGCATTTTTATACAAGCTGTGATACATAAACATCCTTTAGTGTAAATGAGGCAAGAATAAGAAAATATGATTGTAGCAAAATGGGTTTAGAGCTAAAAAGGCCATTAAACACAGATGCCCATAAACAGAAATGTAGACACAATGTTCAATCAGGAAGGAGTATGTGAAATCCTGTATTTGACATTTATTAACCTCTATGATCATGAATGGAATATTTAGCCTCTCTGAGTTGTCTGCCTCTCAGTTAAAGGTAGCAACATACCTGCCTCTCCAGTCTGTCTAGGGGATGAAGTAAGCTGTGGGACATGGAACAGTGAATGTACCCGACACATCCCAGACTCAGAAAAGATTTTCTACTCCAAGATGTTATTCATGAAAAAACTTACTGAGAAACGTGAAATTTTTTACCTACAGATTTCAGGGAAAGCTAATCACCAACACAACAAAATGATAATAAGATATTTTCTCAATGAAATTGGGTCAGAAGTTGCACTTTATGGGGACACACAGGTTAAGGGTTAGGTTTCAGAGCAAACCTTGAGCTCACCAGAGAACATTTGGGGGCACAATGTGCCAGTTACTGGAATTGACCCTGCCAATAAATAACCAGCTGTTGTCACATCTTGGGCAGAACCTGGGAAGGCCACCACACCAAGGACAGCTTGCCTTGCTGGTCTTTGTAAGAAACTGCTTACACAGCAATATGATTTTAATAAACTTGTTCCCCTGGATCACCTTAAAGAGCTACATCATGAATATGTAGAGTGCCTGCCCCAGCAAATGAAGAACTCCCACCACAAGAAAATATACTAATGAATTAAATTATAATACAAACCAGCCAGACAGAAAGAAGAACTAAAAATAGGTTTGTGGGAATAAACTAGGGAATCATAAAACTTAATAACAAGGACTTAAAATTCTTTACCAGTTTTTTTTCTTTAAAAGATGTCTTCTATTGTAAGATAGCAAGTCACTTTACACCAATTTATTTCTATGTTCAGAAAGTTGGTCTATATTATAATTTTATGTGAATATTTTACCATGTTCTCTATGATGAAAGATCCAGTTCCTTTTCACAGCTCACTTTTGAAATATGCTGTGCCTCTGTCTTGCTTCCAGCTGTGTGCTATGTAAGAGACTGATCCTCAGTGTGCTAGTTTCACTCTCCAGAGTCTGTTTCTCAAAGGGACTGTTTTCACAGGCTCCTATGAGTGCCTATTAGGTGGTAGCTCTTGACAACCATGTGTCTAAAACAGAGAGGGTACCTCTGCATTCTAGGCTGGGTTCCCTCCCTGGTCACAATACCTTGAAAAAAATTAAATACTAAACAAATACATTCTCATTATTAGCTTTCAAATTCTCCCAGATTACCAAAACATATATGGGTGAGAAATTTTCTTTAGTCTGTATTAAAACATGGAAAATTAGTTTCCCAATTTCTCGAAAGTAACACTTGGTAATGACAAGTACCAAGACAAGTATAAGACTAGCCTATCGCAGACAATAAGCTTCTTGCTTCGAGTCAAGGGAGAAGGAACTTTAGACTAGAGATACCAGTGAGATAATGATGGGAATAACCTTGTATTGCAATTTCACGGAGTTTTAGACTTTACACAGTACCCTCAAAGTATAATTTGCCTTTGAAATTTCTAGAAGAAACTAAGATTGAAAGTGAGACATGCAATGATAGTGAAAGAAATTCCCTGACCTTATTAAGTAGCATATATAGTAAGAGTTTTCTTATGTCACTGGGAGATTTATTTTAAAAAATAAGGAAAAATGGTTTGCTGCTTGAATCTAAAGATTATTTTATTGCTAATGATTATTCATAAAAATGAAGACTTCAGTACCACTATAAAATCATTAGCTTTTTAAATAACACAAATGCTATGCCTAGCTTCTTTAACCTTTCACCAAATTTTATTTGGGCCCCTCCAATGGTATTATTTATCCCAAATCAGCTGGAAAAAATTAAGAAATGACACCCCATTTCCTTTAAGGGGAGTCAGGTAAGTTTTTGGTTTCTTTCTTAGGCTATAGACGGTTATTGCCAATGGGAGTTGGTTACAAGTTATTATTGGTCTTATTTAGAGAGAAAAAAAGATTGAATTCAGATATATCTCTCTTTTCCTTTATCTTCCATTCTTAGGTTTAGAGATAGGGGTTGAAAAGAAAGAAGGAGGGCTACAGAAAGATATATGGAAAATAGAACAAAAAGTAGATTAGTGAATCTACTCCTCAACTTACTGCCTCTATTGTCACTCACAAGGTTATTTTTAATTCACTGGTATAGAATTTTGTATATAATACCAAAATAAGCTTAATTTTAGATACAGTGGTATAGAATTCAAATGTAAGATTATATATATACATATATATATATATTTCTGCTCTATTATGAGGTATTTATACCCATATAATTCAATTATAATACAAGGTTCATTTCCAATACTTTGAAAGTGCGATTGAGGGCTGTTTAGGATAAATAAGTTATATAAGGTAATTGTTAGTTGATCAAATCATGGTTATATCAATTACTAGTCTATTTTTACCACAAGAATATACATTTTAGGTGCAACAGATAGATATGATTCTATAGAAAGATAAGGTAAAATAGACAAAATCTTCAAAACTTCAGAAACATACAGAATCTAGCATTTTAAAATATTTTCATTACTTTAAATATTCATACACAATGAGACAGGTTAACTCCTGGTAACACCCATCCTACCTCAAAGAGGATGTTGAGCATCAACGAAACTCCTTATGGAGATGCCTTCAAATGTGGCAAACAATCCACTGGACAAAATTTCCTTCTTTCAACCACAGGCAGAATTCTTCCTAGAAAAGGGAAATCTTGGATGCAGGCAGAGTCTATGGCCAAACTCTACCAAGACAGCATAAGCAAGACCTCAATAATTCCTGCTTCACAATTATTTCTGTCAGATATTTTGGGGCCAAAAGGCTAAAGAAGATGCTCCAACGATATATATAGCATATATATATGTTGAAGCCTATTTTGTTTCATTGTTTTATGGCATCTCATGGATACCAGATCAAGAAATAGAGAAGATAATCCATAGTGGTGTAGGTGATAACTCTTAGAGGCTCACTTCTACTCACCAAAATCCATCCGTCACAACTTCCCAAAAAAGTGCCACCAGCTTGAAACCAGATGCCCAAATACATTATGTGCTAGCAGATGCTCCTGATGGTACCTCCAATCCATGACTGCAACACTTTTGCAACAGCAAGTGTCAAATGAGGACTAACACCCAAAGACTAAATCATCTTGGGCTATTCCAGGCTCCTGATTAATCTTTTCTCTTAACGTTGTATCTCAATATTCTCATGACTCTTAGGCAAACTTTGGAAACATAAACCTTAATGTAAAGAATGATTTAATGTCTGGGACAAGTATTTATGTCAAATGCATTTTTACATGATGTATTTCTTTATTCTAGGTAAGAGCTCATTTACCAACCAACTTGACAACCTTTCAGTTTTTCCTCAGACACACCATGGCTTCACAAAATATCCAAGGAATCAAATTTTCATCTAAAAATATTAAATACATGGTGAGCCACTCTGCTTTTACGTTCTCACACAACCAGTAATAATACTGGTTGGATTTTTTGATCCTCCTTATTAACAAAAGTGTTAGTTTAATAACAATATTTGAAATATATGACAGCCTGTTCTCTTAGATAAGATAAATACATGAGCTTTTCAAACACTGTGACTAAACTTGTGTCCTGTGTAAAATCCTCCTACATTAACAATCCATGGGGAAGACACTGATGAATCGATTTATATCCAATGTTATGTAATCAGCTGACTTAAGTGATCATACTCTGATTCTATAAGCGCTAACAAATAATATCACCTCAAAGAGCTAGTAAGAGAATAAAACTCTTACCCAGTTCAGAATTATAAGTATCATCAAATTGTGCACTATGTAATAGAGACATAATTCTGTTTTTTGTCCGCATAAAATTTAAAGATTCCTTTTAAAAGGAAATAAACTGGTTTATTCAAAGTGAAATATGAGTGAACAGGGCTCAGACTCCTCATGGATAACACATTCTCCCACTGTGCAAACATTATAGAAAATTGAAAATTTGATACTCACAAAAAAAAAGCCATGGCTATAATTTTCCAATTGCATTGGTGAGAGCATCACAGAAAAAAAAATTATTTCCATAGGTTGTAAATGTTAGGGCATTCTTTACGTTAGAATTTCTATGTTCTCATAAGCTTACCTGATAGTAATGACAATATTCAAATACAAAGTTAATAGAATAGTTTATAAAGGGACTAAACCCAAGATGGCTGGGCTCCTGGCTTTCTGCACACCATGTTTTCAAGCAATCTGCTGGATCTGTGACACAGATACAGTTTCTTCAGAGAACTTCAGCCCACATTGACTTCGGATGTCAACAACTTTGACTGATTTGTTTTAATTTAGTAGAAACTAACATTTTAAGGGCTTACCTTCACTCTAGGAATTATTACATAATGTAAACTCAATATTTACTCTAATTTTTCTATTTAAATTTTTGTATGCATGTTTACCTCTGGTGACCGAGTATGCTAAATGTTTAGAAAATATGTGCTAGTAGAGAATACTTAAAATATTCAAACAAAATCATATTATGTATTAATGTGGGAATGTGTGGCTATGTCCTGGCTGAGAGTAAAGTAAACCTGCTACAAAGGTACACTTGGTCTGGATGCAAAGTTCATCTCACAAATGTATGTCAGTTTTATCCACTTATTCCAAACTTCACATTAGAAAGGAGTGTTTTTTCCAAAGAAACTCATTTCAAAACTAACAGCACTCCATAGTTACTGAGTGACTGACCTTACAATTTCAAATTCTCCCTAACAGGAAATTAGCACCCTTACTTAGAGGTCACTTGCTTAAACCTGGGTCTTCAGTAAGCTTGGGCTCTCACAGATACATAGTTAGAGAAAATAATAAACCAATATAACACCTTAGAACAAGAACTTCTATGGTTAAGCAAGAGGGAAAGGACAAGGCAAAAAGGAAGGGAATTGACTCCACAATAAAAGCAAGGAAGTAAAATAATAAAATGACCAATTACTTTTGTAGATTCCTAACTCAAATCCATAGAAAGGCATATAAAATATTCAAAAATCCAAGGGCAAAACATCAAGGCTATATAACACCCCAGGAAAATATAACATCAAGAAATCTGGCAGGCATAAACAAATTGTATCTTAAACAAATACAGTTTAATAAAATAGGTCAAAGGAATCTGACAGAGCTGTCCAGGGAACTTTTCTCACAATATAAAATTACTCAAAGAGCTCAGAAAACAGAATTACATGCACAAAAACACAGATTAGGGCCAGAAAGATAGATTATTGAATTTAGTACATGACAATAGACAGACAACATGTTTAAAGAAATATAATTAGACACTAAAAATCTAGAATGTAATGAGATATTATTTGAAAGCAGAAAAAATAACTTTTCTTTTAAAACTCAAAGAACTGAAATTAGAAACCCAATTAACAACTAAATATCCAATTAAATGTAATTCAATAGAACAGAAAACTGTCGAGAATGAAAGCCAACTACACAGAAAAATACACGCATTTCTTTTCTGTTGATAATGTTACATGTTTCATGGATCTAGGTATTTTAGGCAGGTCAACTACTCCAGTGTTTCTAGAAATCTTGATAGAAGAGAGCATGACCACATATTTCTCTTTCCTTGCATTATTCACTAGGATGTGCGTGTTTGTGTGTGTGTGTGTGTGTGTGTGTGTGTGTGTGTGTGTTTGTGTGTGTGTATAGATGGTACAAAAACATGGGTAGACAACTTTGTGCACATGGTATACAGAAGCCAGAAACAACTTTCATGTGTCATTCTCTGGACAATATCCTCCTACTCTTCACCTTTTTCCCCCTAAGACAGTGAGTATGTTTCCCTAGCATATAACACTGGAAGCACACCAGGCGAGCTGGTCATTAAGTACCAAGAATCCTATTTATCCTTGCCGGAACTGGAATCACAAGTTGCACCTCTCCCCAGTGCCCAGAAATGTTAAAAAAAAAAAAATGGATGCATGGTTTATCACTTGAAAAGAACCCAAAAGTTAAGTCATTTCCTTACTGGATATTTGTTATTTGTGTGTAGTGTACTTTATATATAACAGTACTTCAAACCAAGGGTTTAGTAAGATTAATAGAAAGATATTAATTATAACAAGATAGCTGCTTCGAGACCTATATAAGAGAGAAAAGAGGCTAATGGGAACAAGAGAAGTAGACCTTTTTTTTTTAGACTCAATTTCTTGGAGTACTTCCACTCTTTGTAATCAAGATTTCAGCAGACTCATTAAACAACAAATCAGAATTCAGAGCAGCAGACAGAATCTGGAACCTCCCTAGAGCCTTTCTTTCTAGGAGTGTCTCGAGGCAGAGCAATGAACAACCAAACGATAGGAAGGGATGCCAAAACCAAAAGACCCAGCCTCCGGTGGATATATCCTCCCAGAGTCCACCTTATGATGTTTAGCAGTTGGCAAAGACCATGCCCCTGAAAGAGGCAGTTCCTCTTCTAGTAGACAAACACACGTGTTCTCTCACAGGTATGTTTTCCAGCGGGCGAACACTCCACACCCTCTCACAACTGTGTTTCTCATCACAGCCACTGTCTTCATTATGACTGCCAAGCCCTGTCTTCCCCAAGTCAACAACAACTATCAATACGCAGATAACTCTTTTAAAGTTTATCAACTTTCCTTCTCTTCTCACTTCTTTCCCCAAGTCCTGTTCTCTTACCCTCTGTGTGGTTATACTCCACTTTTTCAATTTCTATCTCCTCATCTCACCTCTGGACCCAACCACCCATTACCTAGGCCATTCTGATTCTTCTTTTTTTTTTTTTCCTTTCTTTTTTTTCTCCTTTATTAATTTATTCTTGTTACATCTCAATGGTTATCCCATTCCTTGTATCCTCCCATTCTTCCCTCCCTCTCATTTTCCCCTTATTCCCCTCCCCTAGGACTATTCTTGAGGGGGATTACCTCCCCCTGTATATGTTCATAGGGTATCAAGTCTCTTCTTGGTAACCTGCTGTCCTTCCTCTGAGTGCCACCAGGTCTCCCCCTTATGTGCTCCCAGCACTTTGATGTCCTCAGCATGGTGCTTGGCTCTTCTTCGTGAACATGTCTCTTTCCTCTGAGCCTCATTTTTCCTTCCTGTTTTGGTATTTCCTCTAGTGACAACCTAGGAAAACATTTTCCACCTGAAAGACTTAAATTCCAGCATTTCAGTTCACTTCCATCCTAGGAAACAAGCTATGGACACCAATCCTGTGTGTTACTTTGTAATACCTGGTCCTTGGGCCAGATGTGGATAGATGTGGAGCCAGGAGGACTCTTTATTGTTGGTTTCATTATGATTGTTGTTCATGCCACAGACTCAGCTTAATCCTAGATTTTGGAAAATAGAATATACTAAGTGCTTTCCTTAAACTATCTATCAGCCAGTAACTGGAGCACAAGTTGTTAGTCTAAGGAAAAGTCTGACAGAGGAAGTTTTTTCCATCAGTTTTCCTGGTTTCTAGTTTCTGGCCCTTTAATCGAGATATGATTGTAAACTCTTGATCCACTTTAGTTCTGATGGAGCATTAAATGAAGTGTTTACATCCTTGCTATTTTTAGAATTGGTAGATGATGCTAAGCCCTGTAAACAACCTTCTTATTTCACTAATAGGCTTCTCTTACCATAGACTGAATTTACAAAACCCCAAAGCTTAATGTTTAAAAGGTGCTACAAAATATGCTGAACTGTGCTCAGTTTTAAAGAGAGAACACTTATGTGGAGAATAAAATGACAGAAATACTCTGCAGGGGAGGTGCTTAAAGGAATCCGCTGAATTGACCAATATGAAAATAATTGATGTGTTAGATAGTAACACATATATACAAATCAATAGACAATCACCTAGGGGGGTGCTAATATGTGCGTGGGCTAAATTTTGTTTTCTTACTTGTGCCTTATTTTATGATTTAAAGAAACTTAAAAATATTGATCATCTGGATCTTCAAATAGACTTAATTTTTTTTTAATGAAAGACATTTCTATCATGGATATCCTAAGTGTTTCATACTGAATGGATTAATTAATAAATTAGTGTAAGTTAATTTTTAAAAAAGGCAATACAGTCTCCATTGCCAGCTTTCAGCATACTTTTAGCATCATAGCTAACACAAAACAACTACAAAGTGTAAAATCTGAATTAGTGATGATCACTGCTATTATTTCTAGATGTAACAATCCAAGACCGACATGGGACAGGTATTCCAGAGAGTTTATTGACAAATGAATATTTACCCAAAAAACTATTGCTCTGTTGAAAAAAAAGTAGTTCATTTCTGGATGAAATCATTAGAGCATGCTTTTCAAAATTGTTAGGAAGATGTTTAAAGTGGTAGTCGATGGCAAAGAAATGTAATATATAAGATGTGGAGAGATACATTTGGTGCAGAGAATGGTAGATTAACCAGAGAGACCATCATAAATGTATCTTCTGACTTTCAAATTTATTCTAAATTATTGACCTAGACAAGAGGAATGTGTTATTATCTTTTAATGATTGTTTTGAAAGAGTATTTATCGTATTTGCTGTTCTGCAGAATGCTTTATGATTTATGATTTTAATAACAGACAGTCCTTGAGCATGAAAGAAAATTTGCCCTCCCAGTTATAAATAGAATTCCACCTTAGGGAGAGGAGCATGATTTGGCCTAAAAATGTCTCCAGATTCCTTGTTCCAAAAGTTATCTTTTGTTGTGCATAATGGACTTTGAAACAATTTTGTAGAGGAGTTAACACAGTCATTAACAAGAAAATTAACAAAGTACAGAGAAGCATGTGTTTATTTTTGAAGAACTGTGAGATTGTTGCTCACAAGCTTATAATTATCATAGAGTCCTTAGGTTTTGCGGTTAGGGAAAAGGTTGTAAAGAATGTATATTCAGTGGTATATTTTAAGGAAATATTTAATATTCTAAGGAAAGTGTGTAGAAAACATTATGGTCCCAATTCACACGGGAACATTAACTGATGTGGAGCACTGGGCCTTCCTCAGGGCTGTACAGAGGGAGATGGATGGAGAAAGACACCTACACCAGTGGCTCTACGAAGAATCGCAAATGGACCAGATCCCTGATATTGAAAGTCCTATTCTAGCCTGCATTCATTAGTTGATCTGTCTGTCTCCAGTTTTATACCTCTGCTACCCTTCCTTGGCAATATTGTTGGAGGAGTCTTTCTTCAACACAAGTCTGATAGCGTCACTTTGTCATATCATATAAAATCAGCCTCCCCTTTCCATCTGAATATAATCAAAACTTCCTACATTTGCAAGCCTGGCTTTCTAAAGCACAGCTTCTAAAAACCCTTCCAAATATACTCTTTCTTCACTCATCATCATGCAGAATTGCTGACATTTTCTAAGCATGCTCTTGCCTCCCCTCTGCTCTCTATGACAGCTTTTCATATCTCAGGATTTTTTTTAAATTTAAATTTCCAGGTTCTGCTCTAATGATGCTTCCTCCCAGCTTTTGATAAAAACACTTTTAAGATCAGTTTGTGTCTAGGTGATGAGAGCACATGTGTATGAATGTGTGTGCAGATGTTACGGCTCATACACAAATACATACGTGACACACATCGATTTACAAACTGCATTGGACTTTGCAACACCCAGGCAATTGTGGCTAGTGATGTATGTCTACTAGCAGCCACTTGAGCAATCACTATATTAATGTCTCTTCTCTGGATACTTTTGTAAATAGTCCTCTAAGACAAACTTTAGAAAGCAAGGAAGTAGGCGATTCTAATGTAGAACACACAAATAACCGCTGCAGAGGAAGCTGAGAAAACAAGTACTGCCCACATGTCCAGGAATCGATCCCCAGTGATGGGATAGCACATGACCCAGCAGGTGAAAAAAAGAGTTTGTCTCAAAATCCTGAAGGAACCCATATAACAGTGAAATACGAGAAAAGCCTCTCAAAGATTGTTCTCTGGCTTCCATTCACACACCACACACACATACAGCAAGCAAATAATAATAATAATAATAATAATAATGATGATGATGATGATGATGATGATGATGATGATGATAAAAAGGTTTCAGAAGAGTTTCTGGTGATGGTATTGCACATGAATCCTACCTGTGCTGTATCTCAAACAATGAATGTGCATTTGTAGTCATTTGGAAAATTGAAAGACGACCTCAGAAAGCACTATCTCCCAATGAAACAACAGTGCTAAAAGCATGTGTGAAGAAAAAGGTGTTTTTAAATGATTGGAAAAGTATGAATTAGAAAGACATTATTACTAAGTAAATAAGGTATCTTTATACATGACTTAAAATATATACTATTTATATGGCAATTTAAAATATAGCACCATATTTTGCTACCATATCAAATTGGCAAGCATATGGGAAAAAATCACTAGATTTTTGCTGGCAAAAATAGGAAGTCATCTTGGGTTTCATTTCTATTCATATTAATGTTTAATGATGAACTTCTACTAATATGACAAGAAAATGGATTACTTCCTTTTGATAATGGAGGTTAGTTGAACCAACATTCTTTGAGTTCTAAATAACAGAAAGTGCATGTACCTTAGAAACGGTTTTAATATAAATACAGCTAAGTAAATTTTAATAACTTAAAATTTGAATGCACTGGTATTACCAGTTTAAAATATAATTCTGAATGTTAGCACACTTTATTGTTGTATGGTCACTTCATAAAAGGGACATGGGCCTCCAGTTAGACCAGCACCATTTGTTGAAGATGCTATCCTTTTCCCATTTAATGGATTTGGCTTCTCTGTCAAAAATCAAGTGACCATATGCGTGTGGATTCATATCTGGGTCTTCGATTCGATTTCACTGATCAACCAGACTGTTGATGTGCCAGTACCATGCTGTTTTAATTACTATTGCTTTATAGTACAATTTGAGATCAGGTATGGAGATTCCTCCAGAGGATCTTTTATTGTACAAGATTGTTTTAGCTATTCTGGGTTTTTTGTTTTTCCATATGAAGTTGAGAATTGAACTTTCAATGTCTTTAAAAAATTGTGTAGGTATTTTAATAGGGATTGCATTGAATCTGTAGATTGCTTTTGATAGGATGGCCATTTTTACTATGTTAATTCTCCCAATCCATGAGCAAGGAAGATCATTCCATCTTCTCATGGAGTGGAGAGTGGGATATGACTTTCACACGAACTCTGGTGCCTCATATTTGACCAGGTCCCCTGGAGAGGGAGACCTGGTGGCACTCAGAGGAAGGATAGCAGGTTACCAAGAAGAGACTTGATACCCTATGAGCAAATACAGAGGGAAGAAGTCCCCCTCAGGAACAGTCATAGGGGAGGGGAATAAGGGGAAAATGAGAGGGAGGGAAGAATGGGCGGATACAAGAGATGGGATAACCATTGAGATGTAACAAGAATAAATTAATAAAATTAAAATATTTATATATATATATATATATATATATATATATATATATATAATTAAAAAAAGAAAGAAAGAAACTTGAAAGTCAGTGGTTTACATCCACTGAATGGGGAGACCTGGTCAAACTCAGAGGAAGGATAGCAAGCTACCAAGAAGAGACTTGATACCCTATGAGCATATAAGGGGAGAGGAAGTCCTCCTCAGTCACAATCATAGAGGAAGGGAGTAAGGGGAAAATGGGAGGGAGTGAGGAATGAGAGGATACAAGGGATGGGATAACAATTGAGATGTAATATGAATAAATTAATAAAAAATATTTTTAAAAAATTAAAAAGAAAAAAGAAAGGGACATGGGAAGCATAGATGAATGCCCAGATCCTCTCAGATGCTATACAAACACCTTAGGAAATAGGCAGCAAGTCCCAGACATTGATGCTCTGAAAAGTAAAATACCTGAGCAAGCCACAGGCAGACCAAACACCACATCTGTCCTTTTTCCCACTAGAAAGGCTAATGCTAAATATCAGTGGAAAGGCTACTGTTTATTCTCAAGTCTAAATTCAGTGTCCTTAAAAGTTAAAAACCTATTTTAAAAGTTGACAACCTCAAATATTGTCCTATATGCCTTGCTACTTTTTCCTAAATAATTTAAGTCATTTTAAATGACTGTCATGAGACATTCCTGTATCTGGTTCTATTGACTCTAAATGGATCTATGTGTTAGTATAACTCCTTTCTGACTCTCTGTCTCTCTATCTCTATTTGTCTCTGTCTCTCTGTTTGTATCTCTGTCTCCCTGTCTCCCTGTATGCATCTATCTCTGTCTCTGTCTGTCTGTCTGTCTGTCTGTCTGTCTGTCTGTCTGTCTGTCTCTCTCTCTCTCTCTCTCTCTCTCTCTCTCTCTCTCTCTCTCTCTCATACACACACACACACACACACACACACACACACACGCATATACATACACACACATGCACACACACATACTGTCATATTGTTTTGCATTATTACCACTCTGAAAATGAGCATAATGGGCCAGTTTTGCTAGTGTGATTTCAAACGAAAGGTCTACAGGGTAATAAAGCAGTCATATGCCCCTGTTAAGCCACATAGCCATGGAGACCTGGGACATGGAAGCTCACAGCACCTGTCTTCCCTGACACTGTTAAAGCATCTGTGCACAAAACAGGCATTTTATTCAAACCCTGCCTCAACCCTGGCTGCTTGCTCTCCTCTACTTCAAATTCCTTGCCTCTGTTTTGTGACAAAACAGTTGGTTCATGGGGAAATATTACGATCCAGTTGTCCATTACTTGCCTTCTAATAAGGCTACAAAAACATGAGAATTGGCTCCTTTCCAATCAAAAGCTTTTAAGCAAACTTGGGGTGAAATGGCAGCAGGTTGCCAATTTGGCAGGTGGAATTGTGGATAAATGGGAAAATCTGGGGACCCTCGTGAGAGCAATTTGCCATATCATGTTTGCTGTTTTGTTATCCTTACATGTCTATGGCAGATTCATTAGGTGTGTGGGAAAATGTCCTGTCTAGGATATGTCCAAATCACACCTGTTGACATCACCTGCAGTTAGCGCTTCATCCTTCATGGTTAGGCTTCTGCCAGCCAGCAGTTCCTTTTGTAGCCCTCGCCCACAAATAAACCTCCCCCATCAATTTAACAAAGACAAAGCTCTAGATGAACTCTGTTCAGACTGAACATAGCATAATTTACTTTTCAATTTCACACCCAAAGATTCTGTAATGGGGCAATGTAGGCGGTTAAGTTTTCAGTCATACCAAATGGGTTTTTAATATTTAAAATCCAACTGTTTACTTACAAAGAGTAAATGCCTGGAAATGAGGCTTCTAAAATGCAAATGAAGAACTACAAGACTTATTTCTGCTTGGAAAAATTCAACACTTTTCTGACAAAAGGGAGTAATAATAGCTCCTCTAGAATCCAATAATGTTATAAATGATGTCTGATGCAATCGTGCATGATATGTGCATTGGGAAATCAAGAGTCTCTTGTTTGTTATGACTGCATCGTGAAATGCCTCATGAATTAGAGGAAAGGGAGGAGACTCAAATTAGGGAGGTACTTGCAAGTTGCCAGCTATTTGAATTGTAGGATGGTTTGGCTTTTAGAAACAGCTAACAGAGTTAAGAACATTAACATGGTTTCAAAGTGACTTCCTTGCCATTTGTGGGGTAACAGTTTGGAGGGAGTCTTCTGCTGTAACTCAGCTTAAGGAGAACGTAGCTTCATTTTATTCTTTTTCTTTGGGTTTTTAAATTTTGAGATATTAAACTTTATTTTCAGATAGTTATTACCTCTTTAGTTCATAGTTTTATAGAGAGGTCGCATACAAGGAGAATATGCTACAAATTAGTGTTATAATAGGTTAAAATCCTAATCTATAAGGAAAATGTTGATAATGCTTTTTTTTTTTTTTTGGTACAGTCTGACACACCTTCACTAAAAGGGAGAGTTGACACAGTGGGGATGTTTTTACTGGAAGATGTTCTCTTGAGCACTTAAGCATTGTAAATTCACAGATGGCTAATGTTGCCATGGAAAGTCTCTTGTCTGTTATAGATGAGACTTCTTTTGTCTCAGAACTCCACCATCTTCATCACACACCACTTCTTGAATTCTTTGACCTGAAAATGGCACACGCTGTTTCACTATTATTTTCTTGTTGAGAAGTATTTGGCAGGCACTATGTAGCTGTATGCCAAGAGGGCAGGGAAGTGTGGGTTTTGCCTTGGTTAGCAACTTGTAAAAAGTTCCATTGCACAAAGGGGAGGAGCTTCTGTGAAGGCCAATTGGCTTCTGTGATGCACAAGTAGGCAACATCCCTTCATTCCACATGCATGAAATTCCATTGAGAAGCTTGATGGTTTTCATACTCCTGCACGCCATGCCCTCTCTACTCATTCTTGGTAGGGGGAAAACACCAAGTTTGTTGACTCTCAATCAAGTTCTTTAGAAGTCTCAGCACTAAAGCTCGAGAGCCACTTTAGGAGAAGTAATCTATTAAAATATTCTAATCTGCATGTGACAGATTAAAAACGTAGCCCGTGATAATGTTCCAAAGCATCTTTTCAATAATCATTCACGTGTAACTTGTCATTTTAAGCGTGGCTCTGGGAATCATAAACAAAGAGGATTTGTCTGCAGTTGTCAAGAGAATTCCTATCTGGGTAGAAAGAGATATAAGGCAAGCACAGATAATTAAAGCCTAAGGTTTCTCACGTGAGCATTTTACAAAAGGTACAGCAGACCCAGTTGTAGAGAAAGGAAAACAAATGCCTTTTAGATTAATGAAGGGTGTTCCAAGGACAAAGCATTGTTTGAGTTTGCACTTCAAAGATTATTTGATACCTGAGGAATGGAAATGCCAGGTTGGAGTGGTTGAGGGGGACTCCAGACAAGAGACACGTCTACGGAAAGCCAAGGAGTTTAAAGAAATTTAAGCAAACTTGTTTGATATTCATTTGGCTGTTTCTTACCTAGTAAGCATTCTGAGGAGCCTAATGTGTGCTTAAATTAATCTTTCGCCTGAAAAAAAAAATATATCCAGAGTATATCATTCAGGGTATCAAAAGCAATGCCAAAGAACTGGATATCATCCCAAAAATATAGAGAATGGTAGACATTTTATGAGCAGGGAAAAAACTCAAAATTGGGTTCTGAGTCTTTTTTTATTATTATTCTCAATTTTGTTTTGCTACTCTGCATATCACTCTGTCTGAGGCAGGATCTCACTGTTGGTTAGAAAGATCTGATACTCGGTATATTTCTCAGGCTACTTGGAACTCGGCAATCCACCTGTCTCCATCACTAGAGGTCTTTGATTGTAGTCATGAGCAAACACACAAATGGTTTCTTCCATGTTCTGTCTGTCTGTCTGTCTGTCTGTCTGTCTGTCTGTCTGTCTGTCTCTCTCTCTCTCTCTCTCTCTCTCTCTCTCTCTCTCTCTCTCTCTCTCTCTCTCTCTCCCTCCTCTTTCTCTCTCTATCTCCCCCTCCTTCTCTCAATATATGAGGCCTGAAAATCACATCACACCAATTTTCCCATATCCTCACCAATATGGAAATCTCAAAGCAACACACCAGCATTGACTCTGCTCTGGTGAAGACCTCATGGTGGCTACCATCACAATGGCAGCACCAAATGGGTGGGGACGTAAAAAAAAAAACACCACAGAGGCTGAGACTGAGTGAGTTCCTATCCGCTCTTTCTCCCAAGGTGGTATTTCCAATTGTCTAAGGATTCCTCACTGAGCTGCACATCCCAAAGGGTTCACACCCGCATCCTGGCACTGATGGCCAAATCTCTAACCTGTAAACTACAGAGATCATACCCAAACTAAAGTGATAGCTTGCTTCTTGTGAGTAGAGTCCCAAAACATTAATGAATGGCAAACTTCTCCAGGTTCACTTTTCATTTCTATGGCCATATTTTTTAATCTTGGGATTTGAAATATGAGTATCTCGAATCTAATTGAATTCTAATTAAAATAATTCTCATTAAAGAATCGCCTCTGGGTTATATGATAAGTGATGTTATTGGAATAAAAGACAATCTCACACAGCACATCCTGCATTCCAAGAGTTGTTTATGTTATACAGTCTAGAGTAATTGAAAATGTTTCCCTTTTTCTTTCCTCTTTGATCTTCATAATGGCCTGTTGGCTATCTCACTGACTCAATTCATATTATTTTAAGCATTTTAAATATAATAGGCAATAGAACTTTACTAATTTTTCCTGCCATGGCTTAACTCATTTATAAGTACCTCAGATATAATGTGTATAGACCTTTATTAATTTAATCCTCCTAATATTGTCATTTTATATTATTTAAAAAATTTCAACCTCATCCTTTACTCAGCCTGTCTCCTATTATTAAAAGCTTATTTTTTCTCTTATCAGAGACCATGCATGTTTGTAAATCCGTAGCCAATATTTCCTTTAGCTGGGTATGTTCTTTGAGCTTTCCAGATATCGAGTGCAGAAGCTATATAATAGAACGTTCATCCCATCAGTTATATCACCTCAATTCCAAGTATAGCAAATATGACAAGAGAATATCACTTCTTCTTTGACCCATTCTGTTGATGCCATAACTATCAATATTATATAACAGACCTGAGTCAAAATAAAATTGTGAAGCTTTTGGTAGACATTAACTGACACCTTCAAACCAAAGGCAGACACACTGACTATTCACCTATTGTTTGTTTTACACCACATCACTATTTTTGCTGTAGGCCCCTTTGGAAAAGATGAAGTAGTATCGTCTCAAGTTAAGTGAATGCATGCCTTATCAAGACACCAAACAGTACTCATGGAATATCTGACTTTCCTGGCTGAAGACAATTTCAGTGTTCAATGTGAGAAATAAGATGTGCCAACTCCTGTCAATAACCATTTCTTTATCTGTTTCTAGGTGTATTCAAACTCTTCCATGACACATTCCATGCCTGGGTAGCTCTTACAATAGAATTTCCAAAAAGAATAAAACAGTGTCAGCCTTTTCTTTTTGCTCAGAACTGTAGCTTTTCAGATATGAAATAGTAAATCTTAGTCATATTCTGATATTTCTAAAAGGAATTGGCTTTCCAGGCTGTAGTAGAAGCTTCGGTTCCTGTAAAAACTCAGTTACGTTATGTAAACATGTTTTTGTTTTATGGGGCTGCTTCAGTTTGGCCCCAGCTGTTAGCTATGATCATCTCATGCTCTAGCAGGGGCATGGTTTTGCCAGCTGAAGATAGTTTATTTGGGGGGGGGGGGCTTTGGAGAGGGTATAAATGCCATAACCCAACAGGAGCTGAGGAACAGAGGAGCTTGGAGGAGGAGACTTCAGGGCTCTAAGGGAAGGGGAGGCTGTTGCTCTTCCTGCTGCTTCCCACGGCTGCCGCTGGTTCATGCTGCTGCTGCTTGCTGTTTTGCTGAACTGCTGGATATCCTGAAACAAAGATTAGACGTGCCCCAGCCAGGCCGTGGTGGCGCACGCCTTTCATCCCAGCCCTCGGGAGGCAGAAGCAGGTGAATCGCTGTGAGTTCGAGGCCAGCCTGGTCTACAAAGTGAGTCCAGGACAGCCAGAGCTGTTATACAGAGAAACCCTGTCTTGAAAAACAAACAAACAAACAAACAAAAACAATGACTTGCCCCAAGGGTCCTACTGGCTCAAACCAGCAGGAAGTAGCTACAGAAAATTATATCCCCTTGCACCACTATCCTTCTCTCTCTCTCTGGATTGGGGTGGAGAAGGGAAGTAGAAACCGGAGAACCCAAATTAAATAGATAAAAGTAACGCAATACCATACAAGTTCCAGAAAACTCTGCATTTTGCCTCCTTGTCTCCTCCGTAGTCTTCCTCCAGTTAGCTTAGCTTCTCAGACATGAAGAACAACCTCTTAGATATAAAATATTTGTTTTGGCTCAAAAACTATTTAAAATGTGACTGTAAATGAAGCAATGAATTATACTTGAATATTATCCATTTTAAGAAAGTGGTTTAAATTCAGTTTAGTTTTAGCACATGCTGAAGCCTGGCTACATACTGCATGACACTAGTGCAGTATCTTAGCTCAAGTTGCTATAGTAAAGTACTATAAGCCAAGAGTGTAAACCAAACAACAGAGATGTGTTTCTACTGTGTCTGTAGAGACAGAAAGAAGAGACTGGAAAAGCTACAGTTTTGAGCCAACGGAAAAACCTTACACTATTTTATTCTTTTTGGTTTCTGGTGTGGCTCTCTATCTGGCTTGCAAACAGCGGTCTTCTTGTCTCCTAAAGAACTTGACACCTAATGAACTCTCTAGGATGAGTTCCTTTTTATAACGATGTTAATTCTATTCACAGACTTTTTATCTTTATGATTCAATCTTCCTATAAGCTCCATCCAAAGAACTTCACTTTGGAGAATATTTTAATATGCCAGTTTGAGGGATATAACATTCAGTTCCTTACACTGAAACTGAGTGATTGGGGGAAAAAAAAGCAATTGCCTTGCAATCCCACCACACCTATTTTCCTACATCTTACATGAGACTTGCGTGATTGTAAGCTCCCCTTACCTACCTTTTCTAGCTTTACTATCCTGACATCAAAATAATGACATCTTACTAAGCAAAGGAACAGGAGGCAGCAAACAAGCCTAGAATTGATTCACGTTGCATGATAAACTTGAGATACACAGCAGCTCTAACACAGAAACAAATAGCCAAACAAACTGAGAGGACACCTAAGCATGGGAAGTTTAATCCCTGTATCCAACTACATGAGTCCAGCTGGAGATTAAGTGATTGGGCTAGGCCTCAGTGACAACATGAATAAATGCATAAATAAATAAATAAATAAATATCAGCCCATACAAGTTTTTAAAAGATAATTATTATATTTATAAAATAAGAATTTTCTATACTTATTTATTCCTAAATATTTTCTTGAATTCTGTATAATGTTATATAAAAGAGACATAAATATACTAAAGGACATTAAGATGAAAGTGAGCAAAACTAACAATGTCCACTTCTCTACAGGATACATAAGTTCCCACCCTAGGAGTTGCTACCTCTGAAAACCGTGAATAATGTGGGACATATAGTTCCAAACCTCTTTTTAGAGGCTGGAATGTTTAGCCTTGAACATTCTTCCGAATGTGAAGTCCTATGATCCTGTGTGTAAAAGGCTATGTCACATTCCTCTGAAACTAAAGCAGATTACCATCTCTAAAAATGCCTCAGTTTTAACATTGAAATAGTCCGATTTCAAGGAGCTATTATTTTAGTCTGTTGTTCATACAGGTGTGCCACTGCACACACATATATATTTTATAGACTAATTTGCTTAGGTTTGGGGAAAAGCAAATGATCATAAGGAAACACATATGTAGTTTTCAATGGATTGAGAATTTAAAAACACTGACATAAAAAAAACTGAAATGTCTCCTTAATAAAAATTAAACACAAAATTTGGGGGGAAATGTGTAAGTTATAAAAATGACACATTTTAGACTTTTAGTGAAAAGCCCAAAACTTAAGCAGGTGGCTCAATTGTTATCCCAGATTATATGGGAGAATATAGACTCCACAAATAGTTCCGAACTTCATGAATGCCTCAAGTATGACCCCGTTAATACACATTCTCACACACTGGAGTTACACAATTTAAGAAAGCATTTGCTACCACATGCTCTCAGTTGGCGGCTGAGCCCCTGTCAGTTCTCTGCATGTCCCTGTTCCATCTTAATTGGAAATGCTTTCATTTCATTTTGAATCTACAAACGGCAAGGTCTCCATTACTATAGAAAAATCGGGGATATGATACTTTCTCTAATTAAAATCGTTGTTATCTCTACACTTGGGTAAATACAGATAGTTTCTCTTTCTGTTTCTTCCTAATCGCTGGAGAAATACACTGCGAAGTACTTCAGGCTCAGCATCTTTTGTGCCACTAAATAATGGTTATTTGTGTTTTGTCAGAGACAGAAAAGAGCCTCCGTTATTTTTCTTTGGGGAAAGCTATGTAGCAATTACAGTAACTGCTCCAGCTTCATATTTCTAAGGGGTGAAATTCTAGTCAGGTAGGATTTGATAGTCTAAATAGGTTGGCGTCTGCACTCCATAGAGACCTCGCAATGAGAAAAACGTCTATGTTCAGCCAATTTTAATTTGCTGTCAATGTAGCATTTAAATGAGATTTTTGAGAAGCCTCCGTTTGTACTCAGAAAACATTGGCACTACCAATAAAATTGCACACAGAATACACGTATCTGGTTACTCTCAGTACTGGGCTCTGAGCCCTTCACCCACAAGTTTTTAAAAATCCTTCAGGCACTCCAAGTCCTAGTTTTATTGCTGTTTCCATGCTCTCCTCTTATTTAAAGAAAGATATTTGGGTCAGATTTCAATTGTGAGTGTTGGAGGAAATTTCGCTGCCTCAGATATTCTTACTGTACTGCGTTTTCATCCATTGTCAAGTAATTGGATCTGTCGTGACATTGCCACCTTTGATATTTAGGAACATAAGGCAAGTTCCCTGGCCTAATTGCATGAAAATATGATCTCTGGCTACACACACATAATTTAAACAGCATCAACAAGCGTTCTTTCATATAGAGGCCATCTGCCTTTGTTACGTGGTGGTATCTGGGCACACAGCACAGTCTGAGATATATAGTCACAACATAGTGACTGTGGTGTTTTTCTTGGGAAATCACCTGAAACAAGCTGCCTTTCTCCCTGTGCAAGTTTGAGATGGATGGACTTCCTGTACTACCCCCCCCCATGATTATTTTTGCTTCTTAAATGCCAAATTGATCATATGCAACCACAATGAGGACCTGAGAGATAATTGCCATTAGAAATACGCCATGAATCCTATCAGTGCACGCCAGGCTCTTGACGGTGGCCATAAATATCCAAAAGCCAGCCAGAGCCCTGTGCCAGCCAAGCATTTCCAACTGCAAGAACAGAAATTCAGTGATTAGAAAGCAGACGTTCTCCTCTCGCTCCTCTCACCAGCCCATACCTTTGCTCCCCAGCTATTCCTTAAATTTGCATGTGTGTTATATTTAGCTTTAAATAATATTCATTGACCATGAACAGCCCTTTGAAAATGAACACATGAAAAAACGCTTCTCTCGAGCATTTTACAGTTATTCCTTCTTGAATGTACATGATTTTATTGATACTGCCAAATTTGGTAGAGTTATCTTTTTACAATAATACTGTTTATAAATCTTATCGATCCTGCATACTACAACAAGGCTTTCCCTTGGTAATTTATACCATTCCCTTTGTCAAATGTGTAAACTATTCCTGTTTTTAGAGACATGAAAGAGATTATATGAATATATATATATATATATATACAAAGAACTTGAGGTTCTGAAATTCCTTGACCTGATTTCTGATTCCTGTAGCTTCTTATCTCTGTGTGTGCTGGTGTATGCTCATAACTGCGCTAAAAGCCAATCTCTTTGTTGCTCTGAATCTGTACTTCTGTATATGGAATCAACAACTAAACCTGAATTCTTCCCCTTACTACTATTTCTATATTTTGTTTAAGTCGTATATAATTAGAAGCTCTCCTTTGCCATCAAACTTAACTGTCTCAAAACATAAAACTATGGAAACAGGAAGGTCACAAAGAAGTGGCTCTCATATGCAAAGTATAGTTGTATAAATGGCTTAGTTGGATTAAATTTGTAATGAAATTTTGAATTATAGTTAATCATATGGTGATAATAAATACATGAGTTGATAATAAAATGTAGAAACCATATTGGTCACATATTTTGTGATAGATAAAGTTCTTGGGATTAATAGTAAATATTAATATTATTAAATGAAAACAATCATTTACTATATTATTATTTCTGTTATATAAAATTAGTCATACTCTGCCACCTGACATGTACATATTGCACCCACAAGAAACATCCTACTTCTTTTTTAATAGTAGCTATATGCATGATATCACACCATCAAAACAGAAACTGTTACTTTCCTAATTACACACATTGTTTGTAATGGCCTTAATACATTGTGCCTTTATATAAATCATCTCCTCTTTTACTGAGAGAAATTTCCTGAGAAAAGCTGTTGATGATTTTTGAAAATGAAATTACAAAAAAAGTCAACAACCGAATTTCTAAATTCCGATCTTCTATTGCCATACTAGAGATTTTTTAAAATTGGACTTGGGTGTGACTATGTGAGTTTTTTCTAAATAGTAAATTTGTAAATGTTTATATGTAATGATGTTTATGATAAAATGCATTGACATTGTTGTCATCAGATTTTACCTAGTTTAGATTTGCCTGAAAAGTACAACACTAAGAAAGTCAGATTTAAAAAATATTTTCAACAGATCTATAGAACCATGGTCCCTAAGAAAAAAGGAGAAATGTGTTAAATGCCACCCACATCTTTGCTGTCTTCCTACACACTCACTTGGAGCTACAGTGTGCAAATGGGAGGAGTTCAAACACAGCCCGGAAAACTTAGAGAACCGAAGACATTTAAGTCAGAATGTGAACTTTCACAACTAATTTAGAGTTTTGTGGGTTTATAAAGTGAAATATATAATAATTGTGTTATGTAACAACATTAATACACTTTTATCCAAAACATATAAGACCTGTGCATGTACAAGTACTCATGCACAGATGCATGCTAGAGCTTTGTTCATAATAGCTGCACGCTGGACACAAACCAAATGTCCACCAAGATGTGAAGACGTGAAAGCTGAACTGTTTTCTCTCACAATGGACTACAGCTTAGTACTGAAAGAGGGAGATTAATCATACATAGAATAATTATGGTGAAGATGAACATATTGTGCCATTGTGTTATGCAATATCAGTCATATATACTGTTTGATTCCACTTATAAAACAATAGGTGAAAAGCATAGTCAGGTTGGTAACTGGGGGTTCCCCCTAGGTAAATTCAATCAGAACCAAACTGAGAATGTTTTTTTGAGTTCCAGAACATTACAAAAAGTAAATCATGATTGTTCTACAAGTTAAGCCTACTCTATAGAAGTCATGTGAATGGAGCAGCATATAGACATACCTTTAGCACACTCCATATGCTCTGTATTAGGGTCTATGAGAGTTGTATCTGAACTGAATATGTAAGGGATTTTTGTGATTACCTCTTCAATGTGCTATGATAACTACTTTAGCCATGTTTGCATTATGCTAAGTATCGTTAAGTGATGTGGAGTTCCCTTGAAGGAAAGGAAATATGTGCAGATTGTATGTAAGTACTAGGCCTAGTACTACATAGGGGTTAAGCATTTGCAAGACTAGGGTGTTTGTAAGGAGAATAGGAAAGGAGACTAAAACCAAACTCCAGAAGTTCACAGGGATAGATAGATGACTCAGCAAGGGTCAGAAAGAAGATCAGATAATTACAGGACAGGGAGCAGTGACTGCAAAGGGTCCATCAAATTCTGAAAATGTTTTATAATGGTTGCTTTCACTATGATCATAAAGGCTTATAGTTCAAGCAGAGAAAATTTTATTATATGTCAGCTGTACCTTAATAAATTTTACCTAAAATTCTATCTCTACAAGTCAAAGCAGGAGTAAGTGCATCCTCTACCACTGAGGCCAGACAAGACATCCCAGCTAGGGGGAAAGGGATCCAAAGGCAGGTAACAGAGTCAGAGATACCCCTCACTTTAGTTGTTAGGGGAACCACATGATGACCACACTATGAACCTGCTACATATGTGTAAGGGACTTGGTGCAGCCCATACATTCTCTCTGGTCTATGTTTCAGTCTCCTTGATCCCTCTGGCTCCCTCAGCCTTTCCTCCCACTCTCCCATGAGACTCCCAGAATTCAGCCTATTGTTTGGCTGTGGTTCTCTGCATCTGTTTCCATCAGCTGGTAGATAAAGCCTCTCAGAAGACAGGTATGTTAGGCTCCTGTCTTCAAGTTTGGCAGAGTGTCAGGGGCCTGCTCTCCCTGATGAGGTGGGTCTGAAGTGGGGCCAGTCATTGGATAGCCAATCGCTTGATCTCTGCTCCATCTTTATCCCTGCAGGACTTACAGCCAGGACAAATTTTTGCTTGAAGCTTTTGTGGGTGGGTTGGTGTCCCTCCCCCCCCTCCACTGGAAGTCCATCGTGGCTACAGGAGGTGGCCACTTCAGGTTTCATTTTTCCCCATTGCTAGCAGTCTCAGCTAGCTGTAACCCCATAGACTCCAGGAAGGAGCCACTCCTAACCAAGGACTCCAGCTCATCCCAGAGATGCCCCTGCTACTGATTTCCATTCTCTCTCTGAGCACCCCTCCTTCACCCTGCTCTCCCCTCATCTGATCCCCACTCCATACCACTCCTACTCCTCTCTCATCCATTTCCCTCCCTCTATCCAGTTCGGTTGTCTATTTTATTTTCTCTTCTGAGTGAGAGTCAAGCTTCCTCCCTCCTTGTTACTTACCTTCCTTAGGTATCTGGATTATAGTGGTTATCCTTTACTTTACGGCTAACATTCACTTATAAGTGAGTGCATACCATGAGTGTCCTTCTGGGTCTGGGTTACTCAGGATGATTGTTTCTAGTTCTATCCATTTGCCTGCAAATTTCAAGATATCCTTGTTTTTACTAACTGAGTAGTCTTCCATTGTATAAATGTCCCAAAATTTCTTTATCTATTCTTCAGTTTAGGGGCATCTAAGTTGTTTCCAGATTCCATTACGAATAAAGCTGCTAGGAACATTGTTGTACAAATGTCCTTGTTGTATGGTGGAACATCTTTCAGGTCTATACCCAGGAGTGGTAAAGATGGGTCTTGAGGTAGAACTATTCCCAAGTTTCTGAGAAACACCAGATTGATTTCCAAAGTGGTTGTACGAATTTGCGCTCCCTACACCAGCAATGGAGGAGTGTTTCCCTTTCTCCACATCCTCACCAGCATGTCCTGTCACTTGAGTTTTTGATCTTAGCCATTTTGACAGGTGTAAGATGGAATCTTAGAATTGTTTTGATTTGCATTTCCCTGATGACTAAGGACACTGAGCATTTCTGTAAGTGCTTCTCAACAACCCTACATCCCACAGAGGGTTAATATCCAAGATATATAAAGAATTCAAGAAATTAGACATCAACAAACCAAATAAGCCAATTATAAAATGAGGTACAGAGCTAACCAAAATTTCTCAACAGAGCAATCTCTAATGGCCAAGAAGAACTTAAAGAGAATATAGATTTTGACATTATCTGATTTCTACATGTCAATACTTGATGCCACAACAAATGAGTCCTTATTATTCACATCTTCCTTATGAGCACAGGTGATGAATGGTGTGCATTCTTGGTTATGCAAACCAAGACAGTGAGTGTGGGAAAGAAACATCTTCAGATACTCTGTACCAGGTAGCTTTCTTTGCTTTACAGACAGAAAGCATGCCATGCATATTGGAAAATTCATGAGTCTGTCATTTTTAAAGTATAATTTAATAACAGACATCATAGATGGCCAAAAAGTACTTAATTAGTACTATAAAAAAGGTTAATTTTCTGCCCCATTGAGTGGTAAATTAACAAGGTCATTCCATGACAAGAAAAAAACTTCAGATTACAATCCTTATCATTCTTCACACAGCAAGAGAAGAAAGGTGGGGAAACTACCGAAGAGGTGGATGGGAGAAAGAATACGTTTATCTCAAAATTTAAATGGCTGTGAATACACAAGCACACCAGCTTTAAGCTGTTTAAATACATGTTTTATACAAGCATACTATATTTGTATGTGTATTGCATGTGACATGGTAAATAAGCAAAAATATGTACTAAAAAAGAATAGGCAGGATTAGCATGTATATAGGAACAACAACAATAATAATAATAATAATAATAATAATAATTATTATTATTATTATTATTATTATTATTATTATTAAAGAGTTCAAAAAAGGAAACAGACTTGAGGGGATTAATTAAGCCAATTCCATAGTCTCAGAAAAATTTAGGTACCAATTGTGATGAACATTTTCCAAGGAGGCATATTCCAAGGAACATTTTCCAAAGAAACAGTGATGTGTGAAAAAACGTGATGTCACATGGCATTGAAAAGTTGAAATTCTTTGTTTGTTTGTGTGCTTGAATGACAGTCTCTGAAATTTCCATTTAGAAATGATAAATTAAAATTAAATAGCAGCTGCATATACCTTTAACGTTGAATATAGAACAATTTCTAAGGAAACAGATCTTCCACACTTCATGGCTCATATTTTCCTTATCTTCTCCACAGTCTATTTTCACAGTATCGTTTTCAAGTCTTTAAGGTTTCTGAGTTCTTAAAAGCTTCAGAGGCCATGAGAGTGAATAGCTGGAGTTAGCGAGAACTTTGAAAGTCGCAATGGCATTTCTACTTCAGAGCTGGCACATTAATCTTCACTAGTGGTTGCTGAGACGCAAACAGGCTTAGCTCTTTCTGGGGACCACAGAGCAGTGGCAACCTCCTTCTCTCTTTTCTAAATAGTTCTCTTCAGGAAACTCAGAGGCAGTGAGAAAGTGCAGCATACACTCTGTGCCTGTCAAGCAGGAGCATAGGCGTTTGGGATAAAACAAAATAGAAGGCACTAAGGGTGAGTTCCAGAAAATTGGCTAAAAGCATTTTCCAAAGTGAAGAAAAAAATTATGTCAAGGCTCTGGCGGGCTAGACTTTGATGATCCCTCTTCTGGTTCCCATGCACAGTGAACACTCGCAGATTTGTAAAAGTTACTATAAACGAAGGATAAATGTGTGACTTCGCCTCTTTCAGAAAGTTCTAAGGGGATTTCTGCTATTATGACGCCCGAACAATGAACTGAATAACTCTGAGAAGCTTTTCCCCCCCATATCTTGAAAATAGATATTTTCTCATGTAACACACACTGATTACAGAGTCCCACCCTCTACTACTCTCAGTTTCTCTCCACCTGCCTTCCCTCCCTGCTCCTTTTCTGACTCTCATTCGAAAACCAACAGGCTCTTAAGTGGTGATGATAAGGTATAATATAATAAATATAATATGAAATATATATATATTTATACACATAAATATAAATTAAAACAAGGCAACTTTTTAAAAAACTGGCACAACACTATGAGACAAAGAACCTCCAAAGACACCAATGAGTTCATTTTTTGTTGGGCACCTACCACTGGGCATGTTGTCTACACTTTGGAGTCATTGGTTTCCCCAGTGAGACTTTCTTGGATAAAGCTATATTTTCATTTACAAGTGTTTCATTAACAGTTGGAGATCATTTCTGCATTAGAGATGAATATGTCTTTCCACTACTCTGTTCAGCTTTGGGACCCCATCTAGTGCAGACTCATGCATGTCCTGTGCACGCTGCCTCAGTCTCTGTTGGGATCCTGAAGATTCAGAGGCTCTTGTTTCCTTGGTGTCTTCCATCCCCTCTGGCTTTGATGGAGACATCCCATTTAGGGCTGAGTGTTCTGAACACTCTGGCTCTTTGCATAATGTCTGCCTGTGGGTTTTGGTATTTGCCCCATCCACCTAGGAGGGAGTTTCTCAAATGATGGCTGAGCAAGGCACTGATCTATATAGCAATATATATATAGAAGAATGTCATTAGCAGCTGCTTTATTTTTTATTTTTTAGAATATTAATGATTTGTTGTTCCCCAGGCTCCTGCACTATCTACTCTCAGGTTTGTAGTCACCCATGAAGCATCAAGGATGAATTCCATCTCATGGAGTAGGCCTTAAGCCAAATCAAGTATTGACTGGTGACTCACATAAACTTTGCCCTCCATTGTACTAGAGTATCATGCAGGTAAGCTACAGCTGTAGATTAAAGGGCTTGTGGTGTGGTGGGTCTTTATGATTCTCCATGGGCAGTGTGCCGAGCTGTTCAGGAAGCTTGAGATGAAAACAGTCTCTTGGTTATTTCTCAGATTTCCCCCACAGTTTAGCGGTGATTCTCATTTCTAGAGTCTAATAGAATGTGAAAGATAATCATGAGCTGCTTTAAGAGGCTTTCAGATGTCCTCAAGCTGTCAAATGTTTTTGTTTTCTTTAAATATGACAAGATATCAAAATGTGTAAAATGAGAAGGACAGAGGCGGCTCACTCTTCTAACCCTGACCTGCTTACAGCCTTGGCATCTAGGTCTCTATTCTGCCCTTCCTTCCCCTTCCATTACAGAATATGGCCTAATTCCATGTCCAAAGCCACATGGAGCACAGCTCTAATATTCAACAAGCAGTCGTCATCTTCTGCAAGTTTCAGCCTCTGTGCTTGGTGCTGCTATCAAAGCAAAAGACAGATAAGGTGTTTTGTTCCTGTAGGATTTATTACCCAGGGTAAGAAATGTATACCTTAAGTAGGGTCTGTCAGGTAGCAGAAAAAATAAAATAAAATAAAATAGAAAGGAATTTTTAGCAAGATGATGTCTAGGAAGGAAAGACCTAAGAGGCATCGATGAAGCATAAACAAAGACCACCCTGCTTTGGACACAATGATGAGGAGAGGTCTTTATGAAGTGGAGACTTGGAGAATGAGCTGAAAGCAGTAGTGTGAAGGGCACGGCAAAGGGATGCCTTGTCTGCGGCAAAGAGCAGAAGAGCCAAAGGTACTGCAGGTGCAATTCGGTGGGTCTCACAGCAACCCAGAGCCTCACCCTACAGGACACCTGACTCCAGCTTTATGCTAGGAGGCATAGAAAGCATTGGAAGGTCATTTGGAAGGGAAAGCAGGGGACATAATCTAATTTACATTTAAATAAGATCATAGAAATGGAGGAGAAAGGGAAAACTGTGATTAAGATTTTGACAAAACATGTTTTGTAAGCTCACAAATGTTACGCTAGTCTTAAGGGTAGGAGCATCATACTTCAGTATATTAACCATTATGCTGAAAATGATGTAATGTAGGCCCAGACAAAAATAACTTCTTCCTCGAATTATTATCCCTTCTTCTATCATATTCCACTGCATAGGAAGTTTTAAAACTGAGCCCAAGCCTGAAACCCATTTCCCCCTAAACCAGACTTGTTGGAATTTATTATCTTTCAACAGGAATTTTTCTGAGGAATTTTGCTTCAGTTTCAAATTTTCTCCCAAGTATTAGTGTTGATTTAAAAATAAACGTTCAATACTATGAAAAATGTCTAAACTCCCAATTTTACATAAAACTCTATGTGTATCATCTGTCTAAATATATAAAACTGTATACCTATCTGTCGATCTATCATCTATCTATCATCTATCTATCTATCTATCTATCTATCTATCTATCTTGTTTAATGATACAATGCAGAGAAACCAGTATTTGTAGACTACAGACACAGTATATTCATCCATCATGTGTCTGTTCAGTAGCCAGATTCTAATGCTTCAAATGAGCAGTGAGGCAGCTGAATAGAATTAGTAATTCTTCAGAGTCATTCAAACAGCCACCAATTGATCCCAGTAAGTTATACTTCAAATCTCTCACCTGGATTTCACCTAATAATTTTCATATAGAAATTTATTACAAAAAAGGGTCATGACTTTTTTAATGAAAAAAAAAGAATTTTTTTTTACAATGCTATTGTGATGGTTTGAATAAGAATGGCTCATATAGGTTCATGTTTGAATGCTCAGATACCAGCATTTTTGAACTGTTTGAAAGGATTAGGTGGTGTGACCATGTTGGAGGAGGCATATCACTGGAGCTAGTCTCTGAAGTTTTAAAAGTTCAAATCAGGCCCAGTGTCTGTCTGGCTCTCTTTGCCTGAGAAGCAGCATGTGTCCTGCTACAACTTGGTCAGAGTCATGGATGCTGCCATACTCCCTGCCATGATGGTAGAGGCAGGATGTGTCCTGCAACAACTTGGCCAGAGCCGTGAATAGCTGCCATACTCCCCACCATGAGGATAATGAACTAAACCCTTGGAACTGTAACTAAGCCCAAACTAAATGTTTTCCTTTATAAGAGTTGACGTGGTCTTGGTGTCTCTGAACAGCAACGGAAAGTTTACATAGTTTACATGTTGTCATTTGGTATGCATAAAAATCTTCAAAGTTTAGAAAAAACACTTTGAATATAGTTATTTAGAAAATATTTTCAAAAAAATGACTTCATAGGAAATTCCAAGACATTCTCAGGTTTTGAGCCTCTAGGCTGACCTAGACTCTGTCATATTACAACAGCGACAGACCTCTACTGGCCATGTAGGCTGTTATTTAGGAAGGAGACAAGCACTGCCAGTGCTGTAAACCTAATAAGTTAGGTGATCTGAATCAATGTGTACTGTCCTTGACTTTCTTCTTCTATTAGAATTCTGAAAAATCATTAGCCACCTCTGGGATATGTTTGATTAATGTGTTTGGTTAAACAAAAACGTGAGGTCACTCGTGAGTAGTACTTTGAAAGGGTGAGGGGGGGAACCTGAATTCCAGAGGAAATATATGCTTTTCCAAAGTACATGGCTCGTTCCTCAAGCACATTCTAATCGATGCCGTGGCGTGATGTCACTGCAATGACCCCAGAAATGACTTCATCACCTTGTGCAGGTGCCTCTACATCACAGGGCATGTGACAATTGACATGTGGCAGAAATATTAGCAACTTCCTGAAACTTTGTCCACCTAGGCAATACAAAGCCCCCAAACACCCATGACTAACAAGCTAGCACTTTTTCTTTTTCTTTTCTTTAATTTTACCCACAATCTTTAATCTGGATACAAAAAAAAAACAAAAAACAAAAAACAAAAAACAAAAAAAAAAACATGAACTGAAGAAACTTCACTGCAGCATTCGGCCCCATAGCCAATGGTATTGTCCTTATTTCTTATACATCTAAGCCACACTTATAAAAGCCAATGAAATTGGCTGGGCATATGGTTTGTTGTGCAAGAGTGAAGTGGAGAGCATCAGAGAACACGTGATACTGACCTCAAGCCTTAACACATGCCTGCACACACATGTGCCTACACTCAGGAACATTTACACAAGAATAATAAAAGAACTACTAAAGTCCTATAAAAATCAGCAAAGAGCTGAATGAGATATCAATGAGCTATCATTACTAGAGATATCATATACTTTTTAATTTTTGGCTTTTAAGTTATTTGAAATTTTCTCGTTTTATAAATGAAGTTTTAGTACTTTATTATTTCTTTGTCTTCCTTCTGCCCCTTCCCCACATCCTTCCTTGTGCTTTCCCATTCCAAGTAGTTTCTTTCCTATTTTCGTATCATATGTGACCTTTTGCCCCCTGTGGTCATTTGAATGAAAAATGATCCCCATAGGAAGTGGCACCACTAGGAGGTGTAGCCTTGTCACAGTAGATGTAGCTGTTTTGGAGGAAATGTGTCACTAGGGGAAGGCTTTAAGGTCTCAGATGCTCACACCACGCCCAGTGTCACTCTCTCTTCCTGCTGTTTGTGGATCCAGATGTAGAACTGTCAACTCTTTCTCAAGTACCACGTCTGCCTGTGTGCCCCATCCTTTTTGCCATGATGATAATGGACTAAACTTCTAAATTGCAAACCAGCCCCCAATTAACGTTGTCTTTTTTTATTTAAATAATTTCTTCAGATTATATCTCGATCATTATCCCCTCAGTTGTTTCTTCCTATTCCGCCCTCTCTCCCTCTTTCACCCTATATCCCTCCCTAGGTCTGTGACAGAAGGGGACCTCCTCCCCCACCATTTGACTACAGCCTATCAGGTCTCATCCAGGTAGCCTGCCTCCCCTTCCTCCGAGTGCCACCAGGCCTCCCCACCAATACATAGTGCTTTTTCAATACCAAAGTAAAGCAAACTGTAAGAGAGCTAACACAGTCTTGTTCTCTGCTACAGCATAGGTCTTTTATTATCCTTTTTTTTTTTCATTAAAAACTAAAGGTCTTCTGCTGTTCTCAGCATTGCATTTCCACATCTGTGCCCCACACATTCTCTGTTCAATGATTCCTGAAACCGAAATGAATGAGATCCACTTAGATGAATGGCTTGGATTATTTTGTCAAAGACCACATTTTTACCTTGTTTCGTACTCATTTATGGACTATGTGTTTTCTTACATGTCTGTAGAAATGAAGCTAATTTTTGTAAACTTAACACTTTTCCTATTTGTCATGTTCCCTTCAAAATGATGCCTCTTTCCACTACCCCACTCTTTAAAATTAACGTCGTGATGTGTGACCAGAACACAGAAGCTGTGCTTTGAGTCTGTACCTCTTACATGTCTGCTGACTGTTATGAATCCCTTGATTCATATACGAAGAAGCAACTGACATCAACTCAGTCTGATACATGTTCTCTGCTGCATGGCTATTTAAGCCCTTACGTTCAGACACATTTCTGCAAATCTTTTCATTAGTCGTAGGGAGCTAACATAAGCTGGGTTTTTTCAAAGTATGCGTGTCTTAAGTCACATCCATTATCAATACTTTAATACATCCACAAAGGCCAAGGGCTGACAGCTGAGACTTGCTTCATTTTTTAAATTAATAAATAAATCTTCAAAAAAGTGTAGTTATGGTAACAGAGTTTATGCATCAGAAACAGTTTGAAATATAAAATGTCTGAATTTGGAACTAAATATGGGTCAAACCTTAAATGTAAGGATTGCTCTCTGCTACCATCCCCTGCCCGTAACTGGGAACATCAACTTCTGGCTTTTTATGATGGCTTCGAATCTTAGACATAAACTTCAAAAGACAGAATCTAACAGATGTTGTCTTCCAGATTTTACGGGGATGAGGGTTAGTTCTGTTTTTCTTTACAAGCAGTACAGAAAACGTTTTTAACTTAACCGAAGACCTAATACTTTTTATTGCAAATACAGTTATTTAAATAGACATATATTTATACAGACAAAGGGGGTTTTACATTGTTTTGCACATTATAGAATCTATTTATTTTTCTCTTTCTTGGTCTTCGCTAACTTCCTCACAAAATTGCTGACTTATGTTCTACTTAAGGATTTCATCACCCTTAGTGTGTACATACTTAATGTTTATGTAATAGTATGTGCTTGTTCAGTGATAATTTGGTAGGATAAAAGCCAAATATTTTTAATATATTTTATTAATTTATTCATATTGCATCTCAATTGTTATCCTATCCCTTGTATCCTCTCATTCCTCCCTCCCTCCCATTTCCCCTTACTCCCCTCCCCTATGACTGTGAATGAAGGGGACCTCCTCCCCCTGTATATGCTCATAGGGTATCAAGTCTCTTCTTGGTAGCCTGCTATCCTTCCTCTGAGTGCTACCAGGTCTCCCCATCCAGGGGACATGGTCAAATATGGGACGCCAGAGTTCATGTGAAAGTCAGACCCCACTCTCCACTCAACTGTGGAGAATACCAAAATACACAGAACCAAGCCAAATACTTTTAATCAAATTAAAGTTGGCTCTCACCAAGAACTAGTCTTAACAAGAACTTTAGTTTCCTTTTTTTCCCCAAACATTATCTTCCTTTCTGTTTTTAGAAAAAGAGAGGTCTTGAGGATAACATCTAGAGAAACAGGCACAAGAGAGTTCTGCATTCATTCTTTCATATTTTACTATTTTTCTTGACTCCATCAAGATCTAAGTTTCCCATTTTATGGTTGTGGATCTAAAAGCATGGCATTCATGTCCTCAAAGACACTCAGTGACCAAGGTGGAGCTCGAATGCACCCACACAAAGACCCTTAACACACTCAGCCAGGAATGGGCTAGATTTCACTAGTTTCTTTTCTTTTAAAGGGGGATTCATCTGTCTGTCTGTCTGTCTGTCTCTCTGTTCGTTTACTTGAGGACAGGCTGTGTATGCTCAAACACACTTGTGGAGGTAAGAGGACAACTTACAGGTCTTGATTCTCTCCTTCCAACACATGAGTTCTGGAGATCAAACTCAAATCCTCGTGCTGGGAAACCTCTCGCTTGCTGAAAGTTCTTGCTGACCCATGAGTATTTTTATGGAGACAAGTTTCTATTCCCGGAGAAGCCCATCCATTCTCTTATAAAATACACTTTTACTTTAGAACAACCTATTTTTTTCTCTTAGAATATGGAATTTCAATTGACAGACTTCCTGCACTTACTCCCAGATACAAACTAACCCAGTACCACAGAGTTCCTTAGCATATTAGCTGAGATAAAACCATTTTTTTTCTGCTTTTGGTAAGTCTATAGTTGAAAACAAAGACAGGTTTATGTCCTTTAACATAAAAAGATAGTAGGTAGGTGGTTAATAAAAAAGTAGATCGATAGATAGATAGATAGATAGATAGATAGATAGATAGATAGACAGACAGACAAATAGTAGATAGATGTCAGTGTGATGTGTGTGTATGTGTGTGTGTTACATGTATGGCCATGTATGGTAGATTGTATGTATATATGGCTTTTGTTCTTGTTGATAAGACTGGACAGGGTAGACAGAGGTGGTTGTTACTAAAAAGTATATGGCCTTTTGCAGTAACAGCTTTAGGAATGAAAGGAACTTTCTGTTGAGCTACCTAAACTGAATCCTAAATCAGGATGACAGTCATATTCATCCTAGAGTCACACAGATAATATCCTGGATGTATAGAAAATATCCAAAGGAAAAGAGAAATGATGATTTCTCACCTAAATTTAAGTAAAGCCCTTAAAGTGACTGAAGACTGCAGGAGGCCGACAGAATGTTATGGATTCATTTAATAACCAAACAATTAAGCATATCCAAACCGCCCGATGGAATGGGTAATCTTCTGGTCACATAGCTACCCCTACAGCTACTGTAATGTAGATAATGACATTGCCTGAATCAATTGCTCCCACATGCAAATCCAGGATAAATTATTAATTCCTCCATCTGGATCCCTACTCTTCCTCCACTTCTTCCATTCCAAAGAGTTCCATTTAAAAAAAAAAAAAACAGGCATATGCAAGGAAATTGAGGCCACGCAAGGGCAAATCTGTCATTATTATCAGGCTTTTATATTGTATAGTATAACCTAATTGTATACCTCAGAGCATTATACATCCTTAATTCGGTTATTGTTGTTGTTGTTGTTGTTATTATTATTATTATTATTATTATTATTATTATTATTATTATTATTATTCTCGGGGCAGAGATGTTGTGACTCTAAGGACTAGTTGATGTTGATCCTTTTACCCCTGGAAGCAAAAGTTTACAGCATCTGGTACTCCTAGGCTGGTCACGTGGAAGAGCTACCAACCCCCTTCATTAATGTTCAATGCCTGAGACATTTTTGCCATCTCTCTCACAATATGATACTTAAAAGACTGGGACGATCATATGTCTGACGAGGAGAGAAAAATAACAAAAGAAACAACATCAAGTCTCAGTCACAGACATAGGGGAGGGGAGTAGGGGGGAAGGGGGAGAGAGGGAGGAATGGGAGAATACAAGAGATAAGCTGACAATTGAGATGTAATATGAATAAATTAATAAAATAAAATTTAAAAAAGAAATCATGGCATAGTTTGCCTCTGTAACAACTTATCTATGCTTTCTCGTTTAATACTCCACTCACTCCCTAGAAACAGCTCAGTGAATGTGCTGGGCTGAATCATTCATGATTTCTTTGGTAACGAAGCAAGTAAAGAAAGAAACGGTTCTGCACTTCTAAATTACAACAGTAAAAATGAGATACAAGATCCTAAGCATTATTATTATCACACCCGTGCATTCTAGACTTTTTTTTTCAAGGTCTGATCATTTACTCTTAAAGACCTACTGTTTTGACTGGACTCAGGACAAGAAGCTCTCAGTGAGGCCAGCCTCCCCACTTCTGGCATTTTTCTTTGGCTTTCTTCATAGACTTGGTGAAAACTTTAACATATTCTACAGCTTCCTTCTCATTTTCCTTAGTGCTTTCTTTCTTCAAATAAAACATTGGCATTTGTGTTGCAGGGCACCTGGAGTAACGAGATGCTGAGTCTGCGTGCTTTAGTCCCGGGCTTTTTGTCTTCTTTTTAATGGCTCTTTGATGCCATATTGGTGCACTTCATCTTCTTCAAAGATACTGAAAAGCTTGCAGACTTTCATACTTCTTTTGGTCACCAGTTGTGGAGTTAAACTAGTGTTTGTCAGTTCAGGAATATTGTTTCCTCTTCCTCCTCCTCCTCCTCCTCCTCCTCTTCCTCGTCCTTCTTCTTCTTCTCCTTCTTCTTCTTCTTCTTCTTCTTCTTCTTCCTCTTTTTTTTTTTAGAATACAGATATAAATGTCAGGTTCTATTCAGGATGCTGTCCACAGAACTTAATCCTCATTTTTAAAAAATCTTGGTCCTCTGCTTTGAGTAATATCAGACTCTGGTCCCTGGTAATGTTTTTGTGAGACCTCACCTCAAAAAAGAAGAAGGTTTTTTTTTAATCAATAAAATATTAAGAGGAACAAGAAAGGCATGCAGAGAAGCAATCCAAAGAACACCACAAGTTATGAGATGCAAGAAATGCCAAGAGGACAGTTGTATCCCAGGCAGCAAAGAAACCCAGCTAAGGATACACAAACAATCCAGAGGAGAATTCTTGAAGTTGAATTGGTTGAAAAGTCATAGACAACTGGCAAAGTTGCAGAGCTGGCCAATAATGTGTGTCTAGAGAGCTAAGCAAACAAAATCAAGTCTGTACAAGGGAAAAGAAATTGAGGTGGAAAAAAAAATTCAGCACACTACACACCTAATTTACAATATAATTAAAACAATGTAAGCACAAAGGGCTCTAAGGAAAGCTCCACTGTAACATCATGGAAACGTGATGGAAGGAGAGCTGTGTGGGGCAGAGAACAAGGGCGAAGGATAAAAGCGAAAATCTACAGCATCAGAAATCAATTACAAAACTTAAACCTCTAGAATTAATGAAAGCTGGTTCTGCTGAGTGAGGATGATACATACCCAAGGGAATGAGAATAATTAAGCAGATGGTTTTTCTCTCTTTGAAACCATAGAGCACTATATCAACACTTTGAACGTCACTTGTGTGCAGTCCTCTCGAACTCATGTGGGTCCTTCCACATAACACATATTAAACAAACAAATAAACATTTTTATTAATTAATTAACTAATTAATTAAATTTACATCTCCCAGTTTCTCATTCTCACCTCTGCTCCCTCTTCCTATGTCCCCCTACTTTCTCCTCAGCGAAGGGAGACCTCCCATGGATATCAACCCCCCTTGACATATCAAGTAGGACTGGATGCATCTTCTTCTGTTGAGGATTGACAAAGTGGTCCAGTTAGGGGAAAGGGACCTAAAGGCAGGCAACAGAGTCAGAGACAGCCCCCTGCTCCTGATTTTAGAGGTCCCATATGAGGAGCAAGCTGTACATCTGTTTGGGGTGTGTGTGTGTGTGTGTGTGTGTGTGTGTGTGTGTGTGTGTGTGTGTGTGTGTGTGTGTGTGTGTGTGTATGTGGTGGGTGGTGCCTAGCAACATCCCATGGATATTCTCTGACTGATGATTCACTCTCTGTGCTTCCCTAAGGGCCCCAGTTAGTTGATTTTGTAGGTTCTCTTGTGGTGTTCTTGCTGTCTCTGGCTCTTTCGATCCTCCCCTTTCTTCCATAAGATTTTCCGAGCTTGAGATATTGTTTGGCTGTCCATCTCTGCATCTGTTTTCATCTGCTGCTAGTGAAGCCACTTAGATGACAGTTATGCTGGCCTCCAGTCTGCAAGTATAGCAGAATATTTTTAATAGCATCACTGGTGGTCTCTCGGTCATGGCATGGGACTCAAGTTGGGCAAGTCATTCGTTGGCTGGGTCAAAGGTTTTTGTGGGTGGGTTGGTGTCTCCCTCCCTCCACTGGAAGTCTTGCCTAGCTATAGGAAGTGACTACTTCAGACTCTATATCCCCCACTGCTGGGAGTCTCTTCTAGGGTCATGACCATAGATTCCAGTCTTAGAGAAGCCCCCGACACACACCAATTTCCTTTCTCTTTCACAGCCCTCCTCTCCAAATGTGATCGCCACCTCTGCTCCCCTCCCCATACCCTCTCCCACCCAGTACTCTCCCTCCATCTACTTCAGAGGTCTATTTTATTTTCCCTTCTGACTGAGATTCAAGCATCCTCCCTTGCAAGGGCCCTCATTGTTACTTAGCTTCTTGGAGTCTGTGGATTGTAGGATTGTTATCCTGTACTATACAGCTAATACTTACTTATAAGTGAGTACATACTACACATGTCTTCTTGGGTCTGAGTTACTTCACTCATGATGATCTTTTCTAGTTCCATACATTTGCTTGCAAATTTCAAGATTTCTTTGTTTTTAATAGCTGAGTGGTATTCCATTGTGTGAATGTACCACATTTTCCTCATCCATTCTTCGGTTGAGGGACATCTAGGTTGTTTCCATTTTCTGGCTATTAAGAATATCTGCTATGAACATAGTTGAAGAACTGTCTCTGTGGTCTGGTGGAGCATCTTTTGGGTACATGTTCAGAAGTGATATTTAATAAAATGGAAGCTAGAGAGATTTAAGAATGTGTAGTGCTCTTGCAGAGAACACCAACTCAGTTTCCAGCACCCACATTGGGATGCTCACAAATCCATATAACTCCAGCTTTAAAAGATCCAAAACTCTAATAATATAGCTAGCACTGTACTCATGTATACAAACCCAAATACAGACACATAGTAATTAAGAGTAAAACAAATGTTTTTTAAAAATAAAAAACACCTCCAAGAAAATTGCGACACTCTTATAAAAATATGTGAACTTTAATATTAAAGGTGTCAGTCATGGCACAGAAGAAAATAACATAATATTAAAAAGAATGAAGTTTAGGTAATATATTCAATCATTTTTGTCTGTATGATTTCCTTGAACTTTTTCATTTCCTTTTCTATTGGTAAACTCAACTAATTTCTTCAGCTCTCTTGCAATACCTAGACTCCTTGGCTAACATTATACCTTTGCCAGAACAGGAAGTAGCATGCCCCTGAGTTGCATCCATGCAGAAATAGCCTATTATTCCAACACTGTGTGAATCAAGTTGAATCTGCAAGTCATTCCTTTCTATTATTTCAGACTAACATTAGGTCCAGCTTTGGTTTTCACTTTTTTCAGACCTCACTTTGCCATTATTTCTCAAACTGTATTCATGGAACATTTTATACATCGGCACTATTTTTGCATGCATTTTCTTCAATTTATCTAGTGCAAAATCACTTCTATTCAATAACAATCCATGGAGACTATAGAGTTTAGGATGTTTGCAAAAAAATGTCAAGTTACAATGGACCATACCTTACAATAAGATTAATCTGTTGGTATAATTTAAAATGTGTCTCCCCCAAAAAAGTGTGGTTGGTCCCCATCTTTCAAGAATTTGCATATACCACTTGGTGATTAATCTGATATCTGAAAGACCAAAATTAATCAACTAAAATGAAATAAAAGAAAAGAATACATTAGGCAAAGACAACCCTGACCAAAGATGAAAACAAGCATGGATGTAGCTGGAATCAAAGGCAAGTTACTGCAGTTGTAATATGGTGGGGGAAAAAAAGAACCAGACCTTTGTATATCTGGTACGTATCTGGGATTTATTACAATGACAGTCAAGACCTTATACTTATTTTAAAGCAATGAATCAACACAGTTGTCTCACATTTTTAACATATTGGTATTATCCAGTAAATATATGTGAATGAAGTGAGACATTAAACACATCCTGGAGAGATTCTATTGTTTTCATTGTTTCCATGTGTGTAATTTTTAATCTACAGAAATATTGGTTAAAGGTGCCTATATATTATGTAGATGCTTATCAAATATCACATCCATTTATGATGTTGCTATTGTTACCTACATGTATTTAGATAGAAATCTAAGTCCTTGTTTTCCATGCATAATGTAGTATTACAGTCCACTACACACTTACTCTTTCTAAAAATTACTTTTTCGGACTTGTTGTGGTCAAGAAAGTCACTACTATAAACAAAGTACAGTGAGTAAGACCCAGAATGTATATTTAGAGTGCTGACCATTCAATAAAAATTTAAAAAATACTCTACCCTCCTGTAAAAAATAATTTATAACTAATAAGTATGTATGGCCATTCTGTTTTAAGCATATGAAAACCATGTACCCTCACTGCTCATAAGGAGTCATTATACAAGCTTAACATCTTGCCCTGACCCTTTGTCAATCTAAATTAGTGCTTCTTGTGGATGAATTGACCCTTTTCAGCTGTTGGTCAGAACAAAGCTATACATGTTTGAAAGAGTGCTTTCTGAATCTTTCTTTGAACATCTCATTAAAGGGCTCATGATAAATAAAGCTCCTTGTTGAAGAGAGAAGCCTTTCTTCTTAATTAATATATAATTACATCTTTTTTTCCCTTCTCTTTCTTTCCTCAAACATCTCTCACACCACTTACTCTCAGTTTCACTCATGGCCTCCCATATGATGTCCCCTTTCTTTGATGGTTTTTGTAATATATATATATATATAAACATGGCCTGATGAATCTGTTAAGTGCTGCTTATGTGTATTGTGTATTTGACTTCAAGTAAGAAATACTTTATATCAGATATTCTGGAAGAGACTAAATCTCTTTCATCACCCATTACTTTCCTTTAGTTCTTAGTCTAGAAGTGGGATGCCACGAGTTTCTCCCCTTCTACTCTAGCATTTCTACTGGTATTGGCATTGTCCAGGTCTTGGTTAGGTAGCCATATTGTTGAGTTATCACGAGAATCATTTCTAGGAGACACAATCTCATAATGGACTCTTCACTCCCTTGACTTTGATAGGTGTTCTTCTCCCCTTCAGTGATGTTCCCTAAGCAGTTATGTCGTTGATGTACCTCTCGGGGTGGGGTAACCCAGAGTGAGATTGTCTCTGACCATGACCAATTGTGGTTTTCTGCAATGGTGTCTGTTTGCACTAAAGAGAAAAAATCATTGTTTTGAGTAACAGCTATACTTACTTGTTGGTATATGGATAAGGTTTAGGATGCACTTTGGGATTATACTGTTCATTAAAATGGCAGTAGTATGCAGTCCCTGACCTCACTACATCTGAAGAGTTGGCTAGGTTTCTAGTACCATGCATTAATTTCCTATGCTGAATGATCTTTAAGAGCAGTTAGATTGTCTAGACTGATTGTACCTTTACTTATATCTTGCTATACGATGATAGCAATTTCGAGTACTATGAAAGCTAGACTGCAGAAAGGAGGATTCCAGGTTAAATCCAGCTCAAATCTTGAGGCTTTATAAAACATTCTTTCCTCTCTTCCTTTCCTTGCTATTGGCCCCAAATTTGTATAAGATGATAATTTTGCTATAGTAGTCCATAAATTCCTCTTACAAATATATTCTGTTATTAAGTAAGCTGTTGTTTTTATTTTATTTTCCTAAGCCATTTCCAAAAGAAGTTTATTGGAAAAACTTTAATGGGTTAAAAATGTTGAGATCCTCTGATTTGAAACATAATTCCATAGTTGAATTTCTCTGTTATCATTGACCAGGTACAACAAGATAGTCATCCCTTTAATATGGTATATTTCACAAAGGTTACAATATTCATTCTGAGAGAGGTGGGCTTTTCAAAACTTCATTGCAACACTGTTCTCTGAATTGCCAGTGTGTATGTGGTTGAAGGAGGTTCTCCGTGTACTTAAATGTTATTCTACATCAGCCAAAAGAAACGCATTACTGAGACCAAATAAAACAGAGGTAGGCAGATCTTGGTAAGTTCAAGACCAGCCTGATCTACAAAGAGAATTCCAGGACAGCCACAGCCATTATACAAAAGGAACCCAGCCTCAAACCCTGCCCCCCAAAAGCAAACAGCTCTCATTAATCTTATGACTTTTAGCCTGTCTAATATAATCAATCTGTACTGAATTTACATAAAATTATTCATTACTAATATGCCTTTAAATTCAAACTAATATTAAAGAGGATCTTGATGTTCAGGACTATTGAGAGCTCACTCGTTGCCTTTTATTTAATTAAAATTGCATATAAATTTTGTGTGATTAAATGTATAATATTTAAAAATCGATGTTACCAAGACTAAAAGGGACATGAATATTTAGGGTTCAGTTGCCCATGCAGCATCAATGATCCAACAGATCGGATCATTATAACAAAACATTGCTGTGTTCTCCTTCATTGCTGGTGGGAATGCAAACTAGTACAACAGCTTTGGAAAGCTATCTGGCGCTTTCTCAGAAAAAGGGAATAGGGCTTCCTCAAGACCCAGCTATTCCACTCCTTGGAATATACCCAGAAGATGCACTACCACACAACAGGGACATATGCTCAACCATGTTCATAGCTGCCTTATTCATAATAGCCAGAACATGGAAACAACCTACGTGTCCCTCAGTAGAAGAATGGATAAAGAAACTGTGGTACATCTACACTATGGAATACTACTCAGCTATTAAAAACAAGGAATTTCCAAAATTTGTGGACAAATGGATTGAACTAGAAATTGTCATAATGAGTGAGTTCACACAGAAACAAAAAGAGCTAAATGGTATATACTCACTTATATCGAGACACTAGTCCAAGGTGTACATCCCCATGAAAAACTGTACCTACCATGAAAGTGGGTCAGAGGGGAGGACATCCTATTGAAACTTTAGGTGTGAGAAGTCTGGGAAAATGAGGAAATAGAAGGATCCAGCGGGTCCTGGAAAACTACAGGCGAGTCTGGGCCCTGGGGTCCTCCGCAAACGATAGCAACAGCCAAGGAAAATATAGGCAGTAAACCTCGAACCCCTACCCAGATTAGCTGATGGACAGGACATTCTCCACTGTTGAGTGGAGAAAGAGATCTGACTTTCACACAAACTCTGGTGCCCCATATTTGACCATGTCCCTTGGATGGAGACGCCTGGGGGCACTCAGAGGAAGGATAATAGGTCACCAAGGAAAGACTTGATACCCTATGAGCATATACAGGGGGAAGAGGTCCCCCTCAGACACAGACATAGGGGAGGGGAGTAGGGGGGAAGTGGGAGGGAGGAATGGGAGGATACAAGGGATGGGCTAACAACTGAGATGTAATATGAATAAATTAATAAAAAAAACTGAAAAAAATTGCTGTGTTCATCAAAGGTGTGTATGTAACTAAGTTCTGTACAGTGGGGACATATATGCCAACGTAAAACATTTCATATTAAGTAAAATCCTGAGTGCACTTTAGAGATTAAATTTTGCTTCAGCCTGTATTTATTATGATAGCCTAGAACTTATGTTTTATAGATGCAAGATGACAGAGTAATTTTTTAATATTTCTGTCGCATTAGCTGATCATCTCAGGTTACTTCCTTGGTGACTGATAGTAGTAGTAAGTTACGAGACCTGCCTGCCGCAGATGCATGATATGGTTTTCTTCAGTTGGTACTAGAGAAGTTACTGCTGAACACAGCCAAGCATGCTGGTAAATTCCTCAGCCATAACTCCTCTTACTACTGAATATTTCTCCCCAAACGGGGAATTGTAATTTGTTGTTTGTTTGTTTGTTTGTTTGTTTTACTGCAAATATCTTTACTTTTATTCATGCAGCCTTCTCATTGTTGGCATAAAAGTTTCCAACGCATCTCAGAAGACTTAACAACTATACAACTAAAAATGATTTTATATTTTGTCTTACTATACATCTAAAAACCCTCAAAGGCAGGAGACAACGTCGCACGACATGTCTTGTTACAGCTGTTACTCTTGCAAAGGGCCGTGCGTCAGTTTCCACGTCCAAGTGGTGGCTCACAAATGTCCGTAACTCCAGAGGCTCCATCACCCTCTTCCAGCCTGTGTGAGCACTGCACACATCTGATACGCAAACACACATACGAGCAAAATACCATACACATATAAAATACAAATAAACCATTTTAAAGGCTTGGATCTGTAGCAAGGAAGTATATCCAAATAAAATTGGATTGTATCAATGTAAAAATGTGTTTTAAAATAAAATTATAAACTCTGGGTTTTTCAAAGCCATTCCTCTTCTTTTTCTTTACAAATCAAGCAAACTCTAGAGTACTTTTCCTACAAGAAATCATAATTGCATCCAGCATGTGCTCTGGGGCAGTATCATCAAACTGATAACGCACCTGCGTCTTTGCCAATCACACTGACACAGAAACTAAAGGGGAGAAGAAATTACACTTCTCAACAGCTCTGTCTCTGAGCCTGTGAAACAGCCATTATCTCCATGGCAATCTATATTTAAGACAGCCATCCAATCTTCATGTATTTCTTAGCTTATTTTTGTGCTTTCATAGAACTCCATTTTGAAAAGTGTTTCTTTTAATCACTTTTTTCTTTATTCCCCCAATTCAATGACAGTTTTCATCTACTTGTATAAAAAGAAGATATGTGTGTGTAAGTGTGCATGTGTGTGTGTGTGTGTGTGTGTGTGTGTGTGTGTGTGTGTGTGTGTGTGTTTATTAACTAACACAGAAGGGGCTTTAGAAAACTAACATGCACTGATTGCATTAATACATAGAAATATTATATATATATATATATATATAAACTGTATGAAAAACATAAGTGCCTACACTGATACTACATAAATGAAAGCTCTAAAAATAGAAAGCATAAGACTTCTTAGACATTTAGCAAATATTCGCTTCTATAAATCACATGTTTGCTATTTTTATTTTTTTTTCTCCTTTATTAATTTATTCTTGTTACATCTCAATGGTTATCCCATCCCTTGTATCCTCCCATTCTTCCCTCCCTCCCATTTTCCCCTTATTCCCCTGCCCTATGACTGTTCCTGAGGGGGATTTCCTCCCCTTGTATATGCTCAGAGCAGGATATATGTATAGGAACAATGAGTGAAAAAGGAGGCCATGAATTTAAACATAGAGTGAAGAGGTTATGTGGGAGTATCTGGAGGGAGAGAGTTATAGGGATAAGTGTTGTGGTTATATTGTAACCTTTAACATCGGTTACTGTGAAAGCGGATGCAAACTCCTTTTGTAGCCTGTGGTATTTACATAGCAAAGATTGCTTCACAATAACCAGGTAACTGTGAAGCAGCGGCTTGTATGCTCTCATGTATCTATGTTGCCTGATGTTATAGTTTATTATATTAAGAACTGAATATCAGAATATAAGGGAGCATCTTTAATCCTAGGTCTAGGGAGGCAGAGGCAGACAGATTTCTGTGTGTCCCAAGGCATCCAGGGATCCACAGTGAGGCCTTGGCTCAGGCAAAACAAAATAAAAGGATATTAACAGAACATGAAAAATCTTCCTAATAGTACTGGATATATATTGAAATTGTGTATTGACCTAGGAATGAAATGGAAAAATAGTTCATTGTGTTCAAATAAAAGTTGAAATTTTATATAAAATTCTATTATGAATATGTAGTATTTTTATACTTTGGAGATATGAGAAAAGAAAAAAATGTTTATTCCACTACTTTCAAACCTTACACTTCTCAGATAATCAATGTCAATGCTTAGTTACCTTTTTTTCTTTGAAAGCTGCAAACAATTCTGTAAAGAACAAATTGCTTCTATTCACTCATTTAAGTAAAATTCCAGGCAAGTTCTTCTCAAATTCATATATGAGTAATAAATATGAGCAATAAGGAGTTCTAGCAGCAAAGTGAATAAAATTTGCTTTTAGGGTTTTCTATGTGAGTGCCAGTAAGAACTTTTTGTTCTTGTGCTACCCAAATAAAGTGGCCCAATGTAGAAACTCTTTGTAAGTTAAGAAGAAAATACACCATTTAAAATTACAGAAAGATTCTGGAGGTGTCATTCAAATGAGACCAAGTATGACTGAGGCATTCATACATAGCTATCTACTGGAAGTCTGTTTAAAAGTTTTACATGTTTAAGTACTCAGAAATACATTATGTCATATTGTGGGTGTACACAGCCATTAACACTGAGGTTTTGAATATACTTAATGATACAGGAATATTTATTGTGCATCAAATGGTATACAATATACAGATGATGGTTTCTGGTTCAGTTGTTGCCATGAGACAATCGCTGATGTCAAACTGAAGATATGAAGAAACACTGAAAAGAGAATACCTGCATTTCTGGCAATTTCTAGTGTCTCTACTTATTTCTATGATTGCCAAATTTCTACAATATCTTTTAGTTCTTTCACATTATCCAAAAACTGACAAACCATTTTCACAACAAAAAGAGTACAATCATTTATTTTTTAAAGATTTATTTATTATTTGTACAGTATTCATCCACAAGTGTGTCTGTCCACCACAAGAAGGCACCAGATCTCATTACAGGTGGTTGTAAGCCACCATGGGGTTGCTGGGAATTGAACTCAGGACCTTCGGAAGAGCAGACGGTGCTCTTAACCTCTGAGCCATCTCTTCAGCCCCTAGAATCATTTAATTTTTTGTTATTTTTTATTAATTTATTCATATTACATCTCGATTGTTAGCCCTTCCCCTGTTTCCTCCCATTCCTCCCTCCCTCCCACTTCCCCCCTTCTCCCCTCCCCTATGTCTGTGATTGAGGGAGACCTCCTCCCCCTATATATGCTCTTAGAATATCAGGTCTCTTCTTGGTAACTTGCCATCCTTCTTCTGAGTGCCGCCAGGGGGATGTGGTCAGAAAAGGGGCACCAGACTACTCAGCTATTAAAAACAAGGAATTCCAGAAATTTGTCAACAAATGGATTGATCTAGAAATTATCATAATGAGTGAGTTCACCCAGAAGCAAAAAGAGACAAATGGTATATACTCACTTATATCAAAACACTAGTCCAAGGGATACGTCCCATGAAAAACCTTACTTACCAAGAAAGTGGGTCGGAGGAGAGGACATCCTATTGAGACTTTAGGCGAGAGTAGCATGGAAGAATGGGGAAATAGTAGGATCCACAGGGTCCTGGAAACCTACAAGAAGAACTTTATGACAGGCAGATCTGGGTCCTGGGGTCCTCCTCAAACTAAGGCACCAGCCAAGGAGAAATAGGCAGTAAACTTCGAACCCCTACCAAGACCTAGCCGACGAACATGATATTCTCCACCGTTGAGTGGAGAGTGAGATCTGACTCTCACACCAACTCTAGAATCATTTATTATTCTTCCTCTTTACTACAAATAATGCTGGTTTTTTTATATATTACCTCTTCTTTACATTTACCTTGGACTTTGAAGTATCTTACTATTATCGACACAAAATCTTTATAAATTATTTTTTTATAATTGTCTTTTAATATTGTATTGAATTATATTGTACATTACCAAACTAGATACGTGTTTTATGAAAGAAGGAAGAAACAAAAGAAGGAGAGAGGAAGAGGATGGGAGGAAGAAATTCATGGAAGGAAGAGGAAGAGAGATAGAAGGGAGGGTTAAAAGGTCTCTGCTTTCTCTTCTTAATATTTTTGCTTTAGTTTTAATTGAACATGTCTGTGTTTTTATGAGTACATAAAAGTAAATGCACTGCCTCCTGAGAACAGACGAGCCATCATATCCTCTAGAGCTGAAGCTATAGGTTACTGTGAGACACTTGGTGTGGATGCTGGGAACTCAACTTGGGTTCCTGGAAGAGCAGTAAAAACTCTTGACCACAGAGTTACCTTTCCAGCCCATGTGAAGTTTTCTTTGTCTGGCTTTTGTCCTTTGCTTTCAGGTCAACACACAATAAGTATATCTTAAGGGTAAGAAGATTTTTATTTGTCTAAACCTCATGATATTGTTATATATTTGTATAAAGTAGTTCAATTATTTCTTTAAACAACCCCGTAGCTAAATGAATTAAGTTATTTGCCAAAACAGCAAAAAATATTTTGGATGAATTGAGTTATTCTTGATGACCTCATTCTGACAATTTGTGCCCATTGTGTACTGAAATGCTGTTTTTCCTTGGTGTGCAACAGGAAGTGGCGATGTTGACTCATTTACTCATGTAGCCAGGCTAGAAATACTTGCCGTCATCTCTTCCTTCCTCCAAAGTCATTCTGTTCCTCCTCAAGGAGATAAAGCAGCTAAGTCTGCCACATCAGTCATCCTGATGCTAATTCGCCATCACTGTTTTTACACTACTCTGAATGAGGGTATGCAACAGTTTTCCTACAAAAAGTATTTCAAGCTGTATCTTACTAGGTGTTGGATCTCCTGCAGCTGTAGTTGTGGTTGTTGTGAGTCACTTGGGACTGAGCTCCTCTCCTCTTAAAGAACAACAAGTGCTCCTACACATTAAGCCATCTCTCCAGCCAATGACCAATGCAATTTTACTCCTTATATTATTTCCAGTACTAATCCTCTGTCCCTACACACACACTTAAAGATTGTCTACTTTGTTTGCGTCTGTTCCACTAGAGAACTACTCTTGAATCTACCACCACCATTATGTGGAAGTGCTTTATAATATTGTCAAGCCAACACCCTATGTGCCATAGCCATTACCAAGGATTTAGGGGCAGTCTCCTGTGTTCCCATGATGCACCTTGTAAGTAGAAAGCCAGCTAAGCCCTTTTCTATACCTTGTTGACTTCTAGCATCAGGAAAGCCAAACTTAGGTCCTGCTTGCATTTCCATTGGGCAGTTAATATCTCTGACCTTTCCTGTGATGCTCATCTTTTTCCTATCTTCCTGAAAACCCATATTTCTGGGTCCCTTGCAGCAACATTTGGTTGGAGCTAAGTGTCCTTGGAAGCCTTTTGATGGGTCAAGAAATGTGCTTCTCAATCTAGCTCATATTTCCTTGTTTCTTAGACTGGATTGCTATGGACATTTTACCTCTTATTCTTTAGCATAAAGTAATGAACTTATAAGCAAAGAGTGAAATATCAGGTTAAAGAGAAACCTGGACATCTCAATGTCCCCTGTCATAGTATGACCTAACATTTAATCTGCTTAAAGCTATATCTCTCCTGAACCACACTCCCACTGAGAACTAGGGGGTGAGATAGAAACAAAGGAAAGAAACACTGATGCCTATACAGATATTATAATGTAGACATTGTAATGTAATGAAAATGTGTGATTGTAATAGCCTATGGTAACACAGGTGTATACAAATGACACTGAGAGAGGAACGTTAAGCATGAGCTTCATTTCATTCACAGAGCCAACTACTTCACAGACATAATAAATGTTTATAAATGTGATAGGCTATACTAAGCCACTTTTACAAGATGATTATAAACATTTATATCATAATTTGGATACAAATCCCTAGAGGTCATAGCAGTAATTTTACAACTTGAAAACGTCTGTTACAGACTGTGAAGCACTGAGAAGTCAGCCTCTTGGTCTAGAATATACTGTTATTTCTAACAAATGTGTCTAATAAATATTTTGAATGTTTGACAGGTGCTACATAAACCAGTTGCTAAGGCTATCAATGTTTTGAAATATTTTCTGAATACCACATGTCCTGTTTATTTCAGAGTCACTTCAAATAAGATTTTGAACTAACTCAGGTTAAATTCCAGAACTTGAAGGTAACTTTATTTAGTTACTGTATTTCAAATGCTCAAAAACCTATAAATAATTCGAGCATTAGTGTGACAGTTGTTTAACCTCACAAAATCATTTCCCTACCCCGATATCAACTCAACTCAGTATTTCTGCTTTTGGGTAAGCTCTTCACACATCTAAAAATGCTTTCATAGATTCTTCACAGACCCATCCAATATTTTTCACTCATGAAAAATGTATTTTAATCATTGACCTTATTTCATTTTTCATTCATCTTCCCCTACAAACATCCTAGTGTGAAGCATCACTTATTTGGAGAGGAGAGAGAATAAGTATTCAAGACAGAATGAAGTATTCTAGATTGTTCACGATCACATGCAAGTTTGGCAGAGTCGGTTTTCTTGATGTGGACAATAGTCCATCAGAGCAATGCTAGTAGCTAATAGCTTACTTTTAGCAGCATGTCATCTCTTCCATGTGACTTTATTCACCTGTCTCGTCCAACTGATGTGTTTGCTTTCGTCTGATAGACCACACGACTAGAACAATGTTTATGTGTGATAAGCTTATAGTTTTAGAAGCAGTACTACTGTAAAAAAAATATGTCTTATTATTTAAAAAGAATATTTCAGACTCTTTCAAATATTGGTTTAATAGGTTACCATATTTATTCATCACATGATAGTTTTCCTTATGGGAATCTAAATCCCATCAATTTCTTACTCTAATATAGAACTTGTGCTATGATGTTAACAAAAGTAAGATTCCTTAACATACAGCCAAGGACAATACAGGCAGTAAACCTTAAACCCCTACCCAGATCTAGCCAATGGGCAGAACATTCTCCACAGTAGAGTGGAGAGTGGGATATTACTTTCTCACATACTCTGGTGCCTCACCTTTGACCATGTCCCCTGGAGGGGGAGACCTGGTGGCACTCAGAGGAAGAACTTTTTTTTTTTGGTAAAATATGTAGGATCCATGATAGGTCCTGGAATCTGTGACAATATCAACACAATTTATGCAACACAAAGATTTTGCAAACTATGATATAGTCTAGGATCTTAAGAGGCAACTGCTTTCTATCAGGTGGATAGACAGTGAACTCACCAAGGTGCTTCTAAGTAGAAGGTCAGGGTAAGAGAAGGCCATGTGATGACTGGACCAGTGGCCATAATGGTGAAGAAGAGCCAATCAAGACACAGGTATCCTAGAAGCTAGCAGAGGCGGACAAACTAGTTCTTCCATGAAGCCTTCAGGAGGAGCACAGCCCTGTTTACCCATTGTGAGTCTACACCGCAGACAGAAAATAGATTTGTGTTGCTTCAAGCCAGTAAGTGTTGTGATTTTCGGTGGTAGCAATAGAAAACTTTCCAGAAGGCAAAATCAAATATAAGCTCTATTGTGACAGATACTTATTAAAGGACACAAAGCCCTTTTTTCTTCTTTTTCCTCATGAATACAATATTTTTGATGTTTTCCAAGTGTGCTGTGCTTTATGTTTGTTATAAATATAGAGGAAGAAATTATTATACGGAGTATGGGTTTTGTCGAGGGCATCCAAATTGGCAAAATAACTTCCAGTCCTTTGTATTTAATATCAGAAACTACTGAACTGGAATCATATTTAAAAGGAAACTGCGAGAGAATAGAGAGATGGCTCAGATCACTTGTTACTCTTCCAGAGAACCTGAGTTCATTTCCAAGGACCCACATGGTAGCTCACAACCATTCCTAACTCCAGTTCCACGCTATACAGCACCCTCTTCTGAGTTCTGTAAGGACCATGCACACACATGGTACATATACATGTGAACAAAGAAAAACAATCATATGCATAAAATAAGTTAAAATTTTTAAATAGGTGACTATCTCCTTTTGTTGATAAACCATTAATTACAGAAGAACTTACACTAGTGTCATTAACTCTAAATGGTAAGGGTTGTTTGTTTTTTTGTTTGTTTTTTTTGTTTTTCGGGGGAGGGGTTTGAGTTTTAGTTTTTTGGGTTTTTGTTTGGTTTGGTTTGGCTTGGTTTGGTTTGGTTTGGCTTGGTTCTTTGTTTTTATGTAGAGCTAAATTTGAACAATGGCAAAGTTTTTGGAATTTGCTTAGACTTATAGAATTACTATAGGGACCCATACAATGCAGGATAGCCATACTACAATCCACAGACCTAAGGAAGCTAAGTCACAAGGGGGACCCTAGGGAGGACTCTTAATTCTCATTCAGAAGGGCAAATAGAATAGACACGGGAAGTGGCTGAAGAGGGGGAACAGGAAGGGATCCTACCATAGAGGTCCTCTGAAGGGCTTCACCCATCAGGGGATCAAAGCAGACACTGAGCCTCACAGCCAAACTTTGGGCAGAGCACAGGGGGTCTTTTGGAAGAGTGGGGGGATAGAAGGACCCTGAGGGGACAAAAGCTCCACAACAAGACCAACAGGGCCAACAAATCTGGGCCCAGGGTGGCCTGGGGAGATTGATGTATCAGGCATCCAGCATGGAGAGGACCCAGGGCCCCTTTTCCGAGATAACCAATAAAAAACTCAGTCTCTATGTAGGCCACCTAGTAAGGGGACTAGAGGCTGTCTCCAACATGAACTCTGTTGCCTGTACTTGGACCAATTCCCCTGCCAGACATGGCCTTGCCAGGCCACAGAGGAAGAGGACACAGGCAGTCTTGAAGAGACTTGATAGTCTGGCGTCAATTGGAGGAGAGCTCCCCTTTACTGAGGACTAGGTGACAGGGAACGGGGAAGAGGGAGGGAGGGTTGGACCAGAAGGAGATGAGGGAGGGGACATTAAGTAAATAAATTAATTGTAAAAGGAAAAAACAGGTTAACAGTTCGGGCATTTGGACACCATAAAGAGCATGAAGAATACTAATGGCAAAACTTATTTAAGACATATTCCTCAGGACTAACACACCTCTAAGTGATCGTGGAATACTTTAGACAGGAATAGAAAAGCAATAAGCAGAGGTTTCAAGCATTCATTTCTTGGAGCGTATTAAGATTTATGAAGGAAAATTGATTTTTGAAGTCAGACAAAATTACTGTATTTACCTTTCATTAACATGGATGTAACTGCAGCATCAGACAAAAATATTAATCACATCGATTATCCATAGCCAGCTCCTAGTCTATTATTGAAAGTGAAAGAATTCATTTTCTCAAGTAATCTCTAAGACTACCTGTGATAGTGAAAAAACAAAACAATAAATTCTATGGTGTGCTGAAACAATAAAATCATTTGCTGTAATTTAATATTCTTTGGTCTACATGAACGTTAATCACAAGCATAAACCAAAAAGCAACATGATTTAGTATGCATCTGGAGGTCTTAGGTTCTAAATCTCATTATGTCACTAAGAGCATTCTTTAAATCCACTGACAATAACCTAACTGTGGTCTTATCTGTATGGTAATTACAACAGGAACTCCAAAAATCACCTTAATCTCTCACCCTCTGTTCTGCCGTATGATCCAATATATTCTTCACTCTCTTCCCTCCTGTCACTCATGTCCAGTCCCTGAAGTCTTCACTGCATCTCTGGAATCCCTCATCAAGTATACGGGAGCCTAAAGCTGGTCTCCGAACACTCCATTAACCTCCTGTCTTCAATGTTTTCTCTAAAGTCTTCTTACCAAAAACCTACAGTGAGAAGGGAGTAGAGCATAGACACAGATAGGTACAATGCACACACGTAATAATGCGGCTGGATCTCAAAGCAGCTTCTCTGTGTCAACCCTCAAAAAGGCCTCTAGTTCCTCCATTGTCATCTAAAAAAGGGCAGGTGTGACAAAGAGGAAGTGGACTCACAGATTTAGAGGACTTAACTGATTGAAATCAAACCAGTTCACTTTTTGCAAAAGCTTATGTCCCCACTAACAGATGGGTAACGCCCCTCTCATGGCGGACAGGCCTGGGAAGGCAAGCATCAGATCGTCATGCGGCCCTCACCACTGCATTCATTCTGTCCTGACCGTTTCTCCTGTTTCCACCAGTCTCCCTCTTATGCTCCATCAGTGATATCTTCCAGGTTTGGGAGATTTTGCTTTTGTACTTTTAAATATCTACAGGCTGCAAAAAGTCTCAAAAACTATTTAAAAACGTTGCCCACCTGGCTTCCTTAAATGGAATGTGTTACATTTACATTGGGCAAACATTGTGAATAGACAGTTTTTGAAAAAAAGATAAATAATCCATAAGCATATAGAAATGCTCAGTGACCATGACTCATCAGGGATGTGTAACTTAACCCAACTATAAGCTGTCAGCTCACACCTGCAGAACAACTATTATGAAGAAGATAAAAATGCGCCAGCAAGATGGCTCAGCTGGTAAAGATACTTCCCACTGAGCCTTATGACCTGAGCTCTATCACTGGGATCCTCATGGTGGAAAGAAAGAAGTTGAAGCTGTCCTCTGACCTCGGCACACATGCTATAACATACCTCCCCCCACACAATAAATAAATGTAATACATAATTTAAAAATTATAGATAAGTGTTAGTGATGATTTTAAAAGAAAGCTAATTGAGGACAGTTAATTGAAATATAAATTGATATAAGTATTGTGGGATGTAATATGAAGCTATATAATAAACCAAATATAAACTCATTATATGATCCATAAAATTTACCATTGGGTATATATCCAAACAAAAGAAACAGAGATGGAAGGGCTCTTCTATTTACAGAATTATTCAAAACAACTAACACACAGAAGAGAAGAAAACCCAAATATTCATCAACAGAGAAAGGGATAACCAAACAGTATTTATTATACAATTGAATCCAAATCTGACATTACAAAAAATTTCTGCTCTTTGCAACAGTATGCACAAACCATTTTAAGTAAATTAAATAGGCTCAGGAGGACAAATGCCATCCAATGCCACTTATGTGTGAGACTTTACCATCCCATCTTATGAAAGCGGATGTAAATGGTAGCCACGTTTACATAAGAGGCAAGTGAAGCGCGCTTGGTGAGATTCTGATCAAAAGATAACAGTTTCAGCAATACAGGAGAAATAAACTACAGAGACCTGAGGCTGCAGGTTGTGGTGAATATAGCAACATGTTATATGCTTGAAAATTACTAAGAGAGTAGAGTTTTCATTAAGAACAGATAAGTATGTGATGCAACGTGGATGTAAATCAGATTGGTTTACATTCCACAGTCTACACATAACTCAATCACATGCATACTACAAATACAGCTCATGTACATTTTTCAATTAAAAAATACCTGAACATAAAAATGAATGAAAGAGTGGAATAACAAGCCTTATCTATTCGCTTTGTATTCTGGATCTTTAGATTATATAGTTTCTATAATTCTAAAGTTAATTTATATGATTTCTTTTGTATATTCTGGCCCCCCCCCAAATTTAGCTTTAAAATTCTAAGGTTTTGGTTGGGGAAAAAAATTAATAAGCATACAATAATCTCACTCTACCCAGCGTATAAATTTGGTCACTGACATACTTTCAAATGCTCTTTTTAGTTACTACTGATGTGTTGTCTTTCGGTTGAGATTCTTGTGAGACAGAAAGATGAGGAGAGTCACAAACTGAAGTGTCTGAGGTCTTTCTCCACTGAAGGTTAATGGCAAACAAGGATAAAATATCTTCAAAATGATCGCATAAATCAATAAGCAAATGACAGTGAATGCAAGGATGATTTAATTAGTTATAAGGGCACATCTGTTGCATTAATCAAGTTAAAAATAAGTAATGGAATTTAAATCAAAGGCGATACTTCAGAAAACATTGCTTTTCTGATAATAGAAAAATATTATCAAACAGGAAATTTTTACAGAAAAGTAGACAGGTCATGTGTTTTTTACTACATGCAGAATCTCACAAAATGAAGATACCCATGGAACACATCAAGTTCTAGAATGTTAGCAGCACACGAGACATACTTGGAAGTCTCTGACCAGCCACTGCTCCCCAAAAACCAATAATAACCATATTATCCACTTCATTTTTTTTTCTAACCTTATGGATTCATTTACATCTGGATTCAGTACATCTGATGTATTCCTATACTGTGTATGTTTTACTATCTGGGAACTTTTGATCATTTTTAAGTAGCACAGAAAATAGTATGTTTCACCGTGGCATCTTCATCCTATCAATCTTTGTCCATTGTCCTTCGCAGGATTTATTCATGTCCTTGCATAATCTCGTAATTCATTCCTTCTGTTCATCCACTTGTACTTCACTCATTCTATCGGTCCATTATGTAAGCATATCTCAATTTGGTTTTATCATACTGGTAGATATTTGGTTGCTTATGATCACAATAGATATTTCTCTTGCAGATAGTTTTACACACGGCATTTGGTTAGCATTTTCTTTTAAGTGTGGCTCTAGAAATAATATTTCTGATCATCAAGTGTAATTATTTTCAGTCTCACTATTACCAAATGGTTTCTTGAACTGGTTGCTCGAATTTATGTTCCTGCTTTCAATATATAAGTGGTGCAGCTGTTAATCGCCTTCAATTGAGTTATATAGCAGTTGTTGGGGTGTCATAGATATCTATATCTTTAGATAGGTCTGAAATTGAGTTATGCCATGGATACAGTGATATGCACTCATCTTTCTTGAACTATATGATTTTTTTAATTGATGAATTATTTTAATATATATGGGTGTTTTGGCGTTATGTATGTCTGTGCACCATCAATTAGCATGCAGTTCCAATGAGGCCAGAAGAGAGCGTTAAATTTCCTGGGATTGAAGTTACATGTGGTTTTGAGTCATCACTTAGGTCTTGGGAATAGAACCTGGGTCCTCTAGAAGAGCGCCCAGTGCTCCTAATAGCTGAACCATCTCTACATCCCCAAGCAATAGGAATATTTACAGATACAACATGTACGTCCACACATACACACTATCCTGCACATATATCAGGTCTTTTGATACTACGACACAACCTAGTCATCTGTAGAGCTTGCTCTCAAGACCACACGGAGGAGAGCCAGCCCTGCCCCTCAGTTGGGTAGCATCCTGGCGTGGGTGCAGATGAGCTGGCGTGAGAGCAGACAAGCTGGCTCTGCACCTTGCTGGCAGCAGCACCGGACAGGGAAGCCCAGGACAGGGCAGGAGAGATGGCCAAGGTGTTGTGAATGCAGGAGAGAGCTGGCAGGCTGAAGAGCTCGGATACCTCTCAGGCGCAGATCAGGGGCCTGATTGTCCCACTCCAATATCTAACCCTTCGACGAACTGCTGAGTTTGAGGAGGCCGGTCCTACAGAGCAAAGACTCCAGGATCTCCATGACACAGGACAACAACAGGCTATCTGAGAGAGGTGCCAGTGAGAATCCACTAGTGATACTACAGCAGAAGCCAGAGGCCTCAAACCAGGCCGAGGACTCATGACAATGAACATTTGCAAGCGAAGAGTGTACAAAACGGTATACTGTGGGATACACTGTGACATACTAATTTTGGGGGTGTTACAAGTGGGGAGGGCAGGTGCGAGGGGACTGGGAAACGAGTGGCATTGGGGTGCATAATGTGAAACTCACAAACAACCAATAAAAATTTTGTTTGGTTGTTTTTTTGTTTTTTTTTTTAAAGAATTTTCATTGCACTTGAGGTACTTTCTATCTCCATGTGATTTGTAGAATAAGCTTTTTCCTTCCACCAGAAGTAAAAATAGTGAGAGTTTGTCTGGCATTTCACTACATCTATAAATAGCCTAGAAGATAATTGGCATCTTAATAATGCTCAGATTTCCAGTCTTTGAACATGGTATACACTCCTGCATTTATTTGTATCTTCATCACTTTGGTTGAACTATATTTTCTAGTTAAGAAAACAGAAAACTTCACAACTTTTACAGCTTTGTTTCTAGGCAATTAATTGATTATCTTATAAGAACACTGTGAATAGTGAAATTGTAGACATTTTCAAGGTTTTTTTTTATTTCTCTCAAGACATTTAGTTGTATTTTGAAGAATTGGAAATTGCATTGTTTTTATTTTTTATTTGTACAAGGCTAATAAATTAAAATACAACTTTCATATCTGGGTCCTATATCCCACCCTTAAATTTTAATTATAAATATGTTATATGTCCTTTATATTTAATTTATTTAATAAAATATGTAACACTTTTGGTTTCACTACACTTATCCTACCTCCTGTGATAAAGACATTTGCTTTACCCAGACTTTCAAACATCAAAATGTCAGAATGACTTTTTTTTAAATAAAAAGACGCTCCTAAGAGTGCACTTCAAAGGCAGCTTTTAAATACTATTTTGATAGCTTCTATCAATCATATTGTTTAACAACATGTTGCTAATATTTAGGAACCCAAATTATCATTTAAGATTTTGAATATGTACTTTCTTTTTCATCAGTACAAATCTTGACGTTAGAAAATTACAAAGCAGAGTGATTCTTTAAGTGTTTATTCAAATTAATGCAGGTTAATGTGTCCCTTGGGAAATAAGAATGACAATAAAAAATGATTCAAAATTGGAGTGAGCTCTTTTTCACAACTTTTTTTTAAGGTTATAATATCATTACATCATTACATCATTTCTCCCTTTCCTTTCCTTCCTTCAAAGCCTCCCACACACCTCTCCCTATTCTACAAATTCATGGCTTAATTTTTTACAAACCGTTATTGAGCGCATACGTGACTGGGCTGTCCAAGAGATTCCCAAGTCATCCCGCCTATTGCTGTTGCCCTTGGTTACCCCACCTCCCAGAGGTAGATGGTAAGTCTCTATTGCTGAAGACATCATGACCTCCAAAACAGGGCTCAGAGACCCTTGAACTGGAACTGTCCTGAATGTCCCCTCACTGTGGATTAACTTCCTTGGTGCCAGAAGATACTAGACAAGCTTCCTAAGGAGAGAGGCGATCAATCATCCTACCCAGTTACAACTTCTATGAACCTCATCAACCAGCAGCTCAGAACCCCCTCTTGATAAAGCAAGTGTGTGCGGGGCAAGATGAGCCACACTGGAAGCTAATCCTGCAGAGGCTTTCTGTGAAGACCGGGAACTGTAATTAACTCGATCTTGTGCAATCATTATGTAAGCTGTGTCCAGGGAAGAAAAAGAAAGAAAAGGAAAAAAAACAATAACAAAAAAAAAAAAAAAAAAAAAAAAAAAAAACCTGAAAGGACTGGAGTGACAGCTCAGCTGCGAGCTGTGCTTCCTGCTCTTCCAGAGGAGCCAAGTTCAGTTCCCAAGATCCACATCAGGCCCCTTACAGCAGATCCGAGCCCCTTTTTGACTTTCATGTTTAGCCACACACATGCGTACATGTACACACACACACACACACACACACACACACACACACACGCACGCACGCACGCACGCACGCAGATGCCTCTCAACATGTGACTACATGCAGTAAACTTTAAACCCATACCCAGATCTAGTCAATGGAGGACATTCTCCACAGATGAGTGGAGAGTGGGGTATGACTTTCTCACATACTCTGGTGCCTTATATTTGACCACATCCCCTGGAGGGGGAGGCCTGGTGGCACTCAGAGAAAGGATAGCAGGCTACCAAGAAGAGACTTGATACCCTATGAGCATATACAGAGGGAGGAAGTCCCCCTCAGTCACAGTCATAGGGGAGGGGAGTAAGGGGAAAATGGGAAAGACAGAGGAATGGGAGGATACAAGGGATGGGACAACCATTGAGATGTAATATGAATAAATTAATAAAATATATTTTAAACATAAAAATAATTTTAAGAAAAAACTACTTAAGCTTTAAAAATAGCTTAATTGGGCCTGGGGGGAGGATCAGATGGCTCTGGGTGCCATCTCACAGTGCTCTCTGATTTAGCAAAGCTAGGTGATCCGTGAACTCAGGGGATCCAGAGAAAACCTCATCTCTCCATCTCCCCAGTGTTAGGCTTCCAGAGTGTGCCTGTGCCTGGCTCTTTAAAAGGACCTTAGAGCTGGCAGATAGAGACAGGACAGCTCCCAGAAGCTCCTGAGCCAGCTAATCTGGGGCATAGAGTAGCAAAAACAACAGAGACATTGTCTCAAATCAGGGAGGTAAGAAACAACGCACAAAATTGTCCTCTGACCTTCAAACACACTTCAGGACTCTCCCACACCCTTCTCACACAGGAACAAACAGGTGCACGCACATGTACACACTCACACAAGCAGCTTAATTATATAATCAGTGGTGATAGTTTCCATTTTTGTGTCTTAATACAGCCAAGTCCAGACTTAGAATGCTTCTCCTTATGAATGCTTGGGTTCTCTATGGCATAACAGCGAGACAAATTTAGTAAAAGCTGTGTGGCAACTTTTGAATTTTGGTCTTTTCCCAGGGCAGTGATATGCCCACTAGTTTCTCCTCTGATGGACGGCAGCAGCAGTGAGCCACAGCTCCCAAGCAGCCTCATGATCATGAGAAACAATCAGTGCTCGATGCCCATGTTTCCAAGCCCTGAAGCAGATTTCAAGTGCTAAATGCATTTCCAGGTTATCACGTTTTAAAACACGCCATGGCTTCACTGAAACAAAACCACATTTGCTAAATTAATGAGCATTTGTATTCACAAAGTGGCTTTCAGGCATGAAAAGGCCACTGCATATACATGAAGAATTTCAATAAAATTATGTACTGGATAGGAGAAACAGAGCAGCTATTTTAAGGTCTTATTTTACATAAATGACTTGTGCATTATATACATATATTTATTAAATGGGTTCCTTACTAAGAATGGATGTATGTTTTTTCACATTTACTGATAACCATTTATATTTTAAATTTGCAAAATGAAATATCTATTTTATAAAGCATAATCATATTATGACAGATGGAAGTGCCTTAAATTTGCCTGTACCTGTATACTACTTTTCTAATTAATTTAGAGTTTAACTAAGCTGTGCCACAAGGCATAGATTTTATTCAACACAATGCATTTAAGATACATACTTTCAATGTATCCCACAAATTTGGGTATGTTGTTCCTTCATTTTCATTGAATTTCAGGAAGTCCTTGATTTCTTTCTTTATTTCTTCCCTGACCCAGGTGTCATTTAGCAAAGAGTTGTTTAGTTTCCACATACGTGTAGGCTTTTTGTTATTTCTATTGTTGTTGAATTGCAGCCTAAGACCATGGTGATCTGATAGGATACAAGGTATTATTTCAGTCCTCTTGTATCTATTGAGGCTTTCTTTGTGAACTACGATGTGATCAATTTTGGAGAAGGTTCCATGGGGTGCAGAGAAGAAGGTATATTCTTTCTTGTTTGAGTAAAAGGTTCTATAGATATCTGTTAGATCCATTTGATTCATGGCATTAGTTAATGATGTGATTTCTCGGCTTAGTTTCTGTTTCAATGACCTATCCTTCCATGAGAGTAGGGTGTTGATACTAGCCCAAGGGGCCTGTCCTATGAAAGTCTTCACTTGCCAGGAAACTGGGACAGAGGGGAGGACATCCTATTGGGACTCTAGATTAGAGAAGCATGGGATAATAGCAAAGTAGAAGGATCCAGAGGGTCCTACAAACCTACAAGAGGAACATTATGATAGGCAGATCTGGGCACAGGGGTCCCGCTCAAACTATGGCACCAGCCAAGGACAATACAGGCCGTAAACCTCAAACCCCTACCCAGATCTAGCCAATGGACAGGACATTCTCCACAGCTGAGTGGAGAGTAGGGTCTGACTTTCACACATACTCTGGTGCCTCATATTTGACCATGTCCCCTGGAGGGGGAGGCCTGGTGGCACTCAGAGGAAGGATAGCAGGCTACCAAGAAGAGACTTGATACCCTATGAGCATATAAAGGGGAGGTAATCCCCCTCAGGCACAGTCATAGGGGAGGGGAATAAGGGGGAAATGGGAGGGAGGGAGGAATGGGAGGATACAAGGGAGGGGAAAACCATTGAGGTGTAACAAGAATAAATTAATTTTAAAAATCATTAAAAAAAGACACACGCTATTTGACCTAAGCTGCAGCCAGGGAAGTCACAGAACTTATAAAGCATGTAGGGTATATTTTAAATTTTCATATAGACATATATTATAAGCTGACCACATTTCCCCTACCCGACACCCTTCAGAATCAATGATAATGCATATACTGTTAGTTTAAATGGCAATGTAAGGTAGCTTTCTTTACTTCTCCCTTGCAAAGTCTGCATGCAGGATTGAGCAGACAAATTAGTCAGCAGCATGATCATCCTTTATATATTTATCAGTGGGCAATAGTTTTTGAGAAACTACTAGATGCCTCTATTCCTGCACTGGAGATGGAGCAGTGAACATATCAAACAAAAACTCTCGCCTTCATCGGTTTAACTATAGTTTCCCTGTAGTGCAAAAGCTGAAGCCACTGAACTGCAATAAAACTATTACTAAAATTACACTAACTGCCAGTGAGAAGTGTTTTATTCCTAGTACAGTGAAGCTTTGCCTTTGAGGAATTCATTATTAGTATAATTATGTAAAATATGACAGTATTGATGCCTGTTTTCACTGCAAACCTATAGGCTCGTGTACCACTTCCTTATTTGGACCAGGGCTGCCTTCATTGGAAGCCAGCTTAGCACCTGGTGCTTGGGTACTTAAGGGCTTCGGTGCTTGGACTATAAGAATGAATTACAAGTGGTCACCTGCATTTTACAGTAGTTAATTATGATCCCTAAATTTAAGTATAGCTGTCAAGCAAAATTCCAAATGTTTTCATAGCTACATATATGTGTGTGTGTTTATGTATGTATATGTACGTATGTATCATAAACAGTGGTTTGTAGAAGTCCCCAAAGTGGGGATACTTTTATTAATTAGACCCTAGGGGATAGAAATATTTCTGAGGAGGATAAAACATGTCGCTGCCTTGACATAGAAAAAACATAGGCATCCTATATAGTTGCAAGACAGCCACTGCACCCATGCATAAAATAAAAACAAAACAAAAACAACAACAACAACAAAACCTAGGACATATAGACTAGAAGTCTGTGCTTAGGGCATGCACCAGGTGACACAGAATTCTTATGGTGGTGAGGCTAGGAAGTTAGGCTCTATTTAAGTTGCACACATGGATCTTAATTGTGGAGATGAGTATATTTCTATGATTTGCAACATGGTTCCCACCTTAATATGACTTCTAAGCTCCCAACCTAGATAAGCATTGTAATTTAGACTTGCTTAGCCTCAGGCCTTCACTTCATAATTAGCCAGTAGCTCCTCATGTTATTCAATTCAAAAGAAATCATCAGTTACCTCTTTGAAAATGAAAAGGTTTGGGACTGTAAAGCACTGTGCAAGCATCAGGACCTGACCTTGACCCCTAACACCCATTGAAAAAGCTGGGACATGGTAGTGTGCGCTTGAAATTGTAGGGTGAGGTGCTGGCTTGCCAGCCTGGCCTCATCTCTAAGTCCCAAGTCCCAGTTAGAGACCTTGTTTCAAAAGACAAAGCGGACATCTAAGAAATAACACCCCAGGTTAACCTCTAACCTACAGGCACAAATACACACACAAGCAACACATGCACCAACCCACACAAACATACACAAATAAATGGATGAAAACTTTATAGAGAGTGAAAATATTTCCCTTTTCCTAATTATAGACTTTTTTTTTTTAACTCAGTCCCCATCCCTTCTAATCATGACATCTGGCTCTTACTCCTACGATGTCAGACTTTGGTCTGTCTGCGTGTTCTTATTCCTTAACCATATCCGATTTCATCTAAGATTTTACCAGCTCCCACCCACACTTAAAGCCTTTCTGAAACTACTTTCCCAAAAAAAGATCAAAATTTACTTCTTTAGCATCGCATCTGACAGCTCCTCACTCCTCATCCTCACTAGCTGTAAAGTTTTAGAGCGTTGATCATCGCCCGCTGCTCTCTTCAGCCCACTTTGGCCTTTATTAAAATATTGCACTCTGCAGGTACGGTTCTATGCCTTTTTTTTTTTTTCACTCTCACTTTTAACACCATGTTCTCTTTTCCTCCTTTTTCACAACATTACTTCAGCGTTTTGCTTTTCTATCACCTGTAAGAGATGAAAAAAAAAAAATGATCCCGCTTCCTTCTCTGTACACGCAAGATTTACTAAGAGTGAATCACGTTCTATAACCCCCTTCATTTTCCCTTCTCCTGAATCTGAATAAATTCATGCTGTGGGATGTACCTTGGATTTGTGATAGACAAGAACCGGCTGTGTGTATGCTTTCTCTGATCATCACTTGGCATCGAATGACCAGTTGATATTCTCTTCCACAGAGAAGGCCGCTTCTCCTGCTCTTGGCATTACTTAACTTCCTGTCATTCTTCATGTAAAGTTGAGGTCTCATGGGCTTTTCTGGTCCACACAGCATACAAACTGAGTAGATTATATTTAGGAATATATGTATGTGTACACATATGCATGTAATCATAGTTAATGAAAGAAGGCTCCATGAATTTGAAAAAAGAAAGGACAGGTATATGTGAGGATTTGGAGGGAGGGAAAGGGAAGGTAAATGATGCAATTATATTTTAATCTCAGAAATAAAGAAGTAAAAGGAAGGGTTGTAAAACTTGTGCTGCTTCCTGTTCTTAAAGGCTCAAAACTACATTACTCACAACTATATCCACAGCGCTCGGCAACTTGCCTTCAGTCACATAGAAGACACTGAGAAAATGATTAATACACATAAATGTGTTATGATAAACCTATTACACCTATAAACTTAATGACACAAAGTTGTATGTGTATTAATTACACAATCATACACACTTATCAGATGTCTGTGTCCTTCGTGGTTTTAAGCATTATTCAAGCAAGGTAATTAAATTTTTCTTTAGAATTAACCAAGGAAGATTAACCTTCCTCAGACTAGTGAACTTTTTTCAGTATAAATGGTAAAGTCCAAAGAAATAGAATTTTAAAATTCACATTTCTAAAGCAATTGCTCAATCTCTCCTTAACCATGATTTATGTAAAGCTTTGGTAGGCTGCAAGTGTCATTATGTCAGAAGCATTTGGTTTCAACAGCACCATGATTCTTTTGCAAGAAAAAAAAATCTTCCTAATGTTCTATGTTTTCTGCTGAAATCCACCTTAATTTTCTTCATTACTTTTTTTCCCATGATGCCCTCAACTCCTTTTATTTTTCTTTAAATAGTATCTCACTGGACCTTAGTTTTTATTTAAGTCAAGTGTTATTTTAAATAAAAATTTCTCTTCGTATTGAACCTTGTGATGAGTTTTTCCTGCACAGCCACCCATATCATCCATTTCAAACATCAGAAATTCCTTGGGTAGTCTGGTGATAAATATTCTGTGCTGCATGCTGAACTTCCTACAATGCACACCGTCACTGCTGTCTCTCTCTGCTGACCAGCCAACTGTGTCAGGCAGCGCTATCATTTAACTAAGAAAGACAGGCAGACCCTTCAATCAAGTTGTTTCTGAAGAAAAGTGGAGAACAAAGGAAGCTTTTCACCCATTTTGGCCTATTATAGAGAAGGAAAAATATTTAGAATTAATATATATTTAAATTATATAAATATATTAAATATGATATTTAATATAGATTAATAGAATGACACATAAGATTATTTTGTTATAATAAATATTGTTCTTACATGTCATTAATCCTATTAATCTATATTAAATATCATGCCTACATTTTTCTGTGAAAGCTAAAGGTTTAGACTTAGATTCTTGCATTGTAAGTGCTCTTACCCACTGAGACATTCCCTCAGCCAGGCTATCATAGATTGGTTTTTTTGTTTTGTTAATTCTTTTATTTTTTATTATAATTTGTCTACATTACTTCTCAATTGTAATCCCCTCGCCCATATCTTTCTGTTCCCACCCTCCCTTCCTCTTCCGCACTATTCACTTCCACTAGACCTTTGACCCAGTGGGGTCCTGCTCTCCAACCATATGACCACAACCTATAAAGTCTCATCTGGATAGCTTGCATTCCCTCTTCTGTGTGACACAGGGCCTCTCTGCCAAGGGTTAGTAATCAAATTGCAGAGGCCATGTCAGAGGTAGTCCCATATTCTCCCTTAACTTTCTCCATGTCCATCCACTACACCTGAACAGGGTCTCTAGATTCTCTGCTTGCAATGTCCTTGGTTGGTCTTTCAGTTTGTGCATATCCCCACCCCACCCCCACTTGGTCCAGATCCACCAGCTTTGATAGTATCCTTGTGGAGTTTCTCTCCCTTTCTCTCTGTCTCTCTGTCTCTCTGTCTTTCTTTCTCATACACACACACACACACACACACACACACACACACACACACACACACACACATGCCCTTCCATCCCCCATCTCTTCCATTGAACTCACAGCCCTCGACCAAGAATTCGGCTTTGAGTTTCACTATCTGTCCCAATCCCCCACTGGGTGGAGTCTCTCAGAGGATATCTAGGTCCGGGGTTACCTCACTCAGGATGATTGTCTCTAGTTCCAGCCGTTTGCCTGCAAATTTCATGATTTCCTTGTTTTTGATAGCTGAATAGTATCCCATAGGGCAATTGTAGCACAGTTTCTTTACCCATTCTTTGATTGAGGAACATCTAGGTTGTTTTCAGATTTTGGCTATTACGAATAAGGCTACTACTGACATAGTTGAGCAAATTTCCTTGTATGGTGGGGCATCTTTTGGTTATCTTCCCAGGAGTGGTGTAGCTGGGACTTTAGGTAGCACTATTTCCAATTTTCTGAGAAAGAGTCAGATTGATTTCCAAAGTGGCTGTACAAGTTTGCACACCCACCAGCAGCAGAGGAGTCCTCCTCTTTCTATATATTCTATTCAGCATGTGCTGTCACTAGAGGTTTTGATCTTAGCCATTCTGACAGTATAAGATGGAATCTCAGAGTCATTTTGATTTGCATTTCCTTGATGACTATGGACATTGAGCATTTCTTTAAGTGTTTCTCATACATTCGATATTCCTCTGTTGAGAATTCTCTATTTCACTGTGTACCCCATTTTTAATTGGGTTTTTTTGGTTTGGTGGTGTTTGATTTCTTGAATTCTTTATATATTTTAGATATTATCCCTTTGTCTGATGTAGGGAAGATCTTTTCCCAATCTGTAAGATGTTAGAAATAAATATTTTATTTATCATTTGAAATCTGAAGAAAACAACCTGCTTTGTTTTTATTTAATACTAAATATATTAGTTATTTTTTTTCCATTGAGGTTATAAAATGCCCTCACACAAAAAAGCATGTTCAAGAAGAAAGGTTGGTTTCGGCTTACAGTTCCAAAGAAGATAGAGTGGATGGGGAAGGCATGGGAGTTGGATCACGATGCTAGCCTCAGAGTCACGAGATAGCATGATCACTTTTCATCTTCAGACAGAAAGCAGAAAGGAGAATAGAAAGTGGGTAAAGGCCATAAAACCTCAAAGTCACCTATCCTATTGACTTAACATACTTCCTCAGCCGGCTCCACTTCCAAAGATTCTGCGGTCTTTCCACGCAGTTCTGTGAGTTAGGGACCAAGAGTTTAAACACTTGAACCTGGGAGCTGCAGGGGAGGCAGTTCTCATTCAAATCACATCAATAAAATAAAGTTGTTTTTCCATTGCCTTAAGATAACATAGCTAACTAATCACACTATCTCGGTAGGTGTGAGGAGAGAGCAATGTATCACTGTTACTAGTTGCTCTAGGATTCTGTGCACATGCCTTCTGAATGCTCATGTCAACACTTTATACTTGTTAATTTAAGAGTCATCCTCATAAAGATAAAATCTGATGGATCTTCCTACTTTACGCTCTCCTCATTAGAATATGGAGAGTGAGTGGTTGCTTGACACCTAGTATCCACCAGGCATGGTGATAGTCTTTTAATTCATTTTTTATTTTTATTTTTTTATTTACTGCAGAGTTTCTTTTTATAAAATATTTATTATTTTTATATATCCATTTATATTATTACGCATATATACTGTAAGCTACCTATAGCAAGAAGAACCATGACACAATCAGGAATTATAGAAATGTTACATTCCTAGTGTTTTGGCTATTTGCATTTGACAGCCTTGAAGAAAACATCTTTCCTGTCTTGGTGCATCTAAAATTCTGAATGTAAATCAGTATCTATCATATCTCGTCATTATCAATTTAAAACATCTATCTAGATCTAAAAACATCTTAACCCCTAACCAACTAAGCTTCAGTGTAAAACTAAACTACCTCGTCTTCAAACCCATCAGAGACTTGAAAAGGAATAAACTTGATTCCCTGAGTATGCCAGGAGTGCAGGTTAGTAGCTTTCCAAATTAGATGATGGCAGAGACATTTTACTACCTGAACAGTCACCAAAATCTCTCTAAACATTGGAGCATCCTCTTCAGCCTTCTGGCCCAATATATCTGACAGACATATTTGTGAGGCAGGAACTATTGAGGATTTGCTTACCCTGTCTTGGCAGAGTTTGGCTGTTGACTCTGCCTACATACAAGCTTGCCCTTTTTAAGGCATGTTTTAAGCATTTTATTGTTCATATTCTGTGAAGGGGTTTAGAATTAACTTGTCTAAATTCTCACAGCTTATAAAGGGTAGTGATGACAATATAAAATCTGACCTCCTGTAATCCTTTTTTCCCTCTATGAAGAAATGGCTTTCCAAATGGTACTCCACACTTTAGTGTCAGACTGTATACATTGTAATTTGTCATTTACATTTCCTAGAATATATAACTGACAGTCACATTTTAATAAATACTTTCTGAACTGTTAGTTTTAAATAAAAAATAGAAGACAAGTTAAATGCGTCTGTCATCTATAATTTTTCTTAAAGATGGCATAGAATTTGATTTACAAATTTATGAGGCAAAATGATTACAGGTGCCTCCTCTCATGGAATAACCATGAGGAGAAGAAAAGGTTGTATTCACTGCTGGCTTTACTGTTAGAGCTAGGTCACCCACTATTAAGAACACATCACGGAATGAATGCCCTTTTAATGTCACTTACTACAGGAAAATTTAGTAAAGATTATGCACATCAACAATTCCAGGAAAGCAAATAAGCTATTTAAAAAAGACACAAGGTTCATCAGCATCTCTTTTCTACGTATGGTCTTCCAATAACCTATGTGTCACATTTTACCCATACACTTGATTAAAAGAGAGAGATTTTTAAGAGAGAGATTTTTAAAAAATGATCAGAGTTAACCCCTCAAGGATGAATTTCAGGTTTTTAAATTTTCATTTTATGTGTACTATTGCTTTTACTCCATGTATGTGTGTGCCATAGATGTGTGCCGGATGCCCTGGGAGATCAAAAGCGGGTGTAATTTCCCTTGGAATCAGAATTACAGATAGTTGTGAGTCTCCTTGTGGATGCTAAACTTAAACCCAGAGTCACTACAAGAGCAGCAGGTGCTGTTGACTAAACAGTGTCTTAAGGGACAAAAGACTAAGTTTGCTGAACATAAATCTTGGGAGCACTTGTGTCCATAAGACTGTAATATTGATTAAATAAGAATACTATTTTCCCTTGCTCTATATGAGCACAAGGAGAGGATTGTTTTCTAAATATTTATCATATGGAAATGCTACAGTGAATTTTGATTAAAGGAGGTCCAAAAGAAGAGAATTTTCCACAGGTGTGTAAACCAGGAATCTAAAACACAGTCTGCTTCTTTGTGTCCTAGAAGTACTTGCTGCTTCCCCCCCTCCTCCTCCTCCACTTCCTTCTTCCCCTCTACTTCCTTCTCTTCCTCCTCATCTCCTTCCTTCTCCACTTCTTCCTTTGCCTCCACCTCTGCCTCCACCTCCTATTCTTAAAGAAGGAGTTCTTTACTCCTGTGCAAACTGTACTCTCCTTTCTTGGAATACATACGAAACTCACTGCCTGACGGCCAACACCTTGCTGCCACAGCAGTCATTATCGGAGTCAGTAATTACTTTGCGAGATACTCCATCATGGCCGATTTTGTTTGTGGCTCCCAATAATTAATGATGATTCCACAGACCAGCAGTTACGCAGTGTAGAAGAAATTCATCTTCTAAAGGTCAGTGGAGGGTTGAAGCATGAAGTAAAATAAGCCCGTAGCTGTTAGTTATCTTTCACCAATCAATCTTTCTGAAGTTGTTTATTTGTTTGTTTTCCTATGGAAAGCACCGTAGAAATGTATATACTTTTATTTAAGCTTTCTCTGAAAACTAACCTGACCATATCCTTTGAATTAACTTTTTTTTTAAAGTTCCTTTAAGAAGAGAACTGGCTTTGATTAAGATGCATTATTGGGCCATGTGTCATGTATGTGGGTATGGAGGGGACAGACTCAACTTTTGAGCCCAACTCTTCCTTCACTCAAAGACATAGTCACATAAGTATTGGAATTGGAGAGTGTGAAGGAGAAGTAAAAAATGTCAAGAGAAGGTTGGAGGTCAAAGCCATACGCCACAAGGAAGAGGGAAAAATATTAATTTCTGTAGAAAGTGGGAAGAGAAAGATGGAGTGTTTCTTGCCATTCAACAAAGGCTCTAACCCAGGAATGCCTTGGTGAAGTTTAAAAAAATCAGCCTAATTTAACATTAGACACAGTGGAGCCAGGAGGAGGGGGAAGTGAAACCCAGGGTGACAACAGGAAATGCACTTCTGATGATGTTAGGAAACACCTTGTTTCTCTGCTATGGGTTGTATTTGTATCAAACTTCACATAAGTTTTCAGAAGGAAAAGTGACTCCAGCTAAACCTTGGTTCTTTTAAACAATCGTACGTTAGACATTTTTCTATATAAATGCTTTGAAGTCCTGAAAATCATCTTAGCAGTAGTGGGTGCCTGAGGGTGACCGACATAGAAAGCTGCAGGATAGAGCATGGGTTACAGCATCACTTGTGCCACCTGCGATAAACACATCGGTGATGGAGCATTTCAGTTTGATCTCCTTTCATTTTTCTTTCCTTTATCTTGTTTGTTGCTATATGAATTCTATGAATTTTGATCATAACCACACGTGCTCCCTCCCCTCTTCCCACATCTACCGTCTTCTCTTCTCACCCAATGATATGTCCTCTTTTTCCCATCAAGACCAATTCAGTGGGACCAAGGATAAATATTGTTGAATATGTGGCCTTCCACTGCAGTTGTATATCAGGTATCCTACGTATCAGATATGTACATTATGATTAATAGAAGTAGAAAACTTATAGTTATGAAGTAGCAACAAAATAATTTTATGGTTGTGGATCACCACAACATGAGGAACTGTACTAAAGGGTCACAGCACTAAAAAGGTTGAGAACCGCCACTTATGGATATTCCAAATAAAGGATATATAAAATACATATATGAAGATTCAAAGCTAAAACCCACACATGGAAGAAAATATGCAATGTTGGCCTTTCGTGGCCTAGGTTACCTCACTCAGGATGCTTGTTTTCACGCCCATCCACTTACCTGTGATTATCACTCTTTTAACAGCTGAGTAATATTCCACTATGTAAATATTCCACATTTTCATTATCCATTCATCAGTAGTTGGATGTCAAGTGTGTCTCTTCCCTGTATGAAGACATGCACGAGTAAGTGTCACTGTCATAGGATATAGAGTACATTTAGTATATGCCCAAGAGTGATATAGCTGGAATATAGCACTTAAAAACTTGACATGGCAATACAATTAGATATTCAATATGAGAATATGTAGAAACTACCAAACAAGTGCTACTTTGCACCGAGTTTCTTTGGGGAGGATAAAACATGAATTATTAACAAGATTGATCAGCATTGTTTCATCTATAAAGAATTCCTATGAGTTGGACAATTGTTGCCATTTTATGGCACATAAGTGTAGAAATACTAAGGGATAAGGTTTATACAGAGCGAAGAATAGATATGGGTGCTATGATGTATATTCTTGTGCAGATTTGAATAAGCCACACTCTGTACAATAGGGTGTTATAGATATGGTTCCATTGGACTGACTTTAAATAGAGCAGCCATCCCACTAATCTCCTGGGCTCCCACACACTGCCAGCAAAGCCAGATTGCCTCTCCTATGGCTCACCTACCGATTCTAGAGTTGTCTACCCATCCCACACAACTGCACAAAGCAACAAAATATCTCTCAGCATCTTGTGATCCTGCAGCTCTGTTTATGTGGTTGAATCCAACCTGGTCCAGACAGAATTGCCATGTATTTGGCTTCTAGATAATTGTGCCTTTGGCCAATTGAACCTCAACCTCCTCCCTCTGCCCTATTCTCCTTCAATAAATGTATAAATGGGTAGAAATACATTCTTGGCGCAAAGTGAAGCAGAGAATGTTTAATTAGGAATACAAAAATCACAATGTTGGCTACATCTCAGCAAAGTTAAGCTGTCATTATCGAGAATTGCAGAAACAACCAGTTTCTCACCTTCCACCACAAGCATGTCCCAGCAGAGGTGTGACCCCCTCCCTCTGTCACCCAGGACATCATATGCTAGGCAGGCTCACTGGAGCAAACCCCGGGTTTAATGCTGGACTTTGGCTTCAATTAGACTGTAGAATGGAATCCTAAAGGACACAAGCATCTGTTTCATCTCCCTCAAGATGTAACTGGCATCAACTTTACTGCCCTCACATGCGCATTAGCATTTCTCTGCACATCTGTCACCTGAGGAGTGTACCTGAAGGAAGTGCAAGACCAGCCAGGGGGATGCTGTCCTCAGTAAGGAGGGCTTAGGCTGCCCTTGTCTTTATTTCAAATACTTTGCTCCAGCTAACTGACCTTTTCAGCTCTAGCTAAAGCGGCTGAATTATAACAGCTGCTTGTCATTCATCCATTAAGAGCTGAACATCTGTAACTTTCAAAGTCATATGAAGGAAACAGACAGAACCCAACGTTCCCAATCTATTAATGGCCCCACTTATCCATAAGTACATACTTTGCTCAAGTATATCATCAGAACTCCTAATTAAAATGCTATAAATTATAGGAGAAAATTAAAAGGAGCTGTAGAGGAAGGAAGAAATATGTGTGTTGCTAAAATGAGAAGATAATTAAGTTATCTTTTAATCCTGCTCTGGCTATTTAAAATAAGTCCAAATAACAGCACTAAGTGAACGCAAAGCCAGATGAGTATTATACTGACCAACCTCAACAAGGACACTTGCTCAACCATGTTCATAGCAGCTTTATTCTTAGTAGCCAGAATCTGGAAACAACCTGGCTATCCCTCAACATTTGCATAACGGAATACTACTCAGCATTTAAAAACAAGGAAATCATGAAATTTTCAGGCAAATTGATGGTACTAGAAACGATAATCCTGAATGACGTAACCCAGAAAGACACAAATGGCATAGCAGATATTAGCCATATAGTACAGGATAAACATATTCCTATTTACAGACCCAGAAAACATAAATAACAAGGAGGACCGACCGAAGGGAAGTTGCTTAAACCTCCCTGAGAAGGGGGAATAGAATAGACAATGGAAGTGATTGAAGAGAGGGGACAAGGTGGAAGAGGAAGCACAAATAGAAATGACGGTGGAGGCCAGACCTGGGGAGATCGGCATAAGAAGTGTAGGGGGATAGACAGCCACAGAGAGAAGAGAAACCATGGGTAGAAGCATCTCTGTGACGAGCTGGAGACCTGAGAGTGGGTAAGATTCTTCAAGCAAGGATGCTCTAAAAGGACAAACCCAGGTCATTATTGTGACTAGGAAAATTACGTCATGACTAAGAAAACGAATTGTCACTTGATATTTAGTTTATTATCAACTTGGCTAAGCTATAGTACCCAAATATTCACTCAAACATTATCCTTGATGTTTCTGTGATAATACTTTTTAGGCAAAACTAAGATTTAAATTGGAAAATTTTGAATAAAAGCAGATCATCCTTTATAATGCAAGTAGGTCTTATAAGATCAATTCAAAATCCTAATAAAACAAAGGCTCAGCCTCACAACCATACCATCACCATTACCACCCCTGTATCTGAAAGGAACTTTGCAAGCAAGCTACTTTTTCCCTGTAAGTGCACCCCTTCAGCATAGTCTCTTACCCCTCAGACTACATAACAATTCCTTAAAATAAAGCTCAGAATCTGAAAAAAAAGACAAACACTTCTCTGAATTTACAACAGGAGATATTTGTTGGATGATTGTTAATATTTAATATTGAATTATTATTTTATGTAAATCAGTGGTTTCTCCTTAACCAGCTTTATGTACAAGTAACCACACAGAGAGACCAGCATCTATTTAGTTAGCCTATAGCACAATGCTGAGTAATTACTCCTCCATCCTAAACATCCATGCTTTTATCACTTCCTCTCATTCTGATTTCCCACTTCGTAGTTGCTTTTAAATCATCTCCTAGGTCCTGTTCATTTCTCTTGAGGTTTTTTTTTTTTTTTTTGGTCCTCTCCTCTTGGTTCTATCCTCTCCTTCCTTCTCCTTCTCCTCCTCTCACTTGGATCAGGATGTCCCACCTTATTCTCTGTTATTGCTCAGCATTGGCTACTTTGTTTCTAATCACAACGCAGAAAACAAATGGTGATGTGTTTACATAAACTTGAAACTTGGGATTCTTAGGATAAACATCAGAATGCAGTGGAATTGATCCAGAGAGTGGTGCGGAGAAATCAGCATTTGAATGTACAAGGGTAAACTGTACACACAGTCCACAAGAACATTATGCCAACAGATATATACTTTAACATGAGATCCAGTTGTCCCAGAGAACTCAGATTAGTGCTGGTCTGAGCCCTGATTACACGGAAAGTGGTCCACAATCTGTCAACATTAGCATCAGCTGGGAGCTGGCTAGTGGTGTGGGATCTTTGGCTCTCTCCTACATTTCTACTTTCATAAGGTTCCCCCCAGGCAATTACTTCCACCTTAAGTTAGAGATGAAAGCCTTTCACTGTGGATATGACATGCCGCTATCTAAGAGGAAAAGAGAAGTCACACACTCCTACAAGGCAGTAAGTATTGCTAATTATCAAATATTTCCAGCAGACTTCCTAAGCATCTGGTAGGTTTGTCCTTCCCTGACCCTATATGAGATTGGGCCAGGCCAAGTGACTTTTGCTGTGGATAATGACAAAGGTTCAGAATGAGCCTGTGCCACTGAGAGATGGAGTTTTTGAAGGACAGGTGTGTGTGTGTGTGTGTGTGTGTGTGTGTGTGTGTGTGTGTGTGTGTGTGTGTGTGTCCTTCTTTTCCTCTTTTCCACAGTAATTGGAAGTGCATAGGTAGTAATTTCTCAGTCAACAGGAAACCTGGGGCAGAAAATTCAATTTACCTGAAATGAACATAGAGCTTGAAAGAGCCATTGTGCCAGGCCTCAGAGATACACTGGTACTTTGTCCCTGTCTCACTGATATACTGTATCACCAATTGGTTCATTCAGCTCATATTGATTGAATGCCTACAACATTTCTGGAGATTCTGTGATTAAATTAGCCAGGAAAGGCCTTTATGAATCTCTCCGTGTCTGAAGAAAGACAGGCAAATAAATGACTAAAAGTTTTTCAATAGTAATAAATACTACAAAGAGAATGAAATAGAAAAAGAGGACAAGACAAGCAGTGATGGGGATCTTGATGCTTTCCTTGCCCAAGGAGCTGATATGTGACCAGGTGTCCGAGCCAAGTGAAACACACCGCCATTTGACATCTGGGCTTCCAGGTAAGGGAGATGTACAGTGGCCTTCAGGCAAGAACAAGCCTGGCAAGAAAAGCAAGATAAATGAAGTCTCTATAAAGACCAGAACTGAACAGATGTAGATGGAGGTTAGTTTAAAGTAAGCCTAGAGAGTCGGGCAGGTTCCAGCCCCCACATCGTCTCAGTCTATTCAAGTATTTGTATTATGCTAAGTGTCATGGTAGCATGTGGTATGGATTACACTTTATTAGGATCACTCTGCATCTGTGGTTCTCAGCCTTCCAATGCAGCAAACTTTTAATGCATTCCTCACGTTAGGGTGACCCCCGAACCAATAAATTATTTTCGTTGCTACTTCATAACTATAATTTTCCTACTGTTATGAGTTATAATGTAAATATCTGATATTGCAAGATTTCTGATATGCAACTGCTATTGGCTTTGCTACCTACAGGTTAAGAACCCCTGCTCTAGGTACTGTGTTCAGTACAAATAAGAACCTTGCCATGAGGAGACAGAGAGCATATGGGGGAGTAAAACAGAAGTGATTTCAAAGAACAGAAAAATGCATCCATACCACAGGTCTAAAATGATAGATATTCAGCAATATTTGTTGAACAGCATCAGGGACTGATGCTTGACGTTCTACACATTAAATACTCTACTCTCTTCCCTACCCCCATGGACCATGTATTCCACCTCCCTGGGGTGGTAATGCAGTAATTCCACCGTTAGAAGATCAGCTGTACTCTATGTACTCTAAGATGATCTAACCTGTGATGCTGTTCAATGATACATCTTCAGATCTTCACGATACATCTCAGACTTTTGCCTCAGAGAACCATGTGATGGTCTTTGTGTCAGACATGTATTTATTTTTTTTCTTCATCCACAAATGTAGAAACCAAGAATTTGACTTATGTTGTCAACTTCTGTCCTAAAATATAGCCATGGCCAATATGAAAATGGGAAGCAAGTTCAAAGTAGACTAAGATCTATAAAAGGGGTGACAACAAGGAGCAATTCTAAGGTGATGGTGGGTATTCGCCATGTGGGGGACAGGAAATACTTCCTCACTATGCTGTGACATGAATGATTCTCTTCCATACCCTTTCCCAAAAGGCTCAGCTAGGTACTCTAAGACAGTCTTCCTGTGGTATTTTTTCCTAGGTCTCCAAAGCCTGACTACCCTTACATCTTTTCATTTTTTATTAATGTACATTAATTGGGAAAGGATTTTGTTATGACACTTCTATATGTGCACATAATGTTTTTTTTGAGTTTGTGGTCTCTAAAACTCACTCTAATTTTCAATATCTACACTTACTTTTCTAGAAATACTTCCATTTATACTTTTCTTCACACCAGAATCCCAGTGTCATGGGATAACTTTTTTTCCCAACAAGGATGATTTACCACCTACATTTTCTGAGTCATTGCTCTGAGTCAAAGACTTCTACAGTGCATGTGAGAGCCAAACCCTTAATGTCACACCCACTGCTAGACTAGAGCCTCAAAGGCCTTCTTGGTTCTGTCTTTGAAGAGGTGGTATTTCAGCCCACAAGTCTTCAAATTCACATACTTCATATTTTTCTTGCTTCCTGCACACACACCAGTTTATCTTTTCTGAGTTCATTTTTATAATATTAGCATCCTAAAAACTACTGCCAATGAATGCCAAAAAACAATTGCTAATGTTCCATATTAAAAACTATTCACTTTATGGCAAAAGTTTGGGAATTGTGATACTCCCGAAAGCCAACTTCAAAATGAGAAACCAAAGGTTTGTAAAAACAAAACAAAAATATGAGTAAGAGACTCACATAGCTCAAAAAAATCTAAAATAGTTACCATCTGGCTCTACACTCAAAATATTGTCAAGTCCTGTCCTGGAAATATAAATACCTGTATCATGGGATATCTTAGACTGTTTAGACAAATGTTCATCCCTACATATTATTAGCAAGCATGGATTTAACTTCCAAGCACTTTGCTTACTATCTACCAAGTATGACATCAAAAGGATATGTTAGGCTGTTTCTAAAGCAATACTTCAGTCAGATTAGGCTAGATTGTACTTCAGATCCCCTTCAGATATAGTCACACCTGACTCAGGCTGGTGATGATTTTATACCATCACAAACTTCTAAATTTGTCGCAGAAGGAACAAGAGAACTTTGCAAATTGTACATTGTCCTTACTGTTCTCCTTTGAAATCATATTTTATTTCAACATGAAGGCATCTTGGTATGGTCAACCTCACAGGACAGGACAGCACATATATCTAGAAGGATAAAGACTACAGTCACTTTTTTAATGGTGAAAAAAATTACTACACCTATAGTCCTTTTCCACAAAGGGAATGTCCATTATGGGCTTGCCAAATGTTGCTCCACTTTGTTTCATGAATATTCATTAAAAATATGTTTTGCTAATATCCATTCACATTATTATAGCAATTACCTCCTGGATAGTCACATTTTGAGGGCATGATTAATTTACATATCATAAGGTATGACAAATGAAATATGGAAGACACAACAATTTACTATGTAAGCAAATGAATATGATAGTGTCATTATCCTTTGTTATTGAAAGTTTCTGTATCCATTTTACAAATAATTTTTTGTTTCTTTATAATCATAAAGAATTAGAAGCACCAGGAAAAAAAAGTAGAAGCACCTATATTTTTATAGGGAGCTATACTAAAAATTATAAAACCAATTCTTAATGTCTGTCCTTTTCCAACATAGTTTATTTCTATTGATTTTATTTTAATAATCTATTGGTTTAGACATGAATGTTACTAACTTTATTTTACATTATGATTCTTATAGTTGTATAAATTATTCGTAATTTTATATCACATATGCAAAAACCATCCATAATGAGACTTTGCTATTGCTTGTATATAAATCATTTAGTGTTGGTTCATCCCATATTCTGGTATATTTTATTATTTTGCTGTAATACCTCAAGAATATTTTTAAAGAAAAACTACAGAGAATAATGTAATCCTAGGTTCTTATCCAAATTGCTTGGAACTTGGACTTCCACTAAAAAATCTAGAACTTCCACTACAAAGTATAAGAAAGTCTAGACTACACCAATTAGTATTTGTCTTTCTATGACCTTTGAAAGAATTACATAACTATTATCTTCAAGTGATATTTGCATTGTGATATAAACACCATTTTATTAGCGGGTGAGACTCAAGCTTGTACAAAGCAAGTGGGCGACATCCTAGCATAAACACACACTTCATTCTCAAAGCTTTTCCCACTAAGTTCAGCCTTGAGGAAATGATAAAATCAGTTGCTGTGAGTAATTGAAATTATTTCCCCCAGATCCTCTAATCACTCCTTTCTTGCTGCTCCTCACTATGCCCATACCATCCTGCTTCTAGCCAGGTATGTGAAGAGACTTCAAAGGAAACATGTGCTTGATGAGAGCCACAGATACAAATGGGAACCAGCAAACCCTTCTGCTACTTGACTCCATCCTCTGCCACACATCTTCCACTTAGTGCACAGCCAGAGCCAAAGGAAACACTGGGAGCTACTTAGACAGTTGCTATCTTCTTTATTATTACTTTTAATGTGGCAATCACAAATTAGTAGCCTAAAAGCATTATCCATCTCTTCTCTCATTATTCTATAAAGTCTATATTGGGTTTTCTGTTTTAGGTCTCATGAGGTAGCAAAAGAGCTCATTTTGCTTTGATTTGGCTTGGTTTGACTTGGTTTTCCTAGAGCTATGGGGGATACGTGCACTTCCAGGATCATTCTGGCAGAGTTCAGTTTGGTAATGATTACAGGAATGGGCCTCTTGTCCGTGCAAAGATTCATCGTGTTTTCAGAGACCATGCACAGTTCTCCGGCTTCAAAACCGAGAGGTACTGTTCATACTCTGGGCTCCTTCTACAGCCTGTCCTGTCCCCAGTTTTCCCTTGGCTGCCTCTTCTGCTGACTCTTTTCTTCTCTTTTGTGGGTCAATTGATAAGTGACCCTAATTCTTCTTGTAAAGTCCCTTTGCAGAAGTATCTCAACTAGTGTTTGAATTCCCCAAGTATGGGGGATAGTTGAACGACAGTTTTACAACTAAAAATACTCTATAAAAAAACGAATACAAGAACATGTAAGTATCCATCTTAGCTAGCTGGTGTCCATTTCCAGCCTTACCTGAGGCTTCCTACATGTCCCATGGAAGAAGTTCTTTCTCTTATTTATGAGGAAACTTCCTCATTTACTTAGGAAACTTCCTCATTTACTTGTGGCTAATTAAGTAGGAAATGGCCTTCATCAACCTTGCCTTAAATTAAATTTTAATTACTTTTTGGGAAAGAGAAATTGTCCCAAATTTTATATGATCTATATGGACTAATAATGGACTTCATTGCCCAGGCATGACAGATTTTTATGCCCTAACGTGCTTTTGTTGAGTAAAATGAGACTTGCTGAGTTTGGAGAGTTTAATTTCTGAGTTAAATTCACTATTTAAAAGACAGAGGGAAAATATTTTTAATGTATTGCCCTTGAATATCATTGGCATTGATGAGTTTCACAGGGCTTATTTCCTCTACCAGGAATTTGAATCAAATGGAATAGACTGGATTCTATTTTTAAAATCTGAATTGAAATGCATGGCACACACAATACCCAACAGCTCATTTTAAAATGCTAAAGGTTGTACAAAACTTATGTGTTTAGCTAACCCTCTAATGAGAAAGACTCACAATACTGAAGTCTCAAATACTTTTGAGAACAGTAAAGAGAGAAGTCGCATAATTTTAGAGTGCCATAATTGGAAGTCCTGGAAAGAGAAAGATCGAGCAGCCAACGTGGATTTAAGCCATGAAGAGGTTTAATTTAAAGTCTGAGAGCAAAATCACAGTCCTTTCATAATTATCATAAGGAGACCTTGGGTATGCTTGCTCTCTGGCACAGCTGTAGTGCCTAATGAAAAGAGAGCATTTCTCTCCTGCTTGGCTTACTTTATTCCTAATCAGCAGCAGTACTTCAAATTAGTTGCACAATCTTTTGGTCTCTTTCAGACATAAAAGTCCCCTTTTTTTCTCTTTTGATATTAGCATAACTCCTTTTCTGAAAGAAGAACCAAAGAGCTCCTACCCAAGTCTATAGACCCTTCCTCATGCATGGTTCAACTTTAGGGAGTTCATCACATGACTCAACGAAAAAGAAAAATAAGATACAGGGAGGGCCACTATCTTTGTAGCATGAGAAGTACTGAACAGAAGAGTGTCCCACTGACTAAATTAGGAGAAAAGAAGACTAAAGTTCAACCAAGCAAGAACTGGCCATTCACACTTGAAAAATCTTGGACTAAGAAGTATCTCAAGCTTAAAAAAATAACAACAAAACAAATTTCAGTTATATTTTATATATCTAGTTCTATAATGTAGATATTGGAACCTAAGTGTGATTTGACTCTTTAACTTCAAAATATGCCATTTGGGATGATGGATTATCACATACTAACATAACTAACACTCGTCTATGCATAAATTCTGGGTGATAGTTGCATTTTGTGTTCCAGAGACTGAACGATGGTAAATGTTGGGTTTCTCTCGTCCATTTTCTTTAAACCTGTTGCTTCACACACACAACTGAGGAAAATGGTCTTAGCTTTCTTTCTATACTGCAGGGGAATGTTTAAGGTTAAGATTTCCACAAGGTATATAATTTGGGGGGGTCGCCGTTTGTTTCCCTCAGTTCTGTAGACCTAAACACTATAAAATCCAGAGTTCTTAGAACCCAAGAGAGATCCCTGTTAGCTATGTCTAGACTCAGAGGGTGGCTAAAAGTAATTTTTAAAACAGAGATGATTTGACCTTAATGAGGATACTGAGAGTTAGTTACTCTGTTATTTCCTTAATGGCAGCTGTGGCTCAAATCGTAACTCTTAACATTGGCTGTTTTGTGTGACTATGCACGGACAAAAGCCATGTTATAAATAAAAGGAGATTAAAAAAGCCTATCCTGTATATCAAAATTGTCATGAAAAATGTCTCCACTAGCCCTAGCTCCAAAGGTGCCACATATAGCTGAAAATAAAGATCACTTTCCTTATTATTCTAAGGTTTCACTCCTATTATTTTAACAATTTCAAAATACTCATATAAAACCAAATGATTGGATTTTCTTCTTTCCTTGCACGACAGAAAAGGCACAAAACTTCTTACATCTGTTCAAGATTTTGCCTGAGGATAATTTTAGACACCAGAAGCACACTGTCTACTTTTATGCGACCTTTAGTTGAGAATAATCAAGCAATGTGAAAGTTGTTGTTGGGTAGGGGTACTTATATCTTGAGTATTATTTAAGCATAATACTTTTCCCCATTAAGGCAACACTTTTACTTCTTTAAGTAAGCATATTTGTTTCAAGAAGTACCAAGTGTAATCTACTTCGAAACATGGCCATGGCAACACGTTAATGCATATCCCCTCAGATCCAGGGGGCGTCAACGGCAGGTGTTTGAAGATGTTAGATGGTCCAAGAAGGAAGTCTGTCAGATGAAGCTCTTGCTTATAGTGTCAGTTCAGTGATCATTGTTTTATTCACAGTCAATTTGACTGTTCACGTAATTATATGTTGAAATGTAGAATTTAATAAGCCATAGAATTTAAACTATATATATATATATATATATATATATATATATATATATATATATATATGAAAACCTAAGAACTAAAGTTCAACAAAGTTAAATATTTTCTATAGAGTCACAGAACTAAAGTACACCATATGATCGAATTACTCTATTTTTTGTGCAATAAATTTAACTTGGTTTTATTATGGACAGAGCATATTACAGGTTACTAAAGGGAAAAAATGAGAATAAAGAATTAATGCACCCTAAAGGCACGCTTCTTAAACTCTAACGTCTCAATATTTAGTTCTTTGTATGATCTCCAAATGCTTGGGGCTTGTGTACTCAAAATACACGAAGAATATTCTCAAATTGGATTACTTAGTAAAAGTTAAAGTTTAAAACCTACGTTGGAAACGTAGCTGTGGAGAAAGAGAAGGAATATGAGAAAATTTTAGATTTTTGCCTGAAGTAGTGTTTTTAAATAAGAAAGTATATGTGATGGTTTGTGACCTGGAAATAGAAGTATAATTTGGTTAGCTCAGGAGGTTCATTTTAAGCTAAAATTATGTCATGGTCTGATGCTTTTAAATTAAACCTTTACTACTTAGCCATGTAAAGTATTTGATTTCTGAAAAGACTTTATAATCAAGTAATTAACAAAAAGTGCAAGGACATTTATGAAATATGGAGAAAGAGTAACAGGAATGTAGCCAATTTTAATCCCTTTCCAATAGGAAGACCTTTTTCAAGACTTAGTTTAAATTAAGGATTTTTCTCTTTGAGAGAACAAAGAGCTAACTTGTCTCCCCTGTTACATCTAAAGGAGGGAGTCATGAAGTAATACAAAGTGGCCACTCCTTGGTTTACAAAACTTCAAGGGTATCACTCTCAAGATGTGGTTTGTGAGCTCCCTTCCAGGCAATGGAATCCTGAGAATTTGAGGGATGGGGAGAGCTGAGTGAGTAATTCTCTACTGGGTTTTACTTTCATGTAGAAGGCACAAAGCCCACCCTTAAAGTGTGGGCGTACATATATTATCCTAACCAGCATTTTTCTCTCTAAGACTCATAAAACTGGTGGAACTCAACTCCTCACACTGAACCAGGCAGGCTAAGGTGGCCGCCTACCTCATTTCCTGTGTTCATTTGCGGTTCTTTATAGCTTCAGCAGCTTTCTGTTTCCTCCTGACTTATTGCTACGTGAGACGCTGGTTACGCTTTAGTCACCAAGCTCTGCTTGTTGCACAAAGAAGCTCTCAAGTGCAACCTACATTTAAAATTAGTGTGATGCAACTTGGGGGGGGGTCTCAAATATTTCTGGGCTTAAGGTAGTGTTGAGGATGGAAAATATTGTTTCTTATTCTTCTGTCTCACAGTACTGAAATACGAGGACTAGACAAATGGCTCGGCATTGAAGAGTATTTGATGCCCTGGCAGAGGACCTAGGTTCTATTACCAGATAGCACATGGTAGCTCACACCCATTCTAACTCCCGTTCCAAGGGATCTGGTGTCTACTTCTGGCCTCTGCTGGCATAGAGCACATACACACATACACACATACTGCGTTTACATGCAAGCAAACACTCATACGTGCAAAATAAACCATGAATGACCAAATACGAACTAAAGAAAGAGGACACCAACAAATAAATATATCAAACTGGAAAAGGCAAAACTCGGGAGGGCTCAACACTTTACAAAGAATTACAGGCAACTGAGTAAATAAAGCCAGGAGAGGGAGGGGGCACTTTCAGATGGTTGTCCAGTCCCAAATAGTCAGCCCTGAAAACATACACACAAGTAACGTACGGAATAAACAAAAGGGACTCAAGTAAGGGAGGAGCTTGGAGGCAGGAATGGAAGAATGCTACTTACTGGGTCGCTTTTCTAGATTACTCAGCCTGCTTGCTTATGCAGCCCAGACCACCTGCCCAGGCATGTCACCACCCACTTCAGTCACCAATTAAAAAAACACGCTACAGACTTGCCTACATGTGGCGCCCGCGCCACCGTGGTACCGAGTCAAGGGCGAGGGACTGAGGATTTAACTCACACACACATACACACGCAGTAACACAGCGGATCCTTCATGCTAAGAGGGCAGCAGCAGCTGCTGCTGCTGCAGCTTTTATTCAGTGTTCAAAGAGCCTTCTTATAGGCAGCAAAACAGGAATGCCACTCGCAGGTGAAATCCCTCAAGAAGTGATTGCACACAGGAGGGAAAGTCCCGAGGAGGGGAGGGGTACATTCTCAGAGCAGTAAACATGACTAGCTAACCAACATAAACACAGACACGGAAGCTGCTAGAAACAGGACATGAAACAGTAAGACAGGCAGGCAGTCCAGTCGGGCCTGGTTCCTACACCTACAAGCAAATCTTTTTGAAAATTCATTTATTTACTTAATTTATTCAGGTTACATCTCAATTGTTATACCATCCCTTGTATCTTCCCGTCCCTCCCTCCCTCCCGCTTTCACCCTATTCCCCTCCCCTATGTCTGTGACCAAGGGGAACCTCCTCCCCACACTATATGGTCATAAGCTATCAAGTCTCATGTTGGTAGCCTGCCTATTCTTTCTCTGAGAATCTGAGGGAGGCATTTTCTTCCTCTTCCCAAATGTCCTTAGCTTGTGTCGGACTGACATAAAACCAGCAGCACACGTGTCCTCACACTGATAATGCTACCACAACCTATTTATTCTCACAAATAACAACGCTTTCCAAGTTTACTCCCCCCAGGAAACTGACATGCTCTCATGAGGAGAAACTTTCTGTGAGTATTGATTACTCATTTTATAGTAAGAATTATCACATGGAACCTAAGCCATCCCTATAATCCCAGCATTAAGCAGGTAGAGGCAGGAGGAAAAGCTCAAAGTCATTCTTAACTTCACAGTGAATTTCTTGCTAGGCCAGCATATATGAGATTCTGTCTCACACACACAAAGTAAAATTTCTAAAATAATAAAATAAAACACAAACCACTCAAAATTTGCAGATATTGGAAGGGAATGCTGTCCACTAGCTAGTCTGTCAATAGCTGGACTTAAGCATTGAGAAGTGGACCCACTGCACACAGAGCTTTGGAAGCACTGCATGTATTTCTGCATAGGAGCTCTGTATGACATTTGCCTCTGCCTTCACATACTGATGTGTTTGCTTCTACATGGTTCATCTTCAAGGGTTCAGCTTGCTTTCACCATCTCTGTATGCTGTGAATACTGCATATATGTTGTTTGCTTCATCCTGTAGCTAGCTTGTAATACACCAAAGAATATCATACTATGATAAAGTATGTTATGGGCATTTTAAGTGGAAGAGACAGGAGTAAATTTAGTTGAGTAATGCACCATTTTAAAATATGCATATGCATGATTTTGTATTTTCTCCTGATACTTTTAATCAGGTGTCTTGTCTGGTTCCTTTTGTTCTCTCTCTCTCTCTCTCTCTCTCTCTCTCTCTCTCTCTCTCTCTCTCTCTCTTTCTCTTTCTCTCTCTTGTTCCTGGTTTAGCAGTGTTGGTTTGAATTCAAGGCCTTTCATAACCTATACAAATAACCTGCACTGAACTATATCCCTAGTCCCTAAATTTTATATATACATATATGCATGCAATTAGTGAAGAAAGAGTCCATGAATTTGAACGACAACGAAGAGGGGTATGTAGGAGGAGGGAGGAAAGCAAATGGAGAAATATAATTATATTATAGTCTTTTTTTTAAAACTGGCTGCTGTTAAAACATATATTATTTCTCAAATTGTTCCTCACATATTTTAATTAATATCCTTGCTTTTTCAGCCCTTTTAGCGACTATAATTTCTTTCTCTTTTACATTCTCATATCTTATGGAAGCAAATTTTTTCTAATTTTTGTTTTTGTTTTTGTTTTGGAGACAGGGTTGCTCTGTGTAGCCTTGGCTATCCTGGACTCAATTTGTAGAAAGGCTGGCCTTGAACTCAGAGATCTGCCTGCCTCTGCCTCCCAAGTGCTGAGATTAAAGGCATGCGCCACACACATCCAGCGATTTTTGCAATTCTTCTTCTCTCTTATTTTGCCGTTATAATCGTGTATTGCCTTTCAGAGCATAACTACACACTAGCATGAAAGAATCATTTATAACTATAACTCATATCTGAACATCTATACAAGCAAAAGTAGGTTAATAGAAATAAAAATAGTGAATAATTTTGATCCAGGCACATGCTTGGGTTTATACATATAAATTTGTCTTTCCATCATCACTAATATCCCTTAAAAGAAATATTTGGTGGAAAAATAAACTGACTCCTAGAGAAAATACACAATTTACCTGTGGCTCCTTGTTAATAAGTTGCAGAGAAAGATTTTGAACTCAGGTCGTCAGACCCCCCCCAAAGCTTACGTTTTAACTATTAAGATCATTCTAAGAGGTTTACTTCAAGTTTGCCAAATACAAATAGCCAAATCACTATGAATGTAACATTTATATAATTCCTGATTATCTTGTGGTTCTTCCTGCCCTGTGTAGTTTACTTTACTGATGTATAATAATATAAACATATATGTTTTTAAAAAGAAACCTATTTTTTTAAATGTCAAAAAGGATCATTCTTAATTAATTATAAAATAGATAATGAAACAAAAGGAAGAAAAAAAGGAAAATAAGGAAAGGGGGAATCTAAGAATTAAATAGAAAAAAATTGAGAACAAAACCATAAATTTGGCTCTAAAGTGGTTGTGTGTGTATGTGTGTGTGCGCGTGAGCGCGCGTGCACTCAAAAAAGTGCATACATGCGTGTTTATGTGTGCATGAGAGAGAGAGAGAGAAAGAGAGAGAGAGAATTTGCTGCATTGCCACCACATACATATAGAAGACAGAGGGTAATGCTGGGCCTCAATCTTCACCTTCTACCTTATTTGTGATGGGATCTCGTTTGCCTCGGTGCAAACTAGATTAGCTGTCCCATGTCCCTCTGGTGATTCCTGTTTCTAATTCCATTTCACCATAGGAGCACTGGGATTAGAGAGATGAGCTACCATGTCCAGCTTACATGAGTTACCTACTCATCCACCTCCTCACACCTAGCCTCTTTGACCCTGGCTTTATGGAGCTTCAAATGATTTCAACTTCTTTGCTTTTCTCTATAACCATCTCACTATTTATAATTCCCAAGCTGTTGTCTAGTTCTAATTTATGTCATCCCATATTTAAACAGCACTGTTTTTCTGTGCCTTGCTGACAGAAAAGTACGTCTAAGGCCTTGAGCCTTATCACATAAGCTCTCTTTCATTACTTACAATCTGTAGTGTTTAAGTAAAAAATCAAAGCCTTTCAAAAACATATCTTTTCACCTAATGTAGACTGAAATGCAAGGTTCTTTGGGAAGGCAAGGGTTACAATAATGTGTTCCATTGATGTGGCAGGACTTCTTTGAGATAATTAAGTTCATTTCCTGCAGAATTGTAATCAACATGGCTAGCTTCTTTTATAGCAGTCAGAACAGAATGGATGCGACCTCAAGCATGTTGATACAGAGCAGGTTCCATGTTACTGGCAGGAGCACTTGACTCACTCCAATCTCTGTGGCTTATCGCCTCTGATTGAAAGGGCCCTTGGGTGTCCTTTTTCACAGCTCTGAAAGAAAGCCTCTCCCAATAAAAATCATGGAGGGTAATAGCAGGTAACTGAGCAGAATCAATCAATTGTTAATGCCTAATAAATAATTAAACTCCATGCGGTTTGTTCTTTATTCTTGCAAGAGTAAATAGTGTTGTTCACTGAGGCTCTGTGAATCTTTGTAGCATCCATATCCTTGTTCTGTAGCTTTCCTTTGAAAATCAGATTTTATTGATTGACAGGTGAGAAAAAGAACTCATGGCATACACTTTGCTACTTTACTCAAGTTGAATTGAAACTAAGTAGTCAAGAACATATAAATTCAATGTCTTAAGGCAAAATAATGTTTGTATAATATAAATGAATAGTGTAGTATAAATACATACACCTGTGTATATATCAAGTACAGATATATACAACATAAGTTACAATCAATGTGTAATAAATAATAAACTATAGTTTAATATACTAAAATTAGTATTATATCAGCATAAGGAATTTTACTATATATTATCATATACCTTAGAATAAATACCTGTGTCATAATTGAATTATGTGATTGATTCTTAAGATCATATAATTATGATTCCTATTAGCATAATAAAGAAGAATAAAATTTAAAATATTAAATTATTACAAGTATATATAGCCATTAAGATCCAAGAAAGAACTTAAGAATAAATTAAAACTTTTAAGAAAACAAGATAAAGCATTTCTGAGAATGAGGAGCTAAACAACAAAAAGAAGAGGCAATGATATGACAGAATCTGGTAGGCAGAGACATAAAATCTGTAAATGGAGTGATAGTAATATATGTAGATATTGGCTAAAATAAGAAGATGTATGTAGAGTAGAACAAAGGATATTCTTATAATAACAAAACTTCAAAATGGCAGAAAATTATTCAAAAATCACTAATGTAACGCATAAGAATGTTACACTGGACTAAAGAGATAGCTTAGTGGATAAGAGTGCTCGCTGCTGTCTCAGGGGACCTGGATTGGGTACCCAGCACACATGTCAGACAGTGCACAGCTACCTGTCCACCCGGCTTCAAGGAATGTTGGAGCATTTTTGCATTCTTCTGTCCACTGTTCCCATACATACTTGGCATAGACTCAAACAGATACATATAGAAAAGTAAAAATAATTCTTTTTAAAAGAATAAGCTAGGCGGTAGTGGTGAATGCCTCTAATCCCAGGACTCAGAAGGCAGAGGGCAGGTGGATCTCTGAGATTGGGGCCAGTTCTGGTCAACATAAGGAGTTTCAGGACATCTGGAGCTACACACACACACACACACACACACACACACACACACACACACACACACACACACATATATATATATATATATATATATATATATATATAACATTTTTTAATAAAATAAAGGTACCAATAATGTACCTTTACAAAGATGGAGTAGAGCTGGAGAGATGGCTCAGCAGTTAAGAGCACTGTCTGCTCTTCCAGAGGTCCTGAGTTCAATTCCCAGCAACCATATGGTGGCTCACAACCATCTATGAAACAGTCTAGTGCCCTCTTCTGGTGTGCAGGCATATATGTAGGGAGAACACTGTATATGTAATATATAAATAAATCTAAAAGAACAAGGAGTATCTCATTAACTTTTTAGTTTGACAAATCCTCTATAGAAAAATAATAACATGTATAATAAAACTCATATATAAAATCAAGTCGACACTAAAATAAGGAATGCAATTAAGGTTATGTCCAAAATAAATAACATAATTGAAGCAGATATTTTTTTTCCAGCTAAATTTGGGCCAGGGTTTTCGGATAAACCACAGAACATCTTGGGGTTTGAGAAATGGCTTAGCTAGTAAAGATGCTGAGGTGTTATTGAGGACCTGAATTTGGTCCCCAGCACTCATTTGAGAAGCCCAGTGTTATTGTACACACATCTGCAACCCCAGAGCCAAAAGAATCACTAGGGCTTACTGTCTGCCAGCCAAGCTCCAGGGTCAGTGAAAGACCCTCCATCAAGGGTTATGATAGGACACCCAACATTGTTCTTTTGTGTCTGTAAATGCACCCTGCAGACACATATGTGCATATACCTCACACACACATACACCACACACACACATACACACCTACATTCACATGCACAAATACACACATACACACAGACTCACATAGAGAACATTCAAATATCCGAACATGTTCATCTTTTTTAATGTGTTATTTATTTCTATTTTATGTATAAAGGTGTTTTGCTCACATGTATGACTTTGTGCTGTGGCATGACATGTCCACAGAGGCCAGAAGAGAACATTAAATCCCCTGGGGCTGGAGTTAGATGGTTGTGAGTCACCAAATGGGCACTAAAAATTTAGTCTAAGTCCTCTGGAAGAATGGCCAATTATCTCAAAATCTGAGCCAGTTCTCCATCCCCTCACACTAATTTTTAAGAGTGTCCCAAACAGTGTAATACATTTCTAGATATTGCAATCCAAATTAAGCTGAAATACCTAGGGAAAAAAGTAGTAGAAAACAGCTTTGGTAGTCTATGAAATAAGTGATTTAGCAATCCTCCCTTCATACCTGGAAACTCAAGCCAGGTATAATCATCGAAGCCATCCTAACCTTCCAAGTTTTAAAGACATCTCAGTTTCATACTGCTACACCTTAGATGTCCATTTTCCCCCTTTTGCTTTGAATATGAAATAGCTTCTATTGGCTCCTGCATTGGACACTTTGTCCCCAGTGGTGGCACTAATGCTAAAGGTAGTGAACACTGAGAGGTAGGTCTCAGCTGGAGAAAGCAGGTTGCCCTGGTTGTGTCTTACAGTGTTATCTTGGGTTCCTGGTCCTTCCCCTCTCTCTGTTTCCTTTTTACCATAAGATGAAGAGCGTCTTCTACGTAATCCAATGCCATGATATCCTGCCTCACCCTAGGCCCAGAGAACTGTGGACCAGGGATTGAAAACTTGGAAAGCATGTTTTAATATGTGTTCCTTTAAGCTGTCCTGTTTGAGTATTTGGTCACACTGATGATAAAAACCGACTAATGTATCCTGCATGGCTTCATGTGGCTTAGACTCAGCCTGTCTTGTTGAGTTGATATACCTTCTAGCATGTGGATCCTACTATAAAAATCTGGAAGTGGCAGTCATATCCTTGGTGGTACTAACACAATACTCTTGGGACCCCAGTTCGCTCTCAACATATGGCTTCAGCTCCCTCTCCTGCAATGTGCTCTCTGATCCCCGCACATATGTTTCCTCCATGACCGCACCTGCTGTGAAGTGACAAAGCCACGTGATAAACAACCCAGAGCTAGTGTCATGCTGTTTGAACTTCTAGCCCCCAAAACTGAGCGATGAATGGGTTGTTTTTTTTTAATATAAATTCTAACCCTCATATATCACATGGTAGGTTCTGCTCAAACTACTGCACCAACCAAGGACGATACATGCAGTAAACATCGGACCCCTACTTAGATCTAGCCAATGGACAGGACATTGTCCACAGTTGAGTGGAGAGCAGTGGAGACACACATAGGGGAGGGGAATAAGGTGAAAACGGGAGAGAGGGAGGAACGGGAGGATACAAAGGATGGGATAACAATTGAGATGTAATATGAATAAATAAATTAAATTTTAAAAAGAAACAAAATAGGTGGTTAATTCAGGTATCCTCCATGGATGTGCACCTCCTGAGCTACAGGAAATAAATGAGTAAAACCAAAAATCACTGATTCTGAGACACTATAAGGGTTACACTCACTAGATTGTCTTTAATCCTCACAATACAACTTGAAGGCAGGTACTTTGAACCTATCCTATAGAAAAAGAAAACAGGATCTGAAGAAAACTTATCTGGTAAAGGGCAAGACAGACACAGGAACCTGCCAGCGTCCCTGTGTTCATTCGTCTCACTAGCTCACCTTTGTAAGCAGTGTGTCATGGCAGGCTGAGACAGCCAAGCCACAGACAGAGATTTAATCCACAGTGAACAGTCTCAGAAACAAAGGCGGCTCATCTCTAAAGAGTGGGTGGTAACATGTGCTATCAAAGGGACAGTTGGATTTCCACAATTAAAATGACAGTGTATGGATGTTTCCTGACAACACAACAATACAGAGTCTCAAATCCACGTATCTGCCACAGATTCCCACGCATGAGCGCTCTGCGCTAAAGAACATCGTTAATCGTGTCATTTAAGATAGCTTTATAATTCTTCGATCTTTGCAAATATTTACACTTGTTCTGCTTTATAGTACAATATTATGCCATAGTCAGTACAAAATTTTCAACCCTTTTAACTGAAACCATTACTACCATGACACTTAAAAATTGGTTTGTATCAGGTGTAATCTTGTAGCATTACTAGGAAAGATATGGATCTTATTCTTTCTCGCTTAATCATACGTGCAGAGTACACAGCAACCTTCCAGCAAAGACATTACAACCTGACATGGAAAAGAAGAATGGCCAGTTTAGTTCAGCTTACAATCCAGTTAACTGCTGAGCCAGCGAAGCGTAAATTGAGCAGAATAAAGTTGTAAGTTAGGGATTGCTCCGAAGTAAAGCCGAAAGGATCGGTTTTCATGAAATAATGGCAGTTAACTGAGAAAGCTGTGTTTCATTAAAAGAAGAACAAATGAGATCAAGAATTGGTTCTCTTTCACCGTTCAAACTGGAGGCATCATACAGAGGCCATTCAGTTACCTGCAAAGGAGCACATGTTCTCAAAATGACAGACTCGCGCAGCCAGCAGAAGTCAAGTCACACAAGAGGTATGGTCTTCTGCCAGTCTCCGTGTTACGTTTCCAGACAGTGTCATTGAACCTGGAGCTCACAGGACTCGTGCTAGCTGACAAGCTCCAGGGATCCTCCTGCCTCTGCCTCCCAGCACTAGAATTACTGGTGTATGCTATCGTGTCCAGCTTTTTACACCAGTACTTGTGCTCACACAGTAGACACCTCACGAATGGATCCCACTCTCCAGCGTGTGTGTGTGTGTGTGTGTGTGTGTGTGTGTGTGTGTGTGTATGTGTGTGTGTGTGTGTGTGTGTGTGTGTGTGTGTGTGTTTAGCCAATTAACACTTAACTGCCTCTACAGCTTGAATATTATATATTGGAAAATATAAGCAACTGTAAACTAATTTCTACTCTCTAGAACTTTCAGGTTTACAAAACTCAGACTCGATATTTATGAAATACTAACCAGTAATGTTCCTCATTCTGTGGTTCTCTGCTAAATAAGTAAAGCAGGATATAACTGGGCCTGTGAGCAGGGAGTAGAGGGCCATGGAAAGTATCTAAATAACTTTGTGGATACCGGAAGGTAAAATGAGAATTCCAGAGGCATTTTAGGAAGGGGGACATATGGAGACACGGTCTGACTGTAAGAATAAAGTTATTTTTTTCTGGACTTCCTTGTCATTGAACAGTCTGGCAACTTACTGCTATATTCTAAGCTTTAGTCACCCTGAAATTCCTTACCATCCCACAGAGTACACTTATCTCATCTAGGGCTTACTTAGCTTGTGCTGGCTTCTCTACCTGAAATGGTCTTATCCTTCAAACTCTGTATTTCTTTTTTTTTTTTCTTCAATTTTTTTATTAATTTATTCTTGTTATATCTCAATGGTTATCCCATCCCTTGTATCCTCCCATTCTTACCTCCCTCCCATTTTTCCCTTATTCTCCTCCCCTATGACTGTGCCTGAGAGGGATTACCTCCCCCTGTATACGCTCATAGGGTATCAAGTCTCTTCTTGGTAACCTGCTATCCTTCCTCTGAGTGCCACCAGGTCTCCCCCTCCAGGGGACTCTGTATTTCTTAACTGTGCTCCTTTCCCTGATTTGCCGCTCACATTCCAAATATTCTCTGCAATTTCTTGCTCACTGCCAAAGACAGATAATTCATTTTCTTTAAAGAGGAAATTCTCAAAGTCATGACCTTTTTCATTGATGTGATTGTTATATATGCACACATTGTCTCTCTCTGACTAAAGTATAAGATTATGTCACATTTAAAAATATTGCCTGGCACATGTTAGTCATTTCACTAAAATCTATCTTAAAACTTTTAAATGTATAAGGGAGCTATGGGCATTTAACATAAATAGAAAAAAAGCAATGCAAAAAATCAGAACTGAATACAAAAAAAAAATCTATCATAATTTCAACCTGTGTATTAAAATGTGACAGCAAGCCACTTAGTAACTGTTGTTCATTTGCTTAGAATTGTACTTATTCTCATCATGTGGTTACTCAATGCAATCTCAGCTGTTACAGATGTCCTAACTGCTGAAATTATAAACTGAGCCAATATGGCCCCCAATACAGGTCTATGGGAAATTTAATCTCATTTCTATATCTCTGTATTCATTTACCTGTCCACTTATGCTTGCAGCAAAATTTATTTCTGTGATGTCCAGAGCCATGAAGAATAAGGAAGGAAAAAAAATTTTTAAAGTAAAAATAAAAAATAAAATAATAAAAATAAAATAAAATAAAAAATTAACATTAAAATTAAAAAGAAGAATAAGGAAGGCGGGATGACTAGAACAATCGAGACATCAGAGGTCTCAGTTGTGCTTTCCAAAGTGCACAGTGACCTGAAGAAGGAATGAGTATCTTTCTTGTCATACATTTTATTCTATGTCCTCAACACAGTTTCCTCCATCCACACCCTGCTCATTTATGCACACCTTTACCCATCACAGTTCGGTATTTTAAAATAGCAGGCCAGAAGAAGTTCCTTTTTAACTCTCTAGTTTTACATTTCGTTTTCTGTAACTTAGCTAGCCAACTTGCTTTCTAATTGACTCAGATGACTTCACAGCTGAGTAAAAAGTAGAAGGAGGAAGAACCTATCTTAGGCATAATAATTTCCACCATCCTCTTGTCTTGGAGCCAGTTAGAGGTGCAGGCCATCAACACATCATCCGTCCCCTCCGAGCCTCCAGATGCTCGCTGCCATCTGTTGGGGTTGGATGTTAAATTAAACACTCTTCTTGTTCAGATTCCACCAGAGATTACCTGAGGGTAATCTATTCAAAAATCTATGTTTGGCACTTGATTAATGTTGAAAATAATTAGGGTACTATATTTAAAACATATGCCTATTGGGGTAATTCTCCGTTAACAAATCAAGTCTATTCACAGGAGGAACTTAGGAGAATTCATCACGCTTGGTGCCCTAAGACACTCAGTGCCAGATTCACCATGATACAAGCCTTTGTCCCAGGGCCATCTGCCCCTTCACCTGCAAAGATGGATGGAGCCTCCAGGATGCTGTCTTCCATAGTCTCTTCCTCTTCCAGTATAGTCCTTCATCCTCAGCATCACCTGTGTGAGCATCAGGCCTCCTCCAAGAAAAAAGTAAATGGGAATCTTCATATAACTGGATCCTAGGAGATGATAGGTAGATAGACAGACAGACAGACAGACAGACAGATAGATAGATAGATAGATACACTTAAAGTGTAAGAAAGTTTAGTCTGTTCTTCTCAATACCTTTGTCCATGGAGCTCTTTTTCTTATAAAGGAAGATAGTTACACACAAAAGAATTACAAAAGAAACTTGTACTTAAAGGCAAAAAAAATACAATTTAAAATAATTTTAACAAAACAGTATATGGAGGCAAACTTCTATGTAACAAACTTTTTAAAAAACTAGAAATAAAAGTATTTCCATTTCACCTTAACTAAATGTTTACACCAAAATGAGGAGTTAGTCATATCTATTTCTTTTTTGTTTTTTGGGGTTTTTTGTCATCTGTTTGTTGATTTTTTTATTCATTCACGCTGCATCCCAATTGTAGGCCCCTCCCTCACCTCCTCCCTGTCCCACCCTCTCTCCCTCTTCCCCCCTACCTCCTTCTCATAGTCCTGAGACTATGGGGGTACCTCTTCTCCTCCCATCTGACCGCAGCCTATCAAGTCTCTTCGGACTGCCTGCAATATCTTCCTCCGTGGGCTAGCATGGCCACTCCACCAGGAGAAGTGATCAATGAGTGAGCGACAGGGTCCGTGTCAGAGGCCGACCCTACTCCCCATATTATGGGGCTCACATGGAGACTGTGGCGTCTATCAACTACATCTGATCAGGAGGTCTAGGGCCTCTCAACGTGTGGTCCTTGGTTGGTGTATCAGTCTTTGCAGGTCCCCCTGGGCCCAGGTTTGTTGGCTCTGTTCTCCTGTCCCCTTCAGGTCCTTCTATCCCCCACTGTCCCCTAAGTCACCCTGTGCTCTGCCCCAAGGGTTTGCTGTGAGTCTCAGCATCTGCTTCAATCCCCATCCCGGTTCCTCTCTTCAAGCACTTCAGGTTTCTATTCTGGCTGCCCTTCTGGATGTTGCTCATGTGCAATGCTATTTATTTTTTTATGACTCTCTAGAATAAGATTTATCTCTAATGTGTTTAGTATAATATGCAGTTTTGTATCTCATCAAGATTTTGCTTCCTGGCTAACTCTCATCTTTGTGACTTAAAAATCTCTTCGGGTGTTTTGTTTCAAATTCAGTTTAACACAGATATTGAAAGTGGGACGTAAATTCCTCACAAGAGTTTGACGTGGTCATGTTAACTTCTAGTTTTCAGAGCCCTGTGGTACAGGTAGCAGGACCAAGTTCATCTTTTCAGGGAAGTTTCTAAGAATTATAATAACCAATATTAATACCATAAAACCAACAAATAAATAAGAAGCCTTCTGCTCACAGTCTGCACTGTTGATTATAAGTCAATATATAAAATGATTTGATTTCCTAACAAACCAGATAGGGTCTACTATAACAGAAGCTTCTTTCATAGCATTTACATTTTGTAGAATTCTTTTTTGTTAATAATAGCAATAATACTTAAGTTGTAATTTTTTGCACCTGAAATTTCTATCTGCATGCTATTTGATAACGTGTATTGTGTATGAGTATAAGTAATCCTTACATACAAAGTAAGTGAATGGAATGTTGGCTCTATTAAAAACTTCCTCAAAACTTCTGAACCTTCTATCATGACCCCTTCAATTTATGCATGCTAATGCTTAGATGGTTTTGGCACTGCATTTTGGAAGCAGGAGTTTAACACTAGGCAGATTGTGAACAATTTCTGTTTCCATCGCCTTTGGATTGGGTAGAGACCCTTGAGGAAAACAATGTGTGAGACACTCTCAGGATCATAAATATTCAGTTGCTGGCTTCTTCTTTCACAGCAGAAAATATGAACTTTTACAGCCATAAATAAGGTCTAGGTTTACTTAGAGAAACTAGTTGTGTGTCTTGTCTTAAATATCTTCTATAAAATTATTTTCATATTTGGAATTTAGTGAATGGCAAGTATGTTCCTAGGAATTGAAGACATTTCAATATAGTTTCCAAGATACCTTTTCTTTCTACTCACCTGGCTTAAGAATTACTTACAAAATTTTACAATTTGATTAAAAATTAAAATGGCAGCTGTTGTCAACCAAAGGGGAAAGACCCCCATAAATAATGCATATGGCAAACTACCTAAGGAATAGCTAATAAGTGTAGATTTGCAGTAAATTATTAACAAATAGGGAAGCACATGTGATTCTGTTCTTTTGCCAAAGTTTGGAATACTTCTGCTTTTATGAACTTGGCAATAAGTTCTTTTTGAAATAAAATTCAAGGTGGAAAAAAACTACATGAGTCAGAAGAGTTGTAGTTTTATGTTGTATTTTTAATCAACTATCATTTCATTGGTAGTCTAATTCTTAGACTAGGTATGTTGTGCTTAGCTCTTGGTTAAGATGGATATTGTACTAAATGCTGCACATGCACTATTGTCGTTTGACCTTGAGATGTATATGTTTTTCCTGCCTGAGCAGGGTCATCTGTATACAGTGTAGTATAATTGATTGTGGGAAAATGGCTTAGCTCTCATCAGAAGGCACCCTGGGCCTGATAGGCCTCTTTGTCTACCTGAATATATTTACTTATATTATCACGTCTCTTGAAATAGCTACACACCCAACTGTATCTGAGGGAGTGAAAAATTGCTGTTTTACTAGCAGGATGCCTTTCCAATAAAAGCACAGCTGCCATCTCAGCACATAGCCTAGTACCCACGATTCAGAGGCTGAATGTCTGAAGGGCTACCACAGCTCAGAAAAGCCACATACCTCTACCACCAGGCTTGCAAAGAGGCAAGCATTGCTGCTTAAGACTGGAGGAAACCCAGCCATATATACCTACTACAGTAGCAAGGGAATTCATATGTACTATTAATAATGTACCTCTATTACTTAGAAACTAAAGAAGGAGGGGATTGAATATGTATGTTGAGCTAGGCAACCTAAATTACCAGATTTGTTCAATTTGATCAAGTCTAGAAATAAGTAATCCAGCCATGGCAGCAGGTAGGTAAACAGACTTTGCCCCTCTCTCCATTTCTACAAATTCAATCTCTTTGCCCCTGCCCCCTGCAGCAGACCAACTACACCTGCTTCGATCCCCCTTCTTGCTGGCCCCGTCGCCGATGGATACCATAGATCTTCCCTTCCAAGCTTCCCTTCCCCTACTCATTGCTTTATTCCAGACCCCAACTCCAGAAGGCATTCACTGGGAGCCCTCAGGCCACTCTAACCAGGAACACCGGTAGGCTAACTGCACACCTTCTCCTTTCTTCCAAATTCAATCTTCCAGTCTTATCTCCAGCTCTCAAAGCAGACCACCTGATGAGATCTCACCTTCTCTGCCTCCCATCCTGTTATCCAATCCCCCAATTCCCACAGGCATTCTCTGAGAAGCTCTAGCCAAGCCCCCCCCCCCCAGAAAAGCAAGTAGCCAGCTAAGGAGAGAGGCATGCTTCAAATTTTCACTTTCTCTCATCACTTCCATATCCATTTCCCTACTCTCATTCCCAGCTCTATAGAAGACTTTCTGTTGTAGCTTCTATAGAAGGGACTTGAAGGAAATATTCTATTTAAAGAGTCTAACCAAACAACCCCTAAAGAAAAACACAAGAAATAAAAAAAAAAAAACCCAGAGCAGCAAATTAAAATAGGGAACACACACACACACACACACACACACACACACACACACACACACACATGAATCAACAGTCATTGATCACTGATATCTATCAACCGCAACTGCCTCAATTGCCCCGGTAAAAAGACACAGACTAACAGAATGGAAGAAAAACCAGGATCCATCCTTCTGCTGCATCCAAGAAACAAACCTACCAGGATAGACATCACATCAGGTTAAAGGGTGGCAAAAAAGATACACCAAGCAAACAGAGCTAAAAAGCAAGCCAGTATAGCCATTTTAATAAATGATAAAAAAACAGACTTCAAGGCAAAAACTAATGAGAGGAGACTGGAAAGGACACTATATACTCAATCGGAGGAAAAACACATAAAGAGGGCATTTCAGTTCTTAACATTTATGCCCCAAACACAAGGGCACTCAAGTTTGTGAAGGAAACACTACTACAGCTTAAATCACATATTGACACTTGCACGCTAACAGCAAGTGACTATACCTCACTCTCACTAATAGACAGGTAATCCAGACAAAAGCTAAACAGAGAAACGCTGTAGCTAATTGTTTATAGTCAAAATGACCTAACGTATTTATATATTATTTAAATGAGACGCAGAAAGATTATATCTTATTCTCATCACATTATGAAACTTTCTCGAAAACTGACCACATACTCAGTCACAAAACAGTTCTCAATAGATAGATACAAGTAGTCTAAATTAACCTGTCTGCAACCTATCTGACCATTACAGATTAAAGCTGGATATCAGTAACAACAGAAACAACAGAAATCTCATAACTCATAGAAACTGGCAAACCCTCTACTGAATAAAGAAGGGTCATTTTCTAGACATTAGAGCCTTTCTAGAATTGAATGAAAAGAAATACACAACATACTTAAGTGTATGGACTACAATGACGGTTGTTCTCAGAACCAAGATCATAGCACTAAGTGGTGCCTACATTTTAAAAAATGGGGGCTGGGTGTGGTGTTGCACTCCTTTAACCCCAGCACATGGGAGGCAGAGGCTATTGGGTCTCTGTGAGTTCAAGGCCAGTCTGGTCTACAAAGTGAGTCCAGGACACCCAGGAGTGTTACACAGAGAATCCCCGTCTCGAAAAGGAAAAACAAACAAACACACAAAAAATGGAGAGATCTCTCCTACTATTAACTTAATGTCATGTCTGACAACTCTAGAACAGAAAAAAGAAATTTCACCCAAAAGAAGTAAACACCAAGAGATCATCAAACTCCAGACTGAAATCAATTAAAAAAAAAAAAAAAAGAAGAAGAAGAAGAAAGAAACAAAGAATTGATTCTTTGAGAAATTCAGTAGGATTGATAAACCCTTATTCCAATTAATTAAAAGGCATAGAGAGAATCTATAAGTTAAAAAAATTAGAAATGAAAAGAGGAACATAAGACAGACACTGAGGAAACCCAAGGACATACTTTAAGAAGCTATATTCTATCAAATTGAAAATATATGTATAATTTTCTCAATACATACTACTGGCCAAAGTTAAAATGCGATCATATAGGCAATTTAAGCAGACCTGTATCTCCTAATGAAAAAAAAAAGCCATAATTATAAGCCTATCAATTTAACAGGTATCCCAGAACCAGGTGGTTTTTAGCACAGAATTCTACCAGACTTTCAAAGGAGAATTAATCTCAATACTCCTCAAATTATTTCATAAAATAAAAAGCAAAGAGGCAATTGTTTAATTCTTTTTGTGAAGCCATGTATAACCCCCCTCCCAAAAAAAATCCAACAAAGGAGAGTAGCACTCATCCCAGAGACTTTTAAAAAACAAAAAATAAAAATAACAACAACACATGATTATCTCATCTCATTAGATGCCAAAACAGCCTTTGACACCCCTTCATGATAAAAGTCTTGGAGAGATGGCTATTACAAAGGACATACGTGAACGTAATACAGGCAATTTACAGCAAGCCTATAGCCTCTTTTAGGCCTGTTACAGGTGGTTTTTCCTCCCAGCCACAAGCTTCCAAGATAACGACTCATGAGACTCAGGAAAGTTATTTACAAATATATAGGCCACATAGCTAGTCTCTTCTCTGACTAACTCATAACTTAAAATAACCTGTTATACTAATCTACGTTCTGCTACATGGCTGGTTGGCTGGGCTCAGGAACCATGCATCCTGTCCTCCTCACTTCTTGCTGGCTGAATCTCATGCACCTGGCATTATCCCAGATTTCAGGCGTAGGTATCTTGTACCTGGCTTTTTATATTTTTTGTGTGTGGTTTTGTCTCACCCCTTTTCTAAGTGGAAGCCATGTAGTTTTATGTTCGCTTTTTTAATTTAATTTATGTTTTTCTTTTGATCATTAAACATATTTAAAGTATTTTTTTATTTTTTTAAAAAATCACAAACCTTAGATTGATGTGTATTTATTTTTTAGGTTAGTAAGTATATATAATCTATTGTTAAGAAAAAGAAAAATATTAAAAAATATTACTTTAAATTTTAAGTAGTTTTTTGTAAACAACTTATTTTATTAGTAGGGGGTCAAGTCTGTGGAGGTCAGGTTGGAACTTCAGAGTTCTGTTTGGCTTTTGTTTTTATTGTGTTGAGATTAAGGGTTGGTGTTATCACTGTTTTTTAAAACTATTTTATTTTAAATTTTTAGAAATTTCAGTAAAAAAATAAAGTAAGGAAGCCAGAAAAGTTTAAGCTTTGGGTTATTAGTGTTAATTTAGGCTTTAGTTAGTGAAATCTTGTTTACCTTTTTTTTTGGAATTTACTTACTGTTATTATTATTATTATTATTATTATTATTATTATTATTATTATTATTATTTTGGTAAAGTCTTGACAAACATTTTGTAGTTAAGGAGCTTAGAATTTTAGTTATTATTAACTTTATGGAGAAGAATTTAGGTTTTTTTAGTTATTAGTATTTTTGGTTTTTTGTTTTTTTTTTTTTTTTTTACTTTTTTAGAGAGAGTAAGAAGTGTGACTATAACTAAGTATATTGTAAACAAATTTATAAACACTAAACAAAGTTTAAAAAGATCTAGGAGTCTTTTGTTATGTCACCTTGGAGAGGGACCATAGTAGTTTTTATTTTATTGTTATTTTAGGCAGTTAACTTTATTTTTTAGGTTAGTTTAGAAGACTATTAGTTTTTTAGGTTTGTCTTTTTAATTGGCCATGTGTATGTAGTTATTTTTGTTTTGGTCTATGGACGTTTTGGGGGAGTTTTTTGTTTGTTTGTTTGTTTAGACTATAATTTTTAAGAGTGTGGATATTTGTGCCCCACGTTGGGTGCTACTTATTGTTTTTAAAATTTATCTGTATTACCTGTAGGTCCGGCTAGTAATTAATTAAGACACAGAGACTTGCTATATTTTTAAATAGCCTTAGTTAACCTGGGGCAGGGCAGATCTCAATCTTTTAAACTACCTCTCATAGTGGGGCAGCCATGGGATCCCTGTCTCAATCCCATGCCATCTGTTTTTAATAACTTTTATCAAGCTACCTCCCATCAATAATCACAAATACTTGTTAATGTTTTTTATCTGGGCTGGATTCTCTAGCCAGCCCAGGCCAGGAGAAGCCGGCCATGTGCTTCTCCTCCAGCTAACCCACGGCAGCCTTCCTCTCTTCCCTTTAGGTCTCTCTCCTTTCTCTCTGGAGGTCTTTTTTTTTTTCTTCAAAATTCCTCTCTCTCTCTCTCTCTCTCTCTCTCTCTCTCTCTCTCTCTCTCTCCTCTCTCTCTCTCTCTCTCTCTCTCTCTCTCTCTCTCTCTCTCTCTCTCTCTCTTCCCTAGCCCCACCTATCTCTTTTGCCCTGCCCAGGTGGGATGGTTTTTTATTAAGCAAAAAGTTGGTCACAGAGACAGTAAGCACTAATTAGCATCAAAGTACATCAGACCATCCCCCAACATCTCTGCCTCCCAAATATTCCACTTCCTATTTCCTGTCTCAGTTATGGCAATAGGTTTGTTTTGTCAGGTGTTACATCCTGTACAAGAGATTCCCTTAACAATAGCCAACATCAAATTAAATATAAAGAAACTCACACTAAAATTAGGAAGAAGACAAGGCTGTCCACTCTCTCTATTTTTTTTTACAATATGGTACTTGAAGTCTTAACTAGCGCAATTAGACAAATGAAGGAGATGACATGATAGTATACACACGTAACCCTAAAAATTCCACCAGCTGATAAACAACGTAGATGGGTACAAAATTAACTTACAAAAATCAATATCCCTCCTATTAAAAAATGACAAGTGGTCTGAGAAATAAATCCAGGAAACAGTACCTTTCACAATAGCCTCAAATAATTTAAAATATCTTGGGGTAAGTCTAACCAAACAATGAAAGGCAGGTTTGCATGATAAAAGTTTTAGGACATTGAAGAAAAAAAAATCAAAGAAGCTGTCAGAAAGATGTCCTATGCTCATGGATCAGTAGGACTGGTGTAGTAAAAATGGCCATCCTACAAAATTTAATCTAAAAATTCAACAAAATCCCCATCAAAATCCCAACACAGTTCCTTTCCAATCTTAACAGGACAATTTCCAGATTTATGTGGGGACACACACACACACAAAACAACAACAACAACAACAACAACAACAACAACAACAGGATAGCTAAAGCAATCTGGAATAATAAAAGAACTCTTGGAGCTATTACCATCACCAATTTCAAATTTTACCATAGAGTTTTAGTAATTAAAGCAGCATGGTATTGGCATAAAAACTGATTCATTGTTCAATAAACTCCAAGACCCAGGTATAAATCCACACAGCTAATTTTGATAAAGAAGCCAAACATATACACTGAAAATAAGACAGCATCATCAACAATTGGTGATGGTCACACTAGATGCCTGCATATAGAAAAACCCAAATAAATCCATTGCAATCAAGCAGCACAAAACTGAACACAAAATGGGTTTTTTTTTTAAACTCAGCATAAAATCACAAACACTGAATTTGATAGTAGAGAAAGTAGAGGAAGTAGAGGAACTCATTTACACAAGAAAAGACTTTCTGAACAGAATATCATTAGACAGGCACCAAGTTCAGCAATTAATTAATGGGACCTCATGAAGCTGAAAAGCCTGTGCAATAAAAAGAACACTATCATTCACAAAAAAAGCAACAATCTACAGAGTGGGAAAAGATCTTTATCGCCTACACATCCAATAGTGGCTAATGCCCAAAGTATGTAAGGAACTCAAAAACCTAGATGTCAAGAAAGCTAATAATCCAATTTAAAATGAGCTAAAACAGAGGCTGAGACCTATGGCCAAACATTAGGCAGAACTCAAGGAATCATGTGCAAGAGTTGGAGGAAGGATAGAAGGACCCAGAAAGGACAAGAACTCCACAAAGTCAGTTAACCTGGGCCCATGGGAGCTCACAGAGACTGAGCCACCAACCAGAGAGGATGCATGGATACATATGTAGCTGATGGGCAGCTTGGCCTTCCTGTGGGTCCCCTAGCAAGTGGAGCGGAAGCTATCTCTGTCATGGACTCTGTTGCCTCCTTTTAGATCACTTTCCCGTAGCTGGGCTGCCTTGTGTGGCAGAATCCTCACACCAAGCATTGGTGATATTGATTCGACTCATCTGATGTGAAACCTAGAAAGCTGTGAGTTTTAAAAGCGGTTTCAGTGTTAAGACTATTGCTCACTGAATAAGAGAGGTGGCTGTACAAACATGAAGACAGGATTTGAATGCCCAGAACTCTGAAATCCGGGCATGGGTGTGCACGTCTCTAACTCCAGCACTCGGTGACAGAGATGAGTGGATTACAATAGCTTATTGGCTAGCCAGCCTAGCCGAATAAACTTCCAGGTCAGTGAGAGAACCTCCCTCAAAGAAACAAGGGAGAAGGCAATAGATGAAGATACCTGACAACCTTTCCTGGATCCCACATGTACACACACACACACACACACACACACACACACACACACACACACACACGTTCTATTGTATACTAGTTTCATTATTTCTGTGACTTTCATGACAACCTCTCCACATTTAATTCAATTATTGTCTATTGGATGCTAATGTACTGACTTCCCGTTCTGGCAAATAGTCACCACACAGATGTCCTTTATGACTTCAGCTATTTAAATAATAATTGTAACCAAGATACTACTTATAGGTTGCCACTGGGGAGCAAAATTAAGTTTAATAAACTTGATTTGTGTACTGAGAATAAAAGGCTTTGATCAGTAAGAGAAACTAAAGCAGTAGACAAATGCCCATCTCTGTAGAATGACTTCGCAGTGCTAGAATTAAGTGGGCGGAAGTGGGGGTATCTGTGGAGTACAGAGAAAGCCAGGGAGTGCCATGTCCTTTAATAAAGACTCGAAAGCACAGAAAAGTCAGGGGATGCCCTCATGGATGAGACCTGCAAGCATGGTCTGTGCTTCCTTCTCAAAGAAAGAAACCTACTCCCAGGAATAAGTCTTAGCCAAGTGGAAATAAATCACAGTTAACTGACGTTAGAAAAAAGTTATTGCTGCTCTTTGAAAACCCAAAAATGTCACGCTAAAAATAATATATGCTTTCTTTGTTAATTTCAGAATTTTCGTGTTTGAGATTATGATTACAGATTGCTTTTTGGAAATCACTAGGGCACAGTGGAAAGAATGCTAACCGAGATTTTTCATTGTCAGTCACTAGCGGTATTATCTCTGGCAAGTTACATTTGTGTTTCATCATCTGGAAAACAAATATCACTACGAATTTTACAAATTTTTTGCAAACATTGAATGATATATAAATTGCTTCTCGCAATTCTTAGTGCATCAATGAAATGCTCTAAGTGTCAATTTCCTTTCTCTTTTCTCATTGTAATATAGATATGGAAATGCATATAGAAGATGAAAAAAAAAGAAAGGAAGGAAGGAAGACAGACAGAAAAAGAAACCTGGCTGGAAAGAGAGCTCAGTGTTTAACATTGGCTATTACACAAGCCTGAGACTGGGCCACAGGATACAGTCTGGGCAGCCTAACAATGACTGATCCACTGTGGAAGGGCCTGGAATCCAGTAGTTTTTCAGTGCATGAGGCTGCAGAAAGCAAGGATTCCTCCTTCCGTGCCTTTATGTGGGCTGTCACTGGATGGTGTTCAGCAGATTTAGGGTCTTCATATCTTAAATAATCTGACCAAAAAAAATCCCAAACAGGTGTGCCGAGCATTTTGAGTTTTAGTTCAGTCAACGTGAACCATCCCCACAGCCCAGTAACATGTTAATCTTTCTGTTGTAAAACTTCAGATAAAAACAAAGCAAATAGAAAGAAATGTGAGGAAGAGGATTTTAGTGAAAACAGAGGCCAATTGCAGTTAAAAGAGATTGGCAATAAAAGTGCTCAGTGTGAATTCTTTGCTTGTATGAAATTGTCAATGAACAAATTTATTTTTTAAAAGAAAACTTAATTTTAAAACTTTTGGATCAAGAAAGAGAAAACATTATTTTTTGTATAACAGCAGAAAAATACCCAAAACTACAAGTAGGTTGACCCTCTCACAGCCTCATTGTGTATTCCTTTTCATTTATTCCTTAATGTTAGAAAAAAATGTATTTCATTTATTCTTCATTTCCCATAGGTTCTCCCAAAGCACAGGTCTTCATATGTCTGCTGTTCCCCCTCCCACAACATCCTGGCAGATCTCTGCTCAAAGCCAATATGCTGTTAAATTAAGTGGCTCACAAAAACCAGAGGCAATGATCCTACAAGTAAAATTTAAATAAATAAAATGTATTCCCTTCTCTGGAGAGCTTTCAAGTGTGCTAATTCAAAGTAAGAAAGTACACAGCATCACTTATGTAAAAAGTTTACAACAAAATCAAAGGCACTGTTCAAAACACAAGTGGCTAAATGAAGGAGAGAAATGTATAAAACAAGTGCATAATGAGAGGAAATAGTTGTTATTTGGAAAAGGCTTTCTTAATATGTAGATGGTGTGCCCAAAGAAGTAATGTGCAACAATGTGCTTGAACGTAATTAGGAGACAGCATGAGATAATCACAAATATATTGCATTATTGAAATGTATTGCTAAGAGCAGATATTAAAATATACAAAAAAACCCCACTAAGTCTAGCCCTTCCTGATAGTTTTCTTTGGTACTAAACATTATTCGGAGATAAAGCTCAGCACAAGTGTAATTATTTATTTATTCATTTGCTTTTTTAATCACTCTGCTTCCAAACAAATGACCTCATTCTTCCCAGGAACCTATGTTAGAGCCCACTTGTGACTTGTGTGGTAACTCTAGAAGCTGTTTCCAACTGCTCGCCCTGCGACATGATGCTGTCATCTGCAAAGCTTTCACTTCCAGAATGTCACAATCAAACAAACACAAGGATAAAAATAAATAAATTAACTGCAGTACGGTTTCATAAGGTTCTAAGTATGTTTATAAGTTTGCACTGGGCCGCTTTCTTGGCTCTCCTCCATTGCACGTAGCCTGAGGGCCATGAGATAGACATGTGTACACTTTTAAAGCAACTCAGTCTCCTACACTCTCTGTTACGAGTCATGAGCTCAACTGCCCATTGCTAATGTGACCCTCAAAGCTCCACACTGCATTTGAAGATGGCCTCATGTTGTCTCCCCAGTATGCACCTATCTCAGGGGAGTACCAACAAATCAGGAAGTAAAAGACTATCAGTTTCTTTTCTGTATCTGTATCTGCAATCTTCTATAACCCAAAATCAGAAGTTTCATTTTTCTGGGGTGTTTTAAGTGGAGACGGTAGAGCTACTGGTCTTGGTGCTTTAGGGTTTAATGGTGTCTAGAGGTACTCTTTGAGTACTTCCCACACACAGTCCATTAGCATGGGCTTTTGCGTTACTATTCCAACTAGTTATGGTTCTAAGCATTGGAATGCTACAACTGAGGCCTAATGCTCACACTTTTTCTTTCTCTAGACAATCTCTGGGAGCCCCATTGTGTATGAAATATAACCCTAAAAGCACAGGCTGGCTGAGCTAGCTGCCAAAGTGATTCAGGAGACCATGTCACATAAACTATCTTTGCGTGCCTGGAGAAAGGGGTGGTCACAAAGCAAGTATTCCAATGTAATCCCTTGGAAATCCAATTCCCTAAAGAGGGATTATCCCATCTCTCTTGATCTAAGAGAGAGCAAATGAGGTCTCTATGACAACCAACCCCCAGCTTCCAAGATCCTTTCTCTAATTTCCATTTCCTTGTCTTTTCTTCTCATTCACATGGATGATAAGCATAAAATAATCAACTCTGATTATTCTACCCAGAAGTCTGTAATTTTCTGTGCCATTTGTTCTATAACAAAACATTATAAACTAGAGAACTTATAAAGAACAAAACTTTCTCCTTTGTGTCCCATGTAGAAGTCTGATATCAAGGCACCAGATCTAGGCTCACACAAGGGAAGGGGCTTCTTTTATAAGGGCACAAATCCTGTTTATGGTAGACCTACTCTCATGGCCTTATCACTTTCCCAAACACCCCCTGTCTGATACTATCCACCCAGGGGTTAAGATTTCTACAAAGATGCTCAAACCATAGCGTTTTGCCTAATAATGTTTTACAGATCACTTAAGCTTCTTTTCACATAAAGGGACATAATATGCAGGCAGATGATAGATAGATAGATAGATAGATAGATAGATAGATAGATAGATAGATAGATAGACAGACAGATAAATAGATGGACAGATAGATGGTATGATATATGATTGATAGATTGGATAATAGATACAGATGCGTAAGCATACACATTTATTAAATAAGGCTCACTTGGTGTATCACATGCATCTATACATTAGCACTTAAGGTCTAGCTTTCTCTGCTGTTTTCACAGCTCTGTAATTTAAAAAGAGGAGTGAGTTCATCTTCTGACTGCCCTCCCTCAACCTCACCAGGGAGCAAGGAAAAGCCACACATTTCTCTTATAAATAAACCTGCAATGAAAACAGTACAAAAAGAGCAAGCTTGTGTAAGGATTTTATGTGAGGTATTAAAAAAAAAAAACCACATTCTTGAATCTTCCTCATTCCCAGGATGGCATATAACAAGAATATAATCACGGGGACACACCATGAAAAGTCAGCACTGGAGAATTTGATAGAAATATGTTTTAATTTTTTGGCAAATTATATTCTAGTTAGTAAGTTTAGCACTACAGGCAAGTAGAGAAGTACTAATACATTTAAAAAGGAAAATATTCTAAATTTGTTTTGGTTTCCTCAAGAATTACTTTTCCCCTGAATGCAGTAAGCCAAGCATTGATGATAGAATTCAACTTTGTGATTGGTTACAGGTTTCAAGACACTAAATTACATAGTTGATTTCTGCAAAAATTATTACCAGTGATACCCAGTTACTTCAGTGATTAACCCAACTTCATTAAGGATGTAAAAAAAAATTCTGGAAACCGAAAGAGATGAAATTATTTTTATCATTCATTTCCTCCACTATTATTTTGATTTTTATTTTTTTAAATTTACTTAGTTTATTCAAATTACATCTCAATTGTTATCCCCTCACTTGTATACTTTTTTTCCTCCCTCCCTTCCTCCTTCTGTTACCATATTCACCTTCCCTAAGTCTGTGACAGAAGGGGACCCTGTCCCCCACCATATGGTCACAGCCTATCAAGTCTCATCTTGGTAGCCTGCTTATCCTTTCTCTGAGTGCCAGCAGGCCTCCCCACCAAGGCAAAGTAGTCAAATAAGAGGCACAAGTGTTCATGTCAGAGTCAGTCCCTGCACGCCACACAACTGTGGAGAATGTCCTCCCAATTGGCTAGATCAGAGTAGAGGTTTGATGCTTACTGCATGTATTGTCCTTGGTGCAGTAGTTTCAGCAGACCCCCTGGGTCCAGATCTGCCCGTCATAATGTTCTTCTTGTAGGTTTCTAAGACCCTCTGGATCCTTCTATTTCCCATTCTTCCATACTTTTCTCACCTAGCGTCCCTGTAGGAAGTCCCTGCATCTATCACAATCTCCTGAAGACTTTCATGGGACATCCGTTTTGGGCTAGTGTCCAATTATGAGTGAGTATGTGCCATGTGAGTCTTTCTGGGTCTGGGTTAACTCACTGTATATGATCATTTCTAGTTCCATCCATTTGCCCTCAAATTTCAGGATTTCCTTGTTTTTAATAGCTGAGTAGTATTCCATAGTGTAAATGTACCACAGTTTCTTTATCTATATTTTTGACTGAGGGACATTTAGGTTGTTCCTAGGTTCTGGATATTATGATGAATTATGTTTTATAAAACTAACAAAATTTGGTTATTGCTGTTTTTAATATGCAATATCAAAGTGATGATCTCTACCCACATTTAAAGGAAAGGCAATCAAGGAGTCAACATGGCCACAATAGCTTAATTCAAGTCAAAACAAAAACAAAAAAATCCCATCATCTCTTTTTAAAATATGCTTGTAAGTGAGTGTGACCACAAATACAATAAGCATTTCTAGATCTTATACAAACTCTTGATGATATACCTTAAAATATTATGAAGGACAGTGATAAAATAGGAACATTTTTCATGCGTTCCATGACCTGATGATTAAAGGTACTCATTAGAATGGACAGCAATAGATAGGCTCTGTTAACATATTTATTCACATGTATCAAATATAATTCTGCTAACCTCTCAGTGGAAGGAGGCTTCTTAAATTATCTAGTCTTCCTGTGACTCCATAGCTAATGTGTTTTTCTTGGCAATGAGGATAGAAGTCTCCTTTCCAGTGAGACCTGTAAGGGAATGGTAGGTAACCCTCTACAGGGAGCAAGTAAAAACAGGAATCCTAACCTCTTCGCCACTGACTACTTTCCTCCCTACAAAAATTACATCAAATCTAGCTGCACTGCTTACCTTCTTCTTATTGGTTCTCAGCTGCTTTATAAAAGAATACGAGCAAGAATGATTTCTAAATAAAGTCACGTAAGCATAAACTTGAGCTAGGACATAGTCCCTGTAGGGAGGCAGTCTATCCGTGGAAAGACAAAAGCACGTTTCACTGTGGCAGAAAATGCAGTAGTCTGCTATTCCCATCTGTTTCCTGTAGGAAGAAAAAAGTACCTGTTATATGTGGGGTTCATTGAGACTGAGGCTCTGTGGAACACATATATCTGAAAATTAGGAATGAAACGATATGGCATAAATGTTCAGTGTTTCTTTTGCAAACAGCATGGGTATATTTTTCTCACCTCTTTCATAGTCCTTATTGATATTTTCTCAAAGAAAATTGAAGATATGTTCATTGATTCAAGTTGAACAAATTGGCTTTTCAGTAGCATGGAGTTTTCCTTAGGGTGGGTATTATCTTGTTAGAATAGTAGATATATATTGGTGAGTCTAGAATTAGACTTCAGAAATTCACAGATCTATAGAGCTAAGTCATTAATCATGTAGACAATTGAATTCTACTGAGACGGTAATCACTGTGGCTCTTTGATAGCAAACAATTGAACTTGATTCTGCGTAACTTAAGGAAATAGAGCTCAACACTGGAAAGCTATCGAGTTTTCGTAGCGTATCCGAAAGACAACAACACTCTGGTTTAGAAGAGCAGGACACTGACATGCCTGAAGGTCCCAGTCACAGGAAATGAATGATTATATGTGTAGGCTTTGAACTTTTTCAAACCTACTTTATTTGGGGTTCTTTAATGCTTATGCCTCCCTTCCAAGCCACCTACCCTAGATAGGAGAGAAACAAAGATAATGGGAACAGGAGAAGTAGAGCTTTTTAGACTCAGTTCCTGAGTGTTTCTACTCTTCATCATCAGGATTTCAGCAGACCAGTTAAACAACAAAACAGTAATTCAGCAAAGGGGACTGCAACTGCAGCAGCCAAATTCCAGAGCAGCAGCTGGAACCCAGAATCTCAAAGCGTTCTCTGGAGCATTTCTTTCTAGAAGTTTCTCAAAGCAGAGTGATGGACAGCCAAATGATAGGAAGTGATGCCAAAACCAAAAAGCCAAGCCTCTTGTTTGGGGGCTCATATCTAGATAGATAGACAGACAGACAGACAGACAGACAGATGTATAATACACAGAGATAGAGACAGAGATATTGATAGAGATAAAGATATCCTCTCAGTCCGTACTAGGATGTTTAGCAGTTGGCAAAGACCATGTCCCCACAAGAGGCTGTTCCTCTTCTAGTAGACAGAAACACCACGTGTCCTCTCACAAGTCTGTTTCCAGTGGATAAAAACCGCACACCCTCACACAAGTCTGTTTCACCTCCCACGCTTGGGATCAAAACAAAAACATGTTTACATCCACTACATATATATGTATATATGGAATCTTGACATAAAGTCAGATTTCTTTCCTTGGATTATGCTTCCTAGCTTCAAATTCTTATGACATAGAAATGGCTTAAATGAGCTTTAGTTGTGTCTTTACCTCTTAGCTATGGCAGGTGCTGGTGGTAATTTTGAGTTGATGATCAGAATAGATTCTTGGGAATAGAAGGTCTGTGAAGGAAAGCTATTGCTGACCCTTTTCCTAAAAAAGAAAAGTGAGACTGATGAACATACAGTAATAGCGGAACTTACTATCAAGAAATTATTTTTAAAATGGTTCATGCATTTATGGATTGAATTCAGTACCTTACTATAAGTTTCCAGCTGTTGGATGAGGTGATAGGTCCAAAAACACTGCTTTTTACTGTGAGAAATGAGAAATAAATGAGATTGGCCCAGTGACAGCAGTGTCCATGCACGGCCTAGTTCTCAATCTTTATATTGGCAAATAACAACAGTGTATTCATGCGTGGCCAATGACAACATTGTATCCATGTGTGACCTAGTTCTCAACCTCTCATCCTGTTTCAGCCCTTGTTTCCATTAAAGTCATATTAAGTGCAAATGCAATTCTGTAATGTTTATACTTTTCTGTACAAAAGGCTTGAGGATATCTGTTATTAATTACTACTACAATCTGAGTGTTTGTTTGATATATATATATATATATATATATATATATATATATATATATATATGAGTTTAATATCCATTGTAGTAGTATAAAGAGTTTGGGGACTTTGGGAATCAATCAAGTCATAAGGACTGCTCTCTGGTGATTGGTGCTAGCACCCTTATTAAAGAGGCCCCTACGGGTTCCCTTAGCTCCAAGTGAGAAGACCATCACACAAAAAGTACCATCTAGGCAGGGGAGAGAAATTCCTTTCTAGAAGGCCTGGCTGGTCATTGACTGTGGAATTTCAGGCCCCAGCACTGTGAAGAATAAGTATATAATGTTTTTTAATTGTGTGGTATGTTGTTATAGCACCCCAAATAGACTGAGATGATTCCTGAAACAGTTTACACTTCATACATCCAATTTAAGTAGCGTCTTTTACTATAAAATAGATTTTATAAGTGTATATGCCTGTCTGTATATTCTATTTTTTATTAATTTATTCATATTACATCTCAATGGTTAGCCCCTCCCTTGTATCCTCCCATTCCTCCCTCCCTCCCATTTTCATGTAGTTAAAGAGCTCACTAAGTTCAACCACTTCTAGGTATTTGTTTGTATAGCTATTTAGTCATTTCCTGTACAACCAAATCCTGTTCAAAGAATGACAGTTTGATTTTCTTTCTTTCCAATTCTTATACTTTTATTTCTTGATTTTTACTGCACTGAATATAATACCCAAGGCAATGTTAAAAAATGGTGAAGCATTGAAAATAGACATCTGTGTCTTTTCCCAAAATTTAACAGAAAGCTTTTTATAGCTCTCCATTCAGAACATTACTCATAAGCATTCTTTATGAGGTTAAAGGAATTAGTTTATATTACAATCTTGGTTTTAACACGAACGAGTGGTATTGATTTTAATTGCATGGTTTACCACATGTGTGAAGATGGCAGCATGATCTTTGGACCTTCTAAAATAACATTTTATTAATTCTTTGAAAATCTCACACAATGTCTTTTGCTCATATTCACCCCATTGGCTAACTTCTCCCAGATCTACTTCCATCTCTCCATCCACTGAAATTCAAGGGCTAGTTCATCCCTTTTTAAAACTCACTGAACCCAATTAGTGCTTCCAAACCACCCTTGTGATTTACTTCAGTTTATGTTCATCATAAAAGGTCTTTATTTCTCCTTCAATTTTAAATGATAACTTTGATGAGTATAGTTATCTGGCAGTTATTTTCTTTCTGGACTTGAAATATAATACTCCATGGCTTCCTGGTATTTTGGGTTTCTGTAAGAATGTCTTTATAATACAGTACACATTTCTTTCTGCTTTCAATGTTCTTTCTTTATTCTCCAGTGTTGACACTTTAACTATAATATCATGTGTAAAACTTCTTTTTGTCATATCAATTTAAGGTTCAACATGCCCACTGTACTTGTATGTCCATATATCTTTCCAGAATTACAAAAACCCCCATCATTTTATGGAAGAGATATAGATTTTCTCTGTTTTTACCTTGTATATAATTTCTTCTACACTAAAAATTCATAAATTCAATATCATCTTTAAATGTATTTTATTATTTTGTGATAATTTCAAGCCAGGTGTAATGAACACACCTTTAATCCTAGCACTCAGGAGGCAGAAGCAGGCAGATCTCAGTGAGTCCAGCCTGGTCTACAGAGTGACTTCCAGGACAGCCAGAGCTGTATGGGGAGACCATGTCTTGGAATAAAGAAAAGAAAAGTTCATACATGAGCATAATATCTTTATGATTAGTTATAGTTTCTGTAAAAATCCTACCTGCTGCATAAAGTGCTTATTTCATGAAGGGTGAGAGAGAGCTACATTTGTTTGTGGATATTAGATTAATTATTGAGAATGCACTTGGATATTTATACTGGTTTAGGAAAAAAGTAGTAATGAGTTCTACTCTCATGTCTATGACATCTCTAGCCATGGGTATCCAGCTTGTTTTACAGTACCAAACACAAATTCATTACCATTAAACAGGCCTTATGTCAATTAGATAGATGTCGGTTACCCCCCAATTAAACATGCTATTAGTGCACCATTGTGGATATCTTGCAAGTCCAGTCATATGCTGTGTTTATGTGACTCAAAGTCTTACAGTAGGGCAGGACTACTGACTCCCATAACCAACAAAAGGGAGATTTCCCAACCCTGGCACCAAGGTTTTGTTGTATAGTAGATAGTTCTTGGGGAAAGTGTTATCACTCCAAGTAGCATAACTTTATCTAAATTATTTATATATATATATGCCCCCACTTAATTATTTTACATAGGTATTTTTAAATAAACATAAAGTAATATGTTTCTCTGTGGCTTTTTTCAATCACCCTTGGTGTTCTCAATCATTTAGCAGAGTACTTAAACTTTTTAATCAATATCTTTTCTTTATTGATCTCTGAATGTAATAATTGCTCAATCTTACCTTCAGTCTTTGAAATTCTTTCTTCCTCCTCTTTTATTCTATGGTTAGTCCTTTCTATCTAGACTTTGGGGTAAATGAGGCTTTCAATTCCTAGATTTCTGCTTCTTCCTAATTTTCTGAATCTGTGTTTCCTTGTTCGGTTTCTCACCCAAGTTACTGATTTTTCTCATCCATTTATTGATTTGACATTTTAACTTTATCTGTGTATTTGAGTTCTCCTTGGGGTCATTAGTCACTTTTGAACTAGAAATTTGAATTCTTTGTTAAGCTATTTGAACAACTCCAGTATCTTTAGATTTCATTATTGAATCTTTGTGAAATTCTAGTCATGTTGTCTACTCTTTTTATTTTTTGTGTTTCTATTAAGATTTTTTTTAAACTCTGCTGTTCAGAACAGTAGTTACATAGTGCACCAGGTTATTTTTCTTCTATATTTTAGTACCTAAACTTTATCATTCTTTAAAGTGTATTTTGTTAGATACAACCAAATCTAACACATTTGTGACAGTAACAGTAAATATAAAATAAATACATTATGGGTAACAGAAAAATATAACATAAAATTTAAAATCCAGCTGGCTTAAAACCTAGTACCAGGTTAAGTCTTATTACCCACGAAACATGGAATGTTTCTCCACTTCTGAGAATAAGCTTTTTGTAAATCTGTAAAAAAATGATGACAGTTTTTAATCTTATTTCATTGTTGTAATAAAAAGCAACTTCCCTTTCTTCAAAGCTTGTTTCTTTTCCCCCACTTTGTATCTCTTTGTTAGGCAGGAAAAATATGAGAGCATTTTTGTTTCTTGCACTAAATTGTTTTCATTCCATCTTAAGTAAATTTTATAAAAAATACTTTTGGGTGCCAAGCACGATGCTAGCAAAGCCGCTTTTTAAAAGACGTCCTCCCTTCTTTGTATGTGTCCATTGATTTGCTACTACTGTTATTACTGTTATATCATATATTTTATCATGACTCAGTCTCTGCTCCCTCTGCTCCTCCCAGCCCCTCCCTTCCCCCTTCCCTCTCCCCAGGATCCACTGCTCCTCAGTTTCCCTTCAGAAATAATCAGGCTGCCCAGGGATATCAACCAAAAGTAGCATAACAAGTTAAAATAAAACTAAGCACAAACCCCTCATATCAAGGCTGGACAAGGCAGCCCTGTAGGAGGAAAAGGGTCCCAAGAGCAGGCAAAAGAGTCATAGACAGAGATACTCCCACTGTTAGGAGTCCCACGTTAACAGTTTGCAGAGAACCCAGCTCAGACCCATACAGGCTCCCTGATTGTCTCTTCAGTCCCTGTGAGCCCCTATTAACCCTGTGTAACATTCTGTGGTCTGTGTTGTCTATTGATTTTTTTAAGTCATGTTTTAAACAGTGGATTCTGATTACTTTCATGGCTGCATGTCCTAAAAAAAAAAACAAGGTCTAGCTCTACTTTCAACAGTCTCTCAGTCGTATTTGTCCCTCCTTGAATCTACAACATATCATCAGGCCTGTCAGGGTAGAGTGACTCTCTGCCTCCGCCATCAGGCAAAACCAGATAAACCGTGATTCAAGTGACATATGACAAAGCTGGAAATTAGTCAAAAGAAGCCACATTACGTAAGTCCCTTTAACCCATCAAAAAAGTTGGTGGTGCAACCCCTAGTTCAGAAAACTGCTTTCAAAGGAAAGTCTTAATTCTTGCCAGCCTGATTTACCCTGATCTTTCTTTAACAAGTACACAATAAAGAGTTCCCTGAGAGGAACAGACAGCCAGAGTTCAGTCCTGAGATAAAACAAACAGTTCAGAGACTTACTTTACTTTTGATGTGTTTCTTCTCTGAAGTGTCTGGGCTGTCAGCACCTCCTGGTAGTGAGGCAGACATCTTGTGTCACCTTCTTCCACCTAGTATGAGGAGCCTGTATTTTAAAAAGAGGACCGTAGGTAGCTATTTACAAATGTCTTAGATGAATAGTGTTGTTTTTTTTAATAACAGCAAGATACAATCTAGGTGAATTTTTAATTAAAATGTTAAAAATCTAAGGCCATAAGAGAATGAGAAAAAAAATACACAGCCAACCAAGTAATCACTAAAAAGCAGATTGACAGATTTAATATGTAAAAGGTAAGGGAAAGTTTTAATAAAATTGATGAGGAAAGGAGCCACTTTTCCTCATACAGTATGCAAAGCCACAGCCACCCTTGTTATTAAAGCTGTGTACTTTGAAAAAACAATAAAGATTAAGTGGAAGGAAAGCTAGCATTCACAAAAAGAAGTGTTAAAATTATTAATAAAAATAAAAAAGTGTGAAACCAACAATTAAGAAATGACAATTACTATAATAGAAATTTAGGAATTACTTTTCTACAATAATTCTTATTGTTGTCAAGGACTGAGGAAAGGACACCATCTAATTTGCTGATACAGTGGAAATTAGAGGGAGATTTTGGAAAACAATTTGGCCAAAAGTAACAATGATCATTAAAATGTTCTTATTTTGACTCACAACTATTCAGTTATTATGAAACTATCAGAAGTATGCTTAAAAATAAACAATGCACAATTATTTTGTTTGTAAAAATAAGATGTTTCAAACCATTTTCTGCAAGCCAAAAGGAAAACAGGTTCCTTGTACAATTGAATGATAGTGGGAATTCATTTCATAAATGATGTTTTCCTCCTGTGTCCACAGTAAATTATTATTTTTATTACTCAAGGAAAAATAAAATATGTCTAGAGCTGGAATGGAAAATTGAAATTGTTTTAACCTTATCAATTAAATTTTCTTTTTTTCTGCTTTGATACTAAGTTTATAAAAATTTATTTGGCAAGCCATGTTTTTGTAATTTCCTTCTAAGAGAAGAATACTTTAAGGTTCAATATGGAACCTGAGATGATAATTACACTCACTTGATATGTCCTTTTAAACAAAAATATTAAGTTGATAATCTTGTGAGTAGAATCGAGGTCTCTCCAAATTGATTTGAAACATGTACCTTCTACCTTAACTTTTAAATACCCTAAGTACAAAACTATATATTAAAAATCACTATCTCTATTATGTTAATATTTATCAAGTAATCATTGAACATCTGCTTAATGATGTTCCTTTTAGGTCTCAGATACTCTTTTAGGCACAGAGCGCACATTTCTTGTGAGGAGGATGTATCTGCCCGAACTGAGTTGCCACCTAGATAGAGGTAATCAAAACAGTAAAAGAAGAGCTCTTAACTTTCGTTAAATAGTCAAAGGAGAAAAATAAGTCAAAGAACAGGAATGAGGTATGTGTGGTGGGAGAACGAGGTTGAGTTTTAAAAATGTATACACAGGAATTCTTTATATGACACTTGCTGGAACTGGGTGCATGGTTGTGAGAGTTGGCTCTGTGTTCTGTTCTGAGGGACAGTATTCTGAGAATCAGGGTTCCAAGAGCAAATAATGCCACAGCATCACAGCCTTCAGTAGCATTGTCTGAGGGGCCCCATAAACAATGTGGAAGTCACTGAGACTAAAGCTAAGTGACAGGTGAGGAGCGGATTCAAATCTTTAGAATCCTGAAGCTACTTTGAGATGACTTCCCCCTCCCCACCTTTGGTGAATGGAGAAACCCTAAAGACTCCAATATGTGTTGTGAAACAAATCTAGGAGGCTTGCGTTATAAAAACGATCTCTCTGGCTTCTGGGTTGTGTATGAAATGAAGGGAGGCAAAAGTTGATGGGTCCCAGGAGAAAAGAAGGATCCAAATGTCTCTGATGTGAGCGACAGACAACAGAGCTAGTGAGGTTCTTCCTAGTGAAGAAGGAGCAAGTTTGGATACATTTATGTTCATACGTGTTAATTTGTAAATGTCGCCAGGGTTGTCAGATTTCCAGTAGAAACATTTCATAGATGGCTATACATATAAGAATGAGGCTACATCTCAAGGGGGTAAAGTTTGCTTGTTACAGTGTATCAATATAAATACATTGGTTTTAACACCACTGACAGGAACAAGTGTATTAAAGGGTGAGTGGAGTATACAGGAGGTCCTTGACATACCTGCCGGCAGTCCAACCCTTAAGGAGCACAGAGATGAAGGAAAAAGAAAGCAAAACACGGTGATCACACATAGTAAAAAAACAAAAAGAAACGGAGCTTGTGGTGTCCGATACAGCAAAGGAAGATTCAGAGGAAGAGCTCAGCTTTGTCAAAAGGAATGAGGGTGAAGAGTAAATCACTATGTTCAGAAACCAGTATTGTTCTATAAAGATGGCCAGACGGGTGTATATGAGATGAGGGTTCTATGTGCATGGTGGTGGCTATTTGTTTGGAAATATATAAAACGAAATAGTAACAGTGGATAAATATGTGTTATTTGTACTATACAAAAAAAAACCCTACATAATGAGTAAAACTTAGGGGATTTATTGACAAAATGTTAAAAGTGTCTCTCAAAACCTAAGGTGATTTAATAACTGTCACAGTGTTAAGGTATTGTTCTTTCTAAATACAGAACTTGAATACGATTCTTCCTATGATGAAAGAAAGGAATAATAGGCAAGTTAAATTTCCAGTGGTCTTCAAAAGAATATGAGCTCATCCTGAGAAGTAGGTTTACATGATTTCATCATTGTACAGACATCATAGGCTATGCTTATGCAATGGCTTATGAAGTCATGTGACCATGTAAATAATCTTACAGCACCGCCATCACACACATGGTGTGACACTGACAGAAGCATAATTATGAGTCACGTGACATTTATTTCAGGTGGTGGTTAATATTCATTGTCAACATGGTTGACTATGGAATCACCTAGAAGACTGTGAATCTCACCACAGCTTATGTCAGGAAGGGTATTTCCAGAAAGTTTAATAAAGAAAAAACAAAGACTCGCCTTGAAAGTAGGTGACATCATCCCATGCGCTGAGGTCTTGGACCAAATAAAAAGAGCAAAAAGAGGAAGCCACCCTCCCCTAGTCATTCATATCTCTGCTTTCTGACTGTGAGCACACCATGAAAAGCTGCTTCCGGTTCTAATACCATGTGTCCCCTGTCATAATAAACTGTATACGTAAACTGTGAGCCAAAGTAAACATTTTCCTCCCTAAGTTGCCTTTAACAAAAGTAACTAGACCATGTCACACTACTTGATGAGTTTTTAAAAAACAGATTGTTGTGGAGACTGAGTTCCAAATGCATTCCTTTTTAAGAGTCTGGAACATAATAGTCATTGCATAATCACCTATCTTAATCATGTGTCACAAATTTCTAAATGGGAAAATTCCAAAGACCCCCCCTGAGGTATAAAGTTCAGAGAAGACTGTGCATTTTGAAGCTAGCATTCTTGTGAATCTCAGGAAAGTTATATGACCCATGAGCCAATTTCCTTGTCTATAAACAGCAATCAGTACACTGAAAACTTTATGGGCTACAGGCAGTTTGTCTGTGTCATGGGTCTACCCAACATTTCCTAGTTCTATTTAGGAGATTAAGTGTTATGACATGTGTGTCTGGGTAATTCTGCAGGATCCATAGGATGTTTGTAGATTGTATGTTTAGACTGAGAGAGGAGATGACACACAAGGTTGGGGGAGGAGGAGGCCTGTGGAGATGGAGACAGCAACAGAAAAGGATAATTTTGTTAAATGGTTGACAGGATTACAGTGTGACAAATCCAGTGTTTGTAAAGTAAACCTGCAGATTAGAGACCCAGGGAAAGGCTTATGTTTCCATCCAATACCAAAGGTCCTGGCTAGCAGAATTCCCTCCCGCTGCAGAGGGACGCATCTTGTAGTCAACTGAAGTCTCTCAAGCGTGAGGCCTACCACTTGACGAAGGTCGATCTACTTAGCTCAAATTCCACTGATTTATATATTCCTCTCATGCAAATCCTTCTCTCAGGAACGTCTAAAATACATTTTAAATACATTATCTAGATAAGATGACCTCCCCGGGCTAACACACGAATTTACCTGTCACATCTCCTTTACATCATGAAGTAATGTGAAAATACGCCCATCAAGCTGCCCCATGGAAGAAACTAGGGAGTCCAGCTGAGCTCTACCGTTTCCTCCCATTAACAGACAGGCCACAGCCTTCTTGATGGATCCCATGCAGCCCATCCTGCCCTGAGCACCAATCCAGCTGTGCTCGCCTTGCATCACCTGCCATCTCTCCTGCCTTTTGCTAATGTGACAGTGTTAGTTTCCTGAGCTAGCCCTTCCAGACTCAAGTTGGAGACTACATCACTATTCCAGAAGAGCTGAGGCTGACAGTTATAACTCTGTTTGCCCTCTTCTCACCGCTTTTCTTCCATCATTTTCTTGGTATTTTTACTGAAATTGGGCATCCCTGCTTCTGTTGCTTCTCAGCCCCATAAAGCTTCTGCCAAGCATTGTGTCTTAGGTTCCATATGAATGAGGCGGTATTTCAAATTTTCCATAATTTTAGCAGTGCCACCTAAGACCACCTGGTTAAAATAAAAGTTGCTGTCTCTCACATAACTCTCTTGTGCACTGATTTAATCTTTTCACTGAAAAATCATGCTCACTAATGGTAAGGAGTACCATGTATTTCCTACATGAGAAACTCAGGGCCAGACACTTAAAACCTTCTAGTGCACTTTTGTGCAATTGAAGGACTAATGGAAAACCAAACAGTGGGGCATTTACTAAAGTATTCATACAACGTGTACATGTGTATATATGTGTACACTCATGCGCACGTACACACACCTTATTATTAAGTCAAGTTCTATTACTTAACCATTTTCTCTCGGACGAGCAATTTCATTGATCTTAGCCTCATCCATGAATAAGAATCATAAAGAGCACAGTACCTACCTGACAAGATAGGACAGGTTTTAGCACCAAGAACTACATTCAGCCATGCAAGCCAAGTACCTCTGACTTCAGAGAAGCCATTTACTGGGATGGATGACAGTGAAAACTGCACCCATCCGTACAATCCTATTCGAGCAAGACAATAAACATAAGTTATTTGAGACATAACTTATTTGAAATAGTCTCTGAATGAGTGTGTGTGTGTGTGTGTGTCAGTATCTTCTCTGCCACATGCCAAGATGAAAATTATGTTAGAAAAATTATATTCTATTCTATTAGTCTAGATGCACCTAGCAAACACCAAACAGCATAAAACTCCAAAAACCATAAAAAAGGGAAAGTGCTATATTCTGAGATTATTTTTAAACCATCGTTTCTAACCAAGTAATGATTTTAACATATCTGATAAGAAAATTTTAAAAAGTGATCACACCCGAAATGAAATAATGCAATGGCTAAAGAATTTAGAACGTCTCAGAAAAGACTGTGGATATTTAAAATATACTGAGGCTATGCTGGATCATGGCGACTTTTGAAGTTGAATTGGATGCATTTTGTATTGCAATATGGCTACATGCCTAAGGAAGCCAGGAACTGGCATGTGGCAGTGTGCATGAGAATGCCACCTGATATATTCGTATATTTGAATGTTTGGTTCCCAGTTGTTAGAACTGTTTAGAAAGAATTAAGTAATATACCCTTGACGGAGGACTTTTGTCACTAGGGGGTGAGCTTTGAGGTTTCAAAAGCCCTTGTCAGGCCCAGCCTCCTGTGTGTGCCTCTCTCTCTCTCTCTCTCTCTCTCTCTCTCTCTCTCTCTCTCTCTCTCTCTCTCTGTGTGTGTGTGTGTGTGTGTGTGTGTGTGTGTGTGTGTGTGTGTGTTCTTTGGGATCTGGATGCTAGCTCTCAGCTATTGCTTCAGTGACCTGACTGCTGCTGCTGTGTTCTCCACCAAGACGATCATCAACTAACCCTAGGAAACTGTAAGCAAGCCCCCAATTAAATGGTTTCTTTTCTTTTTAAAAAGAAAAGAAAAAGAGTAAAAGAACTAAGTAACAAGTTAGAAGAAGGAATCACTTTTTCTGAAGACTGCCCAGCCAACAGAGGCAGCTATATTGAATTAGTTTGGCTACAATTCAGTAGACTACAAGAAAAAGCCTTGTTAATCAATATGGTTTTGAATTGAAACTCAACATTCAGAAAAGAAGCAGAAGCCCTAGCAGCCCAAAGGAATATAAAAGGTGACAGCACCTCCCTTACCTTGCATTATGATAGTTTCTATAATGTGTATTTTGACAGAAGAAGACTTGATCACTCGGATGTAAAAGGCAGCGTGTTTGTAGGTCAGGCCCCGGCGCATGCACTACCAATGCTTTTGACTGTCTGTGATGTCCCTGTCTTCACCACTGCAAAAACCTGAAACATCCAGGTCTAACATTTACCCCAAGAAAAGGATAAAAACCAATCAAATACTGTATAAAAGGTCAAGAAACTCTATGATGACCTTATGATTTCAGATTTATAAAAATAACTAGTTCACAGGATTTATTGGTTTTTTTTTTAATGTTCTTCTATGGTTTGTCCTGGCTCTTCTATCAGAAAAATCCTTGTGGATATTATTTGTTTATGAAGATACCATAAAAAGTTGTCTGGTGTATATGTACGCATCTGTTCACATGTTTGCATGTGTGTGTGCATTTGCGTGTTTGTGCATGAATGACTCGTGCATACATAAAGAATGGGTGTGTGTGTATGTGTGTGTGTGTGTGTGTGTGTGCATCCACATGCATACGTGCAGTCGTACACATACATGCTATTAAAGCACCAATGTTACTATGTCAACTATAATCCTGGCTAGGTCTTCTTTTAAGAGAAAGACCTTATAGAATGGAAAATATACTAAGAACAAAAGGTCTGTAAAGGCACTGAAAGTGGCACAAAAGGCCCTCCAGATGTAGGGAAGAGGAGTACTCTTAGCTTACTGCTATCAATACTATTATTTATGGATAACCAGGACAAAGAAAGCATGCCTGTTTCAGTTTGTTATATAATTAATGTTGTTATTTTAAAGTATTCTTTTTAACTTTTTTTTTTTACTGAGAATAGATTTTCTGTCCTACAATAGATCCTGATTACGGTTTCCCCTCCCCAACTTCTCGCAGTAGGCCCCCCCTTTCTCCAGATTCACTCCCTGCCCTTGTTTCATCTTCTGAAAAGAGCAGGCCTCCAGGAGGTGAAACTCAAATAGAACAAAGCGATATTACTTTTTAAGATTTATTTGTTTTTATAAGTATGAATGTTTGTGACCACGTGTATGACTGATATCCAGGGACCAGAAAACAGTGTTGACTCTCCTAGAACTGAAATTATAGATGTTTGTGAGCCACTGTGTGTGCATTGGGAACTGAACAAGCATCCTCTTCAAAAACAGAGTGGTCTTAGCCACTGAGCCATTGCTTTAGACAATTTTGAAGCGCATTTGTTTAAATTATGAGATTTAATTCACCTGCTACTTTTACATGTAAAAGATAATGAATCCTCTGTCTTGGCTATATGGATCTATCTTCACTAATACACCCAAATCTGCCATGGATGTTAAAAGATCCTGTATACAATGAGATACTACATATGTATTAGTCTAAACAAATAAAATATACTATTCTATTTTATAAAGTAATTATTTAATAAAAATCTGAGGTAACAGTTCTAAAATAATTTCTGACACAGTAATTTTCATGGTGTTATTTCCCACTGGCTAACCTTGACGATATGATTAATGCTAAATGGATTTAGTAATGTAATAATAATAATAATAATAATAATAATAATAATAATAATAATAGAGAACAATCATTTGATAAAGGATGTCATGAGCGGAATTTAGGGAGGGTTGTGTAGGTAGTGTTCATGTCAAAGTTCTCAAAGGGGGAAAAAAATAAATTTTATATCCCAGTGGTTCAAAACTAGGGCAATTTGCTCTCCTTTCTCCTACCCACAGGGGGACAACTGCCAGCCTGGAGAAGTTTGTCAAAACTAATTGAGGGAGGTGTTCTTTGCTTCTAGTAGGGAAAGACTGAGGAGTGCTGATAATCATCCACACATATATTCGACAGGACAATTTATCAACAAAGAACTAACTAATAAAAATGGCAATAGTTCAGAGCTTGAAAACCTTGCTGTTGGGCAATGCTTATCCAAAGGAGGGCCATGAAAAGATACATTGACAAGGCAGGAGGCTTCCACCAAAGTGTGCACCCAGCCCTACAACAGAGCAGTTTGACTGAGGTGTTTTATGACTCTCAATAAAGGAAACAGTGTTGAGTTACTTGCTGGGGTAAGTTTATGATTCCCTAGGTGCATGGAACTTGGCGTTATATTGTTTTGGGCAAAGTACCAAAAGCCCCTCTGGGTGGTCTCTGCTTACCTCATAACATAGCCCATGAGTTCACAGAGATAAAGAGTCCCCTGAACACATGAAAGTTCACTTGCTATTGTCACAGAGAAGTGTATTTTCAATCTTTAACTTTTGTTTGAGTACTTTCTAGAAAAACTCAGGTTTTAAGCACTTTCTTCAAAAAAAGAACACATTGAAATTGCTATTCTCTTTCAATAATTTTTACTTATATGATTTTTATACACTTGCTATGGCTTTACATTATAAAGATGAATGCATTTTAGTCATTCTCTCCATTAAAAGACAATATAAAATATACCTTATTTTTGATAATTTACTCATAATTTCTTGATTAAAATTAACAACCTAAACTTATCTCAATTTTCATATGCTATACACGTTTACACATTAAAAGACATCCACCTTATAAATATCTGCTAGTATAACCAAATACAATATTTCATACAAGCTTGAATATACTAATATTTTTATAATTTTATTTAATCTTTGAAATTTTCACACAGGTATTTAGGTCCACGATGTAGCCTAATCATTCTTACACGTGACTTTCCAACCTCAGTCTTTCCCAGTACTCCCATTATAGCTCCTTCTCAACTTCATGTCTTTCTTTTACAAACATGTTTGTTTTGTTTAACTTACTAGTCCCAAAAAGTTATGCCCATGTGGCAATTAACAATTAAAATCATTTTTTTCTCATACCAAATGATATTCTTCTATCTTTATACGTCAATGACCCATTATGTGAGAATAGATCACTATGTTTCAAGAAATTCAATGCTATTTGTCTTTTATCAGATAAACTAAGACTGTACCACAAATACTTTTACTTTCAAATGAAACTTCTAAAACAGCTCAGTAATCCAAACATAAGATTTATGTCAATAAAAAATGCTAGAAAGAACTTTCCATCTAAATAATTGAGTTAATCTCAGCTCCATGATAAAAAAAAAATCTCTGTTTACTGCCCTTGACTCAGATTTGATTGCCATTCAACTGGACAGAACATCTCACGGAGAATGACTATCAGACGCCCAGTGTGCTAACGCTAATCCTCCTCAGTGGATCAGCACACATTGGTCAAATGGGTACTTGCTCTTTCCAATTCAAGCCAGGCTTGGTGGCTCATGTTTGTAATCTCAGCAAAGGGTTGAATGGGCAAAAGGATTGATGTGAGTTTGAGCCCAGCCTAGGCTACAGTATGAGGGCCAGCCCAGTTTAGGCTACAGTGCCAATGATAAGAGCCTTTATCAAAACAAAGAAAGAAGAAAGGAGGGAGGGCAGTAGAGGGAGGGAGGGAGGGAGGAAAGAATGGAAGGAAGAGGAAGAAAAGTAGAGCTAGGGAATAAGGGAGGGAGAATAAGAGGGAGGGAAGGAGGGAGGGAGGGAGGGAGGGAGAGAGGGAGGGACGGAGAGAGAGGAAGAGGGAGAACAGTGGGAACAGATTCAACAACTGCAGAATCAGATGGTGAGTTCTGATAAAGAAGGAAAGCCTAGTCAGAGATAGATGCATCTGGATACCAGACTGAGTGAAACACAATATATTCATTTGCTTTTATTACAATGTATTACAATTATCATCGGTGCCACATAGCATATACATGAATACGACACATATATTTATGAGACCACATCAAATTTACAAAATAAAAGGTTACTGTGGTGGTTCTCAACCTATGGGTCATGACACTTTCAACATAATTCTATCCCCCCAAATATTTACATTACTATTCATCACAGTGGCAAAATTACAGTTATGAAGTAGCAAAAAATAATTTTATGGTTGTGGTCACTACAACATGAGGAACTGTAGAGCATTGGGAACCACTGTTACAGAGCACTGTTAATTAAATGACATCCTGGTGATTGGAAAAAAATAAGCATGTACATTTCCCAAAAATTTCTTAATAAATGCTCAAAAATAAAATATGAAAACAAAACAACAACAACAACAACAACAAAAATCCAGAAGACTTTAAAGGACTACAAAGACTGTTCTCAGAGCTCATCCTTTAGGTCCATGTGTTTGCATCTCTGGGGGTTTTCTGGCCTGGTGATTGATAGCCCAAGTCATACTTAAGTGAGTATCAACGGCTAATTAGAAAAGTTCCTACGTATATATGCCCATGGTTCCAGGATGGCAAATGTAATATACTAATATTAAAGATGTTGATAGCCTCTGAAAACTAGCAATGGTGTGGCCTGATTTGTTTTATAAAATCTATTCAAGTTTTTGTTCGGAAGGAACTAATTGTACAAAAACTTCAGGGGAAATGGCCTCCCTATTATGATGCTCCATGACTTCAAATAGGTGAAGTTCATCAAAGCTCCCCCCCCCTTAGACACCAAGGGGGGGGAACTTTGATGAACATAAACAATGTCTTCCATCAGAACAGCAGTGACATACATAGGAACTCACAGAAACTGTGGCAGCAGGCCCTGGGCTAAGCCAGATGAGGTCCCAGTGCTGGGGGCAGGGAAGCGGATACAAATCTCCATCCCCAATCCAGAAGCCATCTCCCATGGATAACGACTCACAAATGAAAGTCGTTCTCTTTTTCCCAAGGGAGTCTCACTGGATATATAAACCATACATAACACCAGGCCCATGCCTAGCAGTTCATGGCCAGTACAAGTAAGCCTGATGGCATTGGGAGGTTCTTTGCCTCATTAGTCTTTGTCTGGGCAATTTTTTTTTTAATATAACAGGTCTTTTCCTTATATATTATGGTTTCTAATTTTGTGGTTTTATGGAATTTCTGTGGTTTGCAAATGTGTGTGTCTCTATCTGTATTTGTTTCGTGTGCTTGTTTGTTTGTTTTCTTTTTTCACTAATTTATTTGTTTTACATCCTGATCACAACCACCACCACCACCACCTGTGACTCTCCTCCCAACACCACCATCACACTCCACTTCCCCTTCCTCCTTCCTCAAAGAAGGAAAGCTTCCCCCCCCCCCCCCCCCCCCCCCGTCCCTCGTGGGTAACAATCCACAATGGCACATCAAGTCAAGTCAGAGCAGTACTAAAGGCATCCTTTCCCACTGAAGCCAGCAAGGCAGCTCAGTTAGAAAAAAAATGGATCCAAAGGCAGGTAACAGAATCAGAGACAGACCCAGTTCCAATTACTAAGTGACCCACAGAAAGAACAAGCTGCACTTCTGCTACATGTGTGTAGGGTATCTAGATCAGGCCCATGCATGCTCTTTAGTTGGTGGCTCAGTCTCTGTGAGCGCCCATGGGCCCAGGTTAGTTGACTCTGTTGGTCTTCTTGCGGTGTCCTTGACTCTTCCAGCTCCCTCTGTCTTTCCTCCCACTCTTCCATAAAACTTCCCGAGCTTGCCTATGGCTGTGGGTCTCTGCATCTTTTTTCCATCAGCCTGGATGAAGCCTCTCAGAAGACAGCTATGCTAGGCTTTTATCAGCAAGCATAGAAGAGTATCATTAGTACTGTCAGGGTTGACTCTTTCCCATGAGGTGGGATCTTAAGTTAGGCCAGTCATGGATTTGTCATTCCTTCATTCTCTGCTCCATCCTAATCCCTACACTTCTTGTAAGCAAGACAACTTTTGGGTTGAAAGTTTTTTCTTTGGTTAGTTGGTTGGTTTAGATTTTGGTGTATTTTTTTTTTCAAGACATGGTTTCTCTGTGTAGCCTTGGCTGTCCTGGACTCACTTTGTAGAACAGGCTGGCCTTGAATTCATAGAGTTCCCTGAGTCCTAGGATTACAGGTGTATGCAGCTATGCCTGTCTGGGTCGAAGGTTTTATGGGTGAGTTGTTTTCTCCCCTCCTCCTCTGGAGGCTCCACCTGGCTACAGGAGGTGGCAACCTCAAACTCTTTAATCCCTACTCCTGGGGTCACCCCCAGAGACTCCCTCGAGCCTCCCTTGTCACAGACATGCCACACAAACACTGATTTCCATTCTCTCCCGACTCCCATCTATTTGTACTTTTTCTTTGGCTCTTTTTCTCTTCTTTGTTTTGTCCTATTCCAGTTGGTTGGTTGGTTGGTTGGTTTTTTAGATGCATATTTGCTTTCTAATGTGGAAAAGAAAGAAAGGGTGTACATTTGGGTGGGTTGAGATGTGGGAAGATATGGTAGGAGTTGGGGAAGGAAAACCATGATCAGAAAATATTGTATGAAAAAATATATTTTCAAGTTTAAAAAATATGAAGTTAAGTTATAAAATTTTCCACTACCTACACATCAATTAGCTTATATTACATTATATAACAATACATTATATTATATTACATTTGTTATACTATACTATAATTCCAAAGTGGAAAAAAATTATCTTTACCCTTTAAAATACTTGAGAAGTATTCAGCTATAAGGGACTCCCCCATATGTGCTTTTAAAGAGAGCCTCTAAGAACACCCTGAGAAATACAAAAGGTGGGCAGAGTGTATGTCTTAGGGGTTAAGATTGAAATTGTCATTTGAAGAAATAACTTCCTACTCCTTCTGCTGTGGATTCTAAGTTTTAGAAATGAGAGAAAGTTCTCTAGAAGATGAATTTCTGCACACTTAAGGCAATCATATATGCTAAGCATTTTGAAATTAGCAACTCAGTGAAACATTAATTTGTATTAAGTTAAAATTCTAAAGTCATTGTGGGCAAATGGCCTGCATTCTCTCCTTTGAAAGGAGTGAAAGGAATTGTGCTGGCCGGGTAATTTTTGTGTAATTGCTTAATAATATATACATTTAAATTCTGGCTGAGCATGGTTTAAAAGAGAAGCCAATACTAAATTATCCCTTTCTACTTTTATGAAAAAGACACATGTCCAAAATGAATCAGGCCTGCTTCATGACAGAATCTCAGAGCTAAGCATAAATTTCAAAATGCAAGCATAGTAAAGTAAGGTTATAAAATTGGGGAAACGTGAGCTCTTGTCCTGTTATTTGTTTAATTGGGTGACCCAGACCAATTACAATACTCTTTTGGACCTCGGTGCTCTTATCTATAGAATGGAGTAAAGAATAGCCTCAGAGCCTTGTGGTGGAGGGTAATTGAAATATTATATATACTACACATAGCCTCATAGGTAGATGTTGAAAATTACTAAAGCCACTGGCTGCCTTCATCCTAGCCTACTGTCCCTGGAATACACAGTCCTGAAGTCAATTCCACAAGTTTTAAATACTGGTGAAAACTTGGAATACTTAAGTTCAGGAGGAGTGCTAAGGTTTCACGAGAGCAGCTAGCCCAATTTATCTATAAGATTGATTTTTGGCACTCCGTGATTAATATAAATAAGCAGACTTTGTCAATGAGGAATATTTTCCTCTGAAATGCAGTAACAGTGAAAATGCCTAACTTCTTCTCCATCAATATAAATAAAAATGGCTGACCACATTGAATTTTTATTGAAATGACGTTGTGTGGACCAGGAACATGCTGACACTCTCATCTATCTATATGTTGAATTGCATTCATAGCTATCCTTAGAGGCGTACAGCCCATACTGCAGGTTGGGCGTGGCTAGTAGACAGTCACATGGGAAATGGATTATGTTCTATGTGCTCCTCTTATATAGCAAATATTCAGGACAGCATCTTACCTCGCATTGCCACCATTGGATTAGCATCTTACTTCTGCTCAGTCTGCTCCCTTCTCTGAAGAAGTCATGGGTTTACTTATTCAATACTTTTTAAATTGTGGTGCTGGAGATAAAATTTGACCTTACAAAGAGTCAGTTTAATTTTTTTCCTTTTTTTATTAATTTATTCTTGTTACATCTCAATGGTTATCCCATCCCTTGTATCCTCCCATTCTTCCCTCCCTCCCATTTTCCCCTTATTCCTCTCCCCTATGACTGTTCCTGAGGGGGATTACCTCCCCCTGTATATGTTCATAGGGTATCAAGTCTCTTCTTGGTAACCTGCTGTCCTTCCTCTGAGTGCCACCAGGTCTCCCCCTCCAGGGGACATGGTCAAAGGTGAGGCACCAGAGTATGTGAGAAAGTAATATCCCACTCTCCACTCTACTGTGGAGAATGTTCTGACCATTGGCTAGATCTGGGTAGGGGTTTAAAGTTTTACGGCCTGTATTAAAAAAATAATTAATTCATTAAAATTAAAAATCAAAGTTAATTTCATAGAAGATAGAACAACAGCTGCTAAGAGGCTCAAGAAAGTAAAGAGGAAGAGGGGTAAAGGAAAGATGGATAGCATGTACCTCAATGCAGTTACACAGTAGTCTACCGCACGGTGGGGTGTTCCAGAGAGCCAGAAAGTTTTATAAGAACTATGATGCAGAAATCTGAGATTTCACAATTTTGGCAAGATTGAAAAGGTATTATCATTTGGAGAAGCTCTTTAGCAGGAAAGCCATGAAAAGAATAAGCAATGTTTTCCTTTTCCTTCTATGTTTGTGTAAATAGAGAAAAGATTAATTGTGTAAATAAAGAAGATTAGAAATGCTCTTTACTCTAATTTTATCTTCACACAGTGCGCACATGTATCATCCCACCATACTGTATAGATCTGTGCGACTACTCTGTGCCAGTTTGAAAAAAAAAGTCATCTTGGCAGCGCACTTGCAAACCTAGTTCTTCCTTCTAACAGAATTAAAATTGTCTATTACCTTATACTCTAAATATTTCACACCAGCATAGAAGTGACAGAAAGAAATATTAAATACTTCTCCCTTCATTTACTATACAGTACATCAAGTGACGGGGTTAAATAAAAGTGATGACAAATGTCGCTTCTAAACTGCTTTGTGAATTTTAAATGTGTTGGCACAAATATCGCCTATTAGTCAATTATAGCGTTTGAAAAGACTTTGACCCCAGATAGTCTTGGATTTATTTTAGTACATCTTTCTTTAACATCTTCCACACAATAGGCCTTGAAATTACCTTTGAAAGAAAAAAGGTGAGGGTGATGTGAAGGGAGGAAATAAAAGAATAAGACAAGACTGAGAAGGTATTAGTCACCATTTGGAAAAGCTTTTCAGTGTGAAAAGAATAAAGCATGTTATTCTTTTTTCTTCTATATTTGTGTAAATATGTGTTAGTGTGTATGCATGGGGGTCTGCTTTATGCGTAGGTGGTGTATGGGCATATGAGGGTCACAGATAAATCTGGGGTCATGGCAAGACCAAGAGAAAAACACTGGTGACCTGTTCTATCACTGTCCACTTTATTTCACTGAGAAGGTTTTTTCACTGAAGCTGGACGTAAGCTGATAGCCAGCAAGCCCTAGAAATCCTTCACATAACCACACCTAGCTTTGCCTGTGACTTCTTGGGATTTGAGCTCAGGGCTTTCAGGCTTGTGCAGCAAGGGCTCTTTTCAACTGAGCAAGCTCCCCAACCAAAAGTAACTTTCTAATGTATTTACATCTTATTTCCCGTAGATATAATAGGTAAAGTTCTCCACGTTTCAAAAGGCATAGGGATAGTATAAGTGACTTTTAATATTTAGTTGTCTTCAAATTTCTTCTTTCAGGAAGACCACACCAGGTGCAAGGGGAACGAGGGACAGCTATGTCACAGCTTTAGCATCTCTGTGACCAGCCTTCGCCAAATTACTAAGGCTCTGCAATTCTAGAACACATTTACCAGTGGGATGTCCCGAGTTCTTTGTCAGTTCAAATGAATGCTGCGAGCAGATAAACACATTAAATGACCGTCATTAGATTCGTCCAAATCAATACCTTATTTGGTCTTTCAGACGCAGGTGCACAAACAGCACTCGCTCTATTTCTCGTTATCCCTAATCAGCATTGCATATGCAGTGTGGCTAGAGCAGTGGGTATAATGAAGTTGTATTAAGCATTTTTCCAAGACTGTGCCACTGCCATCATTAGGGCTTTGCTAAATAGAGGAGTTTGTTGCTTAGTAACACAAATATTGCATTGGAGGTGGTGGAAGCCTATTTTTCTTTTATCATGATTCTAATTCACTCTCGGTCTTGAAGAGCAGTGTTCAGATTAATGATAACGGCTCTATCCTGACAGTGTGCTCTGCCTATCTTTTGTAGATGTAGCAAGGTGAAAAGCAAAGCCTATTTGTGCTAGGAAATTTTTGTCTCAAATGGATTCCGTGCTCATGTTTTCTCACCTCCCAACTGAAATTGGAAACAGTTATCATGAAAGAGTCATGGATGAAATGTCATTATACAAAAACCACCTGAGAAGGGAGGTTGTAACTTGTGAAATAAACTTATATATGGCTAAAAACAAGTAGATATTATAGGCAAGTATTTAAAAAAAAAGTCAGTGGCCGGGTCAATGTGCTTCTCAGAATAAACATGTGCAAAGCACTGATGGAGTTAGACAAACCTTCAGAACTTGTTTTTTTTTTTCATTTTTTGAGAATTTCATAAAATATATTTTGATCTTATCCCTCTTCCAACTCCACATTCTTTCCCTCCTTGAGAAACAGAAACAAAAGGAGGAGCCACAAAAAAAGAAAAAAGAAAAAAATGGAGTCTGATTTGTGTGAGCCAACTACCCCTGAGCACAAGGTAGGTGTGGTTAATATAGCCAGTGACATGCTATTGAAGAACGCTGTATGAGGTACAATAGCTTCTTAGGTAGGCGTGGTATTTGTGTTACTTGACCTTCTGTGGGCTGGGATTTTATCCAGCTTGAGCTTGTGCTGGTCTTGTGCTTCTAGGTGTAGAGTACGATCAACTGGTGCCACATACAATCTACCATGGACCACATTACTGAAGAAAACTGACAAGCTAGACACATGGTATTTGGACATGAACTTACCAAAATTAAATAAAAAATTTCAAAAAAAATAAAATACATAATGGTTTCCTAAAGTACAACTATGATTGAAATCTAAAATCGTCTTAAGCCTCCTTACCCTGGAGTCATGGCAAAATGAACAATGCACCTCCAGTAAACATCATGTATATTTCTGATTTGAACACACTCTTTTCCCAGAATCAATATGAAGAAATGTAGCAACCATACCAAAATACTGGCATGTGGATTCATCTACTGTTGCTGCTGTAACAGATTACCACACACTTGGTGGCTTAAAGCAATACAAATGTACTAGCTTTCGGTTCTGGGTCTAAGTTGATGACATGGCTGTTGCTGGGTTGAACAACACTCTGTCAGGGTCTTCTTACTTTTGAAGGCTCAAAAGAAGGAACTATTTCCTCACCTTTTCATCCTTCTTGTACCACATCTCCTGACTCGTGCCTGCCATCTTCCATGATCAAAGCCAACTGAATTCTCCCTCCCTGCCCATTCTCCCATAGCCACCCAACTCTCACTCTACACCTAAGCAAGGTTGTCCTCTTTGATGGATGGATGGGTCTAGGTTAGGTCAGCCTGCACAATCTCCTCGTTTCATTGTCCTTAATTAAATCATGTAAAGTAGCATGCTCATTGGTGCTAGAATTGAGAACATGAACGTCTTTGGGAGGACATTGGTCCACCATTCTCCATATAATACAATCTTTTAAATGGACCACAAATCTCACACCTGGGTATTACTAGCTATGTAACCTTGGCGAACTTATTTAACTTTGCGAGCTTCAATTTACACATTGGATAATAATACATTGCAATATGGAGCCCAGCGTATTGTGGGTAAAATGAATATGTCAAGTACTTAGTACAAATTAAATAAATAATAATTACTGTTTTTCTTGATCCCTAACAATATTGTGTAGAAGCCAGGTAGCTGAAATCTGACTTCCTTGTAGAACCTAAGGCCTTGAAGTCCTACCACACTCATTTTGATTACTGTATTTAACTCCACGGAAAGAGAGCACTTTCTGAGAACCTTGAAAAACAGGTCAGCAGTATGTTGTATGTCACCTTTTAAAAACACATCGCCTCAAATACAGTTCTTAGTTTTTGTCTTGGTAGAAGCTGAATGTAAATCAATCAGGTTTCTGATCCTTGGAATATAGATATTACATATTATTTTTTATTTACTTAATTTATTCATATTACATCTCAATTGTCATCCCATACCTTGTATCCTACCATTCCTTCCTCCCTCCCTCCCTCCCGCTTTCCCCCTATTCCCCTTCCCTAGGTCTGTGACCTAGGGGCACCTCCTCCCCCACTAAATGGTCATAGGCTATGAAATCTCGTCTTGGTAGCCTGCTTATTCTTTCTCTGAGTGCCACCAGGCGTCCCCACCACGAGGAAGTGTTCAAATACCAGGCACCAGAGTTTGCATCTGAGTCAGTGCCCGCTCTCCACTCAACGGTGGAGAATCTCCTGTCCATTGGCTAGATCTGAGAAGGAGTTCAATGTTTACTGCAAGTATTGTCCTTGCTTGGTGCAGTAGTTTGAGCAGAACCCCTGGGCCCTGATCCGCCCATCATGATGTTCTTCTTGTAGGTTTCTAGGGCCCTCTGGATCCTTCTGTTTCCCTATTCTCCCATACTTCTCTCACCTAGAGTCCCAATAAGATGTCCTCACAACTATCCCAATCTCCTGGTAACAGTAGAAAACCTATGTACTTTAGATATCAAAAGAAAGTAACAAGTTTAATAATCCCTCTGTGAATGTTAGGTCTCTGAGAAATAATCTTGCAGAGAAAGAGTCACGTTCTTTGAACAACTGAAGAATCTTCAGATAGGACAAGATGTTCTTCAAAGTTGTGAGTTAAAAACTTCACCTTCTAAAACTATTCACATCCATATTACTTTAAAAAAAAAGCTTCTAAGCTTGAATCCCTTTCACATACTCTGCCACATTATCATAACTTGTTTATTCCAAGCCCATGTGAGTAAGTTACATAATCAAAGTGACATCTTGAGTTTGTTAAATATAAACAATAATACAAAATATTGGCTAAACAATATAGAGTTTATTTTCCTCAGATACTTGTTTTGAGGTAATTCATCTTAGGGCAAGAAATATCCAAGAGTTCCCGAAGAGCTTGAGTCATTTTACTTCCCTGCTCCTCCATCCTTATTGGGAAGCTTCTTCTTGAGAGCTTCAAACATTTTTACTCTTTTAATCTTTTTATTGCTTCCTTGTAACTTTCACATCAGGGATCCTCATCCAACTCACTTCCTGGTCCACTTGTCTCCCCTGTTCTGCCCTTGTAACCTCTCCCTACAGACACACAACACAAAATTTAAAACTAAACTAAACTAAACAAAAACAAACAAACAAACAAACAACAAAAACCTCTCACATCATTGGATGTGTAGTGTGTCACAGTGTGTTTCACAGTATACCATTTTATCCACATATCTTTACTTGAAAATGTTCATAGCCATGAGTCATTGATCTGGTTTAAGGCCTCTGGCTTCTGCCACACTATCAATACTGGATCTTCACCGAGACTCCTCTCAGATATCCTACGGTTTCCCTATGTCGTAGAATGCAGCATTGGATCTGCCCTTTCATGTGCTCTAGCAGTTCATAGATGAGGTAGATGTTGAGGTGGGCCAACTCTAAGGCCTAGATCTGAGGCTGGGTAGTAGCTGAGTTGGTCAACCTTCAAGCTCTCCCACACCCTCAAGACCAGCTGGAGCTCTCTCCAGCACTGCTGCAACTGGCTCACTAATGCCTTAGCCAGCAGGAGGCAGGATCAGTTCTTTGCTCTCATGGCTTCAGGGTGTGTCACAACCAACCAATACCACCAGAGCCAGCTCTACTAAGCTGCTCAGTAGGGGTGCAGAGGCCATTCTCAGAGTGCTACAGCTAGCAAGGAGCTAGGCCAGGTGCTCATCTGAGCCCCCAGGGCCAGCTCTCCCTCCTGGAGAGTGGCGGGGGAGGGGGGATTGGCAGAGGCGGGCTGCAGGGGAGGCACTCACACTCTTGGGGCTCCCTCACATAGCCCTTCCTACCCAGCCACCTGGACCAGCTCTACTGTACTGCCCAGAGGAGGTTCAGGGCTGCTGTCCGCAATGCTGCAGCGAGTGAGGGCCAGGGCCAGCTCTGCACAGCCCTTAGACAGTAGCATTGTCCCAGGAAGCAGCCTACCACAGGGACATACACATGGTCTTTAGCAGTAATATGAGCCCAGAAGATCGACAGAGAGCCATGCTGCTTCCTACCCACCGACACAGACATGGCCCTCAGCTGCAGCACAACCTAGGACTTTACCATGGCCTCGGGCAGCAGGGCTGGCTACTCACATCAGGCTATTCCTCTCCACGCTGGGGTCTCCAGTTCTGCCTCTTCATAGTGCTCAAACCCTTCTGCTTCTCTTTCTCTTTCATCTCTCCACCACGCAATTGCTCAATGTAGTGGCTCCCTCCGGGTGTCTTCCCCTGCCTGTGCTGTGTCCACTTTTACTTCTGGTGTACAAGCTAGAAGATGCCTTTTCGCCTTGTCTTAAAGCATGTTTGCCTTGACAAGGACATTGTTTTTAATAACTGTAAGTGGTTTTTAATACAAGAGCTAATTTCTACCCAAAATGATTACTGGTTACAATTATAAACAGGAAAAATGGCCCCATATCCTTAGCTTAATTTTAAGTTGCCACTGAAAATGTGGGGAGAAGTTTGGATTAGATGTGGAAAAGACAGTTTCAAAGTCTTGTAACAGATTTTTTAAAGGCTATGCATACTGCTTTAAAATGTCTGAATTTGGTCATTGGACAATAAGCATCATTTTCTTCATCTATGAAAAGATATTGCTCATATCTAGTATGCTTCCACTATGAATGTACAATGTTGCAAGCCTGCAGCTCTATCAGTAGAGAAGAGATACAAGAGTTTGGCCCTTCACTAGGTTCATCACTGTGTCTATTCCCATAAGGTTGTGATTAATCTACAACCAATCACTCAAATGTCACATTGAATACTACCAAACTCAATGGTGATAATTACTACTATTGTTGTGTTAAAAAATATTCTGAACCCTTGATCAAAGTAGTGTGGCCGTTAATTGTAATGTTCTATACCCCCTGAGGGTAAAAATAATGAAAGCCTACTTGATCCATCCAATTAAACATGCTTCTGTTGGAAATCTATTGCACATGAAGCATTAAGACCTTGGGAGACAGAAGAAGTTCAAAGAAAAGAACTCCAAAGTTGTTAGAAAATGTTCCTTATTGGATGCACAAGAGTCTTATTTTACCTGTGTGAAGCCTTGTTTCTGTTAACTGGGCTGCATGCCAAGCAATGATCAACTCTTGGGCCATATCTGTCAATGATCATTTTTGCCATCTCTACCAGCATTAGTTTAGTGCAATTATCTGTCAAAAATAGACCAATTTTCAGTATCAAATATTAGCATCTCTACCAAACAAAAAGATTATTCTACTGACACACAAACTTGTATAAAATATGGTTAAAAGCAATTGAGTCACATGGAATGCTTACTTACTATAGAATAAACTTATTACCCTTGAATGCCACTAACTGTATAATTTATGATTCTTAAAACAACATCATCATAATCTATTGGAACATGCCACTCCACTGTTTTCAAAACCAACTTTTAGTAGTACATTGGCTTCTCTGTCTAAATTGTTCTACAAAAGTGGCGGGCTGGAGAGATGCCTCAGTGGTTAAGAGCACTGACTGCTCTACCAGAGGTCCTGAGTTCAATTCCTAGCAACCACCTATAATGTGGCTCACTACCATCTGTAATGTGATCTGATGTCCTCTTCTGGCCTGCAAGGGTACAAGCAAGCAGAGCACTGCATACATAATAAATAAAGAAATAATAAATCTTTTTTAAAATTGTTCTACAAAACAAAAATAAAAACAAAAAACACAAGACACATAGTTTATAGCATACAGCTATTGTCTACCATCCTATCACATCATTTCAAACCTCCCATCAAAAAATGCTGAACTATATAGTATTTAAGCCATGAAATTTTTTGCTCCATTTTTATAGACAGTCAAATTTTAAAGCATCATTTCTTCACAAAAACAACTTTTAAAATTAATCATAATTTTTTCTTTTTTAAAATTAGTTTATTTATTATAATTTATTCACATTACATCCCAATTGTTATCCCCTCACTCTTATCTTCCCGTTCCCACCTTCCCTCCCTCTTCCACCCTATTCCCCTCACCTAGGCCTCTGATGAGGTGAGGGGCTAATCAGGGTAGCCTACATCCCCTTCCTCTGTGTGTCCTCAAGGCCTCCCTGCCAAGGGGCAGTGATCAAATCACAGGCACCAGAATTTATGTCAGAGGCAGTCCCCTCTCTACCCCCTAAACACAAACATGGAGAATGAGCTGTCCATGAGCCACATCTGAACAGGGGATCCAGATACTCTGCGTGTGTCCTCCTTGGTTGATGCATCAGTTTGTGCAGGCCCCCTGGGCCCAGATCCACTGGCCTTGGTGGTCTCCCTGTGGACTTCCTAACCCCTCCAGGTCCTTCCATCCTCAGGACCACCACCACCACTCTTCCATACAACTCTCAGCTCTCTACCCAGGGTCCAGCTGCAAGTCCCAGTATCTGTCCAGAACCACTGCTGGGTGGAGTTTCTCAGAGGACTTCTTTGTTGGGCTAATATCCACTTATAAGTGAGTATATACCATGCGTGTCTTTCTGAGTCTGGGTTACCTCACTCAGAATAATCTTTTCCAATTCCAACCATTTGCCTGCAAATTTCAAGATTTCCTTGGTTTTGATAGCTAAAATAGTATTCCATTGTATAAACGTACCACGGTTTCTTTATCCATTCTTCAGCTGATGGACATCTAAGTTATGTCAAGATTCTGGTTATTATGAATAAAGCTGTTATGACCATGGTTGAGCATACGTTCTTGTTGAATGTTGGAATATTTTCCGGTATAAGCCCAGGAGAGGAATGGATGAGTTTTGAGATAGCACTATTCCTAATTTTCTGCAAAAGCATCAGTTTGACTTCCAAAGTTGCACACCCACCAGCAATGGAGGTGTGTAATAGGTGTAAAGTGGAATTTCATAGTCATTTTGATTTGCATTTCCATGATGACTAAGGACCTTGAGCATTTCTTTAAGTGTTTCTCAGCCATTCGATATTCCTCTGTTGAGAATTTGCTATATAGCTCTGTATCCTATTTTTTAATTGGATTATTAGGTTTGGTGGAGTTTAGTTGCTTGAGTTCTTTATACATTTTGGAGATCAGCCCTTTGTCGGATGTAGCGTTGGTGAAGATCTTCTCCCAGTCTGTAATTTGTCATTTTGTTCTGTTGACAGTGTCCTTTGCCTTACAGAAGCTTTTGAGTTTCATGAGGTCCTACTTATTAATTGTTGACCTTGGAGCCTGAGCTGTTGGTGTTCTATTCAGGAAGTTGTCTCCTGTGCAAATGAGTTCAAAGCTCTTCCCCACTTTTCCTTCTAACAGATTTAGTGTGTCTGGTTTTATGTTGTTTACATAGAAATATGAGTCTATGTATTCATGATAATTTTGACAATTATACAAATGTCACATGGCTTTAAGAATGATGACAGTTTCAGTGCCAAGAACACAAAATAACCTAAACATCCATCTCCTGAATCCTTCACTTTAAACAGGTCCTCAGAGAATCTTAGGTTCATTTATTTTGAGACTGAATTTTTATTTTCTGAGCTATGGAATATTAGGCAATTCTCAATTTTGCAGTGGATAGCTTTGTCTCTTAATTTACTGAGTTATCATCTTAATATTATTCAGTCTTTCAGTATAAATAAGTATTTTCCACAACTATAATTCTCATTCTATCGTGAATATTTTTCATATACGCTCTTCCTTTATATAATTTATTACTTCGTGAATACATTTTTCCCCAAAACAAGTTTTTACTATCTCTAACCTTAAGAAGTGCTTCTGACTTTTTTAATTGGATAACCCACTAAAGCCATAACTATAAACTCAGTAATATTTTTGTTTCATGTGTATTTTGTAATTTCATTATCTTTTTTATTATTTTAAAGAATTAGACTTTCACGTCCACTATAGATCTTCAGATTTCTGGTAAAGTGGGCAAATAAGCAATTCTATTCCATATCCATCTCAACTCATCCTCAATAACATAACCACTGATGAGATTTTGCTGCAAGAGGCAAATTTTTTGTTTTTGTTTTTTTATATTGATTAATTTATTTATTCAATTTACTTCCTAATCGAAATCCCCTCCCTCCTCTCTTCCCTCCCTCTCCCCCAACCCCCCTTTGCTATACCTCAGCAAAGGGAAGGCCCTCTTCTACCCATCCTGCCTGTCAAGTCACATCAGGACTGAGCACATCCTCTACCACAGTGGCTTGGCAAGGAAGCCCAGCCAGGGGGAAGTGATCAAAAAGCATGCAATAAAGTCCTTGTCAGAGACAGTACCTGCTTTCTTTACTAGGGGACCCACATAAAGACCAAGCTGCCCATTGGGTATATATCTAAAGGGGGCCTAGGCCCAGTGCATTCATGGTCCTTAGTTGGTGTATCAGACTCCCCAAGCCCCGCTGGGACCAAGTTAGTTGGCTCTGCTGGTCTTCTTGTGGAGCTGCTGCTCCATCCATGTCCTTCTATCCTTCCTCCGGGTCTTCAGCAAGGATCTCTGTGCTCTGCCCATTGTTTGGTTGTGAGTCTCAGCGTTTGCTTCAATTCCTTGCTGAGTGGGGACTCTCAGAGGACAGTCGTGTAAGTTTTCCATCTACAATCATAGCAGAGCATCTTTAATGGTGTCACGGGTTGGCTCTCTTGCATGGTGTGGCCAGGAATTAGTAGGACATTCCCTCAATCTCTGCCCTTCTGTAAAAGGCAAATTATTGTCAGGAAAAAAATCATAAAGGCTGACATCCAGGATAAAACTGAAGGTTTCTGGCTGCCAAATAAAGTCTTCTGGCCAATCAAGTATCCACACTCCTATTTGCATCAACTAGCCTTCCTTTTGCTTAGCTACACACAGAAGTCTCGGGCAGGCATGACTGTCCCCTTAAGCACTGCTGGTAATATGATTCACAGTGGTTAAACTGGCCTATTAGGAGACTTACACCAGCTGGATGGTGATTCCCACAGTGCTTAGCTATAGGGGCGTGTCCACAAATTGCCACCACATGAGGACAGTGTTATTTGGCAGTTGGTTTCCCCTTTATAGGTCTACACCTCTTCATTTTGTGTCTCTTTGCATTTTATTGGTTATAACATTAATATCTTCAGTGTTTTCTTGATGCATGCTGAGGACTACAGTAGATATTATGAACATTTTTCTTTCCAGGGCAAATATATGTATTAAAAATTCAATAAATGGGAAAGGGAGACGTCTGATGAGTAATGCGCTTTCTGGACAAGCATAAGTTTGAATCCCTAGCATCCAAATAAGAAGCTGGATGGGTTAACTCAAAAACAAGACAATTGTGGAACCCTGCTCTTTAAGGCAAAGTCTGGCATTTCTGGATAGCCAACTGAGAGGCTTCCTAAGGAACATCACATAGCCTTCAGGGAAGATTACAGGCCCACCCTTTTCCTGATGGAACCTGAGGATTCATGGAAATACCTAATCCTATGCTAAGGAGATCTTTAATCATACCTGAAAGTTCTTCCCCCCCCATAGGATAATTAAGTATTGTGTTCTCCTTCTTGTGATAGGACCTCATGCTACTGTATGTAAATGAGGAACTGTACCCCTGCATATAAATCAAATGTCCTGCAATCTGTAGCCCTATCAAATCAGACACATTCACTCACAAACTCCTCCCCACTGACCAACATTTATAAATCCTTGATTCACAAATAAAGGTTGGCTATCTTGCTCTCCCTCATACTTGTGCCATTCCTCTACCATGACCGACTAAGACTGCATTTATTCTGAGAACGAATCTCCAATGGACTGCCCAGTCAAGGTAGTTATGAGGGGCTGCCTTGACAGCTGCTGAAGCCCACTTCATTAGTGCCTCTAGCTTGGTACTGGCCACTGGTGCCCTGTGTCTCACAGGACCTGCCTTCTGGCCAATTTTTGGCATCTGCCTGCTTCCTCTCCTGTGCTAAGCACAGCATCTTAACAAATGGATTGTAACACTTTTGGTTTGTGAAACACCAGAGTTTCCCCTGTCTTCTAATACCAACAATCTAATTCAAAAAGAACTAACTTTAATGCTCATTAGAAAACTCAGTGTCCCACCTGACCAGGCAAGATCAGGAGCCTTGTTTAGTGCTCAGGCCTTGCTCTGAGTGCTCTAAGCCACCCCTGAGCAAGAAACAGGATCTTTGACCTCAAGGTCTGTCTGTTCTCATCTAGAAACAAGCAGCACCTGGACCAGCACCCAGGACGTGAAACCCAGGCCACCCAGTAGATGATGAATGGCAACAGTTATAGAGGACAACACTGAATGGTCACCTCTGCCCTCTTAGAAATCACATGTACTAGCACAGACACAAGAACTTACATACACATATGAACACAAGCACAAATAAGTAAATACTTTCCAACACAGAAAAATCTATATACTGCCATTCCATCTCATTCATTCATTCATTCATTCATTCATTGTCACAGGAATCATTTCTGTTTAGAAAGCTTCATTTTTTTTTTTTTTTTTTGGTAATAATACATCTTCTGGATACAAGTTCCTTTAGCTGCTTGTCAAGCTTCAGTGTTACCCAAGTAGTTCAGGTCCTGGAAATAAACTTCCAGAAATGGAGTCCTTGTCCAGCTACAAATCTTCTCTGCAACTTGTGATGGAAACTTCACGTGACATTAACCAGAATGATGACTGATGGTGGCAGAACTTTAACTCTGCAGCTCTCTAGAAGTGCCCTGTAAAATAAGAGCCATTATTGAAGCATGATTTGGCCCATCAATTATAGGTTTTAATATATTGCAGAGCATATCTTAGTAGACCTGATTTTATACTAGGGTCTTTCCGTTTATGCATGCGTAAGTAGTAAAGTGTAACTGGAAAAAAAAAAGCCTTCGCTAAGAATGACCCAGGAGGGTGGAGAAAATATACTTACTAGCTACCTTTTCAATTGCTGTTGAGCCTTCATCTTTCAAGTGCTATTGACTTCATAAACAAAATAAAATGTGACTTTAAGTGCATCCAGAGGACAAATTGAGGCTGGGTCTATACTAAGCTGGTAGGTCACCCTAACTATACGTAGTGTTGAAGAAAAAAAAACTCTTACTACGTCCTAATAGAACAAAATATTGTTTAAAAATATCATCAACTATGGCGATATTCACAGCCTTTTGAAATAATGAAAAGAATATAGGATACGGGTTCAGAGGTGGCTGGGTCAGCAAAATGCTTGTCTTGCAAACAATGCTGGACAGTACAGGAGGAATTGCTTCCAAGGTGATAATTTTGCCTTCACACAAAAGCACAGAAATGCATGTGTCAGTTCATATATACATAGCAGAGAGAGAGAGAGAGAGAGAGAGAGAGAGCACCTCACTCATATACAGATTTCACTGCACAGTTGATACCCACTGGTTACAAAAGCTGGAGCTCTGTTTGAAGCTGTCTAGCATTTCTAGTCTCCCTTACGGACTGCAAAGGCTGCTAGACAAGGCGAAAGCAGCTCTTCCAGTGTAAGTCACCTGACTTGACTAACTGCCTCTTTGGCCCGTTAAATTATTCTGTCTGAGTTTCACTGAGAAAGTACAAAGTCACATGTGCTTGTACTTCACATGCCCCTGCGAAAATCCTTTCATTAAAAAATCAAGGTGAGAAACCAGCATTATTAGATTAATGGACTGTGCAGTGGCCCTACGAGGAACGAGTAATTATACTAAGTAAGCCGTAGCAACTCAGCCTTACAAATGAGCCCATGATTGAGAGTTTGCCAACACCTGTGTCGTAAATAATAAATTTTGGTAAACTTCTTAGTATATTTTTTGCCTAAAAGTATATGAATTACTTTCCATCTTATTAAAAATACTACTTATTGGTATCTTGACACCTGAATGTTTACGTACACTATTAATACAACTGGATACTCTTATAAAAGTAATATAATAAAAGTAAAGTGGTAGAAATACATATAATGCTATACAATGCAGTTAGCATTTTAACATACTTCATTTTGTTCCTCATAGTATAATGCATTCAGTTCTACACTGAAAATTTATTTAACATTAAAAATTAAATATTCCCTATTGATATAGGATGCTGTAGTTGTTTTTAATTTCTAGGATATGCATTACTTAACCATCCCTTAGTTTGGGTTTTAAATTTTTTATGTTCTTTACAATTATGCCCTTAAAGATTTTAATGCAGTACTTCATGGGTTTTTTAAAGGTAATTTGAACACACTGAATATCTGTCTTGATTTATTTTTCTGACTATAAAACTTTTTGCATTTATACCCATTTTTAAACTGAAAATGCATCAACAATGAATATAAAAACCATTTGTAATCTTTTAGTTGACCAATGAAACATCCTTAAATATTTTTGTTATGTATAACTCTGAATGTAGCTTTTGTTGTCCTTGTTTATCAAGGATTTGTGTGATCCTCTGTGTAACATCTGCATCAATCTTCCCATTATTCACCAAACCAAACTTGGTTGTTCTGGAACTAAACTCAACCAACCTATTTACCGATTAATATTGCTTTTCTTCAATGGAGCTAACTTTATATTATAGGCTACTGTTCACCTAAATTTCTACTGCACTGTTCAAAAATGTTGTAGAGACCAAGAAAGAGTGATATCTGAGAGCACTTGTAGGGAGATGAGGGTGAAAGTTGTACATATGCATTAAGTACATGCATAAAATTACCTATTAGTAAATTTAATAATATTAGAATTACATGAGAGTGTCATATTTGGGGAGATTAGATAGATAGATAGATAGATAGATAGATAGATAGATAGATAGATAGATAAACAGCTAGATAACACATAGATTATAGATAGATATAGATAGATAATGCATAGGTAAATAGATGATACATAGGTAGATGGTATATAGATAGATAATAGATAGATAGACAGATAGATAGATAGATAGATAGATAGATAGATAGATGATATAGATAGATAAACAGATAATACATAGATGATAGATATATATATATATATATATAGATGGATGATTCATAGGTAATAGAGTTAGTTGGTAAATAGATGATAGAGACAGCTGATAAATAGTTAGATGATAGATAGATAGATAGATAGATAGATAGATAGATAATAGAGAAATAGATAGATAGATAGATAGAGAATAGAGAAATAGGTAGATACATAGATAGATACATAGATGACAGATAAATGTAGATAGGTGATAGAACAAAGAGAGATGGTCTACAGTAAGTATTATGGTGGTAGTTCAGCACTGTATTTCAGAAGTTAGGATTTCAGCTGCCTGCTTTCAGAGTTTACAAAGTAGTAGAAATGCAAATGAATATTCAAGACAGAATGAAACAAAAACAGTAATTCCATGATGCACCCAAAGCTCCAATGTGTTTGCACTCTTATAATCTATGTAAATATGTAAATCACAGGACAACATTACTAAAGTGGTTTGCTAACTGCAGACATAAAAATAAGATGGGTTTACAGTTACTGTTAGTCACTTTTATGCAGATTATAAAAACTCAACTATGAGCCTCATGATTATTAATAAATTAATGTCTCCATTGGAAAAATACATCTGGGTTTTCATAAGAAACAAAATTGTCAACTTCTCTGTCTCCAGGTCTTTTGCATTATAAAATTGATTTACAAAATAATTAAATAAACACATTCTTGTATGGAAAGAATGTGGTCCTCATTATACAACTGAAAACTTTTTATTTAATCTTTCATTTTAGATTAAATTTCAAAAGCAGTTTTAAAGGGATAAATTGATTTTATTTAGATATTCCTAAAGGACATAACTTTATTTATGTATTTACTTGATATACTTTTCTTAGAAAAATATTAGAAGATCCTAATTTTATGTTTTTACATCAATTATTAATTGATTATATAGCTATAGGTTGAAAATAATTTCAAATGCATAATTTTGCTTTACCTTTAAACACTGAAGAAAAAAAGAGCCAAGTTACCATTTTCTTAGCTTTGTGTATTTTTGTAAGCATTAAATACATTGGAATAGAAATTTTTTGTCTGTATTCTTACTTCACTAGTCCTTCCCTTAATAATATTTCTTTAATAATAAAACTGATTCAGAAATGAATATGTAATGTTGCTGGGAAGATATTAATGTATTTTACTTATAGGCAATATTGTTTGGTAGCAGTCCTGAGGGTAACAGGGGTGATATTTTCTCTTTTAACTAGTAAGAAAACTAAGACTCAAAGAGATAGTAAAACTCCACACTGTCAAACAAGAAAGCATTAAAATCAGAACCTGAATGCTTCCCATGCAAGTTCTTAGCTTTATCCACCTGTAAAATAAAGCTTCAATTTGATGCAACATGAAAATCATGCTAATCAAGACATTCATGAGCTAATTAGAAAAACTGGAAACTGACTCATGACATATAATAAGCATTACATAAATATTAATCCTGGCGACGTTCCTCACAGGAACAAGGGAATACACACGTGATCTGCCTCATCAAGGGGAAACAAGGAGTTGAGGCTACACTTTATATGTAATATTTTTCTCTTTAATGCACTGTAATTTACATAATTTTTATTAATCACAAAAACAGAGAAAGATACAAACAGTAATTAGATTAAAGCATACATTACTACTATAATAAACTCAAGGGTATATTCATTGTCACATTTATGTAAAAGTTTTTTATTAAATTAACCAATGAATAAACACATTTGAGGCATGATTTATCTCCCTTCTACTCACAGCTACAGTTCTATTATCCCCTTTCTCATAAGAATTGAGCAATATAATTTATGTAATACATTCTTTCGGCCCATCTTTAATTTATATATGTGCATGCATATATTATATAACCATCTACAAACTCATAATAAATGATTTGAGGGTTATATATGTTTAATCTTACATAAGTCTTGGTACACTGAGATCACTTCAGTTATACTGTTTTCACTTTCATAGAAACTGAAATGTATGACTTTTCTATATTCTAAAATGTTTGGCTTTAAGACTACTGCAACATATTTTATTAATCTGTTCTCTCACTAATGAGTAAATAGGATTTTTCATTTTTATACTATACATGTATACACTTGATTGAGGAGGTTTTGATCATTGCAGTAAATGTATAAGTAGTTATGAGCCTTCATATGGTTCCTGTATCTGCACTTTTGTCCCAGAACTGGAAGAGGAAAGGGACGGGATACGAATGCAGAGTCCCTCAATCTCCTGGGCTATATTCATGCAGAACTTTCATCTGTGTAGTAATAGGAATGGTAAGGTGAGCAATGAACAACACTCACCAACAGTCGATTCTACTCTACTCAAGGTGTGCCCACATGGTGATGCTGACCAATGAAATGAAAGCAATCAAGCCTTATAAAATGAGGGTAACATCATTTGGGCATATCACCTATTAGGTCTTGTCTGGCTCCAATTACATACTCACAGATAGTAGTGTCATATTGCCTTTCTCTAGTGAAACACATCACTTGTCACCCAGGTAAGATCATCTACCATTCACTCGCTGTCTGGTATCTCTGGCTCCAAGAACCTAGAAGACAGTATTTCCAAGGTTTTTATTTGCTTGCTTGCTTGCTTGCTTGCTTGCTTGCTTGCTTGCTTGCTTGCTTGCTTGCTTGTTTTGTTTGCTACCTGACAGTCTGTTCTTAATATCTCATCTCTTTCTGATCCATCAATCAGGACTTCCAGCTGGGGAGTAAGTAGTCTGACTTCTTAACTTAGATGTCCACACTTGTGACTCTTGGGCTATCACAGGGACAGCTTTTCCTCACAAATACCGCATCTCTGAAAGGACTACAATGTCCCCCACTCCGAACTCTTCTTACTCCTATTTGGGTTATAATGATTCAGGGCAGTTATGTAAACAAAACTTCTTGGTGAACCTAAAGAAAGGTAGCAGGAGACACACATTTTGGTGAATTTCCAATAGGAGCCATTTGTTCACAACTCTAGACCTTAGCCAAGCATGAGAAAACAACACTAAACAGATTTTTTTTGTACAAGCAATAGTTCCCCTAAAAGTAGTGTTTGGAGGTCAAAGTTTTACATGATGGTCATAATCGGTAACATTGTTTTAGGCTTTTCAAAGCACAAGTCTGAAACATTCCGTCATCCACCCCTTCCACTTTACCTTGAAATTCTGCTGTGATAACTCCTTTTCAGCAGGGAGTTTTCTAAAGAGAAAAGCATTAATACTTTGTATCCTTCAACTTCCTCAGATATTGCTCTCTTGGCCTAAAGCATTCTAGCTACCTACTGTCAACAAACGAACAAAAGGTAACAACACTAGTCATTGCCAGTCTCTACTCATCCCTCAAGACTGGTTTTCCAACCTCAACTTCAAGAGGAACGTTGAATGGGCAGGCCACAAGATGAATCTCTCACATCTCACAAGACTTCTTGATAATCAGTGGAAAAAAGAATCCCATGAAAATGAGAAATTAGACAATGTAGCCCAAGTCATATAGTGACCAACATAAACATTCAGTGGACTTAAATGGTGAAAAAGATAGGAAAAGGGGGTTCAATGAAGAGGCAAAACAAAAAGAAAAAAAACAAAAACAAAAAACAAAACAAAAAAATGAGAAAAGACCTGTGGCTGGGCTTCTGGATGGTGGTGACTGAAGTGACTAAGTTTGAGCAAATAAAAGTCTCTCAGAAGAATGAGTTGGACGTGGATAGAAAAGTTAGAGTAGCCTGCATTATAGAACGGTCTCATCAACTTTTTCTGTCTTTATAAACTAGGCTACACAAGTTAACTAGTCTGTGCATATATATTTCTCTTGTTGAATTTGATCAATTAGTCTACAATATTCTCTCCTGAATTAAAGAACTTTTTTTATTAGGACTGTAGTACTATGCCATATTTTATTTTCACTCCAACAAGGGGTTATTTATTATGAAATATCTTTGTAGACCAAGCTGTAATTAAACATAATTGTTGTTCAATGCAAACTCCAAGACTAGAATCCAGAACATTATATAGTACGTATTATTTGTGATAATAGAAAATATTCCTTTTATTAAATAATTATTTCGTATCAATATGTTCTTCTAATTTTTTTTATTTCTCAGAAATCAATTTGGGATTCTTCTACATAGTCAGGGTAACTTGCAGAAATACAATGACTTGGCCTCTGTGCAAGTCCATGCTGCCAAAGAGTGAAAAATATGGAAAGATAAATATTCACCAGTCTGCTTCTCTCCTTTTCTGATTTTAAGTCTCTTCTGCTGTTGGAATTTATGTGTTTTTTAAACATAGTCACCATACTGAAGGACAAGAAGAAAACATCTCATTTTAGAAATCTATATTTTAAAAGCTTGGAAAAACTTATGTGTGTCTGCGTGTTGGCTATGCTCCACAGCTGGAGAACTAAACACCAGGAAAATTCAGAGAACTGAAAGATTCAAGTAGCCAGTCTTTGAAAGGCTTTAGCTAAGCCACATAAATGTTCTTCCTAATCGACTGGACTTGTGCCATTTTCCTTTCTTTTTGTCTTCAAAAGGCTGTTCAATAACCGCCAGGGGAAGGAAGCCCGAATACCATAATCAAGCCAAAGAAAAACTACCACAGTTTTAAAAAACATGATTTGGAAACTACACGTGATTGACACTGGAGTGTTTTAGCATAAATATTTGCCTTTTACCATCTCCTGTGTCCTGCTGTCTATTGTTATCTCTTTTGGGAATGAGTCAGATTATAAAGTTCTTTTCAGTTTGGTATTCTGACATTACTGATGACATTAATCATGGCTAAACAGTTGCAAAAACACTGGGGCATTCTGCTACATACTACTGAGAACACAACAGTTTGCTCTTTATGCAGAAGAGAAACCAGGTTGAATGAAATAGGTTATCCATCAAGGACTTGACGAGAGTAATATCCATTGCCCTCGTGGTCTCCTTGAGTAACCCACTAGTGAGTGACGACTCACTAAGCACCGAGCGCTACAGCTTGTACATCCTGGCAGACAGGAAGAATGCAAAGAGGAAAACGCAAGTCTTGACAGCTGAGTGTCTGCACCGAGAGTAAAGATGAGCCCGTGCCATAAATTTTAAAAGCACAAAAGCAGAGAAGCAAAAGTAATGCCCTGAAAATATGTGCATTTATGAATAATGGGGCAAATAAAAAATAAGGTTGGAAATGTTCAGCTTTATACCTTATTATATTAAAATTTCCTTGTATAACATTAAAGTGTTGTGCTCGTCTTCTCACAAATGCTCAACACAGAACTAGGGCCCTTCAAACTTCTACCTCTCAGATATTTGGATCCTTAACTCTATGAATAAGTTTGGAATGGAAGAAAACACTGGAAATCATTACATTTTAATTCATTTCACATTTTCCAATTAAGATTTCTTCAGTTACAGTAGAGCAATACACAAATAATTGCCTTGTAGGTATCTCTCCAAGACCTTCAATTAGTCATCCAAATGCCTGCGGTGATGGAACGGCAGCTAATGGTTCTGGCTTAGTGCTGAGACACATATTTAATAAATGCCTTTGATGAGAACAGTGGCATCCCCACGTTCAAATAAGTGAAATAGCAGGGCTTAACCAAGCAGCTTAGTTTTTCTTTTAAAAAAATAAATAAAGTATATATGCAAATGAGTTGTAATTGGTATCTCAGAATTTTAAAACTATCAACTATACTCGCAGAAATTTTAAAAACGACCAGTACACAAATTAAGAGCATTTGATGTGGTTAATGAGCCAGCAAAGGTACTTTCAAGAAAGATGCTACCAGGGCTGGAGAGATGACTCAGTGGTTAAGAGCATGGCCTGCTCTTCCAAATGTCCTGAGTTCAATTCCCAGCAACCACATGGTGGCTCACAACAATCTCTAATGTGATCTGATGCTTTCTTCTTGCCTGCAGGTGTACATGCAGGCAGAACATTGCATATATATATAATAATAAATAAATAAATCTTTTTTAAAAAAAGAAAGAAAGATACTACTGATTTCTGAATCACCTGAAAGAAAACAACTTACCAGGCAAGTTGAAAAAGGCAAGTAGTAAACCATTTGAAAATACACATCACATCAGTGCTCAGAGTTTGTTTGTATGTGTCTTTTTGTCTTTGTCTAATAATTTTCATCCTAAAAAAATGTATCTTAAGGAAATAATCAACTGAAACAACAGTAAATAGAGATATTACAGAAAACATATTTTATAACTAAGCATGAAATTGTTGAAATAAATTTTTATAAACTTAAAATGCATAAAAAGCTACCCCTAAAATGTTCCTTATGAAGAATAATCATTAAAATGCATAGTTAGTTCTTGAGGGGGGGTGTAATAATCAAAAAAGAGGCAATCAATTTGAAATGCATTAAGGGGAGTATCATAAGTATTTGAGATGATAGAAAATGAGGAAGTGATATAATTATCTTAATTTAAATTTCTAGAGAAAGATTAAATCATTCATAAAATGAAAGAGAGGATATTTATATAATCAGGGGAGGAATAAATCAAACTGTAAATGTTGATTCTTTCTAAATAGTTCAATATGTAGTGCCTTCTGTTTTGTTTTTTAATTTTTATTAGTCTTACAGAGTTTCACCCATGTTTATTAGTCTTACAGAGTTCACACACATTTAACCCTCTCTCCCAGCTTTTCACACATCCATCCCCCTTCTCTATTCATCAACAGCTTTGTCCTTTTTTAAAACCCTGTACTGGTTGGTTTCATGTCCAATTGGCACAAACCTAGATGAATCTGGGAAGACGGGTCTTAGTAGAGAAAGTGTTTCTATAAAATTGGCCTGTCGACAAATCTGTAGGGTATTGTTTTGATTAATGATTAACGATTAATATGGAAAGACCCAGGTCACTGTGGGTAGTGTCACCTCTAAGCACTGGCCTCTGTCTCAGGTCTTGCTTTCAAGTTCCTGTTTTCTAGAAGTTTCTATTGACCATGCTGCACATCTGCTATATATGTGGGGGGCTGGGGGGACAAGGTCCAGCCCATGCATACTCTTCGGTTGGTGGTTCAGTCTCTGTAAACCCTCATGGGACCAGGTTAGTTGAAACTGTAGGTCTTGTGGTGTCTTTGACCCTTCCAGCTCCCTCGATCCTTCGTCCCACTCCTTCCACAAAACTCCTCAAGCTTCACCTGTTGTTTGGCTGTGGGTCTCACATCTGTTTCCATCAGCTGCTGGATGAAGCCTCTCAGAAAAGAGTCATGCTAGGTTCCTGTCTGCAAGCACATCAGAGTACCAATTATAGTGACAAGGGTTGGTTCTATAGTGACAAGGGTGACGTGGGTCTCAAGTTGGGTCTGGCATTGGTTTGTCGTTCTCTCAATATCTGCTCCACTTTTACCCCTACACTCCTCACAGGCAAGACACATTTTGAGTTGAAGGTTTTATGGGTGGTGTCCCCCTCCCTCCACTGGAAGTCTCCGCTTGGCTACAGGAAGTGGCTACTTCAGGATCCTTAACCCCCGACTGCTGGAAGTCTCAGCTAAAGTCACCTTAGACTTATAAGATGAAGTATCCCTTTTGTTTCCCAAATTGATTTTGACCATGACGCTTTACCACGGCGCTAAACCAAACCAAAACTAATCTTTAAAGCAACTTGTGCTGCCTGAATATTCTTGGCTGCGTGCTCTTCCACTGAAACATGGATGCCTTACCAGGACTATTCTCATGAAGAAAACTTCATCTTCTCACTCTCCCAGCAGCTCAACATTTTCCAGGATTTTCTGTCTGGGGGTAGTTCACAGGGCTCACAGCTGAGTAAGGCTGATTGTTGCTTTCACCTCCAGTCCTGTGCATAGTACCTTTCTGCACTATGAAAGCCATCTAGTACGGCTGAAACTTCTGTGTCTGTGCCAACTGGATTCCTCCATGACCTATGACTATTGTGTTCTGTCTTCAGCATCAAGTTCTAGAAGGTAACCAAGAGCTGTGACAGCAGCCTGCAATGTCTGGGACCTCATTGGCCAAAAACTCCAAAAGAAGCGACCTATTTCTGGTTGTGGTATTTTTTATTAGCTTCTATTGTCTAGTAAGGATATCTGTGCCCTGTTATAGGTAACTCTATTTTAAAACTGTGTGTGTGTGTGTGTGTGTGTGTGTGTGTGTGTGTGTGTGTGTGTAAAGCTTCCAGCGCATTAGGCTCCTATATGTCTGTTTTGTTTGGTCTTTAGTGTTATTTATCTCTCCCCATATGCCCTTCTCTACCCTGACCTCAGCTGTAGCCTTTGGCTTTTTTTTTTTCATTTCGTTTTTCCAGTTGCATGCATCACCTTCATAATATATTTAAAAGTGAGCTTCATGGTCTGCTGCATTAAATAAACTACTGAAGGTTAATTCAACAAGACCTTCATAAATAAGTTTACTTTCAGAAGAAGAATTATTAGGAAATTTAGAAAGGGCTCAGTGAAGATAGTTTTCAGCTTTCATTTACCGAAGAATATATATTCAAGGGAAAGATGACCCTAGGGGAACAAGTTAGCAGTCTCTGGCACAGTAGCATAACAGCTTCCCAGGAAAGAATTATTCCTCTGGTTCCCTTGAGCACTTATTTGTGGAAATAACATCCAAGTTTTCAACTGCATATCACAGAGTGGTCAACTTCAATTCTGGAACGTGTGCAATTAAGGAGAAAATAAGCCAGCAGCACAAAGAGAGAAATACACTTACATTACTTAGAGGACGCAAAAAGACCAACTATAATGAATTAGAGAAATCTCATGTTCCCAAAATACAGACTGAATGGGACAAATGTCTGTGGCTTGGCCTTCAAAACAGTGCTATTTTGGAAATAAAAATAAAATTCTGGTTTTACATTACCTTCAGCACTCTACATAAATGGATATTCTTCAAGGAAATTTGTTATATAAATTCAAAACATCACATAAACTATCTGAGCCTTGTTTAGCAAATAGCCCTCATGGAGCTCCCGCATAACCTGAAGGGAGTAAAGTGCGGTGATGACTTACTGAGTGATTCTTATCCCATATAGGAAAGGAATCACCTGGCCATCAGTTGTCCTAAATTTAACTCAGGATTGTGAAATCCAATCCTCTTGTGTGTCAATAACACAAGAGGAAAAGGGAGGTGATGAAACTGTGCGTTTTCAATGGGGCTTGACAGTAGGTTGCAAGTTTCCAGCTTTGCAATATTTATCTGATGACTGAGGAACTGTGTCCGCTCACCAGCTCTTTCTTCTCCCATCCAACTCAGGTGGGAATGGAGGCTGGTTTTACAAAGACTTTCATAGCCATGCAAGTATATCAAGACAATAGTACAAAGTTAACTTGGGACCAAATTCAAACTCTCCCACTAAACTTGTTTGTTAAAATATATATATACAGACAAAATAGTAATGTGGAAAAGAGGAAAGGCACCACATTTCAAGGGCACATTTTAGAGCTGTGTTTTGGTAAAAGACACAGAAAAAAAGGAGGGGAATAAAACTGATATTCAAGCGTGTCCTGTGGTGTGAAGAGATTATAGGAAAGAAACAGGGGTCAGGTTTTCTTTAATCTTGCTGGCAGGTGTGATGGTACCCATGCTGTTAAAAAGCAAAAGAAACTAGCTTCTCTTCCTATTCTCCATCTCCCCCACATCCCACTCCCCATACTTCTGTTCTTTGAATAGCTTATTAAAAATACTTTTAGCTTGAGCATCTTTTCAGCCTCTGAGTTTACCTTAATATATTCTGTTGTCCCTCAGTGAAACTTGAGTGTCTTGTTGACAATCCTTGTGCACAGAGCACTTACAAGCAGCTTTTGCTAATGACCGTTGGCTTCTTGCTGGGATCCATAGATAGATCGAAGCAGGATGAAAATCTGGCTTTCTGCTTTCATTTCATGCCTGTTTATGGCTGAAGGTACAGATGTAATTCATTGTGCTAAACCCGCAGTAGCCTTGACTTCCACAAAGAGCAGAGCCTTATGGGACAGGTCATCCCTACAGACACCACAGATGATGACAGTTATCCGTGAGAGTGAGGCTATACCCAAAATACTTAACGGAAAGAACTTACAAATTCATGAGGCCTCTGTGGAGGACAAGCGAGAGCACAGGTAGTAATGGGTCCATGGATGACCATGCTTAGACAAGAACAGTTTAAACCCTCCGATCTCTTGTCCTCATTTTAAACCTAAAGTCTGTAAGTACGACCAAAGACACACACTGAGGTCAGTAGACCACTTTTGTTGAACCTCTCTTCCAGCTGTGGCCATGTCCTATTGTTCTTTTTATCATTATTCATCTCTAAGATTGGTTAATGGGGCCCAGTGCCTAACCTTTGTTTATTAGGGCTGCTGGGGCCTGGGCTCTTACTCTAAAACACGCCAGTGGCTACTTCTACCCTAAAAAGCCACATTTTACTTAGTTGAGGCATTGTATGAATTTCATGTCAATGTTACAGAAAGTCTTTTTTCCCTTTCCTGACTTCCTAGGGGGTAAAGTCACCTTGCTTTGCCTTACATTTTGCTTAACCACTTTTTGCTGTCTCTGTGGACATCTTTAGTAGTTATAAACCTTGGAACAGGAAAGAAGACTTGAGGGAAGAAGAATTTGAACTAAACACCACTGAGCATATTTGTCCAAACGTTTAGATAATACAACATCCCTTTAAAAATCTCAAATTAAACATATCATGGAAAAGCATGTAAACTACTTTCCCAGCTGAATTTTTAAAAAAACGAACAAAAATTAAACAATGAGAAACGTCATCTGATCTTCTAACTTCTAAAATTATGAAGGAACAAAAAAAATTAAGGAGATTGTTGCTAGTCTGGAGTAACTGTTTGATTATCAGGGAAAAGAAACTAGCAAAATGCTTTGCATGGCAGAATCAGGGTACAGCTCAAAGACAAACACACACACACACACACACACACACACACACACACACACACACACACACACGGAAGAGAATAGTGCCAACAAATTATTGTAGGAGTCAGCTTGCTATTTTGAAGTCTATAAATAATGCAGCCAGAGAGTGTGTGTGGAGAAGGGAGGGGATTTATCAGCCATGGCTTCATCCATATGCAATGGTGAGAATGTCATTCTGCCTATTTTGCTGGTGGGACTTCTGTGGTCTGTTTGGTGATTTACATAGTGATGAGGCCCGGAGAACTGAGAACAGTGTCTCAGGCACCGCTTTCCCAGCACTGCCTCATGAGCCTGCATCTATGCTCTTCAAAAGCAGTTAACAAATCAAAGGAAACCTCCTCAGGTACGCCTCCAAAGATCTAAGTCTTTCAATATATTCATTGTGTCAGAATGGAAACAAGAAAAAATGAAAAGGGTGTGTTTGCTAAAATTAGAATGCAACGGGTCTGACGCTTAGCAGAATTTTAATAGGACCTGATAGAAAAATGAGTGAAAGTAAATCATGGAGGCCAGCTATTTCCTCAGTTTCTATTTCATATACTAAGTTGATGTGAAGAAGAAGAAGAAAAGGAAAATGCCGTCTTTGTAGCAATGAAAACCATGTTTTGCAGTAGTCAAGCCTTCACAAAAAGACAAGTAGCTTTTCAACCGGCCTTGATCACTCTCTCTTCCACGTAGCCTTAACTGATGGCCTTGTAACCTTTTGCTTTCCCAATGAGAAAACAATTTCCCAATTACAACACATAATTTCCCAATTAGAAAATTTAATGTAGGCCAGGTTGGCCAGTGTCTCTCTATCTTTTTAAGGACATTCTCAAGGAATTATTTGTTAGAACGAGGAAAGAGAAATTTTAAGATGTCTGAAAGGGTTAGCTGAATTACATAAACATGCACAATTGATTTGGAAACATTTCTTCAAAACTCTAAAATCATTACGTGAGATGAGCTCCATTTACCAAGTGGAAACATGCCTGTGACAATCTACTGAAAACAAACTGAAGCAGTTTTGGCCATGCAGAGGCTTAGTAACTTAAAACTAAGGTGAATGGGCCATTATAATGGCCAGTGGGGCTAGAGAGTCTTGGGGTTCCAAGAATTTCAGAATATCTTAATTATATCCAAGTTGGCTATTTCTCTCCTTAAATGATTAACTGCTGCTCCTGGCATGACCCAGGGTCTGTGAGGAGGTCTCCCATGAGCAGGACTAACAATCTAATCCTTTAGCCTCTGTGGGATCCTTTTCGTTATGCCATTTTATTCCTATGATCTTTTTAAATCAACCTGGTTTTTTACATCTAAAGTATACTTCACACTGTCACAAAATAACTGTAGTTTTAAATGTTACTATAGGAAGATTTAAGAAAATATTCATAGCCTAAAAGTTACCCTTTTATGCTTCTGTTATGGTGGCAAAAAAAGCTACCATGCATCCGGTTAACATGAACCTGACCTGGAGTACAATTTCATTATTCTACTCTTCATTTTATGCCTTAGGCCTGACTTTGACCACTGTGAAATACTTATTCTGTGGTGATTTATAAATTGTGATGATTTTTTTTCTCTTTAACCAAATACCTAAATGACCATTCTTTCTGGAGAATCATTTTTCTGTGTCTATGTCCATCAAGAAGAGGCTCTTAAACAATCTGCATCAGACTCTCTGGAGATGTTTGCTTAAAATTTGTACACTTAAATTAATTAATTAAGGTAGATTCCTAAGCCCTTCGTATATCTGCTATATAATTCCATACAGGCTATCTTTAGGATGCTAGGTGAATCTTCACAGTGAGTTTGATCATCAATGCTCTATAAGGCAAATTATTAGGTTAACTGAAATATAAATATGAATATAGCATGAATTAAGTGCTTAGGAAAGGATTGGATAACTGGCATTTGTGGGTCATAAGAGAAGTTTTCAAAAAGGTATAAATCTAATATTTAAGTCCCTAATTCCTGGCACCTGAGAAGGTTATTTAGAATGAAAGTGGTTTCTTCTCAGATAAGATCTTGAATGGAAATATTATCATAGATGATTCATACAGGCCTAAATACATTAACCAGCCTCCTTATAAGATGGGGACAGAAGTAAATTTTACTAGGGAAGATAATGAAACAATGTGATGATTAGAGTAGCAATTGTCATGGTGTGGCCACAAGCCGATGAATTCTTGAAGACACTAAAACCTGAAGTAAATTGTCAGGAAAACAAACATTCACACATGTCTCACGTTCTAATATGTTCATTCTATCAATTTCTGTAGAGTAGAGAGATAATTCTTAACGATATCACACCTTCCAATCCATGAACATAGTGTTCCTCTTCAGTTATATGAGTCCTCTAGTTTTATGCTTCCAATAAAGACTTACTGCAGACTTTCACTACATCTATTCATAAGTATCTGATGTTATTGTGAGAAGAATTTAATGCTCATATTTTCCACTCTTTTAATTTTGCTACTATAAATGCAAATACAATTGGCTTTTTAAACTTAATTTCATTACTGAAAGCACAGTCTCCTCACCTAATGAAGCTCAGTGAAGTCAGAAGCTCAAGATTAAAAACCGCAAAGAATTTCTTCCTGTGAAACTATAAGCCTGACAAATCATCCTCATCCCCTGAAAATTCTGCATTTATTTGAACAGTTTTTTAAACCTACCCATATGAAATCCTTTATGTAAGTTTCTGACTTGAGCCCTATTGGGAGAGGTGAATAGCGTGCCAGCAATTCCAAGGAAGTGGCCCCAGGCTGCTGGGACAAGTTCAATTCAGAAAAAGAGCCTTGGTGATTTCATGTCAAGAACAGTGTAAGCCATTTGAGATTTTTTTTTGAAAAGAGAGGGTTTCTTGGAAATAAGGCATACTTTAGTCAATCGCTACTAATTTTTAACTGGCAATTACCCTGCATCTCTCGTGACATTTTCCTTTTTTAGTTTCTGCATAGCAAGCTTTTCAGAAGCCATTGTGCCCATCACAGCACTCTTTTCTCTGGATCCGCAGTGATGGCGAGTGCTGCTTTCCCTCCTCCTTAAGCATAGTTTCCACCGAAGGAAGACTGTATTGTTTGTCTTCTTCTTCCCTCTGAATTGTACTCTTGCTGGTGAAAAATTAATAAATGAACTTAACAGGAAAGCTAATCTCAATTCAAGAGGAGTATCACATTCTCAAAGAGTTATCTGAAAATAATTCTATCTCCTTTTTAGGACTCTAGGAAAATGAATGAAAGTGGGAGGAAGACGGACAGACGCTGCAGCCTCAAACTAAGACATCTACACTTATGACAGTTTTTTTCTCTTTTCCTTTTTACACATACCTGTTAAATTCATAGTATCTGTCCTGCAGAAAAGGCAGAAAGTAGAGGTTCTTGAGAACTTAATTCCTTGGTAGTCTCATAAGCAGAGAGCTAAGAAATCCCACTGTTCCATGCAAGGAGACAGGCTGCTGTGGCTATGTGTCCGTGTCTTATCTATGCCCTGAGAGGCAACTGCCATCATCTCTGCTCCTGTGCCCAAGAAGCTGCTGCTGACAGCCACTATTGATGACTGTTACACATCGGCCAGGGCCTACACTGCCACTCTGGGCAATTTTGCCAAGGCCACTTCTAATGCCATTTCCAAGACCTACAGCTAGCTGACTCCTGACCCGTGCAAAGAGACTGTGTTCACCAAGTTTCCTTATCAGGAACTTACTGATCATCTGGTGAAAACCCACACCAGAGTCTCTCTTTAGAGGACCCCAGCTCCAGCTGTGGCTGGCACATACAGGTTTTTATAAATAAATAAATAAATAAATAAATAAATAAATAAATAAATAGTGAATTGAGTCTGTTTTAAAAGAAATGGAGAGAGGGAGGAAAAAGGAAGGAAGGAAGGAAAGAAGGAAGAAAGGAAGAAAAAAGAAAAAGGAAAGGAAACAAAAGAAGAAAATCACAAAGGATATCCAGCATGGTTTTAGCACTTAAAGGTAGCAATAAATTAATAGCACTGCTGCCTGACTAGGCACACCTACAGTAATCCCAGTCACATTTTAGTCTTCATCTGAATTTCTTTAGAAAACTAAGTCTTTCTTTTTTTCACGAGAAGTTCAACATTTGATACATGTCATGAATAGGTGCCAGTGGTGATACTTCTGAGTGTTCACCCGTGACGATATTACAATGAGGGATGTTGAGCATTTCTTTAAGTGTTTCTCAGCCACTCAGGATTTCTAAATGTCTATTTGCACCAACAAGAATGTTTGCTATATATGTTGCATATTTTCATGAGCCAAAATATCCACTACAAGTGGATGTGGCAGCCCTATAACAAAAATGCCTAGCATATTTATAAACCAGAGGTGCTTTTGCCTCATAATTTGGTACACTGAAAGCCTCAAATCAGATGGTCCTCCCTTTAGTGGGGGTGGTATATGGCAGAACCTCATGGCAGTCTGTACTGACTGGAAATGTAGCGTGCCCAAGCCGCAGGTATTATATAAACCTTATTACCTACAAATTGCTTTTTTAAATGTATTTATCCTTCTATTCTGAGATGTACCCCCAACACAATAGTGTTTTAATTTTTCACTTAGATTAAGTTTAGCTTGGATTTCAGTAGCGTGAATTAGTTCACCAAATCCTATACCCGTTCATGTATCTTTAACTCCATCTTGTAAGTCTGGTTTAATTTAAGAACATATTAAAGGCCACTCTTACCCTTTCATTTAATGGTCAGCTCCAGTAGCACAGCCATCTTCCATGTTGTTCTACGGTTGGTGCTCAGCACTCTTGCAGCTGTAGCGCAGAGCAGAGATAGCTCCCTATGTCGTGGACTTTTGGCCTGCCTTTCTTGTTTCTTTGCCTGACTGCCTACCAATCTTATCAGTGATGGAAGTTTCCCCCTTTAGTGTTCCCAAGTACCCCTTTACCTGTCTTCCTTGTGACAAATGATAAATTATTTGAAGATCTTGCTATTGATCATTAGATGATCTAGGGAATACAGTTGTGCTGCAGGAAGAAATCATCTGTCTTCTGGCATGAACAGAACTACAGCTTGGATCTGCACAAGTCAAGAGGCTGAAGCATTTGTAGAGCCCAGGCACTTCTGTGGCCACAGGAAACCAGCCAACTCGACCTCTTTCAAACACAGAAGATTGTCAAGATTTGATTGAACAGTGTGCTGTTCTACCCTTAACTGGGACAAGGCAAAGAACTGAAAATAAAGAAGCTGGTGTGAGCGCAGCATCACTGGTGGAGGGAGACAGGGATTATAATAATCCAAAGTGATAGAATAGATTGATAGATAATGTCAAGGCAACAGTGTTTTTAGTCATTTCACAACAACAAATATTGCAAGGTAATTAAACCACCCAATTCCCACTTGCTTTGATGCCAAGCTGAATTAACTGGTCATTTAAATCCTTAACATCTTCACATTGTTATTTCAGTGCTATTAGCACATATAAATTGACTTCGGTGTTTCAGATCTACTTAGAGCATACATTAGGTAAGAAAAAAGCACTAAGCATAAACAAAAAGGTAGTTTTCGTTATTTACTTATCTCTTCCTTACAGTACATTAAAACACATCCCAAAAATAGCATCCTGAAGGCAATCTTGAGGAGGAACCTGTCAGAATGTATATGAGTAATTTAATTTTTTTAAAAGATAGTGGAGCTGAAGAGGGAGCTCAGAAGTTAAGAGCATTCCCTGCCCTTCCAGAGGACCCAGCTCAGCTCTCAGCATCCAAGTTGGGTTATTTGCAACTGCCTGTAACTCCAGCTCTCAGAGATTCAGTCCCCTTTTATTCCCTCCTTGGGTACACATACACACACACACACACACACACACACACACACACACACACACTCACATAAATATACGCACTTACACATATTCACAAGGTATACGGAGTCACAGACACATATACATATACACAGATACACTCACATACACACTCACACACATACATTCAAAGACACACACACACTCACACAGACATGCACACTCACATAGACATATACACTCACACACACTCATAAGGCATACACAGTCACACACACATACACATATACACACACTCGCATAGACATGCACACTCACACAGATATGCACACTTACACAGACATACACACTCACACAGACAAACACATTCACACATGCAAATAGACTAACACACAAACATATACACTCGCACACACTCACACAGACACACACTCACACATATACATATAGACATACACACGTACACATGCTCAGAGACAGAAAAACACACATGTATTTAAATAATTTTTAAGGTCCTAATGTCTAACACTTGATGCTTCATTTTTCACAACCAAGGAGTTTGTGTTGCTTATTTTTAAAATCCTAAGAACAAACCTGAACTTCCTTTCCATAACAATCATTATAACTGTTTGATTAACAGCACACACTGTCATAGGGTTATGCCTAATTGTGCACCACTGTTTCACTCATTATGTAGGGAAGCAAAGCCATGGCACATTAGTCTAAAAACAGAGAAATGAATGCTTTTTAATAAGATCTCTGTCCGCTGCAGTTCCCTTCCTTTCACAGGTGAACTTGAATGGTTTAGCTCTACAATTGGTGGAAAAAAACTCTCTAAATCCTCTATGGCAACAACAAACTATTTACTGCTGCAAACGGCCATCACGAAGATTATCTGAATTAGCCTTCAGAAAATCATTCTCCATTGTCACAATTGCTGTCGTAAATGCTAGTAATTGTAGCTTTTTTTTTTTTTTTTTTTACAAAGGGGCTGGGAGCTTTAACCCATTCAGACTGGGAGCTTATCTATTCAAACATAAAGAATATGCTTCATCTTTCTGCAGCAATGAGAAACCTGTGTCCATCTTTTCTCTACTAATTGTATAGCCTCGTATTGATGAGATGGGAATAATTGAAAGAGACAATGAGGTCAGGGATAGACAACCTGCCATATTCTCCCGCTGGTTTTCCTGGGACTCCATCTCTACATCAGACTGGCAAAGCCTCCCCACCGTCAATCACACTGGCTGGCATTACCAGAGCAGTATTGTTTATGCCCAGCATCTAGGAAATTTTATCTTCTCCTAACATTAGAAGCAGAAGCCTTTCAATCATCTGAGGCAAAGTGGTGTCAGTAGATTAACATCTCCACTCTCATCTATTGCACAATCTTTGCCTCAAATTATCATCTGTTAAAATCTGGAGCCATTTGATGCAAGGATTTCTAGTTCCGTGCTGTCTTCTCTCATTAAGTAAACACTTCCAGAGCACTTACCATGCCTTGGGTGGTTGAGACATTGGAAAGACTCATCGGTCCACAAAACAAGCAATGCTCATCATAAAGCTAACATCATAAAGCAATTAGACCATTAGATATTTGTGTGAGAGTGAGAGGGGCAAAGATGGAGACAGAGAGACAACGAGGCACAGAGACAGAGCTGGGTAAGAGTGTGAGAGGTGCTGGTAAGTGTTTAGACGGAGTGCAAGGTGAAAACAAAGTACTGAAATCTAGGCAGGAGTTAAAGGGCACACAGTGTTTGGCAAGGATAACCTCTGAAGAGTCGAAATGAAGCCTGGAGGAAACAATAGCAGGGGAAACAAGCCTGGCTCCTTCAATCATTATAGTCAGTGACATAGATCAGGACAACTCTGGTTTTATTTCCCACAAGCCACTGAAGTTGTCCAGTTTCAATGTCATCAGTTGCCTTCCCCCTAAAGTTGAATATTGCTGCTAGATTCTCACTCTGCTACAAATTACCACTAATATATGCATTACCTGGAAATGGCAAAAGCCGTATTCAGAAATGTTCTGCACATTGGCTCTTCCTTCTGACTCCAAAACAAACTTCTTTAGGGGCCTGTTTCTCTGTGAGACACTTAATACAGCTCTGTTGCATCATCAGTTTATGTCTTCCACAGATGCAGAATTCAGTCCCACACGTTTAGTCACTGAGTACCATGGACACATAGAGCCTGCATGTGGCTTATTCCTCCCAGTATTTAAATCATATTCTGCTTCTCCATCACATTTACAACAGGGGAGACGATTGACTTTGTGTTGTACGGTAGACATCCATGAGCAATCTCCCCTTTGCTGCACATTCAGAAAATGCCGGGCAGTTTGTTAAAATGGTGTAAATGACTCACAATACAGAAAGGATGCCACTGTAAATAAGTGATGTCTGGATACCAGCCATCAATCCTCCACTCAGAGTACCATAAGATGAATGTATCAATAACCAATGCCACTTACTGTTGAAATGGATTTACATGAGGATTCTGATTTGTATTCATGGAATGCCTTTTTTCTGAGCTCTTCTGTTACATAATTGCAAAGTGGCTTTGTGCTTAGTACAATAAATAACAGGACAATGGGAGGCAATAAGCGACCCTGCCATTGCCACAAGCTAGAAAATAAAGAGAAGGCACCGTGCCTTATGTGTGTTCAGAGCCCCAGCTGAATTCACCTGATGCACAGTCCCTAGAATTACCAATGTAGATACCGTTCCCTGTCTGTTGTGATTATGGATCATAAGGAAAGGGGTGAGACAGATCCATTTGGAAAGAAATACCAATGCAAATTCGTTAGTCAGGGTGGCCTAAAAGAACACCACCATGAATGAAAACATTCTAAAAGGGGGTTATTAGATTGTCTCGCACAATGTGTACTAAGTCTAACAGTGAGTGTCTTCACACTAGAAACATAGAGACCCAATATCTACTCAGTCCAAAAGTAGATAGTGGGTACCCCAGATACCCCAATATACCATTAAAGGTCCTGAGTGCTGGCAAATAAACTAGCGTCCTGTGATAGCAATGGTGGCATCATTGGTCAAGTGGATATACTAAACAGCAGGAGCAAAAGTGGGAAGGCAAAAGCAACACGGCTTCGTCCTCAAACCTTTTCATACCTGGTTTGCCACCAAAGTTACCGCTACTCTGTGGTGGGGGTATCTTCCTCCTACATTTAACTCTTCCACGAAACACCCTCAAGGACCTACCCAGACATACATCTCTTAGTTGATTCCAATCAAGTTGACAGCCAAAATTAACTATCATAACTTCCATTCTGTTGTCAGTGAAAAAATAATAATAATAATAATTACTCTTTTTTCTTTTGAAGATAGGCCCTATCTTTTTGCTGTCTTCTGATCAGATAATAGAAAATTAAGACAGAAATCAGACAAAGAAAATGGCATGCATTATCATATAAATTCATTGAGTTCTCACCATGAGGTGGGTGGGGTGTTAAATATGTTTTTTATTTCAGTTTTTTGGTTGTTGTTGTTATTTCTTTGAGAGTTTCATACACTGTATTTTGATCATATTTACACATTCTCACTCTTCCCAGATCTGTCTCACTTTACTAGCCATCCAATTTTGTGTTCTATTTTTTAAGCAGTTAGAGACTGTCAGAGGAGGGTTCATCAAAGAGGCCGTAATAAAACCTAACAGATGGAAAAGATCCAGAACATAAGACAGCCGTGTAGTGACAGAATGCATCCTTAGCGTGTGCAGCATCTGTAACATGCATCTGCATGAAAAGTGAGGCTACTAGTATTGCTGTGACTTCTACTAAGGGTGCAGTTGGGAAAATAGTTGATGCACTTTTACCCTTATTTGCAGAAGAGAGCAAGAAAACAAACAAACAAACAAAGCCATATGAAGAACCTTGTCAGGATTTGTCAAAGGCACTCATAAGCTAACGATGCTGATGACTTCATGGCATCCTCCCATGAAGAAGACTGTTGGTTTATTATTTTAAGAGCTAAAGATGGGTTTCACTGGCCAGCATAAGTTCAGCCATCAGGTCTCCTCAATTGCAACCTTGTGGGGCCCATTAAGAGACAATGAGGAATAGCCTTCAACATTATGATTAATGTAAGCCCTGAATAGTATAATTGTGCCGCTTGCTGGACCGTCTACCAGAGCCCTGTCAGAAGATAAGGTGATAGAAATGGTCTTCTCAGTACCTTATCTGTATTGGTGTAAGCTTTGTTTGACAGATGAAAGGGTAACTGTAATTAGCTGTTTGTTACAGACAATCAGTTATAGCAGTTGTCACATTGGCAGTGTCATCTCAGCAATAGATGTCCTGGCCTGTGAACCAGATATAATTTCCAATGGGAATGGACACTATGGTCCAAACTTGAGTTAAATACAGATTCTGTCTGTTGAGGTCACAACCAGACACAAGAATCTAATTGACAATCTAAAAGAGAAATACAGTCCCCATGGATCTTTTGTAGGATCGGCCAGCATTGCCCCAGGAACACCACTCAAGTATCCTTAATAATTTTCCCAAACCTGTGAGTTTGACAACAGGGTATCTGGTGCCCTACTTTAATCAGGGAACATGACCTTTTTAGTGCTGCCCAAATGGTCTTGGATGTGTGGCTTCCATCAGAAAATCACTGGCCTCCAGAGACTATACTCTCAGAGAAAACCATCTCCATATCCAGGCAAATAACCTTGGTCCTATGGCTACATGTTGTAGAGGTGAAATTGTGTGTCCGGCTCTCCTCTCCATGGTATGACTTAGGCATCCATAGATTTTGTACATACTATACCAACCACTCTGAGTTTATATATGCAGCTAAATAGCATTTTTTTTCCTTACAGTCATCTACCACCTCTGGCTCTTACAGTCTTTCCGTCCTGTTTTGTACAATGACCACTAAACTGTGGGGGAGTAGTGCAGTATATATGTTCCATTTAAGGCTGGACAGTCTACAGTCTCTTAGTCGCCACTTGATCAGCTGTTACTCACTGTGTTAATCACCATCTACTATAAATAAAAGCTTCTCAGATAAGGGTTTAAAGATGCACTGTATAATAATAAGTCATTAGGAAGTAGTTTAATACTATGTCCATTTAGCAGAATAATAATGGTAGGTTCCTCCTTAGGGTCTATGACCTGTTGAGGCATCGTTTGTTTTTTCAGCCCAATAAAGATGCAAGGTATGTTTTTTCTCTCTATAGATGCAAGTCAGAAAGCATTTAGTTACTCCCATAATGTTGATATTACTATCACACCAGTTGGCATCTCTTGCCAGGCTGGTCCTTATTGTAGCTCACAAAGTTCTTAGCTGGGTATGGTTGACAACTGCACTTTTCTCCCCTGGTAGCCATCATAGCACCTTTCAGGAGTCAATAACATCAGCCCAGAATGTTTGTGGTCCATGGGACCACATGGCCAACAAATCCAAAGGAAGTGACCCAATTAATGGTATTGGGGTTTTCATTAGTGTGATGGAGACAGTCTTTAACAAGGCAGCAGTGCCCCTACTAGATACCATATGCTAACACACACACACACACACACACACACACACACACACACACACACACACACTCCCTACACCCCATTTGATCCTTGCTGTTCCTAGGCACAAGAAACCTCAAAATCAAAAGAGGTCTAACAGAGCAGTCTAGATTTTAAGACTCTCTATGAGCTTTTCACTGGCCCATCAATGGAATTACATTTCAATTTTACAGCCCATGGCTTTTTGAATTCTTAAGTTATGTGACAGGAAACTGAAAGTGGGAGCTACCAAATGGCATATCTACAGTGTAGTAGGAACTGTCAACAAAATTAGAATGGCTATATTTGCATTAAGTTGGAAACAATTTTATTTTGGCTGGTATCACAAACTCAGAAAGTTTTCTTATTCTTAGTTTTCTGAACTCTTAATAATAAGAATAAATGAAGACAATGAATCATGTTACTTATATGTGTTTTCCCATGCCTCCGATGACAGTCATCTATTCCAAAATGTGTGGGTTCTGTTAGCCTTTTCTTCTGAGTACAGTAGAACTTCTTTGCCTTGGATTCCATAGCAATGAAATTATAACCCACCCAGTCAATTACAATAGAAATGGATCTGTTAGAAAGTAAGACTAAATGTAGAATGATGAGACAGTGCAACGGGGTCTGTCTGACTACAAGAACTGCTCTACGCTTTTCAGGGAGGGGAAGGAAACAGAAAACAATCAGAAACACCTGCTGAAACTGTGCCCATCACTTTGCCCATCACTCTTTTTTCTTTTTTTTTTTTTTTTTTTTTTTTATTTTTTATTTTTTTTTTGTACAGAACACACACTTTTAATAAAATCATATAAATTACATTTAAAAATCAATTACATATCTTCAATGCATTAGAGTACACAGCTTTTATAAAACCCATCACTCTTAGCAGTAAGTAATCTGCAAAGTGCCCCCTGCCTACACTTCCTATGTGCTCCTCCTACTGGATGCTCACTTTTCTTGCCTGTCCACTCAACCACCCAACATCTTAAAAAATATCCTTTGATTGAATATTTTTCTCAAATCAATCTGTCAGATTCCTGCAGCAATGTATATATAGAGCATCAGGCTGCTGAAAGCAGAAGGCCCCAGAAAAAAAAAATCTAAATAATGAATGTTAACCAAGCCCTAACAAACGAGCTCTGTTTCACTCTATTTAGCTAGTCAATGCAGCACAACATTGGACACATGTCTTTCAAGCTACACGGATTAGAAAAAATACCAGGCCTCTGACAGCAGCTGCTGCTGTTGATATTTTGGGCATATATTAACCAATCTCTGGGGTGACTACGCTGTATACACTTACTCTTTCCTTTCCATGCAAAGTGCAGAGAAGAAAATACCACAGTACTCCTAGACCTTTGATATTAGAAAATATTAACTCTTTGACCTGATATTTTTAAATCTTGTGTCATTATTCGTTACTGCATGAGAAAGTACCACAACCTTAGCATCTTAAAACAGCAACATTAATTATCTCTCGGTTTCCATGGGCCAAGAGCTATGTGTCAGTGTGGCTTAATTAGGTCCAATGATGGTGGTCTCCCAGGCAGCAATTAATGCCAGGCTCCGGTCTCCTACAGAGGACCAATTGAGAACAGAATCTGCTTCAAGCTTATTCAATCTGTAGCAGAACTTCTGTTCTTTCAGCTTTAGGCCTTAAGATTCCAATGTTGTTGTTGTTACTGCTGCTGTTGTTGCTGCTGTTGACCATGAGCTGGAGGCAACCTCAACTTTTGGAGGCTGTCTGAAGTTCCTCAGCACCCATCTTCCTAAACATAGCTGCAAAATAATCAGTTTTGAATTCTACTCCACCAAGGTATTCTAATAAAAACAAAGACAATCAGGGCTCACAGCTAATCACTTTGGTCTTACTCTATTAGGAGTAGAAGCAAAGTAGAAGTAAGAAGCAAAGCACAGATCCTGTCCACATTGAAAAAGCGGAGGTAAAACACACAGGAAAACCAGAAGCAGAAAATTAAAGTAAATCACCTTTACCAATGGAATTAAAATCCACCCAATAAATACTTGATATCCTATAAGCATATACAGGGGGAGGAGGTCTTCCTCAATCACAGTCATAGGGGAGGGGAGTAGGAGGAAAGCGGGAGGGAGGGAGGAATGGGAGGATACAAGGAATGGGATAACAATTGAGATGTAATATGAATAAATTAATAAAATATTAATTTTTTAAAAAAGAAAAAAAAGGAGACCAAAGATAGTGTGATGAGTCAAAGAAACTACATCTCCTATAGTCAGGAAGAAATCATATGTTTAGAGGGAACATGATCATTTATTTCCTTTTCTAATAATAAAGGGTCATTATTATTATTATTATTATTATTATTATTATTATTATTATTATTATTATTGTTTTATGCTGAATTCCTAGCTAGGCTCTCATCACATTAGTCTCTTCTAGAAATCGCATCACAGAACCATGATTAAGTTGTATGCTCCCAGTTTTTATTAGGGTTTGAATGAAGGACCAATTGTGCAAAGAATGCATTGGCATATGCATTTTATGCAAATGTACCATTTAAAGCCACAGCATATGCCCTAAGAGGCCTGAATTAAGTTGGAGTTCTCTAGAAGAACAGAACCGATGTATCAATTATAACTATAAAAAGGATTTATGGGCTAGTCCTACAGTGGCCATCTGCCTGCAGGACAACCCTAAAACTCATGAGCAAGACGGGAGCCTGCTAACAGGACTAGAGCAAGAATGTAGGCCACGTCCTGTGCTGAAGGGCTGAAAGCCACCCTCCATAAGTCACCAACCTGAGTCTGTGTTGAAAGGCTGAAGATGCTGGAGTCTATTTTCTACATGTGACGGCAGCAGCAGAAGCCAGGACCGTGGCTCCAGCTGGGCCTTCCACATGCTTGCTGACTGGGGGGGAGGGGGGGCGTCTTCTAGAGAGGTCAAATTCTGGCACTTCTGAAAAGCCTCTGAGTACAGGATGCAGTGACAACACTCTCTTTCTCAGTGGGGTCCCCTCTCTGAACCCTAAAACCTCTAAGGAGGATCACATAGCCAGCAGGGAAGTTTACAGCCCCGACCCTCTCCTTATAGAATTTGTTGAGTAAACATCTGGGGATTCCGAGAAATGTCCAACCCTATGTGAAGGAGATCCTAGCCTTAAGCAAATGATCATTAATCATACCAGAAAGTTCTCCCCTCACCCATAGGATAACTAAGTACTGTGTTCATCTTCTTGTGATAGGACAGAGTGAGTTCCAGGACAGCAAGGGCTAGGCAAAGAAAGTTTGTCTCAAAGAAAAGAAGGAGGATGGAAGAGGGAGGAAAGAAAGGAGAGAGAGAGAGAGAGAGAGAGAGAGAGAGAGAGAGAGAGAGGAAAGAAGAAGAAGAAGAAGAAGAAGAAGAAGAAGAAGAAGAAGAAGAAGAAGAAGAAGAAGAAGAAGAAGAAGAAGAAGAAGAAGAAGAAAGACTTAGTTCCCTTTATTAGAGCAATACACATAGCTCTCAGCCTATTCCCTGTGAGGCCACGCAGGTAAACATAACATTTTTCCTCTGTGGACTCTTGTACCCTGGGCTAGCCACATCCCACATTCATCAAGGACCCAGTGATGAACCTAACAGGCACCTATGCCAACTCCAGCCCTCAATGCTCCACTAGAAACTGGCATGATTGCACCTTTCTCTTGACAGTAATCTATTCACTTAGCCATTCTGGGCCCTGTTTACATCCTAGATAATATATATCTTATATATGCTAAAGAAATAGTTGCACTTAGCTGAAGAACTATATTTTATTTTTGTATCCCTCATGTGTGTGTGAGATTTGATCAAATCATTCACCGTGTTAGGATAGCATTGCTTTAGGTTATGGACCCACATCTAAAAAATGTGGAAGTTGGCAAAATGGTAACAGGTCAGATCAGTAGAGAACTTTGTGAGGTCAGTCATTTCCTTATAAAATGAAAGTCATTTTTAAATTTTTTTTTCATAAGTCTACCTTCAGAAATTGTAATACTTTCTTTTAGGTGATTAAACCATATTCATATTATCCTTAAAGATTTATTTATAGGCCAGCCAGTAATGAAGCCTAATTTTAGGCTGTAAATTTCAAAAATGCATTAGTGTAACTCTTCAGAAGGTAAAGTTTCACCACCTCACTATGTTCATGACATATTAGACTTTCCTTTGTTATTGATCTGTGCACATGGATGTGATATAAGTGTGTTTATGTGTTTGTTTGTGGGCACCAGAGGACAACCTCAGCGGTCAGCACTCTCCTTCTACTTAAGGCTTTTATTTCCTTCTCATTTCAAGAACAAGTGCAAAGGAAGTTACCTTAAGAGAGAAGAAAGATGGTTTACATAGCTCCTTGAAAGATCCCATGACTTTTTAAAGTATTTCATTTACTTTGAGATTATAATTTCATCATGTCCCCTTTTACTTTCCTCCCTTCAGGCACTCTGATATATACTCTCCTTAGTCTCTATCAAATTCATGGCCTCTTTTCATTGTTACTACACATCTATATGTATATACACATATGTTACATATACATTCATGTATACATGTACACATATATTCCCAAATATAACATGCTCAGCCTATAGAATTGTAAGTACTTTTTCAGGGTTGAACATTTGGTATTGGATAACCAACTGGTGTGTCTTCCCTGGGGAAGACTATTTTTTGTCACTGTCAGCATTCTTTAGTTGCCTATGGTGTTTCTATGGGGTTTCTGTGTATGACTATACATAAATAGCTTAAATAAAATCCATACCTTTCTTGCTGGTGTTAATACAGCTCTTCAAGTAATAAAAAGTAGTATTGCAAGTTTATGATCATTGAGAGGGGATTACAGTTTAAAAGAAAAGTATATGCAAAGACCAAATGTCTCCAAAGTAGCATTGAAAGATCTAACTTCAGAATACTGTAGCTGCTCAAGGTATTTCAGTATTCATTGTCATGTTTGAACTAGAGTCAGTGAGCCTAGGAAAGAAAAGACAAAAGGAAGACAAAGATTGTCTATTACACCAAAAAGAATCATCAAAGTGAGATTAGAAGAGGTAACATTTCAAAGACAGATGAAGCTGGAGGCCCCGCAGGCATATCTGATTATGGCCTTGATGCTAAAATAAACACTTGATGAAACATTAATGAGCTTCTCCTGACTGGAGAACTATCTTAGAAAGATTATTTGACTATAGTTTTGCTTTGAGTATAGAAATTCTATTTCTATGATGCCCAATTTTGAAGACAGTAAATTAACATGTGATCAGCAAAGGTAATAAGAAAAGTAATATTGGCCCAGGTATGGGATGGTTTCACAGGAAACACGGAAGAGAGTGAAATTAAATACTTTAAGTGTAGAGGTGAACTTGCTAACTAGGCACACACTTCATGGCTTGCCTCGCTGCATGACGGGTTCTAATCCACACACTCGGGATATAGCTGTAAAGAAAAACAACTAGTCCTTAATCTCATGAAGACTTGATCCTAGTAGGGAGAAAGATTTTTTTTAATCACAAATAAAAATGTGTGATCTGTGAAATACAAGAACTAGCAGGAGTATAGTAGAGACAGGACACAGAGAGTACTGGTGGTCGAAAGATGCTCTTTAAAGGTTGATGTGATACAGCAGAGAAAAGAGGACATTCCTGAGTGGCTTTGCAGAGAGGGTTGTGCTGCTTCATCTGGAGCAGGAGCATCAATCATCAGCCATCATCTGCTTGGTTGAGATGTGACGTTTGCTCCCCCGAGCTTATGCTTTCTGTATGTGGGTTGGTGGTAGTGGTGTCTCTTATTATTTCCTTTCCAGTTGAGGGAGCTCCAGGTCTTCGGAAATTAGTTCTAATCCGCTAAGATTACAAGCGATCAATGGCCTTGCTTTGCAGAATGTCAGAGTCAGTTAAAGGAACCTCAGCCTCACTGTTGTCCAGTTAACAGTTCTGTAGATAGAACGGACAGGGAAGATTGAGTGTTTTAGTTTTTTTCCAAGAAGAAAAAGGCCAACAATTCCATAACGGGACAAACTAGAGAGAAGCATAATTTAAGAAATAAAAGCAAACAAAAACCCTGCCTGAAATGCACCTCTATAGTCACCTTACTGTCTTCCAGTCAGGGTGAAAGCAAGTGAACTGCTTTCAGAGCTACCAGAAAACATGACTGCTTCACACACAGGAAGCCGGAAGCACTGCCCAAAAGGAAATAGCACCCTTTGGGATGGACCTGAAAGCCAAAAGCATAGAGCAATCCCTAAATCACCCACCCTAGGCTGGAAGTTATTTGGCTTTTACTTAAATAAAAATTCCCATTGAAAGTATCATAGGAGTATGAAAAAGAAAACAGCAAATAGCATCACTAAAAGAGCTATTCTAGTTAGGAAAAATGGAGTGCTAAAGCATAAAGATGTGTTTCTCAGTATATAGTCTTGCATACGATTTTTTAGGTTTTTTAAATTTTTTATTAAATATTTTTTACAAATTCATTCATATTATTACACATATATACAATAAATAACCTAAAGCAAAAAGAACCATGAATCAATCAAGGACCATATAAATATTACATTTTTTGTGTTTTGGCTATTGGTATTTGGCAGCCTTAAAGAAAAACATTTTTCCTATCTTATGGAGTCTCAATAGCTATCATATCTCGTCATTATCAGCTTAAAACATCTATCTAGACCTAAAAACATCCTGGCTCCTAAATAACTAAGCTTAATTGCAAAACTAAACTATCTGGTCTTCAACCCCATTAGAGACTTGAGAAGAAATAAAATTGCTTACTTGAGCATATTGCATCTGATTTTTTTACCCATTCATGTATTAGATATGGTGTTTATGAATTTTTTTAAATGCTCCAGTCATGCTAGTTTATGCCTGCACACTCCACGCTAGGGAGGATGAGGCGGAGGATTGTGAGTCCCAAGGTGGTCTGCACTTCATAGTGAGATCCTGTCTGAAACAGAAACCTGTTTTAATTATAGACACCAAGGGAAAAAGAGAAATTGCTGCTTAGTTGAGTGCTTCGTTTTTCTTCTTGTTTCCTGTAAATTCACATAAAGGAATACTTTAGAGTTATTTCCCTAAGAGCCTTCCCAAGCAGGCTTGCATTTAGTTGGTTGTTCAGTTTTCCTCATTTTGACTGTGGAATGAGGTGACATCTCAGGACTATGTGTCTTTGTCTTCTTAGTGCTTCATTCTTAAAAAAAAAAAAAAAAAAAAAAAAAAAAAACCCTGCCCTGATTAACCTATGCAAATCTAACTTCTCTAATTCCAGCTCCGGGATCCTTCTTTTACAGGATCCATTTGCCAGCCATCTGTATCAATCCCATAGAATAACAGAGTCTCATTTAAAAACTGTTATCTTTCCCTGAGAATATTTACTGTATCCCTATTCACACTGGAAGCTCCTGGAATCTGCAAGCAGGGTCCTCGGTTTCCCAGCATTCTCTGTGCTGCTGCTGCTGCTCGGTGCATACTCATTGCTCTTATTTACTTGTAGGTTGCTCAACAAGGGGCATTGAGTTTTACTGTCCAGCTGGATGCCTGTTAACTTTTAGTTTCACCAGCTAGATTTGTAATGCCTTGAAGTGTGCATTCGCTTCTTCACATACTAACGGAATAGGTAAAAGGAGTAATCCAAGGCTCAAAAGCAAAAGATATGGCCTAGCACACCCTTTGAGAGTCAGGTAATATTGATACAAAATTATTGGAGGAATCAAATCTCTGCTGGGAGAGAAGCTTTTGTGAAACACAAGCAACTCAGGGCTTGTCTTTCCTAAGAGAATGAGAAAAAACAATCAACCCCATACTTTATTTATTTGCAGAATACTGTCTGCTTATATACAGTCTCCTCAATAGGTGAAATTGGTCAAGTGTGAAACTAATCCTGGGACCGTGGGAGGTACATCATTAACAGAGAAAGTGTATATCCTTGCTGAGGCTCGAGGAGATTCAGCCATTTAAATGAAGATAAAGAGGGGCAAACAAAAAAAAAAAAGTCACAATGGAAGACGTGTATCCAGACTATCAGTAGAGGAGACACAGGGAGGCCCTTCCTCATTCCTTGTCAAGCCAGTGACAGACTGTAAAACTCCTGCTGCTGGCCGATGCTGCATGCCTCATCGTTCTGAGCCAAGTCTTGCCTTGACAGATGCTTGGCATCTTTTAGACATATGATTTATGGCCTCATTTAATCAAGACTGTGCTGGAAACAATGATCTCTCTCTTTGCAAATTACAAATTAGCCACCTTTCACATATTCTTAGTGACAGAAATGTGTGAGTGTGTGTGTGAGTGTGTGTGTGTATGTGTGTGTGTGTGTGTGTGGGTGTAACACAAAGAATGCCATTACCATTTATTTATTGCTTAGAAGGAAATTTAAATAATGATTCCCATTCCTGCTGGCTGCCCAAGAAAGGGAAATTTATGCAATACTGTGTAACGTAAATGCAGTCAACCTGCATCAGTGTTTTTCAGTGTTTATTATCATGGGGACAAAAACCCTGAGCAGATCCCAGTGCTAATGAATGGCTCTTCCGTGGAGGTTATCAGCAATTTAAAGGCCACGTCACTTCGTTTTGCTTCCCATTTTGTGAATATATTTTTCATACCTTTTAGTAATTTCTTCTGAAGTTTGGAGGAGCTCTGGCTTGACCGTGAAAGGATCCCACGTGCCGCGCAAGTCAGCCGAATTTCCTGAAAATGATATTACCCGTTTAAAAATGACTCCCCGGACATTGATTAAGTTGAAATGAAGTGCATGTGGCCAATGCTAAGGCTGTTGTCTTACCTAGGGAGAAAAAGCGCTTTCGAGAGTTCAGCTGTAAATAGGCAATTCATTCTGACATAACGAGGAAGAGTGATGTTAACAGCTAGAGGTCACAAGAAGCAGAGATGGAAAAGACCTATTAGACCATTTTCTCCATTCCCTGGAGAAGAGGGCCAAATTATATTTCATACTGCTTTGTCCAGTTTGGCTTTCAATTACTCAAGCCAGGGGCTTTCGCCACATCATACATTTTCCTGGATCTTTATCTTGCCACGTGACCCCTGCCTTGCCGGGTCTAGTGGCGAAGTCTGAGTCTCAGTCAAAATTAACCCTACAGGGCAGCCACAGAGGGATTTTATTTTGCTCACAATTAGACCTCTCTGCCTCAGAATGAAATTTCTCTTCTTTCAATGATCTTCAAAATCATTTCCTTCGTAATACCTGCCCTTGTCCTTTCCACTCACTTCTGTGTTAAGTTTTACTCAAAAACTAAATAAGAGATGCTTCTGTAAGAAGAGTCCCTTTTGAAAGGAAATTAGTGCCTATTTCCCAAAGAAAATGATTGGGGTATCTAGGGCAATGCTGTTCATGCTGACACCAAAGAACATCCTCAATAAATAAAAGGAATGACTTCAAGAGAGAAGGGGAGGGTGAAGACGCGGAGACTGCAGGCCTAACAGCTCCCCAAAGACTGCCTGCTCCACAGAAGGAAGTGGAGAACAGGACAGAATCTGGGGGTTCTGTGAGGAGAGATGGCTTGGTTTTGAAGAAAGGGATTAACACTTTTGTTGATGACGGAGTAACTCCGAGGGATTGTAGAGGAGGTACGCCTTGGAGCAGGTGGGAAATGACAAAATCCACAGCCTCACAAAGTGCATGGGTAGTTCATTCATTTTATAAGGAGGAAAGAAAGCGCCCATGAAAAGACATGCTGATGACTTATCTCAGTTCTTTCCCAGTTGAAAATGGAGGAGGGTAGTTCCTTATGTCAATTTTTGCTTTTATTTCCTGAGTTTCCAGAACATTCTGTCCCCGGAAATATCTATGTCGATGTTTTGAAGCATTTCCCTTTTTGTTTAACTCTAGAAATTACGAGCTTGGGATCTTATCAAACTAAAAAGTTTATACGTGGAGAAAAATCGACAGAGTAAACAGAAAGCCTACAGGGTCAGAGAAAAAACTTGGTAAGCATACATACAACAGAGAACTAATATTTAGACTATAAAAAGAACTCAAAACAGTAACAATCAAGTAGTTTCCTCATTAAGTACACAAAAGCGGACAGACATTTCCTGAAGCACATATGGCTAATAAAATATGTAAGATAATGCTTCTTTAACCATCAGGAAAATACATATCAAATCTCACTGATATCCAACCCAATGAGTGTTATTAATTAGTTAAAAAGAGATACTTTGTGAGGATGTGACAAAAGGAACCCTTATATATTGTTGACATAAATCTAAATTAATTCATCCACTGGAAAATACTGTAAAGGTTCTTCAAAAACTAAGAGTATACAATGGGGGTATATAAATACACAGTTTATTGAGGCATGATTCCCAATAGTCAATTTCCTTTTTTATTTTAATTTATTATAATTTATTCAAGTTACATCTCAATTGTTATTTCCTCTTGATTGTATCATCCCCTTCCCAGTTCCCACCCTCCCTCCCTCTTCTGCCCTATTTCCCTCCCCTAGACCTTGGATAGAAGGGAACCTCTTTCCCCAACATATGACCACAGCCTATCAGGTCTCATCTGGATAGCTTGCATCCCCTTCCTCTGTGTGCCACCAGGCCTCCCCACCAAGGGGAAGTGATCAAATTCATCCGGGAGCACCAGTATTCATGTCAGAGGCAGTCCCCACTCTAAATCAAAGTGTCATGAACTGATGGATGGATAGAGACACTGTCGTATATACGCAAGAGAATATTATGCAGCCATAAAGAAGAGCAAATTCATGACATTTTAAGAAAAGTGGGTGAAAATGGAGACACAGTACCTTTCTTTTCCAGCAGGCAGCCTAGGCAAAATTGCCATGCTACGAGAGCTGATAATTAATCAGAAAGAGGCTCCCAGTTTAACACCAGCTTGATTTCTCAGTATCCTGTGACAAAATATATGGTGTCTTTAGTAATAGGGTCTTACTCTCAAGTTCCAATGAGCAGCTGAGTACAATGACAATAGCTGTATTATTTGGGCACATCCCTTGGAGCTCCTTGACCAACAACTTGAAAAGAGATAGCCTACACCTAGAAGTTGAGTTTTTGATAGTTAGTGGTTCCTGGGGAAAAAAAGGATTACCACACAAGCCTCACCGCTGTGTTGGAGTAACTTTAATTAAACTAATTTTTTTTATTCTTCTTTCATATATTACATGCATATTGAAGTTTCCCTGTCCTCCCAGGTCTCTCTCTCTCTCTCTCTCTCTCTCTCTCTCTCTCTCTCTCTCTCACACACACACACACACACACACACACACACACACACACACACACACTCCTCTCCCTCAGATGTGTTCTTTTTCCACTTCCCTTTGGGGAAAAAAACAGAGCAGGCCTTCTTGGAATATCAAATAGCAAATTAAAATAAGTCTAGGCACAAACCCTTATATCAACATTAAACAAGAGAACCCGGTAAAAGGAGAAGGGTCCCAAACACACAACCATAACATATATGCAGAGACTTAGCTCAGACCTGTACAGGGTCTGTGATTGCTGCTTCACTCTCTGTGAGCCTATGTGAGCCTTATTTAGTTGACTCTGTGACCCATGATCTTTTGGTGTCCTCGACCCTGTTGGCTCCTGTAGTTCCTTCTCTTCTCTTCTGCCAGGTTCCCTGAACTTTATGTAGTGTTTGGCTGTGGCTCTCTGCATCTGCTCCCATCAGTTGCTGGATGATGCCCCCTCTGATGACGTGTGTGTGTGTGTGTGTGTGTGTGTGTGTGTGTGTGTGTGTGTGTGTGTGTGTTGTGTAGCTATGTTTCTGTTCACAAGATTTTGTCTTTTCTTAATTTACATTTTCTTGGACTGAGTGGTCTAATTGGCCTACCTTGTCTTCAAATCTTGATATTCTGTCTTCCAAATGATCCACTCTCTTTGCTGACTTTCCACTGAGTTTTTGTTGTTATTGTTGCTTTATTTTGAGAGGTTGAATTTTTTTTCATTTCTGTCTTTATTTCAGCCTGCGTTTTCGTTGGTATTTCAACCTCTTGGTTAAAATCACTTTATTTAGTCATTAGTTTGTGTTTTCTTAGACTTCAAGCAGGGGTGTACTCCTGTCCTCTTTAAGGTCACCCAGTTGTTAACTCACGTCCTATTTAAAGTTTGTGAATTCTTTGGACATGTTTCTAATTGTTTTTTTTTATACTCTGGGCTTTAGGCTTCTCTAGGTTCTTCTCAGTGGGCTATGTTACCACAGGACGTGTGATATTTTGGAGGCCTGTGTTGCCTTGTCTTTCATATGCTTGTATTTTTGTGCTAGGACTTGGACATCTGGAGACTATTTGTTGGTTATGTGTGTGTTTGATGTGTATTCGTGTCCACCAGTAACCAATGGGCATTTGATTCTATTTTTTTCCCCCATCATCCTGCCTGGGTTGGTTTCAGATGGGTGTTGCTTGAAGGTCTGTCTTTCAGATACTTGGCATTGGTGTGTGAATGGGAAGCTGGAGGTGATTCCATTTAAGTGGCTGTTGGGGGTGATGCTGGGGTCACGGGGGCTGGGTAAATGTTTGAGTGCTGTCCTGGGACAGGGAGCTAGGTAAAGATTAGATTCCTAAGCTCTGGTAGCAATGGGCAAGGTACCAGAAGAGGGAAGAGGAGGGCAACGGGACTTGCTACCAGCATGTGTGGGTACAGCTGGCTGCTGAGGCTGGGTCCCAGGAAAGGCTGAAGAGAGAAGGACAAGTAGACTACACAGGAACTTGGCAATCAGGCCTGCAAATGTCTCACTGAGCCTTTCTTTTTTTTCTTTTTTTTTTTTTTTTAGAATACAAATTTTTTATTAATTTATTCAGATTACATCTCAATTTTTATCCCCTTGCTTGTGTCCTCCCATTCCTCCCTTCCTCCCTCCTCAACCCTATTCCCACCCTATAGGTCTGGGACAGAAGGGGACCTCTTCCCCCACCATATGGTCACAGACTAGCAAGTCTCATCTTGGTAGCCTTCCAGTTCTTTCTCTCAGTGCCACCAGGCCTCCCCACTCACCCTGAACGTGCCCAATCTAGTCACTGTGTCTTTCTAATACTATAAGTATTGCAAGCATTATTCTGCTGTGTGACACTAGGAAAAAAATTTAAATTACCTGACACTCATTGTCCTCATTTATTAGTAAGGATAATTTTCCTTATCCATAAAATGATGATTAAATAATTAACACATGAATGCATCTTAGAATAGTGTCTGGCATTATTGCAAGCACTCAATTTATGTGGACGTGTTTATTATTATGTTCATCCATTATGCTGTCAAATTTTATTGCTTATTATTCAGGAATCTGAGGCCCAGCTTTGGTCCTTTCAATATACCCATTTATAACATTTGAGCCAAGACAAAATCTTGTGTGGTCTCTTTCCTTTTTGTCCCTTAATAGTGTTGTCAAGAAATGGAACAATTCCTAGAGAGGACATATGGTTAGCAGCTCAGTTCTCTTCAACAAGGGCAGACAAACCATTTCCTTCACGCCTCCTTCTGCATTGCACTACAAGAATATCATTAAAAGCTGGGAGTTTCTATGGCCTTGAAAACAGGACCAATTCCCAGATCTTTAATTTAGTTCTGCTCTCCACTAAATTGAAATTTTGACACAGCATTTTTTTTTCTCACACCAACTGTTTGGTGGCATCCTTTCCAATTTGTCTTTATTTATTGTGAAGTCAAGCCAACTCCCTGAGGTCTCTGGAGTTGTTTGGTACTTATTGGTGACATTATTCAATCACCAAAACAAATGTTAATTTGATATTATAGTCAGTGTAACTCTACCCGTGTAGCAACCCCACCCAGTGAGTTAAATAGATTCTTCAGAGAAGACAGAAGAGAAAAATAAACCAGCCTTCCTTATGCATGGCTATAAATTTTCTGTGCAGAGCCATGGGTACTTTCCAGAAATGCAGGGGTTCACAGTTTCTAGTTGATATCTACACTGCTCTATTGCGTGAGAAGTTTTCTTTGTTTTCTTTTCGGTCTCACCTACATATTATATTTCCTAAATAACTAAAGGCAACTTTATAATTTCTCAGGTATCTAGGCTTGGGGTTTTATCCCTTTCGCTTTTTTAAGGTTATTTTATAAATCCCTTGATTTTGGAGGTGGGCTCCACGTAGCTTGCTGCTGTGATACATGCACTCATCTTCCCTGGAACACTGTGACTTCTCCTTATTCACTGATGCTCCTTAGCTCATTGATGCTGCCCATAACTCCTTGTAACTGCTCTGATACACGGCTCCCATTTCTGGTCCACATTTTGTCTTAGAAAAACAAGGAACACAGAATCATTCATCGTTGGATGAGGGAGGGGTGTGGCTCTAACTCAACTTTTCAAGACGGTCATTATAGGAAAACAGCTCACAAAAGGCTACTTAACCCAGTTGTGAGTGTGCATGCAACAGATACAAGTAAATAATGTGTTGGCATCCACGTTAGTGGGCTAATGCTACAAAACTCAGTCTAAGAATCGTGTCACATGGTATTAGGCAAAGCACAACGCAGAAACATTGACACTCCTGTAAATTTCTGAGACTTAAGAATGAGATTTCACCTTCAAGGACTTTACAGTGTAAAAACACAAATACAGAGTAGAAGCACTTTAGATACATTTCTTCTGTTAAGGTTTCTTCTTCAAAGTCCCTGCCTTATATCTCAAGATAAATAATCTTGGAAAATGAGATCTTAGGAAAGCCTTAATGGTTGAGGGGAGTTACTGAAAGATAAGAAGTGAGTTTGCTTAGAATCACGGGGGGGGGGGGGGGGGGGGGAGGATGAGATATTTAAAAGATATGTTCCAAAAAATCAAGATTAGCTTAAAAAGTTAATTAGGTGCAAAGCATCATTTAGCTCCCTGATAAAAATGATAAGGGACAGAGACCCTAATCATCACCAGATAAATAAAGACCACGCATTTAAGATGGAAGGAAGGAAGGCACAGAGGAGTTGTACAGATATATAGAAATCAGTTTTTATCAACTCTGTTATAATAAGAAGTACATTTTTCAAATACTGGGCTCTTTGATCATCTATTTTGCAGTGAGCGACAAAAAAAAAATCTGGACTTTCTTATTAATCATTTCAATCTGAAGCTTTAATTTCTCTATTATTTCTTATTTGATAGATATATTCTATATCAAAGTATTTTGTCAACACTCAGACTTTGTTTAGAGAATAACTGTCACTTAGTAGGTCAGCTTTCCTCCACGCACAACTAAAACTGTTTAAAGTCACATCTTGCAAAGAGACACCTGGATTTTAAAGCTGAGTGGGTACCTTTCTATGCTCGTGGTGGCAACGGGAAGTGGTATAGTTACTATGGAAACATAGCAGTGTGATGGGTCCTCAAAATGCTGAAACTACAGTTTATGTGATCCATCTCATCTATGTCCATAGCTATTCCAGCCACAAAGGACAGAAGGTGGACGTAATCCAAATGCCCACCCACTGATGAACGGATAATCTACATATAGAATATGAATATAATAAAATAGCATTTGCTCTTTTTAGAGTAATAGAACGGAGTACAGAGCTTACCTGACATTCAGAATGCCCTGGGTTCTTCACTTCGAGTGTGTGTGTGTGTGTGTGTGTGTGTGTGTGTGTGTGTGTATACACACATGATATATATATATATATATATATATATATATATATCATGATGATAGATAAATAGATAGATAGATAGATAGATAGATAGATAGATAGATAGATAGATGATAGATTCTGACATTATGAGTCCACTGGTTAAGACCACTTAATCCTGAGGATTGGAATTCAGATCTTAGTACATAAGTCAGGTGGCTCACAAACATTGTATCTCCAGCTACAAGGCTCCGATGCTCTCTTCTGGCCTTCATGGGTGCCCATGCACAAGTGCACATACACTCACACAAACACACATGAAAACACAAGTACATACATATAAATAAATGATCTTTTTTTTAACTGCTATCTGTTACAGTTCTGTAGAATTAAAGTGCTTTTTAGTCTGGGCCGGACCCACCCTTCCACTGTGAAGAGCATGGCTGCTCTTCCAGGGGACCCAGGTTTAGCTTTCAGGTGGTGCTCACAACCATCTGTGACACTCCCAAGGATGGCCTTTTCAGGCCTCTCAGGGCACTGCATGCATATGGTACAAAGACATACATGCAGGCAAAACACACACACACACACACACATACCCACACACACACACAATTTAAGATGATTTCTAGGGTTTATACAATGCATCATGATTGACCTAATTCTGAAGTTGTTCAGGATCAAATAATATGAAAAGAAACCTCTGACTTTGTCCTACTCATTGTAATATACTGGATTTTGAACACATAAACTGAATTACAACTGGTGTGTATAAACTATTTGCCTATTCTTTTGCAATAAGGAGCATATTTTAATAAAAGAACTAAATTGTTAAAAAGAAGATACATTTTTATTGCATGAAGATGCATCAATCATACACAAGTTCATAGTACTTAGAAACAATATTCATAGAAAAAGCTTCTGCAACCTACCCACTTTCCACTTACAGCTGTTCTCTTTTTTGAGGCAACAATTTCAGCATTAGAATAATTTAAGTAAAAAACACAACTTCAATGAAATGAGAAGTTCACACTGTAGGTTAATTTAAACAGAACAATTATAAGCTGTAAATTATGCTAAAATTTCTTCATTTTTATATAAAAGCTTAGGGAATATTATAAATGCAAATGTGAATTATATGAGAAATATTTGTAATCACAGAAAAAACTCATTTCTAAATAGCTCTTGAGAACGTTCTGTGAAAAGGAAAATAGTGCTTAAATAGTTCCATTGTATGGTGTGTGCCAAACCTTATCAATAATTGAAGTAAGTAATGAATACACAAGTCAAATTTGTAACAAGTGAGCTGAAATAAATCACATTATGGGCATGCCACATATTTTATGAAATCAGTTTTTATGCTCTTCTCAAGTGCCAAAGTATTTTGTATAAAGCCATAATCTACTAGATTCCCTTTTGCAAAACCCACTGTAAGATTATATTCTGCATCCTCATTAGCTTTCTATTTCTCCGATGAAATATCCTAACCAGAACCATTTTAGGGAAGCACACCGTACAGCTTATAATCCATCATGGAGGGACATCAGGACCAGCCTGGACTACGTGAGAGCTGGTTTCAACGAAAACAGGCGCGAGGCTGTTAGAAGCTAGGTTGTACCTGGAACGAATTAGTCTACCGCTAGAGTGCTCTGGGCCTGAGTGGGCATTCCAAGTGTTCGAAAGCTGCCAGCTGCAGTGGTTGTTAGTGCAGCCTGTTGCTGAGCAGCACATACAGCTCTAAGTAAAGAACTGTGAAGAGCCTGGGGCTTGCAGATATAGAAGTTACCTTTCTCTTGCTGAATGAATATGGGCAAAGGTTGTGACATTCCAGGGCCTGAGACAATAGACTGCAGAACACATAACAGGAAATATAAGTAACAGGAAGATTGTCTCAGTCCTTCCATCTCCCAGTGTATGTGGCAGTGATACAGGTGTGTGTTGTTGGACTCCTACATGAGCACTTTTTGCATTTGTTTATTATTATTATTATTATTATTATTATTATTAATCTTGTTACTTGAGGTTTTCATACATGTATATAATGTATTCTGGTTACTCTCTCCCTTCTATCCTTTCTTATCCCCCTTCCACCCCTATTAACCTCTTCTCACCTCTGTAAGTTGCTGTCCTCCCATCATAATTTTCTTCTGTTTTGTTTTGTGATCCCATAAGTTGAGCCAGGTCCTTATATGTAGCCATGGGTCTTGACCTACCCACTGGGGCCTGGTGATGCTACCTCCAGCCAATTTTGCTTTGTTTTGCTTTGTTCAGGGTTGTTTTAGCCACCCTGATCTTCTGGGTTTTCATATAAATGTAGGGGTTTTTTGTTTGTTTGGTTGGTTGGTTGGTTGATTTTGTTTTGTTTTGTTTAATTCTGTGCAGGACTATGTTGTAATTATTAATCCTACCAGCCTGTGGGAATAGAAGCTTTCCACTGAGGTTTTTATACAGATTATTGAGCATTTCATTCCCAGCATTATTTTAGTTGGAGTTTTCATCAGCAATATTATCACTTTACTGGGTTCTAGTTTCATACCTCGCATGAACTTTCTCATTTGTCTCTCTGCTTTCATCTCTTGGAATAGCCATGCCTTCTTTGAATTGCTTGAACATACTTAAAGCCATTCTTTTTTTTTTTTTTTTTTTTTTTTTTTTTTTTTTTTTGGTTTTTCGAGACAGGGTCTCTCTGTGTAGCCTTGGCCGTCCCAGACTCACTTTGTAGACCAGGCTGGCCTCAAACTCACAGCGATCCGCCTACCTCTGCCTCCCGAGTGCTGGGATTAAAGGTGTGCGCCACCACGCCCGGCTTCATTCTTTTTTTTCTTATAGCCATTCTTTTGAATTCTTTTTCCTGAAGTTCTTCCAGGCAGTGTTTAATACATGTCATTATTAATGGTTTGGTGATGATTTTTGGAGGTCTTGGCTTTTCACCCTGTCTCTGTCTCTGTCTCTGTCTCTGGAATATTTACTCTGATTACTGATATACAGAAAAAGAGAGAATGGTAAAAATAAACGAACAAGCAAATATATAAATAATAGCATACTGCATTCTAAAAAATGTTTGATAACTATTAGGCTATAGTTGTCAGAAATTCCAGAAAAATTCTCATAGTATCTGTCTTAGTTAGGGTTACCACTGCTGTGATGAAACACCATGACCAAAAGCAACTTGTGGGGGAAAGAGTTTACTTCACTTGCAGTTCCATGTAATATTTCATAGTCAAAAGCAGTGAGGACAGGTACTCAAGCAAGGCAGGAACTTGGGGGCAGGAGTTGATGCAGAGGCTATGGAGGGGGGCTGTTTACTGGCTTGCTTTCCATGGCTCCCTCACCCTGCTTTCTTATAGATTCAAAGATTACCAGCCAGGGGTAGTGCCACCCACAGTGGGCGGGGCCTCCTCCATCAATCACTAATTAAGAAAATACCCTACAGGCTAACCTAGAGTCTGATCTTGTGGAGGCCCCTTAATTGAGGCTCCCTCCTCTCACATGACTTCAGCTTGTGTCAAGTTGGCATAAAATGAGACAGACAGTACAGTATCTTATACATTACTAGTAACACCAGAAAATTAAAAATATATAAGTACTTATCACACAGAAAGTCACCAAGTATTCCCATTTTGCTTTTAAAAAACTGGAAGACTAATGCAACTTTAAAGCCAATAAGAAATATCTTATATAAATAAGGTTTTAAATTTTATTTTGTTTCCACAGTTTGCTTGTAATTAAGGAAGAAATGTGTCCAGTTTTAAGAAGTATAAGTGATTTCCAAATTTTAGATAGTAACATTCAAGATGAGAGTGCAGGATTTCTTTTGCCTTTCTTTTCCCCATCTATTTCAACACCAAGCGAGTCCTGTTTCCAGTTCAAATTAGAACCCAGAGTTGGATTTAATTCTCAGTTTTCTATGACCTTGCTGGGTGGGAAGCTGGTTGGCTCTTACTGGTTTGACAGATACTTTCCCTTCTTGTTTTAAGTGCACCATTACCGGCACAGGAAATAACCAGGCAAAACTTTGCTATAAAGAGCCCCCTTGTCAGGAAGAACCCATATGCCAGGATGTTCATCTGACTTTGCACAGCAGGAACTAGAAGGCCGATGCCCATCTTACCACGAGCTGGCCAGGATTAACATGGTGGCCTCTAGCCAACATTAGCCGCATGGCTGAGCTCTACTGTATCACTGCCATCCACTGAATTCAAAGGGCAACATTTGGAGTTTATGAAGCTTTGGGGGGAAAACGAAAACACAAAAACCCCTAGGTATCAAAGCTTATTAGTATCTTCCTCCAGATGAAGAGCCGAAACACAGACTTTGAAAATGTTTACGCTTGGATTCACCATTCACATATGCTCTGTGCACATCATCCACAAAGGATTCTGCTGTGACTAACGTTTGGCATTCTTCCTGTGTGTTTTCCTTCCTCCCTAGAACACTTGAAGGATAAGTTAGAAGATTACGTGGCTCGATTTTCCAAAGTGAGAATTGTTCGCACCAAGAAAAGGGAAGGACTCATTCGGACCCGACTTTTGGGAGCTTCTGTGGCCAGAGGCGAGGTGCTAACCTTCCTGGATTCCCACTGTGAGGTCAATGTGAACTGGCTGCCCCCACTCCTCAGTGAGTATGCTAGTCACCACCGTTCTTGCTCTGTGTGACACGCTGGACCCGGGAGGCTGGGGCACTGGGCCTTGTGACTGGAGTGCAAAGTTTCTCGTGTAAATGTTGCCGTCAACAAAGGCTTGAGTTTGAACTGTGTATTATTACTGTTGATCACAAATAGGTATAGCTAGAAAAGGGTATAAAATAGCATTTCAGATAAGACCAGTAGCAATCTAACTTAAAGCTAGTAAGGCTTATTTCATCCTATGTCTCTTCTTTCACTGCAATTACATTTGTCATGTAAGCATTAAAGTTAAAAAAAAAAAGAGCCCCAAACTATTTTTAGTCATCCTATAATTAGATTAAGATCAAATGCCAGCATTCTGTATCCCTTTCCGTATACCACTGTTCATCTTGTCTGGTTTTTCACCTTGTAAAACACTATACACTTCAGTTATTTACTATATTTCCTGCTATTTATATATTTATATTTATTATATTGTCTTTGTTTTGCCCCATTCCTGAGTACAATGCTGTTTTGTGGTATTGTTCTCTACAGTAACCTCAGAGGAGTCTAGGAAAATGATTGGCTCTGTTATTGACTATTATGTAGGATTTCTGCTTCACCCTGCCAAGCTCCACCAGGAAAAAACAAAAGACGAGGCTCAGTGATGAGGCTCAGGACACCCAGCAACTCACATCCTCCACCACGTTGTCCAGTTCTACCTCTGCACCAGTGGCTGCCCAATCTTCCTAACCAACAGGATCCCAGGGCCAGAACAGCCAGAGGGTCTTCCAGGCCTTTAATTAAAAATGCTTCGTCCAAGGACACAGATATTAAGAGTTTCATTAGCAGCAGCCAGAGTCCCTCAAACTGAATTTGACCTGAATGCTGCTGAATGCTCTAATAAGTCAACAAAAACGTTGGACTTCTGTATGAACCAAAGCAATTCCTAAATGCCAATTATCAAATTTCTGATTGCTCACCAGGAGTCACAGGGACAAGGGGAGATAGGAAAAAGAGAATAAGAGACGCCCACAGGTGACTCTTTCTCATTAAAGCATTTCATTTACTGTGGGTCTGATGGATAAGAAATGATTCAAGTTCGGGATGCTATCTCTCTCTCTCTCTCTCTCTCTCTCTCTCTCTCTCTCTCTCTCTCTCTCTCTCTCTCTCAGTATCTTGATACATCACCCAAAATGAAGAAACTGGCTGAGCCACATAACTTCTTGGTTCATTTTTCACCTTGGGGATTATACCTCAATTTCAATTTCCTATTGAGTCTGTTTGTTTGATCCCTGGAAATTGAAATGTAGGCACAAGCCTTGGATGAAAAATTAGTCATGCGGCTTTCACCCGAAGCTAGTACAGCTGGATGAGAGCTGAAAGGAAATTTGAAGGGAACACTGACAGTTAATTTAACAGACTCGTTCTTTTTGGATCACCTTGGGACTCCTTGTTGGTCAAGGAACTTGTAAATCAAGCTGGTTCGGAATTTGATGGAAGAAAGTCACTGAAGCCATAACACTAAAACCTGCAGAGGTGATTGGCGAAGTGTTTCCAACCTTATTCTGATAGTCTGTTCCTCCGGGGAAAATGCCACAATAGATTAAAAAAAAAAAAACCTCATGCCATGGATTGCCTTGGTGAAATTGAGTGTTCAGAGAGCCCATTGTGGAGGTTTCCTTGAAACCATGTGTCTGTTATCTATGTATATAATTAGCAGGCGATAGGATATATACAGTCCTCAAGCTCTCTGAGGCTCCCTAGGCTCCCTGAGGCCATGGTGTCTGAACTGCCTCCTTTTCCACACACCAGTATTCTGTTCATTCTACCTGATTTTTCACCTTGTAAAACACTATGGAATTCAGTTATTTATTATATTTTCTTATCGTTTTGCTCCATCCCTGAACACAATGGTATCTGCGGTATTGTTCTCCATGGTAGCATTGGAGAACCTAGGGAAATGATTGGCCCATTGTTATTACTCAGTAAATAATTCTTGTAACATGAACCAATGAGTCAATGAGCATGTGTGACTGCAAGGGAAATACCCTATGGAATTTGTTTTCTTTCCACACAGTGTTTTATCAGTGTGATAAAAATGTCACCTGTTATTATAGCCAATAAAACCTTTTGCTTCCTTCCGTATGCTAAGTTGAAACACCCAAAGTAAATGGACAGTTTCCTCATTGTAAAAGCTGATCTCTCACACGTGCTACATTAGGTTCACATCTCTGAGTGAGAGAAAACATACACAGAAACTACCAACCCCCATAATATTTCTAAATGATATCCTTTGTTTAATGTCACATGCCATATCCAAAGGTCTTCCAAATAACAAGAGAGCAGGTGTGCCCTCCTTAAACATCCTGCCTGTCAGACAGCACCGTTAGAATACATTGATGAAAGGCCTGTTTTGAGGGGGAGAAAAAGATACTCCACATATTGCTATTCTACATGCACCAAAATAAACAAATGCCAGTTTCCTGCAGTGCCTGTTAAGTCTATCGTGACAGAAGTACCTGGATAGAAAAGGAAGATGCTAGAAGTGTAAAGAAAAGAAAAAAAAAACCCTGCCTGCGAGGAAAAGCACCATGGCAACCTAGAGATATAGGTTTGGGGACTGGAGAGTTAAGCAAGGGTAAACTGAGTCATCCCTGACAAGTTGACCTTTCCGAGCTCAGTTTCATTTATATATTCCCATATATTATATATATAATAACAACAGCAGCCACTTTTCAGGGATAGTGAAAGTATAGGAAAGAGTATAAGAATAAATCATCTTGTAATTGCTCAGGGTTCTTACAGCATTATCTTAGCAATAGTACCATGTCGTTTAATCATGCTTTTTTTAATTTGATAGAAAAAAATGTAAATGTGTACAGCATTGATAAGTAGAGTCGGTCTCAAAGAACAGTGGCTTACCAAGTTCTCTTTCAAACTTGACAGCAAAGAATTTTATGTATGATCTTTTGTCATTGGGGTAGGGCAGCCATCATGACTGTTTTATGATTAGATGCTATAAAAACCATGAAGTTAAATATTTACATTTTTGGAACCTTCCGAAAGCAGGCCAGTATTTTCTCAGCAGGCTTTAGCTGTATGCTTGGAGGAACACAAGTACTGTTTATACTCACTGCATGTTGGAGGCACGTTAAAATGACAGATTGGGGACAGGTCAGAGCAAAAAAAAATGTGACAGAGTAGAGCTAAATGGACTTCTGCAAGTCTCTCTGGGATGTAACTTTCTTAAAGGGAAATATAACAACTCTAATTGTACCTAATCACTGTCCCATCGTGTTAAGTCCAACGTTCGGAGATTCTTGCAAAGTGCTCCAATGATGGCAGGAAGACGCCGAGGCTGCAAGTGTTATGCATTAAAAGGAGCTACAGGCTGCGCTTTGCTGGGAAATGACAGATGACCTAGGCAGGCATGTCATTTCCTATTTTGTGCTTTCATTTTTCAGACCAAATTGCACTAAACCACAAAACCATCGTGTGCCCCATGATCGATGTCATTGACCACAATCACTTTGGCTATGAGGCACAAGCTGGGGACGCCATGCGAGGAGCCTTCGACTGGGAAATGTACTACAAAAGAATCCCCATCCCTCCCGAGCTCCAGAGGGCTGATCCCAGCGACCCTTTTGAGTGAGTAGCAGCCGAGGGAGGGGTGAAGGGGAGAGAGGGCAGGGAGCAGGTGACGTTTCTAGCATGTCAAACTCAGGGCCCACGAGGGCAATTATCGCTGATGACATGTGATAAGAACAGGTGGTAACAATAGGAACACACCACAGAAAGGTCAGCCCTATAAGCTATAGACGATTATAATTACATGCTATGCTAAACACACAAACCGCCATCTTAAATGCTGTGAAGCATAAAGGAAAGAGTGTGCCCATGAGAAGAACCAGAAACACAGATCCTCAAAAATAAAAAATAAAATAAAATAATACAAGGAGACTACATGTCCCACTTTAGATATTCTCTTTTGATTCTCGGTATCTCTTTATTCTCTTCCCTAAAGAACTGTTGAGATTAACAGCCTGTTCTTCTTTTCCTGAGGTTCAGTATGAAGTAGGGACTAGAGCTTGAGCCCATATTCCATACCTTGTTTGAAACCGTCTATATTTTATGAAAGCCGGTGCCCCCAAGTAGGTACTTCCATGCCTTAAAAGTGGAGGTTCCCATTGAAAGGCAAATCCAAAGTAATCATTAACACTTTTCCTGATTTAAGTGCTCGTAAGAGATGAACTTACAAGAATCTGCTGACTAACTTCTACAAAGCTACACCTGTTGTTGTTGTTGTTGTTGTTGTTGTTGTTGTTGTGTTTTTCTTTATTGTGGACATGGGAAGGGTACATTTCAAGAAAGACATAAAGGAAAGCTTAGTTTGACAACTACCAGGACTACTGATGGGGAACAGCCCAATGGTCCCACAGTTGGCACAGATATTGCCCAGTGGGAATTACAGCTATTCCAGTTTCTATACTGTGAGCACATTAAAGTCTTTTTTGTTTTGTTTTGGTTTGGTTGGGGTTTTTTTTGGGGGGGTTGTGTTTGTTTGTTTGCTTGTTTTGTTTTTTGGGGGGTTGGTTTTTTCGAGACAGGGTTTCTCTGTGTAGCCTTGGCTGTCCTGGACTCACTTTGAAGAACAGGCTGGCCTCAAACTCCCAGTGATCCGCCCGCCTATGCCTCCCAAGTGCTGGGATTAAAGGCGTGGGCCACTATCATTTTAAACTCTTGTATTTTTTTTTTTAGTATGTGACAAATATCTGTGACCAGAAGGCTTTGCCTTCTCTGTAAAAATCCATTAAAGATGCATTAAAATCAATACCATCTTTTCATCAATAATAGGATCCATAAAAATTTGCAATAGGGACATTACCAAATACTAAAGCAACTTTGGTGACACTCACCATTTAAATTCCAATAAACATTTAATAACTCCCACAAAAATGCTTCCTCCAGTGCAGGTCTCTACAAAGATGAACGCCTAAGTAAGTGAAGGGGATTTAAGAAGTCATTCACTAGGTAAAACAGGAGAAAAGTCTTGCAAATTGGAACATATTCATTAACTGTGCAGCACTTCTGGACTTAGGATTTCAACCTCTCAAATGACTGAAAAGTGTTTGAAAAGAAATGATGAAGAGTCTTTATTCCTCCCCCATATGCCTTGACCAAAGTTGATGAATATTCAGAACTGCTATAAAAATGTATAGGGATCTATTTAAAGGACTTTCTTACAAGCATTAGAAGCAGAGCTAGCTGAGAACAGCCTCTCAGACATCCCTGAAGATGGCCATCTGAAGGCTTTGTCAATGGCACATAAAGGAGGATAAGTAAGTGGTGAGTTGGTACATAAGTTAACAGGCATGATTTGAACCCTCTCTCAGGTGTGTGCATTTCAAAGCATGCCATAAGCCACAAAGGTATACAATTTTTAATTATTCTAAGTTTTAATTTAATAAATAAATAAATAATAGATAAGTTGGGAATGAAAAGTTAAACATTGAATTTTTTTTTAAGAGCGGAGGACAGGCTATGTCTTGGTTAGGGTTCCTATTGCTGTGATGAAACACCATGACCAAAAGCAACTTGAGGAGGAAAGGGGTTTACTTCATCTTAAAACTTGTGGTCCATCATGGAGGTAACCCAGGGCAAGGACTCAAGGCAAGAACTTGGAGAGAGGAAGTGATGCAGAGGCCATGGAAGAGTGTACCTCTGCTGGGTAGGGCTTTTTTTAAGTATTTAAGTATCATTTTTATTATAATGTGTTCAGATTACATCCCGATTGTTATCACCTCACCTATATATTCCTGTTCCCACCCTCCCTCCCTCTTCTACCCTATTCCCCCCTCCAGCCTTGTGACAGAGGAGGACCTCCTTCCCTACTATATGACCACAGCCTATCAGGTCTCATCTGGATAGGCTGTGTGCTATCCTCTGTGTGCCCACCAGGCCTCCACACCAAGGGGAAGTGATCAAATTGGGGCCACCAGAGTTCATGTCAGAGGCAGTCCCCACTCTACCCACAACCATGGAGAATGAGCTGTCCATTGGCTGGGTCTGAACAGGGGGGGTCTAATTTTACTGCATGCATTGTTCTTGATTGATGCATTGGGTTGTGCAGGCCTCCCTGGGTCCAGATCTGGCAGCCTCAATGGTCTCCTTGTGGGGCTACTGGACGTTCCGCTGAGTAGTTTTATATCAAATTGGCACAAGCTACTCTCAGTTGAGAAAATGTCTCCATAAAGCCAGGCTGTCGGCGAGCTTTAGAACATTTTCTAAATTAGTGACTGTTGTGGGAGGTACCTCATAGTGAGCGGTACCATCAGGGCCTGGTCATCCTGGGCTTGATAAGAAAGCAGGCAGAGCAAGCCATGAGGAGCAAGCCAGTAAGCAACACTCCTACGTGGTCTCTGCATCAGCTCCTGCCTCCAGCTTCCTGCTTTGTTTGTGTTCCTACCCTGACTTCCTTCCATGGTCAACAGTGATGTGGAAGTGGAAGTCAAATAAACTCTGTCCTCACCAGTTTGCTTTGGGTCATGGTGTTTCATCACAGCAATAGATACTCTGACTAAGACAGTGGCTTACTGGTTTGCACCCCGCTGCTTGAGCCTGCTTTTTTATACCATGGAGGACCACCTGCCCAAGGGTGTCATCACCCGAAGGGGACTGGGCCATCCCACGTCAGTCATTAATCAAGAAAATGCCCTACAGAGTTACCTGCAGGCCAATCCTATAGAACAATTCTCTTGATTAAGATTCCTTCTTCCCAGATGACCTTGCATTGTGTCACACGTTGACTTAAAAAAAAACGAGCCAACACAGGATATGCATACAGAGGAGTCTGACTCCCCGCCCCCGCGCCCCCACCACAGAACGTTTCTTGGATGGCAGCTGTCTGGAGAGTTTTCCACAGTATGACTGCTACTATCCAGGTCACCATGTCTGAAGGGCTGGAATTCATCCCTAGAATGGCTGTAGGGATACTGTAACCATGACTCACTCTATTGACCTTTTACATCACTTCCACCGTGACAGCAAAATGAGCCCCCCCCTCCCCGTTTTCAGAAACGATAGAATCAAACTTCTGCCAAAGGGCACTCTAAAACGGGCAAATTGCAAAAGCATTCTTGGGGCCTGCACTGACAGTGGAATTTTTTTTTTGGTCAGGGCCGACCCTGGCTGTGGCCTTCACAATATCAAGCACTTTGCTGAACCCTGGCTCTGACAGAATCGGTAACTTTGGAAATGAGATTACCCACTCATTCCTGACAACCACTTACTTAGGTGGTGGCCGTCCTGTCAGAAATCGCCCTGGTCTATTGAATATTACTGTCTCTCTGTGTTAAGTCCCTTTCATGCCTGGGAATGCAGGCACTTTAGCCTTTTGTAATAAAGGTAGCTTCCAGGAGGTGTCCACTTTGATCTTAAACACTGCATTTGCCTTCCTAATAACAAAAGAACGGTTACCGAAGCACTCTGAGCAGCACATCAGCAATTCCATTATCGCAGCAGTCACTGGAATGTGCTCATAAACAGACACGCTTTAGGCTAAACCCTGCTTCTCTAGATGTGAGGCTTTAAGATACACAGGACGAGTGCTAGCTATCTATACATCTCTCAGAGGCTTTCATGTGTCAAGAGGCTGAGGGGGATCTGTTGCTTTCTGTGGGAAGACGGGGACAGGAAACTGGAAAGGTGAGAAAAAGGGAACATAAGGAGAATATGGAATTTCACTGCGAGCCATGGGACCTTTTGCGCCGTCTGCATGCAAAAGTATCTTCCTAAAACAAGTCTATCAAAAGGTATAAAGTGATAGAACTTTGGTTTCCTCATGCAGTCTGCCATCGTGTGAGTTGTCTGCACTGTTGACTGGCACTGTGCTTTTCAACTTGAAAAAAATCTCCTGTAATGAGTGGGACATGTTATCTCTCAAACATATAGTTTCAGTTAAAATGCACATATGAAACCGAGGTATGGCGTAAGTAGCATTTTGTAAAATAAGCTACAAAACCCAAAGAGCTCAAGATCCTCAAACTTCCTAAACTGGGGAATGTGAGCTTCAGTTAGCTCTACGGGACAAATGCAGTTCTTCATGCTTCGCTTGGAATACCAAGAAAGTGTCTACTTACATTTGAAGAAGAAAAAAAAAAACTCATTGTTAAAGAATTGTTCCTATAAGAAAAAATGTAATACCATTCCAGTTACCATAGTCCGGACATAAATTGAATGGATTTGATTGCACTGGACTGAACTGGACTTCACTGAACTGAACTGGACCAGACTGGACTGGACTGGACTGAACTGGACTGAACTGGAGTGAACTGGGATGGGTAAGATTGGATGCATCCCAGAAACACTTTCGGTCTGTGATTAAGGAACACACAATCTTGGCTGTTTCTGGGAACTTACATAATGGAAAGGAATGCTTTTAGTGGATTCTTGTTATCTGTGGCTTTTGAGTCTCCTCATTCCTGGTTCATCTTGAATGCAAAGCACTTAAGAAACTAATCTTTTTTTTTTTTCTGTGTGACAAAATGTAATATGCCCCTATAGCCTTTAGTGACAACAGGAAGTTGTTCATTTACTGTCTGCCCACCAACTTCTTCGACCTTATGTTAGCATCTAAACATTTAGAAAGAACCAGAGGAAATTGTCTTGCCCCACTTCCTTGTCAATTCAAGCAATCACTAGCTGATCCCCCAGATAGTGTCCTGCCTCTGCTTGAACTCATCAAGAAAGTAAATTTGCTGCTTCAAAAGGCAATCCATTCCAATGAACTTATTGACTGCAACCTTCTCCTTTGCATTAAGAAAATTCAGTCTCCTTGATCCCAAATTATCCTCTTTGAGATGTAAATGATGTCTAATCCCTTTTCGGTGACAGCTGTTGACACTATCCAAAAGCAGCCTTTGTGCCTCTGTTCTTTTCCAGGCGAATATTTTCTCTTCTGTTACTATGTCCAAAAGCCTACACAAATGCACACAAGTACATATGCACCCATATACAATCACACACACACACACACACACACACACACACACACACACACATTGCATGTGTAAGGCTATATACACCAAAGGAAGAAAATTCATCTACTCCAAATACTGTTTATTCTCCCTTAGTCCACAGAGCATCGGTTGGAAGTCAGTGACTCTTCATATAGGGTCATAGACTGGCCTAGAATTGCCTGGCTCTTGCCGTGACCTGCTGCCAAGCATGACAAGTTTGCCACTTCAAATAGTATAGATCCCCTGAGGGTCAAAGAGCTGTGAGTAGAATCTACATGGGCTGCCTCTGCAGTCAAAAGTGGAAAGCACAGCCCAAGCTTGAACTGAAGAAATACAGCCTCTGTCAAAGGGAGTTGTTTTACCTCTCCACAGAAAAGTAGAGTGCCTTCTAGAAATGTATTCACAGCATCTAGCTTTGTTCCTCTGAAGAAGAGACTATAAAACTTGATGGCATTCTTTGAAGTATGAGAGCTGGCTACATAGCACAGGCCTCTAATCCAGCACTTGAGAGGTAAATGTACAAAGATTGCAAGTTGAAGACTAACCTCGGCTACATAGTGACACCCTGTTTTCAATAGTAGTAGTAGTAGTAGTAATAATAATAATAAAATAGAAATAATTGATATAAAATACTATGTGAAAGTCAGAGCTTATCAGGGAACCCATAAATTTACCAAAGAAAATTTGGTAAGAGTGTGGTAGTCAAGGTTTCTATTGCTGTGATAAATACCATGATCAATACCAACTTGGGAAGGAGCCAGTTTATTTCATCTTACAACTGGTAAGTCACATTCCATCACTGAGGGAAGGCAAGGCAAGAACCAAAGCAGAAGCCAGAAGCCATGCAGGAGTGCTGCTTACCACTTTTCTCCTAGTGGCTTGCTCAGCCTGCTCTCTCTGTGTCTCTGTGTCTCTGTCTCTGTCTCTGTCTCTGTCTCTGTCTCTGTCTCTGTCTGTCTGTCTGTCTGTCTGTCTCTCTCTCTCTCTCTCTCTCTCTCTCTCTCTTTCTCTCTCTCTCTCTCCACTTTCCATCCAGATCACAGCCCCTTCCTTCTTTCCTCCTAGGTTCTCTCACCCTCTTCCTCCATTCCCCCTCCCCTTCTTTTCAGAGGAGGGATCCCACACCCTGTGCCATTCTCCCCTGGCACTTCCTGTTGCATCAGGACTAAGCACCATTTCTCCCACTGAGGCCAGCCAAGGCAGCCCAATAAGGGGGAAATAATGCAACAGCAGGCAACAGAGTCCATGTCAGACACGGCCCCTGATACAGTTGCTTAGAGAGCCACATGAAGACTAAGCTGCCCATCGGCTCTATATGTGTAGGGGGTCTAGGCCTGGTCCATGCATTGAGGCTGGTGGTCCAATCTCTCCGAGCTCTCATGGGTCTAGGTTAATTGACCCTTTTGGTCTTCTTGTAGAGTTCCTTTCCCCTTCAGGTCCCCCCTAACCATCCCCCAACTCTTCCAGAAGATTCCCAGATATCCTTCTAATGTTTGGCTATGAATTTCTGCATCTGGTTCTCGATCCACAGCTGGATGGAGTCTCTCAGAAGACAGTTAGCTAGGTTCCTGTCTGCAAGCTTAGCAGAGTGTCATTAATAGTGACAGGAGTTGTCAGCCTGTTTTCTTATGTAACTTAGAACTTCCTGTCCAGGGATGGCACTGGCCACAGTGTGATAGATTCCTTCTATATCAGTCATTATTCAAGAAAAAATGCTGCTACTAGCTTATGTACAGCTTGGTGTGATGAGGAAATTTTCTCTGCTCTGGTTGCCTCTTCTGAAATGTCTCTAGGTTGCCTCAAGTTGACAAAAAAAAAAAAAAAAAAAAAAAAAAAGACAACACAAAAAGAACCAGAAAAAAAAAAACCCTGTTCAAATCATAAATTCATCAAGCTAGAAGAAACTGTGTATCATTCAGCCTCATTTTTATAGAAAACCATGAAGGCTACAGAGGCTGTGTGACATACTCAGTGCCATGAGTAGTAAATTCAGCCACTACCTCTAGAGTGCTGGGTTGTAACTCACCGTTTCATGCCTTTTTTTTTTTCTTCCTTTTTTTTTTTTTTTTTTTTGCCATGGAGGTGGAGAGGAAATAACATCTATTGCCTCCAGGAAATGGGCTGGGAAATTTACATTCATTGCTAAATCATTTAGTCCTCGTTCCAAGCCGAAGAAATAATTCATCCGGTGCACATTTTTAGATGATGTCGCTGGGGCTTATAAAGCAAATACAGCAAGGCGGAATGAGAGCAGAATTAGCAACACTTTCTCCTTCATGGCAATGCCTGCCTTCCTCTCTACACGGAGAAGATGGATTCTCCAGTGTCTAAAGAGTAATCGTGTGGAAGTAGGAATCAACACTTCCAGCACAATATGTTTCTCACTAAACACAGCAACTTGGCGGCCAGCGGCCATGACAGTGCCAACAGCATCTCTGGCCATCACCAAGAGTTACAGCAGGTCCTGCCTCAAGACCTGTTTGGAACAATGAGTTACACAATTATTGCAGAACTACAGCCTACAACCATAATGATACCTGTGCCCAGAGTAGGGTAGAAATGAGGCTGAGATTCCCTGTACTCACAAGACCATGAGCTAGCTGGCCAAAGAGAGGGTCTCTGTCTCCTTGGTGGGCCTGAAGCTTCACTTTATTCATGAAAGGAAGAGAACAACAAATTGAAGCTCCACTTGATGCTTAAAATGAAGCACTAGACTCCATCGCCACTGCTGTGGCTTGAGAGGTGACACTGATCATTTCCACACTCCACGGTGAGGTTGGAGCTACTTTAATTTACTCAGAATTCGAAAATGTTTTCTTTTACTCGAAACTCCCTGCATGAGTTTTGACCCAATATTAATTATTGTGAATTAATCAAAATCAGCAAAGCATGAAATTGTCCCTTTCCAATGGCAACTCAGACATGTAAAACTCTAAATTTTATGTAGAATGTAAAGTGGGGAGCATGGCTTTGGGGTCTTCTCCTCTTTCACTTGTGCACTGGATTGGACACTGATAATCTTTTCTGTTAGCTGCCTGGCTTATATGGAGCCACCTCAAATATTGGAGTTTGAGAAAGAAGGAAATTTTTCCTTTATATACTGCTTCTCAGGCCAAGTCAGACAAATTACTCTGTGACATGCAAGTAAATATTTTCAAATCATGCTATCTGGCCATCAAAAAAAAAAAATCACAGTGATACATTTAAGCTATCTTGAGTTTTCTTTCATTGGCTTCAACCTCCAACCACAAAATTCTGTATGATCAAAGTTTAGAATTGTGTGTGTGTGTGTGTGTGTGTGTGTGTGTGTGTGTGTGTGTGCGCGCGCGCGCGCGCGCGCGTGTGTGTCCATCTGTCTGTGTTTCAGTTTGCTACCATGTTGCTGTGATAAGCACTATGACCAAAAACAACTCTGAGAAGAAAGGGTTTCTTTCATCTTATACTTGCCAGTCTCAGCCCATTACTGATGGAAGTCAGAGTAGAAACTCGGACAGCAGCAGAGTCCGGAACCATGGAGGTAAGCTACTCACTGGCTTGCTCTCCCTGGCTTCTTCAAGTAGCCCTTTTATACAACCTATGGATGGCACTGCCCAGAATACACTGGGAGTACATTGGGCCTCCTACATCAATCACAATTAAGAAATGTGTGTGTGTGTGTGTGTGTGTGTGAGAGAGAGAGAGAGAGAGAGAGAGAGAGAGAGAGAGAAATCCCATAAGTCAATTTGGTCCAGATAATCACCTAATTGCGACTCTGTTAGATAACTCTGGGTAGTGTAAAGTTGGCAGGTTATGCTAACTAGGAGAGAGGGAGAGAGAAATGTGAATGTACCTTGACACTGTGGCCAGGGTTTGGGGGTGGGAAGATCACAGCAATCACTTTTATCCTCAGAGGCAACTTCCTCAATGAATCTGACGAAATAACCCAGCTTATTAAGCAGGTACATGACACTAAATGTGTGTCCAGCACTACACTGTACGTAAAAGGACTTAGCTATCTTAGCTACCAGATGTAAGCAAACTGACTAATAATTCTTTCCTTTTCCACTTTGACAAGTAGAGAGAGTGAAAACCAAAAAAAATTATTATGTGACTAACAGTCTTAATATGAAGCAGAAATCAAGAGTCGAATTACTGTTTTTATTCACTCCGACTTCAAACCTCAAGCTTAATCAATAATCTCGAAGGAGTCCAATCAGTGGCTTCTTTCATTCATTCAGACTTTAAATCCTAGGGTTAATCAATAATTTTCTTTCCTTCTCCCTTGAAGAGAATCGTAGGCATCCATTAAGGGAAGCAGTGTTGTCAATTAATGTTGGATGGTGACTCCATGACAATAACAGCCTTGTCCCCGTACTGTGTCCTTATCATGAGGGCAAACTGCAGCTGATGAGTTGAAAATGTCACCTTTCTAGTCAAGTGTATTCCTTTTTATGTCTCTGATGGAGTGAAGGCCAGGTAGCTTAGTTTTACAATGAAGCTTAGTTGTTTAGGGGTTAAGATGTTTTTAGGTCTAGATAGATGTTTTAAGCTGATAATGACAAGATACAATGGAGATTGATTTACATTCAGAGCTTTAGATGCACCAAGATAGGAAAGATGCTTTCTTCAAGGCTGTCAAATACAAATAGCCAAAACACTAAGAATGTAACATTTATATAATTCCTGATTGTGTCATGATTCTTCTTGCTATAGGTACTTTATTGTATGTATGTGTAATAATATAAATGTATGTGTAAAAAATAAAAATGCTTAATTAATTTTAAAAGTTTAAAAAAAGAAAGAAAGAAAATGTTACCCTTCAGTTACTTACTAATGAAGGGAAATGTCAGCCATGCCAGCTTCTGCCCTGTGTAGAAGATCTCATTCAATATACTTGACAAGCCCAAAAAAACAAAACAGTCAGAGAAAAACACTGTCACACTTCTGAAGAGTGTCCTCATCCACAGAGGGTGGCAATAAAGAACCAGAAATGGCTAGCATGCCTAGGAACTCATCAAAATATTGAATCAAAATTTATCTCTCTCAGAAGCCCAGACTGAGAACCCAGTGGAGATTTTTCTTCTTTAAAGAAAAATAAAATGCTGCCTCGTTGACAGAGTCAATCAAAACATGAATAGTTAATTGCCCACCCCTCTTAAGAGATCCCTCCACATCCCTCATCTCTCCATGAGAATCGCATCTGATAATTGATATTCATGAGGGAGTTGAAAAAAAATCCCTCTTCCTTGCTGAGGTCAGCTCTCCAAAAATGATGTTTGCATAACTCCCTCTCACATGGCAGGTTGTGGTTCCTGCCTTCATTGGATGCTTTCTATAATGTACCCTTTCCTATAGTACCTAACATAATGCTGACAGAGGCAATTCCTGAATTAGCATTTGACACAGTTATTTTTTCCGCTGTTCGTACATACATACATACATACGTACATACATACATACACACATACATACATACATACATACATACATACACACATACATACATACATACATACCTCTTTAGTTTGTCCTGGTTTCTCATATGCCTGGGGTCCTGAGACAACTTCAGCCTTGAAGTTCCCTCTTTTTGATTTCTAACCGGATGATTTCAGATATTTTAAACATTCTTCTCCTACCACTCTGTATGTTGTCCTATACATCTATAATCCTCCTATAACACTCGTTCAGGACCATGGTCTCAGTGGACCTCCAGCAAACATTTCCCATCCCTGTCCAAACATTACCACGGTATGTATTCTAACCATAACTGAATGTTCCTTTGGTCGCACCTCCTTAACCTGGCTTCAATGCTCTCTTGGTCCTCCATAGAAAGAGATGGTCTGACCTATGCATCCCAAGAAGCTTTCCGTTACTGTGACAAAAGTACCTGAGTTAATCAATTTAAAAGGAAGAAAGCTCTATTCTGACTCTCAGTTTCAATGGTTTCGACCCGTGCTCACTTGACTCTACTGTTTTTGGACTTATGATCTCACAGTGCACCTTGACAGGAATACTGACAGATAAAGCCTACTCACCTGATGTCAGCTGGGGCTATATGGTTGCTATAACCCCATCATGGGCATGTCCTCGGTGATTTAATTTCCTTTTTCTAGAGTCCATCTACCAAAAGTCCAGTCATTCCTCAAGAACATGACACTGAGGACCAAATTTTAACCTATAGGCTTTTAAGGTACATTCCAGATCCAAACAATGACATCAAACACTCTCTGAACAGATTCAACCAGTCACTGTTACTTCCAGTACCAACCAACAGGTATCCGTAGAGATATCGCCATCACTCCCCACGTATGAAATCATCAGAGTCCATCCAGTGGTTTGGGAACTGCTTTGTTGCCTTGTGCCTATTTCCTTCCAATGTTACCTGTTTTGTTTTGCTTCCCAAACTGGTGCCCTGAGTCTGTTGATCTAATATCTGAGAACTGGGTTCTGTCTGTTCCCCATTGGACATGTGACTTCACCCACAGCTCCTTTCTCTGGGCTGTTTGATGGGTTTTGAGTTCTATGATAAAATCATATTGTCCTCATACTTCTTCGTTTTGACTTCTTGACCTTCATATCTGCATGTAGCTAGGAAGAAAGCATCCATGACGCCGTGAGAACATCACAGCTCCCTTCCTCGTACTCAGCATTCGGCAGCAACATTTACTGTCTGTGTACTCGCATCATGACCAGAGCATGGCAGAATTAACAGAACCTTCTGCCATTCAGTCAGATTTTGCCTTCTCTTTCAGAATCTATCAGCAGAGAGGTCAAAACCAGGTCTGTTTGATTTTATTTTGTCACCTTAAGTCTTCATTGTTAAGAGTTGTCCCAGATCTGCTGACTTTTTATTTCCCTTTTTAATTCAGCAACTTTTTTCTTCCTCTTTCATAATTGCTGACATTGATCTAGAGTGTAAACGCCATAAGGACAGGGGTCACTTTTACTCAGTTTATTCAATGGTACATGCTAGCACCTCGTATCTACACTTAAAAGACATTTAATAAGCAGGTGAAATAAATACTTAATCAGGAGAGACAGTGTTCAGACAAGTTTGTGTATATTTGAATATGTGACTTTTTTTTAAAGAAGGGGACACCAAATAAGAAAAATACTGTGGCTATCTGGAGGACAGTTTTGCCAAGGAGTCACCCATTTGTCAAACGACTTCTACAAATTTGGAATCTTACAGCAAATCGGTTAAAAAGTAGAGAAGAAAACAGAGACCATTGCCTTGAACATAGAAAAAAGATGGTCAAGAAAAAAAAAAAGGAACTTCCTGAACTTACTTCCATCATGAATGACAATTAAGCTCATACTTAAACCAAAATCTAGGTTTGAGGGAAAGGAATGCATGGTTTCATTTCTTGGAAGGCCATTAAAGTTTAACAAAATGAACTGTTGGCTGGGGAGGGTAACACAGGAGGATTCAAAGGAAAGCCACCCCCTGGCAGCAGTGGGGGAAGGCACGGTGCTGGCTGGAGAACAGAGCTGGGTTCAGAAATGGTCCTTAAGAGCATCACACATCTCTCTCTTCTTTGATGATCCCTTCTCCATCAATAGGAGCTGCTTATAGAATTCACGTGAACCAAGGCAGGAGATTCAGAAAGCCAGCATCATCCAGAGTAGGGCCAGTGACTAGAAATCAAACCCACAGCCACTCAGAAGTGGTACATGGTGGAGAAAAATGAGACCAATAGGAAAAAAAGAACAAAAATATTGATAGGAGAGACTAATTACATCAAAAGCCAAAAGAGAAGAATTGGGCCTGAAACCCATGCACATAAAGCTGAACAGGAAGCAGAAGCTGTGACTAGCAAGAGAAAATTGTTCTGCCCTTCAGAATACCAACATGGCACCCGGGAGCTTTTCTCTCTCCACCCTATAGCCTGTCCTTAGACACTTGCACCAGTAAAAAGAAAGAAAGAAAGAAAGAAAGAAAGAAAAAAGTTAGCAAGAATTGAGACTTGCTGAGTGTTTTCCCATTCCTTGGTACAGCTCCAAAAATTAAATTTAATGTTTGTAGTAAGAGAAAACTATCGCATGGAATATAATTCTAGTATATATAGGAGGCTTAAGAACAGAGTCATAAATCAAATAGCGTAAGTACAACTTCCTTTGTCTCTATCACTAGACTCTACAGAGCCCCTGGGGTACCGTTTCCAAGGCAAGCAGCAGTCTTGCTCCAAATATCCAGGACCCAGGGCCAGAGCACAAATGAAGACCCAGGTGGCCCATGCTTACCTGTCTGGATCTTATAAATCAAGCCAACAAAGTACTGAACTTTGTTGTAGCCTATCTTGATAAATAGCCGTTATATAGCAACCCAAAGGACCAGGTTTGCAGATAATATTCTTCTCTCTCACTTTGTAGTTCTTTACAGCAAGAGGCGGTGAGGTCAGAATGTGGGGTAGACCATGCGCTATTCTTTTTTTCAGGCATGTCCTGCCTGCACCTCAGCAGCACAAGGGCATCCAGAGGTAGAAGTGAAAACCTACATGTCCAACTCTATCTAGAAAAACATCCACCCTTCTGGTCAATCATCAGACCAAAAGGTATAAATTCCAAGCCCCACCCCACCCCCACCCTCCTTTCCCTAAGGAAAAGAAGCAAAAAGCCCTATGCCTCAGAAGCAGGCTCAGACCCATTGGTTCAGGAAATCACACAGTGTGGGGTGGGGAATGGCTTTACAACATGTGTGTGTGCAGCTTCAGTGAGCCACATGGTTTTAGATCCTAGGACTATGTATTGGGAGAAGGAACGTCCACAGAAGAGCAGACATCTGTCCTGGAACTGAAGTCCCCTGCATGGTAGCAAGGCCTACAACATCTTAGGACTACATTCTCTGTATCTTTGTGACCTTTGTACCAAAACTTAGCACCCATAGCTGAGACCTTCTAGCTCATAAAGAAGATATTCCCTGTCTGAGTCTTTACTGAAAGTGTGTGTGTGCGTGCGTGCGTGTGTGTGTGTGTGTGTGTGTGTGTGTGTGTGTGTGTGTATCCTCCTGTGTTCTTTAAATCATCTTTAGACTACATATCACACCTAATACTACAAAAAAAGACTGTGTGAATAACAGTTATACAGTTTTATTTAAGAGACGATATAAGAACAGAGTCTGTACATGTTCAAATACAATTTTTTTTTGTAAATATTTTTGATCTGTGGTGGTTCGTTGAGTTCTTAGATACAAGACCCAAAGTTTCAAAGAGATATATACAAGTTCATTGTAACCACAAACCTGGTATCATATAGGACTAAATTCAATGTGGGTGTGTTTTCTTTTATAAATTGCCATACCCAAATTTCTTCCATTTGCCCACCCCACGCCCCCACCCCACCCCATCACTGCACACTGATACTGGGAAAAGTCACAGAGGTGGGAGGGGTCATCTGCAGGTTGATCTTTCTCTGCTACCCTCAGCTGGAATCAGATTGAACGTAGCCTGTCTTTTTAAGGAGGCTTTTGTCCTCACTGAACCCCGGGATGTATGCAGTGCACACGGTTTTCACATCTCCATCTGGTCTCTTAGCCTGAATGGCCTCCTCGGCTCCCACCCTGCTCAACTGAAGTTCCACATTCTTGTAAAGCACTCGCCCGGGAGACCTAGCCTCGTGCCACTACTACCTCCTAGCATTTCGTTAACTCACCTGCACATCATGGAGCTTAATGCCTTCACCCTGCATCATGGCTACCTCTGGCTGGCTCCCTGCCTTGTTCTCAGAGTCTAGCATTCAATGCTTCCACACCCAGGCACTGGGGCCACCTGGAAACCTTATCCCAGGGCTCAGTCTGCGTCAGCATGCTAGCTAGCCTTTCCATTCTAACGGGCTGACTCTGCTAGCACAGAGCACGTTCTTTAGAGGTATAATCTAATCGTGAATTCTCACCAGAAATTGGAAACAGACCCTCTGTTCTGGAATCTTAAAACTGGTCTAGAGCTTTATTCTCCCCACCGCAGCAGCCTTTTTCAGGCCAAAGTCATACACTTCCCAAATCATTGGAAGCAATGAACCCATTCTTTCTTTCAACAAACCATTACCCTCACAGATGAAAACTGTTTGCAAGGCTGTTGTTTTGAAAGCCAAGTACTGAGATTCCATTCCTATTTTAGATGGTTACCTGCCTTGCATCTCTCTAAAGGAACAGATGCCTGAATGCCCAAAGAGAGAAAGCCCCGTGCGATAGGAATTACACAGAAGAAAAATATTGCCAATAATAATTTCTGCAAAATATGTTCTCTTCTATACAAAGTTCTTAATAAGTAAAATATTTAATGGTCACATACTAATTATACATATCTGTGAGATACAAAGCCATTAATTATAGTCACCAATACTTAACGACAGGTATAAGCCTCAGAGATAATTAAAATAGACTATGGAAAGAAAACATTCAATACATGGAATGAGTAATAGGCTGAGCAGAAATGAAGTCCAAGCTAGCAGTCTGGAGAAGGCCCAGAATGCCTGTCAGACTGCACAGCAGAAGGATGGACCAGCATCTGTGTTCCTTTCCTTAGGCTGTCATGACAGGTACCACAACTAGAGGACTTAACTCAAGGGAAATGGATTGGTAGCAAATCACACAAAGCCATGCTCCCCTGCTTCTATGAGGACAAATCTGTTTGCAAGGAGATTTGTTGGAGATTCTCTCCTACCTGGGCACAGCTTGGTGCCTTCCTTATCTTGTGGACTGATGGCTTTCGTGTCCAAATGCCTGTTATCTCTACTCTACATGTGCATGGACAGAACCTAAGAGAAGAGAAACAGAACGAGACATTTTACCATCCACATAAACACAGTCATAGAAGTTGAAAAGAGATGTGATTGAGGAAGGAAGCCAGAGTTCAGAGCCACAAAGGGAGAGAGTGTGTCTCCCTGTCCCTGAGTGTGTACCCTTGCCACTGCACCTGTGACCACTCATAATAGCCACTTAATAAGTACTTCTTACATGAGAAAATGAATTAAGAGTCAGTATTCTCTGATAACTGTTGTTTAAATTTTGTTTGTTTCTTTCTGGTTCCTTTTTTTTTTTTTTTCCCTAATTTAATTTAAGATCGGGTCTTCCATAGCCAAAGCTGACTTCAACTATGTTTATAGCCAAGCATGACCTAACTCCTGGCCTTCCTGCATCTACCTCTCTAGTGCTCGGTCTACAGGTACATAGCACCCTGTTGTCTGCTTTTAACCAGCACAAAGAAAGAAAAAGTAAAAATATTTACTACACGATAAATCCAGGAGTGGGAGCTAGGATCCACGCCAGGAAAGGCTCTTCTTGCCTCTACAGTGAGAAAACAGTTCAAAGAAGTTCAAACCCTTTTTTATGCACAAGTCACAACTTTAATTCTTAATTTCATCGGAGCAGTTCACCACTAGCTGACTTCCCAGAGAAGAAGAAGCCACAGTTCCTTCTTTAATCAACAGCTCTCTGTGCTCCTAACCTTTGGCTCTTGGCATCAAAGACCTTAATTATGCTATTTTCTGCAAACTGCTTTTTCAGCCCTCATACGTATAATTTCTCCTGGTCTGGTGAATACTTTCTTGTAGTTTTGTACAAGAATTTCCCTGGAAGCTATGGACAATTAAACAATTTGGGGAGCTACACTACAGAAATCTAATTCTGCCAAGAGTTCAGGATCCAGAAAATAACCTATAATTCTGCCTGGCTGACATAACTCTGTGAAGACAACGTTCCCACAAGTGTGCATATTTCTAGACTGTACACACACACAGCATAAACGCATCAAGTAAATTTCACAGGAAAACTGCAGTCTTAACTAGATCCACATTATAGCCCAAATAGTTTTATCTTAATCGACATAATATAGTGAATGAAATATGGAAACTAAAATTAATTAGGATTAAAGCACTAAGACGGCCAAAATATTTGAAAACGAATTTTTCCTAAAGGCTGGTTTTTGTTTTGCACTTAAAAGACACGCCACAGGAGTAAAGGAATCCGTACTCTCACCAAAGCTAAACTTCCTTATTGAGATAACAGGAGTTTGTGCCTTGTGGATTGAATCTTTAGAATGACTATTTGCAATTAGAATTATTGTAGATATCTGAGTCAGAATGGGATGCCTGTTGCCAGTGAAGCTAATGGGGGCACTAAAATATTACAAGCAGGAGTTTTCACAAGCTTTTGTTTGTGTTATAGCGCCACCTACTGGAAACATCGCTGATTCGTTTTAAAAAGAAAGTATTAACAAAAGGTCACTAATATTTTTTTTTTTTTCAAATGAGGTTTGACGCTTAGAGTTAATGCACATTGCAAATCTGGATGGGTGACAGGATGAGCTCCAGAATACCATAAACTGAGAAAAGATGAACAAAATCCTTACTGTAAAACCACGGACCAACCTCCTTGTAGTATTGCTACGGATGAACTATTGACAAAATTCTTCGCAGCTCCTCTCATAGACCTCTCTTGAAGGGACTACAACGTGACCTTCCGTGCAAATGACATGGGGACAAAGAAAAGATATAATAGATCACAGATCGATGTCTATCTCATGACCTCAATGTGGAAAACAACAACAACAACAACAAAATCTTCAGAATATAAACATCTGGGTTGAAGTGAACTGTTGAAGTGAGCCGTCTGCCAGGCTGCGGCAATGATGTGTGCTGATCTTTAGATTCCAGACCTAGACACAGGAAGACGCAGAGTCTTACTTCATCTCAGTCTGGCTGGTGACACAATGCTGGTGTGCTTCCTCCAAGACTGAGGTGTATGTTGAAGGGGAAGGCTGGCGGGGACAGGGGAAACTCCAGCTTGATCTGCTAAAAAGGAAATGAGGCAGAGACCAATGGAGGGGAGAAGGAGTGGGACAGACTTGGAGAGGTAAAATTTGGCCCACACTCGGATAGGTCTCGGAAGACAGAAAAGAAGAGAAGGGGGAAGAATGAGAGGAAGGAGGAAGGGGGAGAAGAAACTGGGAGGAAGAAAACAGAGGCCTTAAGAAAAGAGGAAGGAGTAGAAGATGGGGAAAAGGAGAAGGAGAGAGAGAAAGAGAAAGAGAGGGGAAGGGAGGGAGGGAGAGAGAGAGAGAGAGAGAGAGAGAGATTGCAGAGGTAGGTAGTTTCCAGAGCAGTGGCTAAGCATGAGGAAGAAAACAAACAGCGTTAACAAATGAGAGAAAACCGGACTAGATTCCAGGGGTTTTGCTAAGGACCTGCGTACATCCCTCCAAAATCTGACGTGAAAGCCCAGATCTCCATGGCGACCAGATGTGGAGGTGGGACCTTCAAAGGGGATTACATCAGAGGTTGGTGCTCCCTGGGAGAAGTGAACACCTCAATGAAGGGATGGAGTTACCAGAGCGTTTGAGCTGTCTCTCCCTCCCGTGTGAGGAGGACTGGAACTACCAGTGCACAGCCTGAAGAGGAGCCCTCCCATGCCCCCTGCCCGGCACACTCATCTCAGACCACCGGCCTCCAGAACGGCAGGGAGGACATTTTCGGTGAACAAGCTACTGAGCCACGCACTGAAGTGAAGCCAGGCCTTCAACCTTGTGTCCTCGGTGCTACCAGGATTTTAAATAGAATCAGAGTGCATGTTTTACTGCCTGTTACCATCCGACTTCTTACTAGAATTTAGAACTGTAATTATTCAGAGCTTCCTAGTGTGTTGTGGTGTTTATAGACCTAGAAAGTTTAATACTTGTTATTCCTCTACAAGATCAAACCCTAATCTGATGTCCTTTGTGTGCAGTGAAGTTTGAGTCACCACCATTTTTTTTTTCTGTGACACAAAACTGTATGACTGTGCAGGCTCAAAATTCTCTCCCTCTAAGCATCCCATTTGCAGCGTGGAATTCACCTGGGCCAAGTCCCTAGGAAGCTGGGTCCTGCTAGTGTGTAGCTCACAGGCAGGACTGGAGGGCCTAAGGAGAAACTGGACTTGATTGGGCTTCTAGTAGCAGAAAGGGAAAGATCCTTGCCTCTGGAACAGCTGGACCAGAAACGTGGACACCTATTGGACCATTTCTTTCTCTAGCTCCACTGCTCCTGTTAGGGTTCAAGTTCAGACTGTGGGCTTCTCCTTAAGCAGGAGAGAATTGTGGCCACTGGCATCGCCTCGTATCTGACAGCTCCACGTCCACAGAGAACTGGGCCACTTCCGTCTTCACAGAGAACAGATGCTGCTTTCCCTGGGCAACATGTAAAAGGCCTTAGAAGAAAGATTTTAATTTCTCCCCAAACTTGATCATGGCCACCCGTGACCCAATTACTCTAGCCGAGAAAGACACTGTGATTGACAGCTCCACAGAACCGTATAGACAGAGGGTATGTATGTGTATTGTATGTGAGAGAGAAAAAGGGGGGGGGAGGAGAGAGGGAGAGAGGGAGGGAAAGAAGGACGGAGTGAGGGAGGGAAGGAGGGAGGGAGAATGTGTGTATGTGTGTGAGAGAGGGAGAGACAGAGAGAGAGAGTCATATAGTATACATGTATAGTAATTCGGAGCTAATACACTAATAAATGTCCATCGCATCTGGTCACGAGACAAAGCCCTGAGCTGGATATATGAATTCCAGGGTGGACACATTCTCAGTAAGTCCCATTTCTAAATTAAAATGCCCAATGTCTCGTCTCAGTAATTCTGGGAACCTTGTGTGGGCAGTTGTCAGGAAGACTGTGATTTAAGGCAGAAATTGTAAGCATTCGTCATCCTGGAGATAGCGCTATCAGTGGATACCGGGAAGCCCATAGGTGAAAAGAGAAAGGAGAGGGGACCTTTTCTCATTGGCCTCCCAGCGCTCGAGGGACACGATAAGGACGCTGGAGCAGATGAAGTCTGCCTCTGCCTCTGCCTCTGCCTCTGCCTCTGCCTCTGCCTCTGCCTCTGCCTCTGCTACTCATCACCTCAGTGAAGGAGCCTTACCAGCCAAATGTTCCCCTCAGAAGCTCTCCACTCCTCCACTGCCTGCACCTGAAACCCATCAGGACTAGTGCTAGGAAGCAGTTGCCCCGGGCACTCATTATTAATTGCCAGAATAGCATTACATAATCATTCTCTCCTGAAGAAAATGCTGACCCTAACTCTCATGCTAACCCCATGCAGGAGTAGCAGCTACTAAATATGACAAGGAAAGACTTGTCCCCTCCCTGCCTCTGACTTAGGAGAGATGACTGGATTACACCTTGCAAAAAAAGAAAATGAAAAAAAAAAACAAACCTGTAGGGTTGTCCTGCGCTACCTGTTTTTTCTTCCAGCTTTTGTGTATTATGTTTTGTTTCTATGTTGCATTAATGGGAACTTAAACTAGAGCATTATTCATGCAATGAGTCCCATCACATGCCTGTGTAGAAGACACAGCTTGAAAAGGCGGGATCTGTACCCTACATGATGTAGTTTAAAGGGTGGAGTATGGGTTAAGTTGTCCATGTCAGTGAGATAAGAATGCGCAGCCTAAGAGCCGGAGAGCTGGCTCAATGACTAAGAATACTTAACACTTCGGAAGAACCGAAAATCATTTCCCAGAACCCTTGTTGGGTAGGGGTGCGGTGTCCCTCACAACCACCTGTAACTCCACCTCAAGTGGATCTGATGCCTTCTCCAAGTTGCCCTGGCACCCAGGAGTACAGCACACACACACACACACACACACACACACACACACACACACACACACACACACACGCACACACACACACTTATGCACGCATGCAAAGGAAAACAAAAATAAGTGTTGAGAGAAAGAGAGAGAGAGGGAGAGAGGGAGGGAGAGAGGCCAAGGCAAGTCAGAAGGGAAACTATCGTTTGATTGCATGTGACACTTGACAGGACAAGGATAGGAAGACTTCCCATGTGGTGTAGGAAGGACAGCTCAGATCCAAGCCTATGATTGTATCTGAGTGATTCTCCTGCCAAAGAAAGAAAAAGAAAAGCTTTACTGTCAGGCTGAAGCTGGCAGCAGCGGAACCAACAGATCAGCCAGCCAGAAAAAAAAATGCATCAATCATGTCACCATAGCCTGACAGAAAAGGTGGGTCTAGGCCTGTCCTATGACAACAAAATAGCAACAAGCCAGAGAGGGTTGCAAAGAGCATTAGCTAGGTAAAAATGGAGTGGCCCATTTTGGACCCTTAAAATAATTGCCACCAAGTAGAAGAAGGTGAAATAGGAGAGTGAAGAGACAAGATGGCCTCCACATTTTCCTTAATATGCTCCAAAATAGCAAGTAATATCTGTGTAGAAATGGAGGAAGATAGGAAGCTTTCCACTGGGTGAATATTAAAGTTTTGGCTATTGACAAGCTCAAATTCATCCGCAAATGAGATCTGGAAGCTCTTTATGATGTCACCAAAGAGTGGGGACAGATGACCCAACAAAGTGTTTGCGAGAGGTGATGGGGGATAAACAGGCAGACTCCTGCTTCTGTCTTGCCAAGTCCACACTGAATGGATAAACAGCCTGTGCTGTGCTTGCATCCATCATAATGCAACGTAAGCTGTTTCCCTTGGTAAGAGAAGTTGAGAAAAAATGAATGGGAGAAGGGAGCACCGGTCACTCTCAAAATAATTTGTGGTAGCAGCACTTCCTACAATCTGATGACAGAAAATTCCAGCTGGTGATTGTTGACGCTTGATTTCAACCTTGAAGAACTAAGATTTCTTTTAAATAGAAGCACAAATGGTGCTTGAGACACAGAGTAACAGGAGCAGAGGCATGGGGATAGGTTCGGGGCAAAGTGAGTGACCTTATTTGAATAGAATCTTAGCTCCATGGGCCATTACAGTTGGTATTACAATCAGAAATACCATGTGGAGGCCATCCCTAGCATGTTAAAGCCACCATTTTAGGCTGTGGGTTCTGTTCTTTAAATAAAGCCATAGGAGATTTTGGGTAGCATTCTACTGGTGTTTTAGGAACATAGTCCTGTTGATGGGCTCTGCTGGCGAGTATAGTTGGAGTAGAAAGAAAATGAATGGACTTTATTGGTTAAGTATTGACTATGACAGAAGTGCTGAAAGGCAAGATTATGGCTGTAGCTCTAGAAGTGAGAAAAATTAGACAGATGAAGAGATGAGTTAGAGGTAAAATGGGAAAGAATCAGGATGGTGTTCATGTCTCTCTGAGAGCATAGGGTTCTAAAACTATAAGCTGTCAGACACCAACAAAATCCCTTCATTTGTTTAAAAAAAAAAAAACTAGAGAAGCCTTGGCATATGGAGATGTGAGAAAAGACCTCCATTTTCTAAGAAATAGTGAGGTCATGTATTGGCTAGCAGCAACAGTAACAGAAGAAGCCTCCCTCCCCGCCCCCCCAAAAATGGGAGATGCTCTGTCCTGGGCCCAGCAGGGAGAAAGCAAGGGGTATATTAGCTATCACTGGCACACCCTTCCTTAGCTCTGCAATGGTGAACAGAAAAGATCAACCAGAAAATGAATATTACTATGATAAGTTTTGCCACATCTAATGACCACCACAGTCAGGCAAACTGCACGAGGCAACGTGCTATTGAGTGTTACTTCCCCCTTTAAATACTTCCATGGATTCCCTTATGTGAAGTAGGAAAAGCTTCCTACACACTTTTCAAAAATAATACTTTATGTGATGCTTTGTCCAAAGCATGCTTTATTTGGTCATCTTACGCTTTGGGAATGAATGTCAATTACTCTTGCAAAGCTTCCTGTGAGTTCTGGCAGCTAGATCAAATTAGATACCGACCCAGACATCCTGAAGAGGAGAAAAATCAATGTAAATAAATGTAATTTCTAAATAAAATATGCTTTTACCTAATTGAAAAGCCATTACCAATTAGTCAAATACAACTTTAATCAGACATGAATGATTGAGGAATTCTATATTTAGAAGAACATAGGCTGGCATTTTAAAAGCCCTCATGTCTCATGCCATTAGCCTTGAAAACCTTTTACCAGGTAACCGAGGTGTGCGTTTTAATTCCCAGTATCAAACCAAGAATAAAATTATTTTAATTATGGTCAACTGGGTAAGGAACATTGACGGTCTAATTGCTGAGCTGTAATTCTGTATTCTGTCCCTGGGAGACACACACCTGAGCCAAGTGTTTCAATAATTCATTAAAGTGCTTCCCTGTGCATCAATTATCAAATCATGTGGCTTGATTACTTTACTTAGGGAAAGTTACCCCTGTGCAAATGACTTTACCAATCAACAAAATGTGGAGAGAAAAAAATAAGTCCAACCTACTATGTCAGCTTTTTTTTTATCTATACACCAAAAGCAATATGCACAGCCATATCTTAACCAACACTATTCAAAACTATAATGTTCCCAGGCTAGAGATTCCTGTCTCCATAATTCTGGTCTCTCCAATAGTTCGTTGTAAAGACTGTCCTAGTTACCTTTCTATTGGTGATGATAAAATAGCTGGCAGGAAGCAACTTAAGGAAAAGAGGTTTTCTTTGGCTTACAGTTTGTGGGATACAGTTCTTAATGGCTGGCAAGGCATGGCAGCAGAAGCAGGAAACAGCTTGTCACACTACATCTACAGTTAGGAAAGAGGTTGGGGCCAGGCTGTGAAACCTCAAGGGCCCACTTTCTTCAGAGAAGCCCCACCTCCTGTGGGTGCCACAACCTTCTCAGATCATGCTACAATCTCTAAATGATGTGTTTAAGCACATAAGCCTATGGAGAACATTTCACATTCAAATTACAAGGATCGATTATTTCAACTTTTTATAGTTAGCTATTTTTATTTAAATATTTTATACAAGATATTTTATCATGCTCCTTCCCCTCCTCAACTCCTTAGAGATCCTTCCCCGCCTCCCTGACCATCCAATTTCATGATCCCTTCTCAAAAATTAGTTAATAAATCAATACAAAAAATACCAAAATAAAAATATCACTCACACACACACACACACACACACACACACACACACACACACACACAATTTCATGTTGGCCAAGTATTACAGGGTGTAAGTCTTGCTCTGGAGTGTGGCTGGATTGTACTGATTGTCTCTTTCTCAGAAAATATCAGGTGAAAACAGATTCTTGGTTAGGGGTGGGATTTTGTGTCCTCCTCCCCTTCATGGTGCTGGGGGGCAGGGTTGCGAGGCTTGAACCTATGCAGGTCTCTGCATGCTGTCAGTCTCTGTGAGATCCTGTCTATCAGTCCCATTTTGTCTGGGAGATGCTATTTCCTTGGAGTCATCCATAACCTCTGGCTCTTTCAATCTCTCTGGCTCTTCTTCCATCTAAACCGCTTGGCTTCAGAGGGAGGGGTTTGAGAAAGGCATGTTTTTAAAAAACATCAAAGTATGTATGGTCCAAAACCATACTTTTGTAATCTTTTTCTGTGATTATGAATTCATTGTCTTCAGTAAATATGAAGGAATGCCAGTTGACATTTTTCCAACAAGGTATTTTCAACTTTGGCAACTTATACTTATTTTCATATTATTACATGACTTCATTCAAAAATGCCAAAGTGGAAGAAGTATAAAAGGAAGAAAAAGTCAATGAGCAAACACAGGCTCTAAAGACGGAAAGGAAAAATAAAATAACCTTAAACTCCACAAAGGTTGGTTTGGTGGCAAATCAACTAAGTATTTTGAAAATTGAGAGGAAAATCTCACATTTTTAATTCAGAACTAAAGTTTTCAATCCTGACGCCACTAAAGAGGAACAACACTTACACAAGTTTAACTTCCCCCTCCTACTCCACCGTACAGCTTTCGTGTTGTTTTTTTGTTTGTTGTGTTTCACATTGTTTTTCTGTGATTTTTTTTCATCAGTCAGGGGCTCCTGTATCACCTAGATTGGCATCTAAATCACTACATAGACATCTTTGAACTTCTGGTCTTCCTGTTTCCATCTCCCAAGTGCTGAGATTACCCACGTACCCCCATGCCCTGTGTACGCCATCCTGAGGATGGAAACCAAGGCTCTGTGTGTGCTACACAAGCAGTCTACCAACTGAACCGCACCCCTAGCCATCGCTTTTCCTCCTGTTCTAACGTCCCTGCCTATTACAAAGGTAATTTTGAGTGGAGAATGTTAGACTAGGTACATTCAGAGAAATATAAGCCAGGAAAGAGTAATCCAGTAATAGAACAATTGATGAATAGATGAGACTATCCATGGGGCTTAGTGAATTATAACTACAGGAATCTCAGTATGCCCATCCTCTGTAAGAGTTATCTTTGTCAACACTTTTTTTTTTTTTGGTACTGTAGTTTAAGGTGACTGCAAGGACCCATGATAACACAGGTGCTGAGCACAAGGCTATACATTCTCAGGGCACCTGTATTTGACAATTATTGCTGTATATGCTATATACAGGAGAACATACAAAATGGGGACTCAGTCTAGTGGGCATGTGCCAATGTTTGTACAACGTGGAAACAATTGAAACCTTGGGATGTTCAGAGGTGGAGACGTGTGGAAGCAGATGGAGGGCATTTGGGTCCTGAGTCTCACCTCCTTCCAACGCCCACATTATACTTGAGATGTGCTTGACAACAATCTGGAACCTTCAACCTTGAAAGAATGGATCACGGACACAGACTCAAAGATTATTCACAGAAATATAAAGTTGTATATAGGAATGGAGTCACCACACCAGCCCAGAAATAAGTAGCAAGTGTCTAGGAGACAGAGCCCAGCAGCATCAAGGTATGGCCACACAGATGCACTGAGGTCAGCTGCTCTGTGAAAATTGTCTCCTATGGTGGAGGGTGTTCTCTTATGTTAAATATGACCAATCCTTGGAGCCACCTAAAACTTTTCTAAGAAACTGCTTCTGTCTAAATGAGATACATCGGACTTTTGGAAACCAAGCTATGTGATACATTAGGAGAACAAAGCAACTCTTAGAGTGTGGCTTCCTCAGCTATGAAGCAAGAGGTTCAAACACAAAGTCTAGACTTGATAGTTGAAGAATGCCTGGCCTTTTCCCACTGCCTCACTCTTCCTAGCTTATAATGATTTCTTCTCCTGGATACAAATAACTTGTACAGTCACGAGATTTCAGAAAGAGAGCTTGTCCTTCAAAGAATATCTTTTCCACGAGTATAATCAGATGTGGTCATTAAATGCAGAGGAGAGATGTTTACAAGCAATCAAGTTAGCCCATCAGCCAGGGAATAAATCAGCGAATGGATAGACTAGCCTGAGATAGATTACCCAGCCAAAGAACCTGTCGATAAATAGAGGAAAACTCAACCAATTTAGAGTTTGTTTATTACACCTCCTATAAAAGGGTCAACCGCCTTTTTAATTTAGAGGTAGCGATGTGCAAGTTGGTGTAACAGCTAGAGGGTTCATTATAAAGGAAACACTACAGACATGATCTTATATTTTGCCTCAATAAAAAGGGGTCATAAAAGATAGAGGCCAAAAAAAATGCATAGGCCACGCCATTTAAGAGGAGATTCAAGGCCTGAGCTGTGACCCAATCTGTGTATAAGGGAATCACTGAAAGCTCAGAGTGATCATGCCTGTCATCTCATGGAGATGTAAATATTAAAGAAGCAGAGACTGTCTGAAGTTGCTAATCTAATTCTCAGGCAGTGTTAACTCCCTGTCACTCTAAAAACAACACAGAATGTTCCGATAGTATGCTGGTAGCATGCGAATGTCATGATAATGGCCTTCTGCCAGGAAGCTAACTAATAACTAAAATATTTCTATACTCTTCAGAGTCTTAAATAAACTGTGATCCATTGGAGTCATGGGAACATAGAGATATAAAGACAATGAAATATGTGCTGGATACATGTGTGGGTACCAACAAAGACATAGGAAGGGGATGGAGTGTGTGTGAGGGAGAAAAGGAGAATTTAATGTCTGAAATTCATTTGAATTTTCCTGAAAATGTATTGTAGTTCAGTTTTTAAATGTCATGGGTTGATATACATTGTCATTATTAAAGGTCTTTCTAATATGTGGGATGGATATATTGTCAGTCTTCACAAAAGATTTAGATGAAAATTTTAACACACTTTTCTCATCTTGAAAATGTAATACATGTTTGAAAATGTTAAATTGCTTTTAAGACAGAGAGTTAAGTCTAAACATCAAAGAGCCCAAAACTTCTAAGAAAAGAAAAATTATTTTGCCTTATCTTTTCTCCTTAGAAGAATGATTTCTTGACTTTTAGCACAACTACCTTTCAAGTGAAGCCTTAAAAGCAGAGATTTTTATGTGAATATTTTAAATTATTCAAAAGGATTTTAGTGAACAATGTGTGTGTGTATGTGTGTGTGTGTGTGTGTGTGTGTGTGTGTGTGTGTGTTATTGCAAATGTCTGAGAACCAGTTATCTTAATTTGATAGGTGTAATCCTAATTTAAACTCCAGAATCAAGGTAAAAAAAAGCTCTAAAATACTTCTAAATGTTTTAATATTTTGCTACTAAAAATGAGCATGAATCATAAGCAAGTTAATGCTTTTAAAAAGTATGAAATGGATTTAAAAGCATAAGTGAATATTGTTTGCCATTGGTGTTCTACTTCCAAATATGCAAAAGAATTTCTTTTAGTGTACATTTTATCCTAATATTTTGAATGACTAAAATTCTTATTGATATACTTAATTCAGATGGTCATCATATAGAAAATCAGTGTGTCTGAATTCTACTGCCACTTAGTTTGAAACCCATCAATTCAATCAATTTTAAGCTCTCTTCTGAAGCTCACTTTTTCTGAGAGAGGGCTTCAATATGTAGTAAAGATTAGCCCATAACCTTATGACCATCCTGCCTTAGCCATCTAAGTGCTCAGATGAAGGTTTATACTCCATGTCTGTTTTTCAGGCTCAGATAAATTGAGCATTTGTCTTCCTCCTCCCTCAGTTGCTGTGTGGCACATGGGAGTTCTCATATGAGGGTGATCAAATCTGTATCATTTTAAACCTATAATTACTATTTTCTCTGAATCTTCCTTTATGTCCTTCATTCTTCTCACCATCTATCCTAAACTTGTTAATACTTCTAGCAGAACTGATTGAGCAGCTATCTGCCACTGGGCAATAGTTTTGGACTTAGGAGACAAAGATGAATTAAAACACAAATTATATTCCACTGTGCAGAAGTTCACGCTGAACTGCAGGTGGCTCGTAACCTATATATGTTTTAAAATAATTTAACTAGTCTCCCGCCATTTCCATCAGGGTTGATTTCTCAGATACTTGCCAAAAAACCCGCTATAAAAATCTACTTTCAAGAAAACACAACTGGAAGCATCTCTGTTTTTTTTTCAATACTGAGCCTTTAGCATGTCCGTCAAACAGTTAACCGTGGAATCACCAAGCATTCTACCACTGAATCACCAAGCATTGTACACAGAATCACGAGGCATTCTACCAAGGAATCACCAAGCATTCAACCAAGGAATCACCAAGCATTCTACCAAGGAATCACCAAGCATTCTACCAAGGAATCACCAAGCATTCAACCAAGGAATCACCAAGCATTCTACCAAGGAATCACCAAGCATTCTACCAAGGAATCACCAAGCACTCAACCAAGGAATCACCAAGCATTCAACCAAGGAATCACCAAGCATTCAACCAAGGAATCACCAAGCATTCTACCATGGAATCACCAAGCATTCTACCAAGGAATCACCAAGCATTCTACCATGGAATCATCAAACTTTCTACCAGGGAATCACCAAGCATTCTACAAGGCATAACCAAGCATTCTACCACGGAACCACCCAAGCATTCTACCATGGAGTCACTAAGCATTCTATCACTATTTCCAGAGTTTCCTTTTACTTTGAGACTGGGTATCACTAACTTGCCTAGGCTGGTCCTGTAACGCACACAATAACCCAGACCTTGAACCTGAAATCCTCTACTTAAGCCTCCCAAGTATCTGAGACTATAGACTTTTGCCAAGACACCCAAAGTACATACTTTCAAAGATCCTCTTCACTAAGGCCCTACCTACCATATGTCTTCTTTCTTGTAAGTCCTTCATAAAGTCAGTTATTGTTATAATGCCCTGATGAGCTAAAAAAGCATTTTTCCACTTTGTCAATAAGAAAGCCGGTTCACGGGGTTGGGAATTTAACTCAGTGGTAGAACACTCCCTTAGGAAGTGCAGGGCACTGGGTTTGGCCCTCAGCTCTGAGAAGGAGGAGGAGGAAGAGGAGGAGCAGGATGACGATGATGAAGAGGAGGAGGAGGAAGAAGAGGAAACAGCTTCAAAAGGACTATATAACTTAACCAATCACAGAGAATAAATAGCAACAACATTCTCAAATCCAGTCTCTCTCTTTCTCCAAAACAAAATATCTCAAAATTAAATTAGATTCATCTAAACTATGCTTATTCTATTAATTACATTAAATTTATATGTGTTAATGGAGCTGTCATCTTAAGGACTTGAAGGAGCTAGTTTTATATTATACCAGAATGCTTGACAGAAATGACGCAAAGGAGGAAGGGGTTTGTGTTTGTTTCTTTCTTTGTTCGTTTTAACTCATACCTTGGAGATATTTCAGCCTACTGTGGCAAAAAAAAAAAAAAATCAAAGTGTGCCAATGAGAATAGCTTGGTTCATGGTGACAGGTGGCAGAACAGGGGACAGGGAGAGCTAAACCAGAACCAGTGGGGTGGAGGATAAAACCAAATCTTTCCCCATCTCCCCCACTCCCCACCCCCAGGAATCTACTTCTACCATCCTGGTCATACCTCCTAAAAGCTCTATCACTCTCAACATATTTCTGCTGCCTTCAAGTTGAAGACTGAGCCAAAGCCACGAGAAAAGCCAACACTTGACTCAACCTCCGGATATCCCCAAATCAAGAAAAGCTGCATCTTTTCTACCTAAAAGCCCTCAGTCCATGAATGCGAGGACATGTTCTGGGATGTCCTTTTATAAACTTGGGTGACTTGAACAGAATCCTCTATAGATTTATTCCCTTCAGGCCTCACTCAGAGTATACCAAAGCTACTCAAGGGAAGATTCACCATCCTTAGGTTAAACCTAAAGGCTGTGGATGAATCATTATATACTTTCAAGGCACTGATCCCAGTTCACAAGGTGTAATTACCACGATCCATTTAAAGATAAACATAAGTTTTGAAGAAAACACTGAGGCCTTTGGCCCACGATTAATGGATTCCTTTTAGTAGATATTGCTCATTTCTATACCTGGGGACATGGGTTAGGGAGATAGCAGCAATGGGGTAGTAAGAATCTCTCTTTATATCATTTTTTTTCATGGAAGTAGAATTACATGAATTTGTCACTTTGGGAAGTACAGGGTTATAAATCCCTCCCAACCCCACCCCCCCCAAAAAATTAATTCCCCTGAAGGTTTCGGCAGAACTGAAGGAAGCTGTGAGGAGAGAGCTGCTCTCGGATACACGGTGTACAATGCCAGCAAATCTGGTAACAGGCACAAACGGACAAAGAAGAACGGCTGCTGCAAGTCTAGCTCCCTGACTTGGGAAATGCACTTACTCTTTGTCTTGATTATTTGCAGCCTGACAATTGTTCCCAGCAGTGAAAGGCAAGCTCACCCTCTGGGAATGGGTTCAAATATAAATGACTGAGAGCCTTGTCAAAGGTCCTCCATAGCTGACACCGCCTCTCTCTACCTTCGTCCCTCAAGGGCACTTCATTTTCACTTTATTACTTTTGTCCCTCCAAGAGAAGGTTAAAGTCCAGAGGGGAAAAAAATGTCATTATAAATGGAAGTTCTTGATGATAGGCCAAAACATCTGTCCTGTTTCACCTCTCACTTTCTTTCCACGTTCTCTTTTTCTAGTCTTACACTTTTTGCCTCCCTCTTTCTTCCCTTCTTCGTTCCTTTTCCCCAATCTTACCCTTTCCAAGAATCGCAGGATTTCAACCCACTGTTTTGATATCTGAAAGTGGTTTGGGTCATGGCTGCTATAAGACTTCACATGAACAACCATTAATGACCATGTACAAGCCCTGGAAAGCGTTGCTCTATTGTCTGTTTTTTACTCAGCTCTCGACGACGTGACAGCTGACAGCCTCCCAGGCTGAGGGGAGGAAAGGCCATGACTTCTGAAAGTCATAAATGCTTTACTTTCCTCTGCTTTCCTAGGGAAAGTCAGGGTCGCTCACCCAGCACTCTCTTCCACGATGTGGGCTTGTGAAAATTGCCGTCATCTGGATTTCTTGGGGGAGTTAAAACAAAGAAATCACAATGACAGTACCCTTGCTTTTTCAAAACACCAATGTAATTTTTTTTTAAAAGCCTTACAGAACACCTCACAAAAGACATGGCAAGTCTCTCTGAAGTATCTTTCATGAGGCAATTCCACTTAGCAATCTACATCCAAAAAGACGTGTAGAGCAAAGACAGAGATGGCTTCAGTTCTGCAACAGAAAGCCTCTGCTCACCTGAGGGAACTCTGAGCCCTGTTAAGATGAACTTCTGCTGTGGTCTCTGTGGCGGGGAGACTAAGAAAGATGGAGGCTTAAGGGAAGTTGTCACAACCGATCTTCAAAATCCGCGATCTGTACCCACTTACTGCCTTATTTAACTCTCAGGTGTTTGTAAAGCTGTGTGGCAGCTGCTATTGCCTTCACTTCACACCCCCCAAAACCCCAAAACTCAGAGATAACTAACTCCAGCATTACTCACTCTAGAGAGGGTACAACTAGTTCTCAGACTCAAACCCTCCTCCAAACGTCATGTGACAGTGACTACCTGCACTAGGGTTACTAACCTTTAACTCCAGAGGGATGCTCAGCTAGTATTCATCTTTTCCTCTGCTATGCTAAATCTGCATCCTTAAAAATGTCTATCAGAAGCCCTCTTTTATTTGGTGGGTAACATGGTGACTGTGTGAGTGTCCATGTGTTAAAATGAATGTGCTTTTTTAAAAAAAGAAGTTGATTCACCAAACACTATTCAAATTAAAAGATGCTAAATGTGGCAGTGTTCTCACTCCAGCTGCCACGGGTCAATTTCGCAAGGTCTCTATTGCTAGTTCAAAATTAGATTCACTAGAGACTGATTAACCTCCAGGAGGAGTTACAAGTTTTGCATAAAAGCAAAATGAAAAAAAAAACCCTGACACTTTCAGTCACCAAAAGTAATATTTGAAACAAAAGATAAACAAAAGTAAAAATTTTGTTGTTAAATGCACACAGAACCAAATGCTTACAGCACTCTGATTTCCTAGGCTCTGTTTAGTTAATCCCATCACTTACAAATAAATTCCAGGATACGACGCTCACCTAGATGGCTCCTCGACCACACTTAGAAGAGACCGGACTGTGAGTGTGAGGAAGCCAGCTAGCAGAATGTTAGAATTTGAGATTTGCAGAATGAAACAGGCACCCTCCCAGCTGTGGGCCTTGAATAGGAGTATTATTAACAGTAAGATATAATGAAGTTCTGTCTTTCAAAATCACTGAGACTGATAATAATTTATCAGGTAAGTTTTTACTATCTTTTCTTTTAATATCTCTTTATTCTCCGTCACTATTTGTGGCCAAAGCAAAGCCTCATTAAAGGAGGCCTGAAGGGAGTGATGTGAAGTTCTGAACTACTTTTTAATTACTTGAGAAAGAAAGTTTGCTATCCAATCGGCAAGAGGTTTTTTTTTTTTTTTTTTTAATTCTCAATGCATGTAAACCTGGTATATGTATTGATTACTTGTGAGATGATCTAGTTTCCTTTCGATGAAAGAAATGCTAACAGGTCCAGTCTTATGTACGTGTAGTGCAGGTAGCACAGCTATTGTGTATGGAACTGTGAAAGTATATAGAATACACTAGTAAAATAAATAAACAAATATATAGAGATAGATAGATGATAGACAGATAGATGACAGATACATTTTTAAATGTAGAGATAGAGCAATCAAGAAAAGAAACTTGATATTAACCCTTGTACCCACACTGGCATGTGCATACATTTTAAATACACACACACACACACACACACACACACACACACACACACACACACACACACACACATACACACACACACACACACACACCAAAAATATCAGTTGTTGGGCTTATGCTCATCCAAATGGTCGAGCGCTTACCTAGCATTCCCGAGGACCTAGATTCAATGCTAAGTGTTCCAAAATTAAATAAATAAATATGTGTGTTACAGATAAATGAACAAAAAGTATGTGTATGTTACATATAATCACGTTCACTACAAAGAAATGTGTTTCACACAAATCCTAGAAGCTGAAGCCTTTAGCGGCAATTCAAACCTTTGAAATACAGTGGCACTATTTGAATGTTAAATCCAAAAATTCCATAGCTACTATATGGAAAATATATTTTGAATTCTAAGCAGCCGACTGACTGACTACTGGTGTCAGAAACACGGTCATCTCATTATCTGTCTTCTGTATTTACACAGAACCAAAGTTGCTAAGAGGTCTGCTTTAATAGCTTCAGCATGGTAGGCAGCGGCCGCTCTCTCACTGGCTCCATCTAAAGTCAGTCTGGTAAACTACTCCAGGGAACGCCTGAGTTCCCAGAGTTCCCTGAACCTAAATCATAGATCTTCTATGTTTGCAAGAAAACGTTATCTGTCTGATCACACTCATGGCTCTGAAATTCTCAACGCTGAACGTTCTTTTTCTGTGCACCTTTGCTTTCCCAAGGACCTGCTGTGTTTCCCAGTCTAGGAGATTAAACTCTCGATCTTGCTGCCCTGGAGGGAACGGGGAGGGAGGAGTCTTCTTCCTTAGAGAGGCTCTGATTGGCTTGCAGCTCACTTCCTTCTGGCTGGGGTGCAATTTTGATGAGTCAGCTTGCCTTCAGTCTTCTGCATTGGCTGGGTGGGTCCAAGCTAGCAGTTCCTTCCCAGTGGCCCAGCAGGAAACTCTGTTCTGCAGAGGGTGACAGGGACAGTTGACACCTCTCTCCGACAGATGTTTCTAGAACAAAGTGCTGTTCTTTGCTTCACTATTGAAGACTGCCTTGTTAGTTGCATCCTGTATTTCTCATTCTAATCAACTTCTTGGGGCGTTCCTACTTACTCTCAAGCAGGTGGCTATATATCCTTGTCCTTCAGGCAACTTGATGCTTCCTGACGCCATCTTTATGAAGACTGATGAGACTAACTCATATGTGAAACAAGCTCAGCTTCACAGCACCAGACAAGCCAGAATTGCAAAGTGAATTAGAAAAACTATTCATGTACTACTTAAGTTTCCTTATACATTTTCAAATCTGTGTGTATAATATCACGTTATATGAGTGCTTGTCTCCCAACCTCTACTTTCTTCTTCTTCTTCTTCTTCTTCTTCTTCTTCTTCTTCATCTTCTTCTTCTTCTTCTTCTTCCTCTTCTTCATCTTCTTCTTCTTCTTCTTCCTCTTCTTCATCATCTTCTTCTTCTTCTTCTTCTTCTTCTTCTTCTTCTTCTTCTTCTTCTTCTTCTTCTATCCATGTTTCAAAGAGCATTAAGAGAAGAGATTGAAGATTCAGGAAAATGTCAGCAGTCAGAACCATCATTCTGAAGCAAGACCATTATTGCTTGTTGTTATTCATTTACTAGAAACAGAAGCGTGTGTGTGTGCGCGCGTGTGTAAACTGATAAAGCAGAAAGGTTCATTGATTATGGTTTCCACTTCTTTACCTGTTTGGCTTTGCTACAACTTCAAATTAAAAGCAGGCAGGACGGGGGAACAATGAAGTGTCCAAACTCATCAGCTTTTAGCTCTTCTGTTCTTCATGGTGAAGTAGGTTCCAGTGTTCTTTTTCTTTTTCTTTTTCTTTTTTTCTTTTTTCTTTTTTCTTTTTTTTTTTAAGCCTATTTTTGAGAAACCACTTTCCCAGTTTTTACAAGAAAATGTCACCATGCCTGTGGTGCAGGCGAGGGGGAACCTAATTTCATTATAGTTAAGTGGCTGACTCCCCATTTCCCTCCATAATAGTGTAACACGGTATATTAGAGGGCTTTAATAAATAGGAAGGATGTGGGTTGCAGCACATTTTCGTAGAAACCAAATTACTTTGAGTCACACATCTGCGTCTTCAATTCATCCCATTTGCCACCATTTCACAACCTAATTACAGGATTTTCTGGAAACTGCTGTCCGACAGTAACTGGATGACCTGCTTTATGTAGCAGAGACAGCCAGGCAGCTCCCGGGCTTCAGATTTCGTCGCTGTCACCATGTAATTGCATTGGACATCCGTGCTAATCCCTGTAGGCAGGAGGCAAACGAAATATTATAATTACCCTTTATTCTCTTGCTCCCGAAGCACGGATTAGGGCAGTGAACATACAAAGAAAGAAGAGGAAGAGTGTCTCTAGGAGTGTTACTGGTGGTTTGATCAAAGGAATATTGCCGGATCTCATCACCAGACCTTTGTCCAGACATAGGCCGCATCCTCAGCCATCGTCTCTTTCAGTTAGCTAAGTGTAAGGTTGTCTGTTTAACTCAGAATCACTGTGGGGCTATGGTGAAGAAACCCTGGGAAGTGGCCTGTCATGTCAATCATATATAAATGTGTGTGTGTGTGTGTGTGTGTGTGTGTGTGTCTTGTGTTTTCATGTATGCACGTGCAAAGATAAGTGTGGGCATGTGTGTACAAGGCAGCATAACTTGAAGAGTTCTCCTGAAGGAAAGAACAGAAGAACTGAGATTTCAGGTATAACAAGCATTTTTAGACTCTTTCTTTGGAATATAAGAGTCCACCTTTGCTCTTTTTTTTGAGACAGTTGTGTTGGGGTCCCTGATTTAAGATGTTGATGTGTAGGAACTTTTGGAAAGGTGTGTGACTATACAGCTACAGTTTTCTAGACGTCTATGAAGGACATTAAAGTCCAATGCTTCTTTAATGGATGGATGGGGAAGAGTATTTCTTTGGGTCTAAATACTGTTTGTGAGCTTATTTTGAGATAAAAACATAATAGTGCATTAAAAGGCAAGTCTTGATTTTTGAGGAAAGAGATGGCTTTTTGCATCGTTTCTTTTGTGCTTTGGAGGAGTTGGCTACACGTAGCTGAAAAGCATCCTCAGCTAACTTGTTATAGGAGATTACAGGCAATCTTCTTGTTTTCATGGAAATTCATGTTTTTAGGGCTTTTTCCCCTTTAAGTTGGCTTACTTTCTGGTTCCCTCTTTATATGTTCTAAACGAGGAGTAGAATCTAACTTCTTGCAAAGTGTCTTCGAATTGATTTTCGTGGGAGTTATTTATAAGTGTATGATTTACATATAACTTCTCAAAATTTATTTTTCAATAGCTCTTCCAGATTCATGATTTAATTTTTAAAAAGGCATGAGATTCCCTTTAACCATGTCACTCGCCTTAAAAGAAACAACTTGCAATAAAAGAAACTGTGTGCCACTTTTGACGTTTTGCTTAGAACTGGTGAAAGATGAACAAAAAAACCTAAGTAGTATGCCTGAGTGGGGTTCAAATTCTAGAAGGGAACCATTTGGGAAAGTAAATCTACCCTGTCAGAAATGGAAGCAGCATGAGAGAATGTAGATCATGGTGAGGGAACAGAGACCACAGGATTAGGGAAGCAAATTCTAATAGTCAGGAAATCCTTTCTCATATAGCATCACTTGAGCAGAAATGTCAGTAACAGAGCAGGCCATGCCCCGCTGATATGGAGGAGCAGACCCAAAGAAGCACGTGTGAGCTTTCCAGATACAGCACAGAAACCGCTATAGCTGCCACAGGGTGATCAGGGAGCCAAAAAAAAAAAAAGACTATGAACTTCCTGTGGATTGAGAAGCCACTGGCGGAGCTGAGCAGAAAAAATGACTTCCAGGACTATGTACGGGATCCTTATGGACACGTGGCCAGTTGTAAAACAGGAACTTATGAGGGACCAGGCAGTGAGCCATAAGGGCAGATTTTCCCCCAGGGAACTCCTGAGTAGGCCATGCATTAACATGTGTTGAAGAGATAGTGGTGCCAAAGAGAACAACCGTATGCCGAAAATGCCAGGAATATGGGATGTTTGGCAAGGAAAGCACAGGTACTGAGTAGAACTAGCCCAAGTGAGGCTCTCTGTGTGCTGAAAGAGGCAAGACCATGGGGTGGGGCTGTTCTAAATTTTGGAATTCAGATTGTGATATGATATACACTAAATGCCGGGCCTGAAGCTACAGAATTTATTATTTGCCCTGGTTTTGGTCTTACTGGGGGTCCAATCTTTTCTCACTATTTTCTGTTCCTCCCTCTGGGAAGGGTAATGTTTACATTGTAGCATTAGAAGTATATAGCATTTTATTTTATTTTATTTTATTTTATAGGAACTTAAAAATAGGTGTTTCTCTTGAGTCTCAGAAAAAGACTGAATTTTTGAACAGCGTTAGAACTTGTAAAACCATGGGGACTCCTGAAATCACACTGAATATATTTCGTGTTCTAAGATGGCTATGGCCCTTGAGGGATCAGGGACGGGACACTGTACTGAATCTGAAATACACCCCACAGGCTTATGTTTTCATTGCCTGTTCCTTAGCAGGTTACACTGTTTTAAGAAGATAGAAGGAATTAGCTGGCAGATGCAGGTTAGTAGGGCAGGCCTTTGAATGTCATAATGTGCCTCCTACTTCTGGCCACTCTTTGCCTTGTCAACAAGAGATGAACATCTGTCATCAAAGGCTCCTTGTTCTAAAATAACACAATAAAAATCTGTAACAAAGCTCAACAAACATATACACTGGAAGAACTAAGTACCCACAAAGGAGAGTAAAAATTAATAAGCTAGTTAGTGTCCATAAAAACCAAAGAAATTATAGTGTCTTAACAGGTACCAGAGTTCAATGGTTAAAGAATAGGATAGTGGACAAAAGATAATAAAATGTGAGCTACAGATTGTCAGGAAAGACAATAATGTTGATAAAAGCATTAAAAATGGGGCTATGATGCTATCAAGTAGTAATCTTTCATTGTACACAACAGAAATGGGATCAAACTAATGTAGAAAGACAGGAAGTTTAATGGTGGAGTTCTTGAAGCCAAAAGAAAGACTCCAGAATGCTTACAGAAACAGGAAACTCCGGAAATCTTTGTGAAGGAAAATTATGACATTTCTACCTGATGTAATTTGGGCCATAAATAGATAAAAGAAAACTGGCTGTCCTTACTCTTGCTTAACACACCACGTCCTGTGAGACTGGGACATATCCTGGCTTTTGCCTATACTAAGACAGTGTGCAAGGGCCCTCAGTATGGGAAATGCTGGGAATGTTGTCCACTTCTCTAAGAAACAACAGAACTTACTGGTTTATCATTAGCTCAACCTCTGCACCAAATGGAGGAAAGGGAAACCTAGCAGGATAATAATGATGCTATATGAAATGGATTCCCCAAAACAAAAAAATTAATAACTGTCCATTACAGGGACATGACAAACAGATCTGCCTTGTAGAGAAGGAAAGAACAAAATTTAAAACTTGAAAGTTTCACTAAGAAATTAAGACTTATAAAATACAAAATAGATCAAATACAACATATGAAAATGACTCCTTTTGATATACACAATGATTATCGAAGACCAGCAAACAAACATAGCAAGACCCAAAACTGGGGCCAGAGAGATGACTCTGTGGGGCTAGTCGTGCAAGCATGAAGACCTGAGTTCAAATCCCCTAGCACCACTTTAAAAGTTAGGCCTAGCCATGTAAGGACATAACCCCAGGACCTTGAGGCACAGGGACAAAGGACTGCCAGGGCTTCCTGGCCATTAGTCTACTTTCAGGTCCAGTGGGTGTTTTTAGTTACTTTTCTCATTGTTATGACCAAATACCTGACAAGCAAGAAATTAAGGAAGGAAATTCTTATTCTGGCTCACAGTTTGTGTTGCCCATTCCATCATGCCATGAAAGACATGACAGCAGGCAAGGAAGGTTTGATAGCAGGAGCCAGACACTACCTAGTCACATTGCATCCACTCCAGGAAGCAAAAAAGACTACAAAGCCTTGGGGCGTGTCCCTGGTGACACACCCTCTGTAGCAAAGCTCTCCCTATTAAAGGTTCTACAATCTTCTTCTCAAATACCACCACCAGCTAAAGATCAAGTATGCAAACACATGAGCCGATGGAGAATATTTCATATGCAAACCACAACAGCAAGAGACCCTGCCTTAAAGGAATGAGGCAGAAAACAGTAAACGAGGATATGCACCATTCCATATACGTGCACTTGTACACACAACACAGACACACACACATACACACACACAAAATATATTTATTCCATCATTTCCTTCTTCTTGACTTTGTGTGTGTGTGTGTGTGTATGTGTGTGTGTGTGTGTGTGTGTGTGTGTGTGTGTGTGTTGCATGCACTTGACTGCCCATGTGTGTCTGTGTACAGACAAAAGCAGAATTATTAGGTGTCCTGCCCTTTTGTTTTCGGCCGTATCACCTTGAGATGATGAACTAAAAGCTCTCTGTTCTATCTAGTTTGGTTGGCCAGCAAGCTCCTGAGACCCACACGTCTCTACCTATTCAATGCTGGTGTTACAGCATTGCCATGTACAACCTTTTTAAGTGGGTGGCGAGATTCAAACACATGTCCCTGTGCTTGCAGAGCAAGATGCTCCTACCAACAGAGCCATCTTTTCTGCCCCTCATCTCATTTTTTTGTAGGGGTTTCAAGCAGAGTTGAAGTGAAAGCAAGTATAACCCTCCTGGTTGTGTATTTAAGCAGCAATGAGCACAGCAGTCTGCAACCTGAACTAAATTTTCTCCACGTGGCTCTACAACTCAGCTCCCGAGAGAGGAAGTAACTCGGAGACTTTATTCGTTGTTATTTGTGGCTAAGTTTCTTATCCAGATCAAGTCTTTATCCAATATACAAATTAGTTGTATGTGCTCCCTTGAGCCACACGTGAATTATACTGAGCTACTGAGCTTATCTCATCATAAAAGTTACAGAGAAGATGTTGTAGTTTGATAAGAATGCCCCTCATATAGGCTTATATATTTGCAGCCCTGGTAATCAGGGAGAGGCACTACTTGAGAGGTGTGACCTTGTTGGAGGAAGTGTGTCCCTGAGAGTGGGCTTTAGGGTTTCAAAAGCCCAAGCCATTCCCAGTGTCCTCTCTTCCTGCTGCATTTGGATCAGCAGTAGAACTCTTAACTACATCTCCAGCATCATATCTGCCTACATGCCACCATGTCCCCACCAGGAAGACAGTGGACCAAGCCTCTGAAAACTGTAAGCCACTCTCAGTCAAATGCTTTCCCTTCTAAAAGTTGCTTTGGTCAAGTTGTCTTTTCCAAACAAGAGAATACTAACTAAGGCAGAAGGAGACAAATCCCACAGAAATACTTCTGAATGTTTCTTCAAAGTACACCTTGACAGAAAAAATAAAATACTTACAGATTTTATTGCTTTCTCTTTTTTTCTTTTAAAAGCTGTTGAAATGTTTTTTTCACCCAAGTATTTGAATGACTCAGATTATCATATACATAATCAGACAAGTTTAGACTTAAGAAACTCAAGATGGTTTAACCTGAAAGCAGCTATTGAGAAATAAAGAGGAATTCTATAATAAATAAAATGTCTGGCAGGCATAGAGCTCCATACTGCAATTTTAACACTCAGAAAGGTGAAGCAGAAGGCTTTAGAGGTCCAGGCAGGAAAGCCAGGGTTACAGGATCTTTTTTCAACCAAAAACATTCTGAATAGTACACCTGGGTGATGCTTCAGTAAGGTGACAAATTGATTCCTCCTCCTCCATCTTTGAGTAACACTGCCAAAAAATGACATAGATTCCAGAAATGGGCTTAGCCTGTTCAGGCCAACTTCTTACTATGAGCCTACTCTGGGCTCTGTTTTCTTCTTGAGCTGTTGCTTTTTCAAATGGTCATGGACGAGGCACAATAAGCTACTCAATGTAGCAATGGCATTTTGTTTTGTTCAGGAGCAATAAAATTAAAGCTTTTTATTCTTAAGAAAATGTATTAAAAGAATAATAACAAAAAATAACATCTATTTGCTTCTGAATACATCATGATTTTTTTAAAAAACCACTGGGAATTTTTATCTTTATCTCACAAATAAAAGACACATTTGTTGAGACCGAATTTTCCCATCTTCTTATTTTAAAAAGAAGGAAAGAAATCCCTGTTCTCTTTGTTTCTAAAACTAAATGTCATTTGGAAGCACTTCATAACGTCTGTGTTAAACACCCAGACCATCTATACAGAGAGGCTTGGAAACTAAGAAAATAAACCCTACTGAAGCAAGGAAAAAAGCTTTCTTAAGTAAGTTACAAGAAAAAAAATTAAAATAGCTGATGCCTGAAATTATTACTAAAAATCTAGTAGCCAAAAAAACAAAATATACCAGGCCTAGTGACAGACAGCCATAATCCTGAAACTCAAGAAGCCAAAGAATCATGAGTTCAAGGCCAACCTGAACAATGCAGGAAGTTTTTGTAACCCAGAGCTACACGATGAGACCTTGTACCAGCCATCTGTTTGTCTTCATTGCTATGATCAAATACCTTAAGGGAAGAATGATCTGTTGGCACGTTCATCCCATATAGCAGAAAAGACAGCTGGAGTGTGACACAGTCACCTTGCTTTCACAGTCACGAAACAGGACAGGCAATAGAGCAGGCCTACAAAGCCACAAGACTCACCCTGAGTGACCTGCTCCCTCCAGTGAGGAAGTGCTTCCTCCTCTTACAATCTTCCAAAACAGTGCCATTACCTAGGGACCAAGTCCTCAAACATGGGCATCTGTGGGAACACCCCATATTCAATCTACGACAGACCCTGTCTCACAAAACAAATCTTAGGGCTGAGGGTGTCATTTCATGGTGGACTGAGCATCTGGTCATCATAATCAAGGCCCTAGGATAGATTCCCCAGCCACAGCAGTGTAAAATAAAGCAAAATCACATGAGGAAACTAAGAAAATCAATTCCTGATGCCTGAGTCACTAGTGTGGCTCTCAGCCATTTGTGTTCTGTGAGTAATTTTTACACGGGCACTTAGCAATAGTTACCAACTTGTAAACAATATAAATTCTGACTGGTTTTGATTTTAGCGCTGTGCTTCCTTGGACACAGAACCGTCATGTGGCCTCTTCATGTGTATGTCACCCCTTCCATCTGCAATATTGTTGATGGTGAGGGAACCATCATATCTCAAAAACCATGTGTAGCTTGCTATGTAGAAACACGAATGCCATTGTCTTCAGTGACCAATATGGTGATCGTGCTTTTCAGAATAACTGACAAGATGTAGAAACTAGTACTTCAAAACACCGCTCAGCAGAGAGAATATTCTAGAAGCCACTGAAGTATACTGGGTGAGGGAAGATTTGAAGAGAAACTAAGGAGTTTTACAATTCCTCTTTGGTCTTACAGCATTTGCCTAAACTTCCTGTTTCTGGGATTTTTTTTTTATATGCTTTACTGTATAGAGGTACTGTTTGCCTCTGCATACAAGTGTAAGTGTGTGTGTGTGTGTGTGTGTGTGTGTGTATGTGTGTGTCTGTGTGCATATGTGTGCAACTGTGTGTGTTTAGAAAATTACATAAGTACTTTGTCTGGTTTTGTCCAGTTTCTAATACAGTGTGCTCCTTTCATGGGGGGAAAATGTAATTTTCCTTGTCTGTAAAATGCAGCATCAATTTATTTACAATGTACAACAGTATGAGGAAATGTTGATAAATAATGCTTTTACTTTCTTAAAACAATTTTCATCAGTTGGAATTAAAACTACTAGTGATTATTAGTGCAATTCATATATATATACATGCATATACATTAGTTTGGATTTATGGACATTTTGCTCCCTTTTTTTCTGCATTGATTGGTGTGCTGTTTCTTTTCTGACTCTATTTGTGCATACATCCCTTATTAAAATATTTAGAATAGTTTAGGAGAGTGGTGGGTATAAAGATGGACACAGCAAAACCAAGAGAAAAGTTAATCAGAAGTGGAGACACGCCCACAGATTGTCACCACCGTAATTACACCTGAGCTATTACATCCCTTTGCTTAAAACTATTTGGGTTTTGTTATTTTCCTAGGGGAAAAAAGGAGAGTGGAGAAACAATTAACCTTTGATAACCTTTGCAATATTTTCTCAGTTTTGCCATGTTCCACCAAGGGACCATTTCCTGACAGAAGAAAATTCATTAGGTCTGAGAGTTTCACATCTCTACATCAAGGACGGGGACGAAACTGCTGTCATCGAGAAAAGACTGGTGCACTAGGGCGCAATAACATCAATTTTTCTTCATCTGGGGCTGATGACCCATTCCATAAAAATGTCAGCGCTCTGCTATTTGACCCAAATGAACTGGGCCTGTGACACAAAGATAAACGCTGTGTGATCCAAATGACCCCACGCACAGCAGCACAAGGCCGCATTAGCGATGAGGCACACCTTCACACAAATGAGAGCCAAAGTGACATCTGGGTTGGATGACGTGAGCAGAACTGTCAGTCGAGGTCTTTCTGTCTCCCATAAGCCGAAATTTGGAACCACTGGGAGATCTCATTTGTTGTTGTTGTTGTTGTTGTTGTTGCTGCTGTTTTAGGGTACATGTTGCATGTCAGATACTATCAAACTATTTGATTAGTGAGCCAAAGAGCAGCTTATACAGTGTTAGCTTTACCAATTTAGCCCCTCAGTTTCTCAAATACACTTGAATACACCACTTGGTGGTTTTACATGGTTTTGATGTGCATTGGCCCATTTTTATGAGTACAGATTGCCCCCCTTTCAGCTTATGCTGGTTTCTTCATACCTTTTGTTTCCTTTCATCCTCCCCTCCTTCTGATTCTGCATCCTGCCTTGGCTTCCAGGACTTGATTTTTATCACAGTTCCTCTCCTTGTTCTCTTCAGCCTCTCCCATGAGCCTCTGGTCTCTGCGCGTCCCGGATTCTCTTCGCTCCTTCCTCTAGCGGTTCTGGGCCATTTCCTCAGACTCTGACAACCCGCAGGTCACACTTCCATCTATACCACTAAAGCAGGTCTCTCTGATGAGCTGCTCTGAAACCGTTCACCCTGTAGTTAATAAATTCACTGGGATGTTGCCCAGTCAACATAAACTCATTTTCTAACCTGATTTCCAGTTTGTTCCACATGCTCAAGGTCCCTTGGATTTTTTTTCTTCCCTTCACTGCCCCTGGCATGAATATACCTCGCGTCTAATTTTGAGGCTGCTGGCCACCTTATGTCTGCAGTCAGGAAGCAGATGGCCATGGATGTTGGCGTTAAGTCCCTTCTTAAATTTTTTATTAATAAGACCACAAACCCCAAGAGAGTACTCCAATTGTGTGTGTGTCTTAGTGTGTGTGTCTTTACGTGTATGAAAAGGAGGGCATACTATGCTTTGGTGCCACACTCTCTTGGTCCATATCTACCTGACTTTCTGAGGTAACAGCTAATTTCAACACTGGAACTTTCTTACCAATTAAGTGGAGGTAATGATTACATGTAACTCCGAATTTAACTGTAAAATTGAGATAAAAGATGCAAAGAACTTAGCCAAGAATCAGGCTTATATCATGGCATTTGATTGATGTTGGTATGATTTGACAAAGCTCACAGTCCTTAGAGTTGCGCTCAGACCTTCAAGAGTTTCTCCTTCCTGCTCCTCAGCTTTACTGTTCACTAAGCTTCTCACACCCTAGGGCTGTGCCATGTCAACTATAAAGTGATGAACTTTCTTATTTACCCTGCTATGAAGATGCTACCACAGCGTCTTAAATACCTTGCCCTGGATCCTTCTTATCCTGGCCAACCCCAACTTGCTTTTCATGGCTCTAGTAGCATCTCTTTTCCTGGGACACTTTCTTTAACCTACACTCCCATATGGATTATGAACCTGCACTATACATGTAACATGTCGAAAAAAAAAGTGTTCATTTCTGCAGCTGTACATCTTTTCCTCAAAGAGACAAAGAGGTAAAAGCTATATGTCTATACTTTATATAAATATGTAACAAGGTCCCTTCATCCTTTCCTGAAAGGTGAAATGTAATTTCTATATGAAAAAAAAATGTACTTTCTGGGGTTGGAGAGATAGCTCAGTGGTTAAGAGCTCTGGTTGTTCTTCCATAGTTCCCTGGTTCGAATCCCGTCACAGCTCACAACTGTCTGTAACTCCAGTTCCAGGAGTCACGATGCCTTCTTCTGGATTCTGCAGGCAGTGCATGCACATGCGCAGACATGCATGCAGGCAGAACACCCACACGCATAAGACAAATAAATATTTTAAATAAGTATTTCTAAAATCTTCTTAAAACATCAATTTATTTATCAAAATCAAATAACTCCGAAAAATGAAAGAAGGTTGTTGTGGTTGTTTTAGCAGTATGGCCTAATAATGTTTACTATTAGGTCTGTAACTGTTATCACAGCAATATTTTCTATCCCACTAGCAATCAGTCAAGATGCAGACACATGTTATATTTTAAAATAGCCTTAGTTAAGCTGGGGCAGGACAGATATTAATCCCCTAAGCTACCTCCCATATTGGGGCCCCCATCCCATGCCATCTGCTTCCAATAATTTCTATTGGAAACCCATCCACAATCCCTAATTCTTGCTAATTATTGTTATCTGGGTCAAATCTCCAGCCACACGGGCCATTTGCTTCTTCCTGCACCTCGCCCATGGTACCGGCCTCCTTCCTTCCTGCTCTTCCACTCCCTTCTTCTCCCCTTCCAGTCTCTTTCCCAAAAGCCTGAGCACCCCAGCCATGCCTGTCCCATGTGCTCTGCCCAGGGGTGATGGCTTTTTATTGGTCAAACAGGAATAAGCTCTTAGGCAAGGTACAAAGAATTTGGGGTGTGTGAGTCTGCTCATTTGGGCAAACCAGACCAACCTGCAACAATTCCCTCTTTCTGTCTAAATAAAAAGGCCCTTTTTTTATAGTATACAGTAAGAACAACTATAGAAAATTATAAAAACTAAGAGAAGACTTACATAGATAATGTCTAGCCAAAAATGTATTTGACAACCTTGAAGAAAATACTACCTATTCTATCTTTGTGAGTCCAAAATTTTGAACCTAAATCTCTATCGTATCTCATCTCTATCAACTTAAAATACCTATCTAGACCTAAAAACATCTTAACCCCTAAACAACTAAGCTTAATTGTAAACCTAAACTCTCTATTCTTCAACCACATCAGAGATTGAAAAGGAATAAAATTAATTACCTCAGTAAACAGGAAGCTCAGGCTTGCAGCTTCAAAAATGAAAAAAAAAAAATGACAGGGATAGTTTGTCACCTGAGCAGTAACCAAAACTCACTATAATGTTGGAGCATCATCTTCAGCCTCCTAGCCCAGTATATCTGACAGACATATTTGGGAGGCAGGAACTATTAAGGACTTGCCAACCCTGTTTTGGCAGAGTTCTGCCTGCATCTAAGCTTGGCCAGTTTTAAGCAGAAGTCTGTCTATGGAAGAAATGAGGATATTTTACCCAGTGGCTGGTTTGTCACATTTGAAGCCATCTCCATAAGGAGGGTCTTTGATGTTCATCATCTTCCCTGAGAGGCTGGGTGTTGCCAGGAGTTAACCTGTTTTTATTTGTCAAAGAATCCTTAAAATAATAAAAAAAAATCTTTAAATGCCATATTCTGTAGGTCTTCAAGGTTTTTGAAGACCTTATCTATTTTACCTTATCTAGCTATAGAATCATATCTATCTGTTAAGCCTAGGATATATATTCTTGCGATAAAATAGAATAGTATTTGACATGGGCATGAGTTGATAAACTAACTATTAACTTGTATTACTTCATTATTCTAATAGCCTGCAATAGCACTTTCAAAGTATTGGAAGTAAACTTGTATTATAATTGACTTATATGGGTACAATACTTCGTATTAGAGAAGAAATGTATATAATGTGTGTGAATAATCTTAAATTTCAATTCTAGACCAATGTATCAAAATTGAACTTATTTTTGCATCAGAAGGTGGCATGCATGAACACTCCAGGGCTAGACGTGGTGATGCAAGCCGACAAACTCAGCTCTTAGAAAAAGAAGGCAGGAAGATCACTCAAAGTTTGAGCCTAGGCTGGTCTTCATACGTTGTTCCAGGACAACCAGGCAGCCATGGGACATAACACATAGCAAGACTCTGTCTCAAAAGGAAGACAGAAGAAGAGAAATAGGAAGAGAGGGATAGGGTGGGGAGGGAGAGAGAGAGAGAAAGAGAGAGAGACAGGGAAAGACAGAGACAGAGCGTGAAGAAAAGCGCACTCAAAGCTTTCTGGCTGAATGACACTATCAAGGATGAAAAATGTAAAGCATTAGTCGGCTTGTGACTATTACAGTTGCAGTGAAGGTGTCTATATCCTGAGTTACAGAATAACATGACCACCTCTAGCACAGATCGTGTAGTCCCTGGAACCTCTCAGTACATGCTAAGTGTTTGCTAAATGCCTGGACTCCATGGCTTTTAGAGAACCAAAGTTGGGATAATTGAATGCATTAAGAAACCCACAGAGAGGCCGGGCGTGGTGGCGCACGCCTTTAATCCCAGCACTTGGGAGGCAGAGATAGGCGGATCGCTGTGAGTTCGAGGCCAGCCTGGACTACAAAGCGAGTCTAGGACAGCCAAGACTACACAGAGAAACCCTGTCTCGAAAAACCAAAAAAAAAAAAAAAAAAAAAAAAGAAACCCACAGAGAAATGCTGAAACAGGTTGCTAGGGGTTAAGCATTGAATGGAAGAGCTCTTAACCCCATAGACAGATAGACAGAAACAGCACAGTAGGGGCTCTAAAGGGAAATCAGGCCCGTGATACTGCAGTGAGCTCCCCTCTTGTGTCTCACTGAGGAAAGGGGGAAGGCTCCACAGTAGGCATGCTTTGAGACTCCCCAGCAAGCAGCATGGACGAGGGATGCAGAAGGTAATATATGGCCACCTTCTGATGTGCCTGAGCCTGCACACCTTCTTCCCCAAGTGAGAAATCGAGGCACCGGGAAGTCTGTCAGCTGGAGATTCATAGACAAGTGCTCTAAATATGGTTCTGCCAGTATCTGTGGGGTAGGGGTGGGGGTAGAGGAAAAGAGAAATCTGGTCTGTATTCTAACAGAAATGAGCTTCAAAAAATGAGTACCAAAGAGAAATATTCCCCTGCAGAGCTTTAGGGGTTGTTGTTGTTGTTGTTGTTGTTGTTGTTGTTGTTGTTGTTGTTTTGTTGTTGTTACTCACCATTTTAAGCCTCAGTCCACATCACTTGGACAATGTGTCAGGGCAGAGGAGAGTGAAGCACAGGTCTTCTCGGTATCTCATCCCCTTCAAGACTCTAGCCAACACAAAGCCTTAATTCTCCAGGATTCATCACATTGATGGGTTCCTTTTCTTTTTTCCTCCTTTATTAATTTATTCTTGTTACATCTCAATGGTTATCCCATCCCTTGTATCCTCCCATTCTTCCCTCCCTCCCAATTTCCCCTTATTCCCCTCCCCTATGAATGTTCCTGAGGGGGATTACCTCCCCCTCTATATGATCATAGGGTTCCTTATCTTTGTAGCATGAGCAGATATACCTGTGACCCATGACACTCCACACACACACACACACACACACACACACACACAAAAGCAGAAAGCATCATGGCCACACAGGAGGGAGAATTATCCTCAGAACACAGCTGCCTGAACCATACAAGTAGAATAAAGTCAAGATAATAACACTGGAAGCAAAAGGTTACGAACAGCTTGCACTTGACAGCAATTGATGCCTGAACAACATGTGCATACATGTATGTGCACGTGTGTGTATACATATGAGTGTGTGTTTGTGTTTGTGTGTGTGTGTGTGTGTGTGTGTGTGTGTGTGTGTGTGTGTGTAGAAGAAGTTCTCATCTACATATACCATGGATTCTATCTACGAAAGGTATGCTGACAAATGTCATATTTCAAGGACCAGAGTAGCATCCTCTAGGCTGGTCTTTGAATTATCGTAACATAGCAGTGACAAAAATAGCCTCAGAGGGAGTTTCCAGTCTATTTATAGATAAAATTGAACATTCAGTGTTGGGTAGTGACCTGGTGACTGCACTTTACAATCCCTGAAGGGATGTATAAATAGATAAATGGCTCAAAGCCAGGAAAGCCCGTAGCAACACTACATAATAATCTTAGGTTCGCATAGCTAATTATACTCACCTTGAACAGAGATCCAGCCTTCAAGGGGGTCAAGTACCTAAAAGATCCTGTTTACACTTTACCTCCTCTGCATCTATGTGAGCTAGAAAGAAGAAAACATAATATTTAGAGAGACAAAAAGTCTATGAATATAGGAAACAAAGACCTACTAAGGAGAACAAATCTAAATAGTCAAAATGTTAATTTCTGCTTTTTTATGCAGACAAACCCTATTTTTTCGAGGTGCATAACTCCTCAAAACCCAGCACCTGTAGGCCATTTAAATTCCAAGAACTGTTAGAGAAAATAGAAATATAAATGTATTTTTCCATTTTGCTGGCAGAATATAAGAAGAGAGCCCTGCTAGGATCTGCTGCCCTGCACTAGAGCCAGCCTCTAAAACCTCCACCTCAGTTACCAAGTACTGGGTACTCACAGGACCTGGTTCCTACAAGAGAATTTGTATATATCACGCTTAGGCTAAGCATCAGACAGAACTGTATACACAAGTCTTGAATGTTTGTGGATTGTTACACAGATCTGAAGTACTGAGTACACTTTTTAAATTTTTTTCTTTTAAATCCAAGATCAAAGGGCAATGAACAAGTAAACATGGCGGGATGCAATTCTTCTACGTAAAATTTCTCATGGTCGTTACTGCTCAGCACAGCATCATCGGCCAGTTAATAATGTACACGATGACCTCCTACTTTGTAAACATACTTTGTATACCTCACCAGACGGTCTAGAGTCCAAACAGCAATCTCTGAATTCTTGAATGGATCTGGTGGTATTCTAGGCGGGAAGATGTGCAGCTGGCCTGAAGAAGCACAATAAGTAAATAAGTACATTTTTTTTTCCAGTTAGAGGAGAGGAAAGTCAAGCAAAAAGATTTTCTGTCTGTCCGTTATTAAGTTTAAAATGCAAAATCATTAAGCAGACAAGTTGAAAGTGATGAAAGTCAGTATCTCTTAATGTAGTTATCCAAAGTAAGTAACAAGGAAACTGACTTAGGTGGAGTCCTCTGAATGTAGATCTGGAACCATAAATGTGGGGAAACTTAATTATTTGAAGGAGTGTGCATCAGGAAGTAGAACATTATGATAGGCAGATTTGGGCCCAGGGGTCCCGCTCAAACTAAGGCACCAGCCAAGGACAATACAGGCGGTAAACCTTAAACCCCTACCCAGATCTAGCCAATGGACAGAACACTCTCCACAGTAGAGTGGAGAGTGGGATATTACTTTCTCACATACTCTGGTGCCTCACCTTTGACCATGTCCCCTGGAGGGGGAGACCTGGTGGCACTCAGAGGAAGGACAGCAGGTTACCAAGAAGAGACTTGATACCCTATGAGCATATACAGGGGGAGGAAATCCCCCTCAGGAACAGTTATAGGTGAGGGGAATAAGGGGAAAATGGGAGGGAGGGAAGAATGGGAGGATACGAGGGATGGGATAACCATTGAGATGTAACAAGAATAAATTAATTAAAAAAAAAGAAAGAAAGAAACATTCATTTGAGCTAAAGTGAAAAAAAGAAAAAGATCTGCTACAGGGAAGAGAGTAGGCTTTGGAAAAGGGTGGAGCCAAGAAAGGCATAAAGATTGCGCAAGAGAGCTTAGAAGCATGAAACCCCTCGTGCAGCTGGTGTTTCCTATCAAAAGGGGCCTGGCTTTCCCATTCCTGTGTCAGTCATTGGCCATGCAAACAGGCAGCATGGGGGGAAGGACTGAAAATCCTCAGGCTTGGTAGTTGGTAGTACATAAACAATGTTCATTAACTGAGAGGAAAAAGCTGTAGAAGATTGCTAGAGCCCCAGCAGGGGATGACCAATGTATCCTAGAAGGTAGAAGGAATCTGGACAGAGCACCAGGATTTCCAAAGCTGAGACTGCGTTTACAGGGGCACTTTGGTATCAGTTTGAACACCCCTGAGGAGCTCCTCCTTATGCTGTTTCCAGCATCTCCAGTACTTGCTACCCAAATCCCAAGCCTCATACCACACTGTAAATTCCTCCTGAGGGAAAATCTATGCCACTGTGATCATTTCGTTTCTACTACTTCTTGCAACGTGCTGTGAATTTGGTATTTTCTCAACATATGAAATAGAACATGCTTGAGTGAAACAGAAAGAAATGAAATAAATTTTTCAAAAGGGATTCAAGACCTCAGAAGAACCTAAGATTTTGCTATTTAACACATCCCAGAAACTGCAAGGTGCAACTCCAGGTATCTACCATGGAATCACACCGAAACGGAGAGAAACAGAGAGAGCTACAGAACAGAACTATGCTAGGTATGTGCAAGCTTGTCACCCTGCATCAAAGACTTTAGCCACTCCACAGTGCCACAGTGTCAAGAGGAAAGCAAGCATCTATGTGTCTGCATAAGAAAGAATAAAAGAGGCTGAGATAAGTTGTCATAACTTAAAACACTGCCCACCCCTAACCAACACACACACACACACACACACACACACACACACACACACACACACACACGGTTTGACATGTTATTGAACACCATTCAAAAATAACCCCCTACTATATCAATCATTTGTGCATATTTTTGCTATGGGAAAGTTTGAAATAGTAGTGTGTGTGTGCATGTGTGTGTGTATGTGTGTGTGTGTGTATGTGTGTGTGTGTGTGTGTGTGTGTGTTTATCTGCCCCTCTACCCCCTCCCCCCAAAAAGTTATTTCTCTTGTATTTTACAACACTAGACTGTGTCAGGTAATATTTTCTACTCTGGCCTGAGGCCTGAGTACACTTCACTCTTCACTTTATGGAGAACAGTTTTATAGGTTTGATACAAAATGAAAAGTTTGTTTCTCAGAAACGGTCGTCATAACAGAGCAGGTCACTGGATGGTGGGAGCTCTACAGCAGGGCAGATCTTTCCTGGTTGGAAAGGTGATCAGAGTGGCCAGGCAAGCGTGTGATAACTATATCTGCTTTACTGATGATATATTTTAAACCTGGTTCGGGGTACAGAGCCGACTTGTCTATGCCTTACTGGGAAAATGTAATCAAAACAAGAAAACATTCAGAACTTTTTGGTAATACATCCCACCTAAGCATGTGTAGTCTTCTTGACATCCATTAATACATCTCCACGTTGGCATTGAATTTGGATATCCTTACAAATGGTCTCCCAGCATAATTTAAAGGGGGAAAAAACAATCCTTACTCATTTTTCAGCATTTTTGTGAACAAAATGCCTCACAGAAAGAACTTACCGGATGAAGAATTTGTATCACACTTTCAAAAGTAATATCCATCACGTTGGGACGCAGAGGGAGGCAGAGCTGTTCACGTCAGGACAGCCAGGAAACAGAGCAAGCAAAATGTCTGCACTCAGTTGGCTGTCTCCTTTCCCCTTTTTATTTCTGGGATGGTTCCTCACACACATCCAGCCCATTCTTCCCTCCTCAGTAAAATGTCCCTAAAAAATGGCGCGACAGACACTCACTACCTCCTCGGTGATTCTGAGTTAAGCTGACAATGAACATGACAGATCATGGTCTTTCTTCACAGAATTTCCACCAGGATTCCTCTCTCCTTCTGGTACCAGACCATGCCACAAGGCTGCTTTTCAAAAACTGTCCCTCCATCACTGGCTACCGTCCTTTGGTCTGGAGATAAAGAGCTTTGAGGGACCTTCCCCTGCTTTCTGTCACTGAGTTGCCTCTCGTGGGTTAAACACCTGCTCACATGATGAGTGACAGGAAGAGAATTGCCAAGCCTCCTATGCCTTGATCTTCCTGAGCAGAAAACATAGCCAGCCAGCAGAGGGCCTCACTGAGCAGGGGTATCCTTCTTGGTCTGCACACTGTTGAGGAAGGAGAAGACAAAAGCTTTAGACATTTGTGGTCCAGCCTTTGCCATCACACTTTCTAACCCAACAGAGCACTGTAGGATTCTAGTATCTCTCCAGGTGTGTGTGCGTGTGTGTGTGTGTGTGTGTGCGCGTGTGCATGTGCGTGTGCATGTGTGTGATATTGCCTATGTAAAACTTACTTGAGTCCTACTTAAAACCACCCACCAAAAACAAAGCACACAATTGTTTCTCTGCGGTTTCTTAGGGAAAACAATTGACATTTAGAGCCTCTCTTTCTGCTAAGCTTATTTTTTCTTTTTTTCAATTACATAACTCCCCACAGGTCCACTTCACCCCGTTTGCGGTCCCGGGAATTGAGCCCAGGGCCTTACGCCATCCTAGGTGCGTGCAGTAGTAACAGGTTATATCCTGGGCCTAAGAGAACAGCGGGCAACCTTGGTTTTCATTACATGGATCCTCCTTGTTAAGCTGCAGAGCAGAAATAGGAAGCAATTGTGTGACTTTACAAAAAACAAAAAAACAAAACAAAAACCTACTATTTCTAGGGTAGGACTGTGAATGGTAATGTCATCTTTTACAACACAAATTTGATGAGTTGTAATGGGATTTCCTCTCAGCTCAATTAGCAAAAAGTTAGTGAGAGTTCATCCTTGTAACTTTCTATTTGACGCCGTTGTTTTCCGGATTGTTCATTTTAAGCATCTTTCAGTCCCTACCTATTACAACATCTTCCTGGCTGGTACATCCAGTCCTCTTCCCTGAACTTCTACAGCCCAAGGGGTGGGCTGGCCTGCCCTTCCCCCAGGGGCTCTTCCCTATTTAATCAGCCATTTTGGGTTTTTTTGTTTTTGTTTTTGTTTTTTGTTTTTTCTTTCTTTTTTCTTTTTCTCCTTTATTAATTTATTCTTGTTACATCTCAATGGTTATCCCATCCCTTGTATCCTCTCATTCTTCCCTCCCTCCCATTTTCCCCTTATTCCCCTCCCCTATGACTGTTCCTGAGGGGGATTACCTCCCCCTGTATATGATCATAGGGTATCAAGTCTCTTCTTGGTAACCTGCTGTCCTTCCTCTGAGTGCCACCAGTTCTCCCCCTCCAGGGGACATGGTCAAAGGTGAGGCACCAGAAACTGAGACAGAGGGGAGGACATTCTATTGGGACTCTAGATGAGAGAATCATGGGAGAATGGCAAAGTAGAAGGACCCAGAGGGTCCTAGAAACCTACAAGTAGAACATTATGATAGGGAGATTTGGGCTCACGGGTCCCGCTCAAACTAAGGCACCAGCCAAGGACAATACAGACAGTAAACCTTAAACCCCTACCCAGATCTAGCCAATGGACAGAACACTCTCCACAGTAGAGTGGAGAGTGGGATATTACTTTCTCATATACTCTGGAGCCATTTTGATTATGCTGCAATTTGGCTTTTTTGGCCCTTTGTTCTCTGCCTCCTGACCTCTTGTTTCCTGGCTCTTTCCTCACCCTTCCCGCTCACCTCACATGGCCCAGTCCAGTCTGCTGTTCATGTCCATTCTGGAGGCAGATGTCTCTGCCTCTGTCTGTGTTCTTTCTTATATCTGTAATTTAAAAAAAAAACTGAACCCCTTAGGAACAGCCATGACCTCCATTTTATTTCTTTTTTTATTCCCTACCTAAGCATCTACAAATCCTTTAAATCTTTATGCAGAATTTTATACAGCTGTACTTTTTATAGAAGGACGGATTCTGCAGAAAAATAATAATATGTGTCAGATAACCTGGACATCCTCTCTACTTCCTCCTAACCTGTGTGGTCCACTTGTACGATGAAGTTCATGTGATAACTCAAGGCACCAATATCAAATGTCCCAACACACAAGGTGGGAGCTCTTGGTCTTCCATAAGCCACAGAGCATCCTAAGTCCTCCGAGTCCTACTTGTTGGTTGTAGCAATTGTAGTTCCAGAGATTCAAAAATGGAGATACAGACTCCACCTCTCAATGGGGAGAGAGTTTAAGCACTTGGGAACGTGTTTCACAACTGCCTTAGAACTGGGGTGAGACAGAGGTAGAAACAGACAGCAGAGCATCTGCATTCTGCACTCTCTTTTCTGACCTAATTAGTTAAATTAAACCATTTTAGATAGACTTCATCTGAGGGGACTGTGGAGCAGGGAGGGGCAAGGACGACAAGATGATGTTCTATCCAACTGCTTTAAAAATCACAGGCTTTGTGGGTGATAATGCTTTTCCATACTTCATTTTTGTTTTGTTTTGGTTTGGTTTGTTTTGGTTTGGTTTGGTTTGGTTGTAGCTGTTCTTGTCGGGATAGAGACCTCAGATGTAGTTTAGCTTGTCCTCAAAAATCTCAATCCTCCTGTCTTAGCTTCATAAGTGCTGGAATTAGAGGGATGTACCACCACATCTTTCTCTCTGGTTTGTTCTTAAGGAATTTGAGGCCATCAAACAGATGTATCATGTGAATTTACTGAAAACTAAAAAGTTGATAAGAGGTATTAAAAATTTAGGCTACATTTAGTAAATTCCAGCTTGATGTAAAATGCCATCAAATGAGGCAAAATTTTCTTTTGAGTTGCAATCAGCACTAGAGAGAAAAGGCATATTTTGTATTCCGCACTAAGATAAAGGGGCAGCATTTTCATAAGAAGAAACTGTCAGATGTTTATTAAATAAATGAACCGTAAAACAAGCTTCCCTGTCATTCACCCATGCTTAGATTTTAATAACTAGCGTTTAACCTGTGAATGGAGAGTTATATTTGCATCCAAGAAGAAAGGCTCCCCATTCTGCACTTGGGATTTTTAGCTTCTGGAAAGTCTCCAATTACTGAGGAAATAAGTAATTTGCTCTGTCATTTCACACCATTACTGTGTCCCATTTGATGTCAGCACTGATGGGAGTGAGAAGAACATAGACTAGGCAAAAAGAACACAAAGGAGGAAGGGCCCCCTCGCTGGGAGAAGGAGAGTTTGAGGGAGTACCAGACCCTGCCAGATTAGAAAGAGATGCAGTAGAGGAGCCACAAGGTGCTTTGCATTCACCAGCATGCTCTAATGACCTGAGGGATCCCTCTGCTTCAAATATGGGCTTCAGGATGGGATGAGCATCCTGCTAAAGACAAATGACATTGGAGATACAACAGATTTGGGCAAGTCCTTCACTGTCTTGATAACAATGCAATCCCACTAGTGTATGATGTAAGGGGAGCAGGAGACCTTTGCTAAGAGCACACTGGCATTCAGAAAGTGAGCTAGTGCTCTGCCAGCACCATCCAGGCCTCTATAAAGGTCAGTAAGTATAGTGTGAGCACATTTTTTTTCATTAAAAAAGAAGGGGAAAATTGGGGTATTGGGAGATGAGCAAGAAGACAATGGAGATACTCCAGATGATTCAGTATCAGTCGTGTCTAGACCAGTGGACTGAGTCTCAGCCCCAAAGGTGTTGTATGAATAGCAGCCCTTGTGAATGCTGAGCCTGAACATCATGGCTTTGGAGATCAAGGGAAAATGGGCTTCAAGGTACTGTGCACCTGGCCCCCAGGTCAACCATTCTCAGGAAGTGGCCATTAGGGACTGACTTTACAAAATGTCTACTGCTAACAGAACAGCCTAGGGGAAGTGTGAGACAGAAACAGGCCCAATAATGAAGTGACTTCCTGATCTAGAAATTAAAGCATACCCAGACTTACTCCTACTTGAACAGGAAGCAACCCAGGGAACTCTAAGAAGAGCAGGGAGGAAGGAAAATGAGGCTCGGTTTCAGGCATAAAATCCCAAAGATTTCTGTGTCTTATTTTCACTGTAACATGACTTTCCAGGATTGTTCCATTTAAACCACAGGAAGGAGTCAAAAAACAATCACCAAGTGGTCTCTGTCACTTTATCTAATGCGAAGCATGAGCAAACTCTGTGGTCACTTAAAAATTAGAAATTAAGGCAACAGGATCATCCAGGCCTGTGGGTCCTCAGGAAGAGCCAGGTTAGAACCCAACTAGCCTTTCTCCCACCTACCTGGAACACAGCCAGCAGAGAAACATCCAGGCCTGAAAGTCCCCACGAACACTCAGTCAGCAGACGTGAGCAGTCTGCTGATGCCTGAGCTCCACTATCAGGTCCAAGCCTCTGCCTGCCTCCCCGAGGAGTTCTGTCAGCATCAGGACCATCCAGCCAATGCCAGGGTCAACCAGGTCAACATTAGTACACAATCAACCAGAGCCCAACTATTGTACTACAGCTAGCAATGGATACCCTGACACAGCTGAAGCAAAGAAGATGACCTTAAATCTAACCTTATAAAGATCTAACCTTAAAAGAGTATATGAATAAATCCCTTAAAGAATTATTGGAAAATTCAATCAAACAGGTGAATGAAATGAATAAATCCTTAATGAAATACAGGAAAATACAATTAAAGAAGTGAAGAAAATTAATAAACCTATCAATACGTTAAAATGGAAATAGAAGCTATAAACAAAATACAAACTGAGGCAATCTGGGAGATGGAAAACTTAGGGAAGAGAAACTACAGACACATGCATAACCAACAAAATACAAGAGATGGAACAAAGAATCTCAGGTGTAGATGATGCAATTGAAGAAATTGATACATTGACCAAAGAAAATGTTAAATCTAACAAAGATCAAACCTAAGAATAATAGGAATAGAAGGTAAAGACTCCCAGATCCAAGGCACAGAAAATATTTTCAACAAAATCATAGAGGAAAACTTCTCCAACCTAGAAAAAGAGATGCCTATAAACAAATAGGAAGCTTACAAAACACCAAATAGATTGGACCAAAAGAGAAAAACCTTCTGCCATATAATAAATGTATACACTAAATGTACAAATCATGGAAAGATATTAACAGCTGCAAGGGAAAAACCAAGTCACATATAAAAGCAAGCATATCAGAATTACATCTGACTCCTCAACAGAGATTCTAAAAGCTAGAAGAGTCAGAGCAGATATCATACAGACACTAAACGACGACAGATGTCAGCCCTAACTACTATACCCAGTAAAACTTTCATCACCATAGATGGAAAAAACTAGATATTATATGACAAAAACAAATTCAAATAATATCTATCTACAAATCCAGTCCTATAGAAGATACTAGAAGGAAAATTCCAACCCAAGATGGCTAACTACACACAGGAAAACAAAGGAAATAAATAATCCCACATCATCAAAACCAAAAGAAGAGAAGAACACACACATAGGCTCTATCACCAACAATATCAAAATAATATAAATTAACAATCATTAGTCATTGATATCTCTCAACATCAGTGTACTCAATTCTCCCAATAAAAAGACACAGGCTAACAGAATGGACACGAAAACAGGACACATCATTCTGCTGCATAAAAGAAATGCACCTCAACAACAAAGATAGGCATTATGTCAGAGTAAAGGGATGGAAAAAGTTTTTCTGAGCAAACAGACCTAAGAAGTGAGCTGGAGTACCCAGTCTAGTATCTAATAAAATAGACTTTCAACCAAAATTAATCAAAAGAGATGGGAAAGGATACTTCATATGCATCAAAGGAAAAATCCACCAAGATGATGTCTGAATTCTGAACATCTATACCACAAATGAAAGGGCATCCACATTCATGAAAGGGACATTACTAAAGCGTAAATCACACATTGCACCCCACACATTAATAATGTGAGACTTCAGCACCCCACTCTTACCAATAGACAGAGAAGTGAGACAGAAACTAAACAGAGAAACAGGAAAACTAACAGAGGTCATGAATCAAATGGACCTAACAGATATCTACAGAACATTTCACCCAAACACAAAAGAATATATATTCTTCTCAGCACCCACGGAATCTTCCCAAAATTGTCCATATACTTGGTCACAGAGCAAGACTCAACAGATATAAGAAAACTGAAATAACACCTTGTATCTTATTAGACCACCTTGGGCTAAAGCTAGATTTCAAAAACAACAGAAACAAAAGAAAATGTACAAACTCATGGAAACTGAACAACGGTCTACTCAATGACCATTGGATCAGGAAAGAAATAAAGAAATAAATTAAAGCCTTTCTAGAATTCAATGAAATGAAGTCACAACATACCCAAACTTATGAGACTCAATGGAAGCGGTGCTAAGGGGAAAGTTCATAGCACTGAGTGCTTTCATAACAAACAAACAAACAAAACAAACAAAACTGGAGAGTTCTCATACCAGCAATTTAAAAGAACACCTAAGAGCTCTAGAACACCTAAAAGCTCTAGAACAAAAAGAAGCAGACACACCCAAGAGGAGTAGACAGCAGAAAATAATCAAACTCAGGGCTGAAATCAATAACTTAGAAACAAAAAAAACAACACAAAGAATCAATGAAACCAAGAGCTGATTCTTTGAGAAAATCAACAAGCAAAACAAACCCCTAGCCAAACTAACTAAAAGGCAGAAAGCAGAATCCAAATTAACAAAATCAGAAAGGAAAGGGGAACATAACAAAAGACACAGTGGAAATCCAGAGAATCGTTATGTCTTACTTCAAATGCCTGTATTCAACAAAATTGGGAAAGGTAAAGGAAATGGATGATTTTCTTGATATATTTCATTTACCAAAGTTAAATTAAGAGATCTAGCCAACGGATAGAACGTTCTCCACAGTTATATAAAGACTGACTCTGACATGAACTCTGGTGCCCCATATTTGACTACTTCCCCTTGGTGGGGAGGCCTGGTGGCACTCAGAGAAAGAATAAGCAGGCTATTAGGATGAGACTTGATAGGCTGTGAACATATAGTGGGGGAGGAGATCCCCCTTGGTCATAGACCTAGGGGAGAGGAATAGGGTGAAAGTAGGAGGGAGGGAGAAATGGGAGGATACAAGTGATGGAATAAAAATTGAGATGTAATCTGAATAAGTTAATAAAAATTTCAAAAAAAATCAAGTAAACACTTTAAATAGTCTTATAACCCCTAAGGAAATAGAAGTAGTCATTAAAAGTCTCCCAGGGCCAGATAGTTTTAGCACAGAATTCTATCAGACTTCAAAGAAAAGCTAATACTAATAATCCTCAAACTATTCAAAAATAGAAACAGAAGGAACATTGCCAAATTCATGCAATGAAGCCACAGTCACCTTGATATCTTAACCACACAAAGACTCAACAAAAAACAAAATAAAAGAAAATTTCAGACCAATTTCTCTCATGAACATTGACACAAAAATAACCAATAAAATATGAGCAAACTGAATCCAAGAACACATTAATACATCATCCACCATGATCAACTAGATTTCATCCCAGGGATGCAAGGATGGTTCAACACACAAAAAGTCATCAATGTAATCCACTATATAAACAAACTGGAAAAAAGTCACATGTACACCTTATTAGATGCTGGGAAAGCTTTTGACAAAATCCAATACCCTCTTCATGATAAAAGTCTTAGAAGGATCAGGGATACAAGGCCCATACGTAAGCATAATAAAGGCAATATACAGCTAGCCAACAGCCAACATCAAATCCAATGGAGAGAAACTCAAAGCAATTCCACTAAAATCAGAGCCAAGACAAGGCTGCTCACTTTCTCCATATCTCTTCAATACAGTATTTGAAGTCCTAGCTAGAGCAATGAGACAACTAAAGGAGATCAAAGGAATACAAATGGGAAAGAAGAAGTCAAAGTATCCCTATTTGCAGATGATATAATAGTATATATAAGCAACCCCTAAAATTCTACCAGAGAACTCTTACAGCTGATAAACACCTTCAGTGAAGTGGCTAGATAAAAAATTAACTCTAAAAATCAGTATCCTTCCTATATACAAATGACAAATGGGCCGAGAAATAAAATAGGGAAACAATACCCCTCACAATAGCCACACACAAAAATTATAAGGTATCTTGGAGTAACTCTAACCAAGCAAGTGAAAAAACTATATGAGAAGAGCTTGATATTCTCTGAATAAAGAAATTAAAGAAGATATGAGAAGATGGAAAGATATCCCATGCTCATAGATCACTAGGAATAACACAGTGAAAATGGCCATCTTACCAAAATCAATCTATAGATTCAATGCAATTCCCATCAAAATACCAACACCATTCTTTACAGACCCTGAAAGAACAATCCTCAACTTAGTATGGAAAAACAAAAAACCCAGAACAGATAAGACCATCCTATACTATACAAGAACTTCTGGAGGAATCTCTCTCCCTGATCTCAAAGTACTACAGAGCAACCCTGCTTGTGCCACACTAGTCAATATTGGAAAACCAAGATACCTACACAAACAAGTCAGGCTGAGAAAGCACCATGCAAGGCATGAATAAAGGGAGCCACTATTAAGTGGAATCATTACTGTTGCCATCTCCCATCAGGTTCTATCAAATGCAAAATTCGAGAAACCTGAGACATTTGTCTAGTTAATCAGCTCACTTCTGAAGTTCACCCTTTACTTGATAAATCAAGGAATCACTTACTGTTAGGATCCAACCCAAGTAACCAGTGACTCTCAGACAGAAGAAGGAGGACGAGGAGGAGGAGGAGGAGGAGGAGGAGGAGGAGGGAAGAAGAAGAAGAAGAAGAAGAAGAAGAAGAAGAAGAAGAAGAAGAAGAAGAAGAAGAAGAAGAAGAAGAAGAAAAGAGAGAGAGAACATCTGTTTGATGTGCTTTTAGTATTAATGTAGACGATTGTTCTTTTTCTGAAAAAAGGTATGAAGAAAGAAAACAGCATGTGTGTGTGTGTGTGTGTGTGTGTGTGTGCATGTGCGCACGCGCGCGCGTGTGTGTGTGTGTGTGTGTGTGTGTGTGTGTGTGTGTGTGTGTGTGTTGTAAATGGCCATCTACATTGCCTCCTAGTGGTAGAAGCAAGAAGTATCATGATGCTAAGACAGTAACCCCTTGGTGCCTGGACTTGCCCTGAGCCCAGAACTACACGTCCTGGTTACTTGATCAGCTGACTCCAGGCACAACCATGAGAATCCGTCATTAAACGTCCTCACTTATACTGTCCTTTTCCATTACCATGATATCCAGGCAATTTCTCCCTTGACGCAGCCATTGAAACTGTTCAATGAAAGCACAGATTTCTGTGACCACCATTACATTTTCCCACTGTTTTCACATCTTGATCTTTTAGAAGATGTCTTTTTCTCAACTCAGACTTATTTCACTTTTTGCCCAGGGAAGTGATCGCCTCCTTGCATAACATAAGAGAAATACTATTCTTTTGTTCTCCTTTTAAACCTCATTTCACTGGACAAAGTTCAGTTACTCAAAATAATCTGAAATCATCTTTCTCAAAATCTTAAGATGTGATTTATCGCTTAAAAGCCCTTTTGGAATTTTAAAGATAATTTGCTCCACAGCTGAATTCTTGTTGAAATAATAACTATTACTTTTTTATTGTAAACATTGTAAGTCCTGGATCAACTAAAAATTTCTGGCTGTGTGATTGAAAATCATATTGGCTGCCTTTTTGTTGATTGACTTGGCTTGATTGAGTCCTGTGGGAAACTGTCACTTCATTTCTGATCAAATTCACATTTCAACCCACATGTCCAGAAATTTCACTCTATCCACTGAAATGGACGAGAACGGAAAACACATTTATTTCCTAGGAGGCTAAACTGACATTCTCTTCACATTACTGAACCTAAATTTTAATTGTTAGCATATCTTTAAACATTTTTCTCAAATATTTATTTTTCAGTATTTTGTATGCTTTCAATTTTCTATTCCAAAAGGCTACTTGGCATGAGTTTTAAAAAAATCATATTCTATGTGCCTGAAAATTTGAGGAGGTTTAAAAAAAATCCTAGAGAAAGCATGTTCAATTAAAACTCTCCCATTTTTCTAAATGTATGAAGTGCAGACTCAATTTATGAAATAGGAAATAGTAGTTAGTTTGGCAACCCTTTAGACTGCTGTGAAGGCTACAGGATGAAGACAGAAAATGGTCTAGATTAAAAGAGAAAACAAGCCACATGCTTTGAAATGTGCATTTACAAATGAGAACACAGTGTTTTGTCACTGCTACTAAATAAATAATTGTGTCAGTAAACTTTTACGTGATAGCCTCACTAATTTAAAAGTGAACTGAATTTAAAGCATAAAAAACTGCTGTAGAGAACGGAAGCTTTTCAACCATATGTAAAAAAAGAAAAAAAGAAAAAAAAGAAAGCATATTTATTGCATGGCTCAATAGCGTTGGTTTGAAATAGAAAATTGACTTCCATTAAGTATGCAGAAAAGTCACATATTTCTATGGCCTGAAAACTAAAGAATCTTCACGGCCATGTTAATTTTAGAAGTCATCCCAGTGATGACAAATGTCTTTAATTGCAAAGCTCTGGGAGAGATTTATGATATTGTGAGCAGTGCTTGTAAGCAGCATCCATGTGTCACACGGACAGAGAGGCACAAGGCGTGCCCACAGTGTGTTCCCATCCCTAGGGAAACAAAACAGATAGGAGGTTTGGAAGAAAGCAAGCAGGAAGTAGTTAAACCGATGAGAAAATGTGAGAAATGGGACCACCAGGGAGTTCTAAAACACCAGTTTTACTTACAGTGAAAACCAGAGTGGAAGAAAATGCAGAAAATAGTTGACTGCTTGTGTCCATTTTTCTTGGAAGAAGATAGGGTGAGACACTGAACACGTTACTATTTAGTAAAGCAGGATGTACCTATCTCCTCCCTCCTTTTGTCTTCAGTGGAACGTTGCCTGGAACTGACTCTCTCAGGTGTGAAGTCCAATCCACACACTCAGGCCTACAGACAAATCACAATGCTAGATTTTCCCCTGGAAGTACTAAAATGCAACAGAATACAAAAAACGGGGCTCCTACTGTTATTTCATGTGTCATGTGTTTGTGTGTACATATTTCATGTGTAATTTATGTATGCATATATTCTTTATGATGAAACTTTATTATTATTATTTAAATGCTTTTCAAGGCATAATCACTTTAAAATATGAGCATTACAACCTGGAGTGCACAGCATGTAGTGAAATGTATAACAAAGTACAAAACCTAGACAAAGAGAAATGGAAAGCCACTACTAAAAACTTCAATTAATCAAAAGAAGACAAAGGAAAGGAAAAGAAACGCACTCGACATGAGCAGAAAAAAAAAATGGAAGAATATATGTTTAAATGTAACAACATCAATCATGGTGTTTTTTAATGAAAAGATCTAAATAATCCAATTAAAATATGTGTATATGTGTCACTTATTTTTTAAAACCCACCTTTACAGGGAGACAGAAAGGAGTCTCCATTACAACGCTGAGGGCAACCATGAACTGACCCTTCTGCCTCCACCTCCCATGTGCTGTTTTAAAGATAGCAACGGGAAACCAGCCCCAGGCTTTATGCACACTGCAGCATCACTGTCCCTACTAAGCTGCATCAACAACCCAGAAACCCACATTAAGTATGAAAGCATAAATGGTTAAAAAAAATTTTAAAGACACAAACGGTTATAAATACTACAGTTGGAGAACACAAGGAAATGAGAGTTGTTATTATAATGACACAGAATAGATGATAGAGCAAAGAATATCACCAGAATAATAAAAAGCATTTCCTAGCTATAATGAGGCAATTCATCAAATGTACAAAAATTCTAAATATCTCTGTTCTATTAGCAGGGCCACAAAAAAAAAACACAATGTAAAAAAAATGGGTAGAACAGCAAGAACAAACAAATATAGAATTGTCCTCATAAATTACAATACTCTCAATAACTGATATGTCCATTTGGATTTAATTTATAGACAGATTAACCTAAAATATACTATTCAAACTTTTTGTAAGATCATTTTTAAACAAGATGCCTGCAGCAAAACTATTTGCAGATAAATACTTAATTTCAGAATGTTTTTCTCTAATAAACTGAGTTTGAGATTCTCTAAATCTCAAAACTGTTAGTGACTTGTAACCCCACCCTGAAAAAGTTTAGGTTACAACTGTGGTGCTATATTCACTGTGAACTTACACCCAGTAAATGTTATGCTCTTGACTTGTTCCAGCTACAATTATAACTCTACTTTGAAATGTTAGGTGCGGAAAATAGGGGTGGGAACAGACTGCAGAAGATGGAAATAAAGTAAAAGGCATCTGATTCTAAAAATTAAATTTCTAATAAAATGTAAGTGTTACATGATACTTTATACACCCTGTGAACCTTCCTGGGGAGGGTAGATACATCGTTTTTTCTAGATTTTTGATCTTGCCAATTATACAAAATCTATCCCCTCAAAAATATTTCTCCTAGAGCTAAAGAGATGGATCAGCAGTTCAGAGCCCATGTAATTCTTCGAGAAGACCAACATTCACTTCTCAGAATCCTGTCAGAGTGACAACTGTGATTCCAGCACCTCTGATGGCCTCTTCGGAACTCCACAGACACCTATGCTCAAGGGCAAATACCCATATGCAGACACACATGCACATATTCAGCATTTTGTTTTAAGATCTTATTTTACTCCATTCTATGTCATAGAGGAAATAGGGCATGAGTTATTCATAGTAGATAGATGATGAGCAAATACATGTAAGAGATTAAATCAAAGACATTGCCTATTACATTTTCGCCACCGTTCTGATGGTGAAAGTGCTCTCTCAAGAAAAAGCCATGAAACTGAGTAACATTTTCCAATGTATTAGTCACTACTGTTGATGTATTTCTATCTGGTGATAAGCAGGTGGCCACGTGTGATTCTTAAGGACTTTTGCTTTGTCAGACTCAGACTGCAAAGTTTAATATTCACATAACTTCTTTTACCACAGCCACTTCATAGGAAATGCAGTAAGAATTCTACATTTACTTATAGATAAGCATACTGAAAAAAAATGACACTGTTTGACCACTAAACTAGATCATGAGTTTTAAAGCAAAAATACTACTACCTTGCATGTTCATAACCCTTGAAATGTTGTTTTTCTTGTGTCTCACAGGTCTCCTGTTATGGCCGGAGGTCTCTTTGCAGTGGATCGAAAGTGGTTTTGGGAACTGGGTGGCTATGACCCTGGCTTAGAGATCTGGGGAGGAGAACAGTATGAAATCTCTTTTAAGGTAAGACACCCAGACTGTCCTCACCCCATATTTACAGACAATTCTGATCAAATGTGTTACTTTGCCTTGTGGTCTGTGTGGTGTGTTGGAGCTATGCCTCCCAAGGGAACTTTTAGAAGAGAAGCAACCTCCTTCCCATGTTATAGAGAGACAAAGCTCTGCCACATGCAAAGAGAACCAGTCACACTCCTATTTAAGCATGAACATGCCTTTATGAACTCTACAGACCTGTATCTGCTACTCCCCTGGCAAAGACATTTGTCCTGGAGTGCTTACAGCATAAAGAATAGAAAAGTGAAGATGGCATTGGGAGACAGAAATCGAGTTGGTCCAGGTTTGCCTCTCATGTTCGAACAAAAGAGAAGCAACTGAGATTTTTGCCCTAACTGGTTATTCCAAAACTCCATGAACTGAAAATAAATCTAATTTTAAAATATCAATGACAAATTAAGGAGTATGTTTTTATATGTGTTTTGTTTAATTTTTTTAAATTTTTGAGACAAAGTCTTAAGCATAGTCAGGCTGGTCCAAAACTATATAACCCAGACTGGCCTAAAACCCATTGTAATCCCCCTGTCTCAACCACAACTGTGCTTAGGATTTCAGGTGTAAGCAGGCTAGGACTTTAGGTGTGAGCAATTAGCCACAAGTGAGTCTTGTGCTTTTTTTTTTTAATCTAGAATTACCCATGTCTCTACTTGCCTTAGTGATCAATTCTCAATAAAATGCTATGTTTTATCACACACATGTATATACATCCTATACACATACATATGTATGATTCAGTTTTAAATTCATCATATATAAATGATAAACTATAACATATGAAAAGAGAGTTAAGCAAAATAAACTGTATGAGAACTCATACTCCAAATTGCCACTATGATTTTGAAATTCAGTCTTATAAAGAAAAGAAAAACTCCTTTCCTTCATCTTAACCATTGTTTGTATAGAAGCAATGGCTGACTCTTGTGACATCGCCATGCAGAAACCTCTGACTTAGTCAGCCTTTGGTGACGACTTCCATTACAAAGTCCAACCAGTGTGTGTTGCAAAAAGAAAGTTCACCATGGATATAAGTAGAGTCAAACATAAGAATCCAGCGGCAATTTCTAGAATTTCTGAAGAATGATTACAAACTGATCATTTTTAGTTTTTTAAAATTTTATAATTTATTCACATTACATCCTGATTGTTACCCCTATCACTTTCGTCATCCTATTCCCACCCTCCTTCCCTCCCTCTTCCCTCTTCCTCTCCACTAGTCCTCTGACAGGGCTGCCTCCTCCCCTACCATCTGACCACAGCCTATAAGGTTTGTTTGGGATAGCCTGCATCCTCTTCCTCTGTGGGCCTGCAAGGTGTGATCAAATCACAGGCACCAGAGTCCATGTCAGAGGTAGTCCCTGTTTCCTTACTAGGGGATCCCCATGGAGAATGAGCTCTCCACTGGCTATATCTGAACAAGGGTCTAAGGTTCTCTGATTGCATTGCCCTTGGTTGGTGCATCAGTTTGTGCAGGCCCCCCTGGGTCCAGATTTGTTGGCTTTGATGGTCTCCTTGTGGAGCTCCTCACCCCTCTGGGTCCAGTGCTCTGCCCAGAGTTCGGCTGTGAGTCTTAGCATCTGTTTTGATCCCCTGCTTGGTGGAGTCTCTCTATGTTGGGCTAATATCCACTTGTAAGTGAATATATATCAATCTGATTTTGATGAGACTGTAATAATAAATATTAACAGAACATTATACTTCCCTCAAGGAGTTGCAGAATAAATATGCTCAAAAGAAACATAGCTATAATTGCAGGTTTGGGGATCTAGAATTTTCCCTCTTATCTTTAAATGCCATTTACTAAATTGGTGCATTTTTTTACCCATTTGAACATATAATTTTGCATCTATGATTTTTTTTTTACCATTGAAGATGCATTGTTTTAAACTATTGGGTTTGCCAGTATCTTTGAGTCCTTCTGTTAGAGCAGCGGTTATAAGTCTGTTGTGGTAGATATGCAGAAGTTAATGCAGCAGTAATAATTACACAGTAGGATAACCACATCCTTAGTGCTATAAGACAAATGCTGAACTGAACACATTTCTATTGGCTGACTTAAAAAAAATAACCTTAAAAGGTGAATCTTATTATACTATTGTGCAGATGGAGAAACTAAGGCTTAGAAGTTTTTTTTTTAAGATTCATTTTCTTTAGGGCTTAAAGAGTAAATATAGAGTATACTATCTATGATTTGTTTAAGATTAAATAATTATCCATTACCACTTAGGGATTAAGATACTCAACTTCAGGTTTATGGCCAAGACTACAACAAGCAGGAAACGGCTTAACACTTAGTTAAAGGAGACTAGTCCCAGTTTAAATACTTGGTCCCCAGTTGGTGGAGTTATCTGGAAAGGATTGGGCTGTGAGGCCTTGTTGGAGGAGGTGTGGAAGTTTTGAAGTCTCAAGAAGCCCACACCACTCCAGTTGCCTCTCTGCCTTGTGCTTGTGGATTCCATGTAAAGTCTCTGCTGTTGCGGAGCCGTGTCTGCCTGCCTAGCTCCCCACTGTGATGGCCATGGACTCAGCCCTCTGGAACTATAAGCCTCAATTTAAACGCTGCCTTGTACAAACTGCCTTGGTCACGGTGTTTCATCACAGGGATAGAAAGTTAATTAAGACAACATCCAATCCTTAGCCACCCACATTCTCAGGTTAACTGTCAGGCTTTTGGCCCCTGCCTAGTGGGTTCTCCCATAATTGCAGCTGGCAACCTGAAATTGCCTGGCACATATATAAGTTAGATGCAATGGCATCTATCTGTAATCCCAGAACTCCTATGGTGAGATAGGAGGTGAAGACAAGAATACTGCCTAGAAGCTTGCAGTCTGTCTAGCTTACAGTAAATATATAGATAAAAAAACATTGTAAGATAGAACATTGTATTTGATCATGGCATTTAAAAAACAAAACCAAACACTGCATTGTTGTATTTATTATTTTTACCAGACTTGAAAGAATACATTTTTTTTCATAGTTCAAGAAAATTTCCATGATATTCTCTTAACTTGTGAATGCCTGAAGTTTACAATATTGAGAGAATTTCTATTAAGCAAGAGATAGCTGGCTTTGAGTATTGGGCTGGCTGATAAGCAAAACTGCTAGTGAAAATCTGAAGAGTCTGTGGATTGTACACTTGAATTCTAAATCACAAAGGTGCTTTTTTAGGCAAACGTAACTTTCATCTCATCTCAGTGTCACTTGTACCTATCACATCCCTGCTGGATGACCCAGGATTTTATTACCCTATTTCCTATTTTCCAGTTGTCTGTCACTGTATAGGATATAATTGGAATGCAGCCCTGTCGTCTTTGTCTAAAAACCATGGCAACCACATGGTAAGTTCAGGACTGAACTGCCCTGGGTTGTTCGGTTGGAATGATGGATTCTTTGGTGACAGTTATGTCTTAGCAGGGTTCCATTCCAGACACGTCTCTTCGTTCTTCTTGATACTGTTTGCTGACCTTAGGGTTCCTGTCCCTCACTGTTAGCATTGATGAGATAGACAAACTCAATCAGGATCTTAGGCAGACTATGCATTGAAGCAAAAATCTGTGCAAAAGTAATCAAAGGCATTATGCACAAATAGGTCTAGAAATCACAATAAAAAGAAAAGTCACAAACATCTGATTTTTTTAAAGATACATCCTATAAGTTGTGATTAATCTTCAGTACAAAGCATTATGAGGTTCAAACTGATCAGTATTTAATATAAGTGAAAAAAGGTGATTGGTTGGAGCTCACTAGTGGCATTTTACACCTTAATATAGAAATTGCTCTAAGTTGCAATTTAAACATTAGCCTTTAAAATTCTTCTGCAAGTAGTCATTATCAGACACCTATGCTGTATGTTCACTCTTCAAAGAATTACTTCACAAATGTTTCTAAAACTTTACAAACAAAAATATTTCCTGAAAATCCTGTCTCAGGAAGGACCAGGTTTTTGGTCAAACATAATACCCTTAATACCTTTCCTTAATTTTTCTAAAAAGACGCCTCTGGCACATGAGTAGATTTTATGTTAGGCTATAAAAGCCAGACCTTATAACTTCTAGAAGTTTTCTGAGGAAAATATATGATCTTTTGCATTGTGCTCAGCATCCACATCTTTTCACATGTATCTGGACCCCTGTGATGCTCAGAATCATCCAGCTGTCTTTTTTTAATTTTATTAATTTATTCAGATTACCCTATTTCCCTCCCCTAGGTCTATGACCGAGGAGGGCCTCCTTCCCCACTATATGGTCATAGACTATCAAGTCTCATCTTGGTGGCCTGCTTATTCTTTCTTTGAATGCCACCAGGACTCCCCACCAAGGGGAATTGGTCAAATATGGGGCATCAGAGTTTATGTCAAAGTCAGTCCCCCCCCCCCCACATAACTGTGGAGAATGTCCTGTCCATTGGCTAGATCAGAGTAGGAGTTTTATGTTTACTACTTGTATTGTCCTTGGTTAGTGCCATAGTTTGAGCATACCCCCGTGGGCCTCAATCCACCCTTCACAATGTTCTTCTTGTAGGTTTCTAGGACTCTCTGTATCCTTCTATTTCCCCATTCTCCTATAGGCCTTAAGTTCAACAATTAATAAATGGGACCTCATGAAGCTGAGAGGCTTCTGTAAGGCACTGTCAACAGAACAAAATGACAGCCTACAGACTGGGAAAAGATTTTCACCAACCCTACATATGACAAAGGTCTAATATCCAAAATATATAAAGAACTCAAGAAATTAAACACCACCAAAACAAATAACCCAATTAAGAAATGGGGCTCAGAACTAAACAGGATTCTCAACAGAGAAATATCGAATGGCTGAGAAACACTTAAAAAAATGCTTAACATCTTTAGTCATCAGAGAAATGCAAATCAAAACGATTCCAAGATTCCATCTTACACCCATCAGAATGGCTAAGATCAAAAATTCAAGCGACACCACATGCCGGTGAGGATGTGGAGAAAGAAGAACACTCTTTCATTGCTGGTGGGAATGAAAACTTGTATAGCCACTTTTGAAATCTATCTGGCACTTTCTCAGAAAACTGGGAATGGGGCTTTCTCAAAACCCAGCTATTCTACTCTTTGGAATATACCCAGAAAATGTTCCACCACACAACAAGGACATATGCTCAACCATGTTCATAGCAGCCTTGTTCATAATAGCCAGAACCTGGAAACAGCCCAAATGCCCCTCAGTGAAAGAATGGATAAAGAAATGGTGGTACATTTACACTATGGAATACTACTTAGCTATTAAAAACAAGGAAATCCCAAAATTTGTGGACAAATGGATGGAACTAGAAATGATCATACTGAGTGAGATAACTATTTCTTATTTTGATTTCTACTGCTGTGATAGAACACCATGACCAAAGGCAACTTCGAGAAGAAAGGGTTTATTTTGTCTTACACTTCTAAATAACAGTTCCTCACTGAGGGAAATTTGGTCCAGAACCTGGAAGCAGGAACTGAAACAGAGACCGTGGAGGAATGCTGCTTACTGACTTGCTTTACGTGGCTTGCTCAGTTTATTTCCTTCTCTGCTCATGACTCAGTGGTGTCACTGCTCACAGTGAGCTCAGCAATTCTATCAATTGGTAATCAATAAAATTCCCCATGTTACACATGCCTGCTTGTTTACAGGCAATCTGCTGTAGGCATTTTCTCAGTTGAGGGACTTATTCCAATTTGACTCTAGTTTGTATCAAGTTGACAAAAAAACTAAAAAGGACACAAGTATTCAGGAGGCTGGGATGGGTGAATTATGAGTTCTACACTAGTCTGAGCAACATTGTAAAATTCTAGTTAAAAAAACAAATAGATCTTTTTAAAAAAGAATAGATATATATAGATAGACAGATAAATGGATAGTAGATAGACAGAGATAGATAGATAGATAGATAGATAGATAGATAGATAGATAGATAGATAGATAGAAAACCAGTTATGGTAGCACACACATTTAATGCTAATACTTGGAAGGCAAAAGCAGGTAGATAGAGCTCTGTGAGTTCAGAGTCAGCCAAGGCTACATAGTGAAACCTGCCTCAAAATTTTTTATCAAATTTAAGATAAGATAGTATATAAAGTGCTATATGAAAAAAAGGAGGAAGAACCAAGGGAAGAAAAAGGGTCTTCGCTCTAAACTAAAATGTTTCAAGACAGCTCAGGAAGCAGCTGAGTTTGGAAATGACAAAATGCTGATACTTGGGTACTTAAGCAAGCTGTCAAAATAACAACAGAATAAACAATAGCAGCAGTACAACAGAACAGATAAATAAAACCTGCTACGGCTGAAATGAAGATCACTAGACAAAACAAAAAAAGAAACTAGATATTCTTCAAACATCTAGGCATGTATAGAGAGAGGTGGAGAAAGGGGGAATGAAATTAGATTAAAAACAAAAAAAATTAAATTTAATATCAAAATTATATTTGCCTTAGGAAAAACACTGAAATTAAAATACCGTATGTCAGAATACAGAAATCACCACTAATGCAGCATTCAGAAGAAAACCAAGATTCTGGAGCGTTTATGTTTCTGTAAAAAGACAGGGTAGCCTTCTGGGAGGATGCAGGGGTGACTCTTGCTTAGACTCCTAGTCACAGGGGTCATGGACACTGAAGAGGACAGGACTCCTAGTGGAGGAAAGTGAACACCAATCCCCACAGAAAAATACTGACCCAAATTTACCCTCCCTACAAGATGTGCAGGAATAGAGATAGAGCAGAGATTGAGGGAATGTCTGGCCCAACCTGAGTCTCATCCCATGGGAAAGAACCAACCCCTGGCACTATTAACAACACTCTTCTATGCTACCAGGCAGGAGCCTAGCATAGCATATGTCCATAGCATAGTGTAGCTGAAAGGCTACACCCAGCAACAGATCCACACAGATGCAAAGCCTCACATGCAGATATTGAGCAATGCATAAGGAGTCCTGTGGAAAAGTGGGGAGATGGGTAGAAGGACATGAAGGTGACAGGAGCTCCACAGGAAGACCAACAGAGCCAACTAACCAGGGCCCAGAGGGGTTTGCAGAGATAGAAGCACCAACCAAGGACCATGCATAGACGGGACCTAGGCCCCCTACACAGATGTAGCAGAAGGGCAGCTCAGGCTTCCTATGAGTGCCCTAGTAAGGGGAGCAGGGGCAGTCTCTGACATGGACTCTGCTGCCTGCTTTTCTATTACACCCCTCTGGTGAGAATGCCTCACCAGGCCACAGGGGAAGGAAGAGTCATGATTCGACTTGCTGAGCTGGGGTTGGTGGGTAAGGGGAGCCTCCCTTTTTCTGAGAAATAGGGGAGGGAGGAAGACAGAGGAAGGCTGGGAGGAGAGGAGGGAGGAGACGGTGATCTGAATGTCAAGTGAAAAAAATAAATAAATTTTTAAAATTAAAAAAAATAGAAGTAAGAAAGTTAAAAAACCAAATCAAATTAAAAATTAAATAAGCCAAATAAAATAAGGACAGAGATGAATAAGCACAGAAAGAAGTTAATAATTTTGAAAACAAAAAGCTAATGGTGCAAGAGACAAAAGCAAGTAATTAATAAGAGAAATAATTATAGAAATGAGTAAAATAATTGAGTGTGGTAATTAACCATGAAAACACAAAATACAAATGTAAAAAAAGATAATAAAAGAAAAGTAATTTTAAGAAAATGTAAATACATGTAAGATGGTACTGTGGTTCTATGCAAATAAAATTAATATAAGCAAGATGAATGTTTGTCAAGAATAGTCTAGGTACACTTTATCAGAATTCCCTGCTAAAGATCTTACAGCCAAATATCCCACCAACTCTGTCCTCATTTGGAGGGTAAATTAAGAAAAAAATCTGGGAAGTTCCCTCAGGTTGCTGACAGAATCTAATTCTGCAGCTATGGACTGAGAGCACTGTAAGATGACCATGCTCAGCTCCTTCCAGCCATGTTCAGCTTCTTTTGGCGATGTTCAGCTCCCCCAGGCCATGCTCAGCTCCCTCAGGCCATGCTCAGCTCCCTCGGGCCATGCTCAGTTCCATCCAGCCATGCTCAGCTCCCTCGGGCCATGCTCAGTTCCATCCAGCCATGCTCAGCTCCCTCGGGCCATGCTCATCTCCCCCAGGCCATGCTCAGCTCCCCCAGGCCATGCTCAGCTCCATCCAGCCATGCTCAGCTCCCCCAGGCCATGCTCAGCTCCATCCAGCCATGCTCAGCTCCATCCAGCCATGCTCAGCTCCCCCAGGCCATGCTCAGCTCCATCCAGCCATGCTCATCTCCCCCAGGCCATGCTCAGCTCCATCCTGCCATGCTCAGCTCCATCCCGCCATGCTCAGCTCCATCCAGCCATGCTCATCTCCCCCAGGCCATGCTCAGCTCCATCCTGCCATGCTCAGCTCCCCCAGGCCATGCTCAGCTCCATCCTGCCATGCTCAGCTCCATCCCGCCATGCTCAGCTCCATCCAGCCATGCTCAGCTCCCCCAGGCCATGCTCAGCTCCATCCAGCCATGCTCAGCTCCATCCAGCCATGCTCAGCTCCATCCAGCCATGCTCAGCTCCCCCAGGCCATGCTCAGCTCCATCCTGCCATGCTCAGCTCCATCCAGCCATGCTCAGCTCCATCCAGCCATGCTCAGCCCCGTCTGGCTATGCTCAGCTCCCCCAGGTCATGGTCAACTCTTCCCAGCCATATGCAGGTCCTTCAGGCCACACAGTCCTTGTCAGGTGTCTTCCTCTGAAGCCTCTTCCAACATGCCAGCTTCTTGCTTCCAGACTATAAGTGAAATTTCTCTCATACTTCAAAATCTCCAGATCTCTTCTTTCAGGAAGAACCAACTCATGGCTCATTTGTGAGGATCCCACTCCCCTCAATAGGATAATTCCCCTATTTATTAACTCTTGGCTTCTAAATACCCCCTTTGCTTTCTTTATAAGTATCATCCAAATATAAACTCCATCACACACCCAATGAGAGGAGATTATACAAAGACCTCTTTGCCTGAGGTAGGAATCTAAAGACCATCTTAGAATTCTTTATGCTGCACTGACCACGACTCTGAAAATAACGATCAAATCATCAGAAAGCTAACTTCTCCAAAAATATAATGCCAGCCTCCTTGGTTTGTTTAGAAATTTTTTTCTAAACCATTAATGAACACATAGTCATACAAGTGTTTTTTAGGTTTTTTCACTTGAAATTTTGTGAGGCTTTTTAAAAATCAAGACATCTTTTTTACTTTTTATTAATTTATTCATATTACGTCTCAATTGTTATCCCATCCCTTGTATTCTCCCATTCCTCCCTCCCACTTTCATTCTATTCCCCTCCCCTATGTCTGTGACTGAGGGGGACCTCCTCCTCTTCTATATGATCATAGGTATCAAGTCTCTTCCTCTGAGTGCCACCAGGCCTCCCCAGCAAGGGGATATGGTCAAATATGGGGCACCAGAGTTCGTGTGAAAGTCAGTTTTAAGACTAGGTTTCATTACATAGCCCAGGCTGAGCCACCACCATGTTTACAATCAATATGGTGGTGGTGTGTTGTGGTAGTACTTCTTGTTGTTGTTGTTGTTGTTGTTGTTGTTGTTGTTGTTGTTTGTTGTTGTTGTTTTGTATGAACTAATCTAGAATTTTTAAATATCTGTTATTCAAGGTTTAAAAAAAGTTCTGTTATCTACCTAAACTGTAATCGGAAGTATAGCCTTAAATGAATATGAAATAAAGGAACAAAGAACGTTAAATAAAAAGAATTAGACAATTTTGTTGTACTAATAGGGAACAATATGAAAAACCTATTGGGAAAAATCTAAAAAGTATGGAGCAAAAATGTACGAAAATAAAAATAGGAAGATAAATATTATTTATATTTTAATTGTTATGTACATACATATATATAACATACAACTAGTATACAAGTAATTACATATATATATATATACATATATACAAATATATATGTAATTACAAAGATGTTGCTAATGTCACAGGTTTATATTCATAAACGCATTCCTAAACCCAGTTGATGTTCTGAAAGTCAGCAGTAGTGAAAGATGTTGAGAGTAATACAGTCAACAAGAATGAAGAGACCCCCCCCCTCTACCTTATAGAACAGTGTGAATAAATACAGATTAAAGATGAATTAGTGAATAAATAAGAAAAAGAATGTTGCTGGCATTAGTTAAGTGATAAAAGAAAATCAGCTAGTATTTAAAGCAGGAGACCCAAAGTAGAGAACTGCTCTATTTGACTGCAAGATGCTTTTTACCTAGAGGGAGAAGGTGGAAGAGGCTGTGTTCTTCTCCCTCTGTCCATTTGTGTCCTGCCAGACCAATAGTTGGCATAGAAGGGCTTTGTATGAAATGACCAGAGGGGCTTAAAAACACGTCGGAATCTGCACCGATGAATGAACACATGTGTAGACAGATCCCAATATTAAAAAAAAAGAAAAAAAAAGCTCCAGATCAGGTAGAGATCCAAGGTCTCCACAGGCCCAATCTTTGAAGCTACTGAGGAAATTCTGGTCTACCAGGAAACTCTTGAGAAAATAAAATCTATATTCTTCTCAACGCTTTCCACTGGCCAGGACCCCAGAGTGCCTCATTTTACTTGGTTACGTACTCCAGCAGCTTCCAATTCCCCCACATCTGTTATCACCACTGCACTGTCTTCGATATGTGTTCCATGCGGCACCAAACACACATTATTAGAAAAACAAAAAATAATAATAATGTACAAGTGTCCCAAACAGAAGAGATTCCTAGGTCCCTAGGTCCCTGTCCTCACATTTTTCCTCACCTTTCCCAACTTCTTAAACCTTCCATTCCCCATACACTGGAAAAAAAAAAAAAAGACAAAGAAGAAAAAGAAAACCTACAGTTTTAATTAACAAGCATTTTCAGGCTTTCTCCATAGTTTCTTGAAAATACGAAATCCCCCAAGTTTTGCACAGTCCTAAAATAATTTGCCTCTCTAGAAAAGCCCTCTCACCTGAAGGCATGGCCCATAGGATGTCATGATGACATTTTGTACAAATGGTTGTGTTAGAAATAAACTTAGTCTTATAAAAAAAAAAGTGCTCATTAGAACGCCTGTTTATGCCAGAGATGATTCTATATACAGAATTTTATATAGCTTCTCATTGCGTTTATGGGACAACTAGATTAGACACTTCTCTTACTTCTGAGCCCACTGAGCACTTCAAAGTCTAGCCGTACTCTGTTGTCTAAAGTGTGACGGAAGCCTTTTTATACTCCCGCGTATACCTCAAGACACACAAGGAAATATCTAGAGTTGTTCCTATGGGGTTTTCCCCCCTCAACAATATTTAGGCTAGGTGACATAAAAATATTCATTTTAATTTGACATGCCCAGAATTGATCTTCCAAAGAAAATATTAAAATGACTCCATACTCATTCTGAAACTCAAAGATAAACAGAAACAGCTGCTTAATGTCTCAAAAGCCAGTCTGAGATTCATTCCAATTACCCAACAAAAGGTACCTCAGGTGTACCACAGCATTTTCAAGCTACATTTTATGCCTATTAGAGACAAGCCTTGCGGCAAGCATGAAGCCCTTCCGGTTGTTAGCTCTTTTATATCTGAGAGAGCGTTTTCCTAATTCCCTGTTTAATTTTATTTTGACTTCTAGAGATAGCTGTAAAATGAGCAAGATATAACAATTTCTGTGATATTTTGCACCTGTAGTGAGGTCAGTATGAAAAAAATATTTTAGAGCAGAATTTTCCCCCAAATATTTGAATTTCTTTATTATTCTTTTTTCCTAACCAGAAAGAAAAAATATATATAATCTGATCACTCTAATTCTTCTATTCAAATCTATATAAATCTTGCTCCCAAGTTCAAGTATTTTATAGAAAATTAATTTAAAAATAGGAAAAAAAACTCTTCACAGTATTTCCAATCCCTTCACACCTCCCAGTGGCAATGTTATAGTGACCCTGATGACCACATGGACACATGAATTTTAGCAGTATTTATTACATTCTCCTCACCAGAGTCAGCAGTCTTTATGACACCAAGCCAACATAATTTAACCAAAATCCCTGCCTCCTCTCCAAACTTTGACAGTGTGAATATAACCTCTCTCTCCACATGCACAGATTTGTATATGGTTCTGTGTCCTGACCCTGTCAATGATGCCATCATGTATCCTCACCACCCCATGTGGTCCAGTGTCCTGACCTTCTCACTGTGTCATCATGTATCCACACCACCCCATGTGGTCCAGTGGCCTGACCGTCTCATTATGTCATCATGTATCCACACCACCCCATGTGGTCCAGTGTCCTGACCTTCTCACTAATGTCATTGTGTACCCACACCACCTCGTACAGCCCCACTAACATTCAGTCACATAGTCGTCAAACGATGCTCTGTGTATCATTTAGCCCTCATAACTGCCTTATGAAATAACACCAACCTTCTAGAAAATGGAAATGACTCAGAAAAGGTCAGTAACTACCCAATTAACTACTGGCCAACTAAACCATGTCATCATATTGCAGCATTGTCTGCTCAAGTTAAAGATAATTTGCATCACTATGAACCATTAAAAGAAATTACAGTTTTTTATTTTAGTGAAAAATCCTTATATTAAATATTATTAAACAACAATCAAAAATAAATAAGAGGGACACTATGGTGGTTTGGCTGATAAAGGTGTTTGCTGGAGGCTACACAGAGAAAAGGAAGAACTGGTTCCTACAAACTGTCCTCTAATCCACCTATACATGGATAAATAAATATGTATTTATGTATTAATAAAAATAAATAAATGTAAAAAAGTAAAATTAAAATAAGGGCTGGCAAGATGGCTCAGCTATCAAAGGACTACAAAGCTTGTTCTGAAGTGAACTTTTGGTGCTCTGGACACCCAAACCCTCAGGGAGAAGAATTTTATATCTCAATTGTTTGACTTACAAGGAGACAAATAGCCAACTGATTCCATCTGAGAAGACAGAGGGTATTGAGAAAGAAACCCACATAAACAAACTGATAAAGTCAGGAAAATGATTGAGTCCCTATAGGCTCAGGGACAGAGATGCTACAAGAACCTCTCTCTGGGTCCCTCCATCTGGCCCTTGCCGTCAGCTTTGCTCTCTCCCATAGGGTCCTCCAGTCCCTCAGACATGGCCAAGGGTGAGTGGTATGGGAAGAATTGGGGGACGGAAGGACTCAGAGGTTCCAGGAGCCCCACAAGGAGACCATCAAGGCTGGTGGATCTGGACCCAGGGTGTCTGCACAAACTTTTGCACCAACCAAGAACAATGCATGCAGTGAACCTAGACCCCCTGTTCAGATCTAGCCAATGGACAGCTCATTCTCAACAACCAAGAGTGGGGAGAGCAGGGACTGCCTCTGACATGAAGTCTAGTGCTCCCAATTTGATCATTTCCCCTTGGTGAGGAGGCCTGGCAGGCACACAGAGGAAGGGGAAGCAGGTTATCCAGATAGGACCTGATAGGCTGTGGTCATATGGTGGGGGAAGAGGTCCCATTCTGCCAGAGGTAACTGAGAATAAGAAAAACATAATGCCCTTTCCAAGCCTTCTATAGACCAACTGAGACCAAAAAGTACTTTCTGGATAGATGATAACAATTAGAAAGTTGTTTTTTAGAACCTATATTTGTTCGCTTATGTATCTTTTTCTATACTTTTAACTATGTCCGTTTTTGTAATCATCTTTGCCTGAAGCGACTTGCTGGGTTAGTATTAAGCAAGTCAGCAGTATGAAATTTGCTTTTATTTGCAGTAATAAACCCGTACCACATAGTGAGCCAAGTGGGTGCTGACTTAGAAGGTGCTCAACACTTTGACAATAGAAACAGAGATGGCTGGGCCGAGAACACAGCAGGACAAGGGGTTGGGGGTGGAAGAATTTGGAGCTACCAGGAGGAAATGAAGTAGTTTGCTAGGCGGAGTTCTGAAAGGAAGTACTTCCAGGCAGAAGGCCAAAACAGTCTCTAAGGCAGGGGAACACCTGACTTGTGGGAGAAAAGAAAAGACAGCAAAATAACTTGAGCAGAGGGGCAAGAAAAGAATACCAGGCAAGCAGGAAGAAGCCAGAGAAGATTCAAAGGCCTAGAGAGTTACATCACTGTGTCCATGAAGCATATGAACATGTTTGAGAATAATGTCCCCTAATCTTGACAATTCTTACTGAAATAAGTCCATATTCCATGGGACCAGCATAATTGTATGATTTCATTCCATTTAATGTTTCCATGTATAAATTCCAGTTTGTGACTGATATTGAAAAATCAATTTTAAGAATAAGGCAAACATTCAATTATTCATTCAATTTGAAATGGGTTTCTTAAAAAGAATTCTCTGTGTTCATTCATGGGTAAAATTAACATTTTAGAAATAACATTTCTAGTTTAGAAATAGTATCTCTTTCTGGCAGTTGTGGTGTCAGGAGGAGGTGCATTGCTTTGTAAATGTGAAATCAAGAATTAGATACTAAAATATAGCTTGCCATAGATTAATTTTTTCAATTTTTTACTTTTACATATACATTTATACTATTACACATAGATACAATAAACTACATACAGCAAGATGGATCATGAAGCAATCAGGAATTATATAAATATTACATTCAAAGTGTTTGGCTATTTGTATTTGGCAGCCTTGGAGAAAACATCTTTCCTATCTTGGTGAGTCTACAATTCTGAATTTAAGTCAATATCTATCATATCTCATTTCTATCGACCTAAAAACATCTATCTAGACCTAAAAACATCTTAACCCCTAAACATCTAAGCTTAATTGTAAAACTAAACTATCTGGTATTCCACCCCATAAGAGACTTAAGAAGAAATAAAATTAATTACCCAAGTATACAGGAAGTATAAGTTAGCAGCTTCCAAAATGAGAAAACGACAGAGACAATTCTATGCCTGAACAGTCACCCAAAACTCTCTATAATGTTGGAACATCATCTTCAGCCTTCTGGCCTAATATATCTGACAGACATATTTGTGAGGAACTATTGAGTACTTGCTTACCCTGTCTTGGCAGAGTTTAGCCAGCAACTCTGGCCTGCATCCAAGCTTGCCCACTTTTAGACAGAATTCTGTCATTGGCACAAACGAGAAAATTTTGTTTAGTGTCTGGTTTGCCACATTTGAAGCCATCTCTAAAAATGGGCAGGCATAGATTTATTCTTTAGACTGTCATCACATTAAGCACCAGGAAATGTGTTTGAAAAATATAGTTCAAGCTGAGTATGGTGGCACACTCCTTTAACCCTAACAGAGGCAAGCAGATCTATCTGAGTTCCAAGCCAGCCAATCTACATAGTGATTTTCAGGCCAGAAAGGGCTACAGAATGTCTCAATAAACAAAAAAGGAAACAAACAGACAATCCAATCAACAGCTTCTGAGAAAGGTAGGGTCACTTTTCTTCAGGGAAATGGCCACTAGTAGGTTCCTGGGCCCTCAAAATGCACTATACATATATGAAATTTTCAAAAAAACAAATTTAAAAGATTGTCAGAGTAAACGTGTGTGTGTGTGTGTGTGTGTGTGTGTGTGTGTGTACACCAAATCATTCAGAACAAATAAAGAACTTGAAAAATGCTACAGTTGCTGTTACTTGTCATGCTCCCACACCGACACCCAAACATCTCCCTATGTGTCCAAATACAGAAGCTCCTTCAGAAAGAAGAACAGTTGCAATATCGAAAAACAAAAGAAAAGAAATAAATGTGCTGGAGTTATAGGGCAGTTTGTTCAGTGCTAGCCTACCATGCGATGAAGCCCTGGGTTTGATCACCAACACTAAATAAACCAGGGATAGAGATGAATACTTGTAATTCCAACATTTGGGAGGTAGAAACAAAAGAATCAAATAGTCAACATCATCTTCAGCTGTGTAGTAAGTTAGAGGTTAGGCTAGTCCATAGGAATCTGTGTGTGTGTGTGTGTGTGTGTGTGTGTGTGTGTGTGTGTGTGTGTGTGTGTACATATATGGTAGATAGTATATGTGCATAGAAGATATCTGGTACATAATAAATACTCAGTGTTTATTGACTCAACTACATTGTTCCTTTTAATTCCAAGAGGACACGTTTCAAGAACCCCAATGGATGCCACAGACAATATAGATCCCTGCATATACTATATTTTCTCCTATGCAGATGCATCTATGATAAGATTTAGCTTATAAATTTAGGCATAGTATAATATTTACAATAATAAAATGATTACAGAAGTGTAATCTTATAAAAGATGTGAATATTCTTTCAATCATCTACCTACCTACCTATCATCTATCAATCAATCTATCTAACTATCTCTATCTCCACTGAATAGTTTAATGTTTTAGATTGCTGTTGGCTGTAGGGAATAAAAACCTTTGAGAAGGGAGGACTATAGTGATGGATTGAGAGAAAGAAGACCACATGACAAACAGGAATCTTAACCAAATATAGGGGCTAAGTTATGATATGTAATCCGAAGTCTGAAAAATAAATAAGAACCAGGCAAAGAACGAGGAAAGTAAACAACAGAAGAGGGGGATCAGAATTTTCCTCAGGCAGCAAACCTTTGGAAGGAGTTAATAATAGCCCTGGCCAAAGAGGAGGAGGTCATCACTGGAGACAAGTAGACAAACAGTTGTATTGTTGCCCTGGGAGCAGTAACAAAACACTGGCAGGTTATAAAGAAGGTATGTGTCTTACTTGGGGTTCTGTTGCTGTGAAGAGACATCATGACCACGCCAACTCTTATAAAGGAAGCATTTAATTGGGGCTGGCTTACAGTTTCAGAAGTTTAGTCCATTATCATCATGGCAGGAAGCAAGTGGGCAGACGTGGTTCTAAAGAAGAAGCTGAGAGAAGGCATCAGAAGACTATCTCAACACTGGTCTTAGCTTGAGCATATATATAAGACCTCAAAGCCCACCTCCACAGTGACACACTTCCTCCAACTCGTCCACCCCTACTCCAAAAAGGCCACACCTCCTAATAGTACCACTTCCCATAAGCACAAGAGTCTTTGGGGGACCATGCTTATACAAACTGATATTTATAGTTTTGAAGATTCGTAGTGAAAAGAATACAGAAAAATAAATATTCTTCTGCTTTCTTAAACATTGACTTGAGCTTTTTTTTTTTTAATCTGGACAGAAGAATAGAAATTTACTTTATATAAGGTTGACCAACTTCTGAAAGGAAGAATTTTAAAGAGCTGAGACTAGTTCATTGACAGAAGACTTGAATGTTGATTTATTTGATTCTTTCCCTTGTTTAATTATATATGTTAACTTATAATATAAATAATATGTGTTACATATGCCAGAGTAATGCATTACATCTTATAGTACAAGGCAAAATATATTTGTCAAGTGCAGCTCAGGATATTAAACACTTCCACCACAGTGTCCACAGCTTAGTTAGTTAGGGCCACCTCTACTGGGATAGAATGCCCGTAGGCCAAGTACTGAAATCACCCCTGGTAGAGTGGACCTTAGTAGTAGCCAGCAAGAAAAATGAAGTGTTGGTCCTACAAGTAATTTCTGTCAATGTTTTAAATGAGCTTCACACATAGAAGCTCCATGTAAGAGCTCGGCCCAGCAGAAACCCAGACTTCAGGCTGTGGCACCCTCGGTACAGAGTCCACTGAACTCACAGGGACTTACAACCATACAGAAATATGAAAAAAAATAAATACTGGTTGTTTTAAGCCAATAAGTCTGTGATGATCAGTTACAGGCAACCATAAAATGATTCATTAATTTTTAAAAAGCACATGATAGTACTATTTGAGAACAACCACAATCTTATGTCTATGTGTCTATTAAAGATTGTTCGTATCTTTAAAAGGAATGAGCCTTAGTTTGTTTGGCAGCTACAAGAAAATATACGTGATGGAGGGACTTTTAAACCATAGAATTTATTATCTGGTACTCTACAGAGTCCAGGTATCTGAGGTCAGGATGTTGGCACGATGAAGGTCCAGTGAGGGCTATCTGCCAAGTCTCCTATGGCCACCACCTTATCCTTTCATGGCAACAAAAGAAGACAGGAGAACCTTCTAGGGTTCTTTTATTATGTAAGGTCCCTGATCTCATTCATGAGACCTATACTTCTAATAACCTCCCAGAAGCCCCACCTCTTAATATTCTCACACATGGAGGGTAGGGTAGCACTTTTTGAATTGAGGGCCAGAGACATAAACACTCAGCCCAGAGCACCATGCTATGGTGGTTGATTTAGCTTTCTGTTGTGGAAGCTCTTTCACTGTCAGAGTCTCACCATGAGCAGCACTTAGCTCACTGTATCACCTTTTAAGTGTTATGGCCATCTGAACCAAAACAGAAATTAAGGCCAGAGAAAGGTCAGACTTCCCTCCCACAGTTGGCCCTCATTTGTCTTATGAGGCAATCCCTTAATGTGTCCTGAAAGATTGGCCACATCTACAAACTAATGGTAGCATCACAGGGGAGCAAAAGCATGTGCCAGAAAATTCCTGTCTCCTCACAGCACATGGTCTGATAGCAAGAGAGAATCTTTTTTTTTTTTATTTTAGAATTACAAATTTTTATTTTCTAATTTTTCATTTTTATTATCTTTCTTTTTACACACATATTTATATTATTACACATATACACAATAAACAACCTACAGCAAGAAGAACCATGAAACAATCAGGAATCATGTAAGTGTTACATTCATGGTGTTTTGGCTATTTGTATTTGGCAGTCTTGAAGAAAACATCTTTCTTATCTTGGTGCAGATGATATAGATGATAGATAGATAGATAGATAGATAGATAGATAGATAGATAGATAGATAGATAGATAGATAGATCATCTATATCTCCCCAAGCACTGAGATTAGAGAGGTGCGTGCCTGGCAGTTTTCCATGTGTTATGCAGAACTGAATTCAAGTCCCCCTCCTTATATAAAGTGGTAAGCAATTTACCAAGCGAGCCATCTCCATAGACCCAACTCAAAACATCTTTGTATCAGGAATGATAAATATCACCTCTATTCGCATTCCACCAGAAAGAAATATTCATGTGTCCCCACCTAGATACACAGGAATTTTAACCTATGTGCCTAAGAGCACAATTAGCACTGTGTCTCACACAGTATGGTAAGATAAGACTGAAGGGTGATCCATAAATTTTGGTTGTCTACATTTGCAATTTGCCTTTACCATGTTTAGAAGGTTTAGAAGGTCACTATTGCTGCATAGCAATGTACTCAGAAATTAAGACATTTATCCCTTCCCTTTCTTCCCTCCAAAGTCTCTCATCCATATATCTTTCTCAACTCTCCTTCAAATTCATGGCCTCTTTTTTCATTGTTATTGCAAACATACTCTCTCTCTCTCTCTCTCTCTCTCTCTCTCTCTCTCTCTCTCTCTCTCTCTCTCACACACACACACACACACACACACACACACACACACACACGTATACTCAAATATAACCTGTTGAGTCCATATAATGTAAGTTGTATTATGTTTTCAGTGCTGTTCGACACTGGAAAACCAATTAGTCTTCTCTTCCCAGGAGAGGGCCACCTCTTCCACTCTCAACTTTACTCAATTTCAGTAGTTCTTCGTATAGGATTGGGGCCTCCTAGACTTTTTCCCAGGCAGTCTGTTGTGTTTGTTGGTGTCCTTGTTCAACCTATGTTAGGGAGGTCATGTTGCTAGGACATTACAGCTTCTGCTTCTGATGTTACTGGAAGACATGATGTCGCAGCCATGTCCCTGATAGTTTAGCTCCTGTAACATCTCTTGGTTAGCCACCTATGACAGAAGTTATAAACCTTAGGAGATTTGTAGGAGGCTGGAGAGATGGCTCGGTGCTTAAGAACTATTCCTGCTCTTCAAGAGGCCCCAAGTTCAGCTCCCTGCGTCCACAGCCAGCAGTGTATAGCTACCTGCAACTCCAGTTCCAGGCATGCAACACAATCTACTGGCCTCCAGATACTCGTGTAAACACACACACACACACACACACACACACACACACACACACACACACACACGTACTTTAAAAATAAAATAGATTTTTAAAAAAGAAATTTGTAAATGTTTCATAAATTCTATTAATTTTTGGTGAAATTTACCCTTCACTTTTGTTTTACCCTCTCCTCTTTAGGTTTGGATGTGTGGAGGAGAAATGTTTGACGTCCCGTGTTCTAGAGTTGGTCATATCTACAGGAAATATGTCCCTTACAAAGTTCCATCTGGGACCAGCCTGGCAAGAGTGAGTAACTGGGCGTCAGAACAGGCTGGGTTCATACAAGCTCTGCTCCCTGCAGGCTATGTAATCAACATACACATGGGATAAACTAAGATACTGTCTACCAGAAACATCTGTGTGTCACGAGTTTCTGTGCCTCTGCTTTATTTCCATTGCTTAAAGAACTATTAACTGTGATGGTTTTGCTCTGTGTCACAGCACCTTCATGTGCATTGTATTTAATCTTAACCATTATCTTCTGCTAATCCTTGCTAGCAGTGGTAAGTATCAGTTGGATCAGCCATCAGTCCAGGCTGTATGCTTGTCTACAGTGTCACCCACTGCAGGTTTCAAGGCCAAGTGGAGGCTTAGAGAGGTTGCTTGGTAGGTAGTCAAATAAAGTAAGAAGTAAACGTGACTGGGGTGAACGGAAGCTAAACTCAGGTTTCTCCTCCTCTAGAACCAGAATTAATGCTGGATAAAGATTTCCCATCCTCAAATTTTCCTTAATTAACCAAGTCTAGTTTTGTCTGGTTTCGTTGAGAATACAATTTTTCTTGAAGATCAAATGCAAGATCATCTGCCTTCTGGAAGCATCCATGGCTGTTTGGGAAAATATAAAATCACGAACGTTGTCCAAACAACCCTGGCGATGTCTCTGTTTTCCATGTTGTTTTCTCCATGGTTGTGTCTGTTCTCTTCTCTACAGTATGTATGTGCTATGGTCATCATTATGTTCATTATTGTTTTAAACGATGTCACCAGGATTCATTCACATATCAATCTCACAAGGGAAGAGTTTTGGGTCTGTTAGTTTCCTTATACTGCCATCTAAAATAGAGCCTGGGGAACATTCAGGTAACTTAATGACGAAATTAATTAGTTAGAAGTCTCAAGGAAAATAATATAGGTTCAAGTTGTTTTTTTTTTTAAAAAAAAACAGACATTAGTGAACTTTAATAAAATTATCATCCTTAAAATATCTCTTGGAGATCTTGTTCTTGCTCCCTTGCTTTGTGAAGCTGTTAACAGCCTTCATGTTTTTTTTCTACCAATGTCTACAATCTTCTCAACAATGGTGAAATATTCTAGTATAAAACTGTATTGCACTTTCCTTAAAAGGAATCATCATACCACTCTCTGTGCCTCCAAAATAAGAAGATATTAATAGCACACTGCATTAAATACTCTTGGGAAAAAAAACAATTCTGAAATCATAAACTGACTAAAGAGCTATATAAAGATAAACAGCTTAATTTAGTAATGAGATGCAACGCATATGAATGAGAAAGCAACAAAAATTCTTGGGGAAGTTAAAGAATAAATGAATTCAAGCACACACTGCAAATCAGCTTTGTGGACAACACTGCAGTGTAAAAATCCTAAAGATAACGAATGGTGCCCTGCGAGGGATCCCCTTTCCTTCACTCTCTGATGTGCGCCTCATTCATTTGTGGGTGAATGGTGCTTATTGCTGGCTCATAGTATAAAACATGAGTAGGGAAAGCAGTGCTGATCCAAAAAGGGGTTGTTTTCAAGAATAAAATAAAACAAACAGCTCATATAATTTAGGAGAAAAATGCAGCACTTTTTCAAAAACTGTCAAGTGTGGGGAAACCAGGCTTAGCAGTAAAACATCCAGGAAAAAGTGAATATTGGTTCAAGTGAAACAAGTCCATAACTCTGAATCTTAATCTTCTCCACTTAAATTTACTTGAGGGCTCATTTCAGTTTTTTCCTAACCTGCTACAGCAATCAGAAACCCATAAATATTGAGGCTCAACTGTCACTCTAAGAGCATTTTATGATCTTTTAAAGTATATTAAAACAGAAAACAAGTCTGATATTTGGTAGGAGAGACTCAGCTACTTTGCTACACTCTGCTATTACCAAATCATCGAAAACGGTGAGAAACTCTCAAGATAATTGAAATGCAGAGTCACATCTAGTCGGTAGATATTTTAATCTTCCTGGCCTCATTAGGAAACAGAGATGAAGCTGGAAACGTGACCTGGAGGGCTTGTTTATGTACTTTACAAAGCTCATCTAATCCAGAGAAAATGTGTACTTTTCATTTATGGACCTATGTAATCTGATGATTCCAACTACCTCCAAGTACACAGATGTGCAGAAACACAAACATGCTCACATACTCTTGTGTGCACACACAGCACAGATAGACAGAGAGAGAGAGAGAGAGAGAGAGAGAGAGAGAGAGAGAGAGAGAGAGGCTGAAATCCTCTAGACAACACAAATAATATGTATTATTATAGAAACATATCCAAACAGTCATATTCAACACTTTCTCTTTGGCACTCTTTTCTGACAAGAGGACTATTTTCTGATGCGAGCTGCGCCTCTGTGAAACATGATAGCAAATGACTCTCCACACGCTCTGGGAACCTGTGTCTGCACATCAGAAGGACAAGCACTGCTATTATAGTTCTGACCTTCAGTCCTTGCAAATTAAAGACTTTAAAGAAGGTCGTTAAGAACACTTTAATTTAATGAATGGATTTCTAACAGCAAGGGTTTTAAAATTCAGAAGCAGTGACCAGAGCCAACTTCTGGCCAAGTTTTCAGACAGTCTTCAGAAAAATAAGAATCACAAAGCTGTATTTATTCAATCGAGTAACATAAGCTGTGTGCATTCATAGAGGGTTCTCTCTTACTATGGGCATTCAAGGTAAACGGTTGGTTGTCGTCAACATATGGATTGAGTGAACGCAAACATTAACTTCATTGTGTTCTTTCTACAAAAATGCAAAAATCTGAGACACAGTGACTTACAATTCAGCTTTCTATAGGAATCAGAGTATTTGCTTGGCACTCAAAGTCCTAGGTGTATTTTTCTGAGTCAACTTGGGCCCTCCTGTCAGCACACTGGAGTGCTACACTGAGAACTTCTGCCAGGAGTAAATGATCCGTCAGTCCCTGGAGAAAGGCTGTTCATCTCTGCATAGAATAGAAAGATTCTCATCTCTGCATGAGAACAGAAAAGGCTCTAGTGTTGTGGCGACCACCATCCACTCCAGAATGGCAGTGAGTGTGGTTCAACACAGGAGATGAGCAGCAAAGAACGGCTAGGAAAGGTTTCAGCCTGCTATATATGGCTGAAAAGTCCCAAGCTCGTCTTCTCTTATGACAAATGCTATTCTCAAGGTGGAGTAATTACTAGCACCTTGAGGACCAAGGAAGGGCCTCGGACTCCTCTGTATTAGCCAGTGTGTTCCAAGATCCTTCAAAGCCATTAGGTTTGAAGTGGGTACTTCTAATAGTAAGGACATGAGGAAAGTGACAGCCACACCATAGCAAACCACGCCAACTGACTAATACAATAATAGCCATGGCAACATCTTGGTCCATGGAAGTTTCCCTAGAATAATCCCCCAAAGAGAGCAAGGCTAGAGACTGAGGTGGGCAATCCTGGAAGCACACACACCTGCCCTCCCTCCTGCTAACAGGAGATAAGGCTGGAGCCAACTGTGGGAGAGAAGCATGTTCATTTGTCTGTAAATCCACATGTACGTGCATGGCTGTAGAGGCCAGAGATCAACCTCTGGTGTTGTTCCTCACAGGCTGTCCATTTTGTCTGTTAAAACAAAGTCTCTCACTGGACCTGGAGCTTGAGATTCAGCAATATTCAGCAAGCCCCAGGAATCCACCTGTCTCCACATCCCAGGCGCTGGGATTCTAGGCATGCACCAGCATGCCTGGCTTCCTGCATGGATGCCAAAGATCAAGCTCAGGCCCTCAGGCTTGCACTGCTGCCATTTTATCAATTGAACTATCTCCTTAACACCAAGGCTAGAAACAAGCCTTATTCTAAATCCGTAAAGACACCCTCCCCCCCCCACCCCCCCACCCAGTGCATATCAGGCAGGACTTCATACCCTAACATTTCACCTTTGACATGCCAATAATTTAATTTTGATTCTCAAATTTCATCTTGCCTTTTATGACAAGCATTCAAGAATATGGGGGCAATTCAGATTTTTACAGGTTTCAGGCTAAAAGCTGAAGTCAAAGAAGCAAAGTCTGGTAAAGGTCAGATTTTATGGAATGTTCCATAGTTCTGAGAAATGGAAATTACAGCAAAGGGGACAGAGGTTAAATGGCAAATGAGAGGACCTGGAGTTGCAGACCAAGGTCTGTGTCCAAAGGATGCCCTTAAACACCCCTGACTTTACAGATTTGGGATAAAAAGCAGGTGCGGCCTTTGTGACAGAGGCGCCAACAAAAGCATGGAGTAGGAAGGAGCAGGCACCCAGTTACATCAGGCTGTGTTTGAGACCTGAGAGGATGACCCACGGCTGTGCAATGAAGACCTACGTCTGCTGGACCACAAGACCCTTCTTCTTCTTTCAGATTGTGAGGAGAAGCTGATGGTTTCTAAATAAGAAAGGCCAGAGGCAAAGCACACAGAGTAAAATGGAAGTGTCAACCAACCAATCAATCAAGTATATTGAGGAGAATGAGAATAATGAAAGTGCCATTACGAATGCAAGGAACCTGTAAAGACAATTTCTTTTTCTTTTCTTTTCTTTTCTTTTTTTTTTTTTCAAGATAGGGCTTAGCCTTGGCTGTCCTCGACTCACTTTTGTAGACCAGGCTGGCCTTGAACTTACAGAGATCTGCCTGCCTCTGCCTCCCAAGTGCTGGGATTAAAAGCGTGTGCCACCAGACCCGGCCAAGACAGTTTCTTAAAGCATTTTAGGGATTCCCCATGCTGTATATAAAAAGTTAGGTTCAATTGACTATGCATTTAATTGCCCTCTTGGCGTTTGAGAGAAAATAGCAGCACAAAAACAGGGGGATGAGGAAGCAGAAAGAAGACTGCAGATTGTTTCGGTAAGTAAATTCTGAGTGGTAGCATACCTGTCTGTGGACTCCGGGAGCATCAGGCCCGGAGAGACACAGTTTGCCTAGACTCTGCACTCCCGCAAGGATGTGCCCTTTAATGATTTCTTTCTAGAAGAAAAAAAAGTGATGATTGTGTCAGGTACCTTTCTGGGCTCTGGAGTTTTAAGCAAAGAACAAGTCAAACAGGAATCTTAACTTCTCTTACCTATGGCAGTTAGGTTGAGTGAAAACAGTTCATCTGTAAAAGTCCCCAGAATACTGACCGCTAGACTGAGAGAAGGGAGAAATGAGAATCATCAAATGTCCAGGCCCGCCGGACAATCAACTGAGACCCTCGGACCCCTAGGGAGAGAATGGGGGACAAGAGACGCAAAGAACGGACAGCAAGTCAAGGAGTCTGATGAAGCTGACAAAATTGTATTTTCTCAGGCTGCTTATATACTTTAAAAGCAGGATGTAGGGAGGCGGGTGAGGAGGTGAGAAGCGATTGATCTTGGCTGCAGCTGTGCAGGATATCAATTATATCAATTAGGGTCAAGGGGAGGGGGTTGGGGAATTGACCTCATAGCTAGCCACGTTCTGAGAAACCACGTCAGAAGCCTGGTTGACCAAGAGAGCCAGGCCAGGTGGGTGTCTAGGCGACCGTGACCCTAGATCCATATCTGGTTCATGAGAAGCCGAGAACAATAAGGTTGCAGGGTGATTGTGGAGAAGTCTTTGTGAAGAAGGAGGAAGTGAAGGAAGAAGGCCTAGGAGGACCTAAGTTTGTGGAGCCAAAGCAGTTTGAGCTGAGCAGAAGTACAAAGCCGCGCCTGGCAAGCAAACTCACTGCACAATGAGATCTGAACTTAACATAGTTTGATTATGTGGAAACTCGTTTTGTATATGTTATCTCCGGACCTATGATTTTACAGAAGAGGCCATATATGATGTGTACAGTATCTAACATTATCATAGATAGATAAATAGATAGATAGATAGATAGATAGATAGATAGATAGATAGATAGATGATAGGTAAAGATAGGGATAAATAGTGGCATATGCTTGGTAGATTATGGGGTTTTGGGAAAAGGCGCGCTGTGTGTGTGTGTGTGTGTGTGTGTGTGTGTGTGTGTGTGTGTGTGTGTGTGTGTGTTGTTTTGTTTTTAACAAGGTCTTATATAGCCCAGGCTGGCCTTAAACTCATGTTGCAGGCAAGGATAATCCTCTGGCCCCCAGCTCCTGGTAACAATAGTTTTCCAGGCTTGTGGAACCATCCCTAGCCTAGCTAAAGGATTGTTTACCGGTTCCCTAAAACTCGCGTGCCCATATTTTACTTTCCTGAGGGTCCTTTACCTGAATAGCAAGATCCTTGAAAGACCCTTACAGTTGTTATACCCCATGGGTATGGAGGGTAAATGCAAGATCTGAAAGAGAAAGGCTGCTTAACTGTCAGCTACGAAATATCTTCTTAATATATTTTCAAAGATGCACTTCTCCTAAGACATCCCCCTGGTGATGCCCAAGTCTGCTGGCTTTAGAAGGTATCTCTAAAACACCCTTAAAATTCTTAAAGGTTTTTTTTTTAAATTGCTGGAGGTAGGGAAATTCATGCAGGACAGGTAGAGGAGCGCTTTAGGGTGTCAGGCAGACCACCCTAAGTCAAGCACTAGACACTTCTCTGTTGACTGTCCTATCAGTGATTCCTGTCTGAACTGCCTGAAAGGAAAACACATACTATCTCACATCTTCAGCTCTCTCTCTCTTTTTTTTTTTTTTTCAATGTCTCGGCGCTGTATCAGTTGATAAAAAGCATTAACAAGCCCAAAATGACTGGTTTGATATCCGAAAATAAAATCGCCAACAAGACCGTAGAGTAGGATGATGAATGAGAAGTCTCAGCTTCCACAAATTGACCTCTCTCCCCTACTGGCTGTGAATCAGTTTGCTCTCATAAAAGCTGCCCGGCAAATAAGAGCCGTGGCATGACAGCCCCAGACAGCAGCACAGCCAGCCCACGCTTCTCTCTGTTGCTCTCAGAGCTGTAGGGTCCGGGTGCTTTATTTGAAGTATCAGGAAGTTCAGGTGCAACGTGGCCGATTGCAGGCTTCCTCCCAAAAAGCAGCAAATGATAGGTTCTTCCCCCAAGACTCGGCCTCCATAAGTGGTGAGCTCTGCTGTGCGGCAGCAATCCCTCTGAAGATAACAGCTATCCCTTATTCTTCCTCCCACTTCAGCAAAACGAGCAATAAGGCTGTCCAGTACTGGTGGTGAGGACTAAATATGATTCACACACTGCAATCTTGGGCTTGCTGCTCTTTCCTTTTGACCACAATATAAAAATAGAATAGTCTCCACTAAGACTTTCTATTTAGGTGGATGTTTTTTATTTAAGGACTTCAGGCATTTTCAATAAACGCTATTTTCCATGATACCGTCCTTTAAAATAAGTTATAAATCTACGGGCCAATAATGACTCGGTAAGTCATTAAAGCTATGGTGATCCCATTCCACGCCATGAAGATAAATGTTACCTCAAAATGGCTCTGTGATGGATTCACCTTTAGCATGGCTCTGAAAATTGATTGTGATGTTTTGGTAAATGGATGTATAACTAAACTGCTTTCTTTAATAATAAAAAACACTCAAAAATTCTATCAGTAAATATTTACCAGGGACATACTATGTTCCAGGCAAAAATGCATGTCGCAGCATTGCACTTTTCCAAGGTGTTCAGAGCATCTCTTTGTAAAGTAATTGTGCCTCCTTTATACCGTTCCCTATGCTGTATGCATTAAGCAGCCCTGGTGGAGCTCTCACGCTTTCCCACAGTTCCATCCCCTTCTTGAACCCTGAAGGATCGATGCGAGTGCAACGTAAAAGGAAAAATAAAACAGTGCCCGTGCATGGAGACTGGACAGGGAAACATGAAACGCATTACTTTTCCATTATTTACCCTTTAACTGCTCCTAATCCCTAACCCAAGGATGTCGTGTCTATCCTGTTTTTTGAATAACAAATGACAATAAAATAATGCATTATCCTCTACACTTCTTTGAGACTGGAATACAATTATAGCATGTCTCCCTTCTTTGTCTTCCCTCCAGACCCTCCAGGATATCCACCCCTGCTCCTTTAAATTGTTAGCCTCTTTTTACTAACTGTTACTGCATATATATGTAGATAGATAGATAGATAGATAGATAGATAGATAGATAGATAGATAGGGAGATAGATAGATGATAGATAGATGGATGGATAGATAGATAGATAGATAGATAGACAGACAGATAGATAGAGATAGATATACATATGTATATTCCCCAAAATAATTCATTCAGTTTGTATATTATCCCTCACATGTATGTTCTCAGGGCTGACCGTTCGGCACTGGATAGCCAACTCACGAATACACCCTAGGGACTGCCACCTCTCCCGTGCCCATCTTTGCCCCACTGCCTGTAGCTCTGTGTACAGTTGAGGCCTCATGGCTTTTCCCCATCCAGCTTGAAATGCTCATGGGCGCCATCCTTGTTCTGCTCATAGACCTTTATAGATTTTAAAGCAACGTAGATTTTCATATATGCGTATACTCTAAAAAGCAAAGGTAAGATAGTAAATAGTTGACATGAATAATCCCCTGCCATTTCGTGTCACAAAAGCATATATGAAGCAAATGCATTATGTTAAAATGTCACACTTTCATACAACCTCTCAAAACTACCCTTCAGTTTAACCTCTTCCTATTTATTTGAGCCTCATCTTTTCCCATGAATGCTATGTTCTTCCTAACGTTAAGCAGTTTTGCTCATTTTAATTACTTTGAATAGTTTCTGGTGCTTTCCCAAGTTTAACTTCAGCTACAACCTGTGCATCATCTAGAAAACACTTCCAAGTATGCAAAAACAGGTAATTGAGCCAAACAGTCTTCAAGCTATGAGGACACATTCAACATTTTGGGGCCTAACACTGATTGCCAGCATGTTGTTTTAGCTTTGTTTACACCCACCAGGATATTTTGTTGAATAAAGACAGTGTTTAAATTGTATAAACTGTATATACTTATGTAATCCTTGCCTAATATAGACAATGATTGCTTTGTCCTTCTTATTAAAATTAAGAGCATGCTTATTTTCTGTGTCCAGTTGTATTCCAGCCTGCGTTGGTTACTCCTGCTCTAGCTGCTGCATTGGGCACTCTGTGTTGTTATTTAGCATTTAGATAGCTCCCTTTCTTTACAGCACTTAAATAGCAAGCTACGTGGTGAGCTGTCTGGTAGGCTAGAGGGAGTTATAATTGTGTTTTTAATCATTATCCCCATTAGAAGTGAACATTTTCCTGTAATTTTGACTCTACTGGAGATCTGGAAAGACGAAAGTTTGCTCAGACAAAATAGGTCCCTGCTGCTACAAAATTAAGCCACAGAAATTTAAGCAAATCAAGTATTTTGCTGCAGCATAGTCTCGATAAACAGATATGCAATCTTCACAACTAGAACTGGCTGCTTTACAAATCCAGCGTCCAGGGCCCCAGTCTTTCATGAAGCCACATGAGCCCCTGGAGGGGAGGGACTCCTTTTGTGGTATTCACCTCTTCCCACAATGCCACCAAGCTTGAGATTTCTGCTTCTTCATTTCCACCACCACCTCCACCACCACCACCACCACCACTACCACCACCACCACCACCACTACCACCACCACCACCACCCCACCCCACCCCACCCCCGTTACCTTGTGTCCAATAGTTTATTAGTCCATGGCAAGAATTCCACCTCCAACTTAAGTGTATCTCCTTTTTAGTGCCAGTGAAGGTAGAGCAGATAGTTTACTCTTGTGATCTGTAACTGGAGAGACGGTCAAACACCAATTGGTGTTTTTGTAGTATGTGCATGACTTTGATTGGCCAATTCTAAAAAGTATTTGCAGAAGCAGAATTTCACGGGTAACCTAAATATTGGACAGACACATTATTTGCTCTAAGAAAACTGCAATGAACAACTAAAAATAATATTATTTCCTACCTGTTTTGAAAGTATGGGAAATTAAATGGGTCCCACTAACAACCAGAAAATGAATATTGAAGCATATTTTATAGTGCCTTCCCTTTGCTTCAGTCTCTCTCTCTCTCTCTCTCTCTCTCTCTCTCTCTCTCTCTCTCTCTCTCTCTCTCTCTCTCCCCCTGCATACATAATTGTTTAATTGGGCTTAGCATTTCAGACAATTAGAGTCCACAATGGTGAGCAAAGACATAGTGTCAGGGACAGCTGAGAGATCACATCTTGATCTGAGGGTAGGAGGGAGAGAGAACACACTGGGAATGGTACAGTCTTGGGAAACATCAGTACCTGACTCCAGGGAAACATCACCAATGAGTTCGTCCCAAACAGCTCCAACAATAGGATCCGTGCAGTCATTCTCACTCTAACCAACTCACCTTCTAACCAAAACTAGAATGGAAGAAGAGATAGAAAGAGGGCCAGGACTCGAAGCCACCCTTAATGGCTGTGCATAAATGTGATTAATACTTGATCTTGTCAACCAGAGTGGATGAAGAAGAGCCTAAGGCATTTTGTATTTGTGTGCATGTTATTATGAGGGTTTTCTAGGGATGGTTAAATTATAAAAAGCCCTCACCTAATCAAGAATTTGTTCTGTAGATGGATTCAAAACTTTAATACATTATTGGGAGTTGTTTGAGATATGGTTGAAGAATATAGGTTCTTGGGAATGTGGCATAGGAGCTATAATACTGTCGTGGACTTTGTGCGGCCAATCAGTTTGCCTTCCCTGCTCTACCACACCTTGTAGGTACAAGGGGTTAAATACAGAAGGGAAAATAAATTCTTCCACTTTTTCAAATGTCTTCTCAGGTTTCAGATATAGGGAAAGGGAGGGAGGAGTCAGCTAATACAAGTATGCTAATCAAAGGCCTTGTGACTCTTGATATCTCTGTAGCTAATAGTTAGAAATAGTGTTCATGATTCTTTAAGTGAACAGCTTAATAATAAATAGAATAAAATGGTAAATTACTTTTTATACTCAAGTTGTAATGGCAGGAGATACCATTGGCTTGTCTACCAGAATGATGTCCTTCAGATTATCCCCAAAGTACCTCGAGACCTCTCCAAAAGGTTTCTCTGTCTGTCTGTCTGTTTCTGTCTGTATCTCTGTCTGTCTATCTGTCTCTCTTTGTCTGTCTCTCTGTCTCTCTGTCTCCCTCTGTCTCTCTCATCTCTGTCTCTCTCTGTCTCTCTCTCTCTCTCTCTCTCTCTCTCTCTCTCTCTCTCTCTCTCTCTCTCTCACACACACACACACACCACATACCCCATTCACATCAGGCACGATGCCTCAGCTAAAATCACATACACTCAGATTTACAAGACTTGTTTCTATCCTCTCTCTTTAATAGTTCCAGCACCTTCTAATTCTCAACATTATCACAGTATTTCTAAAATAGTCTATCATTAGTCTTAGTCATTCAAAAATCTTCAACTACAAACTTAAAAATTAATAGAAATCAGAAAAGTACTTCTATTTTTGTCCTACCATCCTTTTTTCCTTACAAGATTAAGGCTTAGAAGGCGTGAAACCCTCCTGCTTATGCTCTTGTGTAGTTTTTGTTGCTGGTATTGAGTTCTCATTGATATTGTTGTTTTTTAACAAAAGGAGTTAGCAATTCACAAGGGTACTCAAAGCATCTCTGTAGAAATATCTATATGGAACAAACTTAGTTATCCTACATATAGGAGCCATTATCATGGCTGACATGAAAAAAAAAAACCTGGTGGCACTCAGAGGAAGGACAGCAGGTTACCAAGAAAAGACTTGATACCCTATGAACATATACAGGGGGAGGTAATCCCCCTCAGGAACAGTCATAGGAGGGGAATAAGGGGAAAATGGGAGGGAGGGAAGAATGGGAGGATACAAGGGATGGGATAACCATTGAAATGTAACAAGAATAAATTAATAAAGGAGAAAAGAAAACCAAAAAAAAAGAAAAAAAAACCACCTTGGAAGAACTTCCAACTGTTAGTGGTTATTTTAAAATTGTATTGCAGGTTTTCTCTTAACCCCTGCTAGTACCCAAATAATTAAGGTCAGAACTTTATCTTTATCTAACAAATTTTATGCCACAACAACTGAGTAGTATTAGTCTATTTTAATCCTCTAACCTAATTTGGCTACCTCCCAGCTGAAATCCCCTACATACTTGCATATTATGCCTTTCTCTGCTCCAGCTGTTCTGCCAAGATGTCTCCTGGACCTTTCCTCATGGCTGAACCCTCACTTCCTCTTTCTCTCTTTCCCTCTTCCTTGGTTGGCAAAACATCCATCTCTATATTCTCCCCTGCTCAGCCATTGGCTATTATGTTTCTTTCTTGACATAACAGGGAACAACTGGGGAACAGTGGTTACATAACACTGAGACAGGAGATTCTCAGAACAAGGATTGCAACCAGACATGGGGGAGGTACAGAAATCACCATTTGAAACTTTACACTGTGCATAATCACATTATGCCGACATCAAAGCAAATTTCCCAGCCAGCCCACCCCGAAGCTCCTGACCCGTACTATTTAATGTTGTTTTAAGCCACTTAGTTGTAGGGTAAATTTTTTCTGTGTCCCAAGACAACTAACTTACCTATTTCTGCTTAAAAAATAGTCTTTCGTCTCCAAAGCAAGTCTCATTAAAAGGACATCATGAACACAGGTGACACATTGGAAGCGAAAAAACAGTAGGAGGTTTTTACATCAAAAGCATGCATATGTGTGCATGCGTGTGTTAACACTAATAGCCAAGGGGAAAAGGCTATGAACTTGAGAGTGAGGGAGATATGGGAGGACCTGAAGAAAGGGTGCTTCAGAAGATCTGTAGGGAGGAAAAGGAAGAGAACCATGATGTAATTCTATTTCAATTTTATATATAAGAGTAATAAAGTAACTAAGGAAATGGCAAAAATGGCAACAAAATGTTTTCCATCATCAAGGGAGATGTTTCAGCATGTAACACACTTGCCTCCAAGTAGGATAATCTAAGTTCAATTCCTTGGCCTCACATGGTGAATAAAGCGCATTTGTCTTCTCACTGTCACACACACACACCCAAGTACATACAGACAGAAACACCAACACACACCAAATAAACAAAGTACTATCAGTGATTTTGATTTTGTGAGTCATAGATCTGATAAAGGGTTAATATAAAAATATAAATAACCACTAAGACTTAACAACAACAACAGTAAATCCTGACTAATCTATGTAAGATTCATTTCTGAAAGACAAAAGACAATAGAGAGTCCTGAAGTGGGAGCTTACATATGACCAATTGTTTTTTGTCAAAACACAAAGGTAAAAAATGAAAGATTTATTCGATCTGAAGAGAAACCAAACCCAGAGAGTTCAGGAGCCCAACAAGGAGACCATCAAGGCTGGCAGATCTGGACCCAGGGTGTCTGCACAAACTGTTGCATCAGCCAAGGACAATGCATGCAGTAAACCTAGGCCCCCTGTTCAGATCTAGTCAAGGGACAGTTCATTCTCCATGGTTGTGGGGAGAGCAGGGACTGCTTCTGACATGAATTCTGGTGGCCCCATGATCATTTCCTCTTGGTGATGAGGCCTAGTAGCACACAGAGGAAGGGGAAGCAGGCTATCTGCGTGAGACCTGACAGGCTGTGGTTATATGGTAGGAGAGGAGGTCCCCTTCTGTCAGAGGTCTAGAGGAGGGGAATAAGGCCGAAGAGGGAGGGAGAGTAGGGACAGGAAGATACAAGTGAGGTGCTAACAATTAGGATGTAATCTGAATAAATTATACTAAATTTTTAAAAAATGTAAAGAAACAAAGGTAAAATTTTGTGGAGAAAGTAAAATTTTTTCAACAAATAACATTAGAGCAATTGGATATACATACCTTAAAATTTAAATTTCAATCTGTATCTTGTACCGTATGCAAAAATCACCTCAAAATGATCCACAAATCTGTTTAAGAGACAAAATTATAATATTTTTAGGAAAATAAAAGAGAGTAGAGAAATGTGTATGTAAGCAAACGTTTCTTAGACATAGTACCTCGGAAACTATCCCTAAGAAAACAGTTAATAAATTGAACTTCATTGAGATTGAGACCTCCTACTCTGAAGAGTAATTCTCTACTGAGAAGTAAAATACGGAAGAAGGAGTGGTGGGAAATGTCTGCAGATTATGCCTCACAAGGAACATGAAGGAAAATATATAAAGAGCTCTCGAAAATCCAATATTTTAAGGGAAAATATAAGCTGGGCCTACTCTGTAGTGCTGTATATCCCTAGCATACATGAGGGTTCAGTCTCTCGCACAGAAATGCATACATGAATTTGTTTTGTTTTGTTTTGTTTTGTTTTGTTGGTTTTTGTCTTTTGTTTGTTCATACAGGGTTTCTTGGTGTAGCCCTGGCTGTCCTGGAACTCTCTCTGCAGGCCAGGCTGGCCTTGAACTCACAGAGAGCTGCCTGCCTCTGCCTCCCAAGTACTGGGATTAAAAGGTAAAAGGTACGCACTGCCACTGCCCAGCTATATAAAATTTTTAATGAGCAAAAGAATCAAATAGATACTTTACCAATGATGATAAATACAAAAAATAAGGATAATTAAAGGTTAGTAATGCCATTAGTGACTGGAGAAATACAGTGAGAGACTCAATGTCATAATGGCCAGGATTAAAAACACTGAAAACATGGTAGGGACTGTGTGGAAATCTTAGACCCATTGCTTGCTGTTTTAACAACAACAACAAAACAATATGAGAGAGGAGAAGTAGGGAAAAGAGGGAGGGAGGGAGGGGGAGAGACAGAGACAGAGACAGAGAGGATTGGTGATGGAAAAGCTTTATTCACATATTTAGCCAACCCTCTATTTCCAACTGCCCAGGCTGGAATTCCAGGAGTCCCTAAGCCCACCAGCACGTCTATGGGTTCCAGCTTTAGCCTCTGGGCCATCCCTCCAGCCTGCCCTGGCAATTTTTACTCTCTAGAGCCCATATTACTCTGCTACAATGTCCCGCTCCCTTGTCCCTTCCTTGGTCTTGATGGATGTAGGGTGCTGCTGAATTGGTGCAAGGTTTCTAAAGTATTTCAATGCACCAAAAACACAGTATACAAAGGAGCCCAAATCAGAGGACTTTTAGTTTGTATCCGTTAACTATGTATAAAACACTTTCCTCCTGCTCAAACTATGGCAGCAGCCAAGGACAATATGTGCAGTAAAGTTCGAACCTCTACCCAGATCCACCCAATGGACAGGATATTCTCCACAGTTGAGTGGAGAGTGGAGTCTGCCTTTCACACGTACTCTGGTGTCTCATATTTGCCCATGTCCCCTGGATGGGGAGGCCTGGTGGCACTCAGAGGAAGGATAGCAGGCTACCAAGAAAAGACTTGATACCCTATGAGCACATACAGGGGGAGGAAATCCCCCTCAGTCACAGTCATAGGGGAGGGGAGTAAGGAGAAAATGGGAGAGAGGGAGGAATGGGAGGATACAAGGGATGGGATAACCATTGAGATGTAATATGAATAAAGTAATAAAATATATTTTTTTAAAAACCACTTTCCTAAGTAATACTTGGCTTTACTTACTTTTGGGAGATGTTGGTTTTGTTTCTTAACAACTAGACTTTATTATACAACCCAACTATCCCATACAGGAGGGGAAAAGGTTAAAGGGAAACAACCATAAACCTTCCAGGTATCAGCTCCACAGGATGGGTCTCTTGGTGTCTCTGGGCCTGCACGCTGATCCTCTCCCAGATCCGATCGGCACCCTCATGGTCCGAACCTGCAGCCTTCTCCTCTCCTCTCCACCTGAGTCTCTCTCTAGGGTGCAGTGGCCGGTCTTGCCTCTGGATCCCTCCTCCAATTGATGATTGAATTCCTGACCCAAGATGACTCCACTCAGTCTATCATAATGTCAATCTTAGTGGAGTATCCGTGGTGTTTCCAAGGGGCAAAGCCCACCAAGACTGCTTTTACCGGGGACAAAGCTTACAATCCTTCCACAGGGAGAGACTGCTGAAGTGTGTGTGTGTGTGTGTGTGTGTGTGTGTGTGTGTGTGTGTGTGTGTGTGTGTGTGTGTTCTGAGGTCAAAGTTCCCCAGTGTCCTCCAGTGTGTCCTTGAACTCTGATTCTCCGGGTTCCTGTGCCATCACATCCATCTGTCTGCACTGTAATTCTGAATTCTACCTCCTGTGTTTATACAATTTTCTTTGACGATATGACTGATCAACCAACCTTAACTTGGTTAGTTAACTATCCCTTAACTGTCCTTCATTGCTGGGGTAAATTGCCAAAGAGGCAGGAGAAAACATTTGGACACATTGGGTATGTTCACCACCTTATTAATGATGATAGTTTCAGCAACAAATCTGTATTTAATAGTGTGCCAAGCTGCATGTGTTAAATGAATGGCTTCTTGGCATCAAATTATTCTTCAGTAGATCTGTTTGTGAAGTTCAATGTACCAGAATTTTGTAATAAGACGCATAACTAAGTCATTCATGGAGTTTTTGGGTTTTGTCTTTGTTTTGTCTTACTGTCCTGTGTCTAAAAGCTGCACTAGAGCCTTCATAAGCACCACCACCAGTATCTAAAATATACAGATAAAAATATAATAGAGATACAGAGTCAAAGCAAAGGCTAACCCTTATTCAAGACAAGCAAAGCAGGCAGTTACCTCAAACAGCTCACGGAGCGGAGCGTTGGAGAAGGAAGGAGATAGTGGCTGTCAGCGAAACCTCTCGTATGAGACTGGGTTCACTCCCTCTCCCTATGCTGAAGGCTTCCCACTGACTTCAAAGAAGTTTTCAGATTAAAGAAAAGAAAATCAAGCAGGGAAAATAATAGTGGTGAGGCTGTGTCTGCGTCCTAGGATTCTTTTCTATGAGCTATATTCCTGATGACATTATCATCTGATCAATGATAAGAGGGATTTGGGCTTGGACTACTTACTGAGCCACTAAAGCCCCCTTAAGTATCAAAAAGGACACAAAGAAATGCGTTCAAATCAAAGCAGGATTCTTGAATGCTCAGGGTAGCAGTGTTTGTTGGAATGACTGTGAACAAATAGCTTTTCTCCCCAGAACAAGTGGTACCCAGCAAAACCAGTCCCATTCAGAAACAGTTTCTCATATCGATATATATGAAGAAGGAGAAACCTATTACTCAACCCACTGTAATAAAATAGCTTAATATTGACACAAGTACAGCTTGTGGATTGGGGTCACACTAGTGCGCATGTAGTAATTGCATCATGCACAAAGGAACAGAGGCACTCTACTAAGGTGAGATTTGCCCAAATAAAAAAAATGCATGAGACAGCTGTGGCCACCAACTCCCAAGTAACACACCGAGAAACTGAACAATAGTTGTATTTGGAGAATAATCAAACAGTAGTGTTTCTGGCACAGAAACAACAATACTAACAATAATACTAATAATAATAAGCAGATAGATATTTGCAATTTCATGAGCCAACAGGACAAATGGAACTCATTGTTTTCAAATGCTGTACAACAAAGAACACTGGGGCTGGAAATCATTCTATGAACTGGGATAGAAATGTGATTCAATGTTCTGGGCAAAACATCAATTCAAAGAGCTGATAAGCATTAGAATTAAGGAAAGACCTAGTGTTGGGTAGCTCAAAGAAAGCATCTGAATTCCAAGCACTTCTCAATGAAGCTGAATGCTCCACGTGTGTTAGTAAACATGTTGGCAGTGCAGAGGTTGCTATTGGGTTGGGCTGAATAAGAGAGCATGTTGTGCCACACAAAGAACTACAGAATGGAGCCAGAAAAACAACACATCTACCAGGACATACATAAAAGGTGCATTGAATAAGAGCTTTGATTTCAATTCTCATTCAAGAACAGGAACCTCTGAAGCTTTAAAAAAAAAAAAAAAACCAAGTTTCATACCCTTCATTTGCCCCCCCCCCGTCTGTCTTTTGCTCTCGCTGTGTGTGTGTGTGTGTGTGTGTGTGTGTGTGTGTGTGTGTGTGTGTGTGTGTGTGCCTCTCTCTTATCTCTGGTAACTGTTAAATAACATCTGTGCTGTGCATTTCTACAGCACAGGAAAACCTCTTGGGCTCAAAATGAGTGAGCCTGAGCTGTCTCCCCAGTCTACTTGACTAGAACTTGGCAAAGACAGGAGGCCTCACCTACTGTTTTCAGACTTCGGCTAGCATCCTCCCCATTCTAACAATGCTGAGTCCTCTCCTTTAGCTACCCATTATGCCTCTTGTTTCCTTAAGCTCTGCAGTTGCTCCCCTGCTAGAGAGCCAGCAGGAGTTCCCCTGTTAAAGGCAGCAAAGCAGGGGGTTGTGTGTCTTATTATATCTGCTGTGTATCACAGCAGACTCCTCAGCAGAGAGCTGCTTCCAACGACTCTGAAACAATTTCCACAGAAGTAAAACATTCACCACGGATTTGGCAGTCGCATCAAGATTATGAGATTCTGCACATACAGTGGATGAATTAATTACACATGGAGGGAGTGTACATTATAATCAGATTATGTATATCGCCATGTAGGGTGGCTAGGCTTAGCAAATTAAAATACAGGATGCTCAGAGGCATTTGATTACTCAGATAAACAAAAAAAATAGCTTTAAGTATAAGCATGCCCCATACAATATCAATAATGCCAATGTTAATTAACCTATAATATTAAGTTGTTTGTTGTTTATTTGAAAGAAGTAGTCAACTTTGCATTGTGTATTTTACCTGGCAACTCTAATTGGGAGAAACAAGATGAGTTTTAAGAGAGAATATCAGAAACACAGGAGAGATGCTGAGGCTGAGAACAGAGAGCTGGCAAAAAGAAAGGTGAGGAGTGCTGCTTTATTTTAAAGGGTGGTAAATAGAATAGTTTGTGTAAGCAGAACATTTCATACCAAAGAATAAACTTAAAGAGCAGTGTCAAGGATGAACTGTGGAACGTCCTAAATAATGGGCATCCCTTACAGGGCTAAGTCTTAGGAATGAGCCAAACACCTGGAATGGAGACTTTGTTTATAAAAGTGATGAGTAGAGGCAGATGAGAAAGCTGACTCGATGTTCATGGAAAGAAGAAGAAAATTATGACGTAGCCCCACAAAGCAGATGGATGGGAGTTTTGAGAAGGAGGACATCATGGCACAAAGCTAACAGATGAAAGGAGGATGTTCTGCTCAGAACCCATGGATCTGGAAAGAATCTAGGGGACCAACTACTACATTTTACATGGCCCTCTGTGTTGTTTCATCATCTGTGCTCTAGAAGTTACACAAAAACCTTCATAAACATTCACGCCCAGGTGAACTATTGAAGGAGTGTTTGAACAATAAGAGAAATTGCCTGTGACGCCTCCACTCAAGCACCCATAGAGGTTAACAAGCAGAATAAGAGCAAGATATCCACAGGAGAAAAAGAGATTGCCAAATGGGAAACTGAAAGGTGCATAAATGACCAGCTACCCAGAGAAATCCACGGAAGCCTGGAGGCAGGCAAAAACATGTCATAAACCGGGCATGGTGGTGCAGCCTGTAATCCCAGCACCTGGAGAGGCAGAGGCAGGCAGAGCTCTGTGAGGTCGAGGCCAGCCTGGTCTACAAAGATTGCTCCAAGAAAGTCAGGGTTATTACACAGAAAAACCCCATTTCGAAAAACAAAAGAACAAAAAACAAAAAAAGAAAGAAAGAAAGAAAGAAAAAAGGAAGGAAGGAAGAGAGAAAAATGCAAAGCCCGTATATTTAAGACTCAAAAATGAACAGGGAATTCAGGCAATAACTAGCTCCATGTCTAGGTTCTAATAGGTCAGGTATGTCTAGAACTCCTGATCTAGAAGGCTTCTTTCTTTCTTTCTTTCTTTCTTTCTTTCTTTCTTTTTGGTTTTTTTCAAGACAGAGTTTCTCTATGTAGGCTTTGCTTTGTAGACCAGGCTAGCCTCGGACTCACAGAGATCCTCCTGCCTCAGTCTCCCAAGTGCTGGGATTAAAGGCATGCACCACCCTACTTCGCTTCTTTTTTCTTATTAGCTATGTTTTGGGCACATAAACACCATCACGAACATTCATTCCATCTAGGGACAGATGGGAACGTTCTGGCAAGAGATGATAATGGGAAGTCTCACTTTCATAATTTTGTACATTTACATAGCTATGAATGCCTAAGTGAGAAATCTGTTTTTGCACCTTCCCCATTACTGCCACATATTTGAATGTGTACATTTGTGCTCCTGTATAAACATGCCAACGTACTCTAATGCATGTGAGAATAACCGCTTCCTGGTAGAGCGGAATTTGCGCTGCAATCTACAAAAAGACCATGGAAACTCTTCTTGCAACTGCTTATGACATTTTTCAGCTGTGGTTCCAATATTTTTCCAAAAGCTAAGTACTAAATTATGACTACAGCCACAAATTAACACAGTGTATGGTTACTTCTGGAATAAGGGCCTTGGAGTGATTTTGTTTGGCCAGTCAATTCAGCAACTTGGGAGTGATGACTGTTCCTTGACCATAATAATGGATGTTTCAGAAGGATTCCCCTGTCTTAGTTAAGGTTTCCATGGCTGTAAAGAAGCACCATGACCATGACATCTCTTTTAAAAGGAAGCATTTAGTTGGGGCTGTCTTTTACCCTCATGGCAAGGAACAATGGTGTGCAGGCAGACATGGTGCTAGAGAAGGAACTGTGAGTTCTACATCTTGGTCTGCAGGAAGCAGAAGACTTTGTGCTACACTAGGCATAGCTTGAGCTTAGGAGACCTCAAAGTCCACTCCCACAGTGACGCACTTCGTCCAACAAGGCCACACCTCCCTATGGACCATGCAGTCAATCATATGGGTCCATGGGGGTTATTTCTATTCAAACAACCACATTCCCTAGCAAGAAAATCTATTCAGAATTCAGGCCTACCTCGCTTTCTCTTCTATCAGATTCAGGGTGTCTAGTCCTATGTTGGTGTTCTTGGTCTGTTCAGAGTTGAGTTTTGTTGAGAGTGATAAATATGGATCTATTTGCATTCTTCTACATGTAGGCTTTCAGTTGGACAGGTGCAATTTGTTGAAGATGGTTTCTTTTCTCCAGTGTGTATGTCTGGATTCTCTGTTTTGAAAAAAAAATCTTTAATTCGATTCCATTGGTCAACATCTTTGTTTTCAATGCCAATGCCATGTTATTTTCATTATTATAATTCTGTAATACAACTTAAAATCTCAGATGGTAATACTTCCTGCAGTTCTGTTACTATTCATGATTGGTTTGAGGATGGGATTTTGTTGTTGCTCTTATTTTTGGTGGTGGTGGTGGTGGTGGTGGTGGTGATGGTGGCAGTAGTGATGGTGGTGGTGATGGTGATGGTGATGGTGGTGCTGGTGGGGATGGAGATGGTGGTGATGGTGATGGTGGTGGTGATGATGGTGCAGGTAGGGGTGGTGATGGTGGTGCTAGTGGGTGCTGATGCTGGTGATGGTGGTGCTGGCGGGTGCTGATGCTGGTGCTGGTGGGGATGGAGATGGTGGTGATGGTGATGGTGGTGTATGCATGTCTGGTTTCCATATAAAATTAAGGTTGTTCTTTTTCTATTTCTGTAAAGAAATGTGTTGAAATGTTCAAGAGGACTGCATTGAATCTGGAGATTGCTTTTTGTGGAGAGCCATAGAAGCCATGCTGCTTCACCGGCGCAATGCGCCCCCTTCTGTGCATGCGCAGTGAGAAAATCCTTTGCGCATGCGCAGTGAGAAAAACCTTTGCGCATGTGCAGTGAGCAAGCCCCTTATGTGCATGACGTAAGATGGCGTGATTCTGACAAGGCATGGTGTGAGGTGGTGTGATCTGACAAGGCATGGCGTGAGGTGGTGTGATCCGAATGCACCAACCAGGAGTGGTGACGTGGCAGTTTCTGATAGGACAGGCACAGTATAAAAGGTTCTGTGGGAGCTTTTCCCAGGGTCACCCGATAGTCAAGGATCCTGAATAAAAACTGCTACAAGAAGAGTTCCCGGTGTTGGTGTCTTTCCTGCTGGACGGGAGCGGCATCGGCAGCTTTTGGTAGAATAGCCATTTTCACCATATTAATCATGCCTAACCATGACCATGGGAGATCACTCCATCTACTGATGTCCTTCAATTTATTCCCTCAATATCCTAAAGTTTTTATTATAACAGTCTTTCACTTACTTTGTTAGAGTGATTCCGATATATTTTTGAGGTTATTTTGAATGGCACTGTTTCCCTAAACTCTTTCTCAGTATGCCTACTATTTGTATATAGGAAGGTATTGGGTCTTATGTGTTAATTTTATATCCTGCTACTTTGCTGAAAGGGTTTTACCAGATGTAGAAGTTTCCTGGTAGAGTTTTTAGGGCCTTTTATTTCTCATCACCTTCAATGAAGATACTTTGACCTCTTCCTTTCCAATTTGTATGCTCTGGTCTCCTTCGGTTGTCTTATTGCTCTAGCTAAAACTTCAAGTACTATATCTCATAGATATTGAGAGTGGACAGTGTTGTCCTGTTCCTGATCTTAGTGGGATTGCTTTGCGTTTCTCTCCATTTAGGTAGATGTTGGCTATGGGCTTATGGTAAGCTTCCTTTATTGTGTTGACGTATATCCTTTATATCCCTAGTCTCTCTAGGGCTTTTATCCTGAAGGGGAAGTTGGATTTTGTCAAAGGTCTTTTCTGCATCTAAGAAGATGATCATGTGATGTTGTCTTTCTGTCTGTTTATATGATGGATCACATTTATTTAGTTGTGTATATTGAATGACACCTGCGTCTCTGGGGTAAAGCCACCTTGATCACAGTGGATAATCTTTTTTATATGGTTTTAGATTCTCGCTTTACAAGTACTTTGTTGAGAATTTTTGCATCTATATTCATAAAGGATATTGGTCGACAATTTCCTTTTTCTGTCAAGTCAAGTGTGGTTTTGACGTTATGGCAATAGTAGCCTCATAAAAAGAATTAATAAATTCCCTTCTGCTTTAATTTTAAAGAGTAACCCGAGGAAGGTTGTTATTAATTCTTCTTTGAGGATTCAACAGAATTTTCCAAAGGCTCTATCTGCACAAGGAATTTTAGTTGTTGGGAGATTTTCAATCACTGACTTTATTTTATTAGGGACTATGATATGTCCAAACTTTATTTTATCTTGATTTAACTTTGGTATATATAAAAATTTTTTTCTTAGATTTTTCAATTTCATGGAATAAAAGTTTTTAAAGCATGTTCACCTCAAATGATGTACCCAGTGTTTTAGATCACAAGGGCCCTGTGGTCCACGTCATCAGAATGTGCGCATGATGCTAACCAGGACAATGGTTCCTTGCTATATACCACACCTTCCAATCAGTCCAAGATCTTATACTACAATACAACAAAATTTGGGGGAAGAAGGTGTTTTTGTTTGTTTGTTTTTGTTTATCTCTAATTTTGGTGCTTACAATTAGAACTGATCTTTTATTCTTTTTTTTTTTTTTTTGATCTTTTATTCTAATCAAAACAATCATTTGTAGCAAGTCCTTTTTGCAAGCTATTGTAACAGAAGGAATATATATATATACCTCTTCGCAAAGTTTATTTCTCATTGTTGTTCAGTAATTTATCCCTTTGCCTCTTTTCTGAAAAATTTTGACGATTTTCGTTTATCATAAAGACATAAAATAGCTAAACAGTAAATATTTCTGTATTTACTACAATTTGGAGGGGGTTGTCAGAACTGGACCTTAACATCAATTTAGAATATCAAGTTTTAAAGTTATCAACATTGTCCATTGTGCTTTTTTAATCTTTCTTTTAAAGTTGTCTAAAGACTAATTAACATCAAAAGCATTTTCTATAGAAATGTCAAACAAAAGGAAATAATAAAGACACTGATGACTCTCACACAGTTCCCATGACTGTTCAGAGTAGACGGTTCCATCACAGAGCAAGAGGCTTTCAAGAATCACCAGCTTCCTCTCCTATCCCCTAATAAATTGGGCATACAGAGTCAGTCTCGAGGGGTGGAGTATCACAAATCAAGGTTTAGTATCACACTTCAAGGCTCACTGGAGTAAGAGAAGAAAGCAGCCTGTGTGAAACAATGCTGATGGGGTATCAGAAAGCAAAGAAAAGCAAATACAATGTCTCGGGAGTAAATTCTTACACTCTCAGTGTCATTGCATGATCAGCCTAATTATGCACCAGCTTCTTAGAAAATAAGGAAGAGATCAGAGCAATGTTTGTGGCTCTGGTTCTGCATTATCCTCTATTAACCAGGGCCAACATAGTGTTCACCATCTAGGAAACATGGCCAAGAAGTCTGAGGAGGGTGCAAAGCAGGGACAAAGGCAGGTGGATGCTCTACCTGGAGGTGGCTCCAGCAGACCTTAGGCCTCATATCTAAATTAAGGTTCCAAAGCAATTCTGTAAGGTAAAGTGACTACTCGTCACTGCAATCACTTATGTTGAGCTCTTGTTAAAGTTCCCAACCATGATAGTCACCTTGTCTTCTCAGAGCAATCGACAAAGTAGATCAGGCCAAGGCACACACAAATCATGCCCTTAAAATAAAGAATTTAAACTGCAAAGAGGAATCCCCAGTGTCCATGGGTTGTCAGCCTATAAAAACGGCCATGGAGCTGAAGGCATTAACTAGCCCTTTCTAGGCAAATGCATTTGTCCTGCCTACCACTTAATTCCACAGGACCTGAAGGGATGTCAGACTGCATCTCGCCTCCACTTCCTTCTCAAAGACCTTGGGAACTACAGAGTCATAGTGGCCAGCATCTTCAATTTCCAATCCTGAACCCTTTCTAGCACTCAGAATGACAGCTCATTTTTCATAAAAACCCAGTATGTACTAATTCTAAGCAGTTTGCAACCACTCCATGCACTGCTGTTGCCATGCTGGGGTTTTGAACCTGAAATAACCAACCTGCTCAACCCCAAAGCCAACAAAAGCATGGCTTTCCAAGCCGACCATTGTAGCACATATTTTTAATCCCAGGCAGAGTCAAGTGGATCTCTTTGGGTTCAAGGCCAGACTGTTCTACACCATGAGTTCCAGGACAGCCAAGTCTACAGAGTGAGACCCTAGTTTAATAACAAACAAAGAGAAAACCCGGCCTTCCTACATGCACCCCACAATTGAGTTCTTCTAATCCTAAGGAACATGTTCATTTTTCTACCATCACATCTCCTAACTAATTCAGCCCATGAATCACCTGTAGAAATAATTGGTTCTCCGATAAAGCTTTCTGCTTCCTAGTGCAATAAATTCTTAAATTTTGGTTGAAGTAGATGTCCCAGTATCAGAAAATTCTTTTTTTTTTTTTTAACATCTCTCTGTAACTGGGAGTGGGAAGAGTAGCACCTTATGTGTCCTTGTTCTTCCCAAGATGCCTGTATTTCAAAAATGCTTTAAGCAATTGGTTACCTAAGGGGACTTGCAGTCTCTCCAGTTTCAACTCCTCTGGCTGTATGTGAAAATAAAATAAGTATATATCATCATGAGGTAACAGGAGGGAAACTGCAGTAATTGTGAGAGGAATCTCTGCCAGCTCTGATAATTACCATATTGTCAGCTGCACCCCATGCCCAATGCGGAATGCGCACTAAGCCACGGGCTGATTCCATCGTGCAGTTATGAAAACTCTCACTGTTAATAACCCACCAGCCAGTACTGCCTGCAGACAACTGGTTTTCAGTTTCTGGTGCAAGTAAAATGATCCTTCGGGCGTAGAAACCAATAACTAAGTTGTTTTTTGTTGTTTTTGTCTCCGCTGTACAGAACCTGAAGCGTGTGGCTGAGACTTGGATGGATGAATTTGCCGAATACATTTACCAGCGGCGGCCGGAGTACAGGCACCTCTCCACCGGGGACATCTCTGCCCAGAAGGAGCTGCGAAAACGACTCAAGTGCAAAGACTTCAAATGGTTCATGGCTGCGGTGGCCTGGGACGTGCCTAAGTACTACCCTCCGGTAGAGCCCCTGCCTGCGGCGTGGGGGGAGGTGAGGAGACCTGCCCTACCTGTGAGAGCCTGCCCATCTCCCACAGCCTCTGAGGTGGGGAGGGCCAACTAAACCTTTCCCTCCTTCTCATAGCTTGAGAAGTGGGAGAGACTGCCAAACTCTCTTTTCCCCTTCAGCCCAGCAGGTTAATTTAAAATATCTCCGATAAACGAGTGCCTAACTTCCTTTTAGAAAGTTCTAGGGAAGAAAAGAAAGTTCTAGAAGTAGGGATTCAACCCACAGAGACGATATCCCGCCTAAGAATTAGTGAACACTGTTGATGCTTCAAATGGATATATTCATGGATGGATATATATATATATCCTCAAAAATATTTTAACTTAAGATGGGTAGAATTGCCAAGGAATGAAAACAGCATCTTGTGATCAAATACGAGAAAGTCCCTCACCTTTCACCAGCCTTATTGCTGTTTATAAAGACAAAGCAATGGAGAGAGAGGCTAATTTCCTAACCTGGGTGCACCGTGCATCACCAGCAAGAAAGACAAGGCATATGGGATCCTCACTGGTTTCTTAAATGAATACTAACCTTCCTACTTTTCAACACTCTGAACTGATTTTGCTTATGATCTCAAGTGAAAAGATCAGGATAGCCTCAGGCTCCAGATTTAAAACATCCATCTTAGGGAATAAAATTGATTATTTCACCGCTCTGCTCATTCAATACCATTACTGTAGCTTTTTTCCCCCTCCAGAATAGAGTGGTGTACAAAATCCAAGGCTGAGTCCAATCGGATGGATGTAGCCTATAATTTAACCTGCCTTTAAAGAGGATATGGAGGGCAAACGCTGGCTGGGCTGTGTGTTCACTCCACCCCAGAGCTGACTGCCAGGAGTGTGTAGGAGCCTCTTTACCGTTGTCCTTGGTTTTCTGATATGATCTCATTACCTAGTCCTTTAGTCCTTTAGTCCAAGTGACCTGATGAGTGGCTGGCGGTGGGACGTTGACAATGTCCTTACATGTGTGCAAACATCTTTACAATAACTTCTTTGGAATAGAAGTATGAGCACAAGGATTTGCACAAAAATATATACATTTTAAAAAACTGATAGATGCAGCCCTAATGCCCTTGAGGAGTTGTTTATTGTACTTGTGTGCACGTGTGTATGCACTTGGGGGTCAGAGAACAATGAAAGTGCTGTTCCTTGAAGACATCTACCTTGTTTTGTTTTGGAGATGGGGTCTCTCAGTAGGATCTGAGGCTCACCTCCTATTAGATCAGAGAGTCCCAGGGACCCTCCCATCTCCACCTCCCCATTGCTGGGAGTGTACCCCCTCCATCCCTATGTTTGACACAAGTGTTGGAGGTGGAAGCCAGGTCCTCAAGCATCTTGTGCCTGGGCCATCTCCCCCTCCATGCTGGTGTGCTCTGCAGTGTACTCACGTGGATAAGCAGCAGGAGATTCGCTACAAAGACTGGGCTGGGAAGAGGATGGAATCTGGGTCTAAAGTGAGCATGCAAAGAATGATGTGGGAGAGGCTGAGGGTCCAGAAGTGGGTCCCTGCTGGAGCACTAGTCTACAACACACAAAGCCGTGGCTCTGTCCTCAGCGTTGCATAAACGAGGTATGATGCCCTATGCCTATCATCTCATCACTTGGGAGGAGGAAACAAGAGAAACTGAAGCTCACTGTCATCTACACATACATCTGAGTCTCTGTCTCAATAATAAGGTGAAGAAGTTGTCTTCTGACCGTAATTTGTATATTAGCCAATTTCTTAAGGGGCTGAAAAAATGTCAGTGTACAGAACACATCTATAAGAGATCTTCGAGTTTTCACACTTGCATGGTTTTTTTTTTCCCCTGGGGGCTTTTTGTTTTTTGTTTGGGTTATTTTGGGAGCTTGTCTTATGTGTAGCTTAGGCTGATCTCCAACTCATGATCTACATGCCTGGCATGCAGGTGTGCATTACTGTGTCGGGGTTGGGAGTTATTTTTTAAATAAGCGTCTTATTTTAGAACAATTCTGTTTATATATACATTGTGATTGTAAAATAGAAAGTTCATATACATCTTGTACCCAGCATTTGGTACTTACCACATTTACTGGTAGATTATCAATTAACTGATTCTTATTAGGATGGTCACACTCACGGTTTATATAGATTTAGCCAGGTTTTTACCAAACTCTCTTTTACTTTCCAGGACACAGTCCAGTACCTGAGAGAGTTTTGTAACATCCTATGAACTTTAAAGTGACTGTTAGAACAGACTTAACTCCTAAGCAAGGCAGCGGGGTCAGCCACTGTTTATTAAAACAATGAAAAGGGGAGTGCAGACACTGGGTATTCTACAGGAGGGAAGCACAGACCACCAACAACGTAAAGACAACGCCCGTTGTGGGCATCCTGGGCCAAGAGCTAGGAAAGTCATGGACTCACTCAGCTGTACTCAGATTCACTTGCCACCTCTCCTCTACAGCATCCTGATTCTGGGTAAACAGTTATTAGGTAAAAACAATGGTTTTGGTTGCTGGGACTCAGCTTATGAATGATGTGTCACAGACCATGGACAGCTCTTAACTGTCTCCTAGCTCCTTCCCTGGGTCTCCCTTTCTGCCCTGAAGACGATTTTCAACACAGACCACTTAAGATATAAAATAAGGTCATTTCCCAATTCAAAACATCTCAATGGTCTCTCTCTCTGTCTCTCTCTCTCTGTCTCTCTTTCTCTCTCTGTCTCTGTCTCTCTCTCTCTCTCTCTCTCTCTCTCTCTCTCTCTCTCTCTCTCTCTCTCTCTCTCTCTCCCTCTCTCTGTCTCTCTCTCTCTCTCTCTGTCTCTCTCTCTCTGTGCGTATGTGTGTGTGTGTGTGTTGTAAAAATTAAAGAATATAAATGACTTAATCCCTCTTACATAACCTTCTATTCACCTCTTACTAGCCTTTGTGTACTCTCTTCTAGATACCTTGGCCTCACCATTTTTCAAGCATGCCAAACACAACGGCACTTCAAGGCCTTTGCGCTGCCGTTTCCACCACTTAAACTCTTCCTGCCTTTGAAATTCTATGGCTTTTTCCCACCACCTTCTTTGGGACCAACCCAAAAGGACTAACAGTTCAGTGAAAGTTTCCCTGGTCAGCCTAATTCCAATGTGCAGTAGCCTGCATACATAACACATAGACGCTTTCTCTCATTCCTCTGTTACTCTTTAGCATACATCACTGTATCAAACTATACCAATTTTTGTCATGTTTTTTTATTTATCTCCACCACTAGAAAGCAAGCCTCGTGACAACAGGGACTCTGTTGGTTTACTGTATTACAAACTACTCTTTGGCAGTAAGAAATGATGCTTGGCAAACAGTGGGAACTCAATGACCCTTTGTTGAAGGGGTGAAAGATGAATGAATGGCGGGCCATTCAATGCTGTGCCCATGAGCCTGCGTGCCTAAGCTTGTCCAGAGCACACTTGGCACTCATTCTATCTCTTACTCAGGGGAGGGGTCTTCATACCACTTCTTCATTGGCCCAACAAAGTCCAGCTCTTTGGAATAACAAATTACAGGTCCCTGATACTGATGGGCTGTCATATCGTACGTTGCAAAAAATTGTATCCTAAGAAAACGGAGAGAGTCCCATGATTTCCAGACTCTTCCTAAGAGCCTCTCACTTAAAAATCAGAAGATACAAAGGTCACAACTGCTAGAGACTGTTACCTGCTGGTAGCCATCCCATCCTCTGCTTCACAACGGCAACAGTTGGATCAGGGAAGGCGACGGGGCCCAGAGAGACTGAATAGGAGTTGGAGCCATGTGATACGTCAGTCACCCCTTGGTGCTATTCAAGCAGAAGCAACAAGGTTTTCCAGGATGCTGTGCGGTGTAGAGTGAGGATAGATTTAAAGTGGAAAACCATTCTTAACTCACTGAAATATGGAGTGTCTCCTCTGTGTCAAGATGTGAAATTAAAGAAAACGAACTTCCTATCATTTTCTCCTTTTCCCTTCCCCTCCTTAGAATTCGTGAATTTGCTGAAGCCACTTATAGCGCTCCGTTATAATCCAGAAAGAGGAGTTTCTCAGAATTCTAAAAAAAAAAAAAAAACCATGTGTAAGAGAGAATAAAAGATGTAAAATAGGCAATAGGTATCATTTCCAAACAGTGCTATAGATTCTTTTTAAAAATGTCTGGTTATTGCCCTCAAAGTGTCAGTCTTGCCACATTTATTTGTCATCTTGCAACTGTGCAAAAAAAATTCTTTTTAATCTTTATTTTCAAAAATCCATCTCAATTTGAAACCACATCGGCTGCTTATTTAAATCCCTTCCTCAAGACAAATGTCACCCTGAACAGGAGAATGTTCATAAAGTTGGGCACTTTAAATAGTTCCCAATCCTCGGAGTTGCTTTAGGCTGCTGCTCTTGACTCCTTCTAACCTGTTTGCTTCCTCTCCCTGCTAATATTTCCACAGTAGTCAGGATTCTCCAAATGTCCCTGCATGAGCTTCCAGAGAAGGCTATTCAACATGGGGAGATGGATTAGCTAAAAGACCAAAGTGATGCTGCTTCTTTCAAACAAATTCTATAGTATACTGTTGATGTGGGATAAAAGGATAAAAGCCTGTGCTCTTCTGCACAAAGAACAACCCCCTAACATTCTTGAGCCATTTCTTGGCCTGGAAATGTAACCCAACTGGTACAGTGCTTGCTTCGCATATGGGAAGCCATGAGGTCAGTCCCTAGCACCATAGAACTGGAATGTGTTGGTGCGTGCCTCTGTGTGTTAGAATGCCGAAAGCCATGTCAGGAGGGTCATAAGTTCAAGGTTGTCTTTGACTGCACAGGAAATTCAATCTGGCTTGAGATACATGAGATCCAGCCTTAGAAGAAAGGAAAAAAGCTTTTGTCTAAAAGAAATGCCAGCTTTGAAAATTAAGATTTATTTTAAGTTTGAACAGTCACAAAATTAACTATGAATGTACATTAAGCATAGAAAACAGAGGGAGAAAACAAATGTATTTTATTCTTACTTAAAATATTCATATTTGTATTTAGCATGTATTTATACACTAAATATATACATTTCTGGCTCATGTGAAATTTAAAGTATAATTATAACTTCATCATCTTAGAGTTTAACTTACCTTTATGAACATTTTGGTTTTTACCTTAATTATACAGATTTATGGAATAATACTGGAAATTAAATGTTTCTACAATAATCTTACCTTAAAAATAGAGTAAGACTTCTATTAATATGAACAGGATACCTGCTTATTTCTTCTCCTCATAGAGGCCAGACAGAACATTCAGGGCAGGCAATGCAAACACAGATGTCATCAAGGATAACACCGATGCCAAGGAATCCAGGAGTTATGGAAGGTGGGTTTGTGTCATGAGAGTTCCAGACAACAATAGAGTCTTGGTGGTCCCAGTAGAGATTAGAAGTTGCTGTAAAAATAAACAAGGAGAGAGCTGTGAAATCAACATGTATAACCAGACACCCCATTAAAAAAAAAAAAAAGATCAGGTGCTTTACATATCATTTTAAAAAGCAATCTATCCAAACATTAGCATTGAAACCAAAAACCTTCCCCCATGTCCAATCTCAAGATCACTCTAGAGACAGCCGGACTCTAGAAAAGCCCTGTAGGAGTTTAAGTCCTGCTGACCAGGCTTGGCTAACAAGAACCTCAAAAACATTGCAGGCAGCCTTTGTTGTTGTTGTTGTTGTTGTTGTTGTTGTTGTTGCTGGTGTTGTTGTTGTTGTATGCTTTTTGTTTTCTTGGTTTTGTTGCTTTTGTATCCCCTAATCCAAGCAACAAAAAGAATCTGCTGTGAGTTAGATCCAAAGTAAACTACTGGAGATCCAAAAAGACAAGCAAAAGCTATCAAAAAGGTAGGGTCTTAGATGGAACTCAAATGGACAGAGCTATAAACACATTCAAAAGAAACAGAAAGATCTTCCTAAGGCCAGAAGACACACAAAGGCAGGAAGTTTTGTGACTAGCACGAAGCCTGTAGAGACAAGGAAGGACACAGGGACACGACTTGTGAAAAGATAATATTGTTTAACACTTCACACACACACATACACACACACACACACACTCACGCATGCACACACATACACACAAAGAAACAAACACTCCACATGAAATATCCCCATTAGTCCAATAAACTATCTCCTTTATATGTGGAAAACAAAAATAGATTGTGATTTAAAAAAAAACACCCCATACTGAGGTACAACAAGGAAAAAGATGAAAATGAGACAAATCCAGCTTACAGCTCCACCGTGCAATGGAAATATACATAGGTAGCTGCATGAAGAAAACTGCAATAACGGGCAAATTTCAAAATGAGCTGAAAAATCTTTAAAACAATGAAAGCTTGAAAAAAAAAAAAAGGATCAATCAAAATTAGAATAGCTCCAGGTGAGATGGCTGGAATATGAAACAAACTTCACTTTAAAAGAAAAAAAGAGCTGAGAAACCTCAGGAATGGAGTAGGAAAATAACAAAATATATTTCAGAAATGAATCAAAAGATCCAAAAATTCACAGGAATGAAAACCGAGGCTAGAAGGGAGAGGAATGCAAACGAGGAAAATAAGAGGAAGGAAAGAATTCATCAAAAGATTTGCAAGAGCTCAGCCAGCTCAACCCAAAAATCCTCAAAGACGAAAGTCCTTTCAAAAACAAAAGACAGAAAACATTGAAAACTATAACTCAAGGAAATGCTAAAATGAAAGATATGGATCAGCATGCTTGGGAAACTCAGGAGCCATCAACAGGAAATGCTTCCGAATACAGTGATTGTATTTTTAAGATAACAAAAAAAAAATGTACACATCAAAGTAAAAAAGAGTAAATGAGATTTTGAAGCAGGATTTTTTTTTTAACCAGAGGCAGTATAAACAAACAGCATTGTAAAAATTCTTTAAAAAAAAAAAATTAACCTACCATCCAAAGATTGTATATCAAACTAAATTATCCTTCAAGCATCAAGGCTGTTGAAAAAACAATTTATTAACATTCAACAGCTAAGGGCAATGTTTTTAAAGACTTATCTTTACTTTTTTACTTATGTGCTCATGCATTATGTCACTTGTGCTCAGGTATCTGTGGAGGCCAGACACAGTAACAGATTCCCTGGCGTTATAGGCTGTGAGTTGCCCTGCACAGGTGCTGGGAACCAAACCCAGGTCCTCTGGAGAAGTAGGGAGAATTCTTACCATCTGAACCAGCTCTCCAGCCCAGATTGCTTTTACCAAAAAGCTACTTTGACGAACTTGCTAGAGGACAGACACCAGAAGCCATGAGCTATGAGCAGGCGGTTGGCAGACGGGCAGTTTGATAGACACTGACTAAAAGGGAACAAGAATACGTCAGTGTCATGTGATCCGTCAAAGAGGAAATAATTCAAGAAACAAATGGAGAAAGGGAGCAGAAAGCAAAATAAGCTGACTGATTATCCCACAGCCCTTGAGCAACAGAAAATAAATATCATGTATGTTTGGACACTGGGGAGAGGGAAGGAAAGTGGGGAGAAGTACAGCTCACTTTTGTATTGCTTAGAAAGGGGTACAGTTAGTCATTATCTAAAAGAAGGAACCCCCAGATATTATACGGTGTATTAGTATAAAGGTAATAGAGAAGCACAAGTCATGTTAAATACCAAAGGTTGGAAAGAAAAAACAAACCACCTGATGGCAGTCGAAGTAGTGGTCAAAGATAATAAAAAAAAAAGTATATTGGAGGTAAGAACAAACACATAAACAAATCTACTGGTGGGGGAGGCGGGGGAATGTTCTAATTGATAAGCACTGTAAAGCAAATTTAACTCCCTGCTATATGTGAGACACAATGAAATCAAAGTGATGGGGAAAGATTAAAATTTAAAGAAGAAGCAGAAATATATCAGACAAGTTCAAATAATGAGAAGTAGCATTTGAGTATTAGATATGCAACAAGAATTGGGGTGAGGTGTGAAATGTCCTTTTTAAACACTAAAAAATGGCATAACAATTCTAAAGATCATAAACTATGGAAAACAATCTCCATGAGGCAGAAATTACTAGACATGCAGAGACACAAGTAGACCTCCCCCCCCCCCCACTAAGAACGCAGCTTAATACAAACTCTCCTGGTCCCAAACTGGACAAAATGATAGTGATTATAGAATTTAAACCATTAATGAATAATGTATGGTTAATTTGCAAATCTATTTCTGGAAAACCAATTCAGTTGATTGTACTTTCAAATGCATAAACATAAAAGCATGCTGATGTTAGAAAGTATGTGTGCACGTGCACAAGTGCACATGCATACAAAAAAGACCCAAAATAAAGTTACAAAAGTAAATGCCTTATGTACTCAAACTTGAATTCAAACTTGTAATTAAGTGAAGGAATTGGGTTTTGTTTTGTGCTGTTTTTTGTTTTTCTGAAAATAGTTTCATGTCTTTTAAAATATTTTAATTAATTTATGTAATTGTTTGTGTGTGTGTGTGTGTGTGTGTGTGTGTGTGTGTGTGTGTGTGTGTGTGTGTGAGAAAGAGCAAGGGAGAAAGAGAGACAGAGACAGAGACAGAGAGACAGAGAGCACATGCAACTGCACTCATGTGAGGGTCTCAGGAAGACTTGAAAGAGTGATTTCTCCTACTGAACTCTGAAGATTAAACTCAGTGTCTTAGTAAGTGTTCTATATGCTGTGAAGAGACACCACGACCACAACAACTTTAATTTAAAAAAAAAAAGCATTTAATTGGGGCCTTGCTTAAAGTTTCAGAGGCTTAGTCCATTATCAGAGAGGGGAGGGGGAGGGGAGAGAGGAAAAAGAGAGAGGGGAAAGAGAGAGAGAGAGAGAGAGAGAGAGAGAGAGAGAGAGAGAGAGAGACTGGGCCTGGCAGGGGCTTTTAAAACCACAAAGCATACCTCCAGGCACACACTCCAACAAGGCCACACTTTGTAATCCTTTCAAACAGTTCCACTCCTTGGTGACTAAGCAGTCAAACATGTGAGCCTATGGAGGTCACTCTTATTCAAATCACCACAGTCTTAAAAATAAGACCTTTACTCACTAAGCCACTTGTTTGCATCAGTTTTCTTTCCAAAAATTCTAATAGTGTCAATATCATTGAGCACACTTAACTTTCTACTATAGACTCAAAGCTGAATTCTTCACTAAATGGATAAAGCAAAGATACATGGAGACATATCTGAAGTCGATTATAAGGCCAGGAAAGTAAAAAGTGGGCTAAAGAAAGAAGCCAGGAAAGCCTGGTGTGTTCACAGGTCATGGAAGCCAAGTACAAGTGGATCACACTTGCTATAAATGAGACAATGCAAACTTCATAAGGAATGGTTCCAATTGTTACAATGCATTTACACGGTGTGGTGTAAATGGTCCTCATAGACTCATAGAAAGTGTGACCTTGTTGTAGTAGGTGTGGCCCCCTGTTGGAGGAAGTATGTCACTAGGGGTGAGCTTTGTGAGGTTTCAAATACTCAAACCATGCCCAGTGTCTTTTCCTTCTGCCCGCCAATCCAGATGTGGAATTCTCAGTTGCCTCTGCAGGACCATAGCTGCCTGCATGCTGCCACACTTCCCACAGTGATGACAATAGACTAAACCTCTGAACTGTAAGGCAGCCCCATCTAAATGTTTGCAGTGATCATGGTGTCTCTTCGCGGCAAGAGAAACTCTAACTAAGACACATATGAAATGCTATAATTAGCCAAACATGGCAATACACACCTTTAGTCCTAGCACTTAGGAGGCCAAGGCAGGTGAATATCTGTGAGTTCAAGGGCATTCTGTGCCATATAGTGAGTTCTAGGACAGCCATAAGAGACTTTATCTAAAATAATTGTGTAAATAACATTGTAAAAATAAAAAATAAGAGAACAAAACAAAAACTTTAAGTTTACAATGAAACACGCTTAAAAGGAGCAGGAGAAAACTAGAAACACAGTAAACCCATTGACCATCATTAACAGTTGCTAGGACACCAAATAACTACTCTGAAAAACTGACATCAAAAAGCAACCAGTTAAGCACTTGCCATATTTATGTCTAAAAGTCATTGTAGTTGAAATATCTGGATATTTAAAAACAAAATAGAAATTTCAACATATTTGTAATTCATCAATGCAATGCTAATTCAAGCAACAGTCACCACTGGATGATAATACCCTGAGACAAATGCAAGTGAAGATATTAACAATAAAATAATCAAGAAATCATCACCTCAAACCTCTGTCCAATTTTAGGATCTCTGAAATATACACACAGCCTGGGAAGGAGCAGAAATCAAAACGGTGCCTCTGAAACAAAAACGAACTATCCAGAGCCTTTAATTCCAACACTTGGAGTCTGAGGTAGAAAATGTCTAAGTCAGCCTAGACTACATAGAAGACAGTAGCAGAAGGAAGAGGAGGAGGAGGAGGAGGAGGAGGAGGAGGAGGAGGAGGAGAAGGAGGAGGAGGAAAAGGAGGAGGAAGAGGAGAAGGAGGAGGAGGAAGAAGGGGAGGAAGAGGAGGAGGAGGAAAAGGAAGAAATTAGATTACAGTAATTCAAGCTTTTAGACATAAATTCAGTCTTCAGGAAATTCATGAGTAAAAGAATCTTTTTCAAAGATTCTTTTTTTTTAAAAAAAAAAAAAAGGTGCCTCAAAGAGAGACCTAATATCTTCAATCAGATCATGGTAAAGACCAAATAGTAGAAAAGGATTGTGTCCAAGATTATAATATTTACAGGACAACACACAAATACAATGAAATGTCACTTGACAGAATTATGAATAAAAGCAACTACCTGGAAGAGGGTTCTGTCTAGATGAAGGATATGTGTGGATATGGAGGTAATAGGTACTGGTGAGGTAAGGGTCTCTCCATCCATCCATCTCTCCCCGTGTCTGTATCCCTCCCTCCATCCCTCCTTCCCTAGCTCCTTCATTTTGAGTTTAGCAAAGCATTAAAGGTAAAATGATGTGAGACTGACTACTTCAAAATTCTCCAGCAAAACAGGAAAGATTTGGAAATTAATAAGGGAATGAAGCAAAATTCACTGATCAGCCCATAGAAATCTTCATAAGCTAGATATGGTTGTAATACCTGCAACCCCAACACTTGGGACATAAAAGGAGAAGTCTCGAAAATTCAACATTGTCCTTACCTGCAAAATGAGTTCAAAGCCAGCCTAGGCTACATGAGACCCTGTCTCAAAAACAAAAAGAAAAGAAAAGAAAAAGAAAAAGAAAAAAGAAAAGAAAAGAAAAGAAAAGAAAGAAAAGAAAACTGCATAATAGAGTTTCTTTTTCATGTACTGCTTTGAAGGCATGTGGAAACCATAGGGAAAGAGAAAGCATCAGCATACTTTGGAGAGATAGTCAAACATCAGCATTTTCTTATGCCTTGTACCCTAGGGCTAAATTCATTACAGTATATTAAATCATATCATCTCACTCTATGGTGTCTGAGTGAGATAATGCCTGAATAGCATAATATTTTGCTCAAAATTTGTATTCGAGATATTTATTAGATACTACTCATATGGAGTAACATGAGACCAGATTCTGTAGAATATGGAAACAGATGGTGTGTGTGTGTGTGTGTGTGTGTGTGTGTGTGTGTGTGTGTGTGTGGTGTGTGCGTGGGGGGGTGTTGTGTGTGTGTATGTGTGTGTGTGTGTTGTGTGTGTGTATGTGTGTGTGTGGTGTGTGTGTGTGGTGTGGGGGGGTGTTGTGTGTGTGTATGTGTGTGTGTTGTGTGTGTGTGTTGTGTGTGTATGTGTGTGTTGTGTGTGTGTGATGTGTGTGTTGTGTGTGTGTGCTGTGTGTGTGTTGTGTGTGTGTTGTGTGCGTGTGTTGTGTGTGTTGTGTATGTGTGGTGTGTGTGTGGTATGTGTGTATGTGTGTGTTGTGTGTGGTGTGTGTGTGTGGTGTGTGTGTGTGGTGTGTGTGTATGTGTTCAAGAATTATTTATTTTCCAGTAAGAAAAATAACTTCTGAAATAATTCTATGAATAGTAAGATGTATAGAGTGAATGATAAGCATTTTTTTAAATGCTTGTTGTAATTAGTTAAATCCTCCAGATACACATGGAAATGTGTCCTGTTAAACATCACTTAATAGCACAGTAGTCAAGCCATACCACTATAAAGAAAAAGAGTGTGGATGAAAAAGAACCAGTGTGGACACATGTCATGGGAGAGTCACATCTCCACAGCAGAAGTTACCTTGTAGCAATATGAACTAATAGCACCAATCACAGAGGTTGACTAGCGAGCACCTCAGAGACTGTTCCCTCTCAAGCAGCGTGTACAACGTAGTGTCCTGAACCCTGGAGCTCTTTAGCCACTCTTCCATGAGTGTGATGATTCCTGATGTGTCCATGTCTCCACAATCGTGGCAAGACAGGCCATGATAGCATCAAAGTCCATTGTTTCCATTGTCCCAGCCTGGGCAATCAAGTACAAACTCACATTGCACCTCCTTTCTCCCAATAGGCCACTTGATATAATTGTATTATGATGAGCAAATAGAGTGTCATAATCACACTAACTTTCCAATTGAATTTTGAGTCAGATAGTAAACGAGTCCCATCGTTCTGTAAACATGGCTTGATCTCACTCTGTCACGTGCAAAATGCAGTGTGCAATGTGTGGCAAGCCGAAGGACAAATGAGATGCGCCTGGTCTCAGTTCCTCACAGGCTAACGCATCTTGTCGCTGCTATTGAATTCCCAGGCACACTGGTTATTCACGTTTCAGCTTCTGCATTCACTAAGTGTGTTAGGATAATACAAGTTGTTTTAACCTTTCCCTTGTTTCTCAGCAGTGAAGTGAGGGTAGCGGTCCCTATTGTAGGGCTTGTTGTGAATTAACTATCATAACTCAAGTAAAGCCTTTATCTCGATGGCTCAATAGTCCCCTGTTAGTGCTGGCAGGGATCATGGTCCTGATAACAGTGGTTGTAGGATGAACACAAGTAACAATTTGAGCTTTCAAATTAGTGACTGACCGTAACTAGAGAGCTGCTTACAAGAGCCTTTACATGGTCAAGAAAGCGTATGGTTACCCGATGATCTGCATATGCTATACTTATTGATAATTAAATTTTAAAGGAGCTCATATCTAAAAGAAAAATTAAGCTGAACTTCTTTATTGTACCCTAAGTGAAAATAAGAAAATTGTCCCTCCTGAGGAAAACTGGATTTCCCCTCCTTAAAATGTACAGTGTTGGGGATGGAGAGATGGCTCAGAGGTTAAGAGCACTTCCAAAGGTCCTGAGTTCGATTCCCAGCAACCAACCATATGGCGGCTCACAACCATCTGTAATGAGATCTGGTATCCTCTTCTGGTGTACAGGTGTACATGCAGGCAGAGCACCATATACCTAATAAATAAATAAATATTCCTTTTAAAATGTACAGGGTTGCACAAAACATTCTATATAGAAGTTTCAAGTGTTTACTAAAAGGAATTCCTTCCAATGTTCACTCACCCCACCCCCAACACAGAAACGTCTTCCTTCTTTGACCTCCTCCATTCCTCCAGACCCCCCGCAGCTTAGCTTCTTGTCTCCCCTGAAATCACTGAAAGCACAAGCTGCTCCCAGTTGCCACTAAGTGTGCACCACGTGATCCACATTTGAAGAAGCTAAATTTGGGGAAATAAGTGACCTGAGTAGTGCTAGACCCAAATGTGACACCGCATGAGGTCAAGTGTTGAATCCACCTGATGCCTCAGTCAATCTGAGCTGAGCAAAGCCACAAAACAGACCCAATTTTCCAGTGCTTTTTTTCCTCGCTCCCTTCCTCCTCTCTCTTCTCCCTCCTCCCTCCGTGAAGAGCAAGATTGCTTGTGAAGCTAAGCAGGCTGGCTTTGTCTTTCTCAGCTCGCTTGAATATCCCCCCTGCCTTTAGGAGCCTACGATCTTAGTTATAAACTGCTAATGATGTAAACCGGGAAGCCTGGAGTTGGCTGTCTCAGCTGTGCATGTTTCTATGGAACCCTGAAAGTTAGAGAAAGCAGAATTTGAAAGAAAAAAAAAAAAGAAAGAAAGAAAGAAATGCCTACCACTTTTTGCTGCAATCTTTGCTTCTCTATTAACCCCAGTCCTTCAGGGAATTCCCAAAGCTTTCTCTCTCTCTCCCAGAACAATCATACGTGACCATGAAAAAAAGCAGATACCATGGCACAGCTTTTCTCCTTATGTATAAAGTAAGGGTTGGGGGAAGGGAGGCACTGCGTTAGTGTAAACTATAATCAGCGTTAAACATAGCGTGTTTGCTAAGAGTAATATCTTCCAGTTTTCACGCCCCTGCAAAGAATCTTCTTCCTTCTTTGATATGCCCCTTCCCTCCCATGAATTCATTGAAAGCAAAAGCCATCCAGCCACCACCAAATGTGCACCACATGAACTTCTTTGTACTGTGGTAAAACACGAACATAAAGACCTCCTTTTACCAATGGGATTGCATCTGTTCACCTTACCGAGCAGCCATCAGCACTGTCTACCTCACTAAGTATTTCATCACCGCATGGGTCCATGCGTCCATCTCTGGGCTTTTCCTTGCCAGGAGGCTTTTTGTTACTATTTCCATTTCATTTCTTACGGTAGATATGTTGAAACTGTCTGTCATTGGGGTTGGATAGATGCCCCAGTGTTTAAGAGAACTTGCTACTCTTATCAGTTCAGTTCCTAGGATTTACATGGTAGCTAATAAACCTCCTGTTACTCTAGCCCAGGAGTTCCAACACCTTCTTCTGGTTTCCTACGCTTCTTTATGCATGTGGTACCCAAACTGATGCAAGCTGGTGTGTGTGTGTGTGTGTGTGTGTGTGTGTGTGTGTGTGTGTGTGTGTAATAAAATAGAGTATATTCTTTATATCCTCCTGATTCAATTTGATAGGTTTTATGTGTGTAGAAATTGATCCATTTCTTTCTTCTAGATTTTCTTCTGAATATCATTGCAATCACCCGTTATTCATCTCTAATCATATTAATTAGGATTAACAAACCCTGGGCGCTCTCTCTCTCTCTCTCTCTCTCTCTCTCTCTCTCTCTCTCTCTCTCTCTCTCTCTCTCTCTCTCTCTCTCTCTCTCTCTCTCTCAGGGCTTCTATCTTGTTTATTATTTTCAAAGAAGCAACTCGTTGTTTCATTAATTCTTTGCTCTTTTCCGTCTCCATTTCTGCTTTACTCCTTTCCAAGATCTAGAGTTGCATCACTGAGTTATTTTTTGTGATCTCTGTGATTTTCTTAACGTGAGCACTTATAGCTATAAGCATTCCTCTTGGATGCCTTTGCTGCATCCCAAAGACTCCGATACCCTGTGCTTTCATTTTCATTTGATCTGGGAACGTGAAGTTTCCCTGGCTTCTTCAGTGATCTACTGATTGCTCAACAGTGTACTGTCCAGCCTCCATGTGCTTCCATAGTTTCTTTGTTCGGCATTTCTACCGTCTGTATCTTTGGATCAGGCAACTTAGGAGTTACAGTATTTTGAAGGCACCCTGTTGCCTTGCTTTTGTTTGTTTGTTTGTTGTGTTCCTGTGTTAAGACTTGTGCATCGGTTGTTTTCAATAGCTCTTCTGGCTTTATTTGGTTATCTTCTTAGGAAGGAGCCTACATTTGAAGGCTTAATCTTCAGCTTCACTCAGAGAAGATTAAAGGAAGGGACACTTTGAGATGCAGTTTCTCTTCCCTTACTGAGAAGCCATAACTGGACAAAAGTGCTACATGCTCTTCTTATTCTTTTGTTCCTCTGTACTTTCAGCTGTCCTGTTGCCCCTGCTCTGATCTCCAGTGCACTTAGAGTCTTCATTTGGAAGAGCTCACTATTGCTATCCTGACCCCAACCTCTCACCACTTCGCTCAAAGGCAGCACCATAGTCTACCACCTTAACTCAGAAAATCTTTATTCTTTTTTTTTTAATAACCATCTTAGTGATTATGAATGGCACCTCACTGTGGCTTTAATTTGCATTTCTAAATGGCTAATATGCCACACATGATTTTGTGTGTGTGTGTTTGTGTGCATGTGTGTATGCATGTGTGTGTGTTTGAGTGTGTGTGTATGTGTGTGTGTGTGTGTGTGTGTGTGTGTCCCTCGTGTATCTCCTTTGGAGATATAAGTAAGCAAGTTTTGCCAACATCTGGACTGGATTAGTGGCTTTTTGTTTTAAATTATGGGAATTCTTTACATATCTGGATGTTAAGCCTTTATCCCACATGTTATTTGTAAATATTTTTTTTCAATCCAATGGGTTGCTTTTTCACTCTGATAATGGTCCTTCAATGTACAATTTTTTTATTTCAGTGAAGTTCACTTTATTTATTTTTCTTTATTACCTATTAGGTAGAGAGGGAGAAAGAGGGAGAAAGAGAGAAAGAGTGAGAGTGAGAGAGAGAGAGAGA